>NC_051086.1:54720608-56038108 GCF_004664715.2 Peromyscus leucopus
TTTACATTATCCTGATGGAGACATCGAGGAGGGCTGTAGTCTGCCTTTGCCCAGCTCCAGGGTCTGGGCTTATAACTTCAGTGTCACTAAATGCTTGTCTTGAGAACTGGCTTGAACCCTGTGTCAACCTTTTCAACCTTTTCAACCTGCATGGCCATTTGTCATTCTGTTGTTTGTGCTGTCTTTGAGACTGTGTCAGCAGAGCTGTACAGGTGTGACAGAGACACACAAAACCTACAACATCAGACATCATGTACTTTACTTAGTTCCTCACCTTTCCTTTTGATATGTCACAAAGCATGTCATGTGCATTGAACATTTACTATGAAGCTTTTATTGTATATTAAGTTATTCAAGTTCTCAGATGAGACACCCTGTTGTGACTTAGAATGAATGAAAAGTGCCTTTCTCTTTAATTGGTCTTTTCTCTGCTGGTAATATTAGCCAATGCAGAAGCCATTTCTCCATCACTCTCCCTCTCAGGATCCTCTAATCCAGTGTGCTGTTTAGTTACAGCAACTTTTATTCCTCATAGCTTGATACTTGCTATTTTCATTCCTAAGGCTTTGCATTCCACAGATGTTATTGCATTTGTATGTTTCTACAAGATGCCTCAAATCATTCCTATTTTTCTTCTTTCCTTGCTATTTTTATGGGAAGCTGCAGGACTGATTAAGTCAGTTGATCTCCTTTATGCCTGGATAATATTCAAGGCCCTGAATTCGGCAAGTTTACTTCAAGTTGGCAGTAGAAGGGAATCTTTTCTTCAAGTGCAGCTCAGATTTTAAAGGTGGCCACTTCTAGCACTCAGAGGCAGTATTGCTCAAGGTCAGGACCTTGGCACACAAAGCCTGCATTTCCTGGCTTTCATGTGACTGTCCTGATTGTCCTGATGTCAGAGAGAGGAAGACAGAGGTGTTCAGTGAGTGAATGGTGACAGTGAAGACTGAATACAGTTCTTCCACTGTGAGCCTTCACTTCTCTCAGCCTTGTTCCTCTTGTCCCCAAGGTGGGACAACAGCAGTCTCTCTCTCTAGAGTGACTGTGAGATTTAAGCACAAGTGAGATGCAAGGGAAGCCCTGGGCACAGGGCCCAATATGAGTGGGTGCTGAGCAAACCCCTGATGACCCTTGGCCACTGGGAAGGTGAGTGATGAGGATCCTGTGGTAATGGATTCTCCTGTCTGCAGTTCCTGCCAGAAATTCAGCTGTGTTCTTCTGCTAGAGAAGACACTGCCCTTAATTCCAAGGGCCTCATGGGAGCAGAGCCATGCCCAAAGGTGAGGCTCCTAGGATGCTTTCTAGGGCTCTCCAGAACAGGGGTGCTATATTGTGCACTTTGCTCCAGGAGACTTAGTCTTTGCTTCACCTTAAGAAGCTCATAGCCCTGAACAGTGTATTTTGACTTTCAGCTGGAAGCCATCTCTTCCTAGCAGCTTCCTGATTACTGTATTATGGGTTGGAAGGAGGTTCTCTGCCCCAGATACCACCCTCTGATGTTAGAAGTTTGGTTGACTCTTGGCCTGAAAACTCATGCTCTCTAGGTGTGTCTGGAAAAGCTTGGTGAAGGTGTGAACAGGGCTCTCAGTGAGAAAAGACAGGGAGGAAACAGCTAGTTCCCCAACACCCACTGTGCTTCAGAGAGTTACACTTTGAAATCCCACAATGATCCTGTGAGATGGTGTGATGCCTATTAATGTCAATGTCACAGGATCTAGAAGCACCTGGCAGAAATGTCTCTGAGAAGATTTCTGAGAGCTAGGTTAGGTAAACTGAGGTAGGAAGGCCCACCTTAGTTGCAGGTGGCCCCATCCCAAGGGCTGGAGTCCTGGACTGAATAAGAAGGAAAAGTGAGCTGAGCTCCAGCATTCATCTCTCTGTTTCCTGACTAAACACAATGTGAGCAGCTGTTCCATTCTCTTGCAGCTATGGCTTTTCTGCCCTGATGGACTATATTCTTGACCTGTGAGCCAAATAAACCCTTTCTTCTTTAAATTTCTTTTGTCACAATAACATGACAAGTAACTAATACCCCTGGGGTTAATAACTTTTAATAAGATTTAACTATGGAGCTTAGTTTGGTCTTGAACTCAGGCTCCTCCACCTTAATGTTTGTTGGGAAGAATGGACTATGAAGGGAGAGACAAGGGTTAGGCTGGGCAGGACTTTCACAGAGTAGCAGCAGGATGAAGGGGAAGGAAGTCATTTCTCAGGCTCCCATTGTTCTAGATTCTAGCTCTGCATCTGTGCTGTGAGCTTGGACAAGTTAATCTCTCTGTCTAGACCTTCTGCACTGGAGAGAGGTGGATACATTGGTGCTTGAAAGAGGAAGAGGCAAGGGTGTGGCCTGGGTTAGTTAAATAAGGGAAGTCAGTAAAAGACACTGGCTGAAGCTGAGGCAGGAGCCTACCCTCTTCCCGGGGCCAGCTAAGAGAACAGATCTTGGAGCTTCAGGACACCTGGGATCCTCAGGTCCCACTCATATTTTGAGCTGAACTCTGAATGCCAGTTGGGTGAGGCTCACTGCTGACCCCATGGGTTCCAGTTTCCCTTTGAGTCACATACAACTTCAGCACTGCAGAGCCCAGAAGGACCATTTCTAGCCTGTGACTCTTAGTACTCCATCATGGTTCCTCTGCCAGTCCATTTAAGTTCCCTATCCCAGGACACAGTAGGGGTGGAGGATCACCTGTGAAGAAAACTCACCTATGTGAACTTGAAGTCCCACTCACAGCCCTCAGCTTAACTTACCTCTGCTTCTGAATCCAAAGTCCTTATCTTCCCATTTATTATGATTCCTTTCTATGTTCTGAGCGTGTCTCAATGAATCATGGCTTGTGCTCAACAGTTCCCTGGTATATATCAATTTACGGTCGCTTGTGTTTGAAGAACATTCTATGGAAAAGAGACAATGGTTGTGTGTTTGTCAGAGAGGCAGAGATAAGATCCAGGCAAGCAAGGCTGGGGTCCTTCCTGCTTACTATCATTCCCTTCTCTATAGTATCACAGGAAGAAAGACATTCTCACAAGTGCTGAAGGGAAATGGTCTTGTTCCGGGACCATGAAGTCCACACACCTGTCCTGGTTCTACACTAGTCCTCTGTGTGAGTGTCTATTCCTCTCTGATCCACAGCTCCCTCATGTGGAGCTCTGAGCTTCGGTCACACAGGGTTGCAAACTATTATAATACAAGCAGCAGAACTGCATGGGCATAGGCTTATAATTATTGAACATTTATTGGACATTGGACTATTTATTATTCAATGTGGATTATCCTTTTACTCCACACCCAAGGAGACAGCTGTTAACCTTCCCATTATCCAGAGGCTATAGTCTGCCTTTGCCCAGTTCCAGGATCTGGACTTACAACTTCAGTGTGACTAAGTGCTTGTCTTGGGAGCTGTCTTGAACCCTGTGTCAGCCTTCTCAGAGCCCTTCTGATTGTCTGTCTCTTCTCACTACAGCTTCTGAGTTAGATAATGTTTATATATGAAAATGTCATGGAACCCTATTCTTGTTGCTCACCTCCAAAAGGAGAAAAAAAAGAGAAAAGAAAGAAATAAAAAGCATGCCATTGTACACTACCACAGTGAGAAATCAAAATGAAACTAAAAAGTGCATCAATAAACACAGCAACACGGTATCTCTGGAGCACTGCATGGCTATTTGTCATTCTGTTGTGTGTGCTGTCTTTGAGGCTGTGTCAGCAGAGCTGTACAGGTGTGACAGAGACCACAAAACCTACAACATCAGACATCATGTACTTTACTTAGTTTCCACTTTCCTCTTGATACATCACAAAGCATGTCGTGTGGATTAAGTATTTACTATGAAGCTGTTGTTGTATATTAAGTTATTCTAGTTCTCAGATAAGACATGCCATCGGGGCTTAGAATGAATGAAAAGTGTCTTTCTCTTTAATTGGACTTTTTTCTGTTGTTGATAATAGCTAATACAGAAGCATTTCCCATCACTCTGCTTGCCAAGATTCTCTAATCCAATGAGTTGTTTAGTTACAGTAACACTTTAGTACTTATAGTTCCATAGTTGCTATCTTCATTACTAAGGTTTTGCATTCCATAGATGTTACTGCATTTGTATGTTTCCTTTTTATTTGTTTTTTTTTGTTTTTTTTTTTGTTTTGTTTTGGTTTTTTTTGAAAATGTCTGGCATATGTAAGTTTCTATAATATTCCTCAAGTTCTTCCTATTTTTCTTCTGCCCTTTCTGTTTCCAATGGGAGGTACTGAGACTAATTAAGTCAGTTGATGCCCTTTAAGCCTAGGACATATTTCAAGACTTTGGATTCTACAAGTTGACTGGAAGCTGGCAGTAGAAGGAATGCTTTTCTTTGAGTGTAGCTCAGATTTCAAAGGTGGCATCTCTAGCACAGAGAGCAGTATTGCTCAAGGTTAGGATCTTGGCACACAGAGCTTGTATTTACCTGGCTGTGTGTGATTGTCCTGATTGTCCTGATGCAGATAGAGGAAGACAGAGGTGTTCAGTGTGAATCCTGACAGAGAAGGCTGAATACAGTTCTTCAACTGTGAGCCTTCACTTCTCTAAGCCTTGCTCTTCTTGTCCCCAAGGTGGGACAACAGCAGTCTCTCTCTCAAGAGTGATTGTGAGTTTTAAGTGTGAATGAGATGCAAGGGAAGCCCTGGGCACAGGGCCCAATATGAGTGGGTGCTTAGCAAACCCTGAGGACCCTTGGCCACTGGGAAGGTGAGTGATGAGGAATCCTGTGGTAATGGATTCTCTTGTCTGGCAGTTCCCTGCCCAGAAATTCAGCTGTGTTCTTCTGCTAGAAAAGACACTGCCCTTAATTCCAAGGGCCTCATGGGGCAGAGCCATGCCAAAAGTGAGCTCCTAGGATGCTTTCTAGGGCTCTCCAGAACAGGGGTGCTGTGTTGTACACTTTGCTCCAGGAGACTTAGTCTTTGCTTCACCTTAAGAAGCTCATAGCCCTGAACAGTGTATTTTGACTTTCAGCTGGAAGCCATCTCTTCCTAGCAGCTTCCTGATTACTGTATTATGGGTTGGAAGGAGGTTCTCTGGCCCCAGATACCACCCTCTGATGTTAGAAGATTGGTTGACTCTTGCCTGAAAACTCATGTCTCTAGGTGTGTCTGGAAAAGCTTGGTGAAGGTGTGAACAGGGCTGTCTCAGTGAGAAAAGACAGGGAGGAAACAGTTAGTTCCCCAACACCCACTGTGCTTCAGAGAGTTACACTTTGAACTCCCACAATGATCCTGTGAGATGGTGTGATGGCTAGTAATGTCAATGTCACAGGATCTAGAAGCACCTGGCAGAGATGTCCCTGGGAAGATTACTGAGGGCTAGGTTAGGTAAACTGAGGTAGGAAGGCCCACCTTAATTGCAGGTGGCCCCATCCCAAGGGCTGGAGTCCTGGACTGAATAAGAAGGAAAAGTGAGCTGAGCTCCAGCATTCATCTCTCTGTTTCCCGACTCAACACAATGTGAGCAGCTGTCTCAGTCTCCTGCATCTAAGGCTTTTCTGCCCTGATGGACTATATTCTAGATCTGTGAGCCAAATAAACCCTTTCTTCTTTAAATTTCTTTTGTCACATAACATGACAAGTAACTAATACCCAGGGTTAATAACTTTAATAAGATTTCCCTATGAATTTCAAGTTTGTCTTGAACTCAGGCTCTTCCAGCTTAATGTTTGTTGGGAAGAATGGACTGTGAAGGGAGAGACAAGGGTTAGGCTGGGCAGGACTTTCACAGAGTAGCAGCAGGATGAAGGGGGAGGAAGTCATTTCTCAGGCTCCCATTGTTCTAGATTCTAGCTCTGCATCTGTGCTGTGAGCTTGGACAAGTTATCTCTCTGTCTAGACTTCTGCACTGGAGAGAGGTGGATACTTTGGTGCTTGAAAGAGGAAGAGGCAAGGGTTGGCCTGGGTTAGTTAAATAAGGGAAGTCAGTAAAAGACACTGGCTGAAGCTGAGGCAGGAGCCTACCCTCTTCCCAGGGTCCAAGCTAAGAGAACAGATCCTGAAGCTTCAGGACAGCCTGGATCCTCAGGTCCCACTCATATTTTGAGCTGAACTCTGAATGCCAGTTGGTGAGGCTCACTGCTGACCCCATGGGTTCCAGTTTCCCTTTGAGTCACATACAACTTCAGCACTGCAGAGCCCAGAAGGACCATTTCCAGCCTGTGACTCTTAGTACTCCATCATGGTTCCTCTGCCAGTCCATTTAAGTCCCCTATCCCAGGACCCAATAGGGGTGGAGGCTCACCTGTGAAGAAAACTCACCTATGTGAACTTGAAGTCCCACTCACAGCCCTCAGCTTAACTTACCTCTGCTTCTGAATCCAAAGTCCTTATCTTCCCATTTACTATGATTCCTTCTATGTTCTGAGAGTGTCTCAAAGATCATGGTCTGTGCTCAACAGTTCCATGGTATATATCAATTCACGGTTGCTTGTGTTTGAAGAACATTCTATGGAAAAGAGACAATGGTTGTGTGTTTGTCAGAGAGGCAGTTGTAGGAGCCAGGCAAGCAAGGCTGGGGTCCTTCCTGCTTACCATCATACCCTTCTCTATAGTCTCACAGGGAGAAAGAAATTCTCACAAGTGCTGAAGGGAAATGGTCCTGTTCTGGCACCATGAAGTCCACACACCTGTCCTGGTTCTACACTAGTCCTCTGTGTGAGTGTCTATTCCTCTCTGATCCACAGCTCCCTCATGTAGGGCTCTCAGCTTCTGTCCCACAGGGTTTCAAACTATTATAATAAAAGCAGCAGCATTGCATGGGCATGGGCTTATAATTATTGAACATTTATTGGATATTAGACTATTTATTATTCAATGTGGATTATCTCTTTACTCCCACACCCAAGGAGACAGCTGTTAACCTTCCCATTATCCAGAGGCTATAGTCTGCCTTTGCCCAGCTCCAGGATCTGGGCTTACAACTTCAGTGTGACTAAGTGCTTGTCTTGGGAGCTGTCTTGAAGCCTGTGTCAGCCTTCTCAGAGCCCTTCTGATTGTCTGTCTCTTCTCACTACAGCTTCTGAGTTAGATAATGTTTATATATGAAAATGTCATGGAACCCTATTCTTGTTGCTCACCCTCCCCAAAAGGAGAAAAAAAAAGAGAAAAGAAAGAAATAAAAAGCATGCCATTGTACACTACCACAGTGAGAAATCAAAATGAAACTAAAAAGTGCATCAATAAACACAGCAACACAGTATCTTTGGAGCACTGCACAGCCATTTGTCATTCTGTTGTGTGTGCTATCTTTGAGGCTGTGTCAGCAGATCTGTACAGGTGTGACAGAGACCCACAAAACCTACAACATCAGACATCATGTACTTTACTTAGTTTTCCACTTTCCCTCTTGATACATCACAAAGCATGTCATGTGGATTGAGTATTTACTATGAAGCTGTTGTTGGATATTAAGTTATTCTAGTTCTCAGATAAGACATACCATTGGGACTTAGAATGAATGAAAAGTGCCTTTCTCTTTAATTGGACTTTTTTCTGTTGTTGATAATAGCTAATACAGAAGGCATTTCCCCATCCCTCTGCTTGCCAAGATTCTCTAATCTAATGAGCTGTTTAGTTACAGTAACACTTTAGTACTTATAGTTCCATAGTTGCTATCTTCATTACTAAGGTTTTGCATTCCATAGATGTTACTGCATTTGTATGTTTCCTTTTTATTTGTTTTTTTTGTTTGTTTTTTGTTTTGTTTTGTTTTTTTAAATGTCTGGCATATGTAAGTTTCTATAATATTCCTCAAGTTCTTCCTATTTTTCTTCTGCCCTTTCTGTTTCGAATGGGAGGTACTGAGACTAATTAAGTCAGTTGATGCCCTTTAAGCCTAGGACATATTTCAAGACTTTGGATTCTACAAGTTTACTGGAAGCTGGCAGTGGAAGGAATGCTTTTCTTTGAGTGTAGCTCAGCATTCAAAGGTGGCATCCTCTAGCACAGAGAAGCAGTATTGCTCAAGGTTAGGATCTTGGCACACAGAGCTTGTATTTACCTGGCTGTGGTGTGATTGTCCTGATTGTCCTGATGCCAGATAGAGGAAGACAGAGGTGTTCAGTGAGTGAATGGTGACAGTGAAGACTGAATACAGTTCTTCCACTGTGAGCCTTCACTTCTCTAAGCCTTGCTCTTCTTGTCCCCAAGGTGGGACAACAGCAGTCTCTCTCTCAAGAGTGATTGTGAGATTTAAGTGTGAATGAGGTACAAGGAAAGCCCTGGGCACAGGGCCCAATATGAGTGGGTGCTTAGCAAACCGCTGAGGACCCCTTGGCCACATGGGAAGGTGAGTGATGAGGAATCCTGTGGTAATGGATTCTCTTGTCTGGCAGTTCCCTGCCCAGAAATTCAGCTGTGTTCTTCTGCTAGAGAAGACACTGCCCTTAATTCCAAGGGCCTCATGGGAGCAGAGCCATGCCCAAAGGTGAGGCTCCTAGGATGCTTTCTAGGGCTCTCCAGAACAGGGGTGCTGTGTTGTACACTTTGCTCCAGGAGACTTAGTCTTTGCTTCACCTTAAGAAGCTCATAGCCCTGAACAGTGTATTTTGACTTTCAGCTGGAAGCCATCTCTTCCTAGCAGCTTCCTGATTACTGTATTATGGGTTGGAAGGAGGTTCTCTGTCCCCAGATACCACCCTCTGATGTTAGAAGATTGGTTGACTCTTGGCCTGAAAACTCATGTTCTCTAGGTGTGTCTGGAAAAGCTTGGTGAAGGTGTGAACAGGGCTGTCTCAGTGAGAAAAGACAGGGAGGAAACAGCTAGTTCCCCAACACCCACTGTGCTTCAGAGAGTTACACTTTGAACTCCCACAATGATCCTGTGAGATGGTGTGATGGCTAGTAATGTCAAGTTCACAGGATCTAGAAGCACCTGGCAGAGATGTCCCTGGGAAGATTTCTGAGGGCTAGGTTAGGTAAACTGAGGTAGGAAGGCCCACCTTAATTGCAGGTGGCCCCATCCCAAGGGCTGGAGTCCTGGACTGAATAAGAAGGAAAAGTGAGCTGAGCTCCAGCATTCACCTCTCTGTTTCCCGACTCAACACAATGGGAGCAGCTGTCTCAGTCTCCTGCATCTAAGGCTTTTCTGCCCTGATGGACTATATTCTAGATCTGTGAGCCAAATAAACCCTTTCTTCTCTAAATTTCTTTTGTCACAGTAACATGATGAGTAACTAATACCCCTGGGGTTAATAACTTTATTAAGATTTCCCTATGAAATTTAGTTTGGTCTTGAACTCAGGCTCCTCCAGCTTAATGTTTGTTGGGAAGAATGGACTGTGAAGGGAGAGACAAGGGTTAGGCTGGGCAGGACTTTCACAGAGTAGCAGCAGGATGAAGGAGGAAGCAGTCATTTCTCAGGCTCCCATTGTTCTAGATTCTAGCTCTGCATCTGTGCTGTGAGCTTGGACAAGTTATTCTCTCTGTGAAGACTTTGTGCACTGGAGAGAGGTGGATACTTTGGTGCTTGAAAAGAGGAAGAGGCAAGGGTATGGCCTGGGTTAGTTAAGTAAGGGAAGTCAGTACACTGGCTGAAGCTGAGGCAGGAGCCTACCCTCTTCCCAGGGTCCAAGCTAAGAGAACAGATCCTGAAGCTTCAGGACACCTGGGATCCTCAGGTCCCACTCATATTTTGAGCTGAACTCTGAATGCCAGTTGAGTGAGGCTCACTGCTGACCCCATGGGTTCCAGTTTCCCTTTGAGTCACATACAACTTCAGGACTGCCGAGCCCAGAAGGACCATTTCTAGCCTGTGACTCTTAGTACTCCATCATGGTTCTTCTGCCAGTCCATTTAAGTCCCCTATCCCAGGACCCAATAGGGGTGGAGGCTCACCTGTGAAGAAAACTCACCTATGTGAACTTGAAGTCCCAATCACAGCCCTCAGCTTAACTTACCTCTGCTTCTGAATCCAAAGTCCTTATCTTCCCATTTATTATGTTTCCTCTCTATGTTCCTAGAGCGTCTCAAAGAGTCATGGTCTGTGCTCAACAGGTCCATGGTATGATATATCAATTCACGGTTGCTTGTGTTTGAAGAATATTCTATGGAAAAGAGACAATGTTTGTGTGTTTGTCAGAGAGGCAGTTGTAGGATCCAGGCAAGCAAGGCTGGGGTCCTTCCTGCTTACTATCATTCCCTTCTCTATAGTCTCACAGGGAGAAAGACATTCTCACAAGTGCTGAAGGGAAATGGTCCTGTTCTGGCACCATGAAGTCCACACACCTGTCCTGGTTCTACACTAGTCCTCTGTGTGAGTGTCTATTCCTCTCTGATCCACAACTCCCTTATGTGGGGCTCTGAGCTTCTGTCCCACAGGGTTGCAAACTATTATAATAAAAGCAGCAGAACTGCATGGGCATGGGCTTATAATTATTGAACATTTATTGGACATTAGACTATTTATTATTCAGTGTGGATTATCACTTTACTCCCACACCCAAGGAGACAGCTGTTAACCTTCCCATTATCCAGAGGCTGTAGTCTGCCTTTGCCCAGCTCCAGGGTCTGGGCTTACAACTTCAGTGTGACTAAGTGCTTGTCTTGGGAGTTGTCTTGAACCCTGTGTCAGCCTTCTCAGAGCCCTTCTGAATGTCTGTCTCTTCTCACTACAGCTTCTGAGTTAGATAATGTTTATACATGAAAATGTCATGGAACCCTATTCTTGTTGCTCACCCTCCCCAAAAGGAGAAAAACAAAAGAGAAAAGAAAGAAATAAAAAGCATGCCATTGTACACTACCACAGTGAGAAATCAAAATGAAACTAAAAAGTGCATCAATAAACACAGCAACACAGTATCTTTGGAGCACTGCACAGCCATTTGTCATTCTGTCATCTGTGCTGTCTTTGAGGCTGTGTCAGCAGATCTGTACAGGTGTGACAGAGACCCACAAAACCTACAACATCAGACATCATGTACTTTACTTATTTTTCCACTTTCCCTCTTGATACATCACAAAGCATGTCATGTGGATTGAGTATTTACTATGAAGCTGTTGTTGGATATTAAGTTATTCTAGTTCTCAGATAAGACATGCCATTGGGACTTAGAATGAATGAAAAGTGCCTTTCTCTTTAATTGGACTTTTTTTCTGTTGTTGATAATAGCTAATACAGAAGGCATTTCCTCATCACTCTGTTTGCCAAGATTCTCTAATCCAATGAGATGTTTAGTTACAGTAACACTTTAGTACTCATAGTTTCATAGGTGCTATCTTCATTATTAAGGTTTTGCATTCCATAGATGTTACTGCATTTGTGTGTTTCTATAATATTCCTCAAGTCCTTCTTATTTTTCTTCTGCCCTTTCTGTTTCCAATGGGAGGTGCTGAGACTAATTAAGTCAGGTGATGCCCTTTAAGCCTAGGACATATTTCAAGACTTTGGATTCTACAAGTTGACTGGAAACTGGCAGTGGAAGGAATGCTTTTCTTTGAGTGTAGCTCAGATTTCAAAGGTGGCATCTTCTAGCACAAAGAAGCAATATTGCTCAAAGTCAGGACCTTGGGACACAGAGCTTGTATTTACCTGGCTATGGTGTGACTGTCCTGATTGCCCTGATGCCAGATAGAGGAAGACAGAGGTGTTCATTGAGTGAATGGTGACAGTGAAGACTGAATACAGTTCAACTGTGAGCCTTCACTTCTCTAAGCCTTGCTCTTCTTGTCCCCAAGGTGGGACAACAGCAGTCTCTCTCTCAAGAGTGATTGTTAGATTTAAGTCTGAGTGAGGTACAAGGAAAGCCCTGGGCACAGGGCCCAACATGAATGGGTGCTTAGCAAACTCCTGACGACCCCTTGGCCACCTGGGAAGGTGAGTGATGAGGAATCCTTGGTAATGGATTCTCTTGTCTGGCAGTTCCCTGCCCAGAAATTCAGCTGTGTTCTTCTGCTAGAGAAGACACTGCCTTTAATTGCAACGGCCTCCTGGGAGCAGAGCCATGCCCAAAGGTGAGGCTCCTAGGATGCTTTCTAGGGCTCTCCAGAACAGGGGTGCTATATTGTGCACTTTGCTCCAGGAGACTTAGTCTTTGCTTCACCTTAAGAAGCTCATAGCCCTGAACAGTGTATTTTGACTTTCAGCTGGAAGCCATCTCTTCCTAGCAGCTTCCTGATTACTGTATTATGGGTTGGAAGGAGGTTCTCTGGCCCCAGATACCACCCTCTGATGTTAGAAGATTGGTTGACTCTTGGCCTGAAAACTCATGTTCTCTAGGTGTGTCTGGAAAAGCTTGGTGAAGGTGTGAACAGGGCTGTCTCAGTGAGAAAAGACAGGGAGGAAACAGCTAGTTCCCCAACACCCACTGTGTTTCAGAGAGTTACACTTTGAACTCCCACAATGATCCTGTGAGATGGTGTGATGACATTACTTGAGTAATGTCAAGTTCACAGGATCTAGAAGCACCTGGCAGAGATGTCCCTGGGAAGATTTCTGAGGGCTAGGTTAGGTAAACTGAGGTAGGAAGGCCCACCTGAATTGCAGGTGGCCCCATCCCAAGGGCTGGAGTCCTGGACTGAATAAGAAGGAAAAGTGAGCTGAGCTCCAGCATTCACCTCTCTGTTTCCCGACTAAACACAATGTGAGCAGCTGTCTCAGTCTCCTGCATCTAAGGCTTTTCTGCCCTGATGGACTATATTCTAGTTCTGTGAGCCAAATAAACCCTTTCTTCTCTAAATTTCTTTTGTCACAATAACATGATGAGTAACTAATACCCCCGGAGTTAATAACTTTTAATAAGATTTCCCTATGAAATTTGGTTTGGTCTTGAACTCAGGCTCCTCCAGTTTAATGTTTGTTGGGAATAATGGACTGTGAAAGGAGAGACAAGGGTTAGGCTGGGTAGGACTTTCACAGAGTAGCAGCAGGATGAAGGAAGAGGAAGTCATTTCTCAGGCTTCCATTGTTCTAGATTCCAGCCCTGTACCTGTTTCTATGTGCTGTGAACTTGGACAAGTTAACCTCTCTCTCTAGACTTTGATGCCTGAGAATAGGAGAGGCAAGTGTGTGGCCTGGTAGATGAGAATAAAACCAACAAAGTCAGTAAAAGACACTGGCTGAAGCTGAGGCAGGAGCTTACCCTCTTCTCAGAGTCTATCTCAGCTTCAGGACCTGCATGGCCCCTGGGATCCCCAGTTCCTCTTCATATTAGGAGCTGAGCTCTGGGTGCCAGCTGAACTCTGTCCTTCCATTTCAGTCCACCAGCTAAGGTTCCCATACAGGTGGAGGCTCAGCTTGGAAGAAACATCATCTGTGTGGACTGAGGTCCCTCACACAGCCCTCAGCTCACATTATCTTTTTGTCTGAATCATGACTTCTTAGGTTCCCATTTTACAAGTTTATACTGTGAGATCTGAAAGTGTTTCCAAAACTCATAGTCTGAGCTCAAAAGTTCCAAGTTTTCTGTCCATTCAAGGGACTGCATGTTTGGTGTGCATGTGGATCCAGGCAATGAGGAGAATGTCCTATCGGAAGGAGAGAGTGGTTGTTTGTTTGTCAGGGAGGCAGAGGTAGGAGCCAGGCAAGCAAGGCTGGGGTCCTTCCTGCTTACCCTCATACCCTTCTCTATAGTATCACAGGGAGAAGGACATTCTACTAAGTGCTGCTGGGAACATGAAGTTCACACACCTGTCTTGGTTCCAAACTAGTCCTCTGTGTGAGTCTATTCTTCTCTGAGTCTCAGTTCCCTTTTATTGGGCTCTGAGCATCTGTCCCACTGCACACAAACTATTACAACAGCAGCAGCAGCAATTGCATGGGCAGGGGCTTATAACTATTGAACATTTATTAGTTATTAGAATATTTATCAATCAATGTGGATTATCACTTTACTCCCACAGAACAAGGAGACAACTGTTTACCTTCCCATTTTTCAGATGGAGATGTCAAGGAGGGCTGTAGTCTGCCTCTGCCCAGTTCCACAGTCTAGGCTTGTAACATCAATGTTACCAGGGGCTTCTTTTGGGAGCTGTCTTGAACTCTGTGCTGACCACTCTCAAATCCCTTCTAAAAGCCATCCTCTATCCACTACAGCTTCCGAGTGCTTCTCTCTGGGGGCTGTGAGGACCACACGGGCCTGAAAACGCACAAGTGGAGAAGATCGTGTGTGGCTTAGCATTCAGTTACAGCTTTCTGCAAACCTTCCTGTTCCACCTCTCCCGGGGCTTGTGAACTCTTTTGACAGTTTAGCCTGCCCAGGAAACCCTGGCAGAGGGGCTCAGCGGTGATGAAGGGGTCATAGCAGTGGTGGGTTTGGGTCCTTGGTGTACTTACTTAGCTTGAAGTCCTTCTCTGCCTGGGCTTTGTTCCCTTTCAGCTCCAGGTCCATCTGCCTCCTTGTGTGGTGGGTGGGTTCCAAGACATGTTGACCCTCATGCTGAGCCTCCTTTTTGTCACTTGCCTCCTTGGACTGTGCTTTTCCCATGGTGGCAGAGTCCCCAGATAGTGCCTGGCTGTGCAGGATTTCCGTTTTTTGTTGCTGCAAGCAGGAATCCAATGGATTCTTGTCTCCCACCCGTTTCTGCTCTGGAAATGGGTGTTTGATCAGAACTGATGGAGGAAACCTGGAAATAAAAGAAAGAGCTGAGCAGCCTCTAAAGGACCATTATCTTCTGGTCAGGACAACTGAAGGGCTCCAGGCTCTCCTGGGGATGGAGACCGTGTGTCCAGGTGCAGGGCATGGGCTTTATAGGGCAGAAGAGGGAACTCTGGGAGAAGTTAATCAATGGCGTGTTCTCTATAGTTTCATGAACAATGCCAGCAATGTTCTTACTGTGCTGGCTTTCCTGCCAGGCTGGTGTGCTCTTATCCTGAGTCGGGGGGTTCTCAGCTCTTCTAAGGTTTGTTCTTTTAGGTCATTAAGGTCATTTATCTGGCCCTGAGGACAAACAAACATGTCAGTAGCTCCTTAGTTGTTTCCTGTAGGAGGGTGATACTGGAAGTGGGGCTAGGCTATGTCCACAGGTTTTAAGGGGGAATAAGTTAGGGTGACTTCATGTAGTAGGGAGTGTTTTAACTTGTTCTGCTGCAGTGGATCATATGATTGTCACCATTCACTCATGGAAAAAACTTTGAACACATTTATTAGACAGGGGCTATGGAGAATAAGATGAGACTGAAGACAGGCGACCCAGTAAGCTCCTCGCCAGGGCAGCCATTGTCCTAGTGTGGACCTTCTGATGGCAGTGATTTGATCCAGGAGGAACTTGTGTAAATCTTTTAAAGGACAGGGGAAATGGAAGTGTGAGGATAAGGAGGAATGGAGAGACCAAGGGGAGGAGCCAGAGTGGGAGGGAACAAAAGCCCATCCTTAGGAAGATGACTGTCACTGAATCTTTGTCAGGTCCTTAATTAAGTCTTTGGCCTCTCTAACAGCTTGGGTTTGTTGGTGCAGAAGCAGCGCTGTTCCTGGAGGAGGACACAGTTCCCACCACCAGCAGACAGGAGATCCAGGTCTTTGGAGAACCACAGCAGCAAAGACTTGGCTCAGTCCTAGCCTTGGAAAGTGATGGAGAGGGAGGAGTGGGAAGGTGGGCATCTGGAGAATGGAGGGTAGGAACTGTAGGGATGGGAAAGCAAGAAGATGGAAGGATGCAGGACAGGGAGCAGGACAGCTGGGAGGATTAGAAGATGAGAATCTAGGGAGAAGAGGTTGGGTCATGGGATTACAGGGACAGGAGCATGAGAGGATAGGAAGACAGGGATGGAGGATGCAGGAATGGACTGTGCAGGACACTCGGTATTCCGTGTTCCTCATCTTCTTCCTTTTCTAATGTCCTACTATAAGGAGATCAGTCCTTCAGCCATTACTGTGACAGAGGACAAGATGGGGAGAGGCAGCACATAGGGGGACTCAAGAGTCTAGTTTGAGTTTAAGCTAGGCCCTGTGAAGGAATCTTTAGAAGTCTCCTGTCCCTGAGCACCACATAGGGGAAACAATCCAAAACCAACTATCTGGTAGGACAAATTACCCAGAGAAAACCAAAGAGACACTTGGGCAAGTGGGGGGGAGGGGATAGAGTGACCCAAGACTTTCCCATAGGCCCTGGTGAAAGGACAAAGGGGACATTAGTTTTGTGACATGTCCAGGAGTGGACTTGTCAAAATTGGTCTGACACTGGAGCCAGTGCCTTGGAGAAATTGAAGTTGTAGCTCATGGGGACCTGACTACTCACCCTGTGCTTTGGTTATCAGTCCCAAGGCAGCTGTGTCTGAAGGATCCTGTGTTCCTTTTGCCAACACTGTCAGACTTTGCTTTCTGCTGAGCTTGGCTGTCCACACCACACCTCAAATAGTACATGGGATGCTAGATTTCTTAACAAACTTGCTTGGATTAATTAATCTTGCTCATGCAAGACCTGCTGGTCCCAGCTGCTGCTTTTGTCTTCTTTGTTTCTCCTCCCTGTCCTCCCTCTAAATACCCCAATATTAACGATCCTTGTTCCTGCAGCTTCAGGTCAGACAGGAGAGAGGAGGGTGCAGGACAGACTATGACAGGAACAGGCACATGAAGCACACAGGGGAATCCAGCCACCGCCCTCCCACCAGAGGGGGCCTGCAGACTCTCCAAGCAGGGCTGAGCCTGGGCCCTGGCTCTCAGGACGGGTCACCCATATCTTCCACAGTATGCCTTAGTGCAGTCAGGCCAGGACTTCCTTCCCACAACTCAAATGGTTTGATGGACTCCATTGATCCCACTACTCACCCTGCTCTTCTATGGGGCTCACTGATGTGTCCCAGGCCAAGGCCCCTCAGGTAGTAAACGTGTTCTTTGAAAGTGAAAGAGACTCTGGCTCCTCCAGGAAGCCAAACACCAGAGAGTCTGTGCAGATGGTATTCCTCTGAAACCTGGGAGTAAAGGTTGAACATTATTCAGCTCATTTCCTGTTGTGAAGTTTCTGCAGACGCCTGGGCTGGAGGAGGAGTCAGGCTTGAGAGCTTCATCCAGGCCTGTAGAGGCCCTGCCTCCTGAGTGCAGGACTCATGTCTGAGCCTCGCTTCACTCATCTACTAATGTGGGCCTCCCAGGTTTGCCAATAGGTCCCAGTTCAGCAAAAGCTCCTGGATCTCCCCAGATTTGTGCTCTGGATCTCTGCACTCCCTTTCATCCCTGTAGCCTGCCACACCCACAGGCTCTCCATTTCAGGAAGTGGCTCTCAGGCAAACACTGGGTCTTCTTTCATTCCAGGACTCTCCTAAATCTCAAATCTGCTCTTTGATTCCCACTAACATCATCCTTTTTTTTTTTTTCCTGTAGTTGTGTGGTGTGTGTGTGCATGTTCATGTGCATGTGGACTCGTGTGTGTGCATGTGTGTGATCTGAGAACTTATGGATTTGGCTAGTCTAAGTAGCCATCCAGCTGGGGGTACTTCCTGTTTCCTCCCCCTGAGCTCTGGGATGACAAGCCTGTAGCCATCCCAGCATGCATTTGGGAGGATGCTGTGATCAGACAAACGTCCTTATGCTTGCATAGCAGGTGCTTTATCCACTGAGCCATCTCCCCAGCCCTGACCCTGGCTTTAAACAGATCTGTAATCTGACTCTTCCCACTGTGCCCAAGGAGACTGCTGGTCCAGCCAGCATCCTGGGTCTGTGCTCCAGCTTCCTAACTCTCCTGCTGATGCTTCATGATCTTCTTGTAATTCAGTCTTAGAGCCAGAGTCACAATCTAATATTTATATTAGTTTAAGTCACCTCTTAGTCAAACCTTCCTATCCTTTTCATCTCACTGTGAGGGAAATACTGGTTCCTTTCAGTGGTCCTGAGCTCTACATGACCCACTCCATCCCACCCTGCCCTTTTCTGACATTAGATCCCACTTCATGCTCCTCACTCACTCTGCTGTGGGTTATCTGCTCTGCCTTTCTATTCCTTGAACACACCAGCAACTTGCTCATCTCAGGACTTTGCACTGGTTTCTCCATTCTTTTGGAATGACTTCCCAATAGTCAGATTTGCTCCCCACTTTCTGAAGCAGCGCTGCCCTTCCAGAATCCCCCTCCTTCATTCTTCTGTTTGACACTTGTTACCACCCAACAGCACAGACTTGCTTTCTCTCTGTCACTTCTACCTACAAAGAGCATGGAAACTCTGGAATACAGGACCTAGCTTGTTTGTTGATTGTTATTTTCCTGGGCCCAAGTTAGTGCCTGACCCAGAATATCAGCACAGAGGTTTTCACAGTCTCTGAGAGGTAATTATTTTTAAATTTTAACATTTATTTATCTGTGTTCGTGTGTGGTGTTTGCATATATGTGGTGTGTGTGTGTGTGTGTGTGTGTGTGTGTGTGCATGTGTATGTGTGTGCTTATGGCATATGTGTGTGTATATATGTGGGATGTGTGTGTGTAGTGTGTGTGTGTTTGTGTGTGTGTGTGTGTGTGTGTGGTGTGTTCTTGTGGTATGTGTGTGTTTATATATGTTTGGTGTGTGTGTGTGTGTGTGTGTGTGTGTGTGTGTGTTATGTGTGCACATGCCATGGAGTATGTGTGCAAGTCACAAGACAACATTTAGGATTAAGTTCTCTGTTTCTACCATGTGCAAGCCTGCACTCAAACTCAGGACATTGGGCTTGGTGGCAGATGCCTGTGGTAAGGGAAAGTATTGGATCAGGACCCCAAGGACCAAGTTCTCAGCACAAAGGAATTGTTTGTCCCAGAGAGACAAAGGGCAAGGACAAGGGACAAAGACAGGAGATAGAGGCAGAGGGAGAAGGGAAAGGGAACAAGAGAGAGGCCACAGGGGCATTTGTCCCAGAGGACAAAGGACTGTCTGGATAGAGAAGACAGATGTGGCCCTGAGGAAAATGACAGTTTATAAAGGTACAAGAGGAAACCCTGGGTTAGGATGATGGATGACATGTTTAATTTTAATTGAGCATGTTAATTAGGTGAACCAAAGGGAGCTTTTGATAGCTGGACTTAAATACTTTGCTAGCTGGACATTGGTAGTCAGCCTCAAGAGGAGGGATTGGCCAAATAAGGGAGTGGACCTTGGGAACTACAGTGTTTTTATCAAGGCATAGGTAATTGGGAAGAAGGGCAAGGCCTGTCAGAGCCATGTGCTCCTGTGGGTTAGTGTCCATTCAACAGCTATTCGAATCTCTTCCTGGGAAAACATGATTGATATAGAAGGGCCATGCCCATTATGGGTGGTGCCACCCCAGGACAGGTGGTCCTGTGCCAGGTAGGAAAGCAGGCCCAGCAAGCCCTAGAGAGCAAGCTAGTAAACAGAACTCTATTTCCTCTGCTGCCAGTGTTCTGGCTCTTGGTTCCCGCCCTGTCTCCTCAGCAAAGACAGTAGGCCTTCACTGTAGAGTGAAATCAACCCTTCTGCCCAAGCTGCTGTGGTCAGTTATGGTGTTTATCGTGGAAATAGAAACCCAACAACTACATATTTTGTGTCTTAACAAGTTTCCCTCCAAGATGGAGATTTCAGTTCAGACAAAATTGTTGTAGACCACTGCCTTCACCTGCTGAGCCATCTTGATGGAGCCCCAAGAGATTTGTTCTTTCTTATCCTTGATTTTATTTTGTTCCTGTGAGACACTGTGGTGGTTTGACTGAGAATGGCCTCCATTAGCTCAGATATTGGAATGTTTGGTTCCAGTTTGGTGGAACTATATGGGACGGATTAGGAGGCCTTGTTGGAGGAGAAGGTGTGTCAAGGGGGTGAGCTCACATCATTCCCAGTTAACTCTGTCAGCATTCTGTTTTGAGTGGGACAGTTGAAGAAAAAGGGTCACTTCAAAATGTAACTCAGGCTTAGCAAAAGCAGCAGGGAGAGTCAGTCTTCAGGGACTGACCCCTCCTGACTTTGTAAAAACCTACTTTATTGCTATATAAATCACACCTCCAGCAAGCCAATTTCTGCATACCAAAATCTCTTTTCTGGAATTGTTTGAAGAAACCATTTGTCTAAGAAATCTCAGTCATTTGACCTCCTGACTTGCCAGGTACTCCAAGACTAAGATATGCAAAGGCTCTGTAATTCCTTAAAAAGAGCAGCACAGGTACCAATCCCTGACTTAGACAAAAGGTAACAATCTCCAACTATACAAAAGGTAGTTCAAAGCCTAGGTGCTAGCACTCTGGAATTGAAGCCATATACAATGGCTCTGTGGAATTTTTTGCTACCTGCCCTCCCCACTTTTTTAAGCTCTAATGGATTATGTTGAAGATTATGTAACCTTACAGCCTTTTCTCCATTGTGTTGTTTTATAATCTTATGCAAATGAGACAAAATACACTTTAAAGCCAATAAAGTTATTATCACTGCAACAGGGATAACAATCACTAGAACAAGAAATTTATTAAGATGATGTGCAGGATTAAAAGAGGTTATGGTGTCTTCAAGGCTTTCCGTAACATCCATTCCTGTCACATCAGGTAACCTTTTTGGAAAGGTTCCCTTAATTTCTTGCTGTAAATCATAAATCATTTGAGAAGAGTTAGGATGACCCATCAAATGCATCTTAACCTTTTCCCGGTCATACTTACTATTACTGAACTTTAAAGGTGTAATACAATGAAATGTAACCTTCCCATCACATTTTAATTTTTATCTGTTCACTCAATATTTCTAACTGATCTCATATTAGTATTGCAGCTTGCCTCAAATCAGCTATTTCATTAACTATCTCACTATGTATTAGATTCTGTTGATTCCAAAGTTCTGTAGAATGGTTATGGCAGGCTCTAACAAACTCAGCAGTTTCAATTTCTTTATGAAGCACCAGTTCAATTGTAGAAGCTACAGTAGTTAATGTAACAATTCCCATAACCACAGCAAAAATCAGTCCAAACATCTGACTAATTCTTCTTAATATTCTTTCAGTGAGCTTCTGTACTAGAATCATCACAGATGAGTCTCGCCATGGCTTCAACAGCTTCACCAGTATCCAGACTGCTGGCCTTGCTCTAAGAATATATAAACTTTCAGAGGTGACATTTAAAGATATACTAGAATTAACACAGGTATGAAGAGCACAGTGTTCACAAGTGATACCAGAGTTATTAGGGTGCCATTGTACAGACCTTTTCAGTAACAAATAATGTAATGGTGTGCATGCTACAAAGGGGTGACTCTGATTTAATCTAAAAGACCAAGTATACTTACCATCCTTAATGTTTAACTTTCCTTCCCATGCTTTAGAAGGCTGAAGGCCCTTGCTAGTTTCCACAAGTTAATCTTAACTGAATTGCCAAATTACAAGAGAAGACCTGACTTGGATTTCAACTCCATACCATCAAATAGGTTCATTAACAGTAGAATTAATTTCCATAGTTCCATTTGAATTATACCATTGCCATCTCAATTCTGAATGAGAATATTTTCCTTGAGGGAACCTATAAGGGCTCCAATCAATGTCTTCTCCATGGGAGATATTGATAAGCACTGGAGATTTCTCACTTTTATGTTGTTGCCAGTATACCCAATCACATTGCTTGATGGTAACCCACATCTTAAAAAATGGTAGATTTATGGAACTAGTATCATTAATCTCCTGTCCTCTAAAACCAGATGCATGAAGCTTATAAAATTTATGAAAATCCTGGTTAGTATTAACTGTAAATTACCACACTTTCAAAGTTATATTTGTAGTACAAATAGGAATACCTTGTACTCTCATAGTATAATTTCTGATTTCTTTCCCCTCTTCCAGAGGTGTGGGGCATTTACCCACCAACCCCACAGCTCCCCAGAGTTTTCTTGAGTGTGAGCAGCAGGAAATATTAGAAGGATTTATATTACAGAGAATATTGAGGAGATAAACAGATAGGAAATAAAGGATAGCCTCGAGAGGGCCTGAAACCTATTCCAATGGGCCCTGACTGTCTCTGCCTCAGGGTATTTATAGAGATGCCAAGGGGTGGAGCAAAAGCCCCCCCCCACCCCACCCCCAAGCACAGCCAAGTGCAGACACCTGCACTCAAGCCCGTGGTCCTAATCATCCTCTCTATGAGGACCTGCTGGGTAAAGCCCTGAAGAACCTGAAAACAGGTTCCCACAGGTCCCCCCTTCTTAATATATTATTAATGGCTTACAGCAATCTCCGTCACTGTTTCACCTCCTAGTATGGGAGTAGAGGATGATATAGATGGCATTTCGTTTTTGAATTAGGTCCAAGGTGACTACAGCAGTCTTTAGCTGCATCAAACCCTTTCTAAACCAAAAACTTAATGCAATTACAAAATTAATCCCTTAGCTTCATCATTACCCTTAACAAGTTAACATAAATACTGCTATACATAGTCACAATTCTCCTAATCTTACAATTCAAAGCAAACTCTTTACAGAACCATTTGAATTAGCATATAGTGCTATATATAGTTAACAATTTTCTCAGTCTTATAACTTTAACTTTGGTAGAATCATTTCAATTTTCTTGCTAACAACATAGGGAAGTTTTTGATGTATTCACATCAAACTTAAATATTTCCTTAACTCCAAAAAACCAGGGTGCATTAATATAAATAGGTTAAACATAATTTCTACAAACATACATTCAACCTTAATTCACTCATAACTCCTTCTTTTCTTTATAATTTTTTAAAACAATCTCAAACCTATTTAGAGGAACCCAAACTCACACAATTCCTATAAGTCTATATTGAAATGCAGTATTCTCAATCTAACCATTAACACTTTGAAAACTTAGCAAAACATCCAAAAGCAGTTTCTTAATAAAACTCTTTACACTTTAAAAGTAGTCTTTTGGTATACCCCATTTGCATTTCTTACTAACAAAATATGACATTAATCCACTCAAACAACAAGAAAATAGTTTGTAAACTAAATCGACTAAGGAATATTAACTCTCCCTTTTCTTTATAATTTTTTAAGCAAAGTCTCAAGCCTAGTTAGAAAACACAAACTTTTCCATTTAAACAGTATGATTTGTAACACAAAACCAGTTCCATAAGTAATTCCATTTTTACATAAACAGTTCGATAAAACAATTCATGAATCACCAGTTCATAAAGCATACATACATACACAATATTGCATCTTTAGTGCAGGTAGAAACAATAAATGTCTTCATTTAAACAGTTCCATTTTTAACCCAATTCCAGAAAACAGTTCCTAGGTCATTACTATAAGTAAACTCAAAATTGTCCCATTGCAATAAAATCTCTATTGTTCATTTCATTTTTAAGTCCCAAAATTCAAACGATAAAATCTGGTGCTAGCCTTCCAAATATGAAGAAATCCATAACCAAAATCTATTTGTAGTTTTATCTCATTTTAAGTTCAAAAAGTTCAAACAAGGAATAAATTCTGGTATCAGACTTTCACTTCAAAATATGAAGAGACGTTTTACAACCAAAACTTTTTACAGTTAACAATTTTAGTTCAAACAAGCATCTCTGCAACTTTTGTTCTCACAGACAGAGACCTTCTTAGGTACAGTAGGATTCTAAACCGCACTGTTTTTGATATTAGCTCAGGTTTTTCTGTGTTGCGTTGATTTTCCACAAATCTCAGCTACAGATGCCTTGTTGTGCTGGTTCTGGCATCCACCATTCTTAGCTTCTTAGCGGCTTCTGGAGCTTTTGAAACCATTCAGACTGCCTACTTTGCAGTCTACTAAGACACTATCTTCTGTGTCTCAGATTCTTTTACCATATACATTAAGCATAGATTCACATTCAATATTTACACTTTCACAAACTCACATATAACATGTGCTTAAGCATAAACTCACACTCAACATTTATACATTTTTACAAACTCACATATAACATATTAACATCTACTTATTTATACTCTTTAAGGAAACTATAGAACTACTTTAGCAAATATATTTCTTATTACTTCTTATATACTTCTTATATTCATTCTATCTTCTTATTTCTTATTTAAACTTACATTTACAACTAGCATCTTACAAGCTTATTACTACATGTCTTAAGACTTAAGCATAGATGCTTTTTGCAAGCTTATATTCTTTTTTTTTTAACAGAAGTAAAAATATGGAATGCTTCACGAATTTTCGTGTCATCCTTGCACAGGGCCATGCTAATCTTCTCTGTATCGTTCCAATTTTAGTATATGTGCTGCCGAAGCGAGCATGCAAGCTTACATTCTTAAAGGAACTCTATAGATCTCTTTTACAAACTTATATAGGGCTACCATTATCATATATATAATTTAGCAAACACCCAAAGAATTCTTAACACAGAGATCTAACAAGAGAATAATTTCTACAAACTCACATATCTTATTTTCATCTTTTTCTACTTCTTACTCTTAATTATCATCACTACTCTCTATTAGATTCTCTTAACTAGACAGGAAGTACATACATCATTTCTAAAGTTTAGAGTTTATAGTCAGCTTTGCTATAAAACACGGGGATTTAGTGAGTGTTGTCGTTATAGAGTTGTGATACACCATTCCGGAACTGTCAGAGCTTCAGATATCTCAGGCTGCTCTGTTCCTCTGCTAGCTGCCTTTGGAGGTAGGGGCTTTTTTCCCCCTCAATCTGCCTCAAACTCTTAGCAGCTTTCACAGGTCATGCACTTTCTGGGGAGGAATCTGTCCCCTCTGTTTCTTCAGTCTTTCTCCCTGACAGTATCCAGTTTGGTCTCAGTTTATCCCCTCTACCCCAGAAAGTTTCCGACACTACAGTGGCAGCTTTTTTGCTTTTGAAGGTAGGGGCTTTACTCTGTTTCTATTTTTCAGGGTTTGAGGTTTGTGTTCATAAATCAAGCTTAGCAAGGGAGGTTTTTGCCATATCTAAGCTCACATTAGGACAGGTGTTTTGCCTCCTCAGGCCTTCACCTGGCCCAGTCCCCCCAGTGGGTTGTGTTTGCTTGTCTGGATGCTCAAGGACAGAGCTTATGCCAGAGGCAGTCACCCCTCAGGGCTACACTTCCTCATCTCATAGGGAGTCAGTTAAAACAAAGCTTTTCTCAAAGAGGTGCTTTCTCTGACAGAAAAGAAAGCTTTACTCCTGGATAGTTCTGTTCTGCCCTGGCTGGGCTCTTTGCCCAGACAGAGTTCTGACTCAGCAGTACAACTGCTTCAGACACAGTTCAGCTTTACTGTTTTCCCAGAAAGGTCCTTACTCTGATAAGAAAGCTTTTCTCAGATTTCTTTTTGCAGCTGTGGACCTATAAACCCGGGACTTGTAGGAAAGCGGACAACTGTGCCGTTCTTACCGGCTTTAGCTTTGTTTGTTCATTAGCAATCTTCCCCTGGGTCCTGCACCTTCCTGCCTCAGCTCTGTGCTCCACAAAGTTTGCAACTGTAGGAACCCTAGTATCCCCCAAATGCACTCCAACTCAGACAATGGCCAGTTGCTTCTTAGTTTTTGGTTAGAAGTGAGGATACAATGCTAACAGTTTGCATTGCTTCAGGGGATCTTTGCATTGGGATGAATAGGAGCACCTTTTCATAGCTCATTCAGAAACAAAACCCTTGAATGCCTCAGTCTCTGCTGTAACTGAAAAGCTTGGTTTTTTTGCTTTTCTCAGGTAGTTTCCTGCCCTTTTGGGCTCTCTGTAGGTCTATACCTGCACTCTCCCAAGTGTTTCCCTCAGGGGACTTTGACCCACTGCCTTTTACTAGCTTGAAGAGACAGAGCTTAGAAGAGAGATTTTTAGGAACTCCATTCCTGTCTCCTGCATTGCAGGGAGGATTTTTAAAGCTTGAAAGAACTTGGAGAGGTTTTGCTGTCTTAAGTTTGTTGTTTTCCCTTAGAGCTAATCACAGGTAGTCCCCATACTAATATCTTCAGGTGATTCTAATTTGTCCTTCTGAGAGAGAGTTCTGAAAGTCTTTAGTTTTTAAGTTTTTTAAGAGAACTTTTGAGAAAGATTAAAGCTTTTTAGAGAGAATTTTCCAAGAAAAGCTTTTTAGTTTAAGAGAAAGATTTTTTTCCCCAAGAGAGAAAGACCAGCTTTTCCCAAAACTTCTGAACTTTAAACGTTTTGGCTTTTTACAACCCCATTTTTGCCTCAGGGAGAAAACACTTTCTCCTGCTGCTTGGACTTAGCATTTCAGCTGTCCCCAGGTCAAAGAGGCTTCCATAGGAAACTTTTTTTCCCCATAAGCTCAGAGAAGAGCTTTTTTACTACCCATAAAGCCCAAAGAGAGATTTTTTCCCCCAGTTTGCGTTCATAGCCCCCAAAGTTAGAAAATTGAAGTTTTTCTGTTTAGTTGCCTTATTTTTTCTACATAATCTTACATTTCTAAGTTTTTCCTACACTATATTACTGCCCTATACCTTATACTTATTTTTCACAGATAGAAATTGAGAAAGGGATAGAAGATAGTGTGAAACCTCAGTAAAAAAAAAACCCTAATCTATCCCCTACAGAACAAAGAGAAGCTTAAACCAGGATTCCTAAGTGTAGATAAGAACTTAGACCCCTTTCAAGTTCCCAGGTGGTGATATCAGCTACAGGGACTTAAAAATAGAGTCAGGATATTCGACCATCTGGTTGGGGCTAATTGGTCATAAAACATCCCAAACTTCTCAAACCCCTGAGACAGCTCATAAAACTCCTAACATGGTTGCTGAACAAACAGGAGATAAAGATAACATGTAAAACTACTAACATGGTTGCTGAACAAACGGGAGATAAAGATAACATGAAAGACTGAAAAAAGGAAACTGATACTAACCAAGGAGAGGGAGGCAGGTTGTGGGAAATGAATTATGTGGTTTGTGCCTTTAAGAACTAGCCTCACAAAGAAAGGGCAAGCTCCTCCTGGCCTCACTGCTACCAGTGAGTGCTTTGGACCGAGCTTCCCTGATTTACTAACTTCAAATTTTTAAAATGCCAATGAGGCAGGGACATGATCTGATGAAAGACTTTGGGCTATGGGAAAAAAGCTGCTGGATTTTGGTTAAAAAAAGAAATCTGCTGAATTGAGTCAGCCTGTGTACTACATGAATGTTTTAACATCAGGATGGAAACCAGGAAAGATGTTGTGTTGGGACTGAGGTTATGCTTATGTTTCTGCAGGAGATGACAAGTTGTGGAAGAAAGATTTTAAAAGCTTCTGAAATGGATGGCTGATTCCCCTACCTGGGGATAGCTTAAGAAATTGCCTGATAAAGGGGAAAGAATTAATAGTTCAACTGGCTAGGGAACTATTTGCTACAATTTGTTCCTTGCAGTGCTGTCTGTAGTAACTGTACAAGTAAAGGGGATTAAGCATACATATCAGGCCTATATTCCTAATCCTCCAATTCACATAGGTGTAAGTTGTGGAGATATGGATATTCTTGTGGTTACTGAATCTTCTTGGCTACCTGGTTCTTATGACAACTGAGGATCTCCTCCTCTGTGTGGGAGCCCGTTTTCAGGTTCCTTGTGGCTTTACCCAGCAGGTCTGCATAGAGAGGATGATTAGGACCACGGGCTTGAGTGCAGGTGTTTGAGATGGTCTGCAATTGGCTGTGCTGGGGGCGGGGAGGTCTTTTGCTCCACCCCTTGGTGTCTCTATAAATACCCTGAGGCAGAGACAGTCAGGGCCTGTTGGAATAGGTTCCAGGCCCTCTCGAGGCTATCCTTTATTTCCTATCTCTTTATCTCAGCAATATAAATCCTTCTATCTAATATTTCCTGTTGTTCACACTCAAGAAAACTCTGGGGAGCTGTGGGGTTGGTGGGTAAACACCCCACAGAATGGCACCATGAACAGGGACTAAAGAAAAAAAAAGGGGGGGGGAACTAAAGACCAAAAGAAAAAAGGGACTAAAGACAAATGAACTGGGACTAAAGACAAAGTAGTAGGGACTATAGAAAAAGGAAAATAATAGTTTTATTACAGAGTTTTTGGCGAAAGTGTGGGTCAGCCCTGCCAGTGGAAAGGCATGCCAGTGTTATGAAAAAAAAAACATATATATATTTTGTATATATTATTGAGGGGCAGGGATTTTTGCTGCAGGCCGCAGGAATATCATAAGAACTCAGCTGGTTATGGCAAAGTCACTACCTGGAGGAATCAGGGAATTCCTCCAGAGGAAGCCAAATCCCAAGGAGTTTTTGGTGCTACTTGGCTTGTTATATATCAGCTGTCTTCTGTTAGGAAAATCATGTGTGCCTTCATAGTTTTCCCAATTGACTTTTCCCTAAGAAGGACTAACAATGTGGACTGATCACTCTCTGGACATACACATTTTAGGCATTTGGAGAACAGCCTCAGGAAAGGCTTTCTCTGGAATCAGATATCTCCCCTAGCCACTTTCAAGGACTAAAGGAGACACCACCCAGGTGGTCGCCCAATTTCCAAGGCCTAACAGTGATAACAGCCCACATACAAGTCTCCTGACTTAAGGTAAATTCCACAAGGGGACAACGCCTAGGTCAGGTAGACATTAAGTAATAGCTTTACACAATTTAGCTCGGACCCTCCCTTTATATACCTGGACTTCCAGGGCACAAAGGGGAGAGAAGAGAAAAGAAAATGGAAGAACTAGATGGGTAAGAACTTGAAAGGAACAAACTGTGATGGGGAAGAACTAGGTTTTAGGGCTAGAAGAGAGTACCAGAGGAATGAGATGGAAGGTGAGGAAGAGTCAGATGGGGAAGTACTAGCTGGGTAAGAACAAGATGAAAAGTACCTAGTTGAGGCAGAGTTAAGACAAGAGAATTAAGATATAACTTAGAGGAAGCAGTAGATAAATATAGAGAGAAATCAGGCAAGAAAGGAGCTAGACATGAGAACAGAACTGAAGCTGTGTATAAAGGATGTTATTCCAGAGGAATTAAAGCAAGTGGACTATAGAGCTCGGTGTGCTGTGATTCTATTTCCTGAAAGTAGTCCTTGCCATTAGTAATTCTCTCTCCTGAGCCCCTGGGATGTATAATATTGAGGCTGGTTCCTCTAATATTATACAAGATTTGTAAACCCAACCACTTGATTGCCTCATCACTGCCTGTCTGTAACAGACCTTCAGGTCTTCTATGGTTGGCATTGAGATTAAAGGCATGTGTCTCCAATGCTGGATGTATCCTTGAACACACAGAGATCTGCCTGGCTCTGCCTCCGAAGTGCTGGGAATAAAGGCATGCGCCACCACCACCCAACTTTCCTATGGCTTGCTAATAGCTCTGACCCCTGGGCAGCTTTATTTATTAACATAAAAATAACATTTTAGTACAAATTAAATATTGCTGTGGATATTGCTCTATATAAATAAAACACTGATGGCCAGTGACCAGGCAGGAAGTAGGTTGCCAGGCAGGAAGTAGGTGGGACAAGGAGAGAGGAGAATTCTGGGAAGTGGAAGGCTGAGGAGAGAGACACTGCAGCCACCGCCAGGACAAACAGCATGTAAAGATGCTGGTAAGCCACCAGCCACGTGGCAAGGTATAGATTTATAAAAATGGGTTAATTTAAGATATAAGAACAGTTAGCAAGAAGCCTGCCATGGCCATACAGTTTATAAGTGATATAAGCGTCTGAGTGATTATTTTATAAGTGGATTGTGGGACTGCGGGTCTTGGGGAACCTGGAGAGAAGCCCTCCAGCAACAAATGGCACCTAACGGCTCAAGTTTCCACCTTAAACCTGAGAATATTTAATAACCAATTCTAAACAGAGCCAAAACCAGGTTCCTGCTTCTTGTCTCATACAGGCAGCTAGATGCCGCAAAACACAGGTTTGAACACTGGCGGGTTCCTGGCGTGTGCGTTTGACCGGCAGTATGGTGGAAATGAGGTGTCTGCCAGCGACACATTAAGCTGTGTGGTAGATTTAGTCTTTACTAGTATTAAAAAAAAAAAGAGGTTTCTGGGCTACATGCTGCTTTGATAAAAGCTTAGACCCACTATTTCTGAGACTTGATGACTCCCAGAGCTGGCGGAAAACGTACCACTGCCATGTTGGGAAGCTGAAGTGGGCGGAGCCAACAGCCACAGCGCCTTTTCAGTCTTAGAATGGTGTAGTTTAAAGCAATAGGCTCAAGGTAATATAAAAAATAAGCCACGTAAAGATGGCTACCACACAGAGAATCTGGATTATGTTGTCTTTGATATTCATAACTGAAGAAAAACATTTGATTACAAAAGCTGTTGAGTTATGCCAAAATGTATATTTTAAAGGTACCTTGACTTCAAAATTTGGATTTAAGGATATGTTGCTTTGGAAAAGAGGTTCTGTTTTTGTTTCCACAGAAAGCCAGAGGCTGTGGATTTGTTTCAGATTAAGATACATCAGGTTTCACCAGCCAAGACCCCCTGAAAGGTCTCCAATGACACCATGGTCCAGATGATCCAACATCCAGAGCGGTTTCAAGGCAACTGGTTCACACAATACAGCCTCACGGACTACCCCATAAGATACAGCGCCCCCTCCAGCAGGAAGTAGTAAGAGATGCTACGCCCAAATTCCCAAATATACCAAGCTGGCTTTAGAGGTGGAATTGGCTCACTCCCCATCTAAACCCAGACATATTGCTTAAAAAAAAATGGTTAAGAGATTCTTGTGTCCCAAATCACAAGAGCCCTCTGGTGTGGGACAGAGAAAAACCAATATTTTTATTTAAAACAGGTTGATTATAAATGTGATCTCTTTCTAAAAAAGAAAAGGGGATATGATATAGATATATAGGAGGATATAGAGATGATAAGATAAAAGGGTAGATTAATGAACCTACTTTTAAAGAACAACTTGTTTAAAATGTTTTACATTGGTATAGATTTTAGTTTATGTTTAAAATGTTTTACATTGGTATAAATTTTAGTTTATTGATACAAACTTGAAGTTAACTTTGTTATACTGTATATATATATATTTCTATTCTTGTTTGAGGCATTATGTTTATGTAACTCATTTAAAATTGTAATGGATAATTAAGAAATAGATTAATAATTAGTCATCTATGATAATCTTATTTGTAGCCATGTTAGTTAAGTCTTCTAGGTATACATAGATATATTTCAGATAGATAGGTAATCTTCAAACACTTCATAGACCTAGAGAATATGGCATTTAAATAACTTAAAATATTCTGTTGACGTGAGACACAATTGCTCCTGGCTGCACCAATTGATCCCGAGAGAATGTTGGGCTTCTAAGACATTTCCATTTGGAAATTTGTCTTTTTGGCACAAAATGGCCTACTGGGCAAAGAACTGTCCTTGCCCTGACGGCTGACAGTACAAATGCAATGCTGTCCTTTCTGGACAAGTAGGACACAAGGAAAACGACCACTGTACTCTGCCAAGACAGGGTAAGATGGTCTCTCAGAATTCCTGCTTCTGAAAATGGTCTGTCAGATACTCTAGGCCTGTAGCCAATTTAAATGCACCAACAATGCTGAGAAACATTAGGTGACTGTCCAGGTTGCCACCTGTCTTGGTCTACTTTTGCAAGATTCCCAAAAGTTGCTTGCATCCATCTACCATTTCTCAGGTACCATTATTTTCCTTCTCAGGTCTTTGATGTGGTTGAAAACTAGATAGTTGTAATTTCCTCAGTTATGATAAAAGATAAGTTAGATATAAAACCTTAAACTCACAAATATAAGATAGATAGGACATCTTCTTTAATATTGTAACTATAATTCTTGCTCGGTAATTGTTTTGTTATATGTAATTTTACCATGTTAAAGTTAAAACCTTCCTTTTTAAAAAAAAGAAAAAAAGGGGAAGTGCTGTGGATATTGCTCTATATAAATAAAACACTGATGGCCAGTGACCAGGCAGGAAGTAAGTTGCCAGGCAGGAAGTAGGTGGGACAAGGAGAAAGGAGAATTCTGGGAAGTGGAAGGCTGAGGAGAGAGACACTGCAGCCACCGCCAGGACAAACAGCATGTAAAGATGCTGGTAAGCCACCAGCCACGTGGCAAGGTATAGATTTATAAAAATGGGTTAATTTAAGATATAAGAACAGTTAGCAAGAAGCCTGCCATGGCCATACAGTTTATAAGTGATATAAGCGTCTGAGTGATTATTTTATAAGTGGATTGTGGGACTGCGGGTCTTGGGGAACCTGGAGAGAAGCCCTCCCGCAACAAAATATCACCATACAATTGCTTTATTTACAGATCTGAAATCAGTTAACATTCTCAATTTTTCCAGATTTCCTTTTTAACTGCAAATGCAGGAGAATTCCAAGGACTACTAGCTTTCTATAATGTGTTTAATATCTAACTTTTCTTTTACTATCGGGTTGCTCAAGTACCTGTACTTTTTCTTTAGTTAAGGGCCATTGCTCTACCCATACAAGCTTATTAGTTAGTTTTTTTAAAGGTAGAGCAGTTGGGCTTCTGGCAATGGCCCCTATTCCAAATTTGGGTAGCCAATTTCTGCTGCTAGACAACCTGTATAGCCTTTCTTTGATTTTCTTTGGTATTTCTTTCCAATAGCTTTTCCAGGAATGTATCCACTTTTTAAACATCATTCTACAAGCTGTTTCTGAAATGCAGAAATATTAATTTAAGCAGTATAACCCACAGTGGGTACAATATTTTTTGTGAAACATGTGGAATTTGTATGTAAACATGCTTTTTGTGCTTTTCAAAAGTCATTTATAAAAACATTAAAAACAATTTGTATATGATTTTAAGAGGTTACTTAGGTAATACCCATGGAGCATTTTTATAAAATCTTAAAAAAAAATAGTGTCCTTTTTTAAATAGATCCCAAGTAACATATTACTTTGACCTGTCAATTATTAATAGTCTTGGAAGTCTTTGTCTTGGAAGCCATTTTATGTGTATCTTTATATTTGCAGTAATTGTGCAGTTAATGCTTTTCCTTTTAACAAGCATTTTAACAACTGCACAAAACGTTGCTTCAGAGATGGGGAGTATAAATTCCTCATGTCCCTATCAAATCCTGGAGTCCTCACTTACACACATAAGTACAATTTTAACCTCCAGTCCTGGAGTGTCCAGATCCCTTCTTTCTCCAAGCACTACATTTGGCACCCATGTCACTGTTCTGCTTATCATGGGTCAGTTGAAGAAAAAGGGTCACTCCAAAATGTAATCCAGGCTTAGCAAAAGTCTACATGGACTGACTCCTTGTAGCTTTGCAAAATCTCCTTTATTGTTACACAAATCACACCTCTAGCAAGCCAATTTCTGAATACCCAAAACTCTTATCTGGATTTGTTTGAAGGAACCATTTGCCTAAACATCACCATGAAACCTCCAAGAGTAAGTTAGGCAAAGGCTCTGTAATTCCTACAAAAGAGCAACTCAGATATCTATCCCAATTTTAAACAAAAGATAACAACCATTGACTCTAAACAAAAAGTAGTTCAAAGCCTAGGTGCTATCACTCTGAAATTCAAGCCAGATGCAATGGCTCTGTGGAATCTGTTGCTACAGCACTTTCCACCTTCTCCTTGCCTATGGGGATGTAAGATCTCAGCTGCTGCCTCAGCATCATGCCTGTCTGCTGCCATGTTCCTAGCATGATGGTCAATGGACTCCAAAACATGAGCCCCAAGTTTTTAATTTCATATGGTACCATTTGTCAATTTGTCCCATTTCTTGGGTGAGTAGAATCCTCTTCAGAAAGGCCTTTATCTGTGCTGGCACCATGAACTGTTTTCTCTCTAGCAGACCCAGGGTTTCAAGTCTTGTGCTAATGTCTTTGCTGCATTTGGAGTTGATTGCTCTGCAGGGTAGAGGAGAGATCAGTCTTTTATGTGTAGATATGTAATTTTTTTGCAGTCCCATTTGTTACCAAAGTTTTCTCTTTGTCAATGAATACTTTTGTCACCAAGGAATGTTTTTTGTTTATCATTTTACTTTAGAACAAAGCACTTATTTTTTCTTTGAAAACATTAAAAGAATTTATTCCTCTCTCTTACATCATATGATGATAGCTTCTTCCCCCACCACTACTACAAGTTTACCTCCCACACCTCCCCTTTCTCCCAGATCCACTCCTCCTTGATTTCCCTTCATAAATAAGCAGGCCTCCCAGGGATATCAACCAAACCTGGCATAACAAGTTACAATAAGATTGGGGACAAACCCACATATCTAAGCTGGATGAGGTAACACAGTAGGAAGAAAAGGATCCCAAGAACAGTCAAAAGATTAAGAGATACAACTAACTCCCACTGTTAGGAGTCCCACAGTAACACCAAGTTAACAATCATAAGATATAAGTAGAGGGCCAAGCTCATACCTATATGGGCTCTGTGATTGTTGCTTCAGTATCTGTGAGCCCTTATGAATCTTAATTGTAAGTAAATTTGTTGCAACTCTATTGGTTTGGTCTCAGGTTTTGGCACCAAAATGTGAGTTCTGCAACTCTGGGAAAGTTATCCTGACTACTTGGGGAGTCAGGCAACATCCTGAGCTGCTTAGGACAACACTGACAGCTGGAGCTGCAAAGAGAAGTTCAGCCCTGGAGGGCGAAGTATCCCAAACACCCCCAGCTGCTCAGAACAACTCTACCCTGGAGGTGTCCTGGACACCTGGAGCTGCTTAGGGCAACTCTGATTGCTGGAGCTGCAAAGAGACAGCTCAGCCCTGGAAGGGAAGCTTTTTTGACTGCTCAGGAGGATCAGGCCTGAAACTGCTTCAGCAGGGAAGGGTATCCAGACTGTTTGAGAGAGTCAGGCTATACCTGGTGTGATGGGGAATGGTCTCCCTGCAATCTTGCCCCTCTCCTAGAAGCCCTTACAGCTGAGCTTTGCTCAGCCCCCACTTAAGGGGGCTTCCTAGCAGACCTCTGCTTCTCCTGCCTAAGAAATTGTAGAAATGTAGCAATCTCCTCTGGCTCAGGAGAGAAGTGTTATTTTTTCAGCTCTTTCAGTTCTCTCTTCCTCTGTCCACTGAGGGACATCTCAGCAAGGGTCTTCTGTTCAGCTCCTCCTGGCTCTGTCCACTGAGCGATGTCTTAGCAAGGATCTTCTCTACGCCAGTGAATATCTTCACATCCAAAACTTTTGAGAAATTGATTTATTTGGGAAGGAGGAGTCCAGGAGAGTAGTTGCCTTTACCAGCATGGAGATAACATCCCACAACTGACCAGGCAGGGCGGTTTATATTGGATGTCTTGGTGGCAGAGCCAACCAGTGATTGGTTAGTTTTTTTCTCCCCAGGGATTGGCCAGTTTTGTGAGCTAGGGACAGAGATGGCCCTGCTTTCAGGGCCAAACAGTGTTTCTTTCACTGACCTTTCTTGGCTTTTTGACACTACCTGTAAGGCCAGGGCACATTTCTTTCACTGACTCTGGTTCTAGGGACCAAGAGTGTTATTTTGGCACTAGTTTCAGAGTCAGGGCATGTTTTCTTGCTTCTGTGTTTTGGGATAAAGTGTTCATTTCTCTGACTCAGGTCCCAAACCAAGGCTGTGTTTCTTTCCCTGGTCCTGGGCCCAGGACCAGGGTGCTACTGTCTTACTCTGTGATTGTTTGGTTTCACAAGTTAGTTGGCAAGGGGCAGAGATGACTCTGATTTGAGCCACACTGTGTTTCTTTCACTGGCCTTACATAGCTAATTCTAAGGCCAGGGCACATTTCTTTCACTGACTCGGATTCTAGAGACCAAGAGTATTTCTTTTGTACTGGTTTCAGTGTCAGAGCATGTTTCCTTGGTTCATTTCTCTGACTCAGGTCCCAAACCTAGGCTGTGTATCTTTCCCTGGTCCTAGTCCCCAGGCCCAAGATGCTACTGTCCTGCTCTGTGATTGGATGGTTTCATGAATCAGTTGGCCAGGGGCAGAGATGGCTCTTATTTGAGCCAAACTGTGTTTCTTTCACTGGACTTATCTGCCCCATCTTTCCCTAGTCCACCAGGGTCAGGGTGGGTTTCTTAGCCAGTCCCTTTTCCCTACACAAATTAGTTGAATTTTGTGGGAAATGTTTTTGTGTCTAACATATTTTTTTCTGATACATTCTTATTCAATAGATTGTTTTGTTGTTGTTGTTGTTTTATTTATTATGCATGGAGTGCTCTGCCTGCATGTATCCCTGCAGGCCAGAAGAGGGCACCAGATCTCATTACAGATGGTTGTGAGCCACCATGTGGTTGCTGGGAATTAAACTCAGGACCTTTGGAAGAACAGCCAGTATTCTTAACCTCTGAGCCATCTCTCTAGCCCTCAATAGATTGTTTTAAGCTAGAATGTATTTGAGAAGTTGCTATGGGCTTCAGGAATATGAAATAGAGATTCAGCTGTATATGATAAAGTTATACCTAGTAGGATCAAGGAATCCTTCTGGAGGAGAAGCCAAACATCCAGGAATATTGGGTGTTATTAAGCCTTTAATATATCAGCTGTCTTCTGCTATGAATTTCATGTGCATTCATAACTTCCCCAAGAACTTTTAACAGTGCATTTCACCTGAAATTCTTCTCAAGCATCCTAAGCGAAAATAGCAAACAGACCAACTGCTATTACCTGAATTAAGGTAAACACCCTTAGGGAGACACCACCTGTCTCCTAGGTGTAGCTTTGTTTCTTGTGCAAATGAAGCTCAGACTCTCCTTTCTCTCATAGCCCAAATGACATTCCAGAGCAATTGACTCAGAACAAAAGGGTTTTTTGCATACCAGGTTCAATGTAGGTATGAGACAGGTTTCCTAGCTCTGAGCAAAATTACCCTGCCCTGCCAGTATATGACAGCATAAAAAAATAGAGGCAGTTTTATTTTAGTGACTTATACACTCTTTTATCTATCTACCTGTAAGATTGTAGTTTGAGCACATTTATGATAGACTCATAATGTTTCATCTAACCACTTATAAGAATATATTTTGAGCACATAAATTCCCTTTCTGACTTATTCCAGGCTTTATCTGATTCCACCTCCTCTATTCACTCCTTTTTTGGGTTGCAAATCAAGCTGGATATATTGGCTCTTATAAGGAGCTTGGGAGCTTTTCATTGTATTGGAAGAGTCAGGCAGCTGGGAAGGGAGAGACTGATTCTGGGAGAGGAACAGGAAGGAACCTCGATGGAGAAGAATGAGGATGAAGATGAGGATGGAGATGGAAAAGAGTTAGAGTTATGAGAGGACAGGAGGAGAAGTGACAGAGAGGAGCTAAGTATAAGAATAGAATTGAAGCCGTGTAGATAGAATCTTGACTAAGAAAAATTAAGTGAATGGACTAAACTGTTTGGTCTATAAAGACTCATTTAATATCATCCAAGATTAGATTAACAGCTGGTTGTAGATTCTTCCTGGACCCTGAGTAGCTGCAACCTCCATAGTCCCTGATAATAAGTTATTCAAGAAATGCATTAACATAATTGCAAAATGTTACTATAGGATGAAAACATTGCAGTATAGGTGATTGTGGTGGCTTTTAAGAAAATGTCCCCAAAAGGGAATGGCCCTATTTGGAGGTGTGGCTTTGTTAGAGTAGGTATGGCCTTGTTGGATGAAGTGTGTTACTCTAGGGTGGGCTTTGAAGTCCATGTTCAAGCTCTAGTTCAGTTCACTTCATGTTGCCTGCAGGTCAAGATATAGTATCCTCAGGTCCTTCTCCAGCACATGTCTGCCTGCATACTTCAATGTGCCACTATGGTGAAAATGGACTGCACCTCTGAATTGTAAGCCACCCTAATGCAATTCTTTTCTTTATAAGAGTTGCCATGGTCATTGTGTCTCTTCACAATAATAGAAACTCAACTAAGACAGAAGTTGGTACCAGGGATTGGGATATTGTTGTGATAGGCCTGCCCATGCTTTTGTTTGAAGGAATATGGACATTGGTACTGTGGACTGGAAAAGCAACTGAATGCTTTAAGTGCTGCTTAATGGGCCACACTGGTAGGAGCATAGAAGGCAGGTGCTGTGTGTGATTTGATGAACTGTAAGGGCCTGGCTCAAGAGATTTCAGAGGAGAAGAATTTTAGCATGTTGCTTAAAGATCTTTCTTGTGATATTTTGTGGAAAATGTGGTTTCTTTTTGCCCTTGTCCAAAATGTCTGCTGGAGCCAGAGTAACTAGTTTTAGATTAATTGCATTGGCTAAGGAAATCTCAATATAGCCAAGTATACACATAGACTCTGCTGTGTGGTTACTAGTGTTAACTCTAATGAAGATATATAATCAAAAGAATCAAGCTGAACAAGGAAAAACATAAGATGTACAATTCTAGGAGAAAAAGAGCACCAGAATGTGAAATGGAGCTAAGTCCTGTTTTCAAGGAGATAAACAGATTAATAAATGGAATAACAGGAATGGTGATCTCGGGCAAGACTACACACAGCTAAGTTTCCAACTTGTGAAAATGAATTAAGAAAAGCTTAGAGCTGGGTGTGAAATGTACATGCCTTTAATCCCAGCACTGGAGAGTCAGAGGATGGTGGATTTCTAAGTTTGAGGCCTGTCTGGTCTACAGAGCACGCTCCAGAACAGCTAAGCTTAGGCAGTGAAGGAAAGCATTGAAAACAGAAAGCTGGCGAAGATGTAATTGAACAAGGGAGCCAAGTTCCAGCCCTAGAAAGCAGCAGAACTTGGTAGTTTTAGCCACATGGTTCTGGCTTTAGAGTTAAGGAGTGACTAAGGAAAGCGCCTGAGGCCAGGCATGTGTCCAGGGTGTCCCTGAATAGAAACTTAGAGAGGCCATTTCACAAAGCTGTGAAGGTGAAGCCTGGATTGCCTTGGAGACACCAAGTTGTTGGAGATGCAAGAACCATGGGAGAGCTGAGGAGAGCTGCTGACAAAGAGTGGAACTAGCCCAAGAGAGAGAAATGTGTTGCAGTCAACAAAGCTGAAAGGAGTTGGAGATCTGAAGAGCATTTTGACATTAGATATGCGGGTGCAGAGTTTGGAGTTTGCCCAGCTTATTTTTGGTCTTGCTTTGTTTCAGTATTTCCTCACTATTCTCCATTTCAGAATGGTATTGTATATCCTGGGCCATTATATGTTAGAAGAAGGTGATCTGCTATTTGATTTTGATTTTACAGGGCATTACAGTTAAAAGATTGCATGAATCTCAGAAGAAACTTTAAACTTTGGACTTTTAAATAAGTTTGAGACTGTTGTAGACTATGGGGACTTTTAAAGTTGGACTGAATGCATTTGTATTTAATATGGCTATGAGTCTTTTGGGACCAGGGAGTGGTGGCTTGAAAGAAAATGACCCCAGAGGGAGTGGTCCTATTAGGAGGTATGGCCTTGTTGGAGGAAATATGTCACTGTGGGGTCAGGCTTTGAGGTCTCCTATGCTCAAAGTATGCCTAGTTCAGTTCATTTTCCATTGTCTGCAGTTCAAAAATGTAGTATTCTCAGCTTCTACTCCAGCACCATGTCTGCCTTCACACCACCATGTTCCACCATAATAGTAATGGACTGAAATTCTGAACTGTAAGCCATGGCATTTAAATGTTCTCCTTTGTAAGTGTTGCCGTGGGCATGGTGTCTCTTCACAGCAATAGAAACCCTAATAAAGACAATGATTAACTTACCACAAAAAAATATGGTTAGATTTATAAATCTTAGTATGCTTTGATAAGTTGTGGTCCTAGAAGTCTGAAAATCACACACTTGCTACATATTCTTTTTAGAGTCATTTCTAACTTTTCTTTCATTGTTTAGACTTACATTAAGAAAGAAATAATAAGTAAAATTAAATTCCTGGAGTTCAAATTATCTGATAATATATTTGAAGTGACACTTGAATATATGCCTTTTTCATGCTTAGTCTATATCTGCATCTAGTGTGTAGCCTCACTTATGTATGCTCAAATATTTGTGACCAAGTGCTGTGTGACATTTCTGGAGAGATGTAAATTTAACATCTGTTCCTAATTTCTGACATTTCCACATCTCAAAGAATTGTTTATTAAGATTATCTTAGTGAATAGAAATACATTTATTAGAGATTACTCAAAGCAATGGAAGACCAGTCATTTGCACGGACCTCTCTCACCAAGCTCTTATTACCTTTGGCTCTGTCTGCCCCAGAATTGATAGAAACATTTGTTCCTAGCATCACCTAGTGGGAAAACAGCAGAGGTAACTCCAGGATCACACTGCTAAGAGTTATGTGTTTTTGTATACTTTGCCCTTAAAAGAGGTTCTTTCTGTTGTTTTGAGCCAACATTGTTCACCATGGGAAGGTTAGCTTGTTTTGCTACAGTGTGGCATGTTGGACAGCCACATTTGGGCTTGTTGTAAGATGGAGGTGACAAGAATTCAGAGGTCTGGGCTCACTTACCAGATTATACACATCCCAGACCAAGCATGGCTTCCTTGAAGGAAGCACTGTACATGTGTTAAAGTAAAACATAATTCCTGCATGGCCATGGTGGCTAACATGACCAGGAACCTGTGGCAGTTCCTTCATTATTATGTACAAGTGTATATGATTAAGAGTTCACACTGTGAAGAAGAGTGATAAAAAAAATTGTTGGTAAGCTTCTAGGATTGGATGACATTGTCAATATGCTGTTAGAAGATGTCACAGTTTGAAATTACACCAGAAGGAAGAAGGATACAAAATTACATCAGATTTTACTAAATGGAAACAATGTAACAACGCTGCTTCCTGGTGAAGAAGGACTGAAGTAGCAATGGGTTTCCTTGAGTTTTGTTAGAGCCTGTTTTTTTTTTTTTTCAAACTATTAATGTTTAGATTCTATAAAATGAAGTTTCTGTCAAAGGGAAACACTTTGAAGAAATACATCCAGTTTTCTAGTCTAATCCTGATAATTTAGGAATAAATAGATTTGATATATAAATATGGACTGAAAAATAAAGATGTTTTTGGCTAAAAAAGAAAGTAGACCATTTAAGGTGTCAAGAACCAAGGATTATAGTTTTTAATTTTGTAATGTTTCCCCTGGAAGACACAAAATGCTAAATAAAATATCCTAACAATATAAGGAAGGACCAGGCAAAATGAAAACACAGCCAACCCCCAACCCACTTCAAGCAAAGAAGCAAGTTCCCTCAGCTCTCTGTTGTGACTATTGGTATCAGGTCACATTGAAAAACTCACTTTATTGACAGCTAAGCCACAGCTGGTAACTTGATCCAAAAAAAGTCTTTATTAAAGGGTATTTTTAGTTAAAAAAAAAAGAAAAGCTGTGCCCCTGACCAGACTGCTACTTGAGCCGATAGTTGCCATTTTAAAACCTAATGTCACATAAATTTTCCTTATGAAAGCTACAGACTATAGGACATTTAAAAAGGATGAACCCTTAGTCATCTTAAAGTTCAATTTTCAGAGTTTTACCCTTATAATTGTGCTTAATTATCATTAACACAAAAGATGTAGACATGTCAATAAACTTTTTTCATTATATAAAACACATTTTCCTCAAATCACTAGCTCCTGCTGGATTAAAGTGTATTCTAAAGTCTATTTCTAAATACTTATTGTCCCTTTCAGACTTATTAAAGGATCTAAAACTTACTGTAGGTTCAGGAGTCTCTTAGTGACACCACACTGTGTTTGTAAAATGATAACAGCTGTGCAGACTGCACAGATCACATCTTGAGATGTCCAGCACAGAAAGGGCATCGCAACATTTCTCGGAAGGAAAATTAATACTGAGATATTCTATTCTCTAACTACTTTCCCTGCGAATGTGCCAGTATCTGACTGAAGCAACGAAACCTTTGCCACTGTCCAGATGACATGTCCTCCAGAGGAGCCAAGGTGAAGACTCGGTTATAGAGACTATGTCTCTCTGCCTGACACAGAATCTGTCCTATCAGGGCTTTTTTTTTCTCAGAACATCCTAACTGCATCAGTAAGGAGGCATAGGCTACCTAGAAATTGATATTTAGCTATTGATTTTTTTTTTTTTTAGCATTTTCACTTATTTACAAATAACCCCTGTGTTTTCATCTGCCATACACATTTAAGAACCTTGACTTCAGGCTGGGTGTAGTGACATAGGCTTTTAATCACATCTCTCAGGAGAGAGAGACAGCCAGATCTCTGAGTTTGAGGCCAGCCTGGTCTACAGAGTGAGTTCTCAGAGAAACAGGGATACACAGTGAAACCCTGTCTCAAAAAACAAGCTAACATGCAAACAGACAAACAGAACCTTGACTTCACTTGTAATTACTCAATTCGTTCAGTTTTAAGTTATTTCTAAACTTCTGATGAAATAAATATAGCAGAAAGGGAGGTCAAAACTTGGAATTATCTCTTGTCAAATAAAACCCTAGAAGATTCTGGGTAAGGTGTCTGGGGAGAAGCCACCTGCCTGTGACCCAGTGCAGGGCATGAGTTAGAATAAGGAAAACACTGTGTTCCAAGAGAGAAAAAGAAGGAGAGCTTCAGAGCTTCCCACAGTCAGAGCTAGCACACCTGCAGAGCCCAGAGGAGGAGAGGGGAGGCACTGAGAAGCCAGGCTAATGGCTTTGGTCATGGGCCTGACTGGGAGGGGAGTATGAGCTTGGTCCAGAAAGAAACTGGGTGGCCTGGGATAGAGACTAGCATGTCTACCCTTTTGGCAAACACACAGCCTCACCACGTCTCAAGTCCTAATCCAACTGTGTCACTGTTTTATACAAATTAAAAAAAATTATTTGTGTGTTTGTGTGTGCCCACTTGTGTACATATTTGTGTGTTTCTGTGTGTGTGTGTGTATTTGAGTGTGCACCTGTGTGTGAGTGCCATGAATTCCTCCACATGGAGTTGGTGTTACAGGTTTGAGCTGCCGGATGTGGGTTCTGGGAGTAGAACTCCGATCTTCTGCAGGAGCAGCTCTTAGCCGCCAAGCCTTCTGTTCACCACCATTCTACCACTGTACATGAGTTTCTCAAGCTGTGAATCCCACCTCCATATGGGATGACGGAACTAAATGTGTGATTGGGAAATGTTGACAAGAACAACAGGTTTGTGCACATTCAGTGGCCAAGATTAATTCAAATGTGCACTGTGTCTGAGGTGTTTCTGCAGTGTGTACCATGTGACTTCCTCACACCTGTAGTTCTAAGCACACAACATGAGTATTTTGCACTGATTGAGCCCGAGCACCACACAACCCCTATGATGCTCCTGAAACACCTTGGTTCAGAGTCTAGGCTCTGCTTACAGCATTTTCCCTGTACATATGGGATTTTCTATTCTCATAGAAACATGATACCTTAATTTTGGAGTGTAAAGATCTAAATATATTCCCATTTTCATTATCTAGGATGTAAGAATCAAGTTAGTATATCTTTGAATTGCATTATGTGAGAACATTCCATTTTACAAGTTGGTGTTTTGAGTTGCTGACTTGAGTTATATAAAGAGATTGTAAGTAAATTTTGGCTTGGGATTAGAATAGAATTTCTACCAGCTTCTGGAATGTGCACTGCACATCTGTGTAAAGTACAAGAAATGTAAAATATCCACCAACTCTGAAAAACACTGAAGATTCCCAATGTCTAAAGTATCAAATATTCCATCAAGATTTAATTCCTTATGCCAAACATAAACAAAAACAGGCATTTCAGTAGTTTGCAAATTTGCTGTCATTTTTAACAAATGGTAAACATTATATTACAACAAAGAGTTGTTTGTAACAAATTTCTTTAAGATTTAATTTTAGTAAAAACATTGATTTATATACTTATATATCTACATACCCAGAGTTATATGGAAATTATTTGGGATAAAGTGTTTGAGGGTGGGAAATGTTTGAGAAGCCCCCTACCTTTCTTATTCATATTGATAGACCCCAGACCCAGGGCACTACCTTCTCAGGTGGGCGCCCCAAGAACCCAGACTCCGGTCCAGTTGATGCAAACAGCAAGAGGTTTATTAATGTGGCTGTACAGTCCGGCTACTCTCCTCCCAAGAGCAAGAGTCCCACCCTACTGCAGCCACATAGGTACTTTTAAAGGAAAAGGAAACCCCACAAAAGTCATACGATTACAATTCCCATGCAATTTTGTTCCAGTTGGTTCATGTCTAGGGGCTACTTTCACAAGATTATGGCCTAATCACAGGGTAGGTACAATCATGTCCACATGCACAATTTTCCCCGGAACCTCTGGGGGGTATCAGGGCGGGAGTGAAGGTTACACAAAGGTTACAGTGGTCTTTCCTGGAACACTTGCAATTATCCCAATCACAGTTGAGCAACATATCTTAACAGAAATCTCCATACATTGTGGTAAGGGTGGTTGAATAATGGCTGAGTCAGTTTGCTCTTGGAACTAGCTTTTTAGTTCCTCATTCTCCTGGGGCTTGAGGGGTGTAAGCCTGAAGGATTAGGGTCTTTCAATATGATATTCTGTAACTGTGTGGTCATGACATGGGTGTGTGGGTTTACGTGGGTCTGTGAAATGAAGACTGAGAGGCATCTTAAAAATGAATCTAGCCTTTCATGGCTGCAGGGGGGTTCAGCCTCAAAGGACTAAAGCACTATCCCTTTGCCTAGGGCAGTTTTATTTCTCTCCAAAACAGTTTAGCCAGTTAATTTCCATATGCTCAAAACAACCTGAAAGGGGCTCCCAACAATACAATGCCAAGTGCAAATTCCTCGATTTCTCAGGTACCATGGTCTTCTGGTTTTCCTGAACCATGTTTTGCATAGGCCTTTTTATCCTTGGGAAACAGGATTCACATGGAGGGCAACAAGGGAAACCAAAGGTGTCTGCTAAACAAAAGATGGATTAGGGCTAGGTGCTACTCTCTGGAGCCAGGCCAGGTGCAGCTCAGCAGGAATGCCATTAGAACATTCACTTTTCAGGGAAAAGTATCATCTCCTTGTCTCCATTCCCATGCTCTCCAGGACAGTTTGAATTATCGGGGGTCAGATGGGCTCAAGGCTGGCCACTCACACCATAAAGTAGCTGGACAAGGCCTGTATAGACTTGCTGGCTCCACTGGACATTTACTGAGATGCTCACCCAATGTAAACATCTGGCTGGTGAAGGCCAGGAGGGAACATCTGGGTCCCTAAGAGGTGTCCTGGAAACATTGCCATTTGAAAGGCAACACTGGTGGCCTTTATAGATGAGGAAACCAAGTGCCAAAGGAAGGTCAGGCAGACCCAGGACTCAAGTGAGAGTGCTCACTCCTCAGCTATTAAGATGTCAGGATTCCTCAGAGACACCACCTGACTTCTCATAGAGGTCCACGATCAGGTGAGAATGGGTCTCCTTCAGAGCTCGGTAGACTCGGTCTTTGCAGGCCCTGGTCCAGGACCGACTGAGGCTGAAGAGTTTCCTCATCTTGTCTTGGCTGGTGGCCTCAGCCCGCACCGCGTCATACTCCTCTTCACTCAGCACAGCACCATGCAGCTTGTCCAAGAGAGGGTCCACTGACGTCACTCGGGCCACCAGCTGCTCCCGATGCTGGTCCAGGAAGTGTAGTGAGGCAGCAGCATCTAGGGGTGAAGATGAGACTGGCAGTGAGAGAAGAAAGGCTCCTCCATGGGCTCTCCCACTGGCTGCCCACTTCTTGTTCTTTTCACCTACCTCATCTGTCCCCCCTGGATCCCTCCTTCCTCTGGAAGGTCATTTGAAGAATATCTTTACCTTCCTGAAACCAGTTACTAGTCTGACAATGACCTGATCAGGGGGAAGGGTTCTTCCTGGGGTGTTCAGGTTAGGAGTGGGTGGAGTTATTGTCTCCATGGGAAGCAACAAGGTACATGGAAGCAACTCTGCCTTGGGTATGCACCTCTTTCTACCGATCCTGGTGAAATTTACAAGGAGAGGTTCTCTCCTTTCTCACTGCCCTTCTTTCAAGAATCAGATGATCTACCAGTGGAACACTGTTGGCCCCTCTGGACTCCTTATACCTGTTACTGACCTTTGTGGGCTGCAGTGATCATGGGTGGTGCAGGTCTGAGGTCCCCTGGAAGAAAGGAGAGATGATGCATCTGTAATGGTGCCTGTCACCAATACTCAGTGCACTCTTGAAACTCCCATCCACGCCTGAGATTTTGAGAATGAACTACAGAAATTCTGATATAATCTAGAAGGTGAGTATTTCCTCAGGTGTGCAGGGAATCTTAGGTCCTGAGCCTATTGTCATAGAGAGAGAGGGCATGTGAGTGAGCAATAGATAATTTCTCCCACAGGATCACAGCCTCAATTTTATCTTATAATAAATTTCATGTGGAGAACTACCCAAGTCCCTTACTGGTTGGCTTAAAAATTTTGTTTGTTTGTTTTGAGACAGGGTTTCTCTGTGTAGTTTTGGTTCCTGTCCTGGATCTTGCTCTGTAGACCAGGCTGGCCTTGAACTCAAAGAGATCTGCCTGGCTCTGCCTCCTGAGTGCTGGGATTAAAGGCGTGCGCCATCACCACCCGGCCTGGTTTAAATTTTTTTTACATCTAACTCTGGTAGAAAACTATTTTCTTGACCTTGTTTGACCTTGTATGCTCACATGCCACAAACGTGTGTTCTTGATTTGATGGCTGAATCAATACAAAGAAAGACTGAGCACATGGGAACAGTGAGTTGATTTTAGCAACAAGTGAGGGAGGTTAATAGATTTCAGCTCATGTAGAAGCCCCAAGAGTGTGAGAAGACCCTAAATTCACTGTGCTCTAAGAGTTTAGAGAAGTCATCCCAAGGACCCAGTTTATAGTATTGGAATCCCTGGTTCTGTTTGTATGAAGGAAGGATGATAGTGCTTCCACTCCGTGCTAGCTGGACCGTCTTGGGGCATCCTGACTTGTAGATAAACTGTAGCATCTAATGAACAAAATCCCTGAATGACAATGAATTTAAAAACTAAAATGTAAGATTGTAGACACAAGAGAGCCATGATTATAATCTTCTAGTATTAGAATACTTTCTCATATGTAAGGGAATAGACCCTAATGAGTCCTGAAGAAAGAATTAAGAAAAAACATGTGGAAGAGGTTGGTTTAATATAAATAAAAATAGCAACATTGTTTCTATCAGCCAAGAATCAACTCTAAGTTGTGTGTGAACACGCAAGGTCATCCTAAATAAAAACACTATTGTGGAAAGTGTCAGCACACATGATTTCAAATTAATACTACAGCCACGGTAAATATAACAGCATGGTGTGCACACAAAACTCCCAGGTCATCGGAATAGAATAGAGGGCCTAGACAAAAGTCTTACAACCACAGCCACCTGACTTTTGACAAAGAAACCAAAAATATACTCATGAGAAAAGACAGCCTGTTCAACAAATCATACAGGAAAACCTAGAGAGCAACACATGGAAAAAACTAAACCAGGTGCCTATACCTCTCCTTTAGAAATCAACTCCAAATAACCAGAGACCTCAATGTGAGACCTAATACCCTGAGCCAGGTAGAGAAAAATGTAGGGAGAACATTTCAACATAGCAGCATAAGGAAGGATTGTGTGAATAAGGAAATAAAACCAACAATTGCTAAATCAAATCTCACGACAATAAAAAAAGTTTTGCATAGCAAAGGAAACTTATTTGAGTGAAGATGCAGCCAACAATGGGAGAAACGAATACCCAGCTAAGATCTGACAGAAGATTAGGAACTAGTATATATGTGGAACTCAAAAGCCAAATTCCAAGGAAATAACCCAACAACAAAGTAGGCCATAAGAGAAACCAGAGAATTCTCAAAGGAAAAAACACACCGGTTAGGAAACACTTAGCTATTAGGGCATGGTAGGTTAAATTACTTACAATTCCATTTCATTTCTTGAGAATGTCCAATATCAAGGATACAAATGATAGCAAGTGCTGGAGTGGATGTGGGGAAAGAAGAACACTTATACACTGCCTATGGGAGTACAAACTAGTGCAGCCACTGTGGAAGTCAACCTGGAGGCTTCTTAAGAGCTAGAACTACCACGAAACCCAGCCTTACCATTCCCAGTAATATATCTAAGGGAATTTATATCCTACTATGAAGATATTTGCACAACTATGCTCACTCAATCATGTCCTGTTCATAGTAGCTAGGAAATGCAATCAGCCTAGATGTCCATCAACAGATGAACATGTGGCACATGTATACTATGGAAATTTTTTCAGGTGTGAAGAAAATGACATTATGAAAGGTAAGCATACAAAATAGGAAAAATATCAAGCAAGATAACCCAGGCCCAGAAAGAAAACACCATATCTATCACATTGATTTCTGTCCTGGAGTCTTTAGTTTTGTGGTGTTAACATGGTGTGCCCTGGTAACTAGAACACTAGAAATGGGGCAGGGCCTAAGGGGGGAAAGGAGGACAGAAGTGTCATGAGGGTAGAGGTAACATGAGAGAAGAGAATCAATGCTGGGGTCAGAAATGGTCAAACAAGAAGTGGGGTGGGGGGTGGAGGAGATAAGGAAGATGGTGGGAGGTTGTATTAAAAATGAAGACAGCGAGGATTCAAGATGGCGGAGACAAGCAGACGCAGGTAGGCCTGTGGCAGTGGCCCGCGGAGGTAGACGGGTCCAGCAGCAGCGGCCAACAGGGACATTTAGGCCCGGCGGCAGCCGGCAGAAACATACAGGACCGGCGGTGGCCCACAGAGGTGGACAGGCCCTGCAGCGGAGATAAGCAGACGGAGGTGGACGGGCTCGGCGGGCGGCCGACAGAGACATTCAGGCCTGGTGGCGGCGGCCCACAGAAGTAGACAGGCCACGGGGCGGAGAAGGGCGGACGCAGGTCGGCGACCCACGGAGGTGGAAGGGCCCGGTGGCAGCGGCCTACAGGGACATACAGGCCCAGCGGCAACCGGCAGAGACATACAGGCCTGGTGGTAGTTCGCAGAGGTGGATGGGCCCGGCAGCAGTGACGGGCAGGGGTAGGTAGGCCCGCGGTGGCAGCCGGCAGAGACATACAGGCCAGTTGGCCGCCCGCAGAGGCAGACAGACCCAGCGGTAGCTGACAGGGACATACAGGCCCGGCGGAGACAAGTGGACGCAGGTGGGCCTGTGGCGGCGGGCCATAGGGGTGGACAGGCCCAGGGACGGAGACGGGTGGACGCAGCTTGGAACGGGGACGCCCCTAGCCCCAACACCTGGGAAAGAGGCTATCTCCGTGGGTCAGATCCAGGGCGAGTCTGGGCACTCCGTCTGGGGACAACCCAGGGCCCAACTGCTGATCCTGTGAAACCCAACAACTTGGAGGTGTTGGTGAGACTACCCTGCTCAGCTGAAACCCATCTGGGAGAGGATTCAGATGCCTACAGTTTGAAGTCTGAAGAAACAAGATCAGCTGAGGAGTTGACAAACGAACAAAACGTGACCTGGGAACACAGAAGGCGCTACTCAGCCACTAAACCAGATCACCAGAATCATAAGTATATAATTCACCGACTGAAATCAGCTGTCCCTGAAGAAACAGCCCAATAGCACAAATTTAACCAAGAACCCCTACTAAACCAAGACTAAAAATTAGAACAAGAGAGGCACTCTCAGACACAGACACCACCTGCACCGCACAGAGGAAAAGATGAGTAGACGCCAGTGCAAAAATACAGGCAACAACATAAAGACCTATATGGCAACATCAGAACCTAGTGATTCTACACCTGCAAGACCTAAACATACCATGACAGAAGAAACAGAAGAGATCAACCCTAAAAATGACTTTAAGAAGATGATAGAGGCCCTTAAAGAAGAAATAAAACATTCCCTCAATGAGGAAATAAAAACTTTCCTTAAAGAGGAAATGAAAAACTACCTTAAAGAGGAAATAAAAACTTTCCTTAAAGAGGAAATGAAAAACTCTCTTAAAGAGGAAATAAAAACTTCCCTTAAAGAGGAAATGAAAAACTCCATTAAAGAGGAAATAAAAAACTCCCTTAAAGAAATGGAAGAAAAAACGAACAAAAAATGGGAAGAAATCAAATCAAGCCAAGAAAAAGCAATTAAACAGATGAAAGAAACATTCCAAGATCTGAAAAATGAATTTGAGACAATAAAGAAAACACATGCTGAGGGAATGCTGGAAATAGAAATCCTGACAAAACGAACAGGAACTACAGAAACAAGCATAACCAACCGATTGCAAGAGATGGAACAGAGAATCTCTGACACTGAAGACACAATAGAGAAAATAGATTCGTCAGTCAAAGAAAACACTAAAGACAAAAAAGTCGTAACACAAAACGTCCAGGAAATTTGGGACACCATGAAAAGACCAAACCTAAGAATAATAGGGATAGAAGAAGGAGAAGAATAGCAACTCAAAGGCACAGAAAATATATTCAACAAAATCATAGAAGAAAACTTTCCTAACCTAAAGAAAGAAATACATATGAAGATACAAGAAGCTTACAGAACACCGAATAGGCTGGATCCAAAAAAAAAGTCCCCTCGCCACATAATAATCAAAACACTAAACACACAGAACAAAGAAAAAATATTAAGAGCCACAAAGGAAAAAGACCAAGTAACATATAAAGGTAAACCCATCAGAATAACACCAGACTACTCAATAGAGACTATGAAAGCTAGAAGATCATGGACAAACTCATGCAGACACTAAGAGACCACGGATGCCAACCCAGACTATTATACCCAGCAAAACTCTCAATCACCATAGGCGGAGTAAACAAAATATTCCAGGATAAAACCAGATTTAATCAATACCTGTCTACAAACCCAGCCCTACAGAAAGCACTAGAAGGGAAAATTCAACCCAAAGAAGCTAAACACATCCATGAAAAATCAAGCAATAGATAATCCCACACCAACATACACCACAGAAGAAACAAGCTGGTGTAGCTATCCTAATATCTAGAGAAAAAGGATGTTTCAAAAGAGAAGAAGTCTTGTGCAATGCCTCAGTGGTCCAGGTAACTACTAGAACTCGGAAAAGTTGGTTGAACTTGGGATTGACTGGAGGCCAAAGATTTAAAAAGCAGAAGATTCTGTCAAGACACAAGTTGTGTGATAATAGTGTGTTTCGTGTGTGTGAATGAGAATTTGTAAATGTTGAATTCTAGGCTTCGACAATCATTGTCAGTGCAGATTAAGCTGCAAGTATTTATGTTCTAAAACCTAAATTATAAAGCTAGTTACGTCTTTCTAACAACTAGTTTTAATGTTTATGAGCATATTTTACCTACATTACCTTTTCAGGATGTTGAGAAAGATGCATCATAAGCACAGGCTGGAGGCTGGGGGCTAGATGGTTTTGAGGAAGAGGTCTTGGTGAACTCTTTCATAGAGCAAAGGGAAGCAATGCCTTCTGGGAAATGAGCTAAGTTTTAATCTAGTCTTTAAGATTAGAAGTCAAAAACAAAAATATTAAGGAAAGGAAAACCTAATTGATCTTTGAAGTATTGTTATGTGGAATTGAGTGGGACTTTTGAGGCCTTTCTTCCAGAAAACAAGGACTTGGTTGTCAGGCTATATTAGGCCTAAACCTTGGTGCCATGTAGTTGTACTTAAATCATTTCAATGGAAAGTGTCTTAGTGATTGGATCTTCTAGTGCAGTTTGGAGTTCTTCCATTTGAAAAATGTGATATTTGCATGGGATTGTTTGAATCTTGTTTTCTAGTCCCACCCCATCACCACCCTCATAGTCTGAAGGTAGATTTTTCTCTTGATAAAGGAACAAAAAAGATGAACATCTTGTTTGTAAATAGGTATCTAGTAACTAGTGGTAAACTTGAAATGGTAGAATTCTTTAAAGCCTAATTCTAGGTATCCTTAAGAAAATGTATCTTAATTATTTTTGAACCTGTATTCACCTTGTTTTTTTCAAATATCTTAAGTTATATTTTCTTTTTCAGAGCTGCTTATTTGGGGCTACTTTTTTTTTTTTTTTAATTGAGGCGTAATTCATAAAAGGGTATATTGTTTTGATGAGACTTTTTACAACTATGGCTGGATGTCTTTCTTTAGTCTTCCAAGAAGGGCCATTTTTCTTTTTTAGAGTTACTTTTTAAAGTCATGAGGTCAACAACTTGGACTACTATGCATGTAAGTGCTAATGCAAATTAAAGCCCAAGTTGACCTCCAGTAGCAGTTCATTCTATGTTGACAGTGAGAGAACACTTTGCCTGTTAGGATACTGTTACTCGTGGACTGAAATGCTGAAGAAACCCCTCCCCCTATTTTGTTTTTTGCAAAATCAAGGTATATTCTAGGGTTTCCTGGTTGACCTCAACAGATAAACTGAGCTGATAGTCTTAGTTCAGAAATGATCTGAATGTAGATTTACAGTCTACGTGTACAGCTGGCTAAGTGAGATCGCTTCCACAGTTCTGCATGTATCCCATCGGCTCCCCATTAGTCATTGAACTCTTAAAACTGGTATTGTAACAATATCACAATGTTTTGCGCCAATTTTATAAACTTCACAGTACAATATGTGTTCCTTTTCTGAGGCAAACCAAAGGTATATTTCTCAAGGTTCTGCTGCTATCAGCAGCGTTGATGGAGGATTTTTTATACATTTGTAATAGATAGAAATAAACCAGAAAAAAAAGAAGAAAAAAAAAGTGGTGGAGGAAAAGGTGAACACTGCAAGAATACTCAAAAGGGCTGAGAGTTGCAAACGCCAAGAATGGCTTTGCATAGTAAATGGAATAGAACAGCTCTGAACTATAGCTTACTTTTCCTGGTTTGGTCTGACAGAATGATTGAATGCTTTTGTACAAAAATCAGAGCCTTAAAAACAAGGATTTGGTGAGATTGTAAAATGGTGTGCCACTTTGGCAAAACAGTTTTGGTGGTTGGTCAAAATGCAAAACATTGTTACTCTGTTACTCAACAATTCTACCCTTAGGAATATATCCTCAAACTACTGAAAATGTGCACCTATGAAACATGTACATGAAGGTTTACAGCAGTGTGTTGCTAATAGTAAAAAAGTTAAAACAACTCAAATAGCTATCAAATACTGGAGAGAAATAAACTGTGGCTTATTCATACAATAGAATATTATTAAGACATAAAAATGAATGAGAAACTGACAGATTAAATGACTTTGGTGAACCTTCATAATTTCATTTGTAGATTTTTCCATTTCTAATTTATAAATACATTTGGGGTTATAAATTATAAATGTACTGCCTCCTGTCAACATTGTATACTTCTATTTGATGATTTCTGTGTCAAACATTATATGGAAATGTTTCCAAGTATTTTCTGTATTAACTGTGAATGAATAGAACAAAATAAATTGCCTGTGAAGAAAAAAAATAAAAAAATAAAAAAAAATAAAATAAAAAAATGAAGACAGCATTTAAAAGTTAGAAGGAAACCTGTCTTTGGTAACCCAATATAAAAAGCACAGAAGAATTTGAATTCAGGACTACAGTGCTTGAAATGGGAGGTCTTAGCAGCAGTGAGTTTCAAAACAAAAACCGAGTTCCAGGAGTGAGATATCTCCATAGGAGCTGTTGGGCAGGGGGTGCCCTGGAGGTTCCCAAGACAATACAGGTGCATGTCATTCTTCTTTGTTCCCCATCAGAACTGGTGGATAAGACCTTACGGCTGAAGACACCATACATCATGGATACGTGGTATAGATAATTGAAGCTGGAACTGTGTGGGAAGCTTCCTTCCTGTTGCTAAGGTTTTATAGTGTTATGGAGGCTGCTGAAGAAGGAAAGTCATCAACAACAGTTAACCCAGCTCTGTACTCTGTGATCTTTAAAAAACCTTCAGGAAGGATGATCCCACAGCTGCAACAGTGGCACAACTATGATGGGAGCAACCTGTAGCTCCCAATTAAATTTCAGTCCCACTCCTCAAGATAGAACCCATCACTAGCACTATAGAGTTAGTAAAACAAGCAAACCCATCCATATCTGTGGAGGTCTTAGTCCCTTGAAAGAAGCTAGTATTGATGCTTAGGCAGACGTAGTATCAATGTCCTTCTAAATATCAGTATTTATACAGCAGACAAAGGCTACTTTCAGCCTTCATCAGAAAAGCCTCTCTTTGCTGTGAATGGAGGTTAGTGCAGATACCTACAGCTATGTAGGATACTGAGAATAAGGCATGGTTGAGTACTCATCCCTATAAGTAGGTATTTATATCACACTTTTAAGGCTCTAGGAACATTGTAGAAAAGTTAAGTGGAAAGAATGTAGAAACAGAAGATATGGAGAAGGGCTGTGACGTGCTGTCCTCTAAGCATGGGACATAACCAGAGCCATCATGAACTCTATCACCTGCACCTACTGTCTCTGGACCCACACAAGTAGAAGCCTGCCCATCAGTCAGCTAGGCATGGGGAATCAGCTCCCAGGGACAGTACCACTTACTACTAAACTATTGACAAATAGTAGATGATAGGGACAAGGGAGGTATACAATCCATCTGTATCCCTGATTTGAGCTCACTAGGTTTTTACTGTAAAACCCATGCGCACACAGATGGTCCCATTTAAACTCCGAGGGACACAAAGCAAGACTTTTTGAATGTGGGAAAGAAATATGTATTAAAGTGGAGGGGCTGGCAGGAGTAGGAGGGAGATAAGAATGTGTGTTTAGGGTGGAGTTTTTAGAAAGCATTGTACATATGTATAAAATTGTCAAAATACAAAATTCATTTAAAATTTTGTAAGGATTTGAGATTGAGTATCTCATATTAGCAAAATTCCCTACATTTTAAAGCTGAGATATTATGTGAATTGGTACCAGATGATTTGTACATCTCAAAGTCTGTCATTTCAAGGGTAGTGGGGGAGGAAATCAGGACAGAGGACTGAGAAAATGGGGCTTTAGGGTGTGTGGTAATTTGGATATGATGTGTTCCATGATAATGCAGATGTGTTGAAGGATTAGTCCTGAAGTCATATTCAAAGGTGACTGGTCCTGAGGGCTGTGAATATGAATGAAACCATACGCTAATGTAGTCATTAATGTGAGTACTGAGAATGGAAACTATATGAGTGTCCATTGGAAGAAGCAGGGCACTAGAGGGATGTCCTGGAAGAGAACATCTTGCAAGGACTTCATTCCTTTCCTTCCTCTCTCCTCCTCTCTTTTCCCTTTTCCTCCCTTCTCCTTTCCCTTGTCTCCCTCTCTCTTCCCCTTCTTCTCCTTCCTTGCTCTCACTCTAATTGCCTCTCCCCTCCATACTTCAGACCTACCAGGCAAACAGCCTCCTCTCTTACAAGCTCGACTCAATGATATCCTGTCTCTCCTCAGTCTCAAAGAGATGGAGGCAGCTGACCATGGACTGAAATTTGGTTCTAAGACCATGAATCAATACAAACCATTCTATTTTTAAGTTGTTTTCTCACATATTTTCTCACAGCTGTCATAGTTTAAACTGTGGTCAGATCACCTGTTTTGGATCTAGCAAAAGACACATAACTAATCTCACTATTTCATGACACCAGGAATTAATGACAATATACCTTTCACCACTCATTGCCTTTCTTCAACTTTTGGGGTATCTGGACTTAAACTAATTTTACCTGGTTTTAACAAGGCTTCCCATATGAGATTCATATGCTTCTTGTCTCTGATTTGCAGCTTAATCCCTGAAGCCATGTGGCCAGCATAGATCTCAGTGAAGAGCTGGGATTCTCCAGGGCTCCGGTAGCATAACTCTAGTTCCTGAAGAGAGAAAGAATTACTGTGTGAGAATAAACTACTCATCCTGTGAAGGAGGGCTGTCCCCACCCCATATTTTCTTGATCTGCACACCACATCAGACTGCTGTCTTTGTACTGAGGTAACCCACAGACTTTGAACACACATTCAGAAGGTTAAGGACCCAGCTAGGACCCCATCTTGCTGTTCCTTTTCTCATCACTGACAAAAACCTCACAGGAAGCAACTCGAGGAAGGGTTTATCTTGTTTAGTTTCATGGTGGGAAATTCATGTAAGCTGGAGCTCCACTCTTGGTGGCAGGAGATTATGGCAGGGCTCATAATATCCCAGGGGATGAGCAAATAATACCATGAGGTTGGAGCAGGGCATGGCTACAACCTCAGTGCCTAACACTAATGATCAGTTTCTAAAGGCCAGCCCTCACATATTTGTTTCCACAAACTCTCAAAATACTATCACTGTCTGGGGAGCAAGTATATAAACATTTACACCTGTAGGAGACCTTTCAGATTCAAACGCTAACACCTAAGGATGAGTGAGAGCTCATCCTGAAAGTCCTGTTCACACAGCCTAAGCCAGGGCTTGCTCTCTATTCCATGTTATGCTGGGCCCTTCTTTCTGCCATATTGAATTTAATTTCTCAATTCTACAGGCCTTCTGTATTCCTGTTCGGTCCCTTAAATTGCTTTCTGCCTAACTTGGATGTATTCTTGCTCATCCCATATCCCAATTGTTTTCTCCTGAATCTCGGTTTGCTGTTAAAACTTTGTAACTTGCCCCACAGGTTTCCCAAAGCCTGCCATCTGACCTTGAATAGTAGCAAACACCTGGATGCTCACCATTGGGATGATTTCCAGCTTCTCAGAACCAGACACAATGTAGCGGGAACCAATATAAAGAGAGTCTACTGGAGGTGGCTTGTTTATTCGAACATATTGGAATTTCATTTCTTCATCATCAATGGCCTAGGGAACATTGCAGACAGTGATTTATCTAGATTTCTGGCCCACAAATCTGTTCTGAATAAGGTGAGATGATCATTTAGTAGATTTTTTGTGGGGTGGAAATGGGGACACACCCTAGACACTCTTATACCTGGTATTCTGCAACACAGATTATTGACTTATTGGCCACTGTCACATTCATTGTGGGAACAGGGATGCTGCCACAGAAGAAGGGTGTTGGCTACAGATTGTGCATGGAGAATTCCCATCCTTCTGATGGGTGGAAAGAGGCTATAGAAGGCTGTGCAGGGATTAGTAAATGGGCATCAAAGCCATTTGGGGGAAATGCTAATGTGAGGGGGGCCAAGAAGAGGGAAGAATCACACACACACACACACACACACACACACACACACACACACACGCACACATGCACACATGCACATGGGTTCCCTTTATAGAACTGTATCCCCACTACCAGTAAGAATCTCTCCAAGGAGCTCACTAGCTGCATCTCAAGTTTTCTCTCAGCCCACCCTGGACTCACATTTGTGGTCCTCAGTGTTACCTTCCGAATGGTGCAATCATTAGGGACCAGGTAAAGATGAAATGTCACATCCTTGAGATTGAGGTGATAGTAGATCAATGTGATGGAAGTGATGGGGATGAAGTGTCCAAAAGCAGGAATCATTCTCATTAGAACTCCCATTGGGGAGAAGTTTGGGTTTTCCAGCACTGCATAATGCTGTTCTATCCTGGTTGGGGTTTCTAGGACCATCCCATGTTCTTGAAAGTGGGCCACATGGAACCAGGAGATGTCCACCTGTCCCTCTGTGAAAGAACAGATTCAAGAGATGTAAAATTAATGTTCCTATTGATCTATGCTAGGCTGGAAAAATAGCACTCTATGATTTAGAAGATAGTTGTGGTTTGAATGAGAATGGGCCCCTGTATTTGGTGGAACTATTTGGGATGGAGTAGAAGGTGTGGCCTGGTTGGAGGAGCTTTATCACTGGTGGTCTTTGAAGTTTCAAAATCTCTTGCCTTTGTCAGTTTTCTTTCTCTCCCTCCTCCTTGTGCATAGGCTCTCAGCTACTGCTCCAGTGCCAATTTGCCTGCTTTCTACCATGCTCCCTGCCATGCTCCCTGTCACAGACACAGCCTCTGAAATTGTGAGTCCCTATAAAATCTTTCTTCTATAAGTTGCTTTGGTTATGATTTCCATTTAGTTTGTATTTATTTTTTGATGTTCACGAGAAAAATTAAGACCAAAATTTAAGTTTTATTAATTAACGTCCAATGACAGCACAGCAGAACTATCAACTGTTTCCTCATTATCAATCACCATGCCAGTGAGGGTAAGTGTGAGTTGTTGCCAGTGGTGAGTCATGTAGACTGACCCTCACTGGAGGCAGTTTACCCTCGGTCCTGTCTAGCTGATGGGGGAGCATTTACAGTGGAGTGGAGGCTCTTCATGGTCTCGTCCAAGATGCTATAAAGAATACAGCCAAAGAGGCTACTGTCAGAAACTTCACAACCAGGAGGTTCTTAGAGGGGCTGCCATCACCAACTTCAGTGTTTTGGGTTTGGCAGTTTTCTCTAAATTGTTAGTTGCAGGATAGAGTTTTGCTGTTATGAAAGAGGACTGTGGTGATTTTTTATTTATGCTGAAAGACGGTGATATTTTATTTGCATGTTAATAAATAAAGTTTGCCTGGAGATCAGAGGAAATAGCAAGCCATTAACACTCAAGTCAGGCCATGATAACATACACTGTTAATCTGATCACTTGGCAGAATAGAATTTTGACATTATGAAAGAGACCCAGGGTACCTTTGTTCACTGAACAAGCTGGATGGATCTCTGGAATAGTTAGTGTCAAATGTGAACTTGGTGAAATCTAGATTCAACTTGGATACAGGCCTCAGGGGATGATGGGAGGAGATTATCTTGATTGGATCAATTGAGTAGAGAAGACCTATCCACTGTGTGTAGCACCATTGTATAGACTAGGACTCAGGAATGTGTAAAGTGGAGAAGGTCACATGAGCACAAGCATTCTGCTCACTTTGTTGACACAAGTTACCAGGTGACACAAGCTCTGTGTTCTCAGATTCTATGTCACGAGTAACTATTCCTTTAACTGTGAGGCAAAGTAAATCCTTCTTTTCCAAGTTTCTTTGGTCAAGTGTTTTGTTTGAGCTATACGTAAAGTAAACCTGGACAGAAAATTGATACCAGGATTCAGGTTTTTGTTGTAATAAACCAAATCATGTGGTTCTTCAGCTTTGGATCTGTTTGTGGCTGGAATGTGAAGAGTTTCATACTTAGGACTAGGAAAGCACTTCCATGCTGAGAGCAGAGCTTATGGTGACATTCGGGTGGAAGCAGGAAGTCAAGAATGCTGAGAGAGACAGTGGAGGCCAGTCCGTGGGGTTGCGGAGAGCAGCAAGGTTTCCACTGGGAACTGTGAAAGGATCCATTCATGTGACAGTTTAGCCAAGAGTCTAGATTCTTGTGTTAATGCCCTGAATATGAGTGAAGATGAATTTAAACACAAGGGACTAATTTGGCAGGAGGAGTTTCAGAACAGAAAGCATCCAGAATGATTCTACACAACCCACTGTAACTGTGAGAGAGCAGCGTCACTGAGGGTGACTGCAGCAGGTGACAACAGGAAAGGGGTCCCGAGGGACAATCTCACTCTTCACAGACTCATCTTGTGAAGATCCACATTCATTTAAAGGCAGAAAGCCTGAAGTGATGGTGTTCCCTGTTCTACAAATGTAAATGCAAGGAAGTGTTTCCCATGGTCAGCACATCATACAGCTCTGGTCCAAGGTGGCCACATCTCAAACTGTCAACAGAACCTGGCAATGTCATCACTATAGGTTTTTTTTTGTTTTTTTGGGGAGTTGAAAGATGCTACATTGGTGGGTCACTGAGTCATGCTGCACAGTTTCAGATAGCAGCTGAGGCCAGGCAATGTGCCTAAGTCAAAGATCCTGCAAGAATCCTGAGAGGTCATTCTATGAACCTTTTTATTCATGGATCTTATATAACCTGGAACAGTCTGTATTTCTACCTTATTTTTTTATGACTTCTTCAGCTGTTGTTATCTACCCTCTTAAGATCACTTTTGGAGCTACTCATAATCTTTATCACCATGAACAAACACTATCTTCCTCTGCTCTGAGCTGGTTTCCACTCAGGGACTCCTTCAGGTAAAACAGAAATAAGGTCAGTAGGCTGGGAGACATGTGCTTCAAAGAAGATACATCAGACGAGAAGGGACAACAAAACATCTCAGTGTCCACCTTCATAACCTGCTCTGCTCTGCTAAGGAAGCCGTGAGACCTTTCCTTATCACCACCATTCTACTGTCTGCTATGTGACCTGTCAACTCCTCCCATTACCACCACTCTACTCCTTATGCTTCCCTTGGTTACCTTGGAGAGCCACAAAATGAGGGAGGTGCACAGCAGCCACAGCTCCCTGCTCAGCCTTGATGTCAAACAGAGGCCCAGCCACCATGTGACTGTGGTGCAAGGGAGTCTTGTCCAGGTGTTGGCTCCAGGAACAGAATCCAATCTCGATGGTCACGGCCCTTGTCACCACAAAGTGGAGTCCTGTGTTGGGACAGTGGTAGGAACCAGGCACAGGGAACTGAACTCTAGAAGAGGGAGAGGCAGACATCAGTGAGCACCAGCTCCTCTGCTGGGTGCAGACCCAGGGCAGTGCTGGGGACACAGCAGACTTCAGTCAGATGGCTCTGAGGTCTGGTTCCTCTTCTAGCTGTATGTGGATCCCTGACTAAGTCACCTAACCCCCAAATCTGTTTCCTCATCTCTACATAGGGGTAACAACGTCAACACCATCTTATGGACCTATGAGTACTGAGTGATCTAATGCAAACCTACAGGTAACATATACCTAGAGCAGTTAGATATTCCTGTGGTGATGAAAGAGGTGTGTGTGTGTGTGTGTGTGTGTGTGTGTGTGTGTGTGTGTGTGTGTGTGTGTTTGTGAATGTGTGTGTAAAGTTCTGTGGATTAAGCTAGGACTTTTGACACTAGTCAGAGGCTCTACCACTGAGGTACATCTTCAGTTTTTAGACTCTATGTTCCTGAAGTATATATTTAAGGATATCTAAGAGACAAGAGAAATGAAATATAACAAGAGGTCTGATGCTGTTTACATCATGAATAAAATAATCTGCAGAAAAATTACAATTCAGATAATAAGCAAAGTATAGCACAGACTGTTTAGATGGAATGAAGGACTCCCTTCAGCTCTGTTGATGTGGTAATGGTGTGCTTGTTATGGAAGACCAGGTCCTGTCTTAACTACGGGGGAGGCATAGTGAAATGTTTGTGTGTGAAGTCACTTGATGTCCTGGACTCACAATACTGTGACAGTATTGTGACAGAGGATGAATGTGAGTATTTGAACAAATCTGGAAAAATGGTTGCTAGAGCTGAGTAATTGGACAGGGAAGTTCTTGTGCTCTCCTGTTTTATAAATGTTTGAAAATATTTTTATGATAAAGATCCCTATTTTTATAATAGCTCACACTTCTTATTCCACTCCTGGCCTTGTGACCTGCCTTGGTGAGGTGAGTAGGTGGCACAGTAGAGACTAGGTGGGTGCTATCTGTGGGGATCCCTTGTGGAAAGTGTGCTGGGGAAAGTCAGCCTTTGCCAGGCAGAGCTCACTCACCGGTACAGGTTCCTCTCACTGTCAACCACCTCAGTAGTCACAGGTCCTGTAGGGCCCCAGAAGTCATCTTCAGTCCCCAGGGGTTCCAGGTGCTTGTCTCTTGGGGAGTCCGGTGGAGATGGATGGAAGGTCTCTAGTGGTACAAGTTGTGAGCACCCCTCCTCTAGAAGAAGCCAGACACTGGTCACTTTATGTCTCCCCAGCCCTCCCTAGTGCTGGCTCAAGGCTAAACTCTGTTTCCAGGTTGTGTGTATGATATATATGTGTGTGTGTGTGTGTGTGTGTGTGTGTGTGTGTGTGTGTGTGTGTATGTGTGTGTGATATACTATATATGCATATTATATACTATATATAGTACATACATTGCATTTTGTATTGTTTTCTTATCACTGCTTGCCTTCTGAGTGATCCTACAACCCTAATATCTGCTCCCTACCCAGCTATTGTGTTTCATTTCCTATTGGCCCATAAGTGTTAATTTTCCTAACATGTCTCCAATGGGTAGGTTGTGAAAAGAACCTAACTGAATAGATGAATAATCAGGGATGGGGAGGTGATTCCCAGGCCATAGGAGCTCAGAATAAGACAGGAAGCCCTGGTAAAGAGCCTGATGTAAGCCAGAAACTTGAAAGATGGGCAGCACCAACCCACAAGGCTGGGAGAGAAGGAAGCAGTCCTCCCTCTGTGTTCTAGTAGCGGAAGACCTTTAGAGGGGTGGGGCTCTTTGTGGAGAACTGTCCTTGTCCATGTCAGAGACAGGGGGATAGAAATGAGTTCCAGCACACCTGAGATCATGTCTTCTGTATGTGAGAGGGAAGTTGCACCCATGAAATCTCAACAATATCACTGCCTCTACAAGTTCTGCACAATGACAACACCAGTTGTCATGATACTGTGGATGGGGGGAATCTCACAAGGCCCCAGTCACAGATAACAGCTGCTAGAGAGGAATAAAATCAGTCCTCCTCAGAAAGAACTCCATAACAGGTTATCCAGTCCCAAATGGTCAGCCTTAAAGATGCATACATGACCAACTCCAAATGGGGTCATCAGGTTGTATTAATATGTACATATGCATACATGTATGTATTCACACATATATTTAATAATAATATTTAAGAAGAATTCATGAATTAGAGAGAGAGTTTGTAGGCGGGTCACAAGTGGGCAGATAGAGGAAAAGAAATGATCTAAATACAGTACTCATACTCATGTTTAAAATTCTTAAAAAATGAATTTAAAAAAGAAAGAAATGATGACTTCCTTTCACAGATGTCCCTTCATCTGGCAATCATGATGCTGAGTCTGAACTCATCACATACCTGACTGTAGTCTCTGTCGCTTACGTGATTTTGGGCTATCATCCATTTCTTCTCTAACCCGCTTCTTAGTAGGATCCATCACACGTGGCTTCCTACACACAGACAAGTTCTTTCCCTCAGATGTCAGGAAAAACCAGAGAAATGGGAGTTGTGTACATGATATGCCCACATAAAATCTAAGTCATTTGAATTTGAACTCAAAATTATGATTCTTTTCTGGGTTGTATCTCTAAGAATGCCCCCATTATCCTGGGTGTCCATACCCCAGAACTGGGATCACATCAAACCTTCCTTTGCTCTAGTTTGAATGTGTATCCCAATGTTCATACATAGGAAGGATAATCCCCAAAGCCACAGTGCTGATGGGATGAAGGATAAGACACAGTGAGATCATGAGTGCTCTGCTATCACGAAGGTGTTAATATCATCATCACAGACATAGATTCCTGTGGCCTGACAGGACTTGTCACTAAAGCCACCTTGGCCTCTCACTCTCAGCCTTCCCAATTGCACAGTAGGATGGAACAGGAAGAAGGGCTCTTCTAGATGCAGGGTCCATGCCCTTACCCTTCCCTGTATCCAGAACTGCAAGAAATAATCTTAAGTTCTTTATGTTAAGTGCCCAGTGTCAGACATTGTGTTATAACTGCACAATACAAACTAATAATCACTCACCCTCAATGCTAATCACCTAGACAGTACCTTCTAGATCTCTCTCTTTTCTGTTCTCTACTCTCCCCCTCCACAGACTCCATCCTTGTCCTGGTATGGAGTGAGCAGTGTCCTGAACCTCTGCAGCATCCTCTGGCAGGCATCCCTGCTTCTGATCTGGTTCCTTCTAGCTCATTTTCTATGTGGTAGCCACCATAAAAAATGGGTAGAGATGCCCCTTCATAGCTGAGGTGCTAGAAAGCCTCTCATTTCCTCTGGGGAGAAACAGAAGGTTCTTAGGATGGGTCATAGTTCTTGCTGTGGTCTCTGTTCACCTCTGGATCCTCCTATGTCACCCTTTCCTGCTCAATGACCTCTAGACCAGTGGCTCTCAAATCACTATGCTCAAATGTCACCTGGACAGGCTGCTCAGTCAGAAAGCTCACTGAAGGAAGCTTCCCCACCTGAGATTCTGAGTCAGCAGGATGGAGTGGGTCCTGAGAACCTGCATTTCTGTGGAGCTCCCAGGTAATAGTGAGGCGGAGCAGATGGTCGCACACATGGTTTCCTGTCCCCGAGTAGAGCTGCTCTCTCTGCTTCCTTAGAACCTCTATGTCTGCCTGGAATTTTCTCCTTCTTTTCATCCCTCATTTCCCATCTTTGAGAGTTCACCTCAGCTCTCCTCAGCTTTCGATGAGATCAGACAGATGAGCACTGCACTAATATCCTTCCCAGGTACAATTATGTGACTGTGGAGGAACAAATGTCTCCTCCCTGATAGACTGAGGTCATGCCTGCCTTGTTCACTGATGTGCCCTCAGATCCCAAAATAGTGTATGAAACACAGTAGATCTGCAGGAATGTCTGTTTAATGAGTGGCTGACCCTCCTAAGTCTTTAGTACACCCTCCATTCGAGTGTGTCACAGCAGCTAGGAACTTGAGAACAGATGGGATTAATGGTCATGAATTAAATGTGCCAAAGTGGAAGAATATGGGGCTTCAGCACAATCTCTGGAGTGGAAGATGACTTTCCTGTCCTGTGGCTTCTCTTCAATCCCATAGTACAGTGTGTGTATGTGTGTGTGCACATGTGTCTGAGTATTGGGGTTGGGACAGTGATACACATCGTGGTTTTTTTTTCCTTAAGAGTCTTTCTGTCTGTGTCTTTCTCTCCTTGGTGTGGTGACTATTTTCATTTCATTTCACTATTTCATTGTGAACCCAGTGGTCTGGGTTCACTGCTGGCTACTCTTATCTACTATTATCACACTTGCTGTGCCAGAGGATTCACCACTAAATCAGCTTTTCATATTCTTTTTTTTCCAATTGAAGAAATTAAGAAGACATGTTATATGGTTCTATTTCTTAAGGTCATACAACTATTACACACACACACACACACACACACACACACACACACACACACACACACACTATCTCACTCTTGTTGCTGTGGTTCCTGGATCTCTGGATCTGTTTGTCTTTTCCATCATCTCAGGACCCTGTTCTCACCTCTCAGCTCTGGACCAGCCACATAGGGCCTGGGTAGACCTTTAGGAGTTCTGTGCCCACTCCTTACCATGTGCTGGAAATGAGCAGCTGTGGATTCTTTGCCTCCAGGGCCCTGAGCTTCATCATCACCTGGTCACTAAGAGGGGCCTGGTCCAGCCTGTAAGCACAAGAGGGGGATGTTTCTTCTGAGATCCACCACAGGATCATGAGGTCTCAGGGTCCAGAATTCTGGGCTCTGTTGTCCATAGATGGAGTCAGTGAGGAGCTGTATTATTCTTGGTCATTGTTGGTCAAAGGTTGGTCATTGTGCAGGGAAATTTGAAGCCAGGATGAGGACCTTTGGAATTTTCCAGAGCTGAAATAAGGGTCTTGACATTTATAGCCCCGTCCCCACAGGTCGGTCATTGGAGACAGACTGTCCTAGGGAAGGGAACATGGCCATAGATGAGGGGAGTCATATTAACAAGGGGCCATGGAGTAGCCATCAGCATTCTCAGTAGCTGGAGGTCATGGCCATATTCCCATGCTCCCTATCTGGGCAGTTCTTCAAAGTAAACACAAGGTGCTGGGATCACAGGTATTCTCCTTGAGGGAAAGAGCCTTGGTTCCATTCTCACCTCCCTCCCCCTTTCCTTTAGTGCTAAGCGATGAAGCATTTTCCTTACACAGCAGCCACTACCTTAGGTCTGCTGGTCCATTCTTATGACCTTCAAGTTCCAGGATTTCTGGGTGTTAGAGCAGTGACCTTCTCTGGGCTTTCACATTCTCGGTCCATAACCAGAGCTATATCACTCCCATCTGCCTATTGTGAGGCACAGACAAGGATGGAGGGGAAAGGGTCCTGTACCTGTGAGAGGCTGAGCAATGTCACACGCAGCAGACACCAGCTCTGAACAGGCTCTTCAGCCTGTGAGAAACAGTCATGGCTCAAAGCAGGCTGGGGAACAGAGGTTCCAAGCAGCTGGGCCAGTTTCAGCTCCCAGAGAGGTGGAAAGAAGACCCTTTCACTGCCCAACTGCTCCCATGCATTCAAACCAGAGAGCTGGAGAGATGGCTCAGTGGTTAAGAACACATACTGCTCTTCTAGAGGACCTGAGTTCAATTCCCAGAACCCACATCAGGCAGCTCATATCCACCTGTAACTCCAGTTCTGGGAGATTTTGACTCCTCTGGTCTCTGGGGGCAACTATACTCATACATACCAGTGGTTCTCAACCTGTGGTTTGCGACTTGTGTGTGGAGGTGTCTAATGACCCTCTCACAGAGGTTGCCTAAGAGTATTGGAAACATCAGATATTACAATTCATAACAGTAGCAAAATTATAGTTATAAAGTAAAGAAGAAATAATTTTATGGTTTGGGGTTGGCAAAACATGAGAAACTTATTAAAGTGTCACAGCACTAGGAGGCTTGAGAACCAGTGACATATATATACACATAAATAACATAATAATAACAATAATAGAGTTGAAGAAGGCTTGACAAAGGAAGTCTCGGGGAACAGGCCTGCTGGACTCCTGTTGCCTGGAAGAACCAGAAGACTCTGGGTACAGGGATCGGGAGCCTCTGTGGTTCTCTAGCCCATGAAGGGCACTGGCCAGCAACCTCTGGGAAGTTCACTAGAAACTGGCTGTGGGCTGTGCTGGGGAGGTGGAGGGACAGGAGAGGGAGAAGCTCAGAGACAGCATGAAGGGGCTGAGTGGAGGACCAGGGTCTCCAGGGCTCTAGTTTGGAGGCTTCTGAGCTTGTGTGATACTGTAGTTCAGGGGGAATGGCAGCATTTCTGGTACAGAGGACTGTCTCAGGGTGCTGTAGTGAAACATGGTGACTGTCTAGGCCTTTGCCTCTTTCTTTTCCAGAGCTTTCCCCAACTCTGCCTCTGTCTGGGCCCTGGCCTCGGCTTGGCCCACCCAAATCATACTTTTTCTTCAGGACTCAGAAAACCCTCCTGAGCCATTCAATAATGTGGAATCTCTCATAGCATGACATTCTCACAATACTGTTGACTCCACAGCATTCAGCAGAGCTTGTCAGTACAGAGTCATGTGCTGATGGGTGACCTATGTCTGTCTCTTTCCACATAGCTTCAGAGGGACAGAGCCACGTGTGTTTGTAATTGTATCCCTAGGGTCTGGATCAATGCTTACACATAGAAGTCCTGATGTGAATGCATGAATTCATGGATGAATAATTGCTGTGGATATCACTCTATATAAATAAAACACTGATGGCCAGTGACCAGGCAGGAAGTATAGGCAGGACAAAGAGAGAGGAGAATTGGGGAAACAGGAAGAAGGAGAGAGAGACACTACAGCCACCGCCAGGATAAGCAGCATGTAAAGACACCGGTAAGCCACCAGCCATGTGGAAAGGTATAGATTTATAGAAATGGGTTAATTTGAGATATAAGAACAGTTAGCAAGAAGCCTGCCACAGCCATACAATTTGTAAGCAATATAAGTCTCTGTGTTTACTTGGTTGGGTCTGAGCGGCTGTGGGACTGGCGGGTGACAAAGATTTGTCCTGCAGGGACAGGGAGGAAAACTCTAGCTACAAATAATTGAGGAAATCACTGTCCTGGCAAACCTGGGAGTCTTTCAGGATATATAGCCTTGCTAATACATGTGATTCCACGCTGCCCAGCTACCCACTTGGTATTATCTTTGTTTTTACATATGTACATTTTGTGTCATTACAATCTAAGAGGTGGGTGTGACATTTTATTTAATAGATGAGGAAACTGAGTTTTAAAAAAGACAATGACTTACCCAAGTCCCAGGGTAGTCGTGGCATGCCTGGCCAGGAGCCAGGCTGACTGTGCATTATCTGTCCCTTATCTTTTCTATGTCTTGTCATCTAATAATATACCTGTGTCCATCTGCCCAGAAGGAATCTTGGGGTCTTACTTACCACAGGATTCTGAGGTTGCAGTCTGGATTCCTGATCCCCTTACAAAGTTGCTTCACACCACGGTTGCCCAGGTCATTCAGCTGCAGGTCCAGCTCAGCCAGGCTGGAGCTGGCACTGAGCACTGAGGCCAGGTATGCACAGGAGATGGATGTGAGGCCACAGTTGACAAGGCTGCATGGGAGATGATCACCATCAGTTTCTCCAGGCTCACTGCTCTTGGGAACCCAGCTCCCGTCTCATTTTGTGAGCCCTGGCATGAGGTGCTACCAGTGTTTAGCTCTCTGGAGTGCCTTTTCTAGTCTAGATGGATAATTCCATGCTTCCCACAGCTGAGCTGCAGGAGCAATGGAGTGCAGGTTGGGGACCACTGCTCTGCTGTGATTTGCCCTGGCAGAGCTCCATGAGGCCCAGGACAGCTCCCAGGTATATTTCAAGAGCCATCTGAAGTGAAATTCACCAGCCATAGAATAGGGCGTGATCTCACTTGTTATGTGAAATCTTAGTAAAGATGGAGTCCATACAAACAGAGTAGAAGGCTGGTTACAAGGGCAGAGAGCAGGAGGGACTGGGAGACGCCATTCCCTGGGCCTGGAGCTTTCTTCCCTCCTGCTTCATTTAGCCTCTTACTCCGTGTTCTTGAGCTCTGCTGTAGCCACTTCCTTAGGAAGTTTGCTCCATTGCGGACCTCATGGGCCTCTTGTTATCAATAGCTAGTGGGGCTCCCTGCTGAATGTCAGTCTTTCATGATCCCCAAGAGTAGAAGCCATTTGATTATCATAACAAGTCTGGCCTCTGTTACTGGTGTGGTCAAGAACATTTGGTGAATATTTGAAGACTACTAAGTCTCACTCCAGACTCAGCTTTTGCTTTGCTCTCCTGCCATCCATCCTAGCATCAGGGGAGAACCCAAGCCAGACTCACCACAATGTCTTTAGGTGACATCCAGGGTACCTCAGGGTCTTACAAAGACTCTGCAGTGCACAGTTGTTCAGTGGGTTTCCACTTAGGTCCAGCTCCTTCAGGTTTCCTGTGAACTTAAGAGTGGAGAAGAGAATCTTCCAACTGTCATTAGTGATTGGGGTCCACCTGGACCTGAGGGGAAAGAGAAAGAGAAGGACATGAGGGATATAACTTGTGTGTTCACAGAGCCCCACACAGCAGATTAGGGTTCTCTCTTTCTGAGCACCAGGCCTCAATATGCCACCCCCAGGATTCACCAGCTTCTACATGCTCCTTTGCTCCAACGTTTTGATGCATGGTTCCTCATCCACATCCTTATAGCATGCTGTGTGTTCATTTTGTGTGTCTCTTTCTGACTCTAAGTGTCCCACAAGGTGTGAACAGGTGGCTAGCATCTTTTCTTTATAATCTACAATACCAACCACAGACCCTGGCACTAAAGGGGACCTTGGTAACTCAATCTCTTCCTTTCGATGAGAATATAACTGCTTTCTTTTGGAACAGAATTCTAGAATCTCATAAAAGAAAACTGGACAGAAGAAGAGGTTGAGATCAACTCTGTGGTGGGATGTTAAGCATGGTCATAAACGGTATTGTAGATGTGTTGGTCCATATGGTCCCTATATCTTTACAAGAGAAAGGGGAGAGGATGAATAGATAGAGAGAGATAAGTAGATAGGTAGAGACAGGGAGAGACAGAGATACACAGAGAGGACAGAGCAGGATAGACAGAAAGAGAAATCGACAGACATACATAGAGGTAAATGACAGACACAGAGACAGAGACAGAGAGAGAGACAGAGACACACACAGAGAGACAAGCAGGCAGACAGAGAAAGACAGAGAGGTAGAGAGAGAGAACCACCTTGAGTGGTAGTCCATTCCTTTAATGCCAGAAACCAAGCTTACAGAGGCAGGAGAACGGTGAATTTTAAATCAGGCTGAGCTCCAAACCACAAGGGCTTGGTGTGTGCAACATCTGATCCCTAACACTGTAAACAAAATCAAAATAAAACCACAAGTTCAAAAACACAGATTAAAGGTGGCCAACTTTGACTGAAACAAAAGTATAGGATTCTTTTATAACCAGAGATGTTAAGAAAAACCAAATACTAAACTTTGAAGGATGGTGTTTTTAAAAAAAATTATTTATTTTTTACTTTTTGTATGTGTGGAAGTTTGAATGTAACTGGCTCTCATAATCTTATAGGGCGTGGCACTATTAAGAGGTGTGGTTTTGTTGGAGTGGGTGTGGCTACCACACCAACTCCAGTGTCGTCCATGTGACATGAACAATTATGTCAATAATAGCGGACGGGAGATTCGTGTCCCACGGGACTAAGCTCCCTGGAGGTCCCTGGCAGAGTGCCCGTGTTATTCCTCCTTCTCGAAGGAGACATGCTTCACAGATCATGAGCTCTCTGGGCTATGGGTTCTGTATAACTGCTTTTCTGATAATGTTCTAATTAATCTATAAAACACAGCCAAAATTAATGAATGCTTGGGTTGTGAACTATGGAGGAAAGGGAAAGCTGGACATGGACCTTATTTAGATATAGCAGAATGAACTATTCCTTAAAGACCTCAAGCCTCAAGCCACTAGATAATAGAAAGTATAATAGTTCAGGCACTTCTAGGGAATGAACACTCACCCACTAGGAATCTTTAGGAATCCCAACTAAAGTGATTTATGGCAGAAAGCATTATCTCATAGGAGGCAGATGGTGGGCCCCTCTGTTGAGGAAGTTCAGCATGGAAAACTTAAGGACTACAACAAAACCCCTTCCTTTACAGGTGTAAAAGTACAAGAGTCCATATTCCAGCAGGTAAAAAGGTTTTATATTAGAAGAGATATATGGTAAAGAACTGAAGAAAGACTTAGGGAGGATCTGCAGCATCCAAATTGGCTAAATGGGTCATGAGAACCAGAAAAGTAAAAATGAATAATAAACTAGCGAGCAGCTGAGATAAAGATGAAGGACACAGCTGCAAGAAGCCTACACAAGTCTAGGAACTGTACTAAGTTTAAAAAACACAGACTGCTCTTTGGGTCATAAAGTTCTTGTGAGTGAAGGGATATGTCTAGCGCCGATTAATAATTATATGCTTACTGTTTTTAAAGATGATGTAATTGAATTATTGCCAACCTCTTGTTGTTCCTTGTATGACTTGATAGTTTTTTCTGTATATAAACTACTGATTTGCAGAAGTAAAATTGCAGCAGATTCAAACCACTTCTGAGTGTGTTGTCTGTCTGTCATTCACCGAATCCTTGCCTTCCTGACTACCCAAGCTCTGGTCCCCCTATGGTCGTGGTACCCCTGATGGGCCAGTCCATGGCATGTGGCCATGTTGGAGGAAATGTGTCACATGGGGGCAGACTTTGAGGTCTCCTTTGCTCAGGATACCACTGAGGATGTTAGTCAACTTCCGGCAGCCTGCACACTGCCATGCTCCCCACCACGATAATAAATGGACTGAACCTCTGAAACTGTAAGCGAGCTGAGCCATTTCAATTAAAAGTTTTCCTTATAAGAGTTGCTGTGGTCATTGCGTCTCTTTACAGCAATAAAAACCTGAACTAAGACAGTGTATGTTTGTACGCCTGCTTGTCTGTGTGTACTCTATGCATGTAGAAACTGGCAGAGGCTTGAAGCAGGGCATCAGATCTTCTGGGACTGTAGATAAAGGTGGTTGTGAGCCATCTGATGTGGTGCTGGGAAATATCCACACTCTCTGAAAGATCATCAGGTTCTCTTAAGGGTGGAACCACTCTCCCAGCCCCCAAAAGATGTTAGTTTTGATGCATGTTTAGTATTTATACTGACTGAAAGTGGAACTTCAGAATGTGCTATTCAAAAAAACATGAGGCACCATTATGAGCCACACACACACAGAAGCTGTTGCTCACTGTGGTGTTTTGAAAGAAAATGGCCCCCAAAGGGAGTGGAAATTTAAGGAGGTGTGGCCTTATTGGAGTAGATGTGGTCTTGCTGGAGGAAGTGTGTCACTGTGGAGGCAGGCTTTTAGGTCTCATATATGCTCAAGCCATGCACAGTGACACAGTTCTTCCAGTTGTCTGCATATCAACATGTAACATCTACCTCTCCAGTACAAGTAGAAGTTTGCCTGTACACTTCCTTGTCCCACCATGATGGTATGGATTGAATCTCTGAACTGTAAGTGAGTCACCACAATCAAATGTTTTCTTGTAAGAGTTGCTGTGGTCACGGTGTCTCTTTCCAACAATAGAAACTCTAACTAAGACACTCACCTGCCATTTTGGATTCTTTGACTTTGGCCAGCCTCCACCCCTGGTGGCCTAGTGTGCGAAGGCCTCCTTGCTGGTCTCCCTGCCTTGTCTGAATTTTCCCCTCAACTTTACTTTCTCACTAGCAGCTGAAGCCTCTCTCTCTCCCTTGGTGTGGTCCCCAGGCTCTTAAGGCCACTGTCCTTTGCAAGCAGGCTGCTGTTCTTGTTTCTCTCGCCCTATCTGGTCTCTGTCTCGGTATATACTCTGAATTCTTCTGAAGCCCCACAGCAGACCACTTCTACTTGCAACATCTGTATCAAGGTCATTCAAGGCTCACTTTTCTGTAACCTTAGACACTTAGAAACAACTTATACTGGCCAAGAACAGGAAAATGATCCAATTCACCAAGGTATTCTCCCTAGGCAATATCATAAGGCTATTCAGAATGATATTGTACTAGACCATTAGCAACCAGAGAAGACATCCTTGAGTCAGTAAGAAAATAAATGTGAATATAAGACAACAGAGATAGTGTGGCTTAATGTTCCCATATAAAAGTATATAGAGAAAATATTAAAGGGCATGTCACATTTTTACTTTCATGCTGTGGACCAAACCTAGGGACTTGGGCTATTAGGTATGGTGTTTTGAATGAGATGCTACCCAATCAATGTCATTTGAATGCTTGGCTCTTAATTGGTGGTACTCTTTGAGGAGGCTTGGGAGGTGTTGCTTTGTGGGAGAAAATATGTCAGTGGGGCAAGATTTAATATTTCAAAGCCTTGAGCCATTCAGAGGATACTCCATCTTCTTCCTGCTTGTCCTTCAAGAAATGAGCTATCAGATGCTGCTCCAGTTAACATCCTTTTCCTCTGCATGGTGGACCCCGATCCCTCTGGACCATAAGCCCAAATGAAGTCTTCTATAAGTTGTCTTGGCCATGGTGTTTTATCACAGCAACAGAAAATTAACCATTACACTAGGCAATTCCTCTATTGATGAGTTACATCCTTAGACTGTAATATTTTGAGACAGCCTCACACTATGTAGCCCAGGCTGGACTGGGACTTCTGACCTTTCCTTAGTCTTCTGAATTTGGGATGGCAGGCATGTACGACCAAGCTCAGCTATCCCAGTTCTTAATGCTGTCCTTAATTGAATTCTTGAGGATACTTGTTGTTCAAATTTCTAAAGGTCTTAATAGAAAAGCCATAGCCAGATATTGGAGCAAATGCTGAAAGATCAAAGAAATAAAGGAACAAGCCACTGCCACGTTTAGCCTCTAGGACTCCTCAGTCTGAAAAGCTTTTAGTTCCTGCTTCCTCACACCTTATATACCTTTCTCTGCCCATCTATTAAAGACATGTGTGTGCTTCCCAGTACTGGGATTAAAGGTGTGTGCCACCACTCTCTGGCTCTGTTTCCCTCCCAGACTGAATCAATCTCATGTAGTTCAGGGTGGCTTTGAGCTTACAGAGATCCAGATGGATTTCTGCCTCCTGAGTGCTAGGATTAAAGGTGTGTGCCACCACTGCCTGGCCTCTATGTTTAATCTAGTGGCTTGTTCTGTTCTCTGATCTTCAGGCAATTTTATTAGGGTACACAATATATCACCACATATACTAATTTTCATTGTTTTGATAATTGGTAAATCACACTCTTCTACAGCAGGCATGTTTTTATTGGTCCATTCTAGTCATATAAAGTGAGAGTCACTGAGACAACTTCCTACATGTAAGAAAGTTTGATCACATTTGTTCTTTTTGACCCGTTTCCCCTCATCTCTTCATCTTCTTCCTGTTCTCCAACCTTTGCTCTACTACTTTTGAGTTTTTCACATGGGTTCTTGCTTTGTTGTTAAAGTCCTCAACTCAAGAGCACTAGCATGTTCCTTATTATTGCAACAGTCATGCCCTAATTAGAGGAGTTCGCTGTCTTCTCTCCCAGTTTTGAAATCCCCGGGGCAGCAACTCTACGTCTCCTCTTGCAATTGATTGGTAGGGTGTGACATAAAATCAGCACTTAATGAATCATCTATAGAGGAGAGAAACATATATTGATACTGAGTCATCACTTCTGCACAGCGGTAGGAGACTCTGGAAGGGGAGGTCTACACTGCTGCTGGATTGGCAGGTAGTTAGGAAGCCTTCAGGCTGAGTGCCAGGCCCATGCAGCCTTCATTGACACATATAGGGAAGTAATCTGGACAGGAAAAATATAGGGACTCTCACATATACATATACATATACATATACATACACACACACACACACACACATATACCTTCTGAGGTGATGATAGAAAGACCTCAGTGCCAAGGTCATCTTTATGGGAATAGGGGATAGTGTCTGTAGGAGTTGAGTGAGCAGTCTCTCAGAGAGAAAGCATGGTAAGAGACAGCATGAGTCACTGTGCACCATTTGAACCTTGTGAAGGGTGAGGAAAATTTGAATCAGAGAAGTTAGGGGGTCCTTGCTGAGGCATAGGGAGAGATAAAAGCTCATAGCTCGTCACATAGTCAGGCACACAGAGGGAAGCAGAGAAAGATAATCAGATTTAGCAATTAGATGTTACTGATGACCTGTATCCTGCTGCCCTGGAACCAGCTAAGAGTGCTGCTGGTGTTCAGAACATGTGTGCTCATGGGATCTACAGGGAAGCTGGAGAGAGGACTGTGTCTGGATACTCACAGAACCATCCTTGGGGCCATCAGCCCTTTCTCCTGCTGCCCACCATGATTCAGCTGAAGCCTCTCCACATGGCAGCAGAACTTAATGCAGAAAGTGACCACCATGAGCTCCATGTCTGTCTGGACCAGCAGATGCTTCATGTTTGTCAGGAACCTTGGATGTAGCATATCCACTGGGGCATGCATCCTTGTTTCTTGATAATTTTCCATCACAAATGTCAGGAGCTCCTTATCCTGAATCTCATATAGACAATGGAGCAAACCCAGAGAATATGGTTGATGGTACAGGGCTTCCTCTAGGATGTGCCATTGCAGGTACAACCATGTCCTCCAAGGAAACCTGCAGGCAGAGATCTTCTGCATTTCTCCCATTCCCTTTTTACTTAAAAGACCAAATAGGAAGTGCAAAATGGGTGCATCAAACAGGTTCTGTCTTCCATACACTTCTATCAGTGTTTCCACAATTCTGTAGTTTTCCATATCACCATATCTATCCTCACTATCCACCAAGATGCAGGACATTGCTGCAAAGAACTCCTGGAGACACAAGTGGGCAAAGCTGTAACTCAGAGAGCTGGGCTGCTTTTGAATGACACCCACCTTCAGGAAATTGTCGATGACATCCTCAGACAACCCTTGCTGCTGGAGAGCTAATTCACTGAACAAGGTCCTTCTTGTACAGATTCCCTTAGCAGCCAGTGAGCAGAGCCTTCTGAGATGGGTCTCCAGGTACTCGGCTGGTATTGTCTGGGAAAGGTATTTCAGGCAGAGGGCTGTGGTGGTCCGTGAGGTCAGTGAGAGGTCTTCTCCCTGTTGCATCTGCTGCTTCAGGCAAGTGCAGACCAGCCAGGACACCCAGGGTACCACACACAGGGTCGAGAGCACTGGGTTTGATTTAACAAATCTAAAAGCTTTAATTGCTTCTCTTTTCTCTGTGAAATATTTGTAGATATATTTCTTCTGCCCAGACTCAGAGAAGCCCAGGACTTCCACCCAACGTGGCTGCCCCAAAGAAGGAATGAACTTCTGTAGGTCTGTGGTCCGAACTGTGAGCAACAAGGAAGCCTCAGGCAGGATGGATTTCCTCAGCAAACTGCCCAGCAGTGTTTGCACAGGCTGTGGCTGGCTCCAGTGCTGACAGAGCTCAGGATTCTGCTCCTTCAAGACCCATGCTGGCTCATCTATGCCATCCAGGATGAAGAGCAGCTTCTCGGGCTGAGATAGGATCTTCTTGATGGGAGCTGCAGGCACAGTCTGGTCTTTTGCTATGAGCTCAGCCAGACTCAGCTGCTTGCACTGGGCCAGCTCTCTGCAGCTGAGGTAGAAGACATGCTGGAAGCGATCCCTGTAGAGCTGGCCTTCCTCCCATGCTCTCCTCACCTGCCTGGCCAGCGTTGACTTCCCAATCCCAGCAGCCCCCTCTAATATGACTAATTGAGGCTCTTCCTGGGTATCTGGGTTTGGATAAAATAATTCTTGGATCTCAATCAGATGTCCCCTCTCCTCTGGTTTACTTTTACGCCATCTTTTCCACACCAAGGTGTCCCAGCCTCTTGGGTAAGATTTTTGTAGAAGTAATAGCTGTGTGAAATTTTGAAGCAAATCCTTGGTTTTCCAGGACGCAGTGTGGTAAAGATTCTCTCTTCCTTCATTCTGATGTATTTCTGAAATGAATCATAAATTAGGGAAGAAGGATGGAGCATAAGTGTCCACAGTAGAGTTGTTTCTCCTTTCATTCTTTCTTCTCATGCTCTCTTCCTTCGCCCTTCAACACCTGGATAAACTTAGACATCTGTCTAAGCTGTACGACAGACTGGCTGTGGGCACTGGGATATTCTGAACAGGGCAGTGCAAAGAATGTGAGATTTAGACTAGAAGGATCTCGTTCAAGTCTTCACTAGTCTAATTAATAATAATGCTGTACAATGTTCATTCACACTTTAGATATTTATTAATGTTTTACTCTGTGTCAGATCTGCTCTAGTGGTTGAGAATAAAGAGTGAGTTCACAGGTACAACTCTGTCCTCATTCAGTCTGAGATGATCCCATAGCTCCACTGTGCTTCAGCTTTCCCATCTGTAATTGGGGGCTGTGATCTCTACTGCAAGAGGCCATGGAGTACTGGGGAGATTATAGACATTGTAGCAATGTCTGCTCCTGAGAGATCACAATGGCCTCCACCATTGCAGTCCTGACAACATCATTCTGTAAGTTCTGAGATTGTGGGTCTGAAGGGATGATTTTGGGATGGTTAGAGTTCATGTTTCACGACATAGTCTTGGACCCCTCTCCCCAGGCCTTCCAGATATCATTGGTAACAACAAGCCTTGTTTGTGACTACTGTTTGGGTGTCTTTAGTTCACACTGAAACTCAGTTGACAGTATGGCACTAAGGGGACAAGGGTCTAATAAGGCACTAAGGTTTTAGAGCCATGGGGCAGGCCCCTTATTAGCTGACCAATACTTTTCTTCTAGGAATGGACAAGCTGTTGTGGGAAGGGCTTCCCTTTCTCTCCTGCAGGCCGCCTCTCGCCTGTATACTTTTTTTTCTTAAGCAGAGAAGTTGTAGTCTCTATTTTTGGACTTCAAACTCCAGAAGTGTAATTAAATATACAAGTTCTAAAAAAACAAACAAAAAACCAACCAACTAAACACACAAACAAAAAGGCCATTAAGCATGATTGTATAGTCCTGTAATTCATCACTCAGAAAACAGGCAAGAGAATCAGGAGTTCAGGGCCAGCTTTTCCATACGATGAGTTTGGAAACATCCTGGGCTGTAATCAGTCAGTCAGTCAATAATCAATTAATCAGTCAAACAATCAATCAAACAGAAATAACAAAATTTTCCCAGTCTCTGTTTCCTGTCCTGCCAATGGAAAACACAGGAACACACTTGCTCTTGATGTCACCTGCCCCACTGTTCACACAGCACACTTCGCTGGCTTCCTCCCTCCTGCCACACTCCCCCTTCCTCCAACCAGTGCATCTGAGGAGTCCTCTCTCCAGGTGGACCTGACCACAAATCTCATCTCAGCATCTTCTTTGGAAGGAACTCAAGATAAGACAGATAGGAGGATGCCCCATGGACCAGAATCCAATCCTCAGCACCTTCCAGTTTCGCAAAGTATAAGGCAGCTACCTGCCTGCCTTGGCCAAAGTACTGGAGAAAATTTGGTGAGAGCATATTATCACACAATTAGCCCTTGAGAGCCTGGCTTCAGGGGCCAACTTCCCTTGAAATCTGGATCTATAGATCTGTTCACATTGTCTTCTGTAGGACAACATCTAACATCTCCTGAGCATAGCATGCTGATCACTCATGTCTGTGGGCAAAGTCTGCCTTACTCAGGCCATGTCTTCCCAAGGTGCAAAGAAAGGGCTCAGCTCTTCCTCGGCTGTGCTCTCCAAGACCTCTCATCTGGGATGTATCTGCTACCATGCACACATCTAAGTCCTCTTCAGTTCTGCCACACTTAAAAACATCTGGGGCAGCAAGTTAATGAGTTTGACAAGAAAGCATGGGGACTGGAATTTGTTTCTCAAAATTCCCTGTACATGATGCATTTGCATTTTGGCCCCTGTTATTCCAGGCTTAGAAAGTTGAGTCAAGGGATCCACAGAGCAAGGTGTCCAGCTAGACTTGCTCCATGAACAAGTTCTGGGCATGGATGAGAGGCTCTGTCTCAATGAATACAGGAGAGCAACCAAGGAAGATTCCAGATATCAATTTAGGTACTCACAAGCACAAATTATAACCCCCCACATATGTATGCCCAAACACATGCAAAGATGCACACACACACACATGTATTCAAAACACACATATACATGTAGAAAGAAGAAAAGGACAATACAAAATCCACATAAAATTGATTGAATGGAAAATATTCTACTTAGTGAGGCAACCATGCCACATTTTTTCCTGTTATTTGTGGATTATATAACATATAATCATATATTATATGTATGATCCTTATATTTAGATTTGCATGTTTAATTTGACATTTTTAAAGTTTCTTTTAAGTTACATTTTGAGAATTAACTACATCTATACCATATTTACATCATTTCTACCCTTCTTAGTCTCCCCTCCAATTCCTCCTGTGTCCCCTTCTTTCCTCTCAAATTCTCCTTTTCTTCTCTAATGATTGTTACATCCATCCATACATCCATCCATCCATCCATGCATGCATGCATCCATCCATCCATACATGCATGCATGTACACACACATTCTGCTGAGTCTATTACATGTTGCTGTTGTGTATTTAATGTTGACCACTTGGGATTGGATAACCTTATCTCTGGAGAAGGCTAAGTCTCTCTCTCTATCTGTCTTTCTGTCTCTCTCTGTCTCTCTCTGTCTCTCTCTCTCTCTCTCTCTCTCTCTCAGCATCCATTAATTGCCTGTAGCTTTTCATTTAGAGGTGGGACCATGTGAGACTTATTTGGAGTGTTCCTAGAGATCAGGAAGCTATAATGAGCCCAATAGAGGAATAGGGTAAAAGGCCTGGAGGGGAGGAGACAGAGTAGAACCATTATGATTGAAAATGTTTAAGTGAGGTTTAAGTGGTTCAATGTTTAAGTGAGGATAGGGATTGTGTGACAGGGGAGAGGAGTGGGTGGTATGGGTAAACCAAAACTAACGATGTATAAATGATCCTATAGAACCACACCACTTTGTAAGCTAATCAAAAATATAACTTAGATAAATGTAGGAAAGTGAGCAATGGGTACACTGTGCTTTCCTCAGAAGACATGAGTTATTAAAGGCAAATCCCAATGCCAAGTATGGGGTACCTCTCTAAGAGTTACTGGTCAGGGAGGATGCAGAGACTCCAAAAGCAGCAAAGCCTGTTGCTGTTGCTCTTGGTGGTCTACCAGAACTAGAGTTAAGACCCCATTGCTGAAGACACAACATACTTTTGTTACAGGATTTAGAGACTCCAAGTTGGAACAGACATGAAACTTCTTCCATGCTGTGTAACTGTCATAGTACTAGGAAGTGCTATGAGGACACTGTGGGAAAAACATCAATGATACTACCAGATGGTGACCCTGGATGCTACAATACTGACATGCTAAGTGAGACAGACTCACAGATGCAATAATGACATGAAGGTTGTAGAGTAGTCATCTGCCTCATGATTAAACTTGAGGAATTTCTAATTAGATTTGAATTCCACAGCAGGGAATTCACATCTGTAAACCTGGTCTAAAGCTCATGGCTCAGGAGGTTATAGCCCCTAGGGAAAGACCTATTGCTATTTTTGCTAGATGAGCATAATGTTAATATGCTTTCTGAATAGTTATGCTTATACCCATAGATTACTGCTTCTCTCAACTGTCAGTGTTTGCTTTTGTGCAGGTCTGTGGGAGAAACAGGGTCACTCCAGGGTGAATTTTGGCTTAGAAACAGCAGGGAAGCCAGTTTCTGGTGAACTGATTACCATTGCTTTGCAAAAGACCGTTTTTTTTATGGTTATACAATTTACACCTTAACAAGTCAATTTCTGCATACCCAAACATCTTCCTGAATTTCCCTTTTACTATCACCAGAGGCATCTAGCTATACACAGGTTGCCTAGTGACCGAGCACACTTTCCCCCACCCTGCAGAAAAATGGCAGATAGCTTGGACAGATATGAGCCACAGGAAAAAAGAAGGCAATTTTATTTTCACCCATTGACCTAGCAACTTACAGATTCTTAACATTTTCTACCAATCATGTTTAAGACTATAGTGGAGCACATGAGATCCCTCTTCTTAGATATTACCCGAATTTAGCCTTTAGTTAATTCATTTCCCCATTGGTCACTTCCCTTTGAGGTTGCAAATGATAATTAACAATTACTGCCTCTCTATGTGATTCTTATCACTCCTTTTGACCCTGGTAGCCTGGCTTTGCATTGCTAAGGGAATACTACTTGTAAGTGTATATATACCTGGAACTTCCAGGGCATGAGAGGATGTAGAAGAGAAAAGAGAATGGAAGAACTAGATGGGTAAGAACTTGAGAGGAACAAGCTGAGATGGGGAAGAACTAGATTGAAGGGCTAGAAGAGAGTGCTAGAGGAATGAGATGGAAGATGAGGAAGAGCCAGATGGGGAAGAACAAGATGAGAGAGAAGGAGATGGGAGAGGAGCTGATATGGGAAAGAACTAGATGGATGAGAACCTAGAAGGGGAAGAACTAAAAGAAGAAATTAAGATATAACTTAGACAACAGATAAATGTAAGGAGAAACTGGGCAAGAAAGGAGCTAAAAATGAGAAAGAGTATAAGCTTGTAGAGAGAGAACTGACACAGAATAATAAAGTGTGTGGACTAGGGAGTTTCGTGTGCATAGATTCATTTCTTTTCTTCAAAGATTAATTATCAGCTGGTTGTAGATTCTTCCTGGACCCTGAGAGGGGACTATCAAGGGGCTAGATCCCCATAGTCCCCAACAGAAGTAAATCCAATAATTGATAAATTGGATCACAAGACACAAAAAAAGTTATGTATAGCAAAGTAAACAACATCAAAAGAAGGGACAAACTACTTCCCAGTTAACATCTAGCAGTAGATTAGTAACCAAAATAAACATGGAACTCAGAAACCTAAATTCCAAGGAAATGACCCATTTATAAGATGTACCATAGGAGTAGCCAGAGAATTCTCAATGTTGGAAATACACACAGCTAGGGAACACTTATCTATTAGGAAAATGCAGGTTAAAACTTACTGGGAGGCCCTGCCGGTCAGAGGGTCTACCATGGCCTGACAGCTCTCTAGGCTCAACAACATGGATGATTTCATGCCCTCCCCCCATGCCTGAGGCAGAAGGTGTCTGACCTCTTTTGGAGACTATCTTTAGGCCTGAATGCCTGACTTATCTGTAGTGTGACCCTGGATGCAGTTCCCCCTGCTACCCATATGGTAATTAGACATTGACTAGGAACATTACAACAGGACTGTGCTTCCACATGTGATAACCAAGACTTGTACTCAGAGCTTTATAATAGGAGTGTGTGCTGTTTAATGCAAATTAGGTGGTTCTTGAGCTACTGTCCCCAATCCTATATATCCCCTATACTCTGGAATAAAGCTGAGCTGATTCACTGAAGTTATCTCCTGGAAGGCTTTCTCTGTCATGGTCACAGGCTGTACAAAGTTATCTGTTGTTGCTTCTGCCCCTTGTCCTCATTGACTGGTGGCCAATAGGCCTCAGGAAAAAAGGAGACCCCCCCCCATAATATTTACTTGTGAATCCATCTCATTCCTTGAGAATGTTCAATATCAAGGAAACAAATGATAACAAATGATGGAGTGGATGTGGGGATAGAGGAATGTTTACACAGTGGCTGTGAGACTGAAAACTAATGCAGCCACTGTGTAAATAAATCTGGAGGCTTCTTAAGAATTAGAACTGCTATATAACCCACCTTTACCACTCAAATTAATATATCCATTAGAATTTATATTCTACTATGGAGACATTTGCACAACCATGCTCATTGAAGTTCAGTTCACAGAAGCTTGGAAATGAAATCAGCCTAGATATCCATCAACAGATGATTAGATAATGAATGTTTGACACGTATATACTGTGGAATTTTATTCAGGTATGAAGACATTAAGAAAGGTAAGTATATAAAATAGGAAAAATATTGAGCAAGATAATCCAGCCCCAAAGGAAAACACCACATCTCTCACATGTAGTTTCTGTCCTGGAGTCTCTAGTTTTGTGGTGTTAACATGGTGTGCCCTGGTAACCAGAACACTAGAAATGGGGCAGGGCTTTAGGGAGGAAAGGAAGACAGTAATGACATGATGAGAATAAGGGAAGAGAGGGAATGCTGGGGGCAGAAATGTGTTAAGTGGAAGAGGTGTGGGGGATAGAGGAGATGACAGAGTGGGCAGGATGTTGTATTAAAAGTCACAAGGAAACTTACATTTATTAATTCAATATAATAACATAAAAGAGTTTGAATTCAAGACACCCTATGTAGTAGAATATTATTTTAAGGTGTTACTTTGGTTTATGTTGCATTTGTTTAACTCTGTGAATCTGTGTTACTTTGCCTGTCTAAACCACCTAATGGTCTATTGAAGAACTGAACAGCCAATAGCAAGGCAGGAGAAAGGATAGGTGGGCTGGCAGGCAGAGAGAATATATAGAGGATAAATCTGGGAGGAAAAGATCTAGCAGCTGGAGAAGGAAGAGGACTCCAGGGGCCAGCCACCTAGCTATACAAAAGCCATGGAGTAAGAGTAAAATTTACAGAAGTAAGAAAACAGGAAAAGCCCAGAGGCAAAAGGTAGATGGGATAAGTTAAGTTAAGAAAAGCTGGCTAGAAGCTAAAGCAAGCTAAGGCTGGGCATTCATAAAATTAACCATAAACCTCCATGTGAGTTATTTATTTGGGAGGTTGGTGGTGCCCCCCCCAAAGACATAAAAACAACAACCCTATGAGACTTGAATTGGGAGGTCTTAGAAGTAGTGAGTTTCAAAACAAAAACCCATGGCTAGGTGTGGGATACCTCCATAGAAGCTGTTGGGACATGGAAGTTCAAGACAATATAAGTTCATATTACTCTTCTTGGTTCCTCATCAGAACTAGTAGATAAAACCTTATCTGGAATAAAGTGATACAGAGAGTCCAAACATCTTGGATACATGTATAGAGAATTCAAGCTGGAACTGAGTTGAAAGCTTCCTTTCTGTGGATAGGGTTTCATAGTGTTAATGCAGGATGCTGAGGAAGACAAGGGCTCAACAACAGTCTATCCCAGGTGTGTACTCTGGGATCTTTTTTCTTTTGTATTTATTCTTCTCTCATATATTACATTCTTACTGCACTTCCCCTTCTTACTCTCTAACTCCAAGTCTCTCCTCCTTTCCCTCCCCCTGCCCCAGATCCACTCTTCCTTCATTTCCCTTCAGAAAAGTGCAGGCCTCCCAGGGATATCAACCAAATATGGCATAACAAGTTACAAGAAGACTAAGTACATTTCCTCATATTTAGGCTGGATGAGGCAACTCAGTAGGAGGAAAAGAGTGCAAAAGCAGGGAAAAAAGTCAGAGACAGTGCTGTGGGATGTTCTATATGTTAAATGTGTTGCTCTGACTGGTTAATAAATAAAACACTGATTGGCCAGTAGCCAGGCAGGAAGTATAGGTGGGACAAGGAGAGAGGAGACTTCTGGGAGGAGGAAAGCTGAAACAGAAACACTGTCAGCTGCCACAATGAGAAGTAGATATTAAGATACCAGTAAGCCATGAGCCATGTGGCAACTGATTAATAGAAATGGGTTGATTTAAGATATAAGAACAGTTAGCAAGAAGCCTGCCATGGCCATACAGTTTATAAGTAATATAAGTCTCTGTGTGTTTACTTGGTTGGGTCTGAGCAGCTGTGGGACTGGCAGGTGAGAGAGATTTGTCCTGACCGTGGGCCAGGCAGGACTTGAGAAAACTCCAGCTCCAAAATAGCCTCCACTCCTACTGTTAGTACTCTCACAAGAACACTAAGCTGCTCAAACAAAACATATATGCAGAGAACCTAGACTGGACCCATACTGGCTCCCTGAGTATCAGTTCATTTTCTGTGAACCCCTATGATCCCTGGTTAGTTGATTCTGTGGTCTATATTCTATAAGCAACCTGCTATGCTACGTGGTCCCACTGCTGCAATAGTGATATAATTATAAGGGAAGCAATCAGTAACTCCCTAATTATATTTCAGGTCCACTCTACAAAATAGAATCCATCCCAAATATTATAAAACTGGTAAACCAAACAAACACAGATCTGAGGAGGTCTTAGGGCCTTGAGAGAAGCTACTATTGTTGCTAAGCTAAATGGGCATAGTATCAATGACCTTCTAAATATCTATGCTTATGCCATAGAGAAAAGCTACTTTCAGCTTTCATTAGAAAAGCTTCTCTTTGCTGTGAATGGAGGTGAATGCAGATACCTATGTATGGTGATATTCTACTTGTACTAAAATGCAACTTTATTTATTAATATACAAATAAAATCACATCTCAGTACAAATAAAATATCACCATATTGGCTCTGTGTTTCTTATTTAGTAAGACTGTTCATCTACACCTATGGCTGTACAGGATACTGAGAATAAGGGATGGCTGAATAGTCATTTTTATAAGTAGATATTTATACCACCTGCTTAAGGCTCAAGGAAAATTGTAGAAGAGGAAGTGGAAAGAACTTTGTTGTAGAATATTATTTTAAGGTGTGTTACTTTTGTTTATGTTGCTTTTGTTTAACTGTGTGAAGCTATGTGATTTGGCCTGTCTAAAACACATGATGGTCTAATGAAGAACTAAATGGCCAATAGCAAGGCAGAAGAAAGGGAAAGGATATGTGAAGCTGGCAGGCAGAGAGAATAAGTAGAAGGAGAAAACTGGGAAGAAAGAGCTACAAAAAAAGTAGCTAGAGAAGGAGGAGGACTTCAGGGACCAGACAACCAGCTACATAGCAAGCCATGGAGTAATAAAAAAGGAAGGTATACAGGAATATAAAAGGAAAAGCCCAGAGGCAAAAGGTAACTGGGATGATTAAAGTTAAAGAAAGCTGGCAAGAAACAAGCCAGGCTAAGGCCAGACATTTATATTTAAGAATAGACCTCGGTGTGTGATTTACTTGGGAGCTGTGTGACAGGCCACCCAAAAGAGCAAAAACAAACAACAACAGAATGTAGCAACAGAAGATATGAAAAAGGCTGGGAAGTGCTGTCTTCTAAGCATGACATGGCTATCACAATCATGAACTCATAGCACCTGCATCTACCACCTCTGGACCCACATAAGTTGGGCCTGCCCATCAGCCAGCTAGACATGGGGAAGCAGCTCCCAGGGACAGTACCACTTACTGCTAAACTATTGACAGATAATAGATGATGGGGACAAGGGATGTATACACTCTGTCTGTATGCCTGCTGGTGAGCTCATTAAACTCTACTGAATAGTGTAAAACCCATGGATGCACAGATGGTTCCAGTTTGTGTGAGACACAAAGAAAAACTTTATAAATGTGGAGAAGAGCTTTGGAGAAAAGAAGAGGGGCTGGTAGGAGTAGAAGAGAGATAAGGTTTTTTGTAGGGAGAGTGACTAAAATGAATTATATGCATCTAAAATCTGTTAAAAAATAAAATTTGTTATAATTATGGATAAATTTAAGATTGAGTATCACATATTGGCAAAATCCCTTCATTTTAAAGCTGAGTTATTATGTGAACTGGAGCCAGCTGCTTTGTGCTTCTCAAAATCTGTCTCTTCAAGCAGAGGCAGAAATCAGGATACAGGACTGAGAAAATGGGTCTTAGGGTATATGGTGGGTAGGATAAGGTGTGTTTCCTGGAAAATTATTATGTGTTGAAGGATTAGTCCCGCAGCAACAATCAGAGGTGACTGGTCATGAGGACTGTGATTTTATGAAATCATATACTAATGAACTCATAATTGTGTGAGTAGTAAGTATGGTAGTGGAAACTATATAAGAATGTATAGCTGGAGGAAGTAGGTCACTGGGGCCATGTCCTGGAAGAGAATAACTTGCATGAATTTTTTCCCTTCTCCTCTTCTTTCCTCTTTTCCTCTTCCTATCCTTTCCTCCACCTCTTCCTCCTCCTCTTCTCTTCTCCTGCTCCTCTTCTCCTAGCATCCTCCTCTTCTCCCCTCATCTCTCTCCCTCTCCTTGCCCCCACTCTGCTTTGGAGCTAGTAGGTAAAAAGTCTTTTCTTTCACAAGCTCCCATTACATGATATCCTGTGTCACCTCAGGATCAAAGAGATGGAGGCAGCTCTATGGACTGAAACTTGATTCTAAGACTATGAATCAAAACAAACCTTTATTCTTAAGTTGTTTATCTCTTGTATTTTGTCACTATTGGGAAAGCTAACTAACAAAGCATTAGAGATTAAACTGTGGTCAGAACACCTGTTATGGATCGAGCAGAGGTCACAAAACTAATCAACTATTTTGTGTTACAAGAAACAATGACAACACACCTCCCCCATTCATTGCCTTTCTTCTATGTTTGGGGTCTCTGGCCTTAAACTAATTTTACCTGGTTTCAGCAGGGCTTTCCATATGAGATTCTTATATTTCTTGTCTCTGATTTTCAGCTTAATCCCTGAACCCATGTGGCCAACGTAGATTTCAGAGAAGAGCTGGGATTCCCCGGGGCTCCGGTAGCACAGCTCTAGTTCCTGAAGAGAGAAAGAATTACTGTGTAAGAGTGAACTACACATCCTGTGAAGGAGGGCTGTCTCCACCCCCATACTTTCTTGATCTTGCATACCATATTAGACACTGGCTATCTTTTGCATGAGGTAACCCACAGACTTTGAACACACATCTTTACTCAGAAGGTTAAGGACCTAGATGGGACCCCATCATGCTGTTCTTTTCTCATCACTCTGACAAAAACCTGACAGGAGGCAACTCAAGTAAGGGTTTGTATTGTTGTTTAGTACCATGGTGGGAAATGCATGGAAGCTGGGGCTTCATTCTTGGTGTCAGGGCTCATTATGTCCCAGAGGACAGCAGCAAATCAGCAGTCTAGGATAAGTATCAGGGCATGGCTATAAGCCTCAAGACCTGACACTAATGACATGCTTTTGATAGCCAGGGCTCACATATTTGTTTCTACAAACTCTCAAAATACTACCACTAGCTGGGTTCCAAGTTTTTAAACATAGGTGTCTATAAGAGACATTTCAAATTCAAATCCTTAACATCTATGGATGAGTGAGAGTTCATCCTGAAAGTCCTGCTCACACAGTATAAGCTAGGTATTGCTCTCTCTATATTTAGCTGGAATCTCCCCTGTGCCATATTGAATCTAATTCCTCAATTTTCAAGGCTCAATCTACATTCCTGTGTGATCCCTTAAATAGCCTTCCACCTAACTGTGATGTATTCTTGCTCATCCCAATCATAATTGCTTTCTATCCAATCTCAGTTTGCTGCAAAGCCTTGCAACTTTCCCCATAGGTTTCTCCAAGCCTGTCACCTGACCTTGAAGAGTAACAAATACTTGGATGCTCACCTTTGGGATGATTTCCAGTTTCTTGGAACAAGACACAATGTAGCGGGAGCCAATGTACAGAGAGTCTACTGGGGGTGGCTTGTTTATTCGAATAAATTGGGACATCTTTTCTTCATCATTAATGGCCTAGGGAACATTGTAGACAGTGATTTACCTAGATTTCTGGGCCATAACGTCTGGTCTGAATAAGGTGAGATAGTATATCAGTACAATTGTTGGGATAAGGGTGCTGATACCTTTAAGCCACTTTAATACCTTGTGGTCTATAGCTAGAGTTTTCCTGCCTTGCCCACAGTCAGGACAAATCTCTGTCACCCGCCAGTTCCACAGCCGCTCAGACCCAACCAAGTAAGCACAGAGACTTATATTGCTTACAAACTGTATGGCCATGGCAGGCTTCTTGCTAACTGTTTTTATAGCTTAAATTAATCCATTTCCATAAATCTATACCTTGCCACATGGCTTGTGGCTTACCGGAGTCTTCACATGGTGCTTGTCATGGCAGCGGCTGGCAGTGTCTCCTTTTGCCTTCCTGTTCTTTCTTTTCTCCTCTCTGTTAGTCCCACCTATACTTCCTGCCTAGCCACTGGCCAATCAGTGTTTTATTTATTGACCAATTAGAGCAACAGATTTGACATACAGACCATCCCACAGCAGTGGTCTGTAACATAGATATCTGTTGACTTATTGGCCCCTTTCATGTTCATTGTGGGACCAGGGTCACTGCCACAGAAGAAGGGAGTTGGCTGCAGATTGTGCATGGAGAATTCCCATCCTTCTGATGGGTGGAAAGGAGCTATAGAAGGCTGTTCAGAAATTAGTAAATGGGCATCAAAGGTAGTTCAGGGACTGTGGTGTGAGGTATCCAAGAAGAGAGCAGAATTATGCACACACACCAGGGATTTCCTTATAGAACTGCATCCCAACTCTGAGTTGAGAATCTCTCCAAGGGGTTTACTATTTGCATCTCAAGTTTTCTCTCAGCCCACCCTGCCCCCACTTTTGTAATCCTCAGCATCACCTTCCGAATGGTACAGTCATTAGGGACCAGGTAAAGGTGAAATGTCACTTTCTTGAGATTGAGGTGATAGTAGATCAATGTGGTGGCAGTGATGGGGATGAAGTGCCTGACAGCAGAAATCATTCTCATTAGAACTCCCATTGGGGAGAAGCTTGGGTTTTCCAGCACTGCAAAACGCTGCTCCACCCTGGATGGCGTTTCTAGGACTATCCCATGTTCTTGAAAATGGGCCACACGGAACAAGGAAATGTTCACCTGTCCCTCTGTGAAGGAAAAGATTCAAGAGATATAGAGTTAGTATTTCCATTGATCCATGCTTGGCTGGGAAAATAGCTCCCTATGACTTAGAATGATTGTGGTGATTTGAATGAGAATGGCCCCCTATATTTGGTGGAACTGTTTGGGAAGCATTAGGAGGTATGGCCTTGTTGGGGGAGCTGTGTCACTGGTGGGCTTTGAGGTTTTCAAAAGCTCATGCTTTTATCATTCTTTTTCTCTCTCTCCTACTTGTGGATCAGGATGTAAGCTCTCAGCTACTTCTCCAGTACCAAGCCTACCTGCTTTCTGCCAGGCTCCCTGCCATATTGGTCATGAACTCACCCTCTGAATCTAAGCCCCAATAAAATCTTACTCCTATAAGTTGCTTTGGTTATGATTTCTATTTAGTTTGTATTTATGTTTTGATGTTTATGAGAAAAACTATGACCAAAATTTAAATTCTAATAACTAAATTCCAGTGACAAACAACAGAACTATCAACTGTTTTCTCATCATCAATTCACCATGCCAGTGAGGGTGAGTGTGACCTGTTGCCAGTGGTGACTCATGCAGACTGACCCTCATTGGATCAACCTTGGCTTTGCCCCTGGCTAGCTGCTGGGTGAGCAATCACAGTGGAGTGGAGGTTTTTTTTTTATTATCTTGTCTGTTCCATTATATGTTGAGAGTATGTAACTTGTTTTTAATTTTATAGGGGTTCATAGTTAAGACGCTGCCTTGAGTCTATGTTGAGAGGTGGACTTTATGGAGTTTTAAACTGTTAGAAGTATTAAGGACCATGGGGACCTTTGAAATTTGGTTGTATTTTGAATTATGAGATGAAACTGAAACTTTGGAGACATGAGATAGGAAGTTATAAATTAAAGTGATATGCTTGGGTGTCTAGTTGACAATGGTAGAATCCTGATGATAAATGACACTTGTCAGCTTGATATGATCCCTGGTAATGAAATTGCCACTCTACAGTCCACCAGTTGCCAGCCCCTTCAGCACTGAGTTTGCTTCCAACTTGCACCATGACAAACAGTGTTGTAATGTATAACATTTAGCAGAGAACATTTCTATTTCTCTCAGGTAATTCCTTTGAATCAATAATCACCAGGAAATGAGACAATGAAATTGCTCCTGCTTGAGGTTGTACAGCTTGGAATTTCCATCAACAAAATGCCAGCCAGTAGTTTCACATGGAATCACACAGCACTAACACACCTTATGTATGACAGTTCTGGGCCTTAAAACCCTGGCTTTCCTCATGTCACCTTCAGCCCCAGCACCAGATCCTAGCATTTATTCATGCTTTGTGCTGTGCCAATTTTCACAGAATCCCAGAAGAAGCTGTACCTCTCCAACCTTCCTTCTTGTAGAGTATTGACCTTCCCAGGACTTGAGGGGAATATGGAGAGCTGGACTTTTGTTGTTAAGACCAGAAATTTCCTGAGGCATCTAAGATGACTTGGTATGTTTTTGCATTTCTTTTTTCCTTTTGGGATTTTGGATACAGGGATTCACTGTGTTTCTAGGTAGAAGTCACAATACTCAGGCCCAGCATGTAGAACTCTGGGACCACAGGTATGTGCTAACACCTGTCCCTGTAACTGTCCTTCTACACATATTGTCCTTCTATAAACTTTAACAGAATCATATATATTGGATTTTCCAACTCTGTAGTTTTCTGATCTGAGAGTGGGAGTAAGACACAGGAAAGGTGGTAGCCTGCCGGGAAGAAGCTTGAGTGGTGACTGGGGCAAGTGTTGTTGGTGAGACCAGGAGCTCTGTGTGCACCTGCTGGACTGGCCTCATTAGACTCACTGGGGAGGCATCATCTGGGGAGCAGTGCTCCTGTGTCAGGATCTGTAGCTCAGGGTCTCATGTGTTTATGAATGTGACTATTGTTTTTATTTGTTTTGTGAGTTTTTTTTTTCAGCTGAGTCCTGCTTGTTTTTTTTCATCTTCATTTGTTTTCCTCTTTGAGGCTTAACATTTAAAGTGAATATTTTTAATGTGATGGATGTTTTGTTCATTTTCTATGTATGGTTCTTCTATCAGCTGGAACAGTCTGTATTTCTTCTTTAGTTTTTATGACTTCTTCAGATCTTGGTTCTACCCTCTTGACCTACTCCTCATCTTCATCACCATGAGCAAACACCATCTTTCTCTGCTGTGAGCTGGATTCCCCTGGTCTCTATGGTGGGTCTATTGCTGTGCTCCTCGAAGCAGGAGAGGAAATTAACCTCACTAGCCACTTGTACAATTTCTGCTTTCCTTGTTGTTGCTTTTTCCTTTTGTAAGTAGAGTCTGGCTATGTAGCCTAGGCTGCACTTGAATTTTAAATTCTCCTGCCTCATCCTCAGGAGAGCTGGGATTACAGACAGGTAGTAATGGGTTTCTTTATGAGATCTTTCACAGATAACTTTGTTTTTATTAAAATATCTTCTTTTTGGTCACATGCTGTGGTTGTTTAGCTTGGTGTTCTTGTGGGACTCCTAACAGTGGGAGTTGGGGTGTCTCTGCCTTTTTTGCTCTCACAGTCCTTTTCCTCCTACTGGATTGACTCATCTACCCTTGATGTGAAGGTTTGTACCTAGTCTTATTGCATTTTGTTATGCTGTGTTCAGTTGATATTACTGAAAGGCCAGCTCTTTTCTCAAGGGAAACAGAGGAGCAGTGTGGATCTGTGCAAGAGGGGAATTTAGGGGGATAACCAGAAGGAGAGGAGAGAGGGGAGATGTCAGAAGAGATGTATTATATAAGAGAATAATAAAATGAAAAAAATCTTCTGAAGGAATCTTTGGAGATCTCTGAGGTTGGGACATGTTATGAGCCCCTCTTTTCTTAGGCAGCCCCTCTTCTGTTGCTCCAGCTCTCAAATGGAATCTGGTGACATCATTTTCTTCCTGTCTGAAGTAGTTTAATAGATTACAGTGTTGGTAGACACAAGGTATCAAATGTTCCTTATTAATTTCATTATTCTTGCTTTGTAACAATCTTTTCAAATTGCTCAATTTATTCTCAGCTTTCTGCTGGGCCCCGAAGGAACATGCTCTGCAAAGAGTACTTAATAATCAGCAACTAATATTGCTACTGAGGACATCACTTTCCACTTAGGAACTCCTTTAGGAAAAACAGAAGTATAGTCATAAGGCTGGGAGACATGTGCTTCAAAGAAGATAAATCAGACAGATAACAAAACATCTCAGTGCCCACCTTCACAGCCTACTCTGACTCATTAAGGAAATCATGAATCCTTTCCTCCTCATTATCATTCTACAGTTTGCTATGTGTCAACTCCACTCATTACCTCCACTCTACTCCTTATGCTTCCCTTGGTTACCTTGGAGATCCACAAAATGAGGGAGGTACACAGCAGCCACAGCTCCCTGCTCAGCCTTGATGTCAAACAGAGGCCCAGCCACCATGTGACTGTGCTGCAAGGGAGTCTTGTCCAGGTGTTGGCTCCAGGAACAGAATCCAATCTCGATGGTCACTGCCCTTGTCACCACAAAGCAGAGTCCTGAGTTGGAACAGTGGTAGGAACCAGGCACAGGGAACTGAACTCTAGACGAGGGAGAGGCAGACACCAGTGAACACCAGCTCTGCTCCTCTGCTGGGTGCAGACCCAGGGCAGGGCTGGTGACACAGCAGACTTCAGCCAGATGGCTCTGAGTTCTGGTTCCTCTGCTGTCTGTGGATCCCTGACTAAGTCATTTAACCCCCAAATCTCTTTCCTCATCTGTACACAGGGGTAACAAGGACAACACCATCTTATGGACCTGTGAGCACTGAGTGATCTATAGAAAACCTACAGGTAACACACACATAGAACAGTTGGATATGCCTGTGATGATGATGAGGGTGATGTAATAGATGTGTGTGTGTGTGTGTGTGTGTGTGTGTGTGTTAAGTTCTGGGAATCAAGCTAGAATCTTGCCCACTAGCCAAAGACTATCACTAAGGTACATATTAAGTTTATAGCAGTTATGTTCTTGAAGTATATATTTCCCAATAATAAGAGTTATGATAAATCCTTGGCCTTGAAACAAGGCTTTACCAAGAATTTTTGTGATTTTTCTCAAGTCTTTCTGTTTGGTACCTGGTAGGTAGAAAAGTGTCAGTTTTTGTAGGAGAAAGTCAAAAGTGACAGTTTCTCCACCTGAGAACAGTAACTATAACAGTGTTGGAGGAAGGTAACAAGTTATGGAAGGCAAGTGTGGATAGAGTCACTCCTAATGGCCCTTGAAGAACAGGGCAGCTATATCCATCCTCACATTCTCAGCTCCTAGTGGGTTTTTGGCACACAGTGGCTGTTAGTGAAGCAAGAATGCAGAAACTATGGGGATTTAAGGGAATCTAAGAGACAGGAGAAACCAAATATAATGAAGGGAGGGATGCTGTTTATACCATGAATAAAATATTCTGCAGAAAAACCACAGTTCAGATAATGAGCCAAGACTGTTTAGATGGAATGAAGGACTCTTGTCAGCTCTGTTGATGTGGTAATGGTGTGCTGGTCATGGAAGATGAGGTCCTGTCTTATCTATAGGGGAGGCATAATGAAATGTTTGTGTGTGAAGTCACCCGATGTCCTGGACTCACAATACTGTGACAGTGATGACAAAGGGGAACGTGAGTAGTTGAAACAAACTTGGAAAAATGGTTGTTGGAGCTCAGTGATTGGCCAGGGAAGTTCTTGTGCTCTTCTGTTTTGTAAATGTTTGAAAATTTCATGATAAAAATCCCTATTTCCACAGTAGCCCACACTTCTTATTCCAGTCCTTGCCTCCTGGGTTGCTGAAGGGAGGAGGAGACACAGTAGATACTAGGTGGGTGCTATCTGTGGGGATCCCTTGTGGAAAGTGTGCTGGGGAAAGTCAGCCTTTGCCAGGCAGAGCTCACTCACCGGTACAGGTTCCTCTCACTGTCAACCACCTCAGTAGCCACAGGTCCTGTAGGGTCCCAGAAGTCATCTTCAGTCCCCAGTGGTTCTGTGTGTTTGTTTCCTTGAGAGACAGGAGAAGATGGATGGAAGTGGTCCAGTGGTTCAAGTTGTGGTGCCCTGGCACTGGTTACAGTATGTGCAGGCTCCTCTCCCCAGCCCTCCCTTATACTAACCCAAGACTGAACTCTTTTCCAGATTGGTCAGCCTGGGCCTTACCAGGAAGTACGTCTACAGATTTTATTGCTGTTCCTGTGGCTACTTGCATGCTTTTCAGAACCTAACTGAAAAGATGAATGAGCATGGATGGAGGTGAGTCCTAGGCCATAGCAGCTCAGAATGAGACAGGGAGCCCTGGTACAGAGCCTGATGTAAGCCAGAGATTGATAGAGGGGCAGTGCCAACCCTCAAGGCTGGGAGAGAAGGAAGCAGTGTTCCCTCTGTGTTCTAGTTGAGGAAGATCTTTATAGGGTGGGGCTCTATGTGGCAAGCCTGTACTTGTTCATGTCAGAGACAGGGATAGAAATGAGTTTCAGCACATCTGAGATCAAGTCTTCTGTATGTGACAGGGACATTGCACCCATGAAATCTCAACAATATTGCTGCCTCTGCAAGATCTGCACAATGACAATACCAGTTGTCATGCTAATGTGGATGGAGGAAATATCACAAGGCCCCACCCATAGATAATATCTGTTAGAGAGGGATAAAATCAGTTCTCCTCAGAAATAACTCCATAATAGGTTATCAACCCAAATGGTCAGTCTTAAACATATATATGTGTACACACACACACACACACACACACACACACACACACACACACACAACCAACACCAAATGGGGTCATCAGGTTGTATTAATATATACATATGAATACATATGTGTGTTTACACATATATTTAACACTAATATTTAAAAAAAGGTCATGAACTTGAGAGAGAGGAAGAGAGAGTTTGTGGGTGGGTCACAGGAAGATAGAGTGGGCAAGAGAGAGGGGTAGAAATGATCTACATACAATACTCATGTATAAAGCTCTAAAAAATTAAGATAAATTTAAAAAATAAAGTAATGATGATTTCCTCCAACAGAAGATGCCCCTTCATCCTATAGTATAGACTCTTGATGCTCTAGGTCTGAACCCATCACATACCTGACTGTAGTCTCTGCCGCTTAAATGAGAGAGGGTTATCACTCATTTCTTCTTCATCTAGGTTCTCAGCAGGGACTGTCACAGGTGGTTTCCTACACACAGAGATGTTCTTTCCCTCAGATGTCAGGAGAAACCAGGGAAACCAGGGTTGTGTACACAATATCTCCACCTAAAGGTCAACTCTTATGAATTTGAACTAAGTCTCATGCTTCTTCTCTGGGCTGGAACTCTATGAAGGTCTCCATCCTCCTAGGCATCCATACTGCCTAAACAGGAACCATCTCAACCCTTCCTTTGTTCTAGTTTGAATGTGTATCCCAATGATCATACATTGGAACAATAATCCGCAATGCCACAGTGCTGATAGGATGAAGGGTAAGACACTGAGGTCATGAAGGCTCTGCTTTCATGAAGGGGTTAATGTCATCATCACAGAAGTAGGTTCCTGTGGCCTGACAGGACTTGTCACTAAAGCCACCTTGGCCTCTCACTCTAAGCCTTCCCAGTTGTGCAGTCAGATGGAACAGGAAGAAAGGCATCTCTAAATGTAGGGTCCATGCCCATGTCCTTCCTTCTATCCATAACTGTAAGAAGTAATCTTGATTCTTTATGTTAAGTGCCCAGTGTCAGACACTGTGTTATTGCTGCACAAAACAGACTAATAATCGCCCACCCTTAATGCTAATCCCTAGCACCTCCCAAATCTCTCTTCTTTCTGTTCTGTACTCTCCACTTCCACAAACTCCATTCTTGTCCCGGGATGGAGTGAGCAGTGTCCTGAACCTCTCCAGAATCATCTGACAGACATCCCTGCTTCTGATCTGGTCCTTTCTTCCTCATTTTCTACATAGTAGCTGATCATAAAATATGAGCAGAGATGCTCCTGCATGGCTGAGGCACTGGAATGCCTCTCATTTCCACTGGGGAGAAGCAGAATATTCTTAGTGTGGTTCCTAGTTCTTGCTGTGGCCCTGTCCCCCTCCAGGCCCTACTATGTCATGCCTTCCTGTTCAGTGACTACTAGACAAGTGGCTATCAAATATGTGTTAAAATGTCAACTGGATGGCCTGCTAAATCAGAAATCTCACTGAAGGAAGCTGCTCCACCCGAGATTCTGAATCAGCAGACATGGGGTGGGGCCTGAGAACCTGCATTTCCGTGGAGCTCCCAGGTGATGGTGAGGCAGAGCAGATGGTCTCACACATGGTTTCCGGCCCTCAATGGAACTGCTCTCTCTGCTTCCTTATCCTTTATTTCTGCCTGGAATTTTCTCCTTCTTGGCCCATTCCTTATTTCCCATCTTTGAAAGCTCACCTCAGCTCATCTCAGGTTTGGAGGAGTTTAGACAAACTGCAACTGAACTCAAGGGTTTCCAAAGTATAATTCTGTAAACTATGGGGGAACAAGTGTCTCTTCCCGCTGACTGATATAATGAATGTTGGGTCATGTCTGCCTTATTTACTGATGTGCCCTCACTCCCAAACAGTGTATGATGCACAGTAGGTCTTCAGGAATGTCTGTTCAATGAACGGCTGACCCTCCTAAGTCTTTAGTACACCCTTCATTTCATGTGTGTCATAGCAGCTAGGAACTTGAGAACAGATGGAATTCAGGCTTGTGAAGTGAAATGTGACAAGGTGGGAAAACTTGGGGCTTCAGCACAGTCTCTGGAATGGAAGGTGAATTTCCTGTCCTGCAGCTTCCCTTCAATCCCATTGTACAGTGTTTGTGTGTGTGTGTGTGTGTGTGTGTGTGTGTGTGTGTGTGTGTGTGTATGCACGCACGTGTGCACATATGTTTGAATATTGGAGTTGGGACAATGATACATGATACACATCATGGTTTTTAATCCCCTAAGAGTCTTTCATTCTGTGTCTCTCCTTGGGTTGGTGACTGCTTTCATTGTTCAGTAGTCTGGATTCACTGCTGGCTACTATCATCTACTATTAATACATTTGCTTTGCCAGGGGACTTACCACTAACTAAGCTTTTCATATTCTTTTATCTTGATTGACAAAATTAAGAAGACATGTTATATGATTCTGTTTTTTAAATCATACAACTATCACACACACACACACACACACATCTCACTTTGGTCACTGTGGTTTTCTAGGTTCTCTCACTCTCATTGTCTTTATCATCCCCCCGCCCCAAGACCCTTTTCCACCTCTCAGCTCTGCAGAAGCCACATAGTGCCTGGGTTGACCAGTAGGAGTTCTGTGTCTACCCCTTACCATGTGCTAGAGATGTGTAGCTGTGGATTCTCTGCCTCCACGGCCCTGAGCTCCATCATCACCTGGTCACTGAGAGGAGTCTGGTCCATCCTACAAGCATAAGAGGGGGACGTTTCTTCTTGGATCCACCATAGGATCAAGAGACCTCAGGATCCAGGATCCTGGACTCTTCTATGTTATCTGTAGATGGAGCTAGTGAGGAGGCTTGTTAAGGCTTATTCCTGACCCAAACCCAGGACAAAGCATGGAAATGAGTCTCATTGGGGCTTTGCCAGTGTGTGTGGGGAGATCTGAAGCCAGGATGTGGACCTTTGGAACTTTCCAGAACTGAAATGAAGGTTTTGCCCTTTATACCCTGTTTCCCACATGTCAGTCATTGGTAACAGACTCTCCCAGGGAAGGAAACATAGCCATAGTTGAGGGGATTCATGTTGGAAAAGGGCCACGTAGTAGCCATCAGCATTCCTTGTGGCTGGAGGTCATGGCCGTATCCCCAAAGGTATTCTGGGCAAGTGTTCAAAGTAAACATATAGTGCTGGGATCATGGGTACTCTCCTTGAGGGAAAGAGCCTTGGTTCCATTCTCACCTCTCTCCCCCTTTCCTTTAATGCTAAGGGAGAAAGCCTTGTCCTTATACAGCACCCACTACCTGAGGTCTGCTGGTCCTATCTTTATTATCCCCAAGTCCTAGGATTTCTGGATGTTAGGGTAGTGACCTTCCCTGGGTTTCTCCATCCTCAGACCAGAACCGTAGCTATATCACTCCCATCTGCCTATTGTGAGGCACAGAAAAGGATGGAGGGGGAAGGGTCCTGCACCTGTGAGAGGTTAAGCAATGTCAGGTGCACCATGCTCCAGCTCTGAACAGGCTCTTCAGCCTATGAGAAACAGTCATGTCTGAAAGCAGGCTGGGGAACAAAGGTGCTGAGCAGCTGGGCCAGTTTCAGCTCCCAGAAAGAAGACTCTTCACTGGGCAACTACTCCTTTAGCTTCGAGAGTTGAAGCAGAAGGCCTGACAGAGGGCAGTCTTAGGGAACAGGCTTGCTGTACTCCTCCTATTGGCTGGTGGCACCAGAAGACAGGGTTTGGTACTCTCTATGGTTCTCTGATCACATGAAGGGCACTGGCCAGCAACCTGGGAAGTTCCTCTAGAAACTGGCTGTACGCTTGGGCTGGGGAGGTGGAAGGATTCAACTGAAGGTTTTTTGTGTCCTACCTGGTCTGCAGCCGCTCAGACCCAAGTAAACACACAGAGGCTTATATTAATTAAAACTGCTCTGCCATTAGCTCAGGTTAACTATTGACTAGCTCTTACACTTAAACTCAGCCCATTTCTGTTAATCCATATGTTGCCACATGTTCTGTGTGTCATTACGTGCTGCTTGCTGGATGACAGGGTGGTGTCTCCTCTGTGAAACAGGAACCTAAAGGACCATATCGCCTTGCAAAGTTTAGTGGTCACTTTCCTATGGGTCCTGCATGTCCAGTTGATACAACATTTTATCAAGCAGTCCAGGCAAGAACAGTTTCTTGCCTAAATGGCTATTTTTGCAAGAAGAAGATAAAGTCCATATGGAGTGTCTTTGATGCCTATCTTTCTCTTTGAAATAAATCAGTGCTGCCAGAAGCAGACTTGTCTCACTGTCCAGAAAGTCTGAGTTTTAAAAACATTTTAAATGCCATATTCTGTAGGTCTTTGAAGTGTTTGAAGATTGCCTACCTTATTGAAATATATCTATGTATACCTAGAAAACTTAACTAACATGACTATAAGTTTAATTATCATAGATGACTAATTATTAATCTGTATTTCTCAACTATACACTACAATTTCAAATGAGTTGCATGAACAAAATACTTTAAACAAGAATAGAAATATACATACAGTATAGCAAAATTAACTTTAAATTTGTATCAATAAACTAAAATCCATAGCAATGTAAAACATTTCAAACAAGTTGTTGCTCTTTAAAAGTAGGTTCAATAATCTACCCTTTCACCCTATCATTTCTATATTCTACATTTCTATATCATATGCAGGTAGCTGGACACCAAAGTATTCGGACTTGAGCGCAAGTTACACAGAGGTTTCTGAAAGCCATGCAACATGGTGTGTGGTGGATACAGCTTTTGCTACTAAAAAAAAAAAAGAGGTTTCTGGGCTGTATGCTGCTGGATGGAAACACAGACCCACTGCTTCCCAGAGTCTGAGGTGAGCATTGGTTCCCAGGGCTGACTGTAAATGTAATTCTGCCATGTTAGGAAGCTGAGGTTGGCAGAGCCAGAAACCAAAGCTTCCATTTCAGTCCTAGTAATGCTGCAGTTTAGAGCAATAGATTCACAATAAAACAGATTCAGATGAAATAAACCTCTAAATGGTTTAAGGTATGTGTAAAAATGTATGTAGGCTTGGAAGAGAGAGAAAAGGAATACAGACAGTTATATAAAGAAATAGCTTTTAAAAAATAAAGTCTTTAAAGACAGTAAAAGTAATATAAAAATAAGCCATATAAAGATTGGTATTATACAGAGAATCCGGATTGTGTTGTCTTTGGGAATTTTAACTGCAGAGAGACATTTGATTGTAAAAACTGCTGAATTAAATCAGTATGTATATTTTAAAGGTATCTTGACTTCAAAATTTATTTAAGGATATGTTGCTTTGGAAAAGAGATTCTGCTTTTGTTTCCACAGAGGATGAGAACATGTGGATTGCTTCCAGAATAATATGGTTTGACCAGTCAAGACCCTCTGAGAGGCCCAGATGATCCAACAGCCAAAAATTGCTTCAAGGCAACTGGCTCAAACAATGCAGCCTCACAGATTACTCCAGCCAGGACTTGACCATAATTCTTAATTTTCTCAGTATCCCCATAAGACTACCAGTGCTATCTATCGGCAGGAAGTAGCCTAGAACACTACACCCACATCCCCCCAAAATGGATCATGGATGTCTGTCTTTGTTTAGATTATTGGTTGCAAATTGTTATTGGTCATATTTAATCTCTTTCTAAAACAAGAAAGGGAGATATGATATAGAAATATAGGATATAGATATGATAGGGTAAAAGGGTAGATTATTGAACCTACTTTTAAAGAGCAACAACTTGTTTGAAATGTTTTACATTGCTATGGATTTTAGTTTATTGATACAAATTTAAAGTTAATTTTGTTATACTGTATGTATATTTCTACTCTTATTTAAAGTATTTTGTTCATGCAACTCATTTGAAATTGTAGTGTATAGTTGAGAAATACAGATTAATAATTAGTCATCTATGATAATTAAACTTATAGTCATGTTAGTTAAGCTTTCTAGGTATACATAGATATATTTCAATAAGGTAGGCAATCTTCAAACACTTCAAAGACCTACAGAATATGGCATTTAAAATGTTTTTAAAACTCAGACTTTCTGGACAGTGAGACAAGTCTGCTTCTGGCAGCACTGATTTATTTCAAAGAGAAAGATAGGCATCAAAGACACTCCATATGGACTGTTCTTGCCTGGACTGCTTGATAAAATGTTGTATCAACTGGACATGCAGGACCCATACGAAAGTGACCACTAAACTTTGCAAGGCAATATGGTCCTTCAGGTTCCTGCTTCACAGAGGAGACTGCCAGGCATTTTGCAGGACACAGAGAAAAGTTACTGAGAGACTAAGTCTATGGGCTAAAGATAGATGCTCCAGCACTGCAGAGGAACTTTGGATAACTGTCCAGGCAGCCAGCTGTCTCTGTCATTCTAGATTTTTGGAAGTTGTTTACAATGCTCTTCCTGTTTACTTAGGTAATATTATATCCTTCTGAGGTCTTTGATGTAGTTGAAGACTAGATAGTTATATTTATAGTTTTCCTTGGTTATGATAAGAGATAAGGTAGATATATAAAACCTTAGATTCACAAATATAAGATAGATAGAATATTATCCTTAATTTTGCCAAATATAAATAGAATAGGTATTGTAACTGTAATTCTTGCTAGATAACTGTTCTATTATATGTAATTTTACTATGTTAAAATTAAAACATTCCTTTTGAATAGAAAAAAAAGGGGAAATGATGGGAATGTCTTTCTGTATGCTGTGAAAATATGTTGTTCTGATTGGTCAATAAATAAAGCCGTTTGGCCTATGGCAAGGCAGCTTAAAGGCAGGTGGGGAATTCAAATAGAAAGACAGGAAGAGGGCGAGAAACATGCCAGCAAGCTGCCCAAGGAGCAATATGCAATGGGAAACAGGTAAAGCCATGGAACATGTGGCAATACATAGATTGATAGTTATGGGCTGATTTGGAATAGAAGAGCTAGCTGGTAAGAGGTCTGCCATGGGCATAGTTTAAAAATAATATAAGCCTGTGTGTGTTTATTTGGGACGGCGGGAGCCAGGCAGGACCAGGAAAACTTTAGCTACAGAAGGACAGGAGAGGGAGAAGCTCAGAGACAGTGTGAAGAGGCTTAGTGGAGGACGGCAGTCTCCAAGCTGTAGTTTGGAGGCTTCCAAGCTTGTATGAAACTCTAGTGCAAAGGTAATGGCACCATTTTAGGCACTAAGAGGACAACATCTGGCTCCTGTAGTGAAATCTATGGCCCTTCAGGTGTCCAGCCTCTTTCTGTTCCAGAGTTTTCCCCAACTCCTCCTTTGTCTGGGCCCTGGTCTCAACTTGGCCCAGCCAAGTCCTATATCTCCTTCAGGCCTCAAAAAACCCTCCTAAGCCATTTAATAAAGTAGCATCTCTCACAGCATGACATTATCAAAATACTGTTGCCTCCACATCATTCAATAGAGCTTGTCATAGAGGCTGTTGGGTGATCTATGTCTGTTTGTTTCCACACAACTTCAGGGGGACAGAGCCATGTGTATTTGTGATTGTATCCCTAGGGCCTGGATCAATGCTTATGTATATAAGGCCTGATATGGATTCATGCATGTATGGATTCATAAATGAATTGAAGTACTGTCCTGGAGTAAGGCAAACCTGGGAGTCTTTCAGGATGTACAGCCTTGCTAAAACCTATGATTTCACTGTGCCCAGCTACCTACCGGATTTATCTTTGTTTTTAAATACGTATATTTTGTGTCATTGTGATCCACAAGGTGGGATGACACTCTGTTTGAGGAAACTGAGGGTTAGAGAAGAGAGCAGCTTACCCAAGTCATAGGGTGTAAATGGCACAGCTGGTCAGGCTAATGATGCATTTTCTGTCCCCTTTCTTTTCTGTGTCCCATGTTCTGTAACCCCCATGTCTTTCCCTTGCCTTCTGCCCAGAGGGAATCCCCGGTTATTACTTACCGTAGGATTCTGAGGTTGCAGTTAGGATTCCTGAGCCCCTCACACAGCAGCCTCACACCAAGGTCGCCCAGGTCATTCTGCTGCAGGTCTAGCTCAGTCAGGCTGGAACTGGCCTTGAGCACTGAGGCCAGGTTCACACAGTGTCTGGATGTAAGGCTGCAGTTGATAAGCCTGCATGGGAGATGCTCACCATTAGCTTCTCCAGGGCCAACTGCTCTTGAGAACTTACCTCAGGTATTTTTTTTGTGAGCCCTGATGTGCTATGCTAGCACTGCTTAGCTCTCTGGAGTGCATTTTCTAATCTGGGGGTATAATTCCATGCTACCCACAGCTGAGCTACAAAAACAATGGAGTATAGGCTGGAGAACACTGCTTTGCTGTGACTGGACATTGCAGAGCTCCATGAGGCCCAGGACAGCTAACTTATATTTCAAGAGCCATCTGATATGAAATTCACCAGAGAATAGGGCATCTGACTCATTACATAAAATCATAATAATGATGGAGTCCATAAAAACAGAGTAGAAGGCTGGATATGAGGTCAGAGGGCACGAGAAAATAGGGCAAGAGGGCATTGCCTGAGCTTGCAGCTTTCTCCCTTTGGGCTTCCTTTGTCTCTGTGTTCTTCAGCTCTCTGAGCCACTTTCTGAGGAATTTTGCTCCACTGGAGACCTCATAGGCCTGTTGGTAGTGGGATTCCTCGATGAGTGTCAGTCTTTCATGATCACAAAGAACAGAATCCCATTTATCATAGCAAATCTGGTATCTGTCACAGGTGTGGTCAAAACAGTTTAGTGAATATTTGATGAATGCCAGTCCTCACCCTAGACTCAGGTTTTGCATTTAGTCTCCAGTCCATCCATCCCTGCTTCAAGGGAGAATCAAGGCCAGACTCACCACAATGTCTTTAGATGACATCCAGGGCAACTCAGGGTCCTACAAAGACTGCACAGTGCAAAGTAGCTCATTGGATTTCCACTTAGGTCCAGCTCCTCCAGGTTTCCTGTGATCTCAAGAGTAGAGAAGAGAATCTGCCAACTGGTATCTGTGATAGGGATCCACCTGGACCTGAAGGAGAAAGAAAAGGGGGGGTAATGAGGAATGTAACTTGTGTGTCCATGGTCTGAGGTGCACATCCTCACACAGAAGATTAGGTTTCTATTGCCTTAGCACCAAGCCTCAGTATGCTAACCCCAGGATTCACCAGCTTCTACATGCTCCTTTGCTCCAACATCTGGATCCTCTCCTCTGGGTGGTTCCTCATCTACATCCTTATCATAGTAATTTGTGTTCTCATTTTTTGTGTCTTTTTCTGACTAGTCTAGGTGTCCCATAGGGTGTGAACAGGTGACTTGCATGTTTTCTTTTTAATCTAGTGCTTACCACAGGCCCTGGCACAAAGAAGGACCTTGGTAACTCAGACAGCCTTCTTCCTTTTGATGTGAATGTACTCACTTTCCTTTGGAACAGTATTCTAGAGACTCATGGAGGAAAATTGGAAAGGAGAAGTGGAAAGAGAGCTCAGCAGAGGTGGTTGAGAATGACTCTGTGATGAGATATTGAGCATGATCATAAAAACTATAGATGTGTTTGTTCACGTGGTCCCTATATCCTTCCAAGGATAGAAGAGCACAGAGAAGGGGAAATAAGAGAGAGGGAGGATCAGCTCAGAGTGGTAGTGCAATTCCTGTAATGCCAGCAACCAAGCATACAAAAGCAGAAAAATAGTGAGTTCTAGGCCAGCCTAAGCTACAAACCTGAAGAGCTATACACCTGGCCTGTGCAATGTTCTATCCCAAACACTCTAAACAAAACAAAATGTCAAAGTCAAAAAACCACAACACCAAAAACACAGATTAAAAGCGGCCAACTTTGAGAACAAAAACTATAGACATTTTATTCTAATTGTACAAAACCAAAGAAATGTCAAGGTAACCAAATACTTAATTTTAAAGGATGGTATTTTTTTGTTTGTTTTCGTTTTTTTGAGACAGGGTTTCTCTGTGTAGCTTTGCGCCTTTCCTGGAACTCACTTGGTAGCCCAGGCTGGCCTTGAACTCACAGAAATCTGCCTGGCTCTGCCTCCCGAGTGCTGGGATTAAAGTCATGCGCCACCACAGCCCGGCAAGGATGGTATTTTTTAAAGCTTTATTATTTTTTACTTTATGTGTATATTTTATGCCTGCTTGTATGTGTGCATGCATAAGCCTGGAGTGGGTAGAAGCAGGGCCTCAGATCCTCTGACACTGTAATTAAAGTTGGTTGTGAGCCATCTGATGTGGGTCCTGGGAATGGATTCACATCCTCTACAAGAAGAGCAAGTGTTCTTAATCTTGGAACCACTCATCCATCCTTCAAAGGATGATAGTTTTGATGCATGGCTAATATTCACACTGACTTAAAGTGGAACTTCAGAATGTACTATTCAAAAATCCAGAGGTGCCATTATGAGCCATACACATAGAAGTTGCTCACTTTGCCATCTTTGATGCCTTAATTTCTTTTCCTTGACCTTTCCCTTCCCTTGGCTTTGGCCAGTCTCCACCTCTGAACTATTTTCCTTGTGTCCAATGGCCTCCTGCTTGTCTCTCTACCTTGTCTTGCTGTCTTTTCCCCTCATTTTTTCTTTCTCGCTAGTGATTGAAGCCTTTATCTTTCCCATGGGGTTGTCCCCAGGCTCTTAAGGCCACTGGCCTTTGCAAGCAGGCTGATGTTCCTTGTTTTTCTTGTCCTAACTGGTCTCTGTCTCAGTACATACTCAGAAATCTGAGGCTCCACAGCAGACCACTTCTATTTGTAACATCTATATCAAGATACTTCAAGGATTACTTATTTTTAACCAGAGACATTTAGAAACAACCTAAAATGGCTAAGAACAGAAAAATGGTTCATTTGGTCAAGGTATTCTCACAAGAGAGTATAATAATGTTATTTAGAATGGTATTGTATTTGTAGTAAACTTTTAGTAAGTGGAGAAGACAGTCTTGATTCATTAAGAAAATAAATATGAATATATGACAACAGAGATAGTGTGGCTCAGTTTTCCCATAGAAAAGTACATAGTAAAAAGGTTAAAGAGCATGTCACATTTTTTCTTTCATGTTGTTAATTACACACAGGGTCTTGGGCTTATTATGTGGTGAGATTTCACCCAGAATAATGAGCATTTGAATGGTTGATCCCTGATTAGTGGTACTCTTTGGAGAGGCTTTGGAAATGTGACTCTGTGGGAGAAAATATATCATTGGGGGCAGGCTTTAGGATTTCAAAGCCTTGAGCCATTCCCACTACACTCTTTTTTGCTTCCTGTTTGTTGTTTCAAGAAATGAGCTTCATCTGCTGCTCCAGTCACATCCTTTCCCTCTGTCACAATGGACCCTGATCCCGCTAGACCATAAGTCCAAATAAACTCTTCTGTAAGTTGCCTGTCTTGGTTAGATTTCTATTGCTGTGAAGGGACAGGAGGACCATGGCAACTCTTATAAAGAAAACATTTAATTGTGGTGGCTCCCTTACAGTTCAGCAGTTCAGTCTATTATCATCATGGCTGAAGCATGGCAGCATGTAGGCAGACATGGTACTGACTACATCTTATCAAAAGGAAACAGGAAGTAGTGTCTCACTGAGCAGTATATTCAACATATATGAGACCCTAAAGCCTGCCCCCACAGTGACATGCTTCTTTCAACAAGGCCACACCTCCTAATAGTGACACTTCCTATGAGATTATGGGGGCCAAATACATTCAAACTACCACATTGACTTAACCCAAATTAATCAAGACAATCTTTCTACTAATGATCTACATCCTTATCTCATGATATTTTGAGACAGCACCACACTATGTAGCCCAGGCTAGACTGGGACTTCTGACCTTTCCTCAGCCTTCTGAGTTTGGGATGACAGGTATGCATGACCAAGCTCAGCTATCCCAGTTCTTAATGCTGTCCTTTCTGAGAAATGGAATTCTGGAGGATACTATTTTTTTTGATAATTGATAGATCCTCACTCTTCTACAGGAAGCAGAATTTTATTAGTCCATCCTAATCATATAAAATGAGTCATTGAGACAAATTCCAATATGTGTGCAACACACTTTGATCACATCTGTGCTCTCTGACCTGTTTTCTTTCCTCTCTTCATCCTCTTCCTGTTCTCTGACAGTTGTTCTGCTACTTTTAAGTCATTTACTTTTCGTGTGGGCTTTTGTTGTGCTGTTCAGATTGGTATAAAAGCCAGAACTCAAGTAATCTCCCAGTTTTAGCCACCAAAATGATGGGATTTCAAATGTATGCTGGCCAAGCCCAGCTCAGCTTATCTGGGGGAAAAGCTTCAATGTGTAGAAACAGAAGACTCAAAGAAAAAAACATCTCTTCCTCTGAGAATCTCTCCCTTCTGGTCCACTTGAGTGAGCATTCCCTTCCCTGATACCGGGTGTGTGCCTGATCATTGCAGGAGTCACACCCTATGTAATTTGTGTACTTGACTGCATTATGTTCAACTTTTGAGGTCCTCATGGCAGTAATTGTAGTTCTCCTCCTGTAATTAATTGATAGGGACTGTCATAAAGTGAACACTTAATGAATATTGATGGTGTGCATCATCTAGAGGGGAAAGAGACACATCCTGGTACTGAGTCACCACTGCAGCACAGTGGAAGGGGAAGTCTACCTTGCTTCTAGGATTGGCAGGAAGTTAGGAAGCATTCAGGCTGAGTACCAGGGCCATGTTGCCTGTTTGTTGATACAAACACGGAAGTCATCTGGATAGTGAAAATATAGGGAATCTCTTACATATGCATTCTGAGGTAATCAGGGAAGACTTCAAGGTCATTGTCATGGGGATAAGGGATAGGGCCTGCAGGAATTGAATGAGCAGTTTTTCAGAGAGAAAGCATGGTAAGAGAGAGGATCAGTAATTGTAGGCCATTTGAACCTTCTGAAGGGTAAAGATGATTTGAATCTGAGAAGGTGTGTGGTCTTCACTGAGGCATAGGGAGAGACAGAAGTTCAAAGTCCACCCCTGGTCAACCACACAGAGACAAATAGAAAAAGTCAGATTCAGCAGTTAGATGTCACTGATGATCTGTGTCATGCTGTCCTTGATGCAGCTAAGAGTATTGCTGGTGCTCAGAACATGTGTGCTCGTGGGATCCACAGGGAAGCTGGACAAAGGGCTGTGTCTGGATACTCACAGAACCATCCTGGGGGCCATCAGCATTTGTCCTTGCTGTCCACCCCCATCCAGCTGAAGCCTCTTCACATGGTGGCAGAACTTAATGCAGAAAGTGACCACCATGAGCTCCACATCTGTCTGGACAATCAAATGCTTCACATTTGTCTGAAACACTGGGTGTGCCATATCTGTCAGGGCATTGTCCCTCATTTTTAGAAGATCATGCATCACTTCTGTCAAGAGATCCTCATTTTGAATCTCGTACAGACAATGAAACAACCCCAGAGAATATAGCTGCTGATGCTGGAGCAATGTACTGGATTTCCCCAGCAGGTACCATGGTGTATGCAGAATCAAGGGGCCTGTGAAGATCTTCCTTATCTCTTTAATCCCCTGTTCACTTGAAAGTCCAAATAGGAAGCATATGGTGGGTGCTTCAAACAGATCTTGTCTTCCATATACTTCTATAAGTGTTTCCACAATTCTGTAGCTTTCCGTATCACCATGTCTCTCATTATCTCCCAAGATGCAGAACATTGCTGCAAAGAACTCTGGAGACACAAGTGAGAGAAGCTGTAGCTCAGAGAACTGGGTTGCTTTTGAAGGATACCAATCTTCAGGAACGTGGCAATGACATCTTCAGATAACCTTTGATCCCTGAGATCTCTCTCACTGAACAGAGTCCTTCTTCGGAAGATCCCCTCAGCAGCCAGTGAGCAGAGCCCTGTGAGCTCATTCCCCTGGTACTTGGATGGGAGAGTCTGGGAAAGATATTTCAGGCAGAGAGCTGTGGTGGTCTGAACAGTCATTGAGAGGTCTCCCCCCTGTTCCATCTGCTGCTTCAGGCAAGTGCAGACCAGCCAGGACACCCAGGGCACAAAACATAGTGTTGAGAGCGCTGGGTTTGATTCAATGAAGCTAAAAGCTGCAACCGATTCTCTTTGCTTTGTAAAATATTTGTTGAAGTATTCCGTCCGTCCTGACTCAGAGAAACCCAGGACTTCCACCCAACGTGGCTGCTCCAAGGAAGAAATGAGCTTCTTCAGAACTGTGGTCCGAGCTGTGAGCAGCAAGGAAGCCCCAGGCAGGATGGATTTCCTCAGCAAACTACCTAACAGTGTGTGCACTGGCTGTTGTTGGCTCCAGTGCACACAGAGCTCAGGATTCTGTTCCTCCAAGACCCATGCTGGCTCACATATGCCATCCAGAATGAAGAGCAGCTTTTCAGGGTGAGACAGGATTTGCCTGATGGGAGCCTCAGGCACAGCCTGGTCTTTTGCTATGAGCTCAACAAGACTCAGCTGTTTGTACTGGGCCAGCTCTCTGCAGTTGAAGTAGAAGACATGCTGGAAGCGATCCCTGTAGAGCTGGCCTTCCTCCCAGGCTCTCTTCACATGCCTGGCCAGCATTGACTTCCCAATCCCAGCAACCCCCTCTAATATGACTAATTGAGGCTCTTCCTGGGTACCTGTGCTTGGGAGAAATAAGTCTTTGGTCTCAATCAGATGTCCTCTCTCCTCTGCTACACATTGATGCCAGCTTTTCCTGACCAAGGTCTCCCAGCCTCTTGGGCAAGAATTTTGTAGGAGTAGTAGCTGTGTGAAATTTTGGAGCAAATTCTCTGTTTTCAACGTCTGTGTGGGGTAAAGATTCTCTCTTCTTTGGTTCTGATATATTTCTGGAATGATTCCTAAATAAAGGAGAGAAAGATGGAGCATAAATGTACACAGTAGAGTTGTTTGTTCTTTCATTTATTTCTTTTTTCCTTCTCTTCATCTTTCAACAACCAGACAAGCTTAGGCATCTGTCTAAGCTGTATAACAGACTTTCTGTGGGTGCTGGATATCTGAACAGTACAGTGCAAAGTAGGTGAGCTTTATAGTAGAAGAATTTAGTTCAATTATTCACTTGACCTATAACAATTCTGTTTGGCCTTCACCCACACACCAGATATTTATCAATGTCTTACTCTGTGCTAGACCTACTCTTGGGATCAAGAATAAATTGTGAGTTCACAGAAGCAACTTTGTCCTCATTCAGTCTATTGGATGATCCCATAGCTTCTCTAAGCTCAGCTTTCCCATTTGTAATTTTGGGGGCTGTGGTCTTTCCCTGCAGGAGGCCAGGGAGTACTAGAAGGAATTACGGCCAGTGGAGCCAATGTCTGTTCCTGACAGATCCCATTGGCCCCCACCATTGCAGTCCTGACATCATTTTGTTAAGTCCTGAGACTGTGTCTAATGTAGCCTGTAAGACCAGCTTCCAGGCTGCTCGCATGGTAGCAAAGAAAATGCCACAGAGTAGCAGGGGCTCAAGAACCTTTTCTATCTGAGGTTTTTAGGAAAGGAACGAGCGTGTTCTGATGGTTACTTTCTTTATTCTCTTGTGTTGCTCTCTTTTCTCATCTTGGCTTTTCTGTCTGTTTTCCCATGTTGGCTCCAGCTCTTCTTTGTCTCAACAGCTATCTATCTATCTATCTATCTATCTATCTATCTATCTATCTATCCTTCCCTCCAATAGCCTATTTCATGCAGAATATAGGAGTTACATTTTAAGGTCACATTTCAGTAAATGATAAGAAACAGACCCATTCTGATGACACATATGTAATAAATCTTAGCTCTCTAATTGTGGGGCTGTAATCTTGCAGTTGCAACTTCAAAGAAAGTTCTAGTTATTGTTATCTATTTATAGAGATTGTCAAACTATTGAGAAATCTAAGAGAAATAAGGAATTTGTGCATATATTCTATATTTCTAACTGTAATAACATTTTAAATTAACACTTTGTAATTGACAGAAATGCTGGGCTTTCTCGAGGTGTTTAGAGAAAGAGAGCTGTGTCATAAATGCTTTGGGTGAAATTCAGGTTCACTTTAAATTTCTTAATATGAGCTCATTATGGCATTCTCCAAGGCACAGTAATGACAAAAGGTTTGTAAATCTTGAAATATATTTTCCTATCCTGTGTGTAACTTCTAATTGTCTAAGAACACTTACAGCCCTCATTAGTGGGTTCAGAGTCAAGTTATTTTCCGTAGCTTTTACTAGTCAGAACACATTTTTACAATTTGAGGACAGGAATGGTTGTAAGAATTTAACCATTTGCCAGCTAGCAATAACTGTGCTGTCTTTGTGTTTACAACCTGGCCAGGCAGCTTAGTATGTCCTTGTGATCTAGATTTCTATTTCTGAGAATGTATATTTTTAAATCCATTATAAAGACATCTGGTATTAACCTAAAGTTACTTTGAAACCTTAAATCAGATGTCTTAGTGCTGGGAAGATATGACTAATTTATATATGCCTGAGCTCTGATATAAAACAGCTTTTAGATATGACTCACAGGCCTCGTATGTAACAACATGCCTAGCTATGAAAAATATCCTATTATTATTTTTATTCAACAAAATTATACAGATTAAGAAGAAATCATCTTCTTGACCATCTACAGATATACATATGCCCAGTAAATGGAATATATTCATGAGATAAATACTCAGACAGTGGGGGAATTTCCATGCCATATACATAGTAGTAGCAGCATGCAGGGAGACAACAGAAGCAAAATACATTCTGGAGTCTGTATTCTCTTAAGCCTTGCTTGAATGAGACATATCCATCAGAGAGATATTCTTCTGGTGGACTGACACCTGAACTTCAGGTGCCACCTGCTGCACTTCTAATAAAACTATTGCTACCAGTATGTGTCTGATGTGATGGTCTAGGAATGCTGTAGTGTTTATGTTTCAGATCATAAGGCTTGATCCCCTGTCCATGGCCCTGGCAATCCCACGTGTATTTTGTAGTTTCTTCCAGTATATTTGGTGACAATAAGCCTTATTTGTGGGTACTGTTTGAATGTCTTTTCTTCTCACTGAAACTCAGTTGCCAGTGTAGAAGTATAGGGACAAGGGTCTAGTATGAGTGTTTGGAGTCATGGGAGCAGGCCCCTTAATTGTTCAATACTTTTCTTCTAGGAATGAACAAGCTATAGTGGGAAGGGGTTCCCCTTCTTTCTTGTAGGCACCTTCTTGCCTGTATACTTTTCTTCTTAAGTTGAGTGGTTGTAATCTCTACTTGGACTTCCAGATTCCAGAGCTATAATTAAATATACATATTCTAAATAAACAAATAAACAAACAAAAAACTATAACCACTAAGCATGGTTGTATAGTCCTGTAATTCATCACTCAGAAGATAGAGGCAGAAGAACCAGGAGCTCAGGGCCAACTTTTCCATATGATGAATTTGGAATCATTCTGGGGTATTAAAATCAGTCAGTCAGTCAGCCAGTCAGTCAATCAAATAAACAAGCAACAACAACAAAAGTTACCCACTCTCTGTTTCCTGTCCTGGCAATGGACAACTAACACACTTGCTCTTGATGTAACCTGCCCCACCATTCACAGAGCACACTTCGCTGGCTTCCTTCCTCCTGCCCTACACCCCCTTCTCCAACCAGTGCATTTGAGAAGTCCTCTCTCTAGTTTTTGGCATGACCACAAATCTCATCTCAGCATCTTCTTTGGAACTAACTCAAGATAAAGCATATAGAAGGATGCTCCATGGACCAAAATCCAAGTTCATCGCTCATCATCTGCCGGTTTCCCAAAGGACAAGGCAGCTGCCAGTACTGCCTTGGCTAAGGTGTGATGAAAGTTTGGTTAGAATTGTCCCTTGAGAGACTGGTTTCAGGGGCCAGCTTGCCTCTGAAATCAGGATCTATAGACCAGCTCTTATTGTCTTTGTAGGAAGACTTCTAACATCTGAGTACAGCACACTGGCCACTCATATCTATGACCAAAGTCTGCTTCACTCGGGCCATGTCTGGCCCAGGTGCAAAGGGAGGACTCAGTTCTTCCTAGGCTATGCTCTCCAGGATCTTCCACCTTGAATGTGTCTATTACCACCTACACATCTAAATCCTCTTCAGTTCTGTCACACCCCAAATGCCACTGGGGCAGCAAGATGGCTCAGAAGTTAAAGAGCTATCAGCAGGAGCATGTGGACTAGAATTTGGATCCCAGGACCCCATGCACGTGCTGTGTTTACACTGTGGTCCTCTGTTACTTCAGGCCAGTAAGCTGAGACAGGGGATCCCTAGAGCAAGATTTAGGGACTTGTTCCATTGACAAGCTCTGGATGTATATGATGGGAGATTCTGTCTCAATGAATAAAGGGAGAGCAACTGAAGAAGATTCTTAACATCAATTTAGGGTGTCCACCTACACACACAGTGCAATTCCAAATATATGTATGCCCAACATATGCAAATACACATACACATATGTATCCATAGCACATACATAAATGAAAAGGCCAATTAAAAAACTCATCCACTAGAAAATGGATGGAAATAGGATATATCTTTCTAAGTGACTCATCCATAGGGAGACAAATGTACATTTTCTCTGTCATTTGTGAATCCTAGCTTGATATATTTAGATTTATATGTATAATTTGTTTTTTAAGTTTCTCTTAGGTTAATTTTGGAGAATTTCCTACATGCATACTATATTTACATCATTTCCCCCATTCTCTAACTTCTCTACATCCTCTAATTTCTACTGTGTCCCTTCTTTCCCACTAAGTTCACCTTTTATTCTTTGTTGATTTTTACATAATACATAATACATACATAGGTACATACATACATAGGTACATACATACATACATACATACATACACACATTCTGCCAAGTCTATTTAGTGTTGCTGTTATGTACTTAATGCTGACCACTTGGGACTAGATAACCTACAAGGGGCTCATCTCTGGAGAATTCTGATTCTCCCTTTCTCAGCAGCCACTAATTGCTTGTACCTTTTCATCTAGAGGTGGGTCCATGTGAGATTTATTTGGAGTGTCTCTAGTGTTCAGGAAACTATAATGAGCCCAAGGAAGGGCTGGGGTAAGAGGTCTTATGGAGTGCAAACAGAGTAGAACACATGTGATATGAAAGTGGGGTTCATATTTTAAGTGAAGATAGAGATTGTGTGTCAGGAGAGAGGAATGGGTGAGGATTGGTTAACACAAACTAATAATGTATGAATTATTTGTATAGAAACACACTACTTTATAAGTGTTCTAGATGGATTTATGTCTACTTTATGCAAGCTAAAGCCATCTTTAGTGAATTTAGAGAGGAAGGAATCTCAATTAAGTAAATGTCTCCTTAAGATGGGGCTGTATTCAAGTCTGTAGGGCATTTTCTTATTAGTGATTGAGGGCCCAGCCCATTGTGGGTGGTGGCATCCCTGCCTGGGATGATGGTCCTGAGTTATATAAGAAAGCAGTATGAGAAAGTCATGTAGAGCAAGTCAGTAAGTAGCACCCCTCCATAGCCTCTACATCAGCTCCTGCCTCCAGGTTCCTGCCCTGTTTGAGTTCCTGTCTTGATTTCCTTTGATGAAGAACAGTGTTGATGAAGCATAAGTCAAATAAATCCTTTTCTCTCCAAGGTGCTTTGGTCATGGTGTTTCATCACAGCAATAGTAACTCTAACTACCTAAGACATTAAGCTAGTCAAAAATATGACTTAAATAAATGTAAGCTATTAAACAATGGGTAAACAGTGCTTTCCTTAGACGACATGAGTTATTAAAGGGAAACCCCAATGCCAAGTATGGGGTAACTTCCTAAGAGTTACTGGTCAGGGAGGATGCAGAGACTCTAAAAACAGCAAAGCCTGTTGCTGCTGCTCTTGGTAGTCTACCAGAACTAGAGTTAAGACCCTATTGTGAAGACAGAACATACTTTTGTTACAGGACATAGAGAAACCAAGTTGGAACATACATGAAACTTCTACCATGGCTAGCTTTCATAATGCTAGCTGTTATGAGGCTGCTAGGGGAGAAAATCCATCAATCCACTTTCTGGTGATCACTCTGAATGCTACAATACTAACCTGTAAGGCAAGACATGCTCACTGGTGCAACAGTGGCATGAAGGTCATAGTGTAACCAACTGCTTTATGATTAGATTTGAGGAATTGCTGATTAACTTTGAATTCTATGGGACAGAGCATGCTTAGTATCGTAAACATGGTCCAAGGTCTATGGCTCAGAAGGTCATGGGCCCTAGGGGAAGACTTATTGCTGTCGTTTTGCCAAATGGACATATTATTAAACTGCTTTTTGAATATTTATATTTATTCCCATTGACTAATATTTCTCTCAACCCTAGCCAGAGAAGATTCTCTCTGCAGTGGGCAACAATTAATGTAGAGACTTATAGTCAAAATGGTGATTAAGTGTCTGTTGAGTTCTTGGTCCTAAATAGGATGTCTAAGTGGGGTCACCAAGACTCTGGGGAATATGACAAAAGAGTTGACAGAAAGAATGAATGTAACATGAAATGCTAAATGGTCTTATTAATAAAAAAAAACCCTGAGCCAGATATTGGGGTTATAGCTGAAAGATCAGAGAAACAGAACAAGCCAGCCATGCTCTTATCTCTATGAAATCCTCTATCTCAAGAGAGTAAGCTTCTGTTTCCTCACGCTTTATATACCTTTCTGTGTTCTGCCATATTACTTCCTGTGATTAAAGGCCTGTGTCCTTCCCAAGCAAAGACATGAGATCTCAAGTCCTGGGATTAAAGATGTGGGTCACCACTGCCTGGCTCTGTTTCCAGTGTGGCCTTGAACTCATAGAGATCCAGACAGATCTCTGCCTCCTGAGTGATAGGATTAAGGATGTATGCCACCACTGTCTGGCCTCTATGTCTAATCTAGTGGTTGGTTCTGTCCTCTGATCCCTAGATAAGTTTATTAGGGTGCACAATATATCAAGGGTACACAATATATCACTACATTTCTCCTTTTTGTATAATCCAGTACATTAACATTTGACAAATTCAGAGAAAATAATGCATTATCTATCCTATCTTTGTGAACCCAAATGATTGTGTCTAATTCACCTTCTATCATAATTTGCATTACCAATGAAAACTATCTTTTGATGTCTTTTAAACTTTTACACTTTACACCTCTTCAGTGATTTTTTTTCTGAATTTCTTAACAAGGAAAACTATAACTATAACTATCTAATCTTCAACTTCCTCAGAGACCCAAGAAGGAAATAATATTAACTGAGTAAGCAGGAAGTGCAAGCAAGTGACTTCCAAAAAATGTGAGAAAACAGCTGGCTGTTTCTTTAGTCACACAAGATTTCTCTGCAACATGGCCTATAAGCCTAGCATATCTGTCATCTGTGAAGCAGGATTTCCTAAAGACCCTTCCTACCTTGTCTTGGCAAGGATTGGCAGTCCTTTACTTTGTGTCCTACTTGTCCATTTTGGACAGCATACTGTCAGCAGTTGAGGTAAGGGCACTTTCTTGCCTAGTGGCTAACTTTTGCCACAGTGAATGTAAACTCCATAAGGAGTTTCTTCAATGCCCATCATCTTCTCTGAAGTAGATTGGTGCTGCCAGGAGCAGACATGTCTCATAGTCATAAAAAAAGAAGAAAAAAATCTATATTACTAAAACATCTTAAATGCCATATTCTGTAGATCTCTGAAGTGTTTGAAGATGACTTGTCTATCTAAAATATATCTCTGCTTGCCTTTGAAAATATACCTAATACGATTACAAGTTTGGTTGTAATGACTAACCTCTCACCTGCATTTCTTTATTATCCTAAATAGTTGGTAATAATAACTTTCAAGGACTAGCAATTACATTGTTAAATGAACTCTATAGGTACAATACCTTGAACAAGAATAGAAATACATATATATATAGTACTTTCTAACAAAATCAAGCTCAAATTTGTACCAATATACATAATTTGTATACAATATACAAAAATCCAATCCAATGTAAAATGTTTAAAACTAGTAGTTGCCTTTTAAAAGTAGATTCAATTATCTACCTTTTTATCTTACCATATCTATATTCTCTCTTTTCTTTCCAGAGTAGATTCAATAATCTATGTTTTATCTATATCCTCTTTTTAAAACAAGAACCCTGAATCTAATTTCCTTTGTTTAGCTTTTTTCCTGACCATTATCAATTAACAACTTGTAATCAACCATCCTAAACAATGACAATTATCCATAACACATTGAATGACCAAAAACCACCCACTCCACCTTTTGGAAATGTGGGTATCATGTCTCAAAATTATTTCTTGCTGTCTGGGGGTGATGGCATCTTTAGGGGATCCTGATAAGAAAATTTCTGGGTTAGTTGTCAAATCCTGAGAGAGTTAGCTGTATCATTTGTCCAGTCTCTGCATAATGAGAAAGTGCAGGGCTTATCTCAAGTCCTCAATCAAATAGTCTGTGAGGACGGATCATCTCAGCTAGCCATCTTGAATTGTCCTGAGCAGTTTGTAGTCCAAAGCTGATCTTTAGGTGGTGTTTATCAGCTTAATGGCATTATTGTAGTCCATGTGGAATCATCATTTTGAAATCCCATCATCTTTTTGGAAACTTCAGAGATTGCATTAGGCCAGACTATTCCTTTTCTTGGTAATATTTCCCAGGTAGTTCTTCCTTCTTCTTCTTCTTTGGATGCTTAGTTGTCATTTGTCCAAAGGTCAAATTAAATTTAAATTTCTCAAGATGGTTATTTTTATTTTCCTGAAAAGACAAAAAACAAAACCATTCCCCAACTCTAACTTTGGGGAGTTTCTAAATCTAATCTTTATCAAATTTGATCTATGGTTTTTCCTGAGTGGTTTGTTCTCTCTTTTGTCGCTGTTCTATCATTCAGAGCAGTATGGATTTTTACAATAGAAATTAGGATCTTTAATTGCTCTGGGAAGGAATTTCTCCCATGGTGACAGGAAAAGAGTAAATAGAATTTGTCACAGGGGCCTGCAAGAGGTCCCTTAGGGTATCTCCCCCCCCCCAAGAAAAGGCAAGGGATTGCTTTGTCTGTCCCTTGTTGGTGTACATTCGTTAGTCAAATGTCTGCCTTTACCACACCTTTTGCAATACAGAAGGGAATGGCATTCTGTTGGGATAATTCCTTGAAAAAATATTGTTTTTAGGAATTCCCTGTGTACAGTCCCTTTTTATGTGACCTTGTTTACCATATTTGAAACATCTGACATTACTATTTTCCTTTAAACCTCTGGAAATCACCTCTCCTATCCAAGTAACATCATGGTCATGAGATTTAATATTATTTGTATCTCAGATTCATTCCTCCAAGGGTGCTGATCTTGCCTTTAATGGCCTACATATCCTTTTGAATTGTGCATTAACATTTTCAAAAGCCAGAGATTTAATTATTATCTGTCTACCTTCTGAATTTGATATTATTCTGTTTACTGCTGAAGACAGCCTTTGTAAGAAATCCATTAAGGTTTCTTTTGGGCCCTGTATAACTTTTGTAAATGACTCAATTTTCTTTTCTACTTCTTCAATTCTGTCCCAAGCATTCAAGACTGCCATTTGACATAAAATTAGGGTGTGGTCATCATATAAAGATTGTCTTTGTATATCAGCATAATCACCTTCTCTAAGAAGTTGATCTTGAGGAATTTCCATACTTCTAGCCCTACACTGTTGTTCAATGGTCTTAGCCTCATTTTGCACCAGGTCTTCCATTGTAACTGGGAACCAGCTTCTAAGACCATTGTAACCAAATCTTTCCAGTCTTTAGGGATAAATCTATTACAAGTTGACCATGAGTTTAACATCTGCTTCACAAATGAAGAATGCATACCATATGACACTATAGCTTCTTTAAATTTCTTCAAATCTAACATTTGCACAGGTGTCCAATCAGCTCATTCATGGCCTTGAGCATTTGGCAGTTCCTGTAAGGTTACAGGAGATTACGTTGTTTGTCTATAATCATATAATGCAATGCTGAGATAGATTCCCCTTTAAATTCTTTTGTCTGGGTCTGAATTTCTCTACGATTTGTTTAAACAAATTTTTCTAAAATTTTTATCTTGGTACTCACATTAACCAACTTTTAAAATTATGTAACAGAAATGACCAAACAAATAATATTTATTATTGATTGTATGTAAATCCCATCAACATTAATTATCCTCTCTTTAATTGTTCCATTTTCAGACTGCCTAATGTTTTAGCAAACAGAGACCAAACACCCTCCATTGTAAAAAATGTTTCCCATTTTTTAATGTGGGAAAAATTATCTTTTAACTAATTTCACCCCCCCTTTTTTTTTTTTTGAGACAGGGTTTCTCTGTGTAGCTTTGCGCCTTTCCTGGAACTCACTTGGTAGCCCAGGCTGGCCTCGAACTCACAGAGATCCACCTGGCTCTGCCTCCCGAGTGCTGGAATTAAAGGCGTGCGCCACCACCGCCCGGCTCTAATTTCACCCTTTAAGAAATCTTAATCGACTCACAAATTTTTCAACAATGACAACTCAGATATGGGGCTGACTGCTTCTCTGTAGAACAGTAGATGCCTGAGAGGATTTCAAGGCAGCTACCTAGTGTAATAGCAGCCCAAGATGGAGATCCAGAGAAAGCCAGACCCTACCAGGAAAGGAAAAAAGCCACATGAATTGCTAAACAGTCTTATTAATAAATAAAAAAAAAAACCTAGAGCCAGATATTTGGGTAAAAGCTGAAAGATCAGAGAAACAGAACAAGCCAGCCATGTTCTTATCTCTATGAAATCCTCTATCTCAAGGGAGCAAGTTCCTGTTTCCGTACTCCTTATATAACTTCCTGTGTCCTGCCATATCACTTCCTGTGATTAAAGGCCTGTGTCCTTCCCAAGCAAAGACATGAGATCTCAAGTCCTGGGATTAAAGATGTGGGTCACCACTGCCTGGCTCTGTTTCCAGTGTGGCCTTGAACTCATAGAGATCCAGACAGATCTCTGCCTCCTGAGTGATAGGATTAAGGATGTGTGCCACCACTGTCGGGCCTCTATGTCTAATCTAGTGGTTGGTTCTGTCCTCTGATCCCCAGATAAGTTTATTAGGGTACATAATATATCAGGCTACACAATATATCACCACAGTGAAAGAGGTAGCCAAGGTTACACCTTGCTGGCAGCTGAGCTTGGTAATCTGTAAGCATCACCCATGTGGTACTGGGTTTTAAGGCATGAAGGGGTCACAGAGAGCATCTGTTTATTCAGGGATTTGAAGTTTTAATAGTAGAAGTCTTTCACCTCTTGGTTAGTCTTATTCCTAAATATTTTAGTTTGGTACTGTGAAAGGCCAGGAAAGGCCATTGGTGAAGGTGCAGCCTTAGTGGCAGTTGAAAGTTCAGGACAGAAGGGGTCATGCAAAGAAGTTGAGGGTTGGCACCATGAGGAGAGCCTATGGGAAGCTATTGGTGAAAGTGCAGTCCAGTTGTAGCAGAACATCCCAGTGTTTTGGAGATGCTAGTACCATGGGATGACCACCAAGAACAGCAGCAGCAGTGGAGTGGAGTCAGCTGGAGCCTAGAAGACAAGCTGTGTGTCCTGTAGAGCGCAGAGCCAGAGAAGTTACCCAAGCCCTCCAGAGGAGTCCAGAAGATCATGAGTGGATCCCAGATATTGGATGGTTGGAATTTTGTAATTACCCAAGATATTAGAGATGCTAGAGTTGTGGGATACCTGCTGAGGAGAGCTGCTAACAAGGAGTGGAACCAGTATAAGAGAAAGAAGTGTGTTGCAGTCAACAAAGCTGAACAGAATTGGAGACCTCAGACATGGAGATGCAGTGTTTGGAGATTGCCCAACTGGTTTTGGTCTTGCTTTTGTGCAGTATTTTCTCACTATGCTCTCTTCCCTATGTTTTGGAATGGTAATGTATCTCCTATGCCATTATATGTTAGAAGTATATGATCTGCTTTTTGATTTGACTTTAAAGGGGATTATAGTTAAGAGATAACACGAATCTCAAAAAAGACTTTGAACTTGGGACTTTTAAACATTGAAACTGTGATAGAATATGAGAACCTTTGTAACTGGACTGAATGCATTTTGCATTATGATACTGTTAAGGGTTTATGAGGGCCAAGGAGTGAAATGTGGTAGTTTGAATGTATTTGGCCCCCATAAGCTCATAGGGTGTGGTACAATTAGGAGGTGTGGCCTTGTTGGAGGAAGTGTGGTCTTGTTGGAGGAGGTTCAATGACACAGGCCTTTAATCTAGACCTTGTGGCTGGAGGCCACACCTTTAATCTGGGCTATAACTTCTGTTGGAAGAGTGTCACTGTGGGAGCAGGCTTTGAGGTTTCATATACTCAGGATACTGCCTGGTGTGTCAGTTGACTTCCTGTTGCCTGCAAGATGTAGGACTCTCAGCTCCAGCATCACATCTGCTGGCATGGCACCTTGCTCCACGTCATGATCATAATGGACTGAACATCTGAAACTATAAGTGAGCTCCCTCAATTAAATGTTTTTTTATAAGAGTTGTTCTGGTCATGGTGTCTCTTTACAGCAATAAAAACCCTAACTAAAATACTTTTCATATAGTGCTCAAAGTAGTAGCTGGAGCAATAAGGCAAGAGAAAAAATTAAATGGATACAAATAGGAAAAGAAGTCAGATTATCTTTATTTACACATGATATGACATTATATGTAAGAGATCCCAAAAAGTCCACCAGAAGACTTTATAAAATAATCAGCTTTATAAAATAATCAACAATTGTACCAGAGTGGCAAGTTATAAAAATCAACTTAACAAAAATCAAGAGTTTCTATGAACCATCAACAAATACTGAGAAAAAGATCACAGACACTTTTCCATTTACAATAGCATCAAAGAAAATAAAATATTAGGAATAAGCCTAACTAATAAGTGAAAGAATTCTAGCCAGGCAGTGGTGGCGCATGCCTTTAATCCCAGCACCTGGTGGATCTCTGTGAGTTCGAGGCCAGCCTGGTCTACAAAGTGAGTTCCAGGAAAGGCACAAAGCTACACAGAAAAAGCCTGTCTCAAAAAACAAACAAAACAAACAAAAAAAAATCTAAAATAAAAACTTCAAATCCCTGAATAAACAGATTGAGGAAGGCATTAGAAAATAGAAAGAACTTCTGTGCTTGGAGATTGGCAAAATATTGTGAAATTGACCATTTTAGTAAAAGTAATTTACAGATTTAATGCAATCTCAGTCAAAATGGCCACAACGTTAGTCAATTTTTTTTTCCTTTTTAGGAACCATTTTATTTATTTTATTTTATGTCTATGAATATTTTGCCTGTATGTATGTATGTGTACCACATATGTGCCTGGTTGCCTGTGGGGGTCAAAAGAAGACATGGAACTAGAGTTACAGATGGTTGTGAGCCACTGCATGGATTCTGGGAACTAAACCTAGGTCCTCTGCAAAAGAAACAAATTCTCTTAACCACAGTGCAATTTCTTCAGCCTCTGTACCCACCACAACATTTTTTTTAGATAGAGTCTCTGTATACAGCTCTGCTTTTCAGAAACTCACTATTCAGATGAGGTTGGCATTGAACTATCAGAGATCTTCCTGCTTCTGCCTCCTGAAAACTGGTATAACAGATGTGTTCCACCATACCCACTTTACCACAACATTATTCACAGAAATAGAGAAAAAAATCCAAAAATTCAGATGGAGTCACAAAAGACCCCTGTTAGTCAGAGCAATCCTGAGCAAAGCAATGCCAGAGGAATTGCCATTCCAGATTTCAAGACTCATTACAGGACTACAGTGATTAAAAAAGTTTGATAACAGCACAAAACAGGCATTTAGACCAGTGGAAGAAGCAGAAGATCACAACATGTATGTACCTAACTATAGTCATCTGATAATTAACAAAGATGCCAAAAATGTACACTGGACAAAAGACAATGTCCTCAACAAGTGGCCCTGAAAGAAACTGGATGCATACATTTATAAGAATGAAACTAGACTCCTCTATATCACCCTGCACAAAACTCAAATCCAAATGGCTCAAGACCTGTGAAATCTGGACACTGAAACTGCTAGAAAAACATAGGCAGTACCCTACAGGATATAGGTGTAAGAAAGGACATTCTTAATAGTATTTCATTTGCCCAGAAATTAAGTCCAACAACTGATAAATGGGACTTCATCAAACTAAAAACTCTATACATCTAAGAAAATAATAAGTTGAGTGAAGAGAAAATCTTTACAATCTACACATCTGACAGAGGATTAATATACAGAATATATAAAGAACTCAAAAAATAAGGAGTCAAAAAAACCCAAATGGTCCAATTAAAAATGGGCTATGTATTTGAAGAGAATTTTCAGAAGAAGAAATAAAAATGGACAAGGAATATCTTTCAAAGTGTTCATCATCCTTAGCAATTAGGAACATGCAAGATAAAACAACTTTGTAATTCACCCCAGGCAGAATGGCTAAGATTAAGAAAACAACCAACAACAAATGGTGGGGAGGAAGCAAGGAAGGAAGACAGAACCCTCATTCACTGTTGGTGGGATTGCAAACTGGTCCATCTGCTCTGGAAGTCAGGGTGGAAATTTTAAAAATGAACTGAAACCTGACCTACCATCTGATCCAGCTGTACCACTCCTTGGCATATGCTCAAAGACCTCAACATCCTACTCCACAGAAACTTGCTCAGCCATGGTCATAGTCTCTCTATTCACAAGAGCTAGGGAATAGAAACAAAACAAATGCTTCAACAGATGAATGAATAATGAAAATGTGGTATATACACAAAATGGAATACTATTAACTGTAAAAAATGAAATCATGAATTTTACAGGTAAATGTGTATAACTAGAAAATATATAAAGCTGGGTTACCCAGACCTAGGAATACACACTTATGTTCTCTCTCATTTATGATTACTACATACAAAACTTCAGATGTTATGTAACATGAAGTCACTGCAGAAACCAGGGAAAAGAAAAGGACCATTATCTGAGGAGGAACTCTAGAAAGGGGAATAGAATGATACAGGTTCTAAGAAGAGGGATAGGAAAATTGAGGTGGGAGGGCTCTTATAGAGGAGGACATAGAGGACAATATAGAAGTAGAAGAAAGAGGGATAAACAACACTAAAGATACTATTTAGGGAATCACATTGTTTTATATTACTTAAAGTTACATCTAATATTCTTAAGTGCATGTATATACACACATATATAGATACATATGTACACACACATTAATGAAGATATTCCATTTGTAATGATGTTGACTCCTCTAAAAGCCATATGCTATCTAACATAACTTTATTAACAGGCATGAGAAACTTTCCATTGAGTTGTTAGTCAAGGGAGTGCAGGGTCTCCTAAAACAATATGGGCTCTTCCCATGCTCTTGGTTACCTCTTAGAAGTTAAAGGTAAGTCCTTATTTCTGAAAACACCTCACATTTTGGACACAGGACTTGGAGGATTCATGGTATATCTGATCCAGAAACCTTTCTCCTTGAGGATTAGCTTTCATAGTTCTGGAGGATGCTATATTAATTGCCAATTGTGGAAAGCAACCAATAGTCCTACCATACTGGAAGTTTTATGCCAATTCAACAAAAGCTAGGGTCATCAGAGAGGAGGGAGCCTCACTTGAGAAAATGCCTCTATAAGATGGGTTGTGGGCAAGCATGTGGGACATTTTCTTAATTAGTGATTGACAGAGGAGGGCCCAGTATATTACATGTGGTGCCATCCCTGGGCTTGTGGTCCTGGGTTCTATAAGAAAGGAAGCTGAGCAAACCCTAACAAGTAAGCCAGTAAGTAGCACTCCTCATGGCTTTTGTGTCAGCTCCTGTCTCCAAGGTCTTTCCCTGCTTGAGTCCTGTCTGACTTCCTTTCATAATGAATTGTGATGTGGAAGTATAAGCTGAATAGCCCCTCCACACACACACCCAAATTTCTTTGGTCATGGTGTTTCATCACAGCAATAACAACCCTAACTAAGACACCTAACCAGTTGTGACACCTATGAACCACGATTATCACCATGGCAAGATAACCCTAAAGGTGCAATGGTGGCACTTATATCTTGGTGGTAACCAAAAGCTACATAATGGGACTCAAGGTCATTCAACAGGAAGGAAATAACTGCCTTGTGCTGTAGACCTAGCCAACCACCCATGGCTAGTGAGGTCATGGATCTTAGAGGAGATGCTACTATTGTCACTGTACTAAACCAGTCTAATCCCTCACTGCATTTTAAGTACTTGTGCTTGTACCCAGAGATGAGTGTAGGTCTTATTCATCATCAAGCATCTTCTTTTGAAGCAGATGGAGACCATTACATAAAGTCAAAACTGGTTAAAATGCAGGTAATAATTGACTGGTAAGATAAATAGCTCCAATGGATACATTGACAACACAACCTTACACCTAATGCTCAGAGAACATTGCAGAAGAGGAAGAAGATTGTGAGAGTCAGACACCTAGGCTGCTGTAAGATTGTGTCTAAAGATATGGCAGAAAGCTGCACCCATAAAATCTTAACAATATGGCTGCTTAAAGAAGACATGAACAATGACCATACCTGCTGATATGCCATTGTGGATGGGGGTATCTCATAGGGAGCCATCTCTAGATGAAAGCTATGGTCACTTAATGACTGCTGAGAAGGAGCATTAGTCTTTCCCAGGGATATTTCCCTAATGGTTTTTTAACATCTGATGGTCTCAAGAAGCTCTATAATTGTATACATACAAGCAACACTACATGGACTCAGAAGTTGCATTTAAATATTTATTTGAATATACATACATAAGTATATGTGTTTGTGTAAAACAATAGTAATTAAAAAAAGGAGATCATGAATTTGAGAAGGAGCAGGATGGGGCCATAAGAAAAAAAGTTATTCTAAAATATGAGAAAAAGAAGAAATTTTGTTTCTTAAGTTTGGCTTTCCTTATTCCCATCTCTAAGACTCCTAATGAGTTTAATTTAAAATTTTTGTGATCGGGGTTAACAAACCCTATTGAAACACACACACACACACACACACACACACACACACACACACACACACACACAGGCACACACACACTTACAGAGGTACCTGGCTATATTTGGCCAATGTTTGCCAACCTCAGTTGGCCACTTGATTTTATAAGCTGAGAATGGTGGTTATGAGTGATAAAAAAGCAGGAGAAGAATATTTCATGTCAGGAAAAGTATATGAAAATCAGTATTGGTGTTTAGTGTAAGATGATTGACCATGAAAAAAGGAAAATCTGAAAAGAGTGAGAGAACACAAGAAAAGAGAGACACATATGTCCCAAAAGGAGGGAGGCTATCTAGAGAGAGGAAGAGGCCAGGAAGAGAGGGAGGGGCAAAGAGGAGGACAGTAAGAGAAAAATAAGGTCCAAAGTTTGATGATGTATATGTGTGTGTGTGTGTGTGTGTGTGTGTGTGTGTGTGTGTGTGTGTGTATTTAGCTCATGGCCCATAGCATGACATTGTAACCACAGGAAAACATCAAAATAAAACAAAAAGTAGTGTCCATAAACACAGCATGAGCACAGTTGGAGCAGAGCATGGCCATTTGTTGTTCCCCTGTCTGTTCTGTCTTTGTCACTGTGTCAGCAGAGCTGTACAGGTGTGACAGAGACCCACAAGTCTACAATATCAACCATCATGTCCTTGACTCAGAGTTTCCCTCCTTTCCTCTTGAGATGTCACAAAGCATGCCATGTGGATTGAACATTTACTATAAAGCTGTTGTTGGATATTAAGTTATTCAAGTTCTCAGGTGGGACACCCTGTTGGAACCTAGAATTAATGGAAAGTACCTTTCTCTTCAATTGGTCTTTTCTCTGATGCTGATAATAGCTAATAAAGAACTTATTTCCCCATCATTCTGCATGCCAGGATCCTCTAATCTAAAGAGCTGTTTAGTTACAGCAACTCTTTAGTCCTCATAGCTTCACACTTTCTATTTTTGTTTTTAAGGTTACTGCATTCCATGGATGGTATTACATTTGTATGTTTCTATAAGATGCCTAAAGTTCTTCCTATTTGTCTTACTCCCTTTCTATTTTGAACGAGAAATGATGGGACTGATTAAGTCAATTGATGCACTTTAAGCCTAGGCCATATTTTAAGGCCCTGGATTCTGCAAGTTTACTGCAATCTGGCAGTAGAAGGAATGCTTTTCTTCTAGTTTAGCTCAGATTTCAAAGGTGGCATTCCCAGCACTGAAAAGCAGTGTTGCTCAAGGTCAGGCCCTTGGCACCTAGAACCTGTGACTGTCCTTGTTGCTCTGATGCCAGAGAGAGGTGACATTAAAGGCTCAATTCAGTTCTTAAAGTGTGAGACTTCACTTCTCTAAGCCTTGCTCTTCTTGTCCCCAGGTGGGGACAATAGCAGTCTCTGTCTCTCTGTCTCTCTCTGTCTCTGTCTCTGTCTGTCTGTCTCTGTCTCTCTCTCTGTCTCTCTGTCTCTGTCTCTCTCTGTCTCTCTCTGTCTCTCTCTCTCTCTCTCTCTCTCATGACTGTGAGATTTAAGTGCAAGTGAGATGCAAGGGAAGACCTGGGCACGGGACCTGATATGAGGAGTGCTCAGCAAATCCCTGATGATCCCTTTGGCCACTTGGGAAAGTGAGTGATGAGGGATCCTGTGGTAATAGATTCTCTTGTCTGGCAGTTCCCTTCACAGGAATTCAGCTGTATGCTTGTGCTGGAGAAGACATTGTCCTTAATTCCAAGGGCCTCCTGGGAGCAGTGCCATGCCCAAAAGTGAGACTCCAGAAGCAGGATCTCTAGGCTGCTCTCTAGGGTTCTCAAGGTCCAGGGAGCTGTATGGACAATTTGCTTCCAAGAAGACTGAGTCTTTGCTTCACCCTTAAGAAGAGCATGCCGCCTGAGCAGTGAATTTAAACTTTCAGCTGGAGGCCGCTTTGTCCCAGGAGCTTCCAGATTGCTGCGCTATGGGCTGGAAGGAGGTTCCAGCCAAAGAAAGCCCCTATGACGTTGGAAGATTGAGTGACAGTTGAGCTGAAAACTCATGGTCTGTGGAATGGGGCTGGAAAAGCTTGGTAAATGAGTGAGTAGGGCTCTCACAGTGAGAAAACAAGAAAGAAACAGCTAGTTCCCTAAACCACTCTGCTTCAGAATGGTTACAAACTTATACTTCGAATTCTTTGAATGATCCGTGAGATCATGTGATGGTGTGATACCTAATATTGTCAATGTCAAGGATCTAGAAGTATCTAGCAGAAATGTCCCAGGGAAGATTTGTAAAAGATAGATTAGGTTAATTGATATAAAACAGCCCAGCGTAACTGTAGATGACACCATTCCAGAAATGATTTCAACACAGAATAAAAGGAAAACTCAGAAGAGATCCAGCCTTAATGCTATCTGTTTCCTAACTAAACACAGTGTAATCAGCTATTTCAATTCTCATAGCTATAGATTTTCTGACCTGAAGGACAAAATTCATCTGTGAAGAAAATGAATATTTTCTTCTTCAAATTTCTTCTGTCAAATAAGTAGAGAGGAAATTAATACAAAAATGTTAATAACTTATAAGTTAAGCTTATCACTATATATCCCAGGTTTGACATGAACAAACAGCTTAATTTGGGGTGGAAAGAATGAACTTTGAAGGGAGATTGTTAGCTCTAGACAGGACATTTATAGACTAGAAGAAGGATGATGGATGAGGAAATCATTTCTCAGGATCCCATTGTTCTAGAGCAGCCCTGCCTCTGTCTCTGTGTGCTGTGAGCTTTGACAAGTTAAACTCTCTCTCTGTACACATTGTGCACTGGAGAGATATGGCTACTTCAATGCTTGAGGAGAGGAACAGGCAAGGGTTTGGCCTGGGTAAGTGAGAATGGAATAAGGGAAGTCAGTAGAAGACATTGGCTGAAGCAGGAGCCTACCTACTCCTTGGAGTCCATCTCAAGAGAAGAGACCTTCTTTGCGCTTCAGAACTTGCATGACCCATGGAATTTCAGATCACAATTTATGTTTTAAGATGAACTCTAGATTCAAGTTAGGATAGGCTTCCTGCTGACTACCAGAGATTCAAGGTTCCCTTACATCAAAAAGAATGTCACCACTGCAGAGTCCAGTGAGATCATCTGAAGCCTGTGACCTTTACCATTCAACCACAGCTTCTAGATATTTCCATTTAAGTTGGGTATCCCAGGTCCCACTACAGCCAGAGGCTCACCTGTGTAGAACCAACATGTTGTGCACTCAAAGTTGCATCCACAGGTACCAGCTCAGCTTACCTTTGTTTCTGAAGGTAGAATCTGAATGTTCCCATTAAACAAGTTACTTACTTGAATGAGGTCTCTTCCTAAAAATTCCATGACCAGAGCTCAGTAGTTGTACAGAATCTTGGGGGATAGCTGTATCCAGGGTGGGTGTGCTTGTGGAGCCAAGAGATGATGAAGAAAAGGCTATGGAAAGAGACAGTAGTGGTGTCATTGTCAGAGAGGAGGCAGTAGCAGCCAGAGTGAGGTCTGCCTACTTAACCTCAGAGCCTTATCCAGAGCCTCATGGAGAGAATGATGCTCAAACAGGTGCTGACTGGAAAGGAAGCTGCTCTGGCAGTATGAGGTTCACATACTCATTCTGGCCTACTCTAGTTCTTTGTATGAGTCTCCATTCCTTTTTGAGCTGCAGATTCCTCTTGTGGGTCGCTGAGTTACTATCCACAGGAACAGGTAGGATCTCACTGTGTAGTTCAGGTTGGCCTGGAGCTCAGGCTCCTTCTCCCTTAATCTCACAGATTCTGAGATTATAGGGATATGTTCACAGCTATTTAATGATCATATTTTTGAAGCCAGATGTTTTGTTAGTCTTCAATCTAAAACATCTAGGTGGGAACAGTAGTGTCCATTAGTCAGAGAGATTTGGAAAAAGTCCTCAGAGATTGAGGCACATATTTCATATAAACACTTTAGGTCACTAAGTGTCATCCTAGGGATGGTAGGCTTCTGTAGGACACAGTTTTGATAGACAATGAGATTTGTGCATGGAAGTAGAGGATGGGGTAGTATTGCTTCAAATGGACCAACTTGGAAGCTGGGAGCAGAGATGAGTAAAAGAGGTAGAGGCCTAAGAGGAGACTTCTTTGTGGCTGATAGAGACATGAACAGTCTAATCTCTGCAACCATATCATCAGTGGAGTATTACCCAAGCCCCGTGTACAGGGTCTTGTTGTGAGCAGGAGGATATGTGAGATATAGACCAGTTGTGGGTGGCAGGCAAAAAAAGGTTGAGGATCCTGAAGGCTCAGATAATAAAAATGGCATTCTAGAAAAGAAGTGAGACTCTTTGAAAAACACTTTAATATTCAATGAATCTTAAGAATGCAAGTTAAGAATGGAGTGAAATTGTTTCAATGGAACAATAGGGAAGGTGGAAATATTTAGAAAAAGAAAGGAGAAACAGGATACTGAATTGAGCCTAAGAGGAAACTTTGTGGGATACAGACATGAACTCCATAACCTCAGCTACAACATCATCAGTGGAGTCATGCCTGAGACCTGTGTGCAAAGGCCTTCTTGTGTGCAGCTTGAAGATTTGGGATCTCCATATGTTATAGAGGTAGCAGCAGAGCAGAGGTGAGCAGCTTGAATTCTCAGATAATGAAAAAGAAGCACAGAGTGTGGAATGGATTTTCATGTCACACTTTAAATGATGCCAAAGAGACAAACAGAGGTAATGGCATGGGTTCTGTAGCCTAATTTTCAAGGCTTAATGTGGGGTGGAAAGAAGAATGAATTCTGAAGGGAGAAAGAGGGTTATCTCTAGCAGGAATTTCACAGTATCTGCAAAATGAAGGGGGAAGAAGTACTTCTCAGGTTCCATTGTTCTAGACTCCAGCCTTGTGCCTGATCTATGAGTTGTGAGCTAGGACAAGTTAGTCTCTGTCTCTCTAGACCTTGTGAGCTGGAGAAAGGTGGCTACTTCAATATTAGAGAAAAGGAAGAGGCAAGGAGTCAGTTGAAGACAGTGGCTAAATGTGAGGCAAGACCTGCCCTCTCCTTAGGGTCTAGTTCAAGATCACAGACCTTCGTTGAGATTCAACACATATATGACCCCAGAGATTCAGAGCACAGTCATATTTTGAGCAGAAGTCTGGGGGCAAGTTGTGTGAGAGAGGCTCACTGCTGACACCCATGGATTTCAGTTTCCCCTTGTGTCAAATGTAACTTCAGCACTACAGAGCTCAGAGGGATCATTTCTAGCCTGTGACTCTTAGCACTCTACCATGGTCCCTCTGCACTTCCACTTAAGTTGCCTGTCCCAGGACCCCACATAGGGGTAGGCTCACCTGTGAAGAACCACCATCTACATGGACTTGACATCTTACCTACAGTTCACAGCTCAGCTTATCTGTCTTCTGAATCCAGACTCCTCATTTTCTCATTTAATGACCTCCTTACCTGAAAGCCCACATGGTCTCATATTCAGAGTTGGTATGTGATGTGCAGTTCTTCGTCTTGGTTGTACTATATATCCTTCTTCGGTAGGTGAATGCACACAGGGTGTGCTTCTTGAGCCAGGAAATGATGAAAAACTGTCTATGGGAAGAGACAGTGGTGGTGTCATTATCAGATAGGTAGTGACAGGAACATGGGGAGCAAGGCTTGGGTCCAGTGTGCCTCCCCTCCCACGCTTCTCTACAGTCTCATGGAGAGAATGATGCTCTTGCAGGTGCTACAGGGGAATGGTCCTGCTCTGGAACCATGAAGTTCACACACCTATGCTGGTCTACTCTAGTACTTGTGTGAGTCTCCATTCCTCTCTGAGCTTGAGACTCCTCATGTGGGTCTCTGTATTTCTATCCCACAGGGATAGGTTGGATCTCACAGTACAGTTTTGCCTGGCCTCTAGCTCAGGCTCCTCCTGCCGTAATTTTGCAGGTTCTGGAATTATAGGATTTTGTATACAACAAGCTACTAATCTTATTTTTGAAGCCATATGATTTTTCTTAGTTTCCAATCTGAAACTTATATGGATAGATATTGCCTATTAGGCAGAGAGATTCTGACAAACTTCCAGGGGTGCTGAGGTCCAAGCTTGAGCATGGAAGTTTGGGGAGGAGCGGAACCGTTTAAATGGAACATCAGGGAAGCTGGGAACAGTGTTGAAAAAGAAAAGAAAGGCAAGGATACTGGTGGGAGCCTAAGAGGAAAAGTCTCCTGGGCTGTAGAGACATGAGCAGTCTAATCTCTAACACAGTGTCCTCAGTGGAGACTTACTCAAGCCCCGGGTGCAAGGGTCTTCTTGGGTGCAGCCTGAAGTTGTGGGATATGTATACACTGTGGTGGCAGCTGAGCAAAGAGTAAGCATTTTGATTGCTCAGATAATCAAGCTGAGACACAGATTGTTAAAGGGCATTTTCCATGACACACATCAAATGATGCCAAGGTAACAACCAGGGGCAATGGTTTTGACTCTGTAGCCTTGGTTTCTGAGGCTTAATATGGGATGGAAAGAATAGACTTTGAAGGGAGAGACAAGGGTTAGGTGTGGGCAGGACTTTCACAGAGCAGCAGAAGGATGAGGCAGGAATACATCTCTAATAAGGCTCCCATTGTTCTAGATTCCAGTCCTGAGCATATCTCCTTGTACTCTGATTTTTAACACGTAAACCTATCTGTCTGGACCCTGTGCGCTGGAAAGATGTGGTGACTTAAGTGCTTGAGAAGAAGAAGAGGCAAGGGTGTGTTCTGGGAAGGTGAGAATGGAATAAGGGAGGTCTGCAGAAGAAACAGGCTGAAGATAATGGGTGACCCCACACTCTCCTTGGTGTCCCTGTCCAGAGGAGAGAGACCTTTTTGCATTTCAGGATCTGCATGACCCCTGAGGTCTTTAGTGCCCAGTAAGATTCTGAGCTGAGCTCTGAGTGCCACTTAGGCTAGGCTAACTGTTGACCATCATGGTTCTGCTTCTCATCTGCCAGATGCAGCTTTATTGCTGTACAGCCCTGAGGGACAATTTCTAATGTGCGACCCTTAGCATTCCACCACAGCTTCCTGGACCTTCCACCTAAGTTACCTGTCACAGCTCCCACTTCAGGTAGATGCTCATCTGTGAAGAAGCTCCATTATGTGGACTTAAATTCAATCCCACAGCTACCAGGTCAGCTTACCATTTTTTCCTGAATGTAGAATCTTAATGTTCCCCTTAAACAAATGACTTACCTGAAAGAGGGAGTCTCCTACAAATTTGTTGGCCTGGGTTCAGTAGTTTTGCAGAATGTTGGGGGGGGGGTAGCTGTATCTGCATTGGGTGTGCTTGTGGAGTCAATAGATGATGAAGAAGAGGTTAAGGAAAGAGACTGTAGTGGTATCCTTGTTAGAGAGGAGGCAGTAGCAGCCAGCAGAGCAAGGGTGAGGTCTGCCTGCTTAACCTCAGAGCCTTATCGAGAGCCTCATGGAGAGAATGATACTCAAACAGGTGCTGACTGGAAAGGGAGCTGATCTGGCAGTATGAGGTTCACATCCTCATGCTGGCTTATTCTAAACCTTTGTCTGAGTCTCCATTCCTCTTTGAGCTGCAAATCCCTCATGTGGGTCCATGAGTTACTATCACACATGAACAGGTAGGATCTCATTGTGTAGTTCAGGTTGACCTGGAGCTCAGGCTCCTTCTCCCTTAATCTCACAGATTCTGGGATTATAGGATATGTCTACAGCAGGTTAATGAGCTTAATTTTGAAGCCATATGTCTTTTCTTAGTCTACAATCTAAAACATCTAGGTGGGAACAGCAGTGTCCATCATCAGTCAGAGAGATTCAGACTAAGTCCTTGTAGACTGAGGCATACATTTCATAAAAGATTTGTAACTAAGTGCCATTGTAGGGAGGGTAGGCATCTGTAGGACACAGTTTTGATAGACAGAGGGACTTGAGCATGGAAGTAGTGGATGGAGTGGTATTGTTTCAAATGGAACAATTTAGAAGCTGGGAGAAGGGCAAGGTAACAGAGGAGAGACAGGATACTGATGTGAGCCTAAGAGGAACCTTTGTGGGGAAACAGACATGAACTCCATGACCTCAGCTGCATCGTCGCAGTGAAGTCATCCTAAGCCCTGTGTGCAAGTGCCTTCTTGTGTGCAGCTTGAAGATTTGGGATCTCTGTATGTTATAGAGGTAGCAGCAGAGCAAGTGGTGAGCAGCGTGAATTCTCAGACAATGAAAATAAAGCACAGAGTGTGGAATGGATTTTCATGTCACACTTTAAATGATGCCAAAGAGACAAACAGAGGTAATGGCATGGGATCTGTAGCCTAAATTTTCAAGGTGTAATGTCGGATAAGAAAGAAGAATGAACTTTGAAGGGGGATACAAGGGTTATCTCTAGGCAGGACTTTCACAGAGTGTCTGCCAATTGAAGGGGGAACAAGTTACTTCTCAGGCTCCCATTGTTCTAGATTCCAGCCCTGTGCCTGTCTCTATGTGTTGTGAGCGAGGTCTAGTTAGTCTCTCTCTCTCTAGACCTTGTGAGCTGGAGAAAGGTGGCTACTTCAATATTGGAGAAGAGGAAGAGGCAAGGGTGTAGCATGGGTGTCTAGATACAAAGGACTCAGTTGAAGACAGTGGCAGAAGGTGAGACAAGACCTGCCCTCCTTGGGGTCTAGTTCAAGATCACAGACCTTCGTTGAGATTCAGGACATATAATGACCCCAGAGATTCAGAGCACAGTCATATTTTGAGCAGAAGTCTGGGGCAAGTTGTGTGAGAGAGGCTCACTGCTGACACCCATGGATTTCAGTTTCCCCTAGTGTCAAATGTAACTTCAGCACTACAGAGCTCAGAGGGATCATTTCTAGCCTGTGACTCTTAGCACTCTACCATGGTCCCTCTGCACTTCCACTTAAGTTGCCTGTCCCAGGACCCCACATAGGGGTAGGCTCACCTGTGAAGAACCACCATCTACATGGACTTGACATCTTACCTACAGTTCACAGCTCAGCTTATCTGTCTTCTGAATCCAGACTCCTCATTTTCTCATTTAATGACCTCCTTACCTGAAAGCCCACATGGTCTCATATTCAGAGTTGGTATGTGATGTGCAGTTCTTCGTCTTGGTTGTACTATATATCCTTCTTCGGTAGGTGAATGCACACAGGGTGTGCTTCTTGAGCCAGGAAATGATGAAAAACTGTCTATGGGAAGAGACAGTGGTGGTGTCATTATCAGATAGGTAGTGACAGGAACATGGGGAGCAAGGCTTGGGTCCAGTGTGCCTCCCCTCCCACGCTTCTCTACAGTCTCATGGAGAGAATGATGCTCTTGCAGATGCTGCATGGAAATGGTCCTGCTCTGGGACCATGAAGTTCATATACTTTTGTTGGTCTACTCTAGTACGTGTGAGTCTTCATTCCTTTCTAGGCCCGAGACTTGTCATGTCGTTCTCTGTATTTCTATCCCACAGAAATAGGTAGTATCTCATAGAGTAGCTTAGCCTGGCCTCTAGCTCAGACTCTGGCAGCTGTAATTTTGCAGGTTGTGATATTATAGGATTTTGTATACAACAAGCTACTAATCTTATTTTTGAAGCCATATGATTTTTCTTAGTTTCCAATCTGAAACTTATATGGATAGATATTACCCATTAGGCAGACAGATTTTGATAAATTTCTAGGGGTGCTGAGGTCCATGTTTCAAGTCATATCTGACAGTCACTAAGTGGCCTCCTTTCGGAAGAAATGTGCATCTTTAAATCACCATGTTGATAGTTTGTGAAACTTGAGCATGGAAGCTCAGGGTAGAGTGGAACCCTTTAAATGGAACATCAGGGAAGCTGGGAACAGTGTTTTTAAAGAAAAGAAAGGCAAGGATGCTTGGGGGATCCTAAGAGGAAAAGTCTCCTGGGCTTTAGAGACTTGAGCAGTCGAATCTCTACGACAGTGTTCTCAGTAGAGACTTACCCATGCCCTGGGTACAAGGGTCTTTTTGGGTACAGCCTGAAGATGTGGGATGTGAATATGCTGTGTGTGGCAGCTTAGCAAAGGGTAATCATGGTGAATGCCACTATACTAGCCATACCAGACTACTCCAGAGCTCGTGATCTGACGGCTAGATGACGGAATTTAGTGATCGAAGAGGGCACACGATCGGGCGCGGATTAGCCACTCCAGTCGTGTGAGGCTTCTCCGGATCTATGCTGGGAAGAGAGCAGGAGTATAAGGCGATTCACTTAGTAGGAGGAAAGGCGAACGTGTTCTTTTGAAGAATTCCCTGACCCAGGTCCACGGCACTAATTGTATAATAACTGAATTGAGTGAGTACCTCGAGAGAAGTCGGAGCAAGGGAGGAGCGCGCGGGAGCAGTCCAAGACGCGGGTGTGAATAGAGCGCAGTCTCTCTCGATCGATGAGCGGCAAAAGCTGAATCCAGACGGAGGATTCAATATTCACACAACTCAATATACGACAGAACCTCTGGGTTAGGTGAGATACAACACACGAGAGTCGTTCTGTGCGGAGTTCTTATTAAATAACTAAACACCGAGAAGGATTAAGCAGAGTGCTATACACTATGGCATCGCGCGATAGTCTGATAAACACTGATCAATTGTTGCATCCCGGAAGCATAAAAACAAGTCCAGGAACACATCAATTTAACAGTAAAGATGAAACTGAGATCCTTAAGGATCTTCGCTCACGGGTTTTGTCACTATGTACCACTCATAAAAACTTGTATATAAACGAAATGGTGAAGATGCGAGTAGGGCATAGGCTTTTTGACCTCCTGTAGCTTAGGTTCTATATAGAGAGTATTAATGTGAAGTAGAAATGACACGTCGCTTGAGGGAGAGACAAGAGGTTCGTGTTCGTGAGAGCGAGACTTTCACGGATCTTATAGAGTATGTAGGCCTAGGATTCAATCTTGAAAGGCTGCGAGCATAGTGTTATCTTCTAGATTCCAGGCGCGTGAAGCATACTCTATGCGCTCGCTCGCGTGATTCTCTCGCCACACACTCACAACAGGTCCATCAGTCCATGGCTACGCCACTGCACTCGAATATATATGCTTAGTGAAAGTCTAATGTGTGTTCAGGAAGTGTGAGAATGATAAGGGAGGAAACTTAAGAAGGACTAATCGCCATCGGCTGAAGCTAGAAGACCTCGTGCCTTGGTGGGGTCCACTGGTGTTAGTGTTAGGAAAGACCTTCTTTGCATTTCAGGCCATCGCATGCTCCCCTGAGTCTTTAGGGCCAACTAATCTGACTGAGGCATAGCCATAGCCACTTACCACACGCGCTCACTGTTGTATCTCCCACCATGGTTCTGCTATCTCATCGCCAAATGCACAGGATCACTGAACCGCCTCCCAGTTCCTTGCTGAAAAGCCCTATGAACCTTAGGTGGATCAGTTACGGTGTTAGCACTTCACCAACCTCTGGGATTGCACTCACACTCTCATATATAGGTCCGATGGAGATCACTCAAATTCAAACTCTCACGTAGTGCTGCACTCTCTCTCCTTACGATATATCACACGATTAGATGGAAATGAGATCAATAAACCACGACGCCGTATGACGTTTTGTTTCTCGTTAAATAATTTACACTCTCTATCGCTCTCTCCATTAAGACGATCGATGGTACGCCTGTATTATGAGTGTCTCCTTATCAAATATTGCTTGCGCTCGCTGGGATCAGTCGCTCTCTCGTCCGATGCTCATGGGACTCTATCCAGGTGTGGGTTTGTGAGCTTGTGGAGCCACAGAGAATCAAAGAAAGGCTATGGAAAAGAGAAACCAGTGGTTGTTCTTATCTTAGGGGCAGTCAGTTCAAGCAGCAGAAGCACGAGTAAGGTTTCCCTGCTTAATCTCATAACTTTACCTCCAAAGCCTCACAAAGGGAATGATCCTTTAGGGCTGCTGGACTTGAAAGGGAAGAGGCTGCTTGGCACCATAGAGGATGACATCACATGGATGCCTACTGAACCATTCCTTCTGTGTGAATCTCCCCATTCCAAGTGCTATTTGAGCTTGCAGATGGCCCTCATAGTGAGGTGAGCTGGAGGCTACTATTTCCAAAGGACACAGGTAGGATCTCACTGTGTAGTCTCAGGTTTGCCTGGAAGATCAAGGCTCCTATTCCCTTTAATCTCACAGGTCTGGGATATAGGAATATTGTCTGCCAGCAGGTTAATACGTAGATCTTAGTTCTTTGAAGCCATATGTCTTTTCTTAGTCTTCAAGCTAAACAGATGTACTAGTGGGGTTACAGCAGTGTTGTCATTCAATCAGAAGAGATTTGACAAAGTCCTGCAGAGTTGAGGCACAACTTTCATTATAATACTTTTGGTGCACTAAATATAGGCATGGTAAGGGATTATCAGGAATCTTGTAGGACACGTTTTGATAAAAACAAGGGACTTGAAGCATGGGCATACACGCTCGCAGGATGGTGTGTTTTTGTCTTTTTAAAATGGAACAACTGTGTGACAGCTTGGAAACGGATATATAGTCCGCGATGGCACGCGGCTCTGTCTTAGTGTGCAGCTCTCACGCACTCTCATTGATCTATATAAAAATTATTGGTGAGGGGTTACGCTAAGCAACTGGGTAAGTTGCATTGTGAATGCTCAGCTATAGTGAAACTGAGACACACTCACTCTCGCTCGCCCCGCGCGATTTCCATGTCAATATAAATATCAAGTGACCAATCCAGGAGAATGCTGTTGTAACCGTCTAAGTCGCCTATTGTTGTTAGGCTTAAAGCATTGTTGGAGGAAAAGAACGTGGAGACTGTGAAGGGAAAAACTAAGGGTTAGAATGTGTAGCAGATTTTCACAAGTATGTCAAAGGATGAAGAGCACACGTCATTTTCTCTGATTTACACAAGTTGGGCTATTTATTCAGCCCTGACTGTTCTGTCTAGTGTTTGTGAGCTGTGGAGCTTGGAACGAATATATATACATACCTCTCTCTCTTATATCGTGCACTGAGAAGATATGACTGCTTTGCACTCTCGTTTGATAATATGTGTAAGTATAGTCAAGGATTGTGTGCTCGTAAATGAGAAATCGATTATTATAAGGTAATTAGGAGAACTGGCAGTGCAATTGATTGAAGAGCGCCGTCGCTCTTTCTTCGCGCTCGTCATCTACAAGAGCAATCTTCATCTTTGTGCTAATAACCTCTGAATTTCAGAGCTCGAGGTCTCATCTTTTGATACTCTTGTATGCAGTTGTTGAGCGTTATCTTCTCACTGCTGATCCGTCCCTATTGGATATATATCGTGTTAAATTGCGCAACTCTCTCATTACATACCAAATATTAGTTTCTAGCACCTGATGCGTCACTAGTCTATCGCTCCATCGATTTGGCTTTCTGCTCTTCAAGATACCTTCTCTTATTATAGCGTCCTATAGTAGGTGAAGGCTCATATATGTAAGGACATCAGGTGTGCACTCTCACACGCGCTCGTCTATAAGCCCCTTTTCTTTCTTTTTCGTGCGTGCCATCACGCACTCGCATCATCAGTCTATTAAGAAATGTCTTTTGTATTCTCATTTGCACTTTTTTGAGATTGCATGTGTTCTTGAGCACACGTGAGATTCTGGTGAGGCTGCGCTTTGCTAAGCAGAGCTATGATGTTAATGTTCTCATCCCTGTGAATATATTATATAAGAAAACAGTTCTATGGTTATGCAGCAAACTCCACGAGTGTATAGGAAGCAGCCTTTCGCGCTCTCTACCTTCCTCCTTACCCACTGAAAACCGGTATCATCGACTGTCACCATGGGAAGCAACGATCGCGGTTCTCAAGATCCTGAGAGAATAAGGATCCTGCTCTGAATTCGACGACCTGCATAATCTCCTTATTAATACTCTCTCTGGTGGGACGTCTTCTACTCCTCTTTTTCGAGACCTCAACATCCCTTATGTGTATGCTCTGACTCCTTCTCCTCTCTCTTGCGTCACAGGTTTCAAGCTATATAGAAAACAGCAATTTACTGGTGGCTGGTTACTCTATAATTGTATATTTTTTGTGAGATAGTGTAGATCTATTTTAATACAACAGGATTATCACTTATAGACACATCATTCAAACCTGTGGGAAGGCGTGACGTAACCATCAGGACTGTTCTATTTCTGGGTTCCACCAACAACACTATATGGCGAGCTCCCGAAAGGAGGAGAAACAGATGTTGTTGGGACTCTCTCATCACTTCCAGTTGACGTACTGTCTTCACCACACAATTAACCTAGATAGGTTTGTCCTCTCCACAGAGGACGTTCGCGATTAAGTCACCACGAGTGTGTGCAGATATATAAGATACTGGAAGGCTGCAGCGCGCTCGCTATCCGCTATAAGTTCTTATTGTGGATATATAAATGCCTATGTCTGCTTCTCTGTGCTCACACTCCACGAGTCTGGCTGATTGGGATCTTAAGATGATCACCTCAGCACTCTCTCTTTTGCTCACGCACTGTGTTGGAAACCTTGTTTCTACTCTTCCATGGTTCAGAAGACATTTTGCCCACTCGCAACAGGCCTCTCCATCACACTCGCGCACCGCTTGGCGAGGCGGGAGTTACTCGGTTTGCCCTTCCACATATTTGAGCCCAACGAATGCACTCTATAGAGAAGAGTGGTGTGGGGGCTCTACAGGAGTGACTTAGGGAGTTTCTGGCGCGACCATTCTCGCGCTTCTCACGCTGACTCTCTCGGAGCTCAGTGAGAATCCTTTTGACAGGATGTTAGCCCACCCATGGACACCCAGGCAGGAGGTTCAGTGGTGATGAAGTGGTCACAGTAGTGATAGGTTGGGGTCCTTGGTGTACTTACTTAGAATCAAGTCCCTCTTTGCCTGGGCTTTGGTCTGCTGCAGCTCCCAGTGCTTCCACTTCCTCCTTTTGTGGATGAGGTCCAAGTTCTCTTGGCCCTCATGCTGAGCCTCCTCTGAATCGCTGGCCTTCTTGGACTGAGCTGCTTCCATGGTGATAGAGTCCTCAAATGATGCTTGGCTGTGCAGCTCCCACAGGTCCTGCTTCACGTCTCCCTTCTCCTGTTGCTCCGAGCAGGAGGCCAGTGGATCCTTGTCTCTGCTGGACATTTTTGATCTAGGAAATGGGTGTTTGATTGGAACTGATAGAGGAGAGATGGAAATAATAGAAAGAGCAGAGCAGCCTCTACAGTGACAATTGTCCTCTGGTCAGTTCAACGGAAGGACTCCAGGCTCTCCTGGGGATGGAGACTGTGTGTCCAGGTTCAGGGCTTGGGCTTTATAGGGCAGAAGAGGGAACTCTGGGAGGAAGTTTATCAGTAAATGTGTTCTCTATAGTTTCATGAATGATGCCAATGGAAGTTCTCCTTACTGTGCTGGCTTTCTTGTCAGGCAGGTGTGCTGTTATGCTGAGTCGGGGACTCTCAGCTTGTCAAAGGTTTCTTCTTTTAGGCCATTAAGGTCATTTATCTGACCCTGAGGACAAATAAAAAGGGGAGAGGTGAAGTCCCTCATTAGCTGCTTCCTGAGGCAGGATAATGATACAGGTGGGGCTAGGCTCTGTCCCAGGATTTAAGGGTGCATAGGTTAGGTTGAGTTCTTGTAGAAGGAAAAGAGTTTTAACTTTATCTGTTGAGGTGGATCATGTGATTGTTGTCATTCACTCCTTGAAAAACCTCTGAAAACAATTAATTACACAAAAGGGCTATAATGAGTAAGATAAGATTGTAGATTAGGGGACCCAGTAAGCTCCTAGCCAGGGCAGCCATTGTTCTAGTATGGACCTCGTGATGGCAGTGATTTGATCCAGGAGGAACTTGTGTAAAACTTTTAAAGGACAGGGAAAATGGAAGTGTGAGGATAAGGAGGAATGGAGAGACCAAGGGGAGGAGTCAGAGTGGGAGGGACCAAAAGTCCATCCTTAGGAAGATGACTGTCAACTGAATCTTGGTCTGCTCCTTAATTAAGTCTTTGACCTCTCTAACAGCTTGAGTTTGTTGGTGCAGAAGCAGCGCTGTTCCTGGAGGAGGGCACAGTTCCCACCACCACCAGCAGACAGGAGATCCAGGTCTCTAACTTTGGAGAACCACAACAGCAAAGACTTGGCTCAGGCCTAGCCATGGAAAGTGATGGAGAGGGAGGAGTGGGAAGGTGGGCATCTGGAGAATGGAGGGTGGGAACTGTAGGGATGGAAAAGCAAGAAGATGGAAGGATGCAGGACATGGAACAGGACAGCTGGGAGGATTAAAGGATGTGAATCAAGGGAGAACGTTTGGGGGATGTAGGAAAGGGATGTTGGGATTCCAGGGACAGGAGCATGAGAGGATAGGAAGACAGGGATGGAGGATGCAGGGATGGACTGTGCAGGACACTCACTATTCTGTGTTCCTCAGCTTCTTCCTTTTCTAGTGACCCACTCTAAGGAGGTCAATCCTTCAGCCATTACTGTGACAGAGGATAAGGTGGGGAAATGTAGCACAGAGGGGGACTCAAGAGCCCAGTCTGTGTTTAGGCTAGGCTCTGTAAAGGAATTTAGAAGTCTCCTATCCCTGGACACCACATGGGGGGAACAATACAAAGCCAACTAGCTGGAAGGATAAATTACTGAGAGAAAAACCAAAGAGGCACATGGACAGGTGTGGGGAACCAGACCAATTCAAGGCTTTCCCAGAGGCCCTGATGAAAATAGTTGTGTGTCCTTGCCAGGAATGGGCTTGGCAAGGCCAGTCTGACACTGGAGACAGTGCCTCCTCAGAGAGTCAAGGTTCCTGTTTCTGGGGACCCGACTCTTCCTCCTGAGCTGTGGTTATCAGTCCTAAGGCAGCTGTGCCTGAGGTATTACATGTGCTCTTTGTCAACATTGTCTCAGTTCTCTGCTGACCTTAGCTGCTTTCCCTAGTGTAAATAGTATATATGATGCTTTACTTCTATGGTGGCCAGAGAGACTCCATCTTGTCCTAGGCCTCCATCTTAGTATCTGATAACCTTTTGTCCCAGACGCAAATTCTTGCAAGATGAGTCCCACCAAACAAACCTGACTTGGTGATCCCCACCCAGAAATGTGCAGTTGTGGCCATCTGCTTTATTATGATAAGGGCAGGACTAGCTGCTTTTTTTTTTCCACTTCTGTAACTTACTTATACAGATACTAAGAGATTATTTTCAGGTCATCCTGACCACTCAATCTTGGCAAAACAGATCAGCTCTTTGCTTGCTTCATTTCCTTGCAGTTTTCACCTATAGGAACCCTTCCCTTGACACAGCCATGGCTCTTGGCCTTGGCAGGCTGAAATCAACCATGAGCCATCAATCACAGACACCATATGGTGGGTGAGTACAGGATGGGGAAATAGGAGCGAGAAAGAGAAAGAGAGGGGGGCAGAAGGATTCATATGCTAGGGAGAGATGCTGATTTGAAGATGAAAGGGTGGTGAGGAACAGGCTGACATGGATGGCCTGCTCACCATTTGGGGCTATGGTGATGATGTCTGGGGCTGGGCTGCTGCCAAGGACCATGTCTTGGTCTGTGGCCCTGACAAAGCTCTGGGGGCCTGTGTTGATGTCTTTGGCTCCTGTTACCACCAAGGTCCCTGTGAATGACCAGAGTCTGGGCCATGACGTATGAGTATGTTGGTGTCCAAGGGATGTACCCCCACAGTGGCCATGCTGATCTAAGAGGCCTGTGCTGGCCCATAGGACCATGGGGCCATTCCAATCTAGAAGGCTGGTGCTGCTGCCCAAGAACATGGTGATGTCCAGGCACATACTGCTGCCAAGGGCTATGTCTGAGTCTGTGGCCCTCCTGTGGCTAGGCTGTGTATTGATGTCTGTGGCTTCTGTCATCAGTGAGGGCCATGCAGAGGCCTATAGTCTGGACTGACACCTGAGGCCATGTTGGTCTTTAATGGTCAACCTGCCACAGGAGCCATACAGATCTTGGTGGCCTATGCTGCCACCTGGGGTCATGATGTCATCTGGACCCAAACTGGGGCTGAGGACCATATCTGTGTCTGTTGCCCTATCACAGCCAGGGTCTGTGTTGACATTTGTGAATCCTGTTACCATTGAAGGTAACAGGTAGAGCAAACACCTGTTTGGGCTGCCACCTGGGGACATGTTAGCATTTGGGAGCCATGGCATTGGGACCATGCTAATCTGGGTGACCTGCAAGGCAAACTATGGACATGACAATATCCAGGCCTGGACTGTTGCCAAGGACCATGTCTGGGTTCATGGTCCAACCACAGCCTAAGTCTGTGTTGATGCCTAAGTCTGTGTTGATGTCTATGGCTCATGTTGCCACTGAACGTCACAGGAATCTTCAGGATCTGGGCCACGACCTGTGCCCATGTTGGTGCCTGAGGACTATACCACTGCTGGGACCACACGAACCTCAGTAACATGTGCTGCCTTATCACCCAGGGCCATGGCATTATATGGGTCTGAGTTCTTGTTGGGCCTGCTCTGGGTTCATGGCCTTGCTGCAGTCAGGGTCTGCATTGATGTCCGAGGCTCTTGTTGCTATAGAAAACCATGTGCATGCCCAGGATCTGGACCACCACCACCACTACCAGGGGCCATGTTGGTGTTCAAGGGCCATGCTGCCACTGGGTCAATGCCAATTAGAGTGACCTGCATTACTAACTGGGGCCATAGTGACATCTGGGCCAGGACTGCTGTCAAGGGCCATGTCTGAGTCCATGGCCCTGCCACAGCTGCAAGTCTGTGTTGATGTCTGGGGCTCCTGTTACCAGCAAAGGTAGTGAGGACAGGGCTTCATAGACATGGGTGATGGGCCTGACTTTTACTGTGTATAGAATTATGGAGAATTGGTCTTACCCCTTACCAACTGCAGCACTTGGGAGAGTAAGCCCTGTGCCATGCCTGGGCAGCATAGCAAAGTTGTCACTGCTGGCAGGGGTATGGGTGAGCCAGTCCTGAAGGCATGAGAGTGGGAGAGAGCTAGCCTCACTGTCTGTCATGCAGTGGTCTAGGTAAGGGAGAGACACATTCCTTGCCTCTCAACCCTTACCACCTACTGCAGGATGGAAAAGCTAGCCCTGGGGTTACAAGAGTGGGAGAGCTGATCCTGCTCCTCACTGGTTGCAACACTTGGGAGAGCAGGCCTTGCACCTCACCCGAGCAACACAGTAAAGTTGTCCCTGTTGATGGGGGTGTGGGTGATCTGGCCCCATGAACGTGCATCAGAGATCTGGTCCCACCCCTCATCTCCCATACAGTGGAGTGGGTGGGTGAGGTGCCCCTCACCACCTGTGGCAGATGGGAGAGTAGGCTGTACACCTTGCCTGAGCAGCAAGCTAAAGCTGACTCTGTTGGTGTGGGTGCAGGTAAGCCAGCCCTGAGGGCATGAGAGCAGGAGAGCTGATCCTGCACCCCTTATATTCCCCCCTACAACAATTGGGAAAGCAGACCCATCACCTTCCCTGGGCAAAACAATAGAGCTGGCCCTGGTGATGTGAATGTGGGTGAGATAGACCCAAGAGCATGAGAACAGAATAACTGGCCCCACTCCTTGCTGCCTGCTGCATTGGGTGAGCTCTCCAGGGCAGAACTGGAGACCCTGGGTGGTGATGATAAGGAAAGCTGGAGGACTGACCAATTCAGCTACCACCCAGGGGTATGAGTTAGCCCTCCCCAACCTCCACCTCATCTATGAACTGTTAGAGCATGTGAAGGGTCCAGATCTACAGATACAAAGCTGCAGGATCTCCATAACACAAGGCAACAATAGAATATCTAAGAGGAGTCCCAGTGAGGGTACATTATTGATAGTGTAGCAGAGGCCAGAGGCCTCAAACCAGACCAATGATTCATAGCAATTAACACTTGCAAGTAAAGATATAAGGTCTAAAGGATATGTGGTGTGACTCACTAAGACACACTTATTGCTTCCACATTGAGAACTACTATTTGTTTGTTTGTTTGGTTTTGGTTTTCCTTTTAAATTTTTTTTTGTTTGGGCAAGAGAGGTTGCCCAAGTGCAAAGGGCAGATACCAGGGAATGGGAAAATGAGTGGAATTGTTTTGCATGTTGTGAAATCCACATAATCAATAAAAAAATTTTTTTAAAAGAAAATAAACATTCTGAAAAGGTGAAGGCAGAATGGAAAAAGCAGAGTGTACCTTTCTTTGAGCAAAATGGTCTAAGTGATCACATTATCTCCATTTATACTAAAAATGAGAGCCATTGGAAGAAAAAAATCTAAACAAGAAAACAACAAAAAAAGCAAAGCCAAAGAGTAAATACCAAATAGCAAGAGGAAATCCTGCAGAAATATCAGAAATAGCATAGAAGGCACAGACTTTATAAAAATGAACAAACAAAACAAAAATAAAAATGGAGGGGGGGAACCTTCCCTAAATCGTTTCTTGGTGTCAAGACTTTCATCCTGCTGGCGGTAATAATTAATATATTTAATTGTAATTGGATCAACTCTGTTGTCTTTTCCTGATGGTCTCAAACTCTATAACATTTCTTAATAAACTTTCTTGGCCTAAGTCATCAGCCTATGGAAGTCCTCCTGGTTTCAGCTATTGCTTTTGTCTTTTTACTTCTCATCTCCAGTCCTCCCACTCAACACCTCACCATTTGGGATCCATATTCCTGAAGGTTTGGCTCAAGTTGCACCCAATATGGGTTATAAGTACAGGGAAAATCATCAAGAGTGAGTATAGCTGTGATAAATATATAGAGTAAAAGAGTCAGACTAGTAGACTCTTTGAAAATAATAAGCAAACAAGTAAAATAAAGGTTAAAAAAAAGAAAAAGAAAGAAAGAATTGGGATAGATGTGAGTTAAAATTAAGACAGCTGGATTTTAAAAAAGCACACCCCTCCCCAGATACTTCCTTCCCTTCTCATTCTAGTTCTTGTAAAATATTGCTAAAGCACTTATAGAAGTTCTTTGCCTTCATTCTGAAAGTTTTCTCTTAGTTCCCTAAATTGGTCCAAAAATTTAAAGACATGGGAATGTGTAGGTGGAAGTTTAAAGATAACATATTGCCTATGAGAGTCACATGTGTTTCCCATTGGTGAATTTGGACTGTGATATTTGAGTGGAGATCGGTTAGATTCACTGCATAAATGATTCAGTTGTAGTTAAACACTCCCATAAATCTAGTCAGTCTACTCAAAATCAGATAGGGGGACAAAAGCTAAAAATAGAAAGAAAAATAAATAAATTTAAAAAAATCCCTGAGGAAAAGGAAGTGGGGCCAATTCTTGAAATACTTTTGTTTCATGATGCCTCAGAGGATAAAGAGGTTTTTTTTCTCCTTTTCCTTCTTTACTCCTTTTCCTTCTCATTCCTACCCCTTCTTCTTTCCCTTATTCTCTTCTTCCTCCTTTGATAATGCAGTTTTAAAGTTACCGCAAATGTCTCTGACTAGTTTAGTTAAGCCGTCAAGTGTCCTCCTCTTTTATCATATGCAGGATTAATAAATCACCTTTCTACCCTTCATGTGCAGAAGCCAGAGAATGCTGAGCCCCTTAAAAAGTATTTTGGACAAAAAAGCCTTATTGTTTTCTTTTGGATTTTCCCCACTGAAGCAGGAGATTTTGCAGCAGAGAAAAAGAGAAGCACAGCAGTTGAAATGTGCTGGCAGAGACCCTCCTCACCACAGGCTTGAGAGGGAGCTGCACAGACAGAGGAGGAAGAGAGGGTGAAAGTGCCTGCAGAGGAAGGGCAAACATTAACTTAGACAACTCAACTTCATGATGCCGTATAGTCTAGAGTATTTCCCACCTTCAAGTATCTTTCAATTCATTTCTACACATTGGGTTTTACCAGCTCAAATTTGGATGCTAATCAAACTAATGAGCGCCCGCCCCCATCAAAACAAAACAGCTGCTGTTGCCAAATTGTCTTGTGACAGTTAGGTTTGAGTTAGTGACTCTGGAATATGGGATTTGGTACTTCTATCTCAAATTAAAGCATGTTTTCTTCCTTGTATGTTCTTAACCCCTTGCCTGGGTCAGAATGACCTTCCGACTTTATGACAAAAAAGAAAAGAAAAACAAACAGTCTAAGGTATTATATACATAGAAGTTAAAACTGAGCTAGTAACATTCCTTAGACAGACTTGGGAAATTGACTCTATCCCCTCTCCTTTTCTCTTTCTCATCTAAAAAATCCACTGCTCTCTCACTACCTATTGGCTCAGCTTCCCTGAGTCAGAAAGACATTTATGATTTTAATGTTTTAGTTAGAGTTTTTATATGAATCACACTAACATACTATCAAAAAAGCTAACACTTTAAGATTGACAATTTCAACAACACACACACACACAAATCAAGGAATAATTATAGCTACTGTCATTAAAGAGCTACTAAGGTAGGTTCTGCTGGGTCTTAATACCAAAAGAAATTATTGCTTCAGAACAGGTAAAAGAACCACCTGCCCTCAGAATCTTTCCAAGCACTTGGTTCAGAGCCCAAAGACCCAAGCCACTGATACCCCCTCCCACCCACCACCCAACAGCTGCTGCCATGGCCCTGGTGGATATCACCTGCTCAAGTGCAGGCCATGGTAGTCAGAAGAACACAGACCCCCTCTGCTGGACCAAAGGTCACATTAGCTGCCAGAAATCCAGCCCTAAACTCTGATGGAAACCTCCTGCTAGACCAGAGGTCACACCAGTCACCAGAAATATAGACCACAAAGATCAGAAGACCAAAGAAACAGAAACCAATGAATAAAACACCCATCCAACAAAGAAAAACTCAGAAATTGGCACCTAGACTATATTCATTCCAACTCAGATGCCTAGATGCCAGTGTAAGAACACAGTAAACATCTAGAGCAATACGGCACTATCAGAGCCCAGCTATCTTACTACAGCAACCCCTAAATATTCCAACACAGCTGAAGCACAAGAAAATGACCTTAAAAACAACTCTATTAACGATGATAGAGATCCTGAAAAGGGAAATTAATGAATCCCTTAAAGAAATCCAAGAAGTCATTGTTTTTCTCTTTTGAGTAGTATTCCATTGTGTATATGTACCACATCTTATTTATCCATTCTTCTCTTGAAGGGCATCTAGGTTGTTTCCAGGTTCTGGCTATTACAAACAATGCTGCTGTGAACACAGCTGAGCAAGTGCCCTTGTGGTATGATTGAGCATGCAGGCAAATGAATAGATCTAGAAAAAAATCATCCTGAGTGAGGTAACACAGACTCAGAAAGACAAACATGGCATGTACTCACTCATAGGAGGATACTAGATGTAAAACAAAGATGACTAGACTGCTACTCACAACTCCAGGGAGGCTACCTAGAAAACAGGACCCCAAGAAAGACACAGGGATCGCCCGATGACAGAGAAATGGATGAGATCTACATGAACAACCTGGACGTGAGTGGGGGAAATGAAAGGCAAGGGTCGAGGGAAAGAGAGCTTTGGGGAGCAGGAGATCCCAGCTGGATCAAGAACAGAGAGGGAGAACAAGGAATAAGAGACCATGATAAAGACCACATGAGAATAGGAAGAAGCAAAGTGCTAGAGAGGTCCACAGAAATCCACAAAGATACCTCCACAATGGTCGAGAGAAAGCCCGAACTGACCTACTCTGGTGATAGGATGGCCAAACACCCTATTGTCATGCTAGAAACCCCATCCAACAGCAGAGGGAACCAGATACAGAGATCCACAGCCAGGCCCCAGGTGTAGCTCCAGGAGTCCAATTGTTGAGAAAGAGGAGGGTTTGTATGAGCGAGAATTGTTGAGACCAAGATTGAAAAAAGCACAGGGACAAATAGCCAAATGAATGGAAACACATGAACTATGAACCAACAGCTGAGGAGCCCCCAACTGGATCAGGCCCTCTGGATAAGTGAGACAGTTGATTAGCTTGATCTGTTTGGGAGGCATCCAGGCAGTGGGATGGGGACATGTCCTTAGTGCATGAGCTGGCTGTTTGGAACCTGGGGCTTATACAGGGACACTTGGCTCACTCAGCCTGGGAGGAGGGGACTGGACCTGCCTGAACTGAATCTACCAGGTTGAACTCAATCCCCAGGGGAGTCTTTGCCCTGGAGGAGATGGGAATGGGGGGGTGGCAGGGAGGGGGAGTGGGAGGGGGGAGAACAAGGGAATCCATGGCTGATATGTAAAATTAAATTATAAAATAAATAAATAAATAAATCTTAAAAAAAAGAAATCCAAGAAAACACAAACAATGGGAGGAAATGAATAAACCCCTGAAAGAAAGCCAAGAAAAAACAAACAATTGAAGTGTCTTAGAATTTCTATTGCTGTGAAGAGACACCATGACCACAGCAACTCTTGTAAGGGAAAACATTTAATTGGGATGGCTCACTTACAGTTTAGAGGTTCAGTCCATTATCTTCACGGTGGGATAATGCAGATCCACAAAAAAGTAGTAGAGAGTCCTACATCTTGCAGGCAACAGAAATGGTTTGAAACACTGGGCAGTAACTTGAGCATATAAATGAAACCTCAAAGCCTGCCTCCACAGTGACACGCTTCCTCCAACAAGACCACACCTACTCCAACAAGGTCATACCTCCTAATAGTGCCACTACCACAAGAAGGAAATAAATAAAAGCATTCAAGACCTGAGAATGGAAATAGAAGCAATAACAACAACAACAACAAAAAAAAAACCCACAAATTGAGGGATTCCTGGAAATGGAAATATAGGTAAGCAGACAGGAAGTACAGATACAAGCTACAAGCATCACCAACAGAATTCAAGAGATGGAAGAGAAAATCTCAGGCATTAAAGCTAGAATAGAAGAAATTTATACATCATTCCAAGAAAATGTTAAATCTAAAAAAATTCCTTATGCAAAATATCCAGGAAATTTAGGACTATAAAAGACCAAACCTAAGAATAATAGAAATAGAAAAAGAGGATTCCAGCTCAAAGGACCATAAAATCTTTTTTTTTGAGGGGGGTTGGTTCAAGACAGGGTTTCTCCATGTAGTTTTGGTATCTGTCCTGGATCTCCCTCTGTAGACCAGGCTGGCCTTGAACTCACAGAGATCCACCTGGTTCTGCCTCCCAATTGCTGGTATTAAAGGCATGTGCCACCACTGCCTGGCCTTGACCAGAATATCTTTTCAATAAAAATCATAGAAGAAAAATTTCCTAACCTTAAGAAGGACATATCTATTAAAGGTACAAGAAACTTAAAGAATACCAAATAGATTAGACCAGAAAAGAAGCCCCCCCACACACACACTACGTGATGATCACAACACTAAACATACAGAACAAAGAAAGAATATTAAAAGTTGCAAGGGTGAAAAGGCTAAGTAACATATAAAGGTGGGTCTATTAGCATTACACCCAACTTCTCAATAGAAACTCTAAAAGCCATAAGGACCTGGACAGATGTCTTGCAGACTCTATGAAATCACAGATGGCAGCTCAGACTACTATACCCAGCAAAACTTTCAATCTCCATAGATGGAGAAACAAGATATTCCATGATAAAATCAAATTTAAACACTATCTATCCACAAATCCAGCCCTACAGAAGGTAGAAGAAGGAAAACTATAACCAAAGGAGGTTAACTACACACTAGAAATAAGTAATCTCACACCAGCAAAACCAAAAAAGTGAAGCGCGCGCATACGCGCGCGCACACACACACACACACACACAAAGGCACATGCATACTCACATGCATGGCCACACATACACAATCATCATCACACCACCAACAAAATAACAGGAATTAACAATCATTGGTCATTAATACCTCTCAATATCAATGAACTTAATTCCCTAATAAGAAGACACAGACTAACAGAGTGGATACGAAAACAGGATCCATTCTTCTGCTGCATACAAGAAACACAGCTCAACATCAAAGATAGACATTACCTCAGAGTAAGGGTTGAAAAAAGATTTTCCATGCAAATGGACCCAAGAAGCCAGAAAGTAAAGATAGTCTAATACTTAACAAACTAGACTGCCAACCAAAATTAATCAAAAGATATGGGGGAAGGACACTTTATACTCATCAGAGGAAAAATCCACCAAGATGACTTCTCAATTCTTAATACCTATGCCACAAAACAAGGGCACCCAAATTTATACAATAAATACTACTACAGTTTAAGTCACACACAAAACCTCATACATTAATAGAGAGAGATTTCAATACCCCATTCTAACCAATGGAAAACTAAACATCCAAACAAAAACAAAACAGAGAAATACTGGAGCTGCCAGACATTATGACCAAATAGACCTAACAGATAACTACAAAACATTTCACCCAAACACAAAAGAATATACCTTCTTTTCAGCGAGTCATGGAACATTCTCTGAAATTGACCACATACTTGATCACAAAGAAAGTCTCAACAGATACAAGGAAATTAGAATAACCCCTTGTATCCTATCAGACCACCATGGATTAAAGTTGGATTTAAACAACAGAAAGCCTACAAACTCATGGAAATGGAACAACTCTCTACTGAATGACTACTGGGTCAAAGCAGAAATAAGAAAGAAATTAATGACTTTCTAGAATTCAATAAAAATGGATGTGTCCTATAACTCAAACTTATAAGACACAATGAAAGTAGTGATAAGAAGAAAGTTCATAGCACCAAGTGCCTTCATAAAGAAATCAGAGAAATCTCATACTTCCAACTTAGCAGCACACTGAAAGATCTAGAACAACAACAACAAAAAAAGCAAACACACCCAAGAAGAGTGGATAGCAGGAAATAATCAAACTGAGGGCTTCAATCAATAAAATAAAAACAAATAGAACAATACAAAGAATCAATGAAACAAAGAGTTGGTTCTTTGAGAATACCAACAAGATAAATAAACCCCTATCCAAACTAACTAGAAGACACAGAAGGAATGTCCAAATTAGCAAAATCAGAAATAAAAAGGGGGACATAACAACAGACACTGAGAAAATCTAAAGAATCACTAGGTCATACTTCAAAAACCTCTACTCCAAAAAAGTGGAAAATCTAAAAGAAATGGACAAGTATCTTGACGGATACCACCTACCAAAGTTAAATTACGATTAATTAAACAATATAAATAGATTTATAATCTCTAAGAATATAGACACAGTTATTAAAGTCTCTCTACCAAAAAAGCCCAGGGACAGACAGTTTTACTGCAAAATTCTATCCACAGAATGGAAACAGAAGAAATATTTCCAAATTCATTTTATGAGGTCATAGTCATCCCAATATCCAAAGACTCAAAAAATAAAGATAATTAAAGACCAATTTCTCTCATGAACATTGATGCAAAAATACTCAACAAAATTTTTATAAAGTGAATCCAAGAATACATAAAAAAGATGACCATGACTAACTAGGCTTTATCTCAGAGACGAGGGGATGGTTCAACATATGAAAATCTGTCAATGTAATCCACCATATAAACAAACTGAAAAAAAACACATTATCATCTCATTAGATGCTGAAAAAGCCTTTGACAAAATCCAACACACCTTTGTGATAAAAGTCTTGGAGAGAATAAGGATACAGGGACATACCTAAACATAATAAAGGCAATTTATAGCAAACCAATAGCCCACATCAAATTGAATATAGAGAAACTCAAAGGAATTCCACTAAAATCAGGAACAAGACAAAGCTGTCTACTTTCTCTGTATTCATTCAAAATAGTATTTGAAGTTCTAGCCAGAGAATTAAGATACTTAAGGGAGATTAAGGGTATACATTTTGAAAAGGAAGAATTAAATTCAAAGATGATATGATAGTATACATAAGTGATCCCAAAAATTATACCAGGGAACTTCTATGGCTGACTAATACCTTCAGCAAAGTGGCTGGATACAAGATTAACTAAAAAATCAGTAGCCCTCTTATACACAAATGACAAATGGGTTGAGAAAGAAAACAGGGAAACAATATCCTTCACAAAAACCACAAATAATATAAAATATCTTGGGGTAACTCTAACCAACCAAATGAAAGACTTATTTGATTAAAAAAAAACTTCAAGTCTTTGAGGAAATAAATTAAAGAAGATATTTGTAGATAAAAGATCTCACATTGTGGTGGTATTGTATTCCCCAAAATATTGTGCACTCTAATAAACTTATCTGTGGTCAGAGAACAGAACAGCCACAATATTAAACATAAAGGTTAGGTGGTGGTAGCACATGCCTTTAATCCTAGCATTCAAGAGGCAGAGGTCTGCCTGGATCTCTGTGAGTTCAAGGCTACACTGGAAACAGCCAAGCATGGTGACTCAGGCCTTTAATCTGAGGAAGTAATGGCAGGAGGCAGAAAGGTATTTAAAGCATGAGGACTAGTAACTATAACTGGTTAAGCTTTTAGGCTTTTGAGCAACAGTTCAGCTGAGAGTCATTCAGATGAGGACTCAGAAGCTTCCAGTCTGAGAGAACAGGATCAGCTGAGGAACTGGCGAGGTGAGGTAGCTGTGGCTTGTTCTACTTCTCTGATCTTCCAGCATTCACCCCAATACCAGGCTCCAGGTTTGTTTTTAGTAGTAAGACCCTTTAGGATTCATGCTACATCCCATGCTCATAGATTGGTAGAATTAATATAGTAAAAATGACCATCTTGTCAAAATCAATCTACAAATTCAATGCAATCACCATCAAAATACTAACACAATTCTTTATAGTCTTTGAAAAGACAGTTATCAACTTCATATGGAAAAACAAAAAACCCAGGATGGCTAAAACAATCCTGTACAATGAAAGAACTTCTGGAAGTATCACCTTCCCAGATTTCAAGCTGTTCTACAGAGATATAGTAATAAAAACCACATAGTATTGCCATAAAAAAGACAGGTTGATCAATGGAGTGTAATCAAAGACCCAGACATAAATCCACACTACTATGGACATCTGGTTTTTGATAAAGAAATCAGAAATAGCCAAGGCTTTTACACAGAGAAACCCTGTCTTGAAAAACAAACAGAGATATACAATGGGAAAAGGGCATCTTTAACAAATGGTGCTGGTCTAACTGGATATCAGATTGTAGAAGAATGTAAATAGATCCATACTCATCACCATGCATAAAACCTAAGTCCAAGTGGATCAAAGACCTCAATATAAAACCAAAATCACTGAACCTGATAGAAGAGAAAGTAGGGAATAGCTTTGAATGCATTGATACAGGAGACAACTTCCTAAACAGAACACCAATAGTGCAGGCACTAAGATTATCAATTAATAAATGGGACCTCATAAAACTGAAGTATCAACAGTTAGTAAATGGAATGTCATAAAATTGAAAAGCTTCTCTAAGGCAACTGACATGTCAATAGGACAAAATGGCAGCCTCCAGAAAAAGATTTTCACCAACTCCACATCTGACAGATGACTAATGTCCAAAGTATAAAGAACTAAAGAAATAGACATAAAAAACAAATAATCCAATTAAAAAATGTAGTACATGTCTGAACAGAATATTGAATAGAGAAATCTCAAATGGCTGAGAAACAAAAAAAAAATCAGCATTCTTAGCCATGCAAATTAAAATGACTCTGCAATTCCATCTTACACCTGTCAGAATGGCTAAGATCAAAGATCTAAGCTCATGCTGGTGAGGATGTAGAGCAAGGGGAACATTCCTCCATTGTTGGTGGGATTGAAAAATTGTATATCACTTTAGAAATCAATATGATGGTTTCTCAAAAAATTGAGAATTGATCTACCTCAAGACCCAACTATACCAATCCTGGGAAAATACCTAAAGGACACTCCATCCTACCACAAGGACACTTGCTCAACTATGTTCATAGCAGTTTTGCGTAATAGCCAGAAACTAGAACAAACCTAGATGTTCCTCAAAGAATGGACATAGAGAATGTGGTACCTTTACACAATGGAGTATTGCTCAGATATTTAAAAAATAGCATCATCAAATTTGCAGGCAAATGGATGGAACTAGAAAAAAATCATCTTCACTTATGAGTGAATATTAGTTGTAAAGTAAAAGATAATCATGCTATAATCCTCAGATGCAGAGAGGCTAAGTAATGAGGACTCAAGGGGAGATGCGTGGATCTCTCTGGAAAGGGGTAATACAATATATTTCAAAGGTGGACTGGGGGCAGGTGGAGATGGGAACAGGAAGGATCAGGTGAGGGGATGGAAGGAGAGAGTACTGGGCTAGACAGCTGACATTTGGGAAATTTGGGGAACAAGGTAGAAACCTAGTGTAATGGAAACTTCCAGAAATCTATGAGGGAAACCCTAGGTAAGACTCCTAGCAATGGGAAATATGGAGTCTGAAATGGCCATCTTCTGTAATCAGGCAAATCTTTCAGTGAAGGAATTGGAACACCAACCCAACCACAAAACCTGTCCTGCCTGCAAGATGCTCCAGGGTAAAGGTGGTGCAGAACTTGTGGGAGTGCCTAACCAGTGAGTGATCCAACTTAAGACCCATGCCACAAGAGGGAGCCAAAGCCTGACACTGCTTGGAGGGCCAGGCACTAGAGGCTGGATAGAGACCTAAGATAGAACCAAACATGACTGACAAAAAAAGTCTATGAGATGATTCCTAACGATATTATGCTGTACTTCTAGACCAGAGCCTAGCATAATCATTATCAGAGAGGCTTCACCCAACAACATATGGGAGCAGACGCAAACACCCATAGCTGAACATTAGGCAAAGTTCAGAGAATCCTGCAGAGGAGGGGGAGGAAGGATTGCAGGAGCCATCTGGGTCAAGGATACCACAAGAAAAATGATCCATATAATCAATTAACCAGGGCTCATAGGGGCTCACAGAGACTGAAGCAATTATCAGGGAGCCTGCAAGGGTCTGACCTCTGCATATATGTTATGGTTGTGTAGCTTGGTGTTCTTGTGGCATTCCTACCAGTAGGAGTGGTGGCTGTCTCTGACTCTTTTGCCTGCTTTTGTGACCCTTTTTCTCCTACTAGGTTGTTGCATCCAGCTTAAGATGAGGGGATGTGCCTAGCCTTATTGCAACTTGACATGTCATGTTTGGTTGCTATCCCTGGGAGACCTGCCCTTTTCTGAAGGGAAATGGAGTAAGAGTGGATCTGGGGGAGAGGGGAGGTGCTGAGGGAAAGGACCAAGAGGGGATGAGGGGGGAGAAATTGCAGTTGGGATGTAATATACAAGAGAAGAATTTTTAATTAATTAGAGAGAGGGAGACAGAGAGACAGAGAGACAGAGACAGAGAGAGAGACACACACACACACACACACAGAGAGAGAGAGAGAGAGAGAGAGAGAGAGAGAGAGAGAGAGAGAGAGAGAGAGATTTGCTCCAAACAGGCTATCTATTTTAGTTAAGACTTCTATTGCTATAATGAGATACCATAACCACAGAAATTCTTATAAAGGAAAATATTTAATTTGGGTGGCAGCTTATAGTTCAGAGGTTTAGTCCATGGTGGGAAGCATGGTGACATGCAGGCAGACATGGTGCTAGCTACATCTTAATCAGAAGGCAATAGGAAGTGGACTGAGACACTAGGTGGTATCTTCAGCATATATGAGACCTGAAAGCCCACCACCACAGTGACACACTTCCTCCAACAAGACCACACCTACTCTAACAAGGCCACACCTCCTAATAGTGGCACTCCCTATGAACCTATGAGGGCCATTTTCCTTCAAACCACCACTACACCTCAATTTCAAGAACAGATATTACCTCAGGATAAAAGGTTGGAAAAAGATATCCCAAGTAAATGAACCTAAGAAACCAGCTGGCATAGTTGTTGTAATATCTAACAAACTAGACTTCAAACCAAAACTAATCAAAAGAGATAGAGATGGACACTACATACACTACATTTTTTTCCAAAGGAAAAAATCCTCTAAGACAATATTTCAGTTCTTAACATCCATGCCCCAAACAAGGACAGCCAGATTTGTAAAAGAAACAATACTACAGCACAAATCATACACTGAATCTCAGACCTAATTGTAGGACACTTCAATACTACATCATCATCACAGAAGTTTCCTCTGGCAACAGATGGGAAAATAGCAGAAACACACAGCCAGACATTATGCAGAGAGGGTATCCTTAGAACATACAGCTCTAAATGGGATGTCTTCGTCAAGTTCTTCCAGGCAGAGTTTATGGAAACCTGCAGAAGAGGAGGCACAGAGAGTGTAAAAGCCAGAGGGAATGGAGGACACTAGGAGAACAAGGTCCTCTGAATAAATTAAGCAAGATGTATATGCACTTACAGAGACCGAAGCAACAAGCACATGGATCTGCACCATGTCATCTGCATATATAACATTTGTTTTTATGAGACTCTTGAGTGTGAGAACAAGTGGGTCTCTGATTCCTGTGTCTGCTCTTGGTACTCTTTTTCTCCCATTGGGTTGCCATGCCCAACTTTGATATGATGGTTTTTGCTTTAATTTTATTTTGTCACATTTGGTTGTTATCTCCTATAAGCCTGTTCTTTTCTAATAAGAAACAGAAAGGAAGTGGATCCAGAGGGGAGAGTAGTTGGGGAGGAACTGGGAGGAGCAGAAACTATAATTGGGATATATTATATGAGAAAAGAATCTATTTTTAATAAAACAAAAAATAAAAAAGATGTTATAATGATAAAGTTGTTTTTAAATATATGTTAAAAGATAAAATTATTTTAATAAACATATATTCATATATTAAGATTAAGGTGGATATATGTTTACAGAATAAAACATTAAAAGGCTTTTATAAGCTACAGAAGTCTTAGCAAATTGTTTAAGGTAAGTAAAGGATAATACTTAAAGACAGTATATATGATATTGAAGTTTATAAGGCCTAAGATTAACATTTACAAAAAATGGCTATAATATATGTCAAATCAAGGTTTGTTTAAAAGTATCTGGCTATCAAAATATTACATAATGTTATAAGTGTCAGACTGAGTTAACTGATTTTCTGGATGTTTCTTATTCTCTCTTTATACTGGGATATTATCCACCACTCCTACTTGTTGTTGCTAGGTCATTATGGGTACATCCCTCTCATCTGAGTGATCCATGTAGACTTGGGATTAGGAGGGATCAATTGTAGTTTTTCAAGCATCATCAATTCAATCACCACTTCAGTTTTCCAGTCTAACCACCCATGGGGTTACCCCATTGGATGAATGTTTCACAGTATACAATGAGAATCGGGTGCCTTGGTTTCAGGATAGAATTCTCCCTTAGATGACATGCTCTATGGTCCTGAAGAACTCTGTGCCTCTGAGTGGACAACCTCAGGTGTTGGTTGACTTGTCCTGAAGATACTCAACTGGTCTGGATGAAGTAAAATTCCTAGGAACCCCTCATCCTGTTGTAATATCTCCAAAAGAAGGTTCAGTCACCTTTGTCTGTTAGCCACAGCCCTGAACAATGTGACCATTTATGGGACTTTTGGAGAAAAATGAACAATTATGAATTGGACATCTGTCTTAGTTAGGGTTTCTATTGCTGTGACAAAACAGCATGGCCAAAAATCAACTTGGGGAGGAAAGGTTTTATTTGGCATTGCTGTTCATCACTCAAACAGAGTAGTAGTATCCCAGAGGCAAGAGCTGATGCAGAGGACATGGAGGAGAGCTGCTTACTGGCTTGCTTCCCATGGCTTGCTCAGCTCATCTTCTTATAGCACCCAGGACTAACAGCCATGGATGGCATTACCTACCATGGGCTGGATCCTCCCTCACTGATCACTAAATGAGAAAATGCCTTACAGCTGGATCTCATGGAGGTATTTCCTCAGCCAAGGCCCCTTCCTCCCTGTTGACTCTAGCTTGTGTCAAGTTGATACACAACACCATCCAATACGACATCATTTTACATTTAGATTCACCCTTGATATATGTGACTGACTGGGAGTCCTCCCATTCAAGAGAGGGGGAGATACTTCTAAAGTACTTGTATCAATTGTATCTTTGCTAGTTATGTATATTCCCTATTTTAACTAGTATTTTCTAAACAATCCTTGCTATAGTGCCTACAGCTGCTTCCATAGTGATCCTTACACAGCAAATGCAAACAGCCCATTTTCTTAATGAAGTTGCTTATAATACTTCTGTAGCTTTGACAACACAAAACTATATAGATAAAAATGAAAAACTAAGTTAAATTCTTTAGCACCTGTGGTATTATACCTAGGAGATACAGTTAAATTTACAGTGCCATGCTGGCTTTAGATATGTCTATATTACTATAGGCTATAATAAATCTGTACAAAAAAAGACATAAAATTTTAAAACATTTACAGAAAATATGACATAATGAACATGTTAGTTCAGATTTATTAACCCTTAAGCAATTAGTTACTGATGTGGACCATTCTCATCTTGCATTCAATTCTCCTTTAGAGCTGTCCAAGATTTATTATACAAGCTACAGGCTGTAACCCCTTTTAACATCCTTCAACATTAATTATTATACTCATAAACTTGTATTGGCAATTTTTTGACATAATAGTAGACATTTGCTGGTTTAAGGAATATCAAGGCCTTGTAGACATTCAGGTGTTTATTACTCATCTGGTTTTTTAAAAGGAGGGATATGGTATGTGAGGAGCCAGGCTGTCCCAAGACTTTCTCAGGAGCTCTAATGAAAGGACAGAAGGAACTTCAGTTTTGTGTTCTTGTCCAGGAGTGGACTTGACAAAACCGGTCTGAAACTGGAGTCAGGGGCTCAGAAGAATAAAGGTTGTAGTTTCTGGGGACCTAACTCTTCTCATGGTCTGTGGTTATCAGTCCTAAGGCAGCTGCGTCTGAGGGATCCTGTATCTTCTTTCCCAACTTTATCTGTCTTAGCTCTCTGCTGACCTCTGCCATCCCCCCACTCCATGAAGATAGTATTTATGATGCTATATTTCTTAATAAACTTGTTTGGCATAAGACATCAGCTTATGCTTATTATGTATTAACATATTAGCTTATTATGCAAGGTCTCCTGTGCCCAGCTATTGCTTTTGTCTACTTTATTTCTCATCACCATCCTCCACTTAATACCTCACCATTCAGGACCATTATTCCTGTAGGTTCAGATCAGACAGAAGAGAGAAAAGTATAGGATAGACTATGACGGAAACAGGCACATGAAGCATACAAGTGAATTCAGCAGTCTACTACCTACCAGAGCTGACTTGTGCTATCCCAGTAGGTGCTGGGGCCCTGGGCCCTGGCTCTGGGGACAGGTCCCCATATCTGCCACAATACTCCTTAGTGGAGTTGGGCCAGGACTTACATTTCCACAACTCTAATGGTTTGGTGGACTTTGTTGATCCCATTACTCACCCTGCTCTTCTATGGAGTCCACTGGTGTGTGTGTTCCTGGCCAAGGCTCTTGAGCCCTCTGCTAGTAAACTCGTTCTTTGAAAGTTAAAGAGACTCTGTCTCCTCCGGGAAGCCAGGCATCAAAAAGCCTGTGCAGATATTCCTCTGAACTCTGGGAGTAAATGGTGAACATTATTCAACTCATTTCCTGTTGTGAAATACAATATGCAGATGCCTGGGACAGATCAGACTTGAGAGCTTTGTCTTGGCTTGCAGAGGCCCTGCCTCCTGAGTGCAGGACTCATGTCTGAGCCTCACTTCACTCATCTACTAATGTGGGCCTCCCAGGTTTGCCAACAGGTCCCAGTTCAGCAAAAGCTCCTGGATCTCCCCAGATTTGTGCTTTGGATCTCTGCATTTCCTCTCCTCCCCTGTAGCTTGCCTAGCCCACACACTTTTCATTTCAGTAAATGATCCTTAGGTACCAAACCTTGGGTCTTTTTTGATTCTCCTAAATCTCACACTCAGTTTTTGTCTCCCACTAACATCATAATTTTTTCTGTAGATATGTAATGTGTGTGCATGTTCATATATATGTGGACTCACATGTGTATGTATGTGTGTGACCCTGAGAACTTATATGTTTGGTTAATGTGATGGCTATTCCTGGTTGTCAACTTGACTATATTTGGAATTAACTAAAAAATGATTAGGCACACTTAGGAGGGATATTTACTTAATTGAAGGGAATATACATTTCTAATCTGGACCTTTGAGGTGAGAAGATTAACTTCTAATCTGGGCAACCCCCTCTGCTGAACCTCTGTCTTCATTAGGTGTAGCATGAATCTTAAAAGTTCTTATTAATAAAATCAAACCCGAGGCCAGTTATTGGGTCAATGATGGTAGGTCAGAGAGACAGAACAAGCCACAGCTATCTTGCCTCACCAGTTCCTCAGACTGGTCCTGTTTCCTCAGACTGGAAGCCTCTGAGTCCTCATCCAGAATGAATCTCAGCTGAACTGTGCTGCTTCAAAGCTTGAAAGCTTAACCAGCCGAATGCTTAACTAGCCCATGCTTAACCAGCCAAATGCTTCTAGTTTCTGGTCCTCACGCCTTATATACCTTTCTGCTTTCTACCATCACTCCCTAGGATTAAAGGCTCGCTTTCTGGGATTAAAGGCGTGAGTCACCATGCCTGGCTGTTTCCAATGTGGCCTTGAACTCACAGAGATCCCAGATGGATTTCTGCCTCTGGAATGCTAGGATTAAAGGCATGTGCTATCACTGCCTAACTAGTGGCTTTTCTGTTCTCTGACCCCAGATAAGTTTATTAAGGTATACAATATTTTGGAGAACACAATACCACCACAATTAGGTTTTCTATTGCTGTGAGGAGACACCATGACCATGGCAACTCTTATAAAGAAAAATCATTTAATTGCGTGGCTTACAATTTCAGAAGTTTAGTTCAATATCATCATGGTGTGACATGTGGTGTGCAGGCATATAGGGTGCTGGAGAAGGAGCTAAGAGTCCTACATCTTGACCTACAGGCAACAGAAGTGAACTGTCTCACTGGGTATGGCTTGAACAAAGGAAAGCTCAAAGCCCACAGTGACACACTTCCTCCAACAAGGCTACATCTACCCCAACAAAGACACATCTCCTAATAGTGTCACTCCCTTTGGGGGCCATTTTCTTTCAAATAACCACATTCTACTCCCTGGCACCCAAAAGTTTATAGCCATATCATAATGCAAAAATGAATTCAGTCCAACTTCAAAAGTCCCCATGGCTATAACAGTCTCAAACTTATTTCAAAGTCTAAAGTTTAAAGTCTCTTCTGAGATTCATACAATATCTTAACTGTAATCCCCTTCAAAATGAAAACCAAAAAGCAGATCACATACTTCCAATATATAATGGCATTGGATACAGATTACCCTTCTAAAACATAAAGAAGGGAGTGTATTGAGAAAATACTGGACCAAAACAAGACCAAAAATCAGCTGGGCAAGCTCCAAACTCTGCATTTCCATGTCTGATGTCAATATGCTATTCAGATATCCAATTCCTTTCAGCTTTGTTGACTGAAACACACTTCTTTCTGAAACATACTTCTTTCTCTTGGGCTGTTTCTACTCCCTGTTAGCAGCTCTCCTCAGCAGGTATCAAATGGCTCTGGTATCTTAAACATCTTGGGGTCTCCAAGGCTATCCAGGCTTCACCTTCACAGCTTTGCACAATGGCCTCTCTAGCTCTCCATTCAGGGACACCCCTGACACATGCCTGGCCTTAGCAGCTTTCTGTAGTTGTGGAGACAAATTCCATAATGCCTTTCTCCTATCCTTGACTCTAAAGCCAGAACCATGTGGCCAAAGATGTCAAGTTCTGCTGTTTGTGTCAGATAAAAAATTAAGAAAAATATTAACTGAGTTCTTGGCGTTCGATAATGCTAATGCAGAATGCAAAAGAATACTTGCACCATTAAAGATCAGATCAGCTCCTTTGGAAGAATGGATTCAATGTACTAATGGTGTTGAGTCTCTTAATTACAGTAATGGGGCTTGGATAGGACAGACAAATCCCAGAGGTGAAAGAAGGCCCTGTGGTACCAAATGTTTTAAATATGGTACACCAGGTCATATAAGTAAAAACTGTACATGGGGTACTCCTAGAAGTAATACTCCTTCTAGGAATAGCCTAAACAGAAGACCCCAACCACCTCCTGGATTGTGTAGAAGGCATGGCAAAGGCCGACATTGGACCAGTGAGTGGAGTTCAAAAATAGATATACGAGGCAACCCTTTACTGGTAGGAAATGCCTCAGGGGGCCTCTTGCAGGCCCCCAAATCAAACGTGGTATGAACATTCCCAGCCACTATGGAAGAAATTCCTCTCCAGGACAACTGAATAAACCAATGCCTAATGTAAAAACCGATACTGCAATGGATGATAAAACAGCTCTGATAGATGAATCACAGTTTACAAAGAACACAATAAAACAAATATTTTGACAGACTTCCATAAATGGACAAAGACCAAAGCTTAGAATTAGAATTAATGGCCTGGTTCTGAAAGGCCTGGTAGACATAGGTGTGGATTTAACTATAATTACACCAAAATCATGGCATCTGAATTGGCCTCTTCAAGAGGTAGATGTCCAACTTCTAGGGATTGGAACCCTATCTCAGATAAAACAGAGTTTGAGATGGGTTGAATGAATAGGACCAGAAGAACAGAGAGGAAGGCTAAAGCCATATGTAACAAATGTAGCAGTAAATCTTTGGGGCCAAGATCTGATACAACAGTGAAATACCCAGATTAAAATTCCTACACTCTCAGAAAAAGAATATAGATCAATGCATGTTTCTAGGAATAATATTATAACATACTATAAAAAAACAGTCACCAACCATTCAGGCTAAACACAAACAGAGCACAACTGCTGTTGAACTCTCAGAAGTACCAACTGCCTTACCTTTAAAATGGCTAACTAATAAACCTGTCTGGGTTGGACAATGGCCTTTGACAAAAAAGAAGCTACAGGCTTTAGACAGCTGGTTCAAGAGCAGTTAAATGCTCAACACATTGAAGAATCTACCAGCCCTTGGAATTCTCCTATATTTGTTATTTTTAAAAAAGTCTGGTAATTGGAGAATGCTGACAGATCTGAGAGCTATTAATAAAGTAATTCAGCTGATAGGCCTCCTACAGACTGGGATGCCCTTGCCCTCTTTGCTACCCAAAGAATGGCCTATAATAGTTATTGACTTAAAAGACTGTTTCTTTACCATACCCTTACAAGAAAATGATAGAGAAAAATTTGCCTTCACAGTACCTAATTACAACAATTCCCAGCCAGTCAAGAGATATCAGTGGAAGGTCCTCCCACAGGGAATTGGAACAGGAACAGCCCTACCTTGTGCCAATACTTTGTGCAAAAACCATTTGAGATAATTCGTGTAAAGTTTCCACAATCCATAATTTATCACTATATGGATGATATCCTATTAGCTGTTCCAAAGTTAGACACATTAAAAAGCATGTTTGAAGAAGTAAAAAAAAAGTTTTACCTCGCTGGGGACTGCAAATTGCTCCTTAAAAAAATACAAAGAAGATATTCTATTAATTACTTAAGATATAAGATAGAGCTATAAAAAATTAGACCCCAAAAGGTACAACTAAGGGGAGATCGATTGAAGAATTAGTGATTTTCAAAAGTTGTTAGGAAGCATTTTCAACTTACTGGGTATCATGGGAATACCCAAAGATGCACTACAAAATTTGGCTAATACTCTAGAAGGGGATAAAGAATTAAATAGTCCAAGAGAATTATCAACCAAAGCTGAGAAGGAATTGGCTCTAGTAGAAAAGACAATTCAAGAAGCACATGTGGATCATGTGGATCCAGAACTTAAATGCATTCTTGTCATATTCCCCTCCAGACATTCCCCCAGAGGTATTTTGATGCAGAGGGAAGATATTATGTCAGAATGGATATTCCTACCCCATAAACCAAATAAGAAATTAAAGACATATATAAAAGATCTCTCATTTGATTCAAAAAGGTAAATTAAGACTTCACCAGTTGACAGGAATGGACCTAGCAGAAATTGTAGTACCTTTAACTAATGAGGAAATTTCATCACTATGGAAAGATAATGAATACTGGAAGAGGATCTTAGAAGACAGAATTTAGCCTGTTTTCTTGATTGTTTTGTCTCCTGGGCCCAAGTTAGTGCCTGACACACAGTAAACACAGAGGTGCCCACAGTATCTGACAGGTGATTATTTTTATTTTTTAAATTTACATGTATTTATTTATTTATTTGTGTGTGCATGTGTGCATGCAAGTGCACATGCCATGGAACACATTTGCAAGGTACAGGACAACATGCAGGAGTCAGTTTTCTCCTTCCACCATGTATGTGTATATGTCCAGATATTGTGAATATGTATGCACTAATATGGGGAGGCCAGAAGTTGACATTCAGTGTCTTCCTTGATCACTCTGCTTTATTTTATTGACGGAGGGTCTCTCACTGCCCTAATACTTATCTCTTCTAGTTTATCTAACAAGCAGCCCCAAAGATCCACTGTTTCTGCCTCCTGATTATATGTGGGCTGCCATGCCTGTGTGGTTTTTATATGGATGCCGGGATTTTAAACTCTGGTGCTCATGCTTGCATGACAATCATTGATCCATTTTCCCAGCCCCTTGAAACTTTCCTGTCACTCAAGTGACATCTTCTCAGAGATACTTCTCTGGCCTTCCAGTCAAAGTGACAGTCACTCTCTCACAATGTTAAATTTACTCCCTAATGCTTGATAGTGCTGTGTTCAGTCATCATTATCTATGCAGGTCACATCTACCAGGATGTTCTCCTTCTCAATGTGAGGAATCTTTCTGTCAGGTCTACTATAGTGTCTCAAATGGAAACACTTCATTTGAGCTGTGTTAGTCTATGTTGAATAATAAAACCATGCTTCTCTTTCATGCTTTGTTAACTACTGACACTATAGGGAGATTACTAAATATTCACTCTTCAGTTCATGGTGTTTAACTCAAAACATAAACTATAGTTTCCTCTAACTATGGGACATATGGTCCATCTGAAGACATTGAACAAGACCTTCAGGAAATCTTCAGAGGCTTCCATCTTCAGACGTAGACAGTTCCACATGGAATATCAGAAAAAGATGATTCCTTCATTCTTCAACACCTTTCCCATCACTGTCTTCTACTGCTGACCTTTGGTTATTATTCTGTCTTTGAACCCTCTAAATATTAACATAATCACCCTAATCTTGCCCTGTTATTCCTCATTTTCTATTTGTTCCTTCTATCACTTAAAGAAAAATAAAATTATCCTGTATGTTTTCTCAGGTCAGAGCTTCTGCTGAATAGTTAACAGATGGTTAGATCTATCACTCTCCACCTTACCGCATACATTAAAAGCCATAGGTAGACACAGAGGAAGTTTCCACCACAGCCAATACTTCTTGATGTATGTTTATTTGCTGCCAACTGGAATAATTTGACAAGGAGATGTAACAGCTAATCTTCATTGTTGACTGAACTGGATTTAAAACATATAGGAGACACACCTCTGAGTATGTTTGTGAGGGTGTTTCTAAGAATGTATTACTGAGGAGGGAAGACTAATTTTGGATGTAGACAGCATGGTCTGGGATCTGGACTGAATAGGAAAGAGCTACCCAAGTGCCAGTGTTCCTCATGCTTTGCTTCCTTTCCTTCAAGATGTGAGGAGTCAGTCTCAGTCACACACTATTGGTACCATTGACTCTGTCATACCTTCCTTGCCGTGATAAACTGAGTCCTGGTTATGCTTTCTTTGACAGGGCTTCATACAATGGGCACCTGATTTTAAGACCTGTTACAAAGACTACGTAGTTCTTCAGATAACCTGCATTATTGGGTATGTGATGTATCATTTCTGAGTCTCACATGTCCCTTCCATTGTCATAGGAGAGGACTCAAGACTCCTTTTAAATTTATACAAGCCTGGTTCAAACACATGCTACCATTCAATGGAAGAAGCTTTTACCTGAGGCTGTAAGTGTGGGCAATGGTGTGTATTGCTTATCATTTGATGCTTTGAAAAGATGTCTGAGAAGAAGAACTTATAGGATGAAAGGTTTATTTGGTTCATAATTTCAAAATTGATCAATTTCCCCATCCCTGTGGGCTTGGAACAAGACAGAACACCATGGTAGGGTGGAGATGCCATGGCAGTGGACAGCTGCTCACCCCTTGGTGGATAGGAGGCAGGGGATTATAAGAGGAAGCACCAAAATATACCCTTCCATGTTCCCCTTATATAGGCTTCCAACAGATGGTGTGGCCCAGATCAGAGATGGGTCTTCCTACCTCAAGAGATCTGTATTATAGTTTTGTCTCCCCACCTCAAAGATCCAGATTAGAAGTAGATCTTCACACTTCAAATTAATCAAAAATCCCTCACATGTGTGCCCCTTCATTTGTGGTTTTAGTTAACTCCAGATGTAGTCAAGTTGACAGTGGTGAATAGCCATCACACCCTAGGTTCTGGACCAGTACTTGACACACATGGGCCTGCCATGAATGCATGCATGAATGAGTAAACTATTGCAAAAGAGTTAATTGAACTTGAAACTTTCTTAGAACATACAGCCTTACTAATAAATATTATTTCATGATGTCTAGCTCTGTTCCTGATACCACCCTTGTTTTTACATTTGTGTCATTATAATCCTCAAGCAGTTTTGACATTCCCAGTAAAAATATAAGAGAAGTGAATTTCAGAGAGGGAAATAACTTGTTCAAGTCACTGTATATAAATGGCCTAGCTGTCAAGGAGCCAGGCTGACTATGAATTTTTCTGTCCTTTGTCTACCTTACATCCTCTGGTACCCCATTTATTTACCTCCCCTATCTCCTTCCCATAAGGGACTCACACAGGGCTGTATTTTAGGAGTCTAAGACAGCAGGTGGAATCCCCATGCCCCTCATACAGCAGCTCTACACTATGATCACCTAGGTCATTCACCTGCAGGTCTAGCTCCATCAGGCTGGGGTTGTCCCTGATTATTACTAAGGCCAGGTCCTGGTAGCAGCTGAATGTTAGGCCATAGTCAACAACAGGTCTGCCTATCTAGTGAGAGAAGCTCTCATTGAAGAAAGATGGGGGCTTACTTTTCTTATAGTAACCTGAGTTTTAATTTCCTTCTTGCAGATAAGTTGGATCTCAGGATTCAGGCCAGATATTTTCCCCAGTCCTGTTGTGATTCCCATGAACACTCCCACCTACCACATCAATCTTCCATGTATAATTTACTCTACGTTCTATGGGTATATATGTGTTTAACTGTCAACCACATTGGCCCAGACCAATAATCAGCGTCAGTGGGTATATGATGCCCTGGTAGTTTCAGTATTGGATTCAATTTCCAGACTAGGAAATAAATCAGTGATCTTCTAGTATAATATTAGAGGTTGAAGAAGAATATTACAGGTTCATTTGGAACTAAGGGCTTATTCTGGGTTCCATTTTGTGGTGTGTGTTGTCTTATGCTAAAGCCATGTCTGCATCTGGCATGATGTGCTGGAAGCAACACACTCTCTGGTCTGTGTGTCTTATCTAGGTAAGCAATTTCATGATTCCCACAGCTGAGCTTCATGAACAATTGAATACAGGCAGGGGTTCACTGTTCTTCTGCTCTTAGTATTACAGGAGGCCCCAGCATCAAGATCTCAGGGACAGTTAATTTTGTATATCAGGAGCCATCAAGAAGCAAAAGAAACCAGATGCAGAATATGGCACTATCTCACTTGCATTTGAAATTTTAATGCATGTGAAAGTTCATAGAATAAGAGAGTGAAATGGCTGTTATGAGGAAATTGAAACATACAATTCCCAGGGACTAGAGCTTTCATCCCTTCTGCTTTATTTTACCTCCTCTGTGTTCTTTAGCTCTCCTTTATCATACTGCCTTGGGAGGTTTGATCCAATGGAGCCTTTGTAGGTTTGTTTCACATTAGCTAATGGAGTTCCCAAATTAATGTTAGTTTTTCTCACAATCCCTGAGAACAGAATCCCTTTTATTTATCATAGCAAATCCAGAATCTGTCACAGGCATGATTGTCTTAGTTAGGGTTTCTAGTGCTGTAAAGAGACACCATGACCACAGCAACTCTTATAAAGGAAAAAGTTTAATTGGGGCTGGCTTATAGTTTCAGAGGTTTAGTCCATTATTATCATGGTGAGACATAGCAGCATTCATGTAGACATGGTGCTGAAGCTGAGAGTCCTTACATCTTGACTCAGAGGCAATAGAAAGACATCTGTCTCATTGGGTATGGCTTGAGCATATATGAGATCTCAAAGCCCACCTCCACAGTGATACACTTCCTCCAAAAAGACCACACCTACTCCAAAAAGGCCACACCTCTGAACAGTGCCACTTCCTTTGGGAGTCATTTTCTTTCAAACCACCACAATCTACTCCCTGGCCCCAAAGGCTTATAGCTACATCATAATGCAAAAATGCATCCAGTCCAATTTCAAAAGTCCTCATAGTCTACAACAGTCTCAAACTTATTTTAAAGTCTAAAGTTCAAAGTCTCTTCTGAGATTCATTTAATCTCTTAACTATAATTCCCTGTAAAATAAAAATCAAAAAGCTGATTACATATTTCCAACATATAATGGAACAGGATATACATTACTATTCTAAAACATAAGGAAGCACATTAAGGAAATACTGCAGCAAAGCAAGACCAAAAACCAGCTGGACAAACTCCAAACTCTGCATCTCCATGTCTAATGTCAAAATACTCTTCAGGTCTCCAACTCTGTTCAGCTTTTTTGACTGCAAGACACTTCTCTCTCTTGGGCTGGTTCTATTCCCTGTTAGCAGCTTTCCCTAGCAAATATTCCACAACTCTGGTATATCCAACATCTTGGAGTCTCCAAGGCAATCCAGGCTTCTCCTTCAGAGATTCATACAATGGCCTCTCTGGCCCTCCATTCAGGGATACCCCTGACACATGCCTGGCCTCAGTGGCTTTCCTTAGTCACTGAGGAAGAGTACATAGCCCCTTTCTTCTATCCTTGACACTAAAACCAGAACTATGTGGCTGAAGCTACCAAGTTCTGAGCTTGCTGGGTCTGGAACACGACCACTTTGTTCAATTATGTCTTCACCAGCTTTCTGATTTCCCTGCTTTCCTTCACTGTCTAAGTTTGGCTGACCTGAAACTGGATCTATAGACCAGGCTGGACTTAAACTCAGAGATCTTTTAATTACAGCTAATAACTGACTAATAACCACAGGAGAGAGTCTACACTATGCTGTTTTGTGGTTTCCTCTGCCAACAGAATTATCCAAATCTCTTCACTTTAGCCTCAGGCAGACTCTTTGGACAAGGATAAAAAGCAGCCACATTATTCACCAAAATATTCACAAGAATGATCTCTAGGCAACATGCTAAAATTCTTCTCCTCTGAAACCTCTTGAACCAGGCCCCCACAGTTCAAATCTTTCATGCTCCTACTTCATCAGCTTTCTGTTTTTGATAGTTTTCTTTACTACCTAAGCTTGGCTGTTCTGGAACTGGATCTGTAGACCAGACTGGCCTCAAACTTAGAGATCTACCAGTCTCTTCCTCTGGAGTGCTGGGATTAAAGGCATGCACCACCACACCAGGCTCTAAGCTTTTCTTTAATTTCTTTATATAATTTGGAAACTTAATTGGGTGGGATCTTTCCCTGAGGTCACCATTCCCTTTATTCCATTTCTTAAATTTGTTTATCTCCTTGAAAACAAGACTTAGTACCCTTCTAATTCCTGGTGCTCCCTTTTCCCCCAGATTGTACATTTTGTATTTTTCTGTGCTTAGCTTGCTCCTTTTCATTATGGATCTTCATAAGAGTGACTGCTAATAACCATAAGACAGAGTCTATACTAAGCTGTTTTAAGGTTTCCTCTGCCAACAGAATTAATCCAAATCTCTTCACTTTAGCCTCAGACAGACTCTTTGGAAAAGGATAAAAAGCAACCATATTATTCATCAAAATATTCGCAAGAATGATCTCTAGGCAACATGCTACAATTCTTCTCCTCTGAAATCTCTTGAACTGGGCCCCCACAGTTCAAATCTTCCATGCTCCTACTAATATGACCTATTAAGCAGTGCTTAAAGCATTCTACTGCTTTCCTAACCCAAAGTACCAAAGTCTAAATTGCTCAAAAGAAAACAAAACCAACTAAACAAACAAACAAACAAACAAAAACCAGATAAATGATGGTCAGGCCTATCACAGTAATAGCCCAGTCTCTGTACCAACTTCTGTCTCAGTTAGGGTTTCTCTTGTTGTGATGAGACACCATGATCATGGCAACTCTTATAAAGGAAAACATTTTATTAGGGTGGGTTACAGTTTTAGAGGTTTAGTCTATTATCATCATGGTGGAGCATGGTGGTGTGCAGGTAGACATAGTACTGGAGAAAGAACTGAGAGTTCTTCATCTTGATCCACAGGCAGCAGCAAGTGAACTGAGTGTCATACTGGGCATGAATCGATCATAGGAGACCTCAAAGCCCCCACAGTGACATACTTGCTCCAATAAGGCCACCCCTGCCACGGACTGGCCCACCGGGAGTACCATGACCGTAGGAGAATTAGGGCTTGGGTAGTCAGGAAGGCAAGGATTCGGCGACTGACAGACAGACAACACACTCAAAAGTGGTTTGAATCTGCTGCAACTTTACTTTTGCAAATCAGTAGTTTATATACAGAAAAGAAAACTATCAAGTCATACAAGGAACAACAAGAGCTTGGCAATAATTCAATTACATCATCTTTAAAAAACATCAAGCACACAGTTACTAATCGGCGCTAGACATATCCCTTCACTCACAAGAACTTTATGACCCAAAGATCAGTCTGTGTTTTTTAAACTTAGTACAGTTCCTAGACTTGTGTAGGCTTCTTGCAGCTGTGTCCTTCATCTTTATCTCAGCCGCTCGCTAGTTTATTATTCATTTTTACTTTTCTGGTTCTCATGACCCATTTAGCCAATTTGGATGCTGCAGATCCTCCCTAAGTATTTCTTCAGTTCTTTACCATATACCTCTTCTAATATAAAACCTTTTTACCTGCTGGAATATGGACACTTGTACTTTTACACCTGTAAGGGGAAAGGTTTCTGCTGTAGTCCTTAAGTTTTCCATGCGGAACTTCCTCAACAGAGGGGCCCACTATCTGCCTCCTATGAGATAATGTTTTCTGCCATAAATCACTTTATTTAGGATTCCTAAAGAATTCCTAGTGGGTGAGTGTTCATTCCCTAGAGGTGCCTGAACTATTATACTTTCTATTATCTAGCAGCTTTAGGCTTGAGGTCTTTAAGGAATAGTTCATTCTGCTATATCTAAATAAGGTCCATGTCCAGCTTTCCCTTTCCTCCACAGTTCACAGCCCAAGCATTCATTAATTTTGGCTGTGTTTTATAGATTAATTAGAACATTATCAGAAAAGCAGTTATACAGAACCCATAGCCCAGAGAGCTCATGATCTGTGAAGCATGTCTCCTTCGAGAAGGAGGCATAACTCGGGCACTCTGCCAGGGACCTCCAGGGAGCTTAGTCCCGTGGGACACGTATCTCCCGTCCACTATTATTGACATAATTGTTCATGCCACACGGACGACACTGGAGTTGGTGTGGAATTTCCGGGTTTTTTTGTTTTTAAGATGCAGCTCCAGCAGATCATGCCTCACTGTGTATAGGGAACGTAGGATAATTTTCAAAAGACAAGGAAATAATAACACAACCAAAAGAAAATAAGAATCAATACCCCAATGAATGCAAAGTATTGTGTCCAATCTAGAGGATTTAAGAGAGCGGACATCTGACTCAAGATCACGAGCTAAGGCATCCAAAGAGCCACTCTCCAAATGAGCTTTACTCATAGCCGTGATATCTTTCTGCAAAGCTTCCATGTTATGAGTGGTATCTGAATCTTTCCAGACTCCTTGTAGATGATTCTTCACCTTTTCCCAACTTTGACTAGCATTATAAGGCAGGGGAGTGACACAAATATATTAATATGCAGCATGACACCTAGTCTCTAATCTATTCTGAATATTAGTCAAATGCTGTCCAAGAGCCAGCACCACTTCTTGGTGTGGCACACCCCTACTCCAACAAGTCCATATTGCCTAAGTGTTGGGGACCGACTCCGGACAGCTGTGTCTTGAACCTGTGTAACCTTCCACGATTTATCAAGCCTCGTGTAAATAGGAGGCTCTTAGCTTAACCACGGAATGTACGATTAAATAAACTTCTTGGAGCCTGTGCTAAATCAGCTAGCTGCAGGGGCCTGGGACCAAAGCGACCTCCTGCTGACCCTCCCTTAGGAATTTTCTTTGTCCTCTCCTCACTCCTGCTCCCCCTCCCTACCTGAAGCCCTGTTTATAAGCTCTAACACACAGTCAATAAACTGAGACCTTGACGCAACTCAGACTGACTCTGTCTTTCTTCACGCGCTTGGTCTCCTTTCCCTCTCACCCCCCATTGATTCCTAGGTGGTCCCTCCTCGAGACCCTCGAATAACCTGGCCTGCTGGACGGGTCACCTAAGAGTGCCACTCCCCATGAGCTTATGGGGGACAGTTATATTCAAACTATCAGAATGGTCAAAAGTACTCAGTGAATATTTGATGAATACAAACACCAAACCTCACTCTAGACTCAGTGCCTTTGTTTCTCTATCCATCCACCCTTATTTTATAGGAGAAAACAGGCTATACTTACCACGGAGTCTTTAGGTGGTAGTCAGGGTATGTCAATGTCATACAAAGAATGTGCACTGCTGAACAGAACAGTGAGTTTCAACTTAGGCCTGGCTCTATTAGGATACCACTGGAGAATAGATACTGCCAAGTGTCATTTGTGACTGTGGTCCATCTGAACCTGAAGAAGAGACAGAGGACAGGAGAAAAATGATGTGTGTGCATGGTCTGAGGTACACAGCCCCCACACAGCAGAGTGGGACTCCGTCTTACTAATCATCTACAATATGCTAGCCCCAAAATGGACAAGCTGCTGTCACCAGCTGGGCTCTTCCCCTGTGTGGTTCCTTATTTTTTTAGCATTAGCATGCTGTTTGCTCACTTGTGTCTCAGTTGTAATGTTTCTCACGGGCATGAACATGTAATTGGCATATTTTCTTTTTAATCTATAGTGCTAAGCACAGGTCTTAGCACAAAGGAGGATCTTGGTAATTCAGACATCCTTCTTCCCTTGGATGTGAACATACCTGCCTTCCTTTGACGTAGAATTCCAGAGTCCCAGTGACCTCAAAAGAAAGCCAGAAACAGACAGTATGGTAATGTGCTCATGAAAGTTGGTTAAAATTATTCTGTGATAGGATGTTGAGCATAGCTGTAAGCATTGCAGCCTTTTTGGTTCACATGGAATCCAATCCCTTCCAAGGATAGAAGACCACAGAGAAGGTTCATGGAAAGAGAAAAGGGGAATGTTCTGGGAGAGAATGCAGCCTGAGTGGGAGAGGATTCTAAGAGTGCTGGGTGAACTTTGCCCTGTATAACTCCTCACACTTAATCTCTCCATTCTCATACACTCCATTAGCAAGCTCATCTGCTGCCATGGTTCTGCTATCCAGGCTTCATTTTGAACTTCAAATGGCTATTTCTATTTTCTTTCCAGATACCTCTACTGTGGTGATATTTTGTTCCTCAAAATATTGTGCACGCTAGTAAACTTTTCTGGGTTCATAGAACAGAACAGCCACTAGATACAGAGGCCAGAAAATGGTGGCACACAACCTTTAATCCTAGCATTCTTAAGGCAGAGAACCATCTGGATCCCTGTGAGTTCAAAGCCACAGTGGAAACAGTCAGGCATGGTGACTCACACCTTTAATCCCAGGAAGTGATGGCAGAAAGCAGATAAGGTGTGAAAACCAGGAACTAGAACTGGTTAAGCTTTTAGGCTTTTGAGCAACAGTTCAGCTGAGATTTTTTTTCTGGATGAGGACTGAGAAGCTTCTAGTCTGAGGAAACAGGATCAGCTGAGGAATTGGCAAGGTGAGGTGGCTGTGGCTTGTTCTGCTTCTCTGATCTTCCATCATTTACCCCAATACCTGTCTCCAGATTTGTTTTTATTAATAAGACATTTTAAGATTCTTGCTACACCCAAGTCAGAAGCTCATTTTTTAATAAAAGGGGGACCTACAGGGCCCTAGCCCCTGTTTTGGGTAACTGTTGCCTTGCTTATGGACCTTGACCTTGATATCCTCCCTATGCTAATTCCCTGCCAGGTTCCACCCTCCTGAATGCTTAAGGGAAGTTCCTTGTCTGTGTATCCTGAATAATGGGTGTTAACAGCTTAGATTCAAGATTGTAAAACATCAGTAGTGAACTTCTGCCCTCCAGGGTCCTCCCATTGTGCTGTAAGCCTGTATTTAACCTCCTACCCCCTTCAAGAAATGACATTCGACATTTAAAATTAAAATATATATATATATAAATTGAATGAATACTGCAAATGTGATCTATGAATACCACAAATGTGATTAATATCATGAGTGTAAGTAATGAATATCATGAGTGTAATTTAAAAAAAAAAGATTCTTGCTACATCAGATATTGTGTTCCCCAAAATATTGTATACCCTAATAAACTTATCTGGGGTCAGAGAACAGAACAGCCATGTAGCCCTAGGCCTGACCGACTGTAACTACAAGCAGTTACCTGCAGCTAGAGCTACTTGGAGCTAGATTAACAACTCAAGTGACTCAGGCTTAAAAAGAAAAAAAAAGCCAGTGCTAAGAACAACTCAGGCCTGCCGGAGCTACGGGTCCAGCTGCACTCGACTGTAATTGCAGCAGCTACACACAACTGCAGCTAGAACTGCTTGTGGCTGAAACACCAATGCATGTGGTCGGAGTTTAAGGAAGCCGGAGACCAGGCTTGACTCGGCTCAAGTGGGAACAACGTGGCTGGATTTAAGCTTTTAGCCAGAACTCGTGGCTATGCTTTCTTCCTCCTTCCCTCCCTCCTTCCCTCCCTCCCTCCTTCCCTCTCTCTCTCTCTTTGGATTTACACCTCAGGCACTAGGTAGCTGTTTGGAAATTCCCTTGGATTTCTACTGTTCTGTGAAGACTTGGTAAGTCAATTAAGATATCAGATATTTTAAAGGAAAAAACTATTTAAAAGAGAAAAAAATTCCACATTTAAAAAAATGGGTATTATGTGTACATTGGAAGAAAATTGGGCTTTGCTTGATAAAATTTTAGGCAATCTGAAAATGGAACAACTATATGAGAAAATTAATATTTATGGGATTATGCACATTATTACTTTCCTTATCTTTATTTTACTATTTAAAAAGATAGTCAATTTAAGTACCAGGGTAAAAGCTTTAGAAAAACCTATTAAAACTGGGCAGTGGTGGCTCACACCTTTAATCCCAGCACTTGGGAGGCAGAGCAGGCTGATCTTTGTGAGTTAGAGGCCAGCCTGGACTACAGAGTGAGTTCCAGGAAAGGTGCAAAGCTACACAGAGAAACCCTATCTCGGAACCCCCCCTCCAAAAAAAAAAAGAAAAAGAAAGAAAAAAGAAAAACCTGTTAAAATGAATTAGAGAAATTCAGATTCAGACAGGTGAAATTGTTTCAGGGTTAGATTATAAGGTTACAGAAAGAAAGCCTGTTTTCACACAATCACCCTTAATTTATCTGGTAACTGTACAGCAGCTACCTGGTCAAGTGAATGCACAAAATATTTGGACTCCAATTGAAATGTTAGAATTATGAAGGTTTAAGGAGGCAATAGTATCTTATGGCATGCATTCCCCATTTGTAAAGCAAATGTTAAACTCCTGGTCAACTTATAATAAGATTATACCACAGGACTGGCAAGAACTGGTAAATGCTGTCCTGGAACCCAGGGCATAGCTCCAGTGGTGAATGTGGTTCAAAGAGGAAGCTAAAAACAGAAAATTAGTGGAAGGCTAGAGGTATACAAATCTCCCAGGATCAGCTTGTTAGAGAAGGCCAATATGCTTCAATACAAACACAATGCTTATATGATAACCAAACCCTAATTCTATGTCAAATGGCAGCCTTGAATTCATGGGACAGAGTTGAGGAACCAGGAAAGAAAACTGAGTCATTTAGAAAGGTTATACGGGGCCCAAAAGAATCCTTCATGGATTTCTTACAAAGACTGACTTCAGCAGTAAAGAGAACGGCCCTGAATTCCAAAGCTAGCAAGATAATAATCAAATCTTTTGCTTTGGAGAACACGAACACAGCATGCAAGAGAATAATCAGGCCGTTAAAGGCAATCACACTTGGAAAATTGGATTAGAGACACCTTTAATGTTGAAGCTCATGACCATGATGATATGTGTGTAGGAGAAGCAATTTCAAAAGTTTTGAGGAATGTTAGATGTTTTGGATGTGGAAAGCAAGGACATTTGAAAAGGGACTATAAGCAGTGCATTCCTAGAAACAATGTTTCTTCAAGGAACAATGGCAACAGAATGCCCCTTCCTTCTGGAGTATGCAGAAGGTGTGGTAAGGGAAAACACTGGACCAACTAATATAGATCAACAAGGGACAGACAAAGTAATACTTCGCCTTGGTCTTTGGAAACTCCCAGAGGGCCCTCAGGCAGGCCCCCACAGAAAATCCAGTTCAAACCTTTCCTGAAGTCGTAGAGGAAACTCCTACTCAGAGCAATTAAATAACCAAGTACCTATTGGAATAAACCAGGCTGCTCGGGATGATGAAACAGAGAGAACAGAAAATTCAGGAGAAAACATAAAGAAAATTTTTTGGCAAACTTCTATAAATGAACAAAGACCAAAATTAACAATAAGAATAAATGGTGTTTGTTGTCTTGTCTGGTAGACATAGGTGCTGATATGACCATAATTGCATCAGAATTTTGACATCCAACTTGGCCTCTTCAGGAGGTAAACATCCAGCTGTTAGGAACTGGAACATTATCTCAAGTGAAACTGAGTGCAAGATGACTCGAATGTATAGGTCCAGAAGGACAGAGAGGAAAATTAAAACCTTATGTCGCTAACATAGCTATGAACCTGTGGGATCTAGACCTGTTGCAACAATAGAATACTCAGATTAACATCCCTCCAACCTCAGAAACAAATCATAAACTAACACATGTTTCTGAGAGAAATATTAGAGGTATTATTCTAAAAAGTGGTCACCAGCCATCTAGATTGTGCAAGAACAGGGCACAACTGATGATCTTCCAAAGTCACCAACAGGTCTACCTTTAAAATGGTTAACAGACAAGCCTGTATGGGTTCATCAATGGCCTTTAACAACAGAGAAATTCCAGGCTTTAGAAGAGCTGGTAGAAGAACAGTTAAATGCTCAGCATATTGAAGAATCAACCAGCCCTTGGAATTCTCCTGTATTTATTATTAAAAAGAAATCTGGTAAATGGAGAATGGTAACAGACCTTAGAGCAATTAACAAAGTAGTTCAGCCAATGGGCTCTCTACAATCTGGAATTCCTTTGCCTACTCTGTTGCCAAAAGGATGGCCTCTTGCAGTTATTGATTTAAAAGACTGTTTCTTTTCAATACCCTTACAAGAAAAAGACAGAGAAAGATTTGCCTTCATGGTGCCTACTTATAATAATTCTCAACCGGTTAAGAGATATCAATGGAGGGTCCTCCCACAGGGAATGTTGAATAGGCCAACCCTGTGCCAATATTTTGTACAACAGCCATTGGAAGCAATACGTAAAAAAATTTCCTAGTCTATAATTTATCATTATATGGATGACATTTTACTAGCTGACTCAAATGCAGACACTTTAGAAAGAATGTTTGAAGAAGTAAAGAAAATTTTGCCTTGCTGGGGATTACAAATTGCCCCTGAAAAGATACAAAGAGGAGATTCCATTAATTATTTAGGATATAAAATAGGTCTACAAAAAATTAGACCCCAAAAAGTACTGCTGTGGGATGTTCTGTATGTCCTGTGGGAGCCCTTCTTGGGTTCTTTGTGGCGTTACCCAGCAGGTCCGCATAGAGGATGATTAGGACCATGGGCCTGAGTGCAGGTGTCTGAGATGGTCTGCACTTGGCTGTGCTGGGGGATGGTCTGTATGTCAAGTTGTTCTGATTGATCAATAAATAAAACCTGATAGGCTGTGGCTAGGCAGGAAGGATAGGCGGGACTAACAGAGAGGAGAAATAAAAGGACAGGAAGGCAGAAGGACTGACTGCCAGATGCCGCCAGCACAAGAAGCATGTGAAGATGCTGCTAAGCCATGAGCCACGTGGCAAGGTATAGATTTCTAGAAATGGGTTACTTTAAGATATAAGAAAAGTTAGCAAGAAGCCTGCCACGGCCATACAGTTTGTATGCAATGTAAGTCTCTGTGTTTGTTTGGTTGGGTCTGAGCGGCTGTGGGACTGGCGGGTGACAAGGATTTGTCCTGACTGTGGGCAAGGCAGGAAAACTCTGGCTACAAAGTACAAATTAGGAGAGACAGACTACAGACTCTTAATGACTTTTAAAGATTATTTGGAGAAATTTCTCATCTATGACCTATTGTTGGGGTAAAAAATGATGAACTGAATAATTTTTTCAAAACCTTAGAAGGTGACAAGGACTTAAATAGTCCAAGAGAATTATCACCTGAAGCTGAGAAAGAATTGGCCTTGATAGAAAAGAAAGTGCATGAAGGACACGTGGATCATATCTATCCAAAGCTGGATTGCATTTTGGTTTTTCTACCCTCTAGGCATTTTCCTACAGAAATATTAATGCAGAAGGAAGAGATTATATTGGAATAGATATTTTTACCAAATAAACTGAATAAAATTTAAAAACTTATGTGGAAAAAATCTCTGACTTGATTTGGAAAGGAAAATTGAGACTTTGTCAATTAGCAAGAATAGACCAAGCAGAAATTGTCATACCTTTAACTAAGGAGGACATTAAAAAATTATGGACAGAAAGTGAACCTTGGCAAAGAGCTTGTAGTAATTTTTTGGGAGAAATTAACAGCAAATATCCCAAAAGCGATAGAATTGATCTTATAAAGAGAGCTGATTGGATCTTGCCTCGAATTGTATGGGAAATACCCATATCTGGAGTTCATACATTTTATACAGATGCAAATAAACCAGGAAAGGCAGGTTACAAATCAGAAAATTTAAGTAAAATGATTCAAAGTCCTTATAATTCAGTTCAAAAATAAGAATTGTATGCTATTCTGTTGGTATTAATGGATTTTTCAGAACCTCCCAACATAGTAACTGACTCTCAGTATGCAGAAAGAGTGGTATTACATATTGAGACTGCAGAATTTATCCCCAATGCTTCAGAATAACTTCACTATTTATTCAATTGCAAGATACAATCAGGAAAAGGAGTCATCCTTTATATATAACTCACATCTGATCCCATACTGGTCTGCTAGGCCCTCTAGCACAAGGTAATGATGAGATTGATAAATTATTGATAGGAAATGTGCTGGAAGCCTCAGAATTTCATAAAAAAAATCATGTCAATGGTAAAGGTTTAAAAAAGAATTTTTCCATAACCTGGCAACAAGCCAAGGAAATTGTAAGGAAATGTCCTACTTGTTCCTTTTACAATCAGACGCCATTACCAGCAGGATGTAACCCAAAGAGTATTCAGTGGAATGAAATCTGGCAGATGGATGTGTTTCACTTTGCAGAATTTGGAAAATTGAAATATGTACACCATACCATTGATACTTATTCAGGATTTCAATGGGCAACTGCTTTGAGTTCTGAAAAAGCTGATTCTGTAATCACTCATTTGCTAGAAGTTATGGCCATCATGGGTATACCTGCACAAATTAAAACTGACAATGCTCCAGCATATGTCTCTGTTAAAATGAAACAGGTTTTTGCTTGTTACAATATAAAGCATGTTACAGGTATACCACATAATCCTACAAGCCAAGCAGTTATAGAAAGATCAAACAGAACTCTAAAGGATATGCTAAATAAACAGAAAGGGGTAACAAAACCCTCCAGAAATACACTGCATAATGCTCTATTAATTTTGAATTTTCTCAATGCTAATGAGAAAGGAACAACAGCTGCAGAGAGACATTGGATAATAGAAAAAAACTACAGAATTAAATCTATCTTTAAGGATGTGTTGACCTCAGAATGGAAATCTGCGATATGTGTTACATTGGGGACAAGATTTTGCTTTGGTTTCTACAGGAGGAGATAAGCTGTGGATACCATCAAAATTGATAAAGCTTCAATTTGAACAAGAGAGACCTCTTAATTAGAGGAGGTGATAGTTCATCAACCAGCATGACTCTCCAATTTAAACTAACTCATACCATTAACACATGCATTTTCATTTAATCAGATATAACTTGCCAAAAAGGAACCTCCCCAAAATTAGTCTTGGGGAAAGGTTTTTGTTTTTGTCTTTTAGGAGAATGAAGGCTAAGGAATCTGAAGAACACTGGACAAATGAGACAACTGTAGAAAAAGGACAAATCATCTGTCCCAGGAAAAAGAGTAAAATGATCTATTCGTATATCATCTATAAAATGTCATAAGTCTTCCTAAATGTTTGTTTCTGCTCTTCTCTAAAGACATTTAACACTATTGGTCTTCTTGTAGTCCCAGTTCAATTAAAATTTAAAGCTGGCTTTGGAGTTGAAGAATGGCTCTCTCCTTCTTTAAACTCAAGCATGTTGTTAAAAGGAAAATGCAAACTCCCTGTATCATGCCAGAAGAAAGAGCCATCTTCCGATATGGGACAGGAGAAAAAACAAATTAATTAAGGGACTATTCTATTACTAATCTCAACTCTTTGATTCTATTCTGATTCTTCAAACTTTTCTTAAAGTATGAATTTTATATGAAAATTTACAAGATTAATATATATATATTAAAGTTTGTTAAGATAATAATGGTCATATAGAATACTAACTACTTCTAGAGAAAAAAGGCTTCAATTAGCTGCCTATACATGTCTTTGTGTTTGAGTCTTTATCAGTTTTCTGCAGGAAATCATGGCCAGGCCTAACATCAACTGAAGTTTCCAGGAAGATGGGGCCCCACAACAACAATTCCACGTGGACAATAATAATACTACTAAGCTGACAAACATCATCTACAGATCAGCTTTGGAATAAAAACTGCTCAGTGCAATTTTGAGAGGGCTAGCTGAGATGATCCAGTTTCAAAGACTTCTTGAATAAGGACTTGAGATAAACCCTGAACTTTGGCATTATGCACAGACTGGATAACAAAGGATATAGCTACCTTTCTTAGAATTTGACAATTAACACAAATTTTTTATTTTCAGAATAAAGATACCTTTGCCCATATCCAGCAGCAATCAATTTTAAGAATACGATGCCCACATTCCCAAAGAGGTGGTGTGGGGCGGGTGGTTTTTTTGGTCTGCTAATGGGTTTTGGGTTTGGGATAATTTTCATTGTTTAGAAGGGTTGGTTTCAAGTTGTTGTTAAGGGTTAGGAAAAGGGCTAAGCAAAGGAGATTAGATTTAAGATTCTTGTTTTAAAAAAAGATACAAAGAAATGATAGAATAGAGGATAGATTATTGAATCTACTTGGAAAAATAAAGAGAAGATATAGATATGATATAGATAAAAAGATAGATTATTAAATCTACTTTTAAAAGACAATTACTAGTTTTAAATACTTTACATTGGATTGGGTTTGATTTTTGTATATTGTATACAAATTATGTATATTGTGATTGATATTGTTAGAAAATGCTATACATATATTTCTAACCTTGTTCAAGATATTGTACTTATACCATTCATTTAACAATGTAATGCAATTTGCTGATCCTTGTATGTTATTATTACCAACTATTAGGATGTAAAGAAATGAAATTTAGTAGTTAGACATTAGAATCAAACTTGTAGTTAGGTGTGTTTTGAAGATCGAGCAGATATATTTTAGATAAACAGGTCATCTTCAAACCCTTCAGAGATCTACAGAATATGGCAATTAAAAGGTTTTAATAACTTAGAAAATTTTTCTTTTTTTGTTATGACTATGAGACATGTCGGCTCCTGGCAGTACCAATCTACTTCAGAGAAAACATAGGCATTGAAGAAACTGCATATGGAGTTAACTTTCATTGTGGCAAAAGTTAGCCACTGGACAACAAAGTATCCTCGAATCAACTGCTGACAACAGGACAAAATGGACAGACAGGACATGAAACAAAGGACTACAGATTCTTGCCAAGATAAGTGTGGCTGTAGCTTTAACAAAAGGCATCTTCTGAGGCCTCTTTTCTCAGGGGAGGACAGCAGCAGCAGTGAAAAGTAAGAAAGGGTTTTTAGTATCAGCTCTCACCTCTTGGGCTTTTAACTCTGCATTTGGCTCTGTGTTTCTTATTTAATAAGACTGTTACATCTACATTTGAGTCCGAGCAAAAACTACAGATTTGGGTTAAAAGCATGTACATTTTCCTTCTGTCCAGAGAGCCAGGTACAGATTGGACAGAGATGTCTTAGGCCTGATGAAACACACTTTTAAGTTTATATTTAGATGACAACCAATATAAATCTAAAATGTTGAGCTTGTAACTGAACAGTAACATGCTTATCAGACTAGCTTATCAGAATACTATTAAATGTTAAGCTCGGAACTTTTGTATAATAGAAGGGGAAAGCAATCCGAAACATTTCTCATATGAACTGCAAAGCTATTTTCTCAGCTATGAGTAGCAAGGAAGCCTCAGGTAGGATGGATTTCCCCAGCAAACTGGCCAGCAGTATGTGCACAGGCTGTTGTTGGCTCCAGTGCAGACAGAGCCTGGGATTCTGCTGCCACAAGACCCATGCTGGCTCATCTTTGCCATCCATGATGAAGAGCAGCTTCTCAGAGTGAGACAGGATCTGCCTGATTGGAGCTGTGGGCACACAGCTGATCTTTTGCTATGAGCTCAACCAGACTCAGCGGCTTGCACTGGGCCAGCTCTCTGCAGCTGAAGTAGAAGACATACTGGAAGTGTGGTACCTATAGAGCTGGCCTCCCCCAGGCTCTCCTCACCTTCCTGGCCAACATTGACTTCCCAATTCCAGCAGCCACCGCTAATATGACTAATTCAGGCTCTTCCTGGATACCTGGGCTTAGGCCAAATAAATCTTAGACTTCAATCAGATGTTCTCTCTCTCTTCTGCTATATCATAACATCAGCTTTCCCTGACCAGGGTTCTGTTGGCTGTTTCCTGTCTGCCTACTTCCCCCTCTCAGACCTTTCTCCAGGGATGCAGGTTAATCACTCATTTTCCAACTCCACCATCAATTCTCTTGCCAAATAGACTTCTTCTTCTTCTTCTTCTTCTTCTTCTTCTTCTTCTTCTTCTTCTTCTTCTTCTTCTTCTTCTTCTTCTTCTTCTTCTTCTTCTTCTTCTTCTTCTGTTTTTTTGAGACAGTGTTTCTCTGTGTAGCTTTGTGCCTTTCCTGTATCTCACTCTGTAGACCAGGCTGGCCTTGAACTCACAAAGATCTGCCTGCCTCTGCCTCCCGAGTGCTGGGATTAAAGGCGTGTGCCACCACTGCCTGGCCCAAGTAGACTTCTTAATGAAAACAAGTAGTCAAATTCTTTACTTTACTGGAATGGTGAAACTTTCCACCCCTTACTGTTGACTTGTGATTAAAAGAAAAACAATTTTCCCCCAGGTATCAGGGCAGGGAGCACAATGTTCTCTTATTCTGAAGTGTTCATCCCAACACCTGAATCATCTCCAAGTTACATTTTGAAAAGCTTATCTGTATTTCATTGGCAGACCCAAAGCTGTTTCTCTAGCCAGCAAAATACCTTGAGCCACACCCACCTCACAGAGCAAGGCTGTTTCTCTGTCTCCTCCCCTCTTCTCTGTGAATGGAGTTCCAGTAACCTTCTCCACCCCATACTTACACACCTGGAGCACAAGGGTTTAATTGTACTCAAAGTAACTCCCTCCCCAACACACCCAAGGCATAAAAAAATAAGATACTTTTTCAATTAAACAAACACAATCGAAAACTGCCCAGATAATAGAATAAACTCCATTGTCCTACCCACATAATTTCCCTCACATATGTGTTTTAAAACTTCATATAGAATATTCAAAAACCTTTATTTCATCCTTTGCCTCTCTCAATATAACCAAGTTACTTTTTACTTCAATGTGCTTTTTTAAAAATGATTTTATATATTTTGGTAAGAATGTCCTCCTTCACACTCAAACTCTGGAAAAATGGCTGAGGTGACTATTTAACATATCAAAGTCAACTCTGGCCACCACTCTTCCTCAGTCCCTACTTGTTATAGAATTATCCTGGCTGCATACCATGTCCTGAGCTCCTTTCCAAAAAGACTCAGCCCTTCTGAATCAAGCTGCCAATTTGACTCTATGAAAGTATGTATGGATCATTTATTTCTGCTAGTTTCTGCCACCCACCAAATTAGATTCAATTTCTAAAATCTGACTCTTCAGCCGCTTTCCCTCTCTTTCTGCTACTCCTTGTCCACTCCATAAGTGTCCCCCAGCCTCTAGAAACTTCTGCTCCTGCCTGGGCACTTGTTTAGCATCTCCTGGCTCTAGCCTGCTGCACTCATCTGGGTATTTCTTTATGCCTATAAGAGAACATCTTTCTACTAAAGACACTTAGCCTTTCTCTTCTCCCAAAAGCCTCAGCTGTTCTCTCCTCTCCTTCTCTATTGGATACGTGTCACCCTGGAGCTACCTACTTTATCTGCTATTACTACAAAAGCCACAGGTATTATTGCCAGGAACCTCCTGACTCCCTGCTGGGCCACCAATCTCATGGGAAGGGACACCTTTCCTCTATGATTCAGAACATTTCTCTCTAACAAGTTTCCCATTCCACTTGGAGGTGACCTGGATGAAAATTTTTGTCACAAGGATACTTTATCCACCTCAGTTCAGCTCCTTCCTGGACCTTTCTCTTGTTTCCCCTTGGGAGGTGCAGTTCCCTCCTACAACTTACCTATAACCCTTCCCATGTCTCCTCCTCTAAGAGCAGCCTGCAGTCATGAAGTCACTCTAAACTTTTCAGGTCCACTGCACTATCTCTCAGCTCCTGCCTGAAGTCCTGCAGTTGCTGCTCTGAGCTCCCTCTTGAAGTTTCGTTTCCTGCCTCTGGCAGAATTCCTATTCTTTATGACAATGTTCCCTCTCAGATGTTTCCTGCAGCCCCACAGCTTCTCTAAGCCCACCTGGGTCACTGTGCTCTCTCTCAGCCCCCTCTTGGAGCATATAGGAACCCTCCCCACAGTGGTGTTTTGTTCTGTGACCCTTTCTCTCTTCCTCCATTAACTCAGATTTTATTACAGCCTTGCTTTGTTACTACAAACAGCTTGACTTCAGTATAGACCAATGGCAAAGACTAAAACATTTGATTTAAAATTTTCTCATATGATAACTTTGCCCAAACAAAGGATCCCCAAATCTCTTATATGTATATTTGCTCTATGCTACATTTACAAAAGTCACTTATCTCTAAGGTTTCTCTATTTCTCACTCTTAAAAATCTTTTCTCTATGATTTCTCTGCACTCAGCTCTCAAAAAATAAATCTCTCAAGATTATGCTGTAAACTCTATCTCAGGATATAAATTCATTAGGTATGGTTAAAAAGTCTATAAAACCTGTTTTCCAGGTAGCCTCACTGGTGATGTGAGTAGCAGTCCAGTCATCCTTGTTCCACATCTAGTATCCTCCTATGAGTGAGTACATACCATATTTGTCTTTCTGAGTCTGGGTTACCTCACTCAGGATGATTTTTTCTAGATCCATTCATTTACCTGCAAACCTCATGATGTCATTGTTTTTCTCTGCTGAGTAGTATTCCATTGTGTATATGTGCCACAATTTATTTATCCATTCTTCAGTTGAAGGGCATCTAGGTTGTTTCCAGGTTTTGGCTATTACAAACAATGCTGATATAAACATAGCTGAGCAAGTGCTCTTGTGGTATGATTGAGCATTTCTTGGGTATATGCCCAAGAGTGGTATAGCTGGATCTTGGTGAAAACAGGACCCCACGAAAGACACGGGGATCACCCAATGACAGAGAAATGGATGAGATCTACATGAACAGCTTGGACATGAGTGGGAGCAATGAAGGGTGAGGGTCGAGGGAAAGAGCTTGGGGGAGCGAGAGATCCCAGCTGGATCAAGAACAGAGAGGGAGAACAAGGAATAGGAGACCATGGTAAATGAAGACCACATGAGAAAAGGAAGAAACAAAGTGCTAAAGAGGCCCACAGAAATCCACAAAGATACCCCCACAAAAGACTGTTGGCAATGGCCGAGAGACAGCCGGGACTGACCTACTCTGGTGATGGGATGGCCAAACACCCTAATAGTTGTGCCATAAACCCCATCCAAGGACTGAGGAATCTGGATACAGACATCCACGGCTAGGCCCCGGGTGGAGCGCCGGGAGTCTAATTAGCGAGAAAGAGGAGGGTTTATATGAGTGAGAATTGTTGAAACCAAGGTTGAATAAAGCACAGGGACAAATAGCCAAATGAATGGAAACACATGAACTATGAACCAAAGGCTGAGGGGCCCCCAGCTGGATCAGGCCCTCTGAATAGGTGAGACAGTTGATTGGCTTGATCTGTTTGGGAGGCATCTAGGCAGTGGTACCAGGTCCTGGGCTCGCTGCATGAGACAGCTGTTTGAAACCTGGGACTTATACAGGGACTCTTGGCTCAATCTGGGAGGAGGGGACTGGACCTGCCTGGACTGAGTCTATCAGGTTGATCTCAGTCCTTGGGGGAGGCCTTGATCTGGAGGAGATGGGAATGGGGGTGGGCTGGGGGAAGGGGGGGCAGGAGGGGGGAGAACAAGGGAATCTGTGGCTGTTATGTAGAACTGAATAGTATTGTAAAATTAAAAAAAAAATAAAATAAAAAAAAATTTTAAAAAGTCTATAAAACCTGTAACAAAATTTGGCTTAAGACTTATAACAAAAGGCTTATAGTTAAAAATCTATATGTGGGTAGTCTTAATTTGATACAACATTATATATGTAACTCAACTCTCATATAAAAAATAGAACTACTTACTGTAAATATAACATGGATCCAGCTCTTGCTTAGTTAAATAGATATTGTAAATAGCAACCACATGGTTGGCAACCATCTTTACTAAGATTAAAGGGTATATGCCACATGACTTCACCACCATCTTAAGATATAAACCATGGTATAAACCAACTAAGGCAGCACCTATAAAACTTCTTAGTCCTTGATTTATTACTGTATTTACTTTTTAGACTAAAGAAAGCAGCAGGTCTCTAAAAATACTTTAGATTAGGTTGGATTTTTGTATGATGATAATTTCCTAAGGGTATAAAGATATACTTAGTGTTATTTATTTGCATTATTTATCAGGCATGACAAAACATGAGGTGCAAGGGAACCCACTACAAGAATTTTTATTGGAGAAAGAAAAGAATAGGACATCAATAGGCCTAGTGAAAAGAAAGGTGCAGAGGAGAGCAGGGAGCAGGTGAGCTGCTTTTATAGGTAACCTCCCGCATGTGTATATGGGCTTGCGTAGTTATGCCATGCATGCTCATAGATTATGTGATCACACTGCCCACAGATTACATGACCATGCTGCACACAGATTACATAGGACTTAAGGCCCTGGAATGACTAAGCATTTTGCCTGACTGCTGGAGAGTGCATGAGTGGTCATATGGCTCCAGAAGTAGCTAAGAATAATAACATTCCACCCTTTTTGTTATTATAAAAAGTAAGGAGTTAGGGGAGGTGGGTGAATGCCAATAGGGGTGCCATGTCTCCTGGAATTGTTTCCAGCTGACTTGGTGGGCATTGGTTAATTTTTAGGGGTGGGGAGGGGACTTTTGCCAAGGTATCCAGTCCTCCTGAGGCAGCTGATTGTCTCTGCTGCTGTTCCGAGCCCTGCAAAATCGTCCAGCACCATTTAGATCTGACAGGGTACTGGCAAGTCAGAAGATCAAGTTTAGGAAAAAAAATCTTTCTTAGTTCCTAGTACAATGGGGGGAAAGGGGAGATGAGATGAGGGGAGGTCCCTGAGGGGTTCCAGGATAAGGGAGGGGGGTCCTGGAACCAGGAAAGTTTGAATGATACTTATCTGAAGTGGATCTGACCTGTCCAGATGGGTCCAAGCCAACTCTCTGGAGCTCAGAGGAATTTTTAAGTTTATGAGGGAGACAGATTTTAGACATATTAAGAAGCAACCAAAGAGAATTTAAAATTCTGAGTTGGTAGCTATGATACTATAGTATTTAGTACTCTGCTATGAGAATTTTATTGGTTAGTGTTAAAGTTATGGAGTCATATAGCAAGAGAGGTGGAAAGAGAAATATGGAACAGGCTTTTTTTTTAAAAAAATCAATTAGGCTTTCTATCTTCACTTGAGATAAACCTTAAGACACCTGTTTCCTTTCATTATCACCATATCATTTTAGCATCCAGGAGACACAGGTGATTGATCACTGAGAGCATTTAACAGTAATAAACTGTTATATTAAAGTCTGTTTTTTGCAGAGTCCAGACCCTTTTGAGTCTGGGGGTGTGAATACTTCTGGGGTGTTACTGTTTCTTACTGCCTGGGTGTATTTGCTGGTCTTTGCACCTCCGGCTCTATGACTGACATGGTCCTGTAACAAGCAGCTCAGTACTTAATTAGAAATTTGAATATTATTAGAGACAGGGAGGGAAACTGATGAAGCAGAATGTGATCAGTAGAGACAGGAGAACTCAAAGGAAGAAAAACATATGGGATTCCCAATCTAGCGGGATTGAGTATGGTGGTGGGATGAAACCTCATTCTTCTGGAATTGGAGACAAGGGAGTAGATCCCAGTGTCCTCTGGAACTTAAGAGAGCAAGGCCCTGTTTGCAACACTGTGTATGGGGAGGAATTCCCCTGCATTAGGGGTGGGGTAAAAGGCTTCAGGTAAGATAGGTAAATCCAGTGGGGGAAGCACTTGACCTTAGCAGCTGTAGGGGTTACAAGAATTACCTTGAAGGGTCCCTGTCACTTAGGGGAAGGGGGTAAGCTGTGCTGGCCTGGAAGGGAAAGAGGGACCTGATCCCTGATGTTGATTGGGGGTGGGCAGGAGTTGTCACATGGCTGGGGTAGGGAATGGTCATCAAAATTCCACAAGAGAGAATGGAAATGATAGAGTAAGGGCATGAGCAGGTGGTCAGGGAGGACTGAAGTTTTGGATAGAAGGCCAGGGGTTAGAACTGGCCTCTCATAGATGAGTTTGAGTAGTGTAATTAAAAGGGAAGGGCCCAGAGCCTGAAAAGAGCCAGAGGTAATAGTTTTACCCAGTTAAGGTGAAGTTCCTGTGACATCTTAATAAGAATGTTTTTAAAGAACAGTTGGTCCATTCCACCTTCTCTGAGGACTGAGGATGGTAAGGGATATGGAAATGCCAAAGGATGTTAAGACTTTTAGATAAGGTTTGGGAAATCTGGGCCATTATCAGACTGGAGAGAGGCAAGAATCCCAAATCAGGGGATAATCTCCCAGAGAAGGAGGTCAGAGACTTTCTGAGCCCATTTATTAGAAACCAGGAAAGCCTCCACCCAGTTTGAGAAAGAATCCATGAGCAAGAGAAGATATTTAATTTGTCTGACATTGGGTATATGGGTAAAATCTACTTGCCAGTCCGTTCCCGGAAGAGAGTCCCTAGTTTGGTGAGTGGGAAAAGGTTGGCTCCAATATTTTGAGTTGGAATTTGACTTTTGACAAATTTCACAAGAAGAAGTAATAGTCCTTAAGAACTGTAAGTCCTTAAAGGTAGGCTGTAGGTGAGCCTTGACAAAATGAGATGGAGCCTGACTATTAGGGTAGAAGAGATGATGTAGACAGGACAGAATTTGCCAAGTGTCAGGGGGTGACTGTGAGGTTGTAGTATGTGGATTCTCTGTGGTGGGGAGGGTGAGTCTGGAACCTGGAGGGCTGCTGTCCTAGCTGACTGGTTGGCCCAGTTATTTCCCTTGGAGATGATGGGGCTGTTGGTCTGATGAGACCAGTAGTGAATTTCTTAGCTTTGGGGAGATGGGAGGCTTTTAGCATGGCCATTATTTGGCCTGAGTTAGATATGGATCCTCCTTTTGCTGTAAGAAGCCCATGCTCTTTCCAGATTGCAGTGTGGGACAGAAGGATGTGAAAATCATGTTTGGAATCTGTATAAACATTTAGGGATTGTCCCTGTGCCAACTGGAAGGCACAGGTGAGAGCTATTAGTTCAGCCTGATGGTTAGTAGTGTGGGCAGGGACTGCCTTGCTGCAACCACTCCAGTATCTGACACTATGGCATAACTTGCTTTATGGGTCCTCTCATGTAAACAGGAGCTGCCATCTGTGTAGCAAGTATAAGAGGCCTGAGGCAATGTGCCCACCTGTATGTGTGAAGGATAGGGCAATAGGTCCTCTAGGGTTTTGGTACAGGAATAAGATGTGGAATAGTCAGTATTAGGTAGAGGGAAGAGTCTTGAGATATTAAGGGATGGGAAAGTTTGGAAAGTAAGTATGGCATCTTCCACCAGTGCCACTTGGAGAGAAAGAACTTGGGAAGGAGGTAAAGCTTGTAAGCCTTTATAACTTAAGAGACGGGACAGGTTATGGTGGAAAAAGATAATGGTGGGTGTTATGAACTGCAGGATTGTAGTGTGAGACCAAAATGAGCCATCTTAGAAATAAGACCAAAATGCTTTCACCCTAAAATTAAGGCCTAAGATTTCTCCTTTTGAGAACAGGCCAGAAGTTACTGAGACCAGTCAGTTCAGATTCCAGAAACCAGGAAGTGTAAAAATACAGAGTCACAAGGTAGTCAGGAGGTAATGGCTGCCGGACTATGGAATGTCCTCTCCCTGGCCCCCTAGGCAACTGCTTGACCATAGAATGTCCCAACCCTAGTTTCCATAGTGACTGTGTAATCACCAGATGCCCCCATCTGGGGGCAGCCAATGAAAAATGGTGGTGGGCAACTACTTCCTTAGAAGGAAAACTGAATTGTGATTTCTGGAATTCCTAGACACAAGCCAATCAGAATTGTACCTGTACTAGCACCCCTAAATGATGTAACCTTGTGACTTTTCCCTTTAAAAACTGAGCTTGCAGACAGGTGGGCGCTTCCTCCAGTCTCCACTGCGTTGGATGTATTGGACGAAGTCCCTGCCTAGGCTTGTATTGCTTTTGGATATCCAGAATTAAACCTTGCTTTTGCATTCCGGCATGCTCGTCTTTGATGGTCTCTCTGGGGGTCACGATCTGGGCACAACAGTAGTAAGAATTCAACTGAATATGATAAAGTTATACCTGGAAAAAAATCAAGGCATTCTTCCAGAGGAACCCATCTCAAAGAGTATTTGGTGTTATTCAGCTTTATTAACCTATCAACTGTCTTCTGCTATGAATTTCATGTGCACTCACAACTTCTCCAAGAACTTTTAACGATGTATTTTACCTAGCATCCTAGGCCAATGGCAAACAGTCTCCTGAATTAAGGTAAACACCCTTCTGGAGATACTGCCTTGGAGACAAGGTACATAGCTTTGTTTCTTGTGCTAACGAAGCTCAGACCCTCTTTCCTCTCACAGGCCAAGTGGCATTCCAGAGCAGTTGACTCAGAACAAAAGGATTTTTTGCATACCAGGTGCAATGTAGCTTTGAGACAGGTTTTCCTAGCTCTGAGCAAAGTTATACCACTCTGCCAGTAAATGGTGGCATAGGAAAATAGAGCAGTTTTGTTTTAGTGACTTAAAGACTCTTTTACCTAACCACCTGTAAGACTGTAGTTTGAGCACATTTATGATAGATTTGTAACATTTTACCTAACCACTTATATATTTTGAGGATATATTTTGAGCACATAAATTCCCTTTCTGACTTATTCCAGGCCTTATCTGAACCCACCTCCTCTATTCACTCCTGTAGTAGGAATCTTAAAAGTTCTTATTAATAAAATCAAACCCGAGGCCAGTTATTGGGGTCAATGCTGGTAGATCAGAGAGACAGAACAAGCCACAGCTATCTCACCTTGCCAATTCCTCAGCTGGTCCTGTTTCCTCAGACTGGAAGCTTCTGTGTCCTCATCCCCAATGGCTCTCAGCTGAACTGTTGCTGGAAAGCCTGAAGCTTAACCAGCCACATGCTTAACCAGCCTAATGCCGCTAGTTTCTGGTCCTCACGCTTTATATATCTTTCTGCTTTCTACCACCACTCCCTGGGATTAAAGGCTGGCTTTCTGGGATTAAAGGTGTGTGTCACCATGCTTGGCTATTTCCAATGTGGCCTTGAACTCACAGAGATCCAGAGGGATTTCTATCTCTGGAATGCTAGGATTAAAGGTGTGAGTGCCACCATTTTCTAGCCTTTGTATTTAGTGGCTGTCTGTTCTCTGACCCCAGATAAATTTATTAGAGTACACAATATTTTGGGGAACACAATACCACCACATTTCCTCCCTTTTTGTCTAAAATTAAAAAAGCTTATAACTAATACAAAAAAAACTATCTTCAATAAGTATATGCAATATATAGTCAAGATTACATTAACAATGTCTAGTCCATTAACATTTGACAGATCCAGACAAAAAACTCCATTATATATATTAACAATGTCCAGTCCAGTAACATCTGATAAACTCAGACCAAAAAATTTTCATTACTTATCTTATTTAAAACAAGTAGTTCCTTTTTAAAAGTAGATTCCATAATCCCCCTTTTTATCTTATCATATCCATATTCTCTCTTTTTTCTTTTCATAATACATTCAGTAGTCTACCTTTTGTCATTTTTATATCTTCCCCTTTTTCTTCAGTGTAGATTCAATGATCTACCTATTTATCCTATTATTTATCTTCTTTCTCAGAGTAGATTCAATGATCTATCTCATATCTTATTCTCTTTTTCTTTTTGCTTTCTAGGGGTGAAGATATCTTTAGGGAATCTTGAAAAGAAAATTTTGGGGTTAATCATCAAGTCCTGTATCGTTTGTCCAGTCTCTGCATAATAGGAAAGTTCAGGGCTTGTTTCAAGTCCTTGTTTGAGTAGTCTGTCAGGCTGGATCATCTCAACTAGTCCTCTCGAAATTGTTCTGACCAGTTTGTAGTCCAAAGTCAATTTTTCCACAGTGTTAATCGGCTTAATGGCTTTATCATAGTCCATGTGGAATCATCGTTGTAGGATCCTGTCATCTTTTTGAAGATTTCAAAGTCACTGTTAGGCATGGTCATGGTTTCCTGCAGACTTTTTTTTTTTTTTTTTTTTGCCTCCTCTGTGGTTTGGAGCAATCACAGTCTGATAAATGTCTGTCTCTCGGAACCATGAACATTCTTCCCTAGAACAGAAAATCTTCACAACAATTTCTCCCCACCATTTGTCATGACAAACTTTTCCAAACTGACCTTTGCCGATGCTTCCTTGTAACACGATGGTCCTGGCAATTCTTCTCTGAACCAGCAGCAGTAAACCCTTCATCCCAGGTAGCAGCATCAACGCAGTCACCAACATGATGAGCTGCAACGTGGAGCAGTAGCCACTGCTTCCATGGTCCCACCACTGTTTATGGTTCAGTCCGGGCCAAAGCTTCTCCCAGGCCTCCTAGGCCGGCTCAAACTCGGGATCCTCCTGCTTCTGCCTCCTTCAGCAAATCCAAACGGTGTGCACCACCACAACCGGCTGAGTGTAGCTTGGGCCGGAGCTGGGGCTCACAAGGCCACAGGCAAACAGCTTTTTCATGAATTCGTAACACGAACGTTGGGCGCCAGATGTAGTAGGAATCTTAAAAGTTCTTATTAACAAAATCAAACCCGAGGCCAGTTATTGGGGTCAATGCTGGTAGATCAGAGAGACAGAACAAGCCACAGCTATCTCACCTTGCCAATTCCTCAGCTGGTCCTGTTTCCTCAGACTGGAAGCTTCTGTGTCCTCATCCCAATGGCTCTCAGCTGAACTGTTGCTGGAAAGCCTGAAGCTTAACCAGCCACATGCTTAACCAGCCTAATGCCGCTAGTTTCTGGTCCTCACGCTTTATATATCTTTCTGCTTTCTACCACCACTCCCTGGGATTAAAGGCTGGCTTTCTGGGATTAAAGGTGTGTGTCACCATGCTTGGCTATTTCCAATGTGGCCTTGAACTCACAGAGATCCAGAGGGATTTCTATCTCTGGAATGCTAGGATTAAAGGTGTGAGTGCCACCATTTTCTAGCCTTTGTATTTAGTGGCTGTCTGTTCTCTGACCCCAGATAAATTTATTAGAGTACACAATATTTTGGGGAACACAATACCACCACACACTCCCCTTTTGGGTTGCAAATGAAGCTGGCTATCATGACTCTTGTAGGAACCTTGGAAGCTTTTGCATTGTATTGTAAGAGTCAGGCTGCGGGTAGAACTGAGAGCAGTTCCAGAGGAGGAAGGAGAAGGAACCAAGATGGAGAAATGCAGATGAAGATGAGGACAAGGAAAAAAGAGCTTAGTTAGAACTAGGCTAGGACAGGAGGAAAAGGGACAGAGAGGAACAGACTGAGAACAGAACTGAAGCTGTGTAGATAGAATCTTGACTCAGTAAAATAAAGTGAATGGCCTAAGGAGTTTCATGTATATAGATTCATTTAATATTGTCAAAGATTAGGTTATCAGCTGGTCATAGATTCTCCTGGACCCTGGGAGAGGGCTATCAAAGGGCTGGACCCCCGAAGTCCTCCATAGGTAGGTGACCCAAAGGCTAGTTTCTTTGATTCATGAATAAGGAGCTGAGCAGCTGCTAAAGAACATATTCAAGGTGCCTATCCCTGAGTGGTAAGGTCTAGTTTTTTTGACAGCTTTGCTATAGGCACAAAGGAGGGTTCCAGCTGGTGCCCTAGGGTCCCAAGGGCATATCCCTCTTTTTCTGTTTCCTAGAAAGAGAAGGGATGAGTTAGGTCTGGGAAATGATGTGCTAGGACCCGGAGGAGAGCCTGTTGGAGCTTCTGGAAGTGTTTAGTAATGGGGTGAAGGAGAGGTTCATGCAGGGAGCTAAGAACTGCCTCATATAAGGCATGAGCAAGAAGAGAAAAAGGTGGGAACCAGGATCATAAGAAGCCAGCTATTCCCAGAAATGATGGAATCTCATGTTTAGTAGAGGGAACTGTAAGAGACTGGATTAGATAAAGTAATGGCCTTGTGGGTTGGGGTAATGGTTAGACCTAAATAGGTGACCTGAGGAATGGACAGCTGGACCTTGGAAGGCGAGACTCTATAACCCTGGCTGGACAAGAAATTTAGAAGAACAGAGGTGTTAGTTTGGCTAACTTATAATGATGAGCTGCAGAGTAGAATGCCATCTACATACTATATGAGTTTAGAGCCAGGGAGAGACAAAGAGAGCAAGTTAGAGGCTAGGGTCTGACCAAATAGGTGTGGGCTGTCTCTGAATCCCTGTGGCAAGACAGTCCAGGTCAGCTGTGTGGAAAGGTGAGTGTCAGGGTCAGTCTAGGTGAAAGTGAAAATATTTTGAGACTGAGGGCTGAGAGGAATAGAGAAGAAAGCATCCATGAGATCCAGAACTGAGAAATGGGAGGTTCTTGAAAGGATAGTGGAAAGGAGTGTGTAAGGATTGGGGACCACAGGATAAAGGGAGACCACTGCAGAATTAATGAACCAGAGGTCTTGAACCAGGTAGTAGGTTTAATTAGACTTCTTAACTGTAAGTATAAAAATATGGAATACTTCACAAATTTGCATGTCATCCTTGTGAAGGGGCCATGCTAATCTTCTCTGTATTACTCCAATTTTAGTATATGTGTTAACAAAAAGTAACTTAGAGATGCATGTCTATCTATGTATGTCCTTGCTAACTGCTCAATACTAGACTTCTAGAAAATTTAAATAGTAACAACATATTTTTTTAACTCCTAATATCTACTCAGATTCACAATTGTCTTTGCTAACTGAGTCATACAAAAAACTGATATTTTGTAATGGTGTGCTAAAAAGGATCTGAAAAGACACATTTACCAATCTCTCTGTGAACTGTATTTATTGTTTTGTAAAGTTCCCAACCTACCTATGGGCTGCATTTATGGTTTAATGTTTTATTTTGATGTTAAAGGATCTTAATTAACTCTTCAACTTAAATTTTTAAGGCTCAAACTTGACAGCTATATAATCCAAATCTTATTTTAAAAAAAACTACTAACTTGTAAGCTGTTATGTAATTCATTTAGTGACAAGATTTATTCAGCTCCTGTATGTGTTTTCAAGGTTAATCCTAAAGCAAGTAACTAAAATCAAATAAAGTTTGTTAGCTCAGATGTACTTAAGAGATGGTCCTCAAACTCTTCCTTCAGATATTTGCTAAATCCAAAATGTTTAATAAAAAAGCTTACCATGCCAGGCAGTGGTAGTGTACTCCTTTAATCCCAGTACTCAAGAGGCAGAGGCAGGTGGATGTCTGTGAGTTCAAGGGTAGCCTGGTCTACAGAGTGATTCCAGGACAGGCTCCAAAGCTACACAGAGAAACACTGTCTCAAAAACCCACCCCACCAAAAAAAAAAAAAAAAGGCTTACCACGATAGACAGAAATGCCAACTCCTAGTGGCAACCCTGAAAGTCTCCAAAGAAGACAGAGGGGACATGATAACTCACCTGGATTGTGGTAATACTGGCCACTGGGCAAAACTGTCCCATGCCTCATCTACCACCAGGACTCTGCAGAAACTGTGGATACTGTTGGATTAACTGCCATACTCTGCCTAAGTCAAGGTAGACCAATCTTCCCAAGTACCTCAACCGCAAGAAAATCTCTCAGACCTTCTGAGCCTGGCAGCCAAAGGCAGATGCTGCCCTGTGTGGTACCTGAAGATGTAATGCTATCCAGTATGACAGCCAAAGACTATTTCTGTCTCTAATGAAGCCATTAAGACCACAGGAGCCTAAGGTAACTACCTGGATAGTGGGTAAGTCTCTGTCATTTAAGGATGTATATTTGCCATTTAGATTACACTTTCTGTTTCTCAGATCTCTGATAGCATTGAAGGCTAGGCTAACTGTAGCTTTGTCATTTTAACAGCAGCAAGCATACCAACTCATTCTGGAAGCCTATGGCTGCCTTGTCAGTTAATTCCATATGTCAATCAAGCCTCACTTTTCTAGAGCTGCTTGGTCTCCTGCTGAGAAAGGCAGGCCCAGACAGTCTGCCTTGGTGCCAGACTTCACACTGATAAAGACAAACTCATAAAACAGGTTTCAAAGTATCTTTCTAATGTTCCTTTAAATGGTGTATCAAGGTAAATAATTGGTTAGAAAAAAGTTTTAAAGATTATGTAAGTTCTGAGAGTCTAAGAAAGTGTTCTAAGTTATGTAAATGCAAGTTGTAAAGGCTTAGGGAAATGATTTAAGATATATAAGAAATAAAAATGTTTCAGACTTCTTCCCTTTCTATGCTATAGTTATACCAAGACTTCAAAGTTCAGAGTTATAACATTAACCAGTGGAGTTCTGATAAGCTGTTAATCTAGCCCTAATAAAGCACTAATTACAAAATACTCACAAGCTTAAAATTTTAAATATCCTGTGGTTGTATTCTAAGTATAGACTTGAAAATGCTTCTCCAAAAAGTTTATTTAAGATTCAAGGAGTTGCCTTGGATCCATCTCTCACAGTTCAAATGGACTCCAGATAAGTACTCTTGTCAACAGCCTAAGTTTTTCCACCTGCCTATTCCTGAGGGTGAGATCTCTCCCCCTTTCCCTGGTCTTGAGACTCTTCTTTTCCAACTACCAGGACCAGAAGTTTCAAGTGTATACTCGATAAAAACTTTCTCCTAAAGCTCCATAACTTTACCTTCTGTTCCTAGTCTATATCTGTCCCAGCAGGTTTCCAATCAACTGAAGACTGCAAACTGCTCCAAATGTGCCAGCCCTAGATGCTTCTGAAGGAATGTCCCACTTGAGTCTCTGCATTCCAAAATACTCCAAAGTGGCTAGCCCCAGGTGGTCCTGCAGAATCTGGGCAGCAAGCAGTGATCAAAACAGATGTCCCACAGCCCATCCTTTGATCCATCCAGTAATCATCATTCCAGCTTTCCTGGGCCCCCATTAATGACAACCCAATTTCATCTGGAAGTAATTATAAAAAAGACTACATTGCCCTTTTACCATCAACAAAAAGGCTAGGATGTTAGGTTTCAAACTCAGGACAAATGGCTTAGGTGCCTATTTAATATATCAAAGCAAACTCTGGTCACCAGTTTCCCTCAGTCCCTACCTATTACAGAATCATCCTGACTGGCATACCCCACCCCTTACCCTCAGCCTGTCTAGTCTCTGATATTTACTTCCAATCCCCCAGTTGCTCTTCCCTATAAAACCCAGTCTTTTTGGTTGCTCGGTCCTTTTACCTCTTTGCCTCTTGACCACTACTCTTGGTTCCTGCTCTACTGGCCTCTTGACTTCAACCTCTCTTCTCTCTCCTCCCCACTATCCTCACATGGTCTGGTTCAGTTGGCCAGTCATGTTTAGTCTGGACCATTCCAGATGCCTCTGATTATGTTCTCCCTCATGTCTACAACAAACCTTCTCCTCCTCAACCCCTTAGTAGCAGTCATGTCCTCCTTTTATTTCTTCTTTTCCTACATTCCCTGGTATGAATAATTACTTTAAATCGAACTTCTCCTAATGTTAAGGCAGTGACTCTCCAACAAGTGGAGGCTTTACATAATGAAAACATATTAAGCACTAAGATAAATGTATTTATTATTTTTAAATATTTTACCTAGTAAAAAAACAAAGAATATTACAAGCAGATTAATATTTAAGAAAACTTTACGGCTGTAAACAGAAAGTTAGACTTCAGTTTTATCTTTCAATGTTGAATTTTGACCTTAGGAATTTTAATAACTTTTAAATTTTCAAACCAACCTACTTATGATCAGTATAATGAGAAAGAAGCATTGAGAGCAGGAATCTGCCAAAGGCTCCAACTTATGAAAATATGAATTCATTTAAAGAAAATTGCCAAAGCCCAAAATGCCAAAGAGATTCCCTGATCCTGGAAAGCAACTGCCCAAGGAAAATTTTCCTAGCAAAAGCAGACAGAAACTGCAATGTCTGTGGTCCAGGGGGGCCAGGATCCATCTCAAGATGGCAGAACTTGGTGAAATCTTCTATACTGTATTAGTTTTAGATTTGAAAGGTAGAAGATGATAGGTTATGAAGTTTTATTCCATGGTTATAGAGAGCTGTTGAAGACAGGCTATGTACAGCATATCCCTACAGAATCTCTACAATGAGACCCTGAGAGGCCATTGTATGAAGCTGTGAAGGTAAAACTTGGATTGTAATAGGAACTTCAAGATGTTGGAAATTCCAGAGCTGTAGAATGTCTGCCAAAGGGGGCTGTGTACAGAGATTGGAAGCAGGCCAAGAGAGAGGCTAGATATGGCATAGGCAGCAAAGCTGGGAAATGAGATTGCCTAATCTCTTTGGAATTGAGTTGATTCCATCATATGCCCCAGGTCCTAGACATGAAGATACAAGATCTGGTGTTTTCCATGTAAGTTTTAGTTTTGCTTTGGTTCAAGCACGCCTCACAATGCCTCCCACTGCTATTTGAAATGGGAATGTTTACTCTATGTCAGTGTATGCTGAGGGTGTATAATATGTTTTAAATTATTTTAGAAAATTACAATTAAGAGATTGCCTTGAGTTAAAAAAAGGCTTTGAACTTTAAACTTTGGAACAACATTGATGTTATTAAAGGATATGGGAACTTTTAAAGTTGGACTAGATGAATTTTGCATCATGAAATGGCCATGAGTCTACGAGGACCAGGGGAGAGATATTAGTTTGAATATGAAATATTCCCCATAGGATCATGTGATTGGTCCCAGTTGGTGGCACTGTATGGGAAGGTTATGGAACCTTTAGGAGGTGGAGCCTTACTGGAGAAAGTACATCACCAGGGCTGAGCCTTTAGCTTTTATAGCCCTACTCCACTATTTGCTTTGTTCCTGCTTCTTGGCTGCCAATGTCCTGAATGGTCCTGATGCCATGCCTTCTTTGTCATGGACTGTATCTCCTTGGAACTGAGTCAGAATAAGCCCCCTTTCCCTTAAGTTGCTTTTGTTAGGATATTTTTATAACAGCAATGGGAAAAAGACACTAAGAAAATGTGCTTCTTGGTTTATTGTCATTTTGACACTGTAGTGTAAAAGGGGGCAGTGAAAGAACCCCCTGCCCATAACCAACTCAGAAATTGAAATCCAACCAGTCTCTGAGCATGAAATCAACCAACCCCAGAGCACAAAACAAAGCAATCCCTGAGCACAACTGAGCATCAAACTCACTCCCCCAACAATGTTGTGATTTGAAGGTGTCCTTCAGTGTTAACTGAATCACAAATTTAGTATCTTACACAACAATGTACAGAGGCAGAATTTTAAGAAGTGATAAATTCATGAAGGTTCTGCCTTCAAGAACAGATTAAAGCCATCATTGCAGAAATGGATTCTTTGTAGTAAATAAGAGGTTGGGATAAAAAGGAGTTTGGCTCTGTCTTGTTCTCTTATGCATATTATTTCTTTTTCTTCCATAGGAAGACACAGAATGCAATCCCTAGATACAAGACATTAGATCCTACACTTCTCAGTCTATAGAACTGTAGGAAATGATCTATATTCTTTGTAAATTACCCAGTCTCTGGTATTCTAAAGTCACCCATTCTGGCAGATGATGACCTTGACAATTTCTCTCAACACAACCTCCTTTCAATTTTCCACTCTCTGCCTCTATGACTTCCATTCTAGTTTGATAGCTAACATATGTGATCTGCTTAAGTCTTTCAAATGACTTCTCTGCTTTTGTGTTGTTCTCTGCTAGACCACTTTCTACACAGTAAGTGATTTTAAGGTTTATTATTATTATTATTGGTGTGTGTGTTTGTGTGTGTTCACACATGTGTGGGCACATGGGGAGGCCAAGGGAATCAGATTTCACTGGATCTGAAGTTACATGGTTGCTTTGTACAAGTGCCAAGAACACAACTTGGGTCCTCTGGAAGAGCAATGTGTATTCCTAATGACTGAGCCATCCCTCCAGCTTCATTAGGTGATCTTAAAATACAAATCCATTCCTTTATTGCCAAAGGACTAATCTCTTCATTGCTTCTGGAGGGAAAATAAGATTCTTAGCATGGCTCAAAGGGCCTTGCTCTGGCTCCTGTTCCCCTCTAACCTTATTGCATTACTGTCTTTCTGTTCAGTGTTCAATGGTCGGTGGCTTTCAAAGTCAATGTGCTTAAATATCTCCTGGACAGCTTATCAGCACAGACTCCACTGAAGGAAGCTAGAACCACTCCAGTGATGCTTTCTTCTGCTTCAGTGGTTATGATTTGAGCCCAATAAGCTACATGTCTATTGAACTTCTGGTCATTGTCTAGTGCTTATAGCTCCATGAGAAACACTGCTGCATAAACTGGGGTTCCCATTTCTTAGAGCAGCTGAGTTGCCTCTTACCTCACAGCCTCTACCTCTGCCTGGAATGAGCCACTTTTCAGCTCAGCTCTTGAGCCTTCCGATCTTTCAGAGCTCAGCTCAGCACCTTTGATTAGACTAATCATTACCATTTACATACTAACCCTAGGTACAATTACACAGATTTGTGGGAGAAATGGTACCTGTCTTCCTGCTGTTGTGAAGATTGTTTTATTCACTGCTAGTCAGCTGATCTCCAAATAATACATGATGCAGAGTAGGTCTGCAGAGAATTTTCAATGCATGGATGAATCTCTCCAGCAAAAGTCTGAGGCACATAGTAGCTAGGAGCTTGTGGATTTCTTGGTAATGGACAGAAAATGGAACACAAAGAGACTGTGGTGGCTGAAGTACATTTTCTGTGGTGGAAGATGGACTTCCCTGCTGGAAACTCTACCTTAATCACTGTACACAAGCTCTGTACTTAAGCACACAGTATATGTGGGTGCAGGCAGTCACAGTGGTGGTGATGGCCATCTTTCCTGGGTTCTCTTTGTTTTTCTTTCCCCCTTGTGGTGATTTCTTTCATTCTACTTAACCTTCTGTGCTTACCAGTGGAACCTGAATGGCTACTAATGCTATTATACTGTACTAGAGTCCAGGCTCACTTTCCCTCCCTCCCTCCCTTCCTCCCTCCCCCCTCCATGCCTGCCTGTCTCCCTCCCTTCCTGCTTCCTTCCTTCCTTTCTTCTTTCTTGTTTAATGGAAGGGTTCAAGCAGGAACATTATGTGACTCAATTTTCACTAAACTATGCAAACACCAACACCTCCTCCTGGATGCTCTCATTTTGTAACCAGTGGTCAGGGCCAGACCTTCCACTTTTCTGGCCTCCACAGATTAGACTTGGTTGCTCACCCACATTGGGGAGGGCGTCTAAAAGAGAGGCAACATTAAAGTAAGGAATTCATAGGGACCTCTGCTTTTCCTTCAAGAAGCTGGTGTTGCACTTAAACATTCCAATCCTCAAATGGCACAAATCATTTTCCCTTGTGAATTAAAGAGTTTTTAAACCCTTTAGTTGCATGAATCAAAGCCTGCGTTTTAAGACAAACACTTTAAAACAAAAAACTTTTGAGTTTTTGTGGATTTCACATCATGCATTCTTATCCCACTTTTCTCCCCATCCCCTTGAGTCTGCCCTTTGCCCTTGTAATCTCCACCACCAAGGAAAATGAAATTTAGAAGAAAAACAGAGAACTAAACCAAAAAAATAAACAGAAAAGAAAAAAAAAAAGAATCTCGTGGAAGCTGCAGTGTGGACCATTGAGTCACACAGTTTACCCTTTAGTCCATTCATTTTTTTTACTGCAAGTGTTCATTGCCAGGAGTCATTGGTCTGGCTCAAGGCCTCTGGCTTCTGCTACACCACTGATAATGAGCTCTCTCTGGGCCTCCTCTTAGATATCTTGTCCTGTGTCATGGAGATCCTGCAGCACTGAAGCTGTAGATTTGTCCCCTTCACGTGCTCCAACAGTTCATAGATGGGGTGTTTTTGGGGGTGGGCCAACTCAAAGTCCTTGTTCTGGAATGCAAAATTCAGGCAACCTGAATCTACATTAAAGGGAGGTACATACTATTTTAAAGGGATTTAGTTAGTGTGTTTGTGTGTGTGAGAGAGAGAGTGGTGGGGAGAATACATGTACCATCATGCATGTGTGGAGGTCAGATAACAACTTTCAGCAGTGGGTTCTTTCCTTCTACCTTGTTTGAGGCAGGGTCTCTCTTCTTATTTCTGCCACTGTGCTGCAATCTCCAGACTAGCTGGCCCATAAGCATCTGGCCAGCTTTCCTGTCTATGCCTCTCATTTCTCCACAGTACTGCTGGAGTTACAGATGTATGCAACTGCACCCAGTGGGTTTGGGGATTGAATTTGGATTGTTAGACTTGTGCAGCCAGGGCCTTTGCCTTCCCTGCCATCTCTCTAACCTGGAAAAACTAACTTTATCTTGCAAAATGAACTCAGTCTGTGTATATGGGGTGTGGGGATGCCTATATTTTAAAACCAGTCTCTTGGAGCCTAAAACAAACCTTTTCCTACTAACAAAATGATAGGATATTTACTGTATCCCAGCTATTGGATCATTATGTTTCTATTAATATTAAAATGTTAATATATAGCAAATTAAACACTCTAAAAAGTATAGTGAGATTTCTAGCTACCTGAAGATGACTTTAACTCCCTTTAATTACTATTTTATTAAAGACACTCAAGGATTTGAGCCAAACTGTTTGATCCAAATTATATATAAAACAATTGGTCTCTAGTAGTAACAACATTTATGGTGTTTTACACCCTAGGAGTTAATATTTCTTGATTAAATATATATTTAAGGTGTCCTATTGTACAGTTATCCAGGATTAAAAATTAAACAATAGTCACATCTTGCTAATAAAAAGGAAATTGGCAACATTATAGTCAATAGATTCCTGTTTCCCTTTCTGATTGCTAAATAAAAAACAATAAGATCTGGTTATATTACAAACCTACAAAATACTGACTTCTCCCAGATATGGCCTCTTGTTTTACCAGTGTCATAAATAATATTCAGTACTCCAGGAAAAGATGATTCTGTTGTGCAAGATTTAAAAATGGAGGTCTGAGAGATGGTTCAGAGGTTAAGAGTACTTGTTCCTCTTGAAGAGGACAGGGTTTGAGTCCCAGCACCTACATGGTGGCTCACAATCATCTGGTACTCCAATATCAGAGGATCTGATGCCTTCTTCTGGCCTCCATGGGGACTAGGAATGGTGCACAAATACACATGTGTTCAAACATTCATACAACCAAATAAGTAAATATTTTACCAAAGAATTAGAAAAAAAAATGATACTGAATTGTTATCCGGTTTCTTCTCTGGTGTGCCTGTCCATTAACTTCTCCAAACTGGAATCCCGTGATAATACCATAAATATAGAACAGATCAAATTTTTATTCACAAATAAAAATTATAATACTTTATTACATTTATTTGTTTAGTCTGCATGCATGCAATTGTGTGCTAAAGCATGTGTGCGGGTTGGAGAGTAACTTGTGGAAGTCAACTCTATGCTTCCACCATGTGTGCTCTGGGAATTGAGCTTAGGTTCTCAGGCTTGGCAGCATGTGCCCTTGTCTACTGAGCCATCTTGCTGGCCTGAAGAACATTAATTTCAATATTAAAGGCTAATATTTTCTAAGAGTTAGAAATACCACTCCACATGAGGTTATAGCTGTGAAATTAAATGGCCCAAAGAAAATAAAACCTAAAATTCAGATAATGGGTTCTAACATTCTAAATATGGAAAATTTTATGAAGCACATATAAATGTAGATAAATTATATATTATATATACATAATTTGTATGTGTTTAAAATACCTGTTTTCCTCACTTCATTTAGACAGATAATGTTATTGATTATTTTTGAAGCTTAGGTATAATACTTGTATCATATGTCACATGTAAATGTTATATAAAATTAGAATAATGATAAATCAGACCTACCATGATAGCTAATAGATTTTGATGGCATGATCCAGGAGTTTTTCCTTTAATGACATTACTAGTTATTCTTTTTTCTTAAAGACCACTTCCCCACTACTAAGTCTTTTCCATATGAGATCCTAGGAGTAAGCCTTCCTAGTAATCAGAAGCATAAAATAATACTTAAAATTATATTTGGCCTCCACAGCCACAAAATGGATGGTTGGTAATAAGGAGAACTGTGAACTAAAGTCCCCAGAAAGAAGCTACAACTAGTTTGAAAAGTCTACAGAGGCTGATTGGCTGATTCTAATGTCAGTGGCATTAGAGAGTATTGCAGAGATATTAAGAATGTTGGAAGGTTGTAGACCCAGAGTCTAATTACAGGTTGTCTTGGGCTACGTGCCCTTTAAATAGCCATTAATTGTTTACTTCTGTGTGTTACTTAACATCTCCTGACTATTAGATAAATTATTTGGAATGTATAAACCGACCCCCAGATTCTATTCACCACAAAGCTAAGAATGTCATCAGAAGGAATCTGAGGCCTATAGCAGGTGTTTCCCCACTTGCTGTAACCTTCCTGCCTGACATTTCCACCAACATATCTGAAGTGACTCTCCTTAAGATTTCTTTGCTCTGTTACTATTAAAAAACTTCCCGAAACTATTATTTCATCATAATATGGTATTTGAAGTAACCTAAGTCTGTGTTTCTGGGCAATGGTCATTCATATTTGGCTCCAGAATAAACTATCTCTTACCTCCTTTGAGGTAAGAGCTGTGTTTTTTATTTCATCAGCTGTGATACAGAAAGGGGTTTAGAAAGGTGTAGAAAGAGTGGTACTTAGGCTAAGCATTGTTAAGTTCAACTTTATTCATTCTCTAATGATAGCACCTTAAAATATTGAGCAAGATTATTTTTCTGGGAGTGGTATTCATAAGAAGTTTTAGAAGAAACAGTTGGAATGTACAAGGAAAATGCAAAACAAGGCATTGAGTCAAGCAAATCTGGTATGTATAGATTTGAATCAATAAAATCTTCTGTCTTTTATTTAAAATAATCAAAGACAGCATATTTGTCTGCAATATGAATTTAGTTGTGTTATAAAGTTGGATTTAAGAGTACTTATTAGAATCTCCTTCATGCAAAGCAAGAATAACCACACATGCAGAATGTACATAATTTTATACTCATGTTTATATTTCTTAACAGGTTCTATAAGCAAGTAGTGCCATCTCAAAGGAGCCAGCTAAGTTTTTCTTTGTTCCTAGATTTTAATCCTCTGGGACTCTGTATTATTCAGAGTCTGCTAGAGGCATGGAACCAATAAACCATTCATTTGACAACAAAATGAGATTTAGTAGATTGTCTCACACATTTGGAGGCTGGCTCTTGAAGGCTAAAGAGCCAGAAAACCCAGTAGTTGTTCAGTGCAACAACCTGGAAGCCACAGAACAGAGGGATGGATGATGTAGTTCTGTCTGAAGCTGAAGGCCTGGAATCTCCCTGGAGATCACTGGTGTGAGTGGGCATGGAAGAGCTGAAAAAGCGGGACCCTTAGGGTGGTAACAATAGTAATTGCTCAAGGAGTAACCTGGCAAGTGGTTGAAGATTCTAGGTTTGACTCTGAGATAAGCTGGCAGGCATCTTCCTTTTATCTGGGACTGAACACTATTGGATGGTGCTGACCACATTCAGGGTGTGTCTCTCCCAATCAGATTACTGACTCACATGCCAATGATGTCTGTAAACACCCTCGCAGACACACCTGGAGTGTGCTTTCCTAACATCTGACTCATTTCTCTCTCCAGTCTCAACAATTGAGATTAACTGTACAAGTCCACTTCTTATCATTTGAATACTTAATATACTTCCTTAAATCATATTTTCAAATAAAGACAATATCTAGGCCTCATATGATATAAGTATCTTTCACACAGTTAAAAATACATTCAATTCTTCTCCAATTTAGGAGGACAAAGTTTGTTTGATTTTAATGATTCTTAAACATTTCCTGACACACCATAACTTAAGTTGTGCACTGTAAATTTAACAAGTACTGATATTAAGTTAATCAATGCCATGTTACATGATAAATAAGAAATGAAATAACAAAGTTGGAGAAGTGGATCATCAGTTAAGAGTGCATAATGCTCTTGCAGAAGACCAGAGTTTAGTTTCCAGCATCCGTGTTGGGCAGCTCACAACTCCTTTTAACTCTAGTTCAGGGGATCTGATGGCCTCTTCTAGCCTACTTGCATGCACCAACCCACACTTAGACTTACATGTACACATAATTAAAAATAATAAAAAACAAGACCTTAGAAAAGAAAGAAATTAAGGCAAAAATATATACTTAATATGTGTATGTATTTTATTTGTACACGTATATTCTTAGCAAAGCAGGGGAAATACTCAGGAAACTACACTCCTCATTTAAGCAACTGCACATAGTATTAATGACTATTTTCTTCTACAGCTCACTATGTATTTCTCTCTGCCTTCATTAAGCATGTCAGAAGATTATGGGTTTTTCTTTCTCTTCTTTTGAGACAGTGTCCCATTGTATAGCCTAAGTTGTCCTAGAACTTGTGACAATCCTCTTGTCTGTTTTTCTTATGCTGGCATTACAAGTGTATGTCTCTGCTTCCACCTATGTTTTAATTTTTAAATAAAAGTATTACCTACATATTTATTTCTGGAGGAGATGGGCCATTTGTTGAGGTGCTTGGATTACGTTGTTGTAGTTTCTCACTGAAACTCAGTAATAGGGCATGGTAATACTTTGAGACTTCTTGGACCTTGGATACATAGTTTGTATCTCTATTGTAGAATGGTGGTCTAATTTTGTCTTGGTAGTCTGGATCAATTATCCCCCTCCACAAACACTGAACCTTCTTTGTAGCCTGTTTATTTAGAAGCACATGGAGCCAAAAGTACCCATGGGAAAATCTTAACTTCTAATCCAATGGAATCATATTATGCATTCTGACAGAAGCAGTCCTTTCTCTGGAACAAAGACTTATAAGCCAGCATAGCAAAAGATCATGAGAAGTAGCAAATTTTTTGTTTGAATGTCATATAAGTTTATAGTAAGATTATTGGTATTTCAGTTCTACCCCTTGATTCCTAGACATATAAATCTAAAAATAGACAAAGCAGTACTATTATTGTGCTCTAGTTTAGAGATTACACAATCTTCTGGAGAGCCTTGCACAATCCCTGAATGATATCATTACCTACCTAGCACTCTCACTGTGTAATTTCAAAGTCCACCCCATTATTCTGTCATGCCAGCTGCTTTAGGATGATGGATAACATGGTACAATCAACTAATTCCATGAGCATGAGCCTGTTGCCACACTTCTTTCACTCTGAAATAAGTACTTTGCTAGAAAAATGATATGTGTGGTGTACCCTGATGTTACATAACACATCCTCTGAGTCTCTGTAAGGTATATTGTAGTTTGGAGAGGAGTATTATATACAGAGAAGGCAAATCAATATCCAAAGTGAATGTTTATTCCAGTAAGGACAATGTGATGCCCCTTCCATGATGGAAGTAGTCTAGTGTAAACCTGCTGCTAGGTCATTGGATGATCTCTAAAAGAATAGCAATACATTGGAAGATCAGTGTTGATTTATGCTGCAGGAAGATTGGGTAGGATCACTGGCCATGCAAAAGACAGTATTGGCGAGTGGACATCCATGTTACTGAGTTCATATATAAGTTTTATTTATGCCACTGTGGTTAATGAGATGATAGGATGCACGAGGAAAGAGGTTTTCTGATGTCCATCATATGGGTCATCCTGTCTATCTGATTATTAAAGAGTGCCTCTGCTGAGGTCATTTTTGTTGAATGTTCACGTGGGACACAGACATCATAAATTATCACTCATTTCAGGAGGTCTATCAACATATTTCAACACCAACTACCCTCATTATTTTCTGATCATCCACCAAACCACTGACTATAACACATGAATCAGTATATAGATGCACATATGGCCAGTTTTCTTTCAAAGTAAAATGCACAACCCAGTGTACTGTTTGAAGTTGTGACACTGTGAAGATTTTCTTCCATCACTGTTCTTTGAGTATGTCTTAGGAAGGGGGCTACCTGTTCAACATTAGGTGATGTAGTGGTTTGAAAGAAAATGGCCCCTAAAGGGAGTGGTGCTATTGGAAGGTGTGACTTTGGAAGTAGTGGGTGTGCTACTATGGAAGTGGGCTTTGAGGTCTCATATATGCTCAAGCCATGCTCAGTGAAACAGTCTACTTCCTGTTGCCTGAATCAACACATAACAGCCCCTTCCTCCAGCACTATGTCTGCCAGCATACCATCATGCTTCCCTCCATGATGATAAAGGACTAAAACTCTGAAAGTGTAAGCCACCACCTCAATTAAAGGTTTTCCTTTGTAAGAGTTGCCATTGTCATGGTGTCTCTACACAGCAATAGAAACCTTAAGACAATAGTTAGTACCAGGAGTAAGGTATTGCTGATAGATGGACTATGTTTTTGTTTGGAGTAATATGGACTTTGGAAATTTGGGTTAGGAAAGTGGTGGAATGCTTTCAGCACTGCTTAATGGGGCAGACTATTAGGAGGATGGAAAACAGTGGTGCTGAGTATGATTTGAACTGTGTGACTGAAAAAGAGGATTCAGAGGAGAAGAATATTAATATATGGCCTAGAGGCCATTCTTGTGCTATTTTGGTAAAGAATTATGGTTGCTTTTTGTCCCTGTCCAAAGAGTCTGGCTGATGCTAAAGTGAAGAGTTTTGGGTTAATTCATTTGGCAGAGGAAATCTTGAAACAGCCTTGTATAGACTTGGTTGTGTGGCTACTAGTGTTAATTCTAATGAAGATATTTAATGAAAAGGAGCAAGCTGAGCAAGGAAAAATATTTAAGGAGAAAAGAGGCACCAGGAAATGGAGTGGAGCTAAGTCTTGTGTTTGAGGAGATAAACAGATTAAGAAATGGAATAAAGGGAGTAGTGACCTCAGGGCAAGATCCCATCCAACTTCTGAAAAGGGAATTAAGAAAATCTTAGAGCCTGGTGTGGTGGTACATGCCTTTAATCCAGCACTGGGAAGGCAGAGGCTAGTGATTCTCTGAGTTGGAGGCCAGCCTGGTCTACAGAGCAAATTCCAGAACAGCCAAACTCAGATTGTGAAGGAAACCATGGAAAACAGAAAGTTGGTGAAGATGTAATTAAACAAGGGGGCCATGTTCCAATCCCAGCAAACAGCAGAACTTGGCATCTTTGGCCACATGGTTTTGGCTTTAGAGTCAAGGATAGAAGAAAGGCATTATGGAATTTGCCTCCACAACTACAGAAAGCTGCTAAGGCCAGGCATGTGTCAGGGGTGTCCCTGAATGGAGGGCTAGAGAGGCCATCGTGTGACGCTTTGAAAGTGAAGCCTGGATTGCCTTGGAGACTACAGATGTTGGAGATGCCAGAGCCATGGGATACCTGCTGAGGATAGCTGCTAATAGGGAGTGGAACCAGCCCAAGAGACAGAAGTGTGCTGCAGTCAACAAAGCTAAAAAGAATTGGAGATCTGAAGATTATTTTGATATCAGACATGGAGGTGTAGAGTTTGGAGTTTACCCAGCTGGTTTTTGTTCTTACTTTGGTCCAATATTTTCTCATTATGCTCTCTACTCTATGTTTTGGAAAGGTAATGTATATCCAGTGCCATCATATGTTGGAAGTATGTGACCTGCTTTTCTATTTTGATTTTACAGGGGATTACAGTTAAGAGATTGCATGAATCTCAGAAGACACTTTGAACTTCAGACTTTTAGATAACTTTGAGTCTATTATAGACTATGGGAACTTTTGAAGTTAGATTGAATGCATTTTTGCATTATAGTATTGCTACAAGCCTCTGGGGGGCAGGGAGTGGAATGTGGTGGTTTGAAAGAAAATGACCTTCACTATAAGAAGCTGTGATCTTGTTGAAGAAATATGTCACTATGGAGGTGGGCTTTGAGGTCTCAAATATGCTCAAGCCATACCCAGTGAGACAATCTATTTCCTGTTGCCTGCACATCAACATATAGCAGCTCCTTCTCCAGCACCATGTCTGCCTGCATGCTGCCATGCTCCCCACCGTGATGATAATGAACTAAACCTCTGAAACTGTAAGCCACTACCTCAATTAAATGTTTTCCTTTATAAGAGTTGCCATGGTCATAGTGTCTTGTCACAGCAATAGAAAACCTAACGGTGGTGACTATTAAAGTAAAAAACCATGTATAAATAGACTCTAGTTTGAAAAAAAAGCAATCAAAATTGGAAAAGAAGCTAGGAAAGGAACTTGGTATATATGTGATTCTACTGATTTTTGAGATAGGTAAATCTACAGAAGGTTTTGGCTGAAAAAGCATAAAGAGGAGGGGAAGAGGGATAGAGAAAGAGGACAAATGGTAAAATGAAAGGAAAAGCACATGATTTGCACATAAGAGAATCCTAGAGAGTATCTCACAGTAGAATAGCTTGAGAAACATGAGAGCAATTCTAACACCAAACTGAGACATGTACAAAGAAAAGCAACACCCTTACAAAATTGATATGCAAGAGTGAAGATCAAAATGCCAAAACTAAAAAAAATAAAAATAAAAAAGTCTCAGAAACTGTAAAAAACAAACAAACAAACAAACAAAAATAACCTATAAGAAACAAGCAAGCAAAGTAACAAACAAATGACAGTCTAATAAATGCATGTTAGGTTAGATGATAGCACATTGGTTACTACTTCCTTCACGGTGTTATGAGTTCTGAATTCCTTGCCTTCCTGTTGACGTCTCAAGTAGCTAATTGCACTTCTGGGGAGGGTATGCCTTGCAATTCCAGTTCAGACTTGCAGAGCCATATATGGGATATGTACTGCATTGGTACCTTTCATTCTTTTGTGACCAGTTAAGACTTGTCACCTTTTGGAGGTAATTTCTGCAAAGGTTGCACTGAGCTGAGTGAGGTAATTCTTAGTTCTCTCGTGGGAGGTGGGGGGCAGGGTGGGTGAGAGCCCTTGATGTCATCAACAGTTGGTTGTTAAAGTTTTTAAATTTTCATTTATTTTCGAGATTGTAATATAATTACAATATTTCTCCCTTCCCTTTCCTCTCTCTTAACCATCTCATATGCTCCCCACTCTTTTTCAAATTCATGGCCTCTGTTTACATTCATTATTATTGCATGCATATATACATATATATTCCTAAATATATATAACCTGATCAGTCTGTATAATGTAACTTGTATGTATTTTTTCAGGGCTGACCGTTTGTCAATGGAGACAAAATTGGTGTGCTCTTCCCTGGAGAAAACTACCTCTCCTGCTCCCAGATTTCCTCAGTTGCCTATTGTTCTTTGTATAGGTCTAAAGCCTCATGGGATTTTCCCACACCCACTTTGGTATGACCACTGGTGTTATATTTGTTCAGCTCACATTTGGCCAGTCCTGTTGTTGAGATTTTATGTGTATTTCTTCTGACATTTCTAGGAGACACAACTGCACAGCAAACTCCCTGATCCTCTGGCTCTTACAGTCTTCCTCCTCTTCCACAATGTTCCCTGAGCTGTAAGTACTGAAAGGTTTTATAAAAGTAGCCTTTGGATCTGGGCTCCACAACTCTGCATTTTGATTGGTTGTGGTTTTCTGTAGCTGTTTATGTCTGTTTCAGCAACCATCTTGATATTTTATTCTGCCAGCAGGTGAGGGAAGGGACTTTGTAAGCTATTGCTTGGTGGTTCCCATAAACCTCAGCCAGTTCCTACACTCTGTTTTAACTTTTGCTCCTAAAAGGTCAGTAAAAAGGAGACATGCTTCCTGGGAAGTTTCCATTGCCCTAACTGCAGGAGCTTCTTTCAGCATGCTTTACCAGTTCACAACTCCCACATGCTTCCCTGCAGAGATCTCGCCTGGCTTAGTAATTTCATTTTTAAGTTTCTAGCTCTTGCAAGAAATGGAAATATGATTATTTTGATTGCTACTTTCATTGGTAATGTTTCATAGCTATCATTTTATCCAGAAATCCAACATCTTGTGATACCGTATATAAAAATGCCAGCCAATTAATTTTACAGTTTGGGACTCTCTGCCTGGACAGGAGATAGCTGAAGGTAGAGCTAGGAAACCACCAAATGATTTCAGCTGGAGACTTGCCCTTCCCTAGATCTCTGGCCATCACTCTGGCATAGTAAATGGGATCACTGGTCTTTTTGTTGTTGTTTCTGGCTTGTTGACGCTCTGGCTTAAAATCATTTCCCCACCCTCTCTCCCTGGTTACAAGTTTAAAGACATTGTTCTGCTCTGTTCAGTCTAGTTTATTTCAGAGCTCTGACAGAGTGGGTAGCCCTGCCTCCAATCCTGGTGACAGCTACTTGCACCTGTTCTGGAAGATTAGTTTAGCTATGATTATGACTGCATTAAAAAAATAAGAATAGTGTCTTATGGTATAGTCTGTCATTCTGTAGTTAAATGACTCTCTAAATATAATACAGCAAATACTTGTGACTAAATTTGTTTTGCAAAAGTTGGGAGGAGGAGGCAAAGATATTAAGTCTACAAAGCAGGCTCACTTCTGACCCTCTACTTTTATTTAAGGAATCTCTAAGGTATGCAAAATTTCTACCTTGTTTCTTTCTTTCTTTCTTTCTTTTTTTTTTTTTTTTTTTTGGTTTTTCGAGACAGGGTTTCTCTGTGTAGCTTTGCGCCTTTCCTGGAACTCACTTGGTAGCCCAGGCTGGCCTCAAACTCACAGAGATCCGCCTGGCTCTGCCTCCCGAGTGCCGGTACTAAAGGCGTGCGCCACCACCGCCCGGCCACCTTGTTTCTTTCTAAGGGTGCATGTGGAATTATTGTAACCATTTTAATGTTCCATCTTGTGCATAATAGAGTATGAGGCAATCTAGATGCTTATAAGGCATCCTTGGCCACAGACATAATACCCAGCTGAGGCATTATGCATGTATCTCAAGCTGACAGGCATCTCAGACAGCAATTTGCTTATATATGGAGCAACTGAGAAAAGGTCAAGCAAAATCAGGACTTGAGGTGAGTACTCAGACCTCAGTTACTGAACTATTAGGATCCCCAACTCCTGGAGTCTCTGCTCCATTCCTCCCAGAGGTCCATAACCAGGTGAGGATGGGTCTCCTTCAGGGCTCGGTAGAGTTGATCTTTGCAGGTCTTGTCCCAAGCCCGACTGAGGCTGAAGAGCTTCCTCATCTTGCCTTGGTTGGTGGGTTCAGCCCGCACTGCCTCATACTCCTCTTCACTCAGCACAGCACCATGCAGCTTGTCCAAGACAGGGTCCACTGATGTCACTCGGGCCACCAGCTGCTCTCGATGGTGGTCCACAAAGTGGAGCAAGGCAGGAGATTCTAGAGGTGAAGGTGAGACTGGCAGTGAGCAAAGGCTATACTATTATTCTCCATTTCTGTTTGTATGTGTTCATGTGTGTGCATGCATGTGCGTGTGTGTGTGCGTGTGCATGTGTGTGTGTGTGCATGTACACAAACATGTGAATGTTTGGATGAATGTGTGGATGCAGGTACACTTACATGTGTGTGCACATGTATGTGAAAGCCAGGAAGGGGTGTTTTTATCAGGGTGCTGAAATTTGAGACAGGATCTTTAATTAGCCTGGAGCTTGCTAATTAGCATAGGTTGGCAAACTAGTGATCTGTAGAGATCTACCTGTATCCACTGACCCAGAGCTGGGATTACAAGCATGTACCATGATAAATGGCTTCACTCTGTCCCTGGACATACACCTCTCTACCCCATCCTGGTAAAGTTTTCAATGACGAAGTCCTTTTTTCTGTCTTCTCTCTTCTTCAGCAGCAGGGGCACACACTGGGACTATCAATGGCTCCTGTGGCCTGTGTCAGTGGTTACTGACCTGTAGGGGATGGGGCATCCAGTCTTGGTGCAGATCTGAGGTCTCCTGAAGGAAAGAGGAGATGAAGAAGTTGTTTATTTTGAAAGAGGGTCTCATTCTATAATCCAGGCTAACCTGGAACTCACTGTGTAATCCAGGATGACCTTGAACTACTGATGTTCCTCTTACCTCGATTTTGCCCAGTGTTGGGATTGCAGTCATGAGATGAGTAGCCATGCTTGACTCTTATAATGAAGTACTTATAAAAGTTCTAGTTTTGAATGTACACCCCACACCTTGAAATACTCATTCACTTACACAATTCTTAGTTTTTGAGAACGGACTTCAGACATATCCTTTAAAATCTAAAATAAGGATAGGAAGGGCCCTTGGACTTGTTCTAGGCAAAAATCTCTTCCTTAAACATATGGAGAAAGTAGGCCCAGAGGTTGTGATAATTTACAAATAGAAGACATATGAAAGAACAATACAAATCTCTCCCCATATCACAGCCTTACTTCTGTCCTGTTTTGGCCTGAACTGAATCCTGGGTGGAGAACCAACCAAGTCCCTTATTTGATGACTTAAACCATGCGACTTCTTATTCTCAGAAGAAATCTATCTTCTTGTCATTGTTTGGTCTTTTACACTCACACACTGCATATGTGTTCTGTGTTTGACATCAGAAACAAGGTCAGACTAATGACAGCACATGGAAATAACAAGAAAAATTTAGTAGGAACAACACCAGTGGAAAAATAGGTTTAAAAATTACTTGCTAAGAGAAGAGGGAATTCTCCATAGATTATGTAGCTTGTGTGAATACAGCTTGAGATTTTGAGCAGATCCTAAGTTCAGTGTGACCTAAGTATAGGGAAATGGACACAAGTTGCCAGCATATGATACTGGAGATCCAGGGTCCATTTTTAGGGAGGGATGTGTATGTTGTTTGTATTCCTTAATGAGTGTTCAGTCTTGGTTCATTCTGACTTATCCCTAAACTAGAGCACCTTCTGAAAAAAGTGCATGAGTGACCAAGAGTGCAAAAGCAAAGATTTAAGAGGAATGAAAGAAGGAATTGGAGATGTTTATCTTGAATAATGATGGGAGATACAAAGGATGCTGTAGTCACAGTCTTCCAGTATTTGAATTATTTCCCAGACAGAAGAGAATAGATTTCTGTGAGCACCAAGGGACACAATTAAGATGAATGAGAGGAAGATATTGGAGTAATACAAAGAAAAAAACAACATTGCTACTATTTAGGCAAGACCATTGTATGAGATGCATACAGCAGGATTTGTCATTCCTGGAGTGCTTGTTAAGGGGGTTGGGGTTTTGTATGCATGTGAGTGCTAGAGCCAGAGACTGAAATTATGTTATTTAATTTGTCTTTTCTACCTGAAAACATATATACTGATCCAGGTTTGAGTATCTGATGTTGCCCATAGTGGCTTAACTCATTAATCACCCAATCATGTAGGCTTTGTTCCTTTATTTTACAGCCAGTGCATGACTAAGAATTCTTTCAAAGGCATCATGGATGTCAAAATCTGTTAATTCCAGGGCAGTGTGGAGGTACTAGAGAATAGGAGAGAGAAAACTGGGCCTAGAATCATATTGTTTGGGGTTTAAATTTGAGTCATAACAGCTATTGGATATCTTGAAAAGACATATAAATTCTAGAATATTTCTTTATATCAGCTGATTCATTAATTATTTTACCTATCTCTTAATTCTTTGGGCTTGTTCTACTCCTACCTGGTTTCAGCAAGGCCTCCCATACTTGACTCCCACTAATCTTCTGGTTCAATTGGAGGCATATGTCTGATTCCACTTGGCCAATGTAGATCTCAGAAAAGAGCTGTGATTCTCCAGGGCTTCGATAACACAACTCCAGTTCCTGGAGAAAAAAATCAGCATGTGAGAAACTACTGAAGGATTGGGATTTGTGTGTATGCCTTTAAACTCAGTACTTAGGAGGCAAAAATGGTGCATCTTTGTGAGTTTAAGTCCAGCCTGGTCACATAGTGAATTTCAGGACATCTGGAGCTATATAGTGAGACCCTGTCTCAAAATCAATCAAACAAATAGATAAAGAATTAGTAGTAGTAGCATTAGTAGTAGTAGTAACAGCGGCAGCAGCAGCTACTGATCATTGTAAAAATGAGGTCTTTTCCCTGGCACTTTCTTGGCCTTGCTCAATCCTCTAATAACACTGATTATCTGCAATACTAAGTCCAATCACCACCACCAAACCATATATCCTGACTTGGAAGGATGAGTACATATCCTATAGATGAGTTAGAACTCATTTCAAAAGTAGTGCTTACACACTATAAAACAGATCTTTCTAATTCCATTATGAACTGGATCCTTCTTCCTCTACCTCTCCCATCTTAAATGCAAAGCTTATTTAGCTGAATGAACCCTAAACTCAACTGTTCAATCATTATACATAGCCTCTCTCCTCTCAAACCTGAAGGAGAACTCTTGATTCCCTGTTATCTCCCAACCAGCCTCCTCTCCCCTCCCCCCCAGCCCCTAAACACAGTAAATGGCACTAATGTCTCCTCAATGCTCAGGTCCCAAGTCTAAGCATCATTCTTAATTTCTCTCATATTTGTTCCCAAATAGTCAAGTTCTTTCTCTGTTTCCAAAATGTATTCGGAGACCTTTTTGGTCTTGACATCTGTCAGGTCTTCTGAACTATGTCTATTGAAACATAGTGACAATGGGTTTATATTTGTTGAATAATAGATCATGTCCCTCTCATTCTTTGTTAACAACTAATACTGCAGAAAAACACCATATACTCATTTTGAGGTTCATGTTTTCCAACAGTGATGGTTAGCTTCAACTGTTAACTTGACATAACCTAGAATCACCTTGAAAGAAAGTTGAAATGATTGTTTATATTAGGTTGGCCTGTGGGTACCTCTGTAGAGGACTGTTTTAATTAAATTAACTGATGTATGGTGATCCAGCTCACTGTGGGCAGCACCATTACTTAGGCAGGAGCCCTGACATATATTTAAGACAAGAAGTCAAACTGAACATAAGCAAAACAGAAAGTATACACACACATTATTCTTTGCTCTTGTCTGGGGATGTTACTACTTGCTTTAAGTTCCTGTCACTGTGATTTCACTTATATGAGGTATCTGGAGTTGTGAGCACACCTTTAATCCCAGCACTCGGAGGCAGAGCCAGGCAGATCTCTCTGAGTTTGAGGCCAGCCTGGTATACAGAGCAAGATCCAGGACAGGCATGAAAACTACACAGAGAAACCTTGTCTCGAAAAACCAAAAACAAAACAAAAAGCCTTTTTCCCATAGGTATATTTTTGTCAGGGTATTTTTATAACAGCAATAGAAATAAAACTAAAACATTAACTTAAAACACAAACATAACTTCTTTCTACCTACTGGAACCTGGTCCAACATTAAACAGAATCATCAGAATTCTTTCAGATGTTGTTTGTTGCCTTAAAAAAAATGGAGCTTCTGTCAGAGAGCTTAGAAAAAATGAATTGTCTGATTCTGCAACATCCCTTTCCATCTCTATTTTTTCTTTCTTTTTCTTTGTAATACATGTTACTTTTATTCATTCTTTCTTTTTTATTATTAAATCTTTTTCTTACAATATATTTTGATCATGTTCCTCTTCCCCCAACTTCTCCCAGATCCTTCCCACCTTCCTACCCATCCAACTTTATGTTCTTTCTCTCTCTCTCTCTCTCTCTCTCTCTCTCTCTCTCTCTCTCTCTCTCTCTCTCAAACAAAAAAGAAAATTAAACAAAACAAAACCAAATTACAAAGGTAATAAAACAAGAAGCATACAAATAACCCATAAAATTTAAAAAAGAAACATAAACAAAACCCATGAAGTCTGTTTTGTGTTGACCAGCTACTCCTGGGCCCATCTCCTTTTCTAATGCCAGTCTTTGTCTATTTAACACCCTGTAAAATACTAAGAGGTTCTTCTTTATTTTCATGCTGTTATTTCTTATTTTCTTTTTGCCACACACTAAATATGTGATGATTATATCTTTAGCCATTAATTTTTTTCTTGCTTTAATTTTATCTTCCTAGAGTTAGTATTTATTGAGGTTCTCAGTAATAGAATTGTCCTTGTCCTCTGAGTTTATCAAATCTATAGTAACTGCATTCAACCATGAATCAAGTCTTTCTAGCACTATTTTATGAAGATAAGATTTCCCCATAGTCCCTCATAGTTCATGTTTTGTTGTAGTTAGTAATAAATGCAGTGTGTTCAGCTACAGGTGTGCTACTTGTTTTTTTCAGCTGCATGGCATTGATACCCTGTAGCCAAACACACCTCAGAGCTCCAAATATCTTCCCTATCTCTTTGATCCTATCTCTCTGTTTCAAATCCAACACATTTTCTCCACAATCTCAACTTTCCTGGTCCATGGAAAATCCCTCAGATTGGCCCACAAGGTTCCCCAAGTCTAGTATCTCTGATCCAGATGAGGGGTGGACATCTGACTGCTCACCTTGGGAGTTATTTCCAGCTTCTCTGAACCAGACACGGTATAGCGTGAGCCCAAATAAAGAGAATCCAACGGGGGTGGCTTGTGTATTCTCACAAACTGGAACTTTTCTTCTTCATCATCTATGGCCTAAGTAACACATAGAATGATGATTTAGCAAAATTTTTGCTCTGTGGAATCTGGTCTGAATAAGGTGAGATGGTAAGTCAGTGTGTCTATATGGGTGTAGGGAGGAAACACCACCTCTGTACCGGTGTTCCCCATGTTTAGCCACACAGACAGCCTCACATTTGGTCTTTGTCATATTTATGGTGGAATTGGGGTCACTGCAAGAGATGAAGGGAGAGAGAAAGGCAACAGGCTGGACGTGGTGCTTTCATAGCTTCCTGAATCAATGAAAGGAAGGTTTCATGGAAAACACAGAGCAGCAAATGCAGTCAAAAGAGACTTCAGGTATACTAGGAACAGGCAAATGTGAAACAAAAAGTAGGACCACTCACTTACATGAGAGTTCTGCTTACAATAGCCTCATGCCCAAATGAGGATCCCTCTGGAGAGCTCTGGCTCATTTCCTGTTGTCTGTCAGCCCACCCTGGCCCAGGCTTTTGGTTATCAATATCACCTTCCGAATGGTGCAGTCATTGGGGATCAGGTAGAGATGGATGGTGACTTCCTTAGCATGGTGGGGACGGTAGAGCAATGTAGTGGAGGTGATTGGGATGAAACGCTGAGCAGCTGGGATCATTCTCAGTAGGACTCCCATCAGGGAGAAGCTGGGGTTTTCCAGGACTATGTAGTGTTGTTCCACCCTGGCTGGCTTTTCCAAGGCCATCCTTTTCTCTTTAAAGTGAGCCACTTCGAATAAGGAAGTATCCACATGCCCCCCTGTCAAAGAAGATGTCAGAGACCTCGGTGTTGTGGCCTGAATGATTGTATCCTCCACATAGTTCATGTTTTGAAATCCTAACTCTAGGATAATGACATAGGGAGGCAGAACCTTTTAGAGAAGTGGTTCTCAACCTGTGGTCACAGCCCCTTTGAGGGTTGAACAACCCTTTCACAGGGGTCATCCAAAAACTACAGATATTTACATTATTATACATAGCAGTAGAAAATTACAGTTATAAAGTAGCTACAAAATAATTTAATGGTTCAGGGTCACCATGACAGGTCACAAATTAGGAAGGTTGAGAACCATTGTTTTAGAGGGTGAAAAGATTATAGATGTAGCACCTTCACAAGTGATACCGATACTATTATGAAATTTGCCTTTCCTATTCTATGAGCACACAGAGAAGATGCAATCTGTAAGGAAAGGGACCCTTACCAGTCCCTACTGGCACCTAATCTTGAACTTCCCAGGAGATCTCCAAGGACAATGCTGCCAACTTTCAGCCCTGTCAGCAGTGGCTAGAGTTCTTAGCACTGCTTTGAAGCATGGAGTGTGAAAAATGGTCTGTGGGCCACAACTAAAGCAGACTTGGTCTCCTTGGACCCTGCTGCACATCCTGACTCTAGTCCCTCATTACACAAGCCAACTAATTCTCAAGAATATACCCTCGTTCAGATTAAGGGCAGATCAAGTCCACTTACTGCTAGACACACAGAACTGTGGTGGAACTTAACACATTGAGTCTGTTGGTCATGCCCTTGCATAAGTGAAAGCAGGGCCCAACATGGAAGTGGTAATGGCAAAGACTCAATGTCCATCTGAGCTGGATTTTAGTAGGTTGACCCCCCCACCAAGGCTAGATTTTACTAGAAAATAGAAACCAAAAGTGTTTTTTTGTCTGTGACAGATCTATGTGGTTTGGGGTGAATACTGTGGAAGGACTTTGGAACTTTGGGCTAGAATAGTCATTGAGTGTTGAAAGCTCAGTGGGCTGTTCTGTAAGGGCTTAGAAGATAAGAATGTGGAGAGCAGTACAGATGATGGAGGCCCAGCTCATTACTTTCAAGAGTGAAACAAAGACTCTACCAGCCTTTTGTGTGAAGAATCTGTGGTTCTGGTTAGCTGGGACTGAAGAATCATCTGTGATTAACAAGATATCAGAACTACTAAGGCAAAACTTTGCTTTGCTAGTATACTCAATGCTGGTCCACTGGACCTGAGAATTTAGAGAATTTAGCAGTTGAGGTGAAATCTTCTGGGAAGTGTTTCCTGAGAGTCAGCACACAGAAGCTGTGGTTCCAGAAATGGTCAAGGTTGTGCTTTGTGTTGGCAGCCAAACTTGATAGTGTAAGAGTCACTCAGGTGGTACTGTTTTGAAGGTATGAGGGGTCATGGAGAGCAGCTGAGATTTGACACTGTGAGAGGCCAGGAGGAGCCATTGGTGAAGGTGCAGCCAGAGTAGCAGTGGAAGCCCCAGGACTGAAGGAATCATGGAGAAAAGTTGAGGTTTTTGCACTATGAAGAGAGCCCAGGAGAGGCTATTGGTGAAAGTGCAGCCCAGTGGCAATAGAAAACCCCAGTATTTTAGAGATTCCAATACCATGGAGTGACCACCAAGAACAGCAGGAGCAGTGGAATGGAACCTGCCAGACCTTAGGAGACAAACTGTGTGTGCTGCAGAGGGCAGAGCCCACTGGAAGAGACAAGAAGATTGTGAGTAGATCTCAGACATTGGGCATTGAGTTATTTATACTATTGGAGTTTGGTTTTTGCTTTGCTCATAGTGTGACTGTACCCTGGTTTTTCTCTCTTGACGTGAGAAGGTATTTAATTTAGTTTTGATTTTTACAGGAACCCATAGCTGAAAGACTGAACTTTTAAAAGAAATGTTGAACTTTTAGGGAGATTGGATATTTTAAGGAGATTGAATTTTAATGTGTTTGAATTTGTAAAGACTGTGGGACTTTTAAAGTTATTTATGTTTTTAATGTGAGATCTTGGGTATGAATAAGAAAGGAAAAGTGTGGCTTAATAGTGAATGTGTTTGTGTGTCACAGGGTCAATTGTGCTGGTTAATCTTATGTCAGCTTGACCCAAGCTAGAGTTATCTGAATGGAGGACCTTGAGAAAATGCCTCCGTAAGACCCTGCCATAAGGCATTTTCTTAATTAGCAATTGATGGAGGAGGGTTGTGGGTGTTTTCACCTCTGGGATGGTGGTCCTGGGTTCTATAAGAAAGCAGGCTGAGCAAGCTAGGGGAAACAAGCCTGTAAGCAACACCCCTCCATGGCCTCTGCATCAGCTCCTGCCTCCAGGATCCTGTCCTGTTAGAGTTGCTGTCCTGATTTCCTTCAATCATGAACAGTCCTGTGTAAAAGTGTAAGCCAAATAAACCAATTCTTCCAAGCTTGCTTTTGGTCATGGTGTTTTGTCGCAGCAATAAAAAGATCTATAGCTAAGACAGATACTAAATATTCCTTGTTTCATTTAACTTCACAGTGTACATACCCTTGACTTTGCCAGATCTCTTTAAGTATTTCAGTTTATCACCTGTTTTCTTCTGGGACTCTGGGTGATACAGTCTGAGTAAAGAACACTTAATAAATGATAGTTAATATTGTTACTGAGGAGATAATTTTCCATTTGGGGAAACATTTACTTAAGCTCAGAAATATTATAAGACTGGAGACACATGTTTTACAAAATATATGTCAGACAAGAATGGAGAAAGGAAATACCTTAGTTTCCACCTCTGTGACCTTCTCTGCCTTGCTAAGGAAACCATGAGCCCTTCCCCCATCACCCACCATCCTATATGCCTGCTCATCACCATCACCCTCCTCCCTATCTTTCCTTTGGTTACCTTGGAGGTCCACAAAGTGGGGAAGGTACACAGCAGCCACAGCTCCTTGCTCAGCTTTGATGTCAAACAGAGGTCCTGCCACCATCCAACCATGCTCCAGGACATCCCTGTCCCAGAACTTTCCCCAGGCACAAAATTCAATCTCAATGGTCAATGCCCTTTTCACCACAAACTGGAGACCTATGTTGGGATGGTGGTAATAACCAGCTGCTGGGAAGTGAACTCTGGAAAAAATAAAGAGAAGCAGGAACCACATACAAATTCACTGAGGTGCAGGGTCTGGACATGGTAAAAGAGGACATCACCAACTTCAGTAAGAAGACTTTGCCTTCAAGAGTTGGTTGTTCTGCCCTTTATGTGTGGGTCCCTGAGTGAGTCATTTTCCTTATGTGTAAATAGAGGTAATGGCAACACTTATAGAGTTGTGATAATAAGTGATGTAATAAAAGGCCACAGTTTAACTCCCTGGGGTTAGTTAGCTATTTCCATGATGATGGTAAACTAGACAAGTTTTGTCGTTTTAAAGGGTCCACTCACCATTAATTAATAACACCTATATACCAATATCAGTTACAGTCCCTTGGAACTAAAAGCAGTGCTTCATGAAGTATTAAATGACTCCCCCAAACTCCCTCCTAGGACCCTAGGACTACTAGGACCCTAGGGTGTTAGCCTGTGTGTATGTAAATTATGATTGATATTATCTACCAACTGAGACAATCTCTATGACAATGTTTAATAAATGACCAAGTATCATGTAGGATATTATTATTATGATTTTAGACATTGATTAATTTTATAATTATAAACCTTTGAGAAGCAAAGCCACACTATTTATGGTAGGGTTCCTAGCTCTTAATAGGGTATTTAGCACATAAGGTTATTAGCATAGCAGAAACATATAAACTATAAGAGTTTAAATTAAATTTATAAGACATGACAAATCAAATATAATGAGCAAATCATGTCTGCATTGTAATTATAATAATCACCAACAAAACCACATTTCAGATAATTGAGCAAAGTCGAAAGCAGACTGGGTTTGTTTAGTCGATATGTAGGACTCTCATTAGCTTTGTTACATGTGGTAATGGTGTACTGGTAATGGAAGGAGAGGTCTTATCTTAATTTAGTGGAATAAATAGTGAAATATTTAAGGATTAAAGCACCTGCTGCCTTGAACTTAAAATGCTGTAACCGTAATGAAAAGGGAAGAATGTTAGTAATTAAAATGAACTTGGAAAAATGGTGCTGAAGTTGGACAGGAAGTTCTTGTGTATTCTACTTTTGTAAATTTTTGAAAATTTTCATAATAAAAGTCTCTTTATTCATAATAAAAAACACATATCCAGTAGCTCAATCTTGTTCCTGCCTTCTTGATTGGCAAGAGAAGAGGAAACAGTGGATGCTGGGTGGGATGTTGCATTTTAGGGAGTGGAATGGGAAGGTCCTCACTTACCGGTATAGATTCCTTTCTTTGTCTACAACCTCAGTAACCACAGGCCCTGTAGGGTTCTTAAAGTCTTCTTCTGTCTCTAGAGGTTCCATAGTCATGTCTCCCAGAGAGTCAGGAGAAGTCAGATAGGAAGGTTCCACCTGTGACACTTGTAGGGGTCTTTCTCCTGAAAGAGGCAGGGCAATGGATAGTCTTATTACCTAGTCTGGTTTCCCTGGCCCTCTATTGCTCGACTATGACTGGGTTCTCCTGGATAATGGTCTTCTTGAATCATGGCAAGGGTGTGTCTGCAGTCTCCTATTCTGCTCTGGGAGCTACCTGTTTGCTTTCTGAAGATTAGTACTCTGTTGTTCTTTGTCCCAATTTCTACCCATCTCTCTTTCCCTACTGGTCCCAAACTGTTACTCTTCCCAGCATTTACACTTTGATCATATTGAGAGAGGAACCTACCTTGGAGATGAAAAGGTGATTTCCAGGTTTTAGAAGCCCAGAATGAGGGATGGGACCCTGATGCAGAGCTGGACCCATAGCATAGACATTGGAGAGAGGCAGAACAAGCTCCTGCAGCTAAGAGAAAGGGAGTTCCCTTTATGTTTAGAAGAAGGTAATCATGCATGAGCTATATCCATTCTATATGGGAATGTAGGAGAGAGAATAGAAGGGATGATGCACTATAGCTAACCTTTCCCATGGCCCATCAAGATGCTCCCAGTCCATTCCCTTCAAATACCTCCTTTTGTTTTCTGCCACTTGAACAAGGTCTTGCTATCAACCACCTCTCTTCCAGTTGGGCCCTCAGAAGAGACCATCACACTTGGCTTCCTACATGTAAAAATGTTCATTATTTTCCAAATGTTGGGGAAAATCTAAAGCTATCTACATGAAATTTCCACTTAAAATTCAAGTCATCTGATTTTGAACTCAGCCCCATGACTCTTATTTAAGCCCTGTCTCTGTGAATGGTTGTCCACATTTACCCCACAAGTGGTGTATTATACTTACTCCTCCAGGGACTATGGTCTAAAAGTATCCTCCAATATTTATGCATTGCAAAGATAAGCCTCAATGCAACAACGTCCTGAGACAGAATAAGAGGTGATGAATTCATGAATAGATTTATGCCATCCTTGCAGGAGTATGTTCTTTGTAGTTGCAGTGGGAATCTTTATTATTTGTTTTATTTATTTATTTATTTATTTATTTATTATTTATTTATTTATTTATTGAGACAAGGTGTCACTGTGAGTCCTGACTGGCCTGGAATTCAATATTTAGACCAGGCTGGCCTTGAACTCAGAGAGTTCCACTTGCCTCTTGAGTGCTGGGATTAAAGGTGTGTGCACTATCACAGCTAGCTAGAGCAGTATTCTTATTAAATGAAGTTTGACTCCCTTTTACATATTTTTCTCCCTTCTTCCATGGTATGACACAGAATATACCCTTCGAGGCCCTTGGACCTTGAACTTCTCAATCTCCAGAACTATAAGAAATAAACTGTGGTATCCATCAATTATCGAGTCTTAGATATTTGGTGAGAACATGCAGAATGAAGTGAAATCTCTCCTCCTGGCAGGTGATCACATTGACAATACCTTCCAACATTCTCCTTCCTGTTTCCCACACTCCACCTCTGTGTCCTCTATCCTGGCTGGGCATCTGTAACCTGAACCACTGCAATGTTTTCCAAGAGGTTCCTCCATTTGTGTGCTGTTATATTCCAACCAATTTTCTACATTGTAGCTGTTCTTAAAATATGAGTCTAGGCAGGTGGTGGTGGCGTACACCCTTGATCCCAGTGTTCAGGGAGGCAGAAGAAGGTAAGGTAGATCTCTGTGAATTCAAGGCCAGCCTGGTTTAGAGAGTGAGTTCCAGGACAGCCAGAGCTATACAGAGAAACCCTGTCTTGGGAAAAAAAAGGAAAAAAAAAAAAGAAAAGAAAAACTGAGTCCAACTTATACTTTCTTTCCTGAAGGGCTTTAATGTCTTTCCATTTTTCTACAGCTAGAGATAAAGTATTATTCTTAACATGGTCATAAGGACTTTGCTGTGGCTCCTGGCCTCTTCTAACCTTCCTGCATCACTATCTCTGCTCACTGTCTGGTGGCCAATGGCTCTCAAACCCAGTGTGCTTAAATATTACCTGGGCAGTGTATTAACACAGATTACATTGAAGGAAGCTGGCATCACTTGAGAGATTTTTCTGATTCAACAGCTACGGAGTGAGACCCAATAAGCTGCATTTCTAGGACACTTCTGGGTAATTTTAAACCTATCGATTCTTGAGTAGCACTGCTGTACACACTGGGGTTCCTGTTCCTCAGAGGAGATGAACTCCCTCTTACATCACAGCCTCTACCTCTGCCTGGAATGAATATGCATATCTATGTTCAGTCAGGCTGGGTATTGGGAGTGCAGAAGTATGTTGCACTCTGTCTATAAGTAGTTACCTAGTTCTAAGACTGGAGGACTTGTGGTGTAAGGTGGGGAGATGAAGTTGCCGAGATTGCTTGCTTTTGAAAATCCATTAACTTCAAAGGATCTCTTGTTGTAATTTCCTATCCCTGGGTGGTGGTTTGAAAGAGAATAGCTCCCAATAAGCTCATATATTTAAATGCTTTGACACCAGTTGGTAAAACTGTTTTGGGAAGAGTTAGGAGGTGTGGCCTTGTTGGAGGATTGTGTACCATTGGGTGTAGGCTTTGAGGTTTCAAAAACCCATGACATTTCCCAGGTAGCGCTCTCTCTCTCTCTCTCTCTCTCTCTCTCTCTCTCTCTCTCTCTCTCTCTCTCTCTCTACCTGCATGCACATATGTGATGTCTGTGTGTGTGGACTTACATGTACATGTCATGGTGGTTTGAGGAGGTCAGAGGAAAGGCGGGTTCTCTCAACTGTGTTTTTGAAGCAGGCTCTCTTGTTTCCACTGTGCTATGTACACTAGGCTGGCTGGCCTGTGAGCTTCCAGCCAATCTCCTGTCTCTGCCTCCCACCTTGCTTTGGAGTGCTGGGGTTACAGGTGTGTGACACCACACCAGACTTTTCACACTGTCTCTTGGGATCACACTCAGACTGTCAAGTTCTCAGAACCAGCATCTTTGCCCATTGGCCCATCTCTCTTTCTGTCTGACTCTGTCTCTCTGTGTCTCTGTCTCTGTCTCTGTCTCTGTCTCTGTCTCTCTCTCTCTCTCTCTCTCTCTCATTTCTGGATCAGAATGAACTCTCAGTTACTGCTCCAGCCATGGCTACCTGCTTCCCACCATGATGACTATGGACTCTGACCCTCTGTAACTGTGAGTCCCAAATTAAACTATTTTTTAATAAGTTGCCTTGGTCACAGTATCATATAAATATAAACACAAATGTAAATAAAACACCCCATCTTTGTTTATTCCTAAATCTTCAGGGATTTGGGACTTCCTGTCATCTTGCTATTTATTGCTTGATTGGTGTATAGATTTCATTAAAGGACATTTGAATTGTGTAAGTAAATAAAATTCAGATGCTTGCACCTAAGAGAAAAAGCATCATTACAAATTGTAGAGTGAGATACAAGAGGTAGTCAAACTCAGAAACACCCAATTAAATCAGTCATGTAAGGATCCTCTGCTTTCTAAGAGGCTCTATGAGCATGGACTTCTACTATATACTTTCTCTACCAGGAGGATCCTTATCAAGTGTATGAACTCCACCTAGTGGTAGTGAGGAAGGATAGAAAAGACAAAACAAAACAAAACAAAAATAGAAAATTAAGGCAATGAAGGAAGGGAGGGGACTCCTCACTTTGGAGTCTGGTAAAGTCTATTTCACCAGCTAAAAGTCAAGACAATTAACAAAATTCCTATAAAGATTGCCTAGATAGAGCCAATGTTCCTTTTATGTTAAGATCATTCAAATAAGAATTTTAAGATAGCACCAAAGCACCCAACCATGCTTAAAGCTAAGTATATATGACCTCTGAGTATGGCCTTTCTTGTTTTCCATTTGTGAACATTCATCTGGGAATATCATAAATAAAATAATGAACATTACAGCAAAAACGTGTTAACCAGCACGTGCAATCCTTGTGACCTGTGATTTTACCTTGTCAGCTGCAGTCCTATCCAATGCACTCCAGGAACCACCCTATGACCTCAGTTTACTGGGGAAAGAGAGAGAGAAAGAGACTGACTTTATGCCACCAAAATTGTATATTGACTTTTGTTATGACGTGTAGGCATTGTTACTATTGCTTGAATGAAACACCATGGCCAAAAGTAACCTAGAGAGGAAAGAGTTTATTTGGCTTATACTTCCATGTCATAGTCCATCACTGAAGGACAGGAAATAAAACAGGAAAGGAACCTGAGGCAGGAGCTGAGGCAGAGGCCATGGAGGAGTGCTACTTACTCAATTGCTCTCCATGGCTTGCTCAGCCTGTTTTCTTATAGAACCCAGGGCCACCAGCCCAGTGATGACACCCTCACAATGGGCTTGGCCCTCCCACATCAATCACTAATAGAGAAAATGATCCACAGAATTGCCTATAGCAAATCTTATGGAAACATTTTTCAATCAAGGTTCCCTCCTCTCTGATGAGTATAGCTCATGTCAAGTTGACATAAAACCAGACAGCACAGGTATGATTCTTTCTTAAGAAGTCCACACCTATACATGGGTGCATATTATCCTTTCACCAAGTGCCTCTTTTGTACTGACCTCCTACTTAAATTTACATCATTCTTAGCTAATCCAACTCTGATGCACACTGACTCATCTTAAGCTGTTTTCTGAGATATGGTCAAGAATCTTGGTTTCACCTGAACCGGTTTCTAAAAGAACTCCTTGGACTGTTACCATCAGTTATGTCTCCAGGTCCAACCCTACAACTACAGATAGTAAGACATTTGCTTTAATACAGTCATGTGTAAGAACCCATTTATGGCTGGGTGTGGGCATTCCTGTAATCCCAGAACTTGGGAAGATTACCAATTCCAGTCCAGCTTGAGCTACCTAGTAAATTCTAGGCCTGCATTTGGAATACAGTGAGACTCTGTCTCAAAAATCCCAAGATCTGAGGGCAAAAGCATCTTAGAGATAAGAGTGCTATGACCAAAGGTCTGAATTTGATTCTGAAATATCTACCTATCATCTCTTTCTATCTTTCTATCTATCATCTAATTTTCTACAACCTCTCTTCACTGCTTCCTTTTTTTTTTATAGTGTTCACACAAACGACTCCTTTGTCTCTGATTTGTTTTCTTGAAGACCTCTTTATTAACCATCTCAAGTATTGGCTTTAGTTGTCTGTCATCGCTGGGGAGGACCTACACCAGTTGTGAGTCCCATATTAGAGAAGAAACAATGAGAATTTTAAAAAGGCACTAAGACTTTTTGGCCATGTTACAGAAAGAGATTTATAAAGATTTAGAAAGAGTGATACCCTGCTAAGTACCTAAGTTTACTCTTATCAGTTCTATAGGTTATAGCTGACATATTAAAATACTAAGCAATATTATTTTTTTTGGAGTGGCATTTACAAGAATTTTGACTGGAAACAGTTGAAAAATCTGTAAGAAAATGAAAAACAAGGCACTAAGAGTTAAGCAAACTAGTATGCATAATAGATTTGAATCAATAAACAAAATCATCTGTTCTTTCAGCATTGACCAAAAACAATCAATGAAAACCAGTTCATCTGTAATTTGCATTAGATTCATTAGAAAGTTGTATTTAAGAGTACTTACTACTCTTGAGAAGCTGCTGTGCCTGCATCCCACCCCTACTCATGTATAAAGACACTCATTTTAACAATGGGAATCTAATCCATTGTGGTCTCTTTTGAGCATTATTTCCACCATGGATGTTTACTTGCCACCTATTTGTTATAATTCAGATATTTAAATTTTTATTCCTTTATCGTTTGTGTATGTTATATTAATAAATCATATGTGTGTGTATACAAAGTAGACTCTTCAAAAGGAGTTCTTGTTAGAATTCTTTTAATCAAATCAGGGAAAATTATCCCTTGTGCAGAAAGTACATCATTATATAATTATAAAGTATTTGTATTTATTAACAAATTATAAAAGTAAGTAGTGCTATTTTGGAAGTTCCATGTATCTTTTTTCCTTTTGTTCTTAGATATTTAATTTTCTATTAAAGCTCATTGCCAGTGTCCCCTAGAGGCATAACCAACAGAATATACATTTAGCAATAAAATGGGATTTAGTAGTTTGGCTTACATATTTGGAGGCTGGGGCTTGCAGGATGAAGAGCCAGCAAAATCAGTTGTTCAATGTGAGAAGCTGGAAGCCACAGAACAGAGGGACAGATGATGCAGTTCTGTCTGAGGTTGACGTCCTGGAAGCTCTCTGGAAAGTCACTGGTGTGATGCACATGGAAGAGCTGAAGAAGCTGGACTCTGAGGTCTATGGACAATGGCAATAGTAATACCAAAAGATACACCCACTCAAGGATTAAGCTTGTAAGAGGTTTCCTAGCATACACTCAAAATCTGTCTTTCCCAATCAAATTCCTGACTCACATGCCAATGATCTCTGGAAACACCCTCCCAGACATGCCTTAAATATACCTTCCTAATTCTTTACTCATCTTTCTCGCCAATCATGTAGCAATTGAAGTTTGTTAGACATGAAAGGAAAAAAAATCTGGTTGTGGTCTCTTTTGAGCATTATTTCCACCATAGATGTTTACTTGCCACCTATTTGTTATAATTCAGATATTTAAATTTTTATTCCTTTATAGTTTGTGTATGTTATATTAATAAATCATATGTGTGTATACAAAGTAGACTCTTTCACTATAGATATTCATAGATATGTATTTCAGATAATCATGATATTTGATAACTAGTCAGAGCAGAGGAAGCTGGAATATGGGTGCTGTTCAGCACCCACAGAACAAAGGGAAATCCTTACATTTATAGACTTTAGGGGAGAGGAATATCTGAGATTAGAAAGGAGGTATCTCTGAATTTAGTAGACTAGTAAAGGATAGTATAGGAAACCTTAATTCAGGATGCTAATCCTATTGTTCCACCTCACTTGGGATGCTGCAGGCTAGAAACCTAGCATCTTAGAGAAACAGGCCACAGTTATCCCTTCTAGCTTTTTGAGGAATCTTCACACTTGTGTCACTAGTGGCTGCACTCCCACCAGCAGTGAAAAAGTGTTCCTTTCCCCATGTCCGTGCCAGCATCCACTGTCATTTGTTTCTTTCATCTTGGGCCATTTGACTGGGGTAAGATGAAATCTCAAAGTGGTTTTAATTTGGATTTTCCTAATGCCTAAAGAGGCTGAACTTTTTTGTTTGTTTGTTTGTTCGTTGGTCTTTCATGCTTCATATCTTGAGAACTCTCACTTCATTTTTTAATTATGTTGTTTGTGTTCACAACATTTAGTTTTGGGGGTTTTTGTTTGTTTTGGTTTTGTTTCATTTTCTTTGTTCTTTGTATAATGGAGGTGATGGCTGTTGTCTAGGGGATTGTTAAGTTCATTCCCTAGCAGGAATTGAATATCTGGGAAGATAATAGACCAAACCTTGGAGAGAGCAAAAGTAATCACTTTACTCCTTTAGGATGGGAAAGGCTGCCATGGAAGCCCACCCCTAGTGACACATCCCCTCCAACAAAGACACACCTTCACCTTCAAGTCATTTCTCAATACAGTTTTACTAACTAGGAGAATCTTCCTTTTCCTCTCTAATTTATTAATTTGCACCTCCTCTCTCTTTCTTTTTGTTGATTTGGCTAGAAGTTTGTTAGACTTGCTGATCTTTTTAAAGAACCAACTTCATTTTATTGCTTTTTTTTCTTCTTTATTTATTTATTTAATTAATTAATTAATTTTCTTCTTTATTTAATTAATTAATCTCAGCCCTGATCTTTATCATCTCTTCCATCTACTTTTCTTGGGTAGTGTTTATTCTTGTTTTCCCAAGGCCTTCAGATTCAAGACTAAGTTAGTGATTTGAAATTTCTCAATTTATTTTATTTTAATATAATTATATCATTATTATCATTATTCCCCTTTCCTTTTCTTCTTCCAATTGCCTTCTTTGTTTCATTACTCCAATCCCTCCTGTCTTAGTTAGGTTTCTATTGCTGTGATAAGCCACCATGACCAAAAGCACTTGGGGAAAAATATTTATTTCTTCTTAGAACTCTAAAGTCACATTCCATCACTGAGGAAAGTCAGGGCAGGAACCTGGAGACAGGAACTGAAGCAGAAGATATGGAAGAATGATACTTCCTGTCTTGTTTCCCATGTCCTGCTCAGCTTGCTTTCTTATGCCATCCAATATCACCTGGCTAGGGAGTCACACCACCTACAATAGTCTTGACCCTCCCACATCAATCAGTATTTAAGAAAATGCCCTATAGACTTGCCTACAACTCAATCTTATGGAGACATGTTCTTAATTAAGTTTCACTCTTTCCAGATATGTCTAGGTCTGTGTCAAATAAAACCAAAAACTAACCAGCACACCTCTCAGGTCCTCCATTCCATCCCCTTTCAAATGACTAACCTCTTTTTCTTTGATTATTGTTGATTTTTCTTGGGTGTAATTTTTGTTTGAGTCAAACAATGTATGTAGGAGTCCACAAAGGTTTCCTAGTGATCTGAGATTTTTTACACAGCAGGGCTGCATTAGGAGATGGCTTGACCACATGCATGGTTACCAGGTGTTTGAGATGGTCTTCACTTGGCTGTGCTGGGGGGAGATCTTTTGCCCCACCCCTTGGCATTTCTGTAAATAGCCCTTTAGAAGAGACAGAAAGGGCTGGTGGGTTTTGACCCAGGCCTTCCTGAGGCTATCCTATGTTTCTATCTGTCTCTCTTCTCTATATTTCTATCTAAATATTTCTCACTTTGCCCTGCTCAAGAGTACCCTGAAGGAAAAAGTGGGGGCAGGTCCCACACAGATGTAGCCCTGGCTGTCCTAGAACTCATTATGTAGACCAGGATGACCTGACCTCTCAGAAATCTACCTGCCTCTGCCTCCCAATTACTGGAATTAAAGGTGTTCTCATACCAGCAACCTAATAGCACACCTGAAAGCTCTAGAACAAAAAGAAGTAATCACAGACAAGAGGAGTAGATGACAAGAAATAATCGAACTAAGGGCTGAGATAAATAAGATAGAAACAAATAGAACATTACAAAGAATCAGTGAAACAGAGTTGGATCTTTGAGAAAATCAACAAGATAGACAAATCCTTATCCAAACTAATTAGAAGACAGAGAGAGACTATCCAAATTAATAAAATAAGAAACAAAAACAGGGGCATGACAACAGACACTGATGAAATTCAGAGAATCCCAAGAACATTCTTTAAAAACCTTTACTGTAAATGTAATGGATAATTTTCTTGATAGGTGCCACTTACCAAAGTTAAAATCAAGATCAGATAAACAATTTAAACATATAATCTCCTAGTGAAATAGAAGCATTCATTAAAAATCTTCCTACCCCAAAAGCCCAGGGACAGAGGGTTTTAGCATAGAATTATACCAGACATTAAAAAAAGTTGATGTCAACATTCTTCAAATTATTCCACAAAATAGGACAGAAGGACTATTGCCAAATTCATTTTATGAGGCCACAGTTGCCATGATACCCAAACCACACAAAGATTCAACAAAGAAAGAATTACCGAACAATTTCCGTAATGAACATTGATGCAAAAATAATAAAAATGCTTATAAATTGAACCCAAGATCACATAAAAAAGAATATCCACCATGATCAAATAGGCTTCATTCCAGAGATGTAGGAATGGTGTAACATATAAAAATCAGTAAATGTAATCCACCATATAAATAAAATGAAAGAAAAAATGCACATGATCATTTCATTAGATGTTGAAAAAATCTTTGACAAAATTCAATATCCCTTCATGATAGAAGTCCTGAAGACATTAGGGATACAAGGGACATACCTAACCATAATAAAGGCAATTTACACTAAGCCTATAGCCAACATGAACTTAAGTGGAGAGAAACTGAAAGAAATTCCACTAAAATCAGGAACAAGACAAGGTTTTCCACTCTCTCCATATCTATTCAATACTTGAAGTTTTAGTTAGAACAGTAAGACAACTGAAGGAGGTCAAGGGGATACAAATTGGAAAGGAAGAAGTCAACAGTATGGTTATTGAAGATGATATGATAGTATACACAAGTGGCCCTTAAAAATCTACTAGGGAACTCCTACAGCTGATAAATACTTTCAGCAAAGTGGCTGGATGCAAGATTAACTAAAAAAAAATCAGCAGTCCTCCTATATATAAATGACAAGTAGACTGAGGAAGAAATCTGTGAAACAACATCCTTCACAGTAGACTCAGATAATACAAAATATCTAGGGGTAACTCTAACCAAACATGTGAAAGTAAAAACTTCAAGTTTTTGAAGAAAGAAATTGAAATAAATATCAGAAAATGGAAAAATCTCCCATGCTCATGAATCAGTAGGATTAGTATAGTAAAAATGGCCATCCTACCAAAAACAATTTACAGATTCATGCAATTCCCATCAAAATTCCAACACAATTCTTTATAGAGCTTAAAAGGACAATATTCAACTTCATATGGAAAACCAAAAATCCAGGATAGCTAAAACAATCCTGAACAACAAAAAACTGCTGGAGTTATCACCACCCATGATTGTAAGTTGTACTACAGAGCTATAGTAATAAAAACTGCATGGTATTGGCATAAAAACAGATAGGCTGATCAACGGAATTGAAGACCCCAAAATAAATTCACATACCTATGGACACCTGATTTTTTATAAAGAAGTCAGAAATACACACTGGAAAAAAGAATGTATAAACAAATGGTGCTGGTCAAACCAGATGCAAGCATGTAGAAGAATACAAATAGATCTATATTCATCACCCTGCAAAAAAATTCAAGTCCAAGTGGATCAAAGACCTCAACATAAAACCAGACACAATAAGCCTTATAGAAGGGAAAGTGGGAAATACCCTTGAATGCATTGGTACAGGAGACAACTTTCTGAACAGAACTCCTATAATTCAGACACTAAAATCAGCAATTGATAAATGGAACCTCACAAAACTTAAAAGTTTCTGTAAAACAAAGCACACCATCAATAAGACAAAGAAGCAGACTATGGAACAGGAAAAGGTTCTTATCAATTCCACATCTGATAGAAGTCTAATATCCAAAATATATAAAAATCTCAAGAAACTAGATATTTAAAAAAATCCAATTTAAAATGCAGTACAGATCTAAACAGATAGAGGAATCTCAAATGACTGAGAAACATTTAAAGAAGTGTTCAACATTTTTAACCATCAGGGAAATGCAAATCAAAACTACTTTGAGATTCCATCTTACACCTGTCAGAATGGCTAAAATCAATAACCCAAGTGATAGCTCATGCTGGTGAGGATGTGGAGCAATGGGAACACTCCTCCATTTCTGATGGGAATGCAAACTTGTAAAGCCACTGTGGAAATCAATATGGCAGTTCCTCAGAAAATTGGGAATTGATCTACCTCAAGACCCAGCTATACCACTCTTGGGCATATACCCTAGGGATATTCCACCATAACACAAGGACACTTGCTCAACCATGTTTGTTTCTTTACTTGTATTCCTTTTATTTTTTGTCTTGCATTCCTGTTCTAGATCAGACTGCGAATACTATACTGAATGAGAGCAGAGAGTATGGACATTCTTGTCTCCTTCTTGATTTTAGAGGAAATATTTCAGGTTTTTACTACTTAGTATAATGATGGCTGCAGGGTTAGCTTTTAGACCAGTGGTTCTCAACATGTGGGTCATGACCCCTTTTGGGTCATGTATCAGGTATCCTGCAAACCAGATATTTACATTATGATTCATAATAGTAGCAAGATTACAATTAAATACAACAGTAGTAAATTACAGTTATGAGATAGCAAAAAAATAATTTTATTGTTAGGGTCACCACAACATGAGGAACTGTATTACAGAGTCACAGCATTCAGAGGGTTGAGAACCACTGCTCTAGAGTATAACTTCCATTATTTTGAGGAATGTTCCTTATATTCCTGGTTCTTCAGACCTTTCCTCATGAAGACATACTGAACTCTGTCAAATGCCTTTTATTTGTTTATTGAGATTATCGTGTGTTTTCTGTTCTTAAGTCTCTGGGCTGTATTATATTTATTAACTTGTAAACATAAAACTATCCTTGCATTCCTAGAATGACCCTAGCTTGGTTGTGATATTTGATAACCTTAATGTGTTTTCAAACTTGTAAGTATTTTTTTGATAGTATTTGTGTCTTGTGTTCATTGTGGAAAATGATCTACAGTTTTCTTTTTTGTTGTTGTCTGGTTCTTATTAGGTTTTGATATTAGGATAAGGCTGGTTTTGTGGAATGAACTTGGTACTATTCTTTTCCTTTCTATTTTATGGAACAGATCAAGAAGTGGAATCAGGGCTGGTTGATACCTCCAGAAGTTCTTTTACTGTTCAAGATTATTCTTGCTATCTTGAGTGTTTTGTGTTTCAGTATGAAAGTTAATGTTATTTTTGCCAATTTCTGTAAAGAATTGCATTGGAGTCTTGATGGGTATTGTGTTGAATCTGTAGATTGCTTTTGGGAGGATGGACATTTCTACAATATTAATCCTACCATTCTGTGAGCATAAGAGGTCTTTCCATCTTCTTGTATCTTCTTTATTTCTCCAGTGTCTTTAAGTTTTCATTGTACACGTCTTTCATTCCCTTGTTAGAATTGTTATTTATTCAAGATATTTTAATTTTTTAAGGCATGAGATTGTTTCTCTGATTTCTGTATCAGTGAATCTGTTGTAGGTATATAGGAAGGCTATTGGTTTTGTTTGTTAATTTTCCATCTTGCCACTTGGCTGAATGTGTCAGCTGTAAGAGTTTTTTAGTGGAGTCTTTAGGGTCTTTTATGTACAGGATTGTATCATCTGCAAATAAGAACATTTTGACTGTTTTTATTTTTTTGTAACCCCTTAAAGTCCTTGTCTTATTGCTTCAGCTAAGACTCCAAGTACTGTATTGAGCAGGAGTGAAGAAAATGGACATCTTTGTTTTATTCTAGATTTTAGAGAAAGTGCTGTAAGTTTTCTTCTATTTAGCATAATGTTGACTATGAGTCTTTTGTTTTATGTTGAGATATAGCTCTAGTATTACTATATTCTCTAGGACTTTCATCAGCAAGGGATGTTAGATTTTCTTAAAGATCTTTTCTGCATCTAATAATAAGACCATGTGATTTCTATGCTTCAGTGTATTTATGTGGTGAATTACATTTATTGATTTTTTTTACTTATGTTGAACAATTACCATATTTCTAGGATGAAACTGATTTGATCATGGTTAATGAGCTTCTCTGATGTGTTCTTAAATTCATATTCCAAGTATTTTGGGGGGAATTTTTGTTTTTATGTTCATCAGAGAGATTAGACAATTATTTTTTTTAATTGGGTTTTTATTTGGTTTTGGTATAGGGATAATATTGATTTCATAAAAGCATTTTTAAAATGTTCCTTTACTTTCTACTTTATGGAATAATTTCAGTTACTTTTCTATCACAATGACAAAATAGCATGACCAAGACAACTTTTAAAAGAAAACATGTAACTTGGAAGCTTATGGTTCCAGAGTGCTAGAGTCCATGGCCATCAGGGCTGGAAGTATAGCAGTGTCAGGCAGCATGATGTTGAGAGCTATATATGATTCAAAAGCATGAGGCAGAAAGTTAACTGGGGCTGGAGAGGGCTTTTAAAACTTCAAAGCTCACTCCCAGTGGCACACCTTTTCAACAAGGCCACACCTCCCAATATTTCCCAAACAGTTCTACCAACTGAAGACCAAGTATTCAAATATATAATGTTCTCTAGAGCACTGGCTTGGTGGACATGAGTTCTTTTCACCTGTTTATGTTCATGAAAAAAAAAGTTCCTTTCTCCTTCAACTATGGCAGATAGTTTTTCTGGGTGGAGCAGTCTAGACTGGCATCCATGGTCTTTCAGAGTTTGAAGCGTATTGCTCTAGGATCTTCTGGCCTTTAAATTTCCGTTGAGAATCAGCTGTTATTCTGATGGGTTTTCCTTTATTTGTAACTCCGCCCCCCTTTCAGCTTTCAAAACTCTTTCTTTGTTGTGCACATTTGCTACTTTGGTACGACTAACCCATTTCCCATATGCTAGAGGGAGTAAGACAGAGGGATTAAGGCTGTGGATTGTGGCACTGGGGAAGGCTGAACTACAGCTCTGCCATGTACTGTGAGCCTTCAGGTTTTCATCGGCAAGGTGGACCAAAGCAGCCTCTCCCTCAGGGAGTGCTTGTGAGATTTAAGTAGAAGATGCAAGTGAAACCCTGGCCACAGGACTTATGGGGAGTGAGGTGTTCAGCAAATCTGAGACCAGCTTTAGGACTCTTTGGAAAGTGGGGGTCAGGTGCTCTGTGGCAATGGAGTCCCACTCTCCTGTCCCTCAGTCACACTCCCAGTGCAATGGACATGCACTTCATTCCCAGGCCTCTTGGTGGCAGTGTTTTGTCTCACACAGATTTCATAGAGAGGATTTTTTTTTTTTTTATTTTACAATACTTTTCAGTTCTACATAACAGCCACAGATTCCCTTGTTCTCCCCCTTCCTGCCCCCCTCCCCTTCTCCCCAGCCCACCCCCTTTCCCACCACCTCTAGATCAAGGCCACCCCTGAGGACTGAGATCGACCTGATAGACTCAGTCCAGGCAGGTCCAGTCCCCTCCTCCCAGATTGAGCCAAGCATCCCTGTATAAGTCCCAGGTTTCAAACAGCTAACTCATGCAGTGAGCCCAGGACCTGGTACCACTGCCAAGATGCTTCCCAAACAGATCAAGCCAATCAACTGTCTCACCTATTCAGAGGGCCTGATCCAGTTGGGGGCTCCTCAGCCTTTGGTTCATAGTTCATGTGTTTCCATTCGTTTGGCTATTTGTCCCTGTGCTTTATCCAACCTTGGTTTCAACAATTCTCGCTCATATAAGGATTTCTAAAATGATGTCCAGGGCTTTCAAGGTCCTCTGTTGCACAGCATGCTCATCTGATCCCCAGGAGTCTGGGTTCACCTATGTGGTGAATTTCAGAAGTTTTAGCAAGAGTCCACCCAGTCCCAGAAGCTTCTTGATTGCTCAGTTCTTGGTTGACACATAGTGGACATTCCCAGGCCACAGATACTGGCCCCATGTTGGGGGAACTAAGAGACTCGGTTTGGAAAATTACACTTATGGGGGCAGTCATTAGAAGATATTGGTTAAAGAGCAAGGAGTTAGTCCTCTGAGGATGGGAAGGAAAGAAAAGATTAGCTACTAGACATCCATTTTACTCCAGACAATGTGAACTCTTACAATGGTGCTGTGAGATGGTGTTGTGTTTGATATTGTCAAATTGACAGGGTCTGGAACCACCCAGCAAGTGAGCCTCTGGGCACACCTGTGAGGGGTGATCTAGATTAACTGAGTCTTTGGGCACACCTGTGAGGGGTGATCTAGATTAACTGAGCCTCTGGGCACACCTGTGAGGGGTGATCTAGATTAACTGAGCCTCTGGGCACACCTGTGAGGGGTGATCTAGATTGAGCTTGGCACACTGTGAGGGGTGATCTAGATTGGTTAACTGAGAGGGGAAGACTCACCTCAACTGTGGGTGGCACCATTCCATGGGATGGGGCTGGACCAAATAAAAAGGAGAAAGTGAGCTGAGCACTAGCACTCATCTCTCTGCTCCCTCATTGTGTAGATATGATGGAGATACAAGTGTAACAGCTCTGGAGGGAAAGGAATCCTGACTTGTCGGGAAGTCAGGCTATACCGAAGGTGTGAAGGGACAACTCTGGAGGTAAAGGCTGACTGGGAACGAACTACTGTGAGGAAGTGGAAAGGTAGCCTGACCTGTTGGGAAGTCAGGCTATACCTGAATCTGGAGTACAGTGGGGATGGTCTCCCAACAGGATGTAGTAATCCTGCTCCTTTCCAGAGAGAGCCATTACAGCTGAGCTTTGCTCTGCCCTCCCTTCAGGGGACTGCCAGCAGAGGTGTTCATCCGCTTCTTTTGCTGCTCTGCTCCCCTAAGGGAATGTCCCAGCAGATGTATCCCCTTCTTCTGCTCCCCTCTGCTACAGGGGAAACCCCTGCAGAAGTGCAGCAATCTCCTGTTCTCCGCCAAGTTGTTACATTTTTCTGCTCAGTCTTCCAAAGGGAATGTCTCAGCAAAAGTTCTTATTTTTTCTGCTCAGCCACCCTAAGGGAATGTCTCGGCAAAGGTTCTCTGTTCTGCGCCAGCGAAAGAAGATCTTCACCCAAAACTCCTTTAAGAAAAAGATTTATTTGGGAAGGAGGAGTCCAGGAGGGTGGCTGCCTCTGCCAGGGTGGGAAAGGACAGCCCACAACTGAGCAAGCAGAGGGACTCATATAGGGCCTCTTAGAGGTGGAGTTTGTCCAGGGAGAAGATTTTCTCTCAGGGATTGGTTAGTTTTTCTGCTCAGGGATTGGTTGGTTTAGTTGGTCAGGGGCAGATTTGGCTCTGGTTTCAGGGCCAAATTGTGTTTCTTTCACTGGCCCATTTTAGCCCTTTGGCTTTAGTTTCAGGGCCAAGGTGTATATTTTTATTGGCTCTGATACTAGGGCCAAAGTGTGTTTCTTTGGCTCTGGTTTCAGGTCAGGGTGTGTTTCTTTCACTGGCTCTGGTTTCAGGGTCAGGGTGGGTTTCTTAGGTTCTGGGTTCAGGGCTAAAGTGTCTCTTTCACTGGCTCTGGTTTCAGGGTCAGGGTGGGTTTCTTAGGTTCTGGGTTCAGGGCTAAAGTGTATCTTTCACTGACTCAGGTTTCAGGGTCAGGGTGGGTTTCTTTTACTAGCTCTTTTACCCTACACCAGAAGTTTTAAGTTCTTGCCATCCCAACTTTCACCTCTAGCCTGCCCAGCCCACTGACTCTTCATCTCAACAAATGATTCTTTGGGTCCCAAACACCGGGTCTTTAAAAAAATTATTATTATTATTCCTGGCCTTTTATTAAATCTCACATCCAATCTTGCAATCCCCATGGATGCCATTATTTATTTATTTATGCAAATGGATGTTTGTGTGTATATGTCTGTCTCTGTGTGCATGAATGTTCTCACTCAGGTGACACCCACCTTGCTTTGGAGATAGCGCCTCTCATTGGAACCTGGGGCTTAATGAGTAAGCTAAACTGGCTGGCCAGTGAGTCCCAGGGATCTTTTGTCTCCAGCTCCTTAGTGCTTTGGGTGCTAGGAGTGGAACTCAGATCCCTGTGCTTGTCTGGCAAGCCTCTTATTAATTGAGCTCTTCACAGAGCCCCACCATATTTTTTCTAACTTTTAAATTTAGTGAGTGAGTGAGTGAGTGGATATGTGGATGCCACAGTGTGCCTGTGGAAGTCAGAGGATGACTTTCAGGAGCTGTTTCTCACCTTCCTTTTTACTGATGTCTCCATTTCCCATCTCTCCTAGAAATGTGGGGCTTCCAAAAACATGCCATACTATCCAGCTTTTAACGTGGGTTCTGGGAATTAGATTCAGAATTAGGCATGTGTTGCAAATGCTCTCAGCTGCTCAGCCATTTCCCTGTGTGCCTCAGCTGTTTTTAAAAGTGTATTTGGAACATGACCCTTCTCACTGTGCCTGAAGAGATTGCTGGTCCAGTCAATTTCCCACATCTCTGCTCTAGCTCCTTACACCCACCCCCACCCCACCCTCACCCCCGCTGATGCTACGCTGTCTGATTAATCTTATGGTTAGAATCAGTTCAGGTCACTATAGTCCAAACCCTCCATTCTTTCCCATCTCACTGAAATCCCTCCCAGAGGATCACCAGGCATGTGACATGATACACCACAACCCCTGCCTCACTCCGGCATTACCTCCTACCTCATGTTTCTCACTGTGCTTTGATACTTTTGGTCATTTAATCCTTGATAATACCAAGAACTCTCTCAGTTCAGGGCCCTTGCACTGATTTTGCCAATCTGTAGGAATGACTTTGCCCAGGCAGTCAGAGGCTCACTGGGCAGCCCCCTTACAAAGCAGCACTCCTAGAACTTGACCTCACTTTATTTTTCCTGCATGACTTGTTTTCTTTGTGTTAATTCTACCTTCAAATATCATACAAGCTCTTGGAAGGTCAATATCTAGCCTGTTTTTCTGCTTGTTATATTCCTGGTGGCTGAGACAGTACATACAACATCAGCACTGAGATGTTTTCAGAACTTTTACAACTGTTTTTTATCCTTCTAAGCAGATATTCACTATGGCCACTAGATGGCACTCAAGTACTTTCTATGTATTGAATTCTCACACTGAAGCAATCTTTGCAGAACTACTTTTAAAATAATGTGTCTGTGGTTTTTGTCAAAGTTAGTGTCCTGGTTTCTCTTCTTTGTTTGATGCTGGACATGGGACCCAGAGACTTGTGCATACTACAGAAGTGGATCAATGAGCCATACCCGGGCCTTGGTAGCTTGGATAGTTACCTACATGTAATCCTGTGAATTCTTTCACAACCTCCTGAGTGAGTGAGTGGATATGTGGATGCCACAGTGTGCCTGTGGAAGTCAGAGGATGACTTTCAGGAGCTGCAAAGAGTTTGTTTGTTTGTTTGTTTGTTTGAGTTAGAGTTTACACAAGCAATTGTGTTGTTGTCTTAGTTAGGGTTTCTATTGTTGTGATGAAACACCATGACCAAAAGGCAAGTTGGGGAGGAAAAGGTTTATTTGGCTGACACTTCCACATTGCTGTTTATCACTGAAGGAAGCCAGGACAATAATTCAAACAGGGCAGGAACCTGGAGGCAGGAGCTGATGCAGAGGACATGGAGGGGAGCTGCTTACTGGCTTGTTTCCCCTGGCTTGCTCAGCCTACCTTCTTATAGAAACCAGGGCCAACAGCCCAGGGATGGCACCACTCACCATGGGCTGGGCCCTGCCCCATTGATCACTAGAGGAGAAAATGCCTTACAGCTGGATCTCAAGGAGGCATTTCCTCAGCTGACTCTATAGCTTGTGTCAAGTTGACACACAAAACCAGCCAGTACAGTTGTGTTACAGCTATATCAGTTGGCACTAGATTCCACAACTCTGTATTTTGATTTGTTGTGGTTTTTCTATAATGGACTTGAGCTGTAGAAAAGAGAACTTTTCTTGATGAAGAGTGAGGACTACATGGACAAGAACAAATATTTAAATGTAGTTAAGGATTGTGCCGGTTGAATAAAATGGCAGTTGTAGGTTCTCCTCCAAGATCCATATGGTTTCATTAGCGCCGTGTATTGCCTAGGTTTCTAGTACTAGGACTAATTTCCCTTGTTGAGTGGGTCTTTGGTGTTATTGAGCATGGCTTAAGTTGGAGAACGGTTGGTTACCACCAGGGTGTATGTACCACTATTGCGTCCTTAAGGTTATCATGCCATGCTGGTCACTGCTGTGGTTCATAGGCATCATAGCTGGGTAGTACTGTTGGTTGCTTTCCTCCTTTGGAAGCTTGTACAGCATCTTCTGGTACCATGAAAGCTAGTCCTTAGGGAGGAAGCTTTCGGGTTACTTCCAGCTTCAGATCACTTGTATGCTGCTATCCCCTTATCTATCGCACCCTGTCCCTGACATGCACAATGGTCCCTTTTTACTTTCCTGGTTTCTGCAGTTACTTCAGGTTATGTACCCTCATTGGAAGATTTGGAGCTAGGAACATCAGGTGAGAGAATGAGAGAGAACATAAAACATTTGTCTTTCTTGATCTAGGTTATCTCACTCAAAACAATCTTTCTATTTCCATCCATTTACCTGTTGGGAGGCAGACCAATCCAAGGCTTTCTCAGAGGTCCTGATGAAAAAACAAAGGGAACACTAATTCTGTGCCCTTGCTCAGAGGCAGACATGGCAAGGTCTGGTCTGGTACTGGGGCCAAGACCTCAAAGGCTTTAAGGTTTCAGCTCATGGAAACCTGACTTTCCCTACAAAGAGACTGGAGTTACCATCCCCAAGGCCACTGTGTGCTCTGTCTGTGGTGCACATGAGATATCCTGTGCTCCCTTTGTGTGGCACTGCTTGATTATCTTCCTGCTGAGTTGATCACATTGTACGATAGTTGATAGTTTTCCGCTGACTCTCTCCCAATCCCCCTTCAAAACGTACATAAGCCACCTCCTGACCCAAAACTCTCTCATCTTCTTTATTTTCTCATCCCCTAGTCCTTCCTTTCAGGAACCTGTGACTGAAGAATTAGGTCAGGGTTACCTAATTCAACGTGATCTCCACCCATTTACCTGAAAAAGTCATGATTTCATTTCTTTACTGCTGAATAGTATTCCATAGTGTATATGTACCAAAGTTTTATTGTCTATTTTTCAGTCCAAGGACATTTAGGTTGTTTCCATTTCATTGCTATTGTGAAGAGAGCAGCAATAACAGGGCTGAGCAATATCTGTGGAGTAGGATGTTGAATCCTTTGGGCATATGTTAAGGAGTGGTATGGCTGGGTCATATTGTAGATTTATTTTTAGCTTTTTGGGGTTTCTTTTTTATTAAGAGATTTTCTATTCATTTTACATACCAACCACAGATTCCCCTGTCCTCCCTCCTCCCACCCCCTAACCCTCCCCCCAACCCACCCTTTATTCCCACCTCCTCTAAGGCAAGGTCTCCCATAGGGAGACACTCAGATGAGGCAGGTCCAAGCCCCTCCTCCCTGCATCAAGGCTGCGCAAAGTGTTCCACCATAGGCACTAGGCTCCAAAAATCTGGCTCATGCATTAGGGATAGCCAGAACCTGGAAACAACCTAGGTGCCCCTCAACTGAAGAATGGATAAAGAAAATGTGGTACATTACACAATGGAGTACTACTCAGCAGAGAAAAACAATGACATCATGAGGTTTGCAGGCAAATGGATGGAACTAGAAAATATCCTGAGTGAGGTAACCCAGACTCAGAAAGACAAACATGGTATGTACTCACTCATAAGTGGATACTAGATGGAAAGCTTTTTGGAGTTTCTATACACTGACTTCCAGAATAGCTAGACCAGTGTGCGATACCCCCAACATGAGGGTTCCCTTTAGCCTCTGTTGCTGGTTGTTTTGTAGATTTTTGCCATTCTGACTGGGGTAAGTTGAAATCTCAAAGTTGTTTTGACCTGTATTTCCCTAATTGCTGGGAACAATGAACATTTTGTAATATTTCCTAGTCACTTTTTTATTTTGAAAACTCTGTTCAGACAGACCCAAGACCCTACATTTTGAAAGTTTTTTTTCTTAGTTTTTGAGTCTTTTATATATTCAGGATATTAGTCCCCTATCAGATGAATAGCTAGCAAAGATTCTCTTCCATTCTGTGGGCATTCCCTTTACTCGGTTGATAGTTTTGTTGTTGTTGTTTTTAGCTATACAGAGCTTTTCATTTTGTGAAGTCTCTCTTGTCAATTGTTGGCCCTAATTCTGGGCAAATGAGTCTTCTTCAGGAAGTCCCTTTCTTCACTTATGTCCTGTGGGTACTTCTTTGTTTTCTTCTAGCATTTTCTGTGTTTCAGGTTTCACATTTAGGTCTTTGACCCATTTGGAGTTTGTTTTTGTGCCAGGTGATAGATACGATTCTAATTTCATTCTTCTGCCTGTGGACAACCAGCTTCCCCCATACCATTTATTAAGATGCTTTTCCTTCTCCAGAGTAGGTTTTGGGCATCTTTGTCAAATATTAAATGGCTGGGGTTAAGGGTACACCGGGGGACATGCTAACACAGATGGGGGAGAAGGCTCATGAGGTCTCAATAATACACAAAGAACTGTAGACAACTAAGAACTGCTGAGAGTGGGAGGAGCAGTCTTCCCCAGGGAAGAGCACAGCAACTGGTTGTCCAATGCCCAAAACATGGATATACAAGTGTACAGTCTGAGCAGATTGTGCATATACATACATACATACATACATACATACATACATATATCCATGAATTTGGAGGAAAGCAAAGGGGTACATGGGAGGATTTGGAGGGAGGAAAGAGAAGGGAGAAATGATAGACTATGTTATAATCTCAAAAATGAAAAAAATATTTTAAAAAAGCTTTTGTAACATTTAGATAAGACTTGGGGAAAAAACTGAACATTTTAAAGAAAATTCTGATAAACTTGTATGTGTTTTCCATGACGGCATATGAAAGTTCCCAAGAGCAGGTCAATAATCTAAGAAAACATCATTGACTTAAAAACATATGATTGAACTTCAATCTTAGAAAGTTTAACAATTTTATATTACTGAGTTATTTTTATTTTGTGTATGTAGGTGTTTTACCTGCCTGTGTGTGTTTCTGTACCTCACATGTGATGGTGCCTACAGAGGCAGGAAGAATTCATTGGATGCCCTGGAACTAGAGTTACAGACAGTCGTGAGCCACCATATTGGTGCTGGAAACTGACCCTGGGTCCTCGGGAAGAGAATGAGTGTGCTTAACTGCTGAGCCATTCTCCAGCAGCCTTTATATTAATTTTTAAGTCTCATCTTTTATATGTCTTATATAACTTACTCAAATCTTTGCAACTTGATTAGACTTTTTAGCTTTTGCCATAAAAAGTATTCCTTGTTAGAAAGATCTCTATTCCGTTATTCTTTTAACATTGTTTCCTCTTACTTACTGTCCCTTATTATCATGAGACATAGTAACATTAGCAGAAGCAAGACATGTAGAAAGCAGCCTTAGCTGTCCACAGACTCCCCCTGCCCCCCGCCCCAGCAAGCAACACTGAGCAAGTGAAAAATAAAAGCCAGGTGTAGTAGCGCAGGGCTGCATCATAGCCCTATAGAGGCTGTGGGAGATGGAGTTCAGTGAGTTCAGGCTAGCTAGGGCTAGAGATTGCGACCTAGTCTCACCCCTTCCCAAACAACAACAACAAAAAGTGAAACACAGGGAAAATCCATACAGGGTATTGATGGAGGGAGCTGGCACCTACAGACACATACAGGAAAAAAAATCCATACAGGGTATTGATGGAGGGAGCTGGCACCTACAGACACATACAGGAAAAAAAAATCCATACAGGGTATTGATGGAGGGAGCTGGCACCTACAGACACTTCAGCAGCCAGCTTTCTCCCGGTTGTGGAGTGAGTAGTTCAGGGTCTTGTCCGGGCCATTGTTGACCCTCTAATGGACAGATCTCTGATGGCCACTAGGGCATCTATCTGATGCCCCAGAATAAATACCTAGCTACCCTGATTGATATCTTTTGTGAAGTTTATCTTCAGGGATATGGATAAGTTTTCATACTTGTTGGTGCCCAGTGTGGCTTTATAGATTATGTCAAGGAGTTTTCAGAGTTACCATGCCCACCTGGATGGTAACTTGTTGATATCCATCTGGAAGCTGAAGGGGTAGTGTTACATGAGTGCAGGATATGGTTTTGGGGGTCCTAGAATATCACCTGGTATCATAGACTATAATGCCAGGTTTATCAGCAGATTAGTTGGTGCCTACTTGCCGCCTGATGACAGACAAGCCAGCCTTCATAGTAATGTCACTGATGTTTTGATGCTGTTTATTTATGCAGATAACTCCAATCTCCATGCCATACTTGATTCCTTTGAAATGGCCTTCTCTGCAACCTGAATCAGATCCTATTCTTGAATGTGTTACTAGCCTTTAATAGGTCCATTGGAGTTATGTCTTGGCCAAATGATCTTGATGATGTTGGAGAGGTTTTCTGGTCCTGGTTCTGTACCAGATCTTAGGGACTGAACTGTGACTGGTGTGTGACTGTGCATAGGATACCCCCATCTTTTAGACTATTCTGGAAGATAGGGCAAGTGGAAAGGGTCACTAGTACCTCATTATAGCTGTGGAACTCAGCTTCCTTCTGGTGGTCATATTTGGAAAGTTGCCAGTTCTTGACCTTTGCTAAGAGTTGGTCGAGGTGTTTCATCAAAACAGTGTAAAACTTAACTAACCAAAATAGATGTCTAAATTGCTTCCTTTTCCTCACTACTATAAATATATAGTATGTAAATATAAAACAGCAATAAGCATAGATGAGTAGGTATGTCTGGAACCTCTAGAGTAGGATACAGCATCATTTGGAAATACGCAAAGCTGGATCATGGGCCAGATCTATTTTGAGCTTTGAACTGAAGATTGATTTCCAAAGTTGCTATACCAGTTTGTACTGCCACTAGCAGTAAATAAGTGTCACTTTCCTCCACATCCCCTCCAGTATCTTCTGTCATTTGCTCTTTTAATCTTGGCCATTGTGACTTGGGTAAGTAGTTTTAATTTGTGTTTTTCTGATGGCTGAAGATATTAAACATTAAAAAAAAATGTTTCTTAGAAATTTATACTTCATTCTTTGAGAACTCTTCATTTAGTTCCATACTCCATTTCAAAATCGTGTTGTCTGTTTTCTTAGTGCTTAGGGTTTTTTTTTAATTCTTTGTATATTTTATGTGTTAATATTTTGTCAGATGTATAGCTGGTAAAGACTTTTACCCATTCTGTAAACTGCCTTTTTCACTCAAATGATTATGTCCTTTGATGTACAGAAGCATCTTAATTTCATAAGGATCCATGTGTTAATTATTAGTCTTAATGCTTGTACCACTAATATCCCATTCAGAAAGTCCTTTTAAGTATCAGTGAGCTCAAGAATATTCCCTACTTTCTCCTTTATCAGATTCAGGGAATCAGATCTTCTCTTGAGTTCCTTAATTCATTTAAAGTTTTGTGCAGGAGGAGAGATAAGGATCTCATTTCATTCTTCTATCTGTAGCTATTCAGTTTGGCCAGAGTTAAAATGTAGTTACTCTAGAATGGGATGACAATGCCTTTACTATACACCACAAGCTAAAAAATAAAAAGCCAAGTGCCAAGAACTTTTGGAGTTGTTGGCTAGTGAATTCCTATAGATGCCCCCCCCCATCAGACTTTATAGGATATTGTTAATGCTTTTGGTTTCTTTTCAGAACTTAATAGTAAGGCTCTATTGCTAAATACTACATATTTGAGTCATAGAACATGGAGAAATCAAGCTGGTATTAATATAAAGGCTTCTGACTCCTTTCATAGTGCTTGTAAGTGCTATGTGTGCTGTCAGAAGAGGAAAGTAATCATCAGCATTAGACAGCTGTAAACTCTGAGAGCAACCATAATGACTGGCCCAACAAAGCCTGCTTACCGGCACACTAGTGGTACAAATGTCAAGGGAGTAACTAACCACTTTCTGATTGGATTTGACTCCCACTCTACAAGATGACATTCATACCTGGCACTGTTACAGGGGCCAAGAACCTGTGGTAATACTAGGCATAAGTCCTGGGGGGGGGGACTTGCTATACTATTATGCTATATTATTAAACTGACTCCTAAGGACTTACCACTATAACTGTAGATTCATGTACCTCTTAACCCTCATAAGAGAAGATTCTTTATGCAGTGTATTGCAGTTAATGCGGAAATTTCCTTCTGGTGAAGGTATAGAGAATAAGAGACTGTGGGGTGCTCAGACATAAATGGGATATTTATATTACACCCCTTCCTCCTAAGGCTCAGGGATTATTGCAGATGAGGAGCCAGAAAGATTGAAAGAGCCAGAGGTAGTAGATGACTCCAAGGAAACTGTTTTCTGGACACAGGAGGGGAGTAGCACACAGGACTTCACAAAGGTTGTGACAGCATGCACAAGACAGACAAAATCCCAGCATGGAAAGGGGAGATAGAGACACACAAGTTCCTGTTCCTGGATGAGAAGCTATTGACAACTGACAGATGCTGGCTGAGGGGGAGGGTCAATTTTCTTTAAAGATATGGGCTCTGGCCAATCACACTCCAGTGGAAGGCCACACATCCAAGAGAATATAGAAAGCACAAATTGAGCTTGGTAGGTTTTTAAATTTTATTTTATAATTCAATTTAATTTTACATATTAGCCACAGATTCCCCTGTCCTCCCTCTTCCAGCCCCCCCCTCCCCCTAGCCACCCCCCTCTATTCCTATCTCCTCTAGGGCAAGGACTCCCCTGGGAATTCAGCTCAGCCTGGTAGATTCAATCAAGGCAGGTCCAGTCCCCTTTTCCCTTTGCCCAGGCTGAGTAAAGTGTCCCTGCATATGCCCCAGGTTCCAGACAGCCAGCTCATGCACTAAGGACAGGTCCCAATCCCACTGCCGGAGTGCCTCTTAATAGTTCAAGCTAATCAACTGTCTCACTTATTCAGAGGGCCTGATCCAGTTGGGGGCTCCTTAGGTAGGTTTTAAAAACAAAAAGAAGACACAAAGTTGGGTGGGTAGGGAAGGAGGCATAGATCTGGGAGGTGTTGAGGGAGGAGAGAGACTATGATCAAAATATGCTGCATGTGTTTATGAAATTCTTGAAAAATAAAAATATTTTTTCTATTCTTTGAGAATTTTGTGGAATGTGCTCTCCTGCTAGATAACTTCATGTCCTCATGTCCCACTGAGTCTAATTAATATTGATCATATTTTAATGAGTGTAGTTCATGCCCTGGATTATGGTCTACCTACTAGAGACTATAACCCTATAGGAAACTGACTGTCCCTCTCCTAGCAACCATTAACTCTCAATAGACCGTCAGTAGAGATGAGTCCTCATGATCCCCCTGGAACGTTGACTGTCTTGTTCTTGTGCAGGTCTTGTGTAAGTAACCACAGCCACTGGTTGTGGGCACAATGGTCCTGTCATGTTTAGAAGACATAGTTTGCCTCACTCATTCCCAACTCCTGGCCTTTATAAAATCCTTCCCCCTCTAAAGTTCCCTGCGCATTGGAGTCAGGAGTGTAATATAAATGTCTCATTGATGGTGTGTGTGTGTGTGTGTGTGTGTGTGTGTGTGTGTGTGTGTGTGTCCATTTGTCTTCTGGGAACTCTGTAGTTAAACATTTGACTCTTAGCAATGTACTTACAACGTTCAATTTCATTCACACAAGTTATAAACTGCTTTCTCTTATCTCCTCCCTGTTCATTTTTATTTTGATTCATATACACTGATATGTGTTCTAACTTAATACAATTTTTATTTTTATTTTTCATCTTGGTATGCATGTAAATATTGCATTGGGTCTCCTTAGAACAAGAAGGACAGTGAGTACACAGAATGATTTTGTTACATTTATTTACTGATTGATTGTATGTTCAAGGGTGCATGTCACAGCATGCACAGGAGTCAATCAGGCTCTTTTCTTCCACCATATGTGTTCCAAGGTTGATTTTAGGTCCTCAAGCTTGGTGGCACATTCTTTACCTGCTCTGAATTGAGGTTTTTAAAGTAGTCTTTGGAAGCAAGGAAAGGACGGATGACTAACATCTGTAGAGTTGGATTTATTCCATGCCAAAGCCCTTGGTAGTGGGCTCACTTAAACTTCCCAGCATTTTCCCAAGACTAGGCCAGTCACTCCAGCCATATAGATGAGGACTGGTTCTGCAGGCCCATGAAGACTGGCCTTATGCATAATGTGTGCTGAGCAATGTGCTGCCAGAATGAGCAGCCGACATCTCTGCCTCCAACTGGCTTGGCCTGTCACTCCTTCTCCCACTTCTAAAGGTAGCTAGGAAGCAGGTGACACAAGAACCTTGAGCTTGCTCGGGTATCACATTGAGGATGTCTGAGCCAACCTCCCACACTCAAGACACACCTTCCATTGCACTTAGTGGTCTGTCCCCATCCCATCCTTCTGGGGCTTTTGAGCTAGAAAACAAATTGCTGTGCATCCAGCTCTGTGGATGCCCATCAAAGCAAAGGGGCTTTAACTTCAGCAGGAGGGACTGGGATTAGATCCAAGGTGGGACTTCTGCCCAGTAAGAGGTGCTAAGTGGAGGATGGAGTCAGGGGATGTGAGTACAGAATTCCCTTAGAGGAGCTTTCAGAGCAGGCCAAATCTCTAGGTGTCTGGGGCTTAGTGTGGAGAATTAATGAGGCCCCTGGAAAGTTCTGCTAAGCCTTCTTAGAAAAGGACAAATCCTTGGTGTCAAATGGTCATTAAGCTCCGTTATTCTAGGCTCTCTTTTTTACTTGACAAATTTTAGCTTGGGCCACCAGGTGGTGATAATTCAATAGAAATAAGTTCTCTAGTCATGAGTAATTAATAGCAAGCTGGAAGGCTCTGGGGCCAAGAGCCAGAGACCTTACTGGGATTTCAGAGGCCCAACCAGGCTTATGGACTGGTTGAGGAGTGTTTTGGAGATTGAGGTCTCTGTTTTTGTCTATGTCTTGGCCACATTAGAGGACAAAGCCTTGCTAGCCAGTACATATAGAGTAGTGAGGCACCTTTCTCATGGAGGTGTGGAAGTATGATGCCAGCAATGGCTACTGAGTTCTGGCCTGTCTGGCCAGATGACTTATTCAGGGCAAGGCAGGGCATACATCTGTCTGGTGCATAGCACCTAACACTAGTATTAGTTTTTATGCAGTGGAAGCTTAATACCAATTTGTTGACTGAAGAGGAAGTTTTGTGGAGCTGTCCAGGGCTCCTACCTTGTTTCAGGAGCTGTCGGTGGTACTTATTGCCACACAGCTGTGTAGGTTCTTATCAGCACCTGGCTTCTTTTGGATTGATCTTTTGCATTCTTGCCTTCTTCCCAGAGCTTTGATACAAAAGATGTTTTGAAAATGTGTTTATCGACCTATATCCTGCCTATTTCTCCCTTGGGGAACACCAACTAGCCTGCTAAGTTAGTCCAAAAGAATGATTATCTTTGCACAGAACTAAAAAGCATTAAATGCCCTAGCTCTTCTCTATATTATTGACTATTTTGGCTCCCAATTCCTGTTCATCTAATGTCAATATAAGGAAGATGTATGGTGGGAAGCAACAAGGGATGGTGGTGGCTTCGGGAGCTTAGCAGATAGTCAAGCCCTTTGTGGTGTGAATCCATAGGACGAGCTGTTCCTCACCCACTCCTGGGTTCAACAGTGCCCTACACAAAAGTAGCACTCAGCAACACATGTAGCACCTGATATTGCATGGCACTGTGAGACAGGCATAGAAAATATGGATCTGGCTCTGAGCCCAGTTCCCTAGAACTCAGTTAATGCTCCCAAGAATCTGTAATCCTAGCACCCAGGAGGCTGAGGCAGGAGGAGTTCTGAGAGACTGAGGTCAGCCTGGACTATATAGTGAGTTCCAGAACAGTTCAGGTCACAAAGTGAGATCCATCCTAAACCCAACCCAATCTCAAAACAACAACAACAACAAGTCTCTAAGGAGTAGATGAAAGGTCACCACCATTTTCATTAGCTCCTTCCTGGTGTTTGTTGGGGAGTGTCCGTGGCTGTGCTGGCTAGTTTTATGTCAACTTGGCACAAACTAGAGTCATCTGGAAAGATGGAACCTCAACTGAGAAAATGCCCTCACTGGCCTGTGGGCAAGCCTGTGGTACATTTTCTTAATTAGTTATTGGTTGGAGGGCTCAGCCCATTTGGGCAGTTCTGGGGTGTATAAGAAAGCAGGCTGTGAAACCCTTGGGGACAGGCCAGTGAGCAGAATTCCTCAGTGGCCCCTCCTTCAGTTCCTGTCTGTAGGCTCCTGCCTTGATTTTTCTGTTCTGACTTCTGCCAATGATGAACTGTGATCTGCAAAGTGAAACACACTCTCTCCTCCATAAGTTGCTTTTGGTCATGATGTTCACAGCAGTAGAAACCTCAACTAAGACATTGGTTCTTTGTTGCTTTTTATAATCTCAGGTTCTCATGTAGTTCAGCCTTAGGAGCTGGGGAGAGAATGTATGAGTTGGGAACACAAGGTGGAGCTAGGGGAATGAATGCAAGATTAGTCAAGATTAGAATACATTTGTCAAAAAGACTCTGTAGGGATGTAGGTTTCTGCTGAACTGCTCAGGAGCCAGTAGATAAAGGGATAAAATATCAGTGGCATGCATGTATATGAACCAGAGGGTAGAGACAGAGAGTGGCTTGGGGAAGACGGCTCACCTTACATTGCTCTGGTATGCTCAGGAAGACCCCATGCCTGTGCCCATAATTCATCGGCAGCAGAAAGGGTCCCTTGAGCTAAGTAACATCAGACAGGGTGTTGGGTGTCAATGGTATGTCTCTTTTTGCACAAACCCTAAGCATCCATTCCCAGGGTCTAGGCCTAGCACTAGTCTCCACACCATGGAAGTGGTACACTGAGGCCCACAAAAAGCCAGCGCAAGTTCATGAGTCAGGTGCCCTCCATCCTTCCTTCATTGTCCTCCTCCAGGATCTGTTTGTGAGGCAGGCACTTCCCAAGCTCTGCTTCATGTTTCTACTCCTAGCAGCCTAACTCTCCCACTACACAGGCAGCCAGAAAAATTTTTCTAGAGTGCAAACCCTATCATGTCACTTTCTACAAACCCCTTCCAAGGCTCCACACTGCTGTGTGGGACTCAAGGTGCTCTAACATCAGCCCACATTTTAGACCTGGTCTATATCCCTCTCCCATATACACTACGATCTCTGTCTCATAGTGTCCTCAGAGCCTTCATGTTCTGTCACTCACTTGGTCCATGTGATGCCACTGTTCCCTCTACTCAGAATTCCATCTCCTGATACACCCAGCTAAGATCCAGAACAAATGTTACCTCTTGCTGAAAGCATCTCCCATTTTCCCAAAGGCAATTCCATCTTTGTCCTCAAATAAATTATTTACTTCATGCTGCAGAGGGCTGTGTGCTTATCTGCCTTCCCTATGCCCCATAGCACAGATTGCTGAGAACAAGAATTTTACCTTATTTCTCTCAATGGTTCCTTCCCCCATTGCCTAGCAGAGAGCCTGGCACCTATTCTGGTGCACAATAAGTACCTGGACAATAGAAAAATTGAGCCCTCTGGATGGACATAGGAGCCTTTCCTGTGGGGAGAAACCCTTCAGTCTAGAAGACCAGTGGCTGGGCAAGGGCACAAGCAAAAGCTCTAACATGCCAAGGAGAACAGAGAATGCATGAGGCCTTCTGGTGTCCAGTTGTCCACTGGTTGCTAGCTTGCCCACCATCCCTGTTTTTAAATCACCTGCTACCTTGCTCCAGGATGCTGCTCACCACTTTCTGTCTGGTTTTGACAGGAGATTAGAGAAGAATGTTAGAGAAAGGAGAAGCAGAGGCAACTCCCCTTCTCTCTCTGCTTTTGGGGCAAGAGAGCACTTTCTGGGCAGGCTGCTGCACCTCCATAGCTGCTCCAGGTCCTTCTGGACAGCCCCTCCTTCCTGCAGTTACTTCTTGCTGGAGAATGTCACTCAGACTGAAGGCTCAGGCTTCTGGGTGTTGGTCATTCATCACCTAGTGTCCTGCAGCAGTGATGGGGAGCCTGGCTTCCTGCTGCTGCTAATTTGAGATTGCATCACTATCTTGTTTTGGTGTCTCAGGTTTTCCTAATTGGGTGTGGCACATTCCCTTTATGAAGTTCCCTGTGGTTGAATACGATGGTGGTTTTGGTTTTGCTGACTAGCTCTTGAGCACTATGGTTTTCTTTCTAAAATACAGTTGGCCTTTAATTGACATGCAACAATTGTGTGTATTTATGGGGTATTCCATTCTTCTTGTTTAGACCAACAAACAGGTAACAAAGCTAACTGCCTTGACAATAGTGTCCCAGCAAGGTAGCCATTACTGGCCCTCTGTGAGCCAATGCTGTTCCTTGCTGAGAAGTCTGAAGGTTTCCATTGGGTCATTTTGGTGCTGTGACTCCTTGGTTAAATGAATTCTTTCATTTCCTTTGGTTTTTATGGAGGAGGATCTTGAATCCTGGAAATATGAGTTGGGGGGCTTGGTGCAGGACCACACTTCACACATGTCTGCTAGTTGTAAAATGCTAATTACCTTCTGGACCCTGGTGCTTGGAAGAGGAATGTTTAAAACACATTCAGAGTGTGGCAAACTTCATCAATTCATTATGCCAAGAGCTGGTGCCAATAGGAAATAAAAAGCCCTTCCTGAGAGACCTGGCTGAACTCAGCAATTGATCTGTGCAGGATGGTTAAGGGGAATGAGTTGTCCTATGGCCAATCTTGCTGTGATTGCCACCGCAGAGCATTCCAATGAGTCAGATTAGAGCTGGGTGCACCGAGCCAACCTGATGGTGGTTCTAGATCCTCCACAGAATGACAGGATGGTGAAGAGACGCTTCTGGGTCTCTGGAAGAATAATTGAGGGGAGTGAGGACAGAGAGGTGCTGATATGCCCCTCTGATGAAGCAGTGGGACCAGATACAAGCTTCTCCCTGGAGTGGAGAAATGAAAATATTGGAAGCTTTGGTTTGACAAATATAGAAAGAAGGTAATTTCTACCTAATATTTGAGGAGAGATGGGACCTGAGAACGCAGAGCAGTGATGCTCAGTTTGTAGCAGGACCATTCAGTGGGCTTCCTGTGCCAATACCTCATGGGCTAGGTGTGTTGGAAGGCAGGGATGAAGACATGACTCTTCAGGGACTCTGGTTGTGGGGACTGATCACAGAGTAGTTGCCTATGGACCCATGTGATAACTGTTCTGATGTGTGAGCATGACCTGTGGATGCTTGAGGGAGGAGCACCCAAGAAAGGCAAGCTGAACGGAAGGGGTTGTGCAGAGCGTCTTGAAGGATGGAGCTGGGCTAAGAAGAACAAGAGGAAGCAGTGGAGAGAAGGCAGCACAGGTATCTGGAGGGAACCCTCAAAGGCCTGAAGTGAGAGGGGCAAGAAGACTGTCTTGTGTGCTGTTGTGAGGTGATGATGAATCCAAGGGAGGCTGGAGGGTTAAGTGGTAGAAGACAATGTCCTGAAAGGCATCACGGGAGACTGGAAGTCTAAAGTGGAGAGCTGGTATCACAGTACAGTAGAGGTGCAATTCAATCATAATTATGTTTAAGAAAGATTTTCCTGGCTGCAATGGGCAAATGTGATCATATATGAGTATAGCTGAGGTGAGATGGGAGTTACGGTGACATTTCTCTTGGCACCTGCTTCCTGCCACCTCATACAATCAAGCTGCAACAGTAAGATAGATAGAAGGGGTCCAACACATCCAAAGCCAAGATCCTTGGGGCTCTCATGAATTTCACCCTGTCCCAGAGAGAGGGGCCTTGAGGGGAGCTGCACTGGAGACACAAGACTAGAAAAGTCAGCCGGCCAGGCTCTGAGATATGACTTCCAGGCTCCCGTGTGGAGCACTCTGTCCTCTGCAGTCCACTGCAGCCTGACCCAGTGTGACTCTGTGGGAGGAGAGCCTTGCAGGTGGAGGCAGAGGTTTAATGGCTGCTGCTGAGTTGTGAGAGAGAGCATTTTGCGGGAATGTATGGGAAGGAGGCATCTCCATACAGCTAAATTCCTTTATTAACGTAATGAGTCTGGCTGCTTTCCTGGAAACGCGAGTGCTGTTTGGCACCATTGCCGCTGCTGCTTCAGAAAGGGTGTCATTAAACTGAGGATCTGGAGGAACGCAGAATAGTGATAAACGAAGCTGCCTGGGAGATTGCACAGTCGCACACAGACTCTGCAAGATCTTCAGAGTGGAGAATGTTCTTGCTCTCAGACCTGTACCCCAGTTACTGGAACTAGGGGTGTAGAGAGTAATCCAACTGGTAGTCAAGGCAATCCCATCCACCCAGGTAATGTTTGGTGCTGTCAAGGGCACTAGTGTTAAAGTCACTTAAGAGGTGTGGAAAGTGGCTAAAGAGCAAAAAAAATAATAAAAAAATAAATAAATAAATAAATAAATAAATAAATAAATAAATAAAAAAGTTGAAGACAGACTTCCAAGATGTCAAACATGCTCTTCCCAGATTTCTCTGCCCTGATGTACCTTCAGCTAGGTTATTTTTTCCTTTGGGGTGCTAGGAATTGAACCTCAGACTTTGAATCATGCTGGGAAAGAATTCTATCGAGTTATGCCTACAACCTTAAGCCTGGGTTTCTAAGGACAAGAATTCAGTGCCATGGCTTTGGATTTTAAACGTGAGTGCATGTGTGGTGTGGTGTGGTGTGTGTGCGCGCGCGCGCGTGTGTGTGTGTGTGTGTGTGTGTGTGTGTGTGTGTGTGTGATGCATGCATGTGTGGACATGTGTGTGTGTGCATGAGGGGTGCTCACTTGTGAGTGTGTGAAGGCCAGAGGTTGACTGCAGGGGCCTTCCTTTGTTGTTCTCCATCTTATTTTTGAGGCAGGGTCTCTCTTACTGAATCTGGAACTCATTGTTTTCACTAGCTGAGTGGGGAGTTGTCAGGATCCCTCTGTTTCTGCTTCCCCAGGACTGGGATTGCAGGTGCATGCTGCCGTGCCCATCTTTTGTGTGTGTCTGGCAAAGAATAAGCATTTGACAAACGCTCAGTATTGTACCTTGTGCTTTATGTAATTTTATGACAGAGTTCTAAAGAATTTTTTTTTATATTTTTAGGATATTTACACTATATTTGATTATACATTTACTATTTTTTCCAAAATATAGTGTCAAATCATATTCTCATTGATGATAAAAAGGGAAGCCTGTTTGTTCAACCTTATCCAATATTGGATTTACTTGTTGTATTATACCTGTTGGTCTTTAAAAAAAAAGCCAACTAAGTTCGTCCATAATTATGATGTTCATGCCAAATAAGTTGGGTCCCTACTTCACACTAAAGATGTGCACATACAAAATAAAAAAGACAAACATCTAGAGACAAAGATGGCCAAAGAATCAAAGTCCAATAGCACAGTTTTAACTCGAATGGGTATGTGGGAGTTCAATTCAAGTACCTGCTGACCCTGATGTATCCCCTTACATTTTCCCATTTTAGAGATGAGAAATATGAGGCATAGATGGATTCACAATAATATCCCAGAGGGAGAGAAAGCTTGAAGTTGGAGGATATATTGGATTTCTGGGTTTACACTGTTATGGGCACCTTCTGTCTCTGAGTTGAGTAGAGTTTTGAGAATTGGATGTGGACACCTCCTATCAATAAATCCTTCACTGATGTCAACTGAAAGGCTTCCTCGGAATTCATGGGATGCCAGGTCCCCAGACCACTGTTGCAGAAGGAATGGGACTGGGTGGCTGTAAACCTCTGTTCTTCCTGGCCACTCACTCTGGGTATGACATTCTCTGAGTCCTCACAATAAATCCTCAAGGTGCAAAAGGGAGGCCCAGAGAAGTTCAGGGGCTTGCAAGGCCACTCAGCTGGTAGACGGTGGAGGCTACACAACTCTCCTGCCAGCAAGGAAGGTGTGTCGTCGGGGGATCCACATGAAGTCAGGTTTGAGCTCAGCCCAGCTGAGAAGCATCCGTGGCTCCCCCACCCACTCTTGGCTCTCATCCCAGGCAACAATTCCACATGGTTGGGTGCTCTGATAAAAGTTTTATTTGTCAATTACATGCTCATTGTAACAAACCCAACAACACAAAGCAGATAAAGTAGGCAGGGAAAGGGCTCCCACCTCCGAGTCTGAGACCTGGCTCTCAGCTTCGGTTGTGTTCAGTGCGACTAGAGCAGCAGGCTTGGGGCCCAACTTTCCCAGGCCCCATTCTGTGGCTTACTGATTCGATAACCTGGGAGCTAGTGCTTCACTTACTGGGGCCTCAGTTTCCTCATCTGCAAAATGGGATATAAGATTCCTTATCTACCCAGTTTGCTGCTCGGATTAAATATTTAGATATGTGTCTGGAAAGGAATAAGCATTTGATAAACCATTAGCTATTTTTATTATGTATGGTGTACAAACCTAAAATGTATATTAACACTCTCCGCACTGTGCCAGAGCCTCCTTTTTACTTTACAATATGTTGACATCTCCTTTCCAAGTCTGTACATATGGTGCCTCTTAAACAGAAGTGTAGGATTGTGTTTGTAGGATAGACCACAAGTTACTCATTCTGATGCAGATATTTAAATTATTTCCACTTCTAATTATTAATTGTATTTTTTATTGCTTAAAGCAACTTATCTTTCTTTTTTAAATAATTTATTTCACTTTGTTTTATGTGCATTGGTGTGAAGGTGTCAGATTCCCCTGGAACTGGAGTTATAGACAGTTAGTTGCGAGCTACCATGTGGGTGCTGGGAATTGAATCAGCTCCTCTGAAAGAGCAACCAGTGCTCTTAACTACTGGGCCATCTCTCCAGGCCCTCTTTTTAAAAAACTATTTTGATTTATTTGGATGATTCCCACACAGGCTGGAAGAGGGCACCTATCTCTGGAGCTGGAATTACAGACAGTTGTGAGCTAACATGTGGGTGCTGGGAATTGAACCCAGGTCCTCTGCAAGAGCAGTCAGTGCTTTTAACCCTTGAGTCACTTCTCCAGCTACTTAAAACAACTTTTAAATTTTAATATATTTTGATCATATTCTTCCCCTCCCCCAGGTCCTTCCAAATCCTTTCCCCCTCCCTACCCACCCAACGTTAAGTTCTTTCCCAAAATACAAACAAAATCCCAATACAGCATTAAAAGCAATTACAAGTGGATGTAGAGATGGCTCAGTGGTCAAGAGCACTGGATTCCTCTCCAGAGGACCCCTGTTCAGTTCCCAGCACCCACATGACACCTCACAAGCCATCTGTAATTCCAGTTCCAGGGGATCTGATACCCTCTTATGCCCTCCAAGGGCATCATGCAACCAAGTGGTGCACATATGTACAGGCAGAAAAAAACATTCATACCCATAAAAAATAAAATTAGATTAAAACTTTTATATAAAGAGATCACAAATAGTATTACACCTTGTACTTTATATAATTTTATAAGTGGGTACAAAGTTCTAAAGAAAGGTTAAAAGATTTTAGAATATATGCATAAAATTTTATTATATATTTACAAAATTTTACCAAAATATGGTGCCAATAGTCTCACTAATGACATAAATAAGGAAGACTATTTCCTCAACCCTATCCAACACTGAATTTACTAATTTTTACCTATTTGATTAAAGAAATGTCCAACAAAGTTTGTCCATAATTATGGCAGTCTTACAAAAGTAAGTTAGGTACCCACTTCACACTACAAATATGTGCACAACAAAAATCAAAGATACAAACATTCAAAGATAAAGATGATAAAGGAATCATTGGCTGTTTGAATGACACAATTTTTAACTCAAATGGGTGTGTGGGAGTACAATTCAAATACCTGCTGATCTTATGATACTCACAAAATTTCATCCCATTTTAGAGATGAGAAAACTGAGGTGTAGAGGGATTAAGGGGTTTGCCTATATCCAGGCAGTGGTAAGTGCCAGAATTTAGAAGCAAAACTCATACCACCCAGACCTCAGTGTCTGAGCCATGTGGTCAGCCATGCTCCATCATGTAGCAGTCCATCTCTATGTTGGATCTGAAGAAGTTGAGGCCTTAAAGCATGGCAGCTCTTCTAGCCTGAGATCGCAGATCTCCAAGGGGCTCATCTCTGCCACACTTTCTGCAAAATTTTAGGCAATTCTCCCATCTGCAATGCAAAGGGGGATGTGTGGAGATGGGGAGGCAAAGTAACAAAGTATTCTTGTTCCTCTTTGCCCCTGAGGATGGAGAGTGCAGGATGCAGGCGACAAGCCAGTTCTTCCTCACACTGCATTAATGCCCCTGTACATTTATTTCAAATAGCCCATAACTCCTTGCTTTCATTTCTGCACGTGCCTATCAGCATAGTAAATCCTGAGCGCTCCTGTCATTTTTTTTCCTTATAACAAAATAGAATCAGAGGCTATTGTGTTCAAAAGCTAAGTGTCCATAAATCAGAGCCCCTTGAATTGGAAGATGTATGTGGATCCATGAAGACATGGGTTTGAATTATTTATCAAGAAGGGATGCTGCATGGAAACTCGGTTTCATTCAGCTCCGTGACAAAATGGATGGCTTCTTAATATGTCTTTGAAGTTAAGAGGGGACTTGATGTGACTTTAAGGGACCACTCATCCTTTGGTACTTTCTCACCCCTCCATTCTCCTTATGCCACAAGCTGCAGTCACATGCCAGTATTTGGAGATCCCTCAAATCTTCAAGGGCTAACTAGGCCTGCCTATCTTGCAAAAAAAAAAAAATAAAAGTCAAGCAATCAGAAATAGTTCAAGTTATTGAGTGTGATAGCTAATACTGATTGTCAACTTCACAGGATGTAGAACCATCCATGAGACAAACCTCTTCACATGTGCACTGAGGTGGTTCTAGACTGAGCTAATTGAGATGGGAAGACCTACCTTAAATGTGAGTGGCAACATCCAGTGAGCTGGTCCCATGAATGAATATGAAGAAGACGAAAGCTGAGTATCAGTGTTCATGGTTCCCTGCTTCCTTCCTGACTGTAGGTGCAGTGTGACCAGCTGCCATACATTCTTGCTGCCAACTCCCCTAGTGATGGACTGCATCCTTGAACTGTGAGCCAAATCAACTCTTCCTTCCTTAAATCATTTTTGTCATGTATTTTGCCTTGGCAATGAGAAAAGTAACTAATATAGAAAATAGATATTGAGAGTGGGGTTTGATTTTGCAATAAATCTGACCATATGGTTCTTAGCCCCTGGGGACTAGTTTGCTAGAGAGATGTGGAAAAGTTTGAAACTTTAGGCTTAAAAAGTCCTAGAATGCTGTAAGCAGAATTTGATGGACCATTACCATGGGAGTTTGGAAGACCAGAATTCTAGAAGTGTGGACAGTGGAGATTCATGAGGTTTCAGAGTGATACAAAGAAATGGGATAGATGCCATTCCTATTATATTCTTCCCTCTGAGTCTGTCTCTCTTGGTCTGTCTGTCTCTCTATCCCTTCTGTATCTCTGTCTCTGTCTCTGTCTCTGTCTCTGTATGTATTTGTGTGCATGTACATACACACATGTGGATGGGGATGTATGTACCTATAAGCCAGAGGTCAATTTTGGAAGTTGTTCCCCAGGAACCATCTACTGTTTTATTTTATTTTTTTATTATAAGGTTTCTCATTGCCTTGGAGGTCACCAAGTAGGCCAGACTCCCTGATGGATGAACTCCAGGCACCCATCTCTTTCTGCTTCTCCAATGCTGGGATGACAAGCTCACACCACTATTTCCAGCTTTCATTTTTTGGAGTGGGGAGTTCAAGACAAGGTTTCTCTGTGTAAAAGCCCTAACTGTCTTGAAACTTGCTTTGTAGAACAGGCTGGCCTTGGATTCACAGAGATCCACCTGCCTCTGCCTCCTGAGTGCTGGGATTAAAGGCATGTGCTACCACACCCAGCCCCCAGCTTTCATTTTTTAAATGAGAATTCTAAGAACTGAACTCAGTCTCTGAAGCATGTGTGACAAGCACTTGATCAAATGAGCTATCTCCCCAATTCATAACATATTCTAGCGAAGAATCTCACTGCATTCTGCTCATGGCCTGATAAACCCAGTGAGGCTGAATTGAAAAGTTATGGACTACTTGTTTGGTGGAGGAAATGTCAAGACAGGTCAGCATTCAGGCTGTGGAATGTCCACTGTCCACTGCTCTCTACAGTGAGAGAAATCAACAATTAAACAGAAAGACACAACAATGTACAAAGTAAAAGACAAGATAAAGAGAGTGAGTTTAAAGTTAAATGTAAAGCAGGTCCATAAACATCTGTAATTGTTGGAGAGATTCCTGATATTAAAGAGAGACACGATGCTGCTCATATCAGGGGAACAGAAAGGGTGTCCCGGGGGCAAGACCCCACTTATGGAATGCTCCATTCTATGAAGATGCAAAGAAGAGAGAGAGAGAAAAAAAAAAAAATCACAAGAAGCTGCTGAAGGAATTCCTATCTTAAACCAACTGCCTAGGCTCACACAGGCCACTGCAGCTTTGGTCCAAGGGGTCCAGGTTACATCTGCATCTTGTAGCAGAACTTGAGGGCATTGTCCATGTGGCTGTGGTTTTGGAAAGTAGGAACTGTGGAATCTGACTTCAAGGTTCCAGAGAACTTGGGGTCAAACGATATGTGGTGGGGTAAGAGTTCCTGAAAGAGGGCTCTGAGGAGCCACTGTGTGAATCTGTGAAGGCCACACCTAAGCTGTGGTGGTGACACCAGGATGTTGGATGTGCCAGTAGTATCTATCCGCCAAGGAAAGATGTAGGCAGCAGAGCTGGACAAGCAGGACTGCCTATGCCCTTTTGAAGTCCATATGATTCCATTGAAAGTCCCGATGACCAGCATGGAACTGCCAGATTTGGTGTTCTTTCTGTTAAAGATCATCTTGCTTTGGTCTGAGCCTTCCTAAATATGACCTCCTTCCTTTTGGAATAAGAGTTTACTCTGTTCCACTGTATGCTGGAATTGTATGACTATTTTATGTTATATGGGCTCATAGTTAAAATATTACCCAAGTCTCAAACTTTTTAAAAGTCTTACAACTTCTAAAGACTAGACAAATACTTGAGGTTACATTTTTGCATTATGAGATGATTGTGAGGTATGGCTTACTAGCGATGTTTAAGTATCAAGTGGACAAGGGATGGACTTATAATGGCTGATATTGTTAATTTGAGAGGACCTATAATTATCTGGGAGACTATTGAGTGTATCTGTGAGGGAGTTTCTATGTCAGCTAATTGAAGTGATATTGTGGCATCATCCCATGGGCTGGGGTTCCAGACTTATTAAAATGAAGGAAGCCAAACATCAGTGTTCTTCTCTTTCTGGTTCCTTACTATGGACACAGTGTGACCAGCTGCTTCGTGCTTCTGCCCACGACGCCTCCCAACATGATGGGCTGTACCTACAAACTGACCCAAAATAAATTGTTCCTTCCTTAAGTTGCTTGTTTTAAACATTTTGCCATAACAATGAGAGAATAGTAATACCTATTGATGAAGGATTGACTATTTCAGTGGGGGGAACATCTGCCTGGCCAATGCAATGTGCCTGGCTTATAATCCTTAATTTCCAGCATAGTATGTGAAGATTGGATGAAGATTCCAGAGGCTGATGCCTTATTGACTTTGTGGGTGACACAGACCTGGGAGTTACAGTGAGAACCAAATGGTTATTCAGTATCTGAAAGGATTCTAGTGGGTTGGCAGGCTTACCAGAAATGATCAAGATGCCAGGGCATATGGATAAATTTAAAGAGTTACTAATAGGCTCCTATATGAATCAATGGCTTAACTGGATGGAGTGATAGGGAGGAGGAGTCATCAGTGAGGGAAGTGTTGCCTCTGCATGTGGTCTGGCTTTCCATATTCCCAGCTTCAGGGAAGCTTGGAAGCTTGCCTTATAAGACTTAGGAACATGGACTTTTGTTCATTGAATCCTCTGTGGTTGTAATCATGCATTCCACTTAGGCTCTCCATTGTGTTTGCTGGATTATGAACAAGCATTCTGCATTTACCTTAGAATATCCTTTGCTTCAAACTCATTTCTTCCTTTTCTGTAGTTCCAGAATTGAACTCAAGGCCCTGTGATGCTAGGCAAGTACTCTACTACTGAGAAACATCACCAGGCCCTTTAAATGATTAGTTTACAGGACTAAACTCAGGAACCAGCAACTTTTAAGGCACTTTTCTTAGCAGGTGATACTACACTAGGCTATTTGTATTGGTTGGCTTATTGTCATGTAGCCCATGCTAGCCCAAACTTGCTATGTAGATGAGACTGGTCTCAAACTTCTGATTCTCCTGCTAAATCTCTACTTCTCAAGTGCTAAAATTATAAGTGTGCTACCATGTCTAGTAATATGGTGCTAGGGATTGTATTCAAGGCTTATGTGAGTGCTAGGCAGGCACTCTACCAACAGAACTACATCTATATACATTACTCTTAATTATAGTGTTACTTATGCCATGAAGATATTATACATTTTTAAATATATTCACTCATAAGATAGAAAGCTTGGCAAAAACAGGGTTGGGTTTTGATTAATCTCTAATCCATCAATGCATCTTGCTGCTCAATATAAGTCCATGGAACTAATGGGTAAGAAGTGCTGTTTCATGACTGTTTAATTTCCAAAAAAGCTCAATGGTCTGAGAATTGGAAATGGGATAAACAGTAAGGACCTTGACCACAGTGGATGAGAATATAGTGAATGAGTTCAAGAGATCCCAAGGTGTGGCACGTGGGTGTGACAGAGTTTGAGGGAGATCAGTGAAACAGGAGCTGGAATGTTGCCGGATAAGACAAGTAGGGTTGATTTCCAAGCTCAGATCATCCTTTGAGCTTAAAGGTAGGCTCAGGTCTTCTGATTCTAAACCTAGTCCAGTGTGCCTATGTTATAGCTATGTCTGAGGCATGGGACTTGGAGTTCAGGATTATGGTAGGGCCCTGGATCTTAGAGAACATGTCAGGGAGTGGAATGTCAGGAGAGTTGAACTGTAAGGCAGGGAGCTAGAAGTGATATATTAGCATTGAATAAGTCATTAAGAAGCCTGGTGGCGCTATCACACTCCTTTAATCCCAGCACTCAGAAGGCAGAAGCAGGTGGAACTCTGTGAGTTTGAGGCCAGCCTAATCTACAGAGCAACCCCCCCCCCCAAAAAAAGAAACCTATCAGTAGATAGGTGTAGGCATACATTAAAGAGCCCTTAGACCCTAAGTGACAGAAAGCAGCACCAAACAGGATAAAGAGGCAATGCATTGTCTTCCAGTGTTCTAGAAAGGGTGGATTAGATAAGCTGAGTGGGGACAAGAACACAGCTGGGTCTCACTACAATCAGAACCAAGATTTTCTTTGTATTTTTTAATCTTTAAAAATTTAATTTATTTATCTCACATTCCAACTGAAGCCTCCTCACCCTCCTCTCCTCTACTCCCTTCCCCAACCTTCCACATGCACCCGTCAATCAACCCCTCCTCTGCAATCACTCAGAAACAGCCCTCCCATGGGCTTCAGCAAAGCATGGCATATCAAACTGCCATAAGACCAGGCACCTCCCCTTGTATTCAGTCTGGGCAAGGCAATCCAGCGTGAGGAATGGGTTTCCAAGAGCCAGTCAAAGCACCAGGGACAGCCCCTGTTCGTATTGCCAGGAGTACCACATACAGACGAAGCTACACAGTTTTCACGTCTATCCAGAGTTCCTAGGTTGGTCCCATGCAGGTTCCCTGTTTGTCACAGAACCAAGATTTTAATGCCAACAACTCACTCTCTCCTTCCCTTCCCCGTCCCTTCCTCCTCCTGTCCCTCTCTCCCACCCTTCCTTTCTCTCCATCCCTCATGTTTGTTCCATTTGCTGTTTCCATGGTGACCACTTTCTTCCTGTGCAGGTCACATGGCAGCTGTGAGTTTTATTTCCCACAGCTTTAAGCACTAAAGAGGATGGTTCCTTGGGATACCGTTTAGTTTTAAACCTCCAAGGAAGAGGCCTGTTGCTCAGAGGCATAGAGGTTCTTACTCCTTGATCACCACATGCCATGAGGTCAGGGAGAAGAGCTCATAGAGTGGTGAAGAATAGACATTTAGAAGAGAGTTATTTTCCATTTATGAGAAATCGAACAGCAGTTGGGATGACTGCAGCTGAGGACAGAAGACAGGCTGACTCACACTGGGAATTCACAGGTTTACCTGCTGGGAAGTCCACGTGTGAAATGATGCCAGGGCCAGCTCAACCCAGGGGCTCTAGTGTATTTTTGAAGGTTCCTGCCCACCCTTTCTCTGTCTTCAGACTACTGCTTTTATGAAACCAAGATGAGGCTTCATTTTCCAGCTACCTATCCATGTGGAAAACAGAGAGAAAGAAGAAATCTGCTAGAAAGTTTTTAATAATTACCAAAAGACTTTATTCTCTGATTCTCCCAGAGAACCTCACTCTGTGTTTCCTTGGCTTGAATTGTGCCACATACCCTTTTTCAAATAAATACATGGTCAGGAGAGTCTACATAGATGAGTTTAGTCCAGCTCATGAGTGAGCCTGTGGCCAAGAGACTGTAATTGCCCTTTTGGAACTAATTAGATTTCTAACTTGCCTGAGTACTAGCCAGTTGGAGCAGACTTAGTATGTAGCTTATGCTGTGTAACAAAATACCTAAAAACTCAGGGGCCAAAATTATAATTTATTTACTTAGAATTTTCTGGGTCAGGAGTCTGTGCTGTGCTTGACAAATGGTTCTTCTGTTGAACTTGGATCTCTCCTGCATCTATGGGCTACTAGTAGATGGGTTGGTGGGAGTCCAATGGTTCATGACAGCCCATGCTGAGTGGCTTGGATGGCTAATAGCTTCTCCTCATGATTGTCATTCTCTAGTAAGCTAGCTTGGGCTCAGTCATGAAATTAACTCAGGGTTCCAAGAGCCTATAAAAGAGGACAGGTCCAGTACACAAATGCTTTTCAAGTATCTTCCTATTTTCCTGATTCACATTTACCACTGTCCCCATTTTAGAGCAAGATCAGCATCAGGTGGGGTAAGATAACTCAAGGAGCACACATGAGCAAAGGAGGGGGGGAATAGGATCATAAATGTGCCCTCCCCAAAGAGAGCTGATGTTGGGAGAAAGCAAGTTTTGACTATAGGACAAAAATGGAAGGAATGTTCTGTAACACAAATTGATAAGTGGTCTTATTAATAGAAAACCCAGAGCCAGATATTGGGGTGAAAGGTGAAAGATCAGAGAAGTAGAGCAAGCCAGCCACAAGTTCTTACCTCTATGAAATCCTCAGCCTAAAGAGGAAAGTTTCTGTTTCCTCACACCTTATATACCTTTCTGTGTCCTGCCATATTACTCCCTGGGATTAAAGGGTGTGTCCTTCCCAAGCAAAGACATGAGATATCAAGTGCTGGGATTAAAGGTGTGTGCCACCACTGCCTGACCTCTATGTCTAATCTAGTGGCTGGCTTTGTCCTCTGATCCCCAGGCAAGCTTTATTGGGGTACACAATTTTATCACTATGATATTATAGAGAAGGTAAGTGTGAAAGAGACTGATTACACCACACAGGGGCTAGTGGGTGAAACATTTGGGTGCAGCAAAAATTTGAGGATGAGAAGGCATAATTTCATGAGGCAAGAAGACAGAAGACCACAGGAACCAAAAGTTGGCACTTAGCCTGGAAAGAAGAATCAACTTAACACCTGAGCAGTGCCAGACTTAGGACTAAACAGGCATTGTTTCATTTAATTCTTGGGTTTGCAGGTGAGGAAACAGGCTTGAAGAAGTTCAGTAGCTTCCCTAAGGAGGCTTGACTTTAGACTCATTGTCTCTGACTTTCAGGTCTGAAGAAAGTGGTATTTGTCTGAAGTTAGATGGTGACCAAGATAGAGGAGGAAACTGATGAAACAAGAATGCTGATGTCACCTCTGTGTTGGGCAGAGTGAACCTGGATGGAGAGGTGTCTCGCTACTGTGGACTCTGGTGCATGGCCTATTCTGGCCTTCCTACCTGTAGATCTGGCAGAGTGACAATGCCCGGCCCTGGGGTCAGGTTCTGGGGCTTTTCACCTTCATCTCATGCAGTTTTCCTAACAGTGCTGATGCAGTGGGTGTTGGTTTTATACTTTTCTCTGTATGTGAAAAAAATTCAGTCCAGAGAATTAAGACCTATGTTCAGGTTCTCAGAGTTCATGAGTGCAGGGAGCCAGAGCTTGAAGCTGAGGCTCTTGGTTGAGAATTGTGCCAACAAGAAGGGTTATAAGAGGGGAAGGGGCTGCCTGTCTATGGAGACTCTCCTGAGGGCTTTAGAAAGCTCCCATCATAAGTATGTGAGGGCTTAGAATCACTCACCAAAGGCTCAACTATGTATTTTAAGTCATTTTCAAAGTATTTGGGGATAGATAAAATTAGATTGTCCATTTTAGAGTTGAAGAAACTGAGGATAATCAATCATCTTACTAGTGCTTATTTGGTAACACACACACACACACACACACACACACACACACACATACACACACAATTATCAGGGTACAGGTTTTATCTCAAAGCTCACTCTTATCCACTGTGCAGCCAGCCCCAAGCTTATTAGCATTTGACAATCAGTGCTTGACACATGTACTATCCATCACTGTTCTATCCAGTCCCATGAGGGGCACAGATAAAACGGCCCTTAGATCTGTGCAAAATCAGTTTTCATGGGACACAGTACAAGCCCTACTGATCTGGAAGAGGAAGGAGGATTACCAGTTGCTTCTCAGGGTTGAAATTTTGGGATGCTCACAGGAAAATGAGGGGGAGTTGAGGTGGGAAGACAATTTTGTGTATCCAGCATTAAACATCATAGTGTGAGGAGGTGGCATGACAGCCAATGATGACTGACATTTATCATATCCTCACCACATGTGTTAGATTAAATTATTTTCATCACTTATTGTGGTGGTATTGTGTTCCCCAAAATATTGTGCATCCTAATAAATTTATCTGGGGTCAGAGACAGAACAGCCACTAGATAGAAAGGCTAGAAAATGGTGGCACTCACACCTTTAATCCTAGCATTCCAGAGACAGAAGTTCCTCTGAATCTCTGTGAGTTCAAGGCCACATTGGAAACAGTCAGGCATGGTGACTCATGCCTTTAATCCCAGAAAGTAAGCCTTTAATCCCAGGGAGTGATGGCAGAAAGAAAAAAGATATATAAGGCGTGAAGACCAGAAACTAGAAGCCTTTGGCTGGTTAAGCTTTTAGGCTTTTGAGCAGCACAGTTCAGCTGAGATTCATTCTGGATGAAGACTGAGAGGCTCCCAGTCTGAGGAAACAGGATTGGCTGAGGAACTGGCGAGGTAAGGTAGCTGTGGCTTATTCTGCTTCTCTGATCTTCCAGCATTCACCCCAATAACTGGCCCCAGGTTTGGTTTTATTAATACGAACTTTTAAGATTCCTGCTACACCTCACATAGCCTCAAGTTGGAGGACAGTCATGCACCCAAGGTAAGTGTAGTGTTCTGACTATCTAACAGAGCCCCTAAAACTTAATGGCATTGAAGCAAATGCTTTATTCTATTCTGTTTCAAGAGTTTAGATAAAGTACAGCAGGGACATTGACAGTCTAAATCTTGGGGACTCAGCTGGGAAGATCCACCAGTTGGGAAGACTCAGTGGCTGAGCTCTGGAACATCTGGCTGCATCACTACTTATGAATCCAGTAGTTGAGATCAGCTGCCTGTTAGCTGGACCTCTTGTGTGTCATTGGCCAGAATATCTATGTGTGACCTCTGTACATATCCTCTGTTGGGCTTTCTCATGTCATGGTGGCTGGGTCTCAAGAGCAAGCATCTCTAGGTAGCAGGAGAGAAGCATGACAGACTTATTTCAAAGCCTTGAAAATCAGACAACGTCACCTGGCTACACTGTTAGTCAAGATGGCCACAAAGAGAATCACAGGTCACAGCAGAGAGAATGCTAATCTCACACAGAGATTGATACAGAGGAGTATCAAGAACATACTACATGTAAAAACAGATTCATTTTGTTTAAGTTTTGCTTGGAGTGTGTGTGTGAGCAGTGTGTGTGTGTGTGTGTGTGTGTGTGTGTGTGTGTGTGTGTTGTGTGTGTGTGTGTGTGTGTTGTGTGTGTGTGTATGGTATTAATATGGGTACCCATTTGTGTACTGCGTGTGTGTATGCAGATGTGCACACACATGCATGACCATCTGCGTAGAGGCCAGAGGTTGACACCTATTGTTTTCTGCCTTACTTTTTAAGACAGGGCCTCTCATTACATCTAATGCTCACAGATTCAGCTGGGCTGACTGGACAGTGAATTTCACTGATCCTCCTGTCTTCATCTCCCACTAGGATTACAGGTGCCTGGCTTTTATGTGCTGTCAGGAATCCAAACTCAAGCTTCAACCACTGAGCCACCTCCCCATCTCCTTGGAAAGGACCATGGTAATGTCCTTCCTGCCTCTGTTTGGTCCAGTTAATTCTCAGTAGGAATTCTCTGCCCTTCACATTTATCAAAGGGGTTTTTGAAAATTCTAAACTCCCAGGTAGGCTTCTTCACAAAGTCCTCCCAAGGAGAGGTTAAATGTTTCAAAGGCCTTTGAGATTCATTTTCTTGGCTTTTCCTGTCTGGCTTCTCTACCGTGCACACTGCAAGGACCCTCTTTGCTCTCTGTTCCCTTCTCTTCCTTCATTTAATTGGTTTGTTTCTCACAGTGTTTGCTCTGTGACCTGTGAGAAAGACAAGGTCTCCTGGACAATCAGGCACAGGATCTTGCTACAGCAAGTCCCATAAAAATGTAGTTCCATGCCACTGTTAAAGTGACAGCCAGTGTGATAGCTGAGTGTTCATGGATGTCCCACAGACCCTTGGTTGTGCAGTCTGACAGATTGCCTCTAATCTCAGAATGTGACATCACAGACATCACTGAATGCCCATGTGGGGATTGAATACCAGACAGGCATGTGATTTATGATGCTGATTTTCATGTCAGTCAACTGTTTACCTAGAATGTGTCCTCACAGGGACAGAAGCCTCATCTTTTTCTCCTTCATCACAGAGCAAGCCTAGAGCAGGGCTCTCAGAATAGTCAGGGAACCTGTGATGGTACAGCAAGTTCCACCTCGGCTTTCCAAGAGGTGCCCCAGGCTGCCAGCTTTGAGTGACTCAGTGCACTGGTGGAGACAGATGACAAGCACATGAGGACACTGACGTATGGTCAGGAGATGCTGTATGGGGTTGGGGTTGAATAGGGGTCCCCAGTGTCTCATGAAAAGGGAAGAGACAATTTCCTGGACCCAGCCATGAAGGCTCCTGATGCTCAGGTGTGGTTTAAAGGATAGGGATGACAGTGGTTCTCTTTGTAATCTTTGGAGAACTTACTCAGGGTTTTACATTCTCCCAGGGGCTCCACATGGACAGTCTCAGTCAATCCTCACAACCCTCTGAAGAATCAAGAGCTGCCCTTAGGACCCCTTTTCTGAAGATGGAGAAACTGAAGCACAGAGAGTGAAGCTAAAGGATTTACCCCAATCAAGTAACCAGTGAGTAGTGGTACTAGGAGGGAGAGCCCAGGAAGCTGGGTTCAAAGGTCACTGCCCACTCACCCAGGTAGGAGAAAGGGGCTCCTGAGTAAAGACGACACTATTGCATCAGCATCCTCTGGATCCACAGTGAAGCTCACAGGACATTTGCTCATTTACAGACCTGGATTCCGAGAGCATGACTGATGGGTTTGTTTCTACTAAAGCCAACAAAGTGAAATTATAATGAGTTCTGGTTTGGGTAAAAATAAGATACTGAAACTTAATGTTATGAATATTCATACATCTATTTTTTTCAATATTTAAGTTAGTCCCTTAAAAACACAAAAAGCACATATATTAGAACATGTATTTCCCTTTCCCTTTAGGCTCCAATGTGGCTCAGCACTGCCCTGTCATAGCCTGTATTTATGTGAAATTCTGATATTTTCTTTGCTCTGTGTTTTTTTTTTTTTTTATTTTGAGACATGGTCTAATGGTGTAGCCCTGGCTGGCCTGAAACTGGTTATGTAGACCAGGCTATCCTTGTACTGACAGATATCTTCCTACCTCTGTTTTTCAAGTATCAGATAATTTAAAGGCATGTGTCCCCACACATGGCCACTGTGAATTTGGGGGCATTAATTTTTTTTATCTGTGTATATGTTCTTGTGTGTGATGCATGCATGTGCATCCAAGAATATATTCACACACATGCACATGCATCTGCAGGCCAAAGATCAGTGTCAGACATCTTCCTGGACTCATTTTATGTACATTGGTGTGAAGGTGTCAGATCCCCTGGAACTGGAGTTACAGACAGTTGTGAGCTGCCATGTGGGTGCTGGGAATTGCATCTGGGTCTTCTGGAAGAGCAGCCAGTGCTCTTAACTGCTGAGCCATCTCTCCAGTCCCAGACATCTTTCTTAATTGCCCTGCACCTTATTTTTCTGATACAGGGTCTCTCACTGAATCTGAGCTCCCTGATTGGGCTAGACTGGATCGCCAGTAAGCCCAGGAATTTCCTGGTCTCTGGTACTAGGATTACAGATAAACAGTGCTATTACCTTTTTATGTGGCCACTAGCGATCCAGTCTTGGGTTCCCATGTTTGCATGAGAAGCCCTTTCCTGACTGAGCCGTCTTTCCAGCACCTGATACTGATTTTTATACCATCAATTTAAAATACCATTTTGTTACTGATATTTTTGAATACCTGTGCCTTACTTGCTGTACTCTGCCAAGGCAAAGAAAGAGCCAAGAGAGATGAGAACCCTCTGCCTGAGGAAATCTGAGAGCGGGGTTAGGGGTAGAGGGGTGGGGGATGGGTGGGAGAGGAAAATAATGAGGTAGGGCATTAAAGTGCAGTTATGTTCTGATCACAGTGCGATCTCTATACTATGATCAAGAGGTTAGTTTTATCCTTTGAACAGCGGGAAGCCACTGAAGTATTTCAATAAAGAAAATGAGAGCCCGTCTTGTGTCTTAGAAAGATTGTCCTGGCTGTGGACCATCACAGAAACTGATGCATTACATAGGAGGAGGGACAGACCTGACCTATGGTGGGGGCTGATAGGTGAAATCCTGGGGTCACTGGTAGGAGTTAATGCCAGGGCTCCAGCGCTGGGCACAAGGAAACTGAGTCTGGAGAGTCTCAGAAAACTACCTGGAGCCTAAAGGCTGTAGGATCTGCCATCAAGGGAAGCTGGCTTTCCCCTACAAGTCAAAGGCCATGAAGGCAGCTGAGACTAGCTGTGTCAATCAAAGGCACAGAAAAGGATGTGTGCTTCTGCAGATTATTGATGTAGGGCATCATCTATCCCATCACCTACAGGTAATAGTTCAGAAAGAAGACAACACCTAAAATCAAAGTGTGTCCTTCTAAGCAATGTAGGACCCCAAAGAGGGCATGGTTAGGAAACAGAAAACATCAAGAAAAATAGACAATAGGCCAGACACTTTGCTTTCAATGGGAGCATTGCAGACATCCAGTGACAAACTGTTCATCCCCAAGGCCTTCCAGGGACCTTACACTTTGACCATGATCTCACATGAAAACCTCACAAAGCAGAAGCTGGAGAAATGTCTCAGGGGTTAAGAGCCCATTCTGATCTTCCAGAGGCCTCAGGTCTGATCTCCCAGCACCCACAATGGAAGGCTCACAACTGCTCTGCTCTGCCTTCCCTAATATGTGTACATACTCATGTGTACATACACAAATGCACACACAGATACACATAATTAAAATTTAAAAAGTATCTTTAAAAAAAAAGCCTTACAAAGCACATCATGTCACCCAAACCAACTCAACATCACTGGCTGCTTGGGGGCCTTCAGTGAATCTGTTCCTTATGAGGCTGTTTTCCTCACAGCCAAACTGTACGTTCAACATCCTCCTTGTTTGTATCAGAACACAGGGGCTTAGCTGCAAACATTCCTTCAAATTCCTACCAGAAACCTCCAGTCCAGGTCATTGTTGCAGTCTGTCAATGACCAAGCCAGATAATACCATAGGTCTTATCAGACAAAGACTTTAAAACAGCAATCATCAACTTTATTCATTATTGGCAAAACCCAGAAGCAACCCAAACCTTCTTCAGTGGGTGAACGGATACACATTGCCCTGACTAGCAATAAAATAATACAGGCACATGTGGAGCAGGGGAGCCTGTCCAAAGCATTTGCTGAGAAAAAGAACTAGGTGTTAAGGGAACGTATGTCAGATCCTGTTTGTGAGTTCAAGGGCAGGCATACATGGTGTCACATTTCAGAACAGGAGTTGTAGGTCATCTGGGAAGGACTACTGGGAAGGACTACAAGGGAAGTTTCTGGAATGATGGACTTGTTCCCCGTATTGATTTGAGTGGTAGTCACACTGGTACACGCACATTAAAAATGCATCAACCTGTACTCTTAAGATTTGTGCTTTCTACCCGATATAAATTACACTTCAATTTAAAAATATATAAAAACAAATAATTTTAAGAGGAAGTGATTGATGTGCATGTATGTGTGCATATAAATCTTTGTAATGGTGCTAATTCACAAGTTCTGGCTGAAATCTGCCACAATTGCTCAACACTGCCCAAGAGAATTTTCTCCTGGGAACCTTCTTTGTCTGCTCCACCCAAAAGGGGACAAGAGTAACAGAACAATTAACTCTTCCATTTTAGTTAATATGGAGTTAGGTATAAATAACTGCAAGTGACCAGCGGCTATACTCTGGATATTGTGGTATATTTCAGATACCCCAATGTCACATGAAGAAATGTAAACTCTTCATGTTCATGCAGGAGTAAGAAGATTGGGCAGGACCTCCAGGGACTTGTCTGGAGCCAAGGTGGATGTTTTGGGGGCAGGTGGGGTTTTAGAAGTTTTCTCCTGTCCCCCAGCAATCTATCTGAAGTTGCATTTTCACAACCTTTACTTTTTTCTCTTGATTAGTTTAGATTCTCCTGAAATGTCTGGGGGTCCTTGGTCTCTCATTTACTTTTATGAATGAAATAATTGATGCTCTGACCAAGCATCGTGATGCTAGAATAAAACCCTAGAACCACAAGTGGTGGGAATCTTGCCATGCCTCAGTGGGCTTACCATGCTCAACTTAACCATTCAGGGAGATGATCAAGTATCAAAAGCCAGATATGAGCCTTACACGGGCTGAGTGGAGGTTGACATCAGAAGACAACCAAAGAGGAAACGAAAGGGAACAGCACAGAGCCTGGGCTTCAGCTCGGTCTAGTGGTGCTGTCCTGAATACCAGCTACTCAGGAATCTGAGATAGGTTACACAGTAAGCTTAAATCCAGCCCAAGCTGCTCAGTAATGTCCTGAAATAATTAGCAAAAAGAAAGGTGGAAAAATAATTCAGCAGCAGAGCATTGTATCTAGCACGTGTGAGGACATAGGTTCAATCCTCAGCACTGGAAGAGGAAGAAAGAAAGGGTCTGAGCCTTCATCACTGACAAAAGAGGCTCTGTGGTCCCTCCACACACACTCAGGCCTCTGCCTTCCATTTTTAGTTTTACAGAGACCCGCACATGTGTGGAGTAAATCATTTACATAAACTCAGAATTTGAACTCAGGCAGACTCCATGGTTCCTGATCGGATAGGGGAAGAGGTTTGATAGCATCAAGGGAAGATGCCACGCCTGAAAGACTGCACAGCACAGGGTGCTGTTAAAGTAACTAATGTGGCAGGCCACCAGCAGTCAGAGTACACACTGACCTTAATAGCCCATCCAACCAAGTAAGTGCCAAAGGTCAGCCTTGACAACACACACACACACACACACACACACACACACACACACACACACGCACACACACACAAAGTGTCAGTCACTTCCACCTTCTACCACTTTGGCAAAATGGTGAGAAATCAGCTTAAGAGAAGGCTTTACACTGGGCTCATGGTTCCAAAAGTTAATGGTCATGTGGGTCTGCTGCTTCCGGGCCTGTGCATGATGATGTAGAAAAATATGGCAGGGATTACGGGGTAGAGCAATGATAGCAATGGAAATGGGAGGGGCCAAGGTGTGTCAATCAAAGGCACAAGCTCATCCACCCACTACCTCCAACTAAGCTTTCACTTTTTATAAGTCTAATCAAATGTTGAATTAAATCATTGGTTAACTCAGTCATGATCTAACACTTTCTGGAAATACCATCATTGACACACCCCTGGTGTGTTTTACTGATGTCCTAGGTGTCTCTCAATGCAACTGAGTCAACAATCAATAGTATGCATCACACACAGCCTCCGTGGAGTGGACTGAGATTTTCTGGGCTGCACAGAATAACTTCTTGGCCAGGCAACTTTAGCTTGTGTTAAGTGCTATTCGGTTCTGAATTCCTGTCTTGGAGGAGCCTCTAAGAAACCCTGAGGGGGTCTGGATCCCCTTCCAGCTACTGCTTTATAACAAGGCTTTCTACTTTTGATTACCTGACTACCCCCAACTATCAAGATGCCATAAACCTTAATCTGAAAGTGGGTTGGTACAGCACTGTTAGATAAGTCCATGTTTCTCAACCTGTGGATCATGACTCTTTGACAAACTGCTACACCCAAAAAATTACATTATGATTCATAACAGTCACAAAATTACAGTTACAAAGTAGCAACAAAAATAATTTTATGGTTGGGGGGTCACCACAACATGAGGACCTGTATTAAAGGGTCACAGCATTAGGAATGTTGAGAACCACTGCTCTAAGTAGAGGCTCATTGCCCAGATGGAAATGCAAGAACATGTTGGAGATTTAGAAACAGAATTTGTAAAGATCAGTACGTTCCTAGAGCATGGGCCACCCAGGATGTTCTGGGTAAAGCTATGAGTGAACATTCTCATACATCAGTAATTTCACTCAGTAACAGAAAACAGAAACACTTTGTTTCACCTTCATGTACAAGAAACCCTAGGACAGATAGCAGGAGTCAAAACAATAGTTTTTCTGTATCATCATCCTTAGACTATAGATCTCATCCTCAAGGGCTCCTCATGGCCCAAGATGACTCTTGAAGCTGCGTTGCAGACTGAAAACAAGCAGGAGGGAAGGAGAGGAAAGCCACCCTGTTAAGCTTTCTTGGTTGTTTTATTTTGTTTTGTTTTTACAAACAGTGGTCTGCTTCCAGCCTATCAGCTCAGAAGGGGAGCTGAAACACTTAGCCCTTTAGTTAGTATTATTAGCACTTGTCTATCCCTTTAGTGTTCCACTACCTCAGAGAATACTGTTGTTCTTCAGAGGACAAAGGAGGCATGGGTAGTGGGGAGGTGAGCAACATTGCTGCCTTTGCTCCGTAGAAGAAATTCCTGTGCTTTCTCTAGGCCTAGCTCCACGGAGTAATAGGAGACATGCCCTCACCAGCTAAGGCCTTCTGGAAGAATCACCAACCCTCCTTTGAGCAGGCAAGGCCCCTGGGGAGGGTGGGAAGCTTGCTGGGTGGCTTGTGGCCTAGATCTTTTCTTCTTCTCTCTGTGGGTGTCAGAAGGTGATGAGAGAGCATGGACACTTGAGCTCTCCATGCAGCGTCCATCTATAGGAGGAAGAGGACCTGCTACTCTGTGGCACTTTAAAATAAGACCATCAGCCTTGGATGCAACCAAGAAGTCTTCTGGGGGCGCTCAACATGGGGTGGAGGAGAGAAACCAGACAAACAATCCACGTGGCTGGGGATAGTGGTTACTTTTTCCGTCCCTGCTAATGTCTTGTAGGACTTTGAAAATCTAGGTAATGAAAAAGATGGTGGACAGAGGAGAGCTTTAGAAATCCCTTTTAAAGAGACTAGACCCAGGGATTTAGGCTGTATTTCTGTCTAAAAGAAACTACCCCACAGGAAACTTGCATTGAAAGCCAAGTCAGAATGTGAGAAAAGGGAGGAGGCATCTTCCCAGTTCAGGTGTTCAAAAGCCTGGAGGATGTAAGCATGAGATGGATTGCCTGTAGAAATGGGTAGCATCTTTGAGGTCCAGACCAAAAGTGGTCCAGCTTCTCGCCAGCCCCAGGGCTTAAGCAGTTCCCAGAAGCCTATGGGCTCCTGAGCAACTGTCTTGGCCTTACCTGCTCAAAGGAGGCTTGGAGATTGTTCCATAGGCCTTTACCCATAGTGGATGGAGCCCCCTTTTATTATCAATCATTATTTTTAAAAAATGACCCATGGAGTTGCCTAGAGGCCAATCTGATGGAGGCAGTTTCTTGACTGAGGTTCTCTCTTCTTAGGTGACTCTAGTTTGTGTCAAGTTGACAAAAACTAACCAGCACAGTGAGCAAATGAATAATTAAAGGGGCATGCACAGCTGAACTTGGCCTTGGGGGGATGTTCTTTGAGCAGAGAACACTGCTCTACAACATGGACTTCTTTGGGGTCCACCTAGGACTATGTCTCAAAGGGACTAAAGTGACTTGTAAAGTATGTTTATGTGGTGAAATGAATGATCCAAGTGTCAATAATTTAGAAACAAGCCTGTAATGTGAGCAATTAGAAGTGAGGAAAAATCAATACATTCCTTCTCCTGGTGTAGAAATGGAAAACAAGCTTCATTTTACTCCAGCCCTGGGCAAGAGAGAGCAAAGTAATGGTTCCTGTCAAGGCCTCCTGTGCTACCTCTGTGCCCAGAGCTCATATCAGGAAGGAGCTGGCGAGATGGAGCACACAGGTTCTGACCTCAACCCAGAAGCCTCCAAGGGAATTCTGGGTACAGGCAGGCATGTGTGCAAGCACACACTACATGTAGAGGTATGGAATTGTTCTAGAAAGCCTCGTGTATGCATAGCCATGGCTGTATAGATCCATAAACACAAATCAATGCAAATATGTATATGTCTACTCAAATGCCAGAAACGTGCGTGTGTGTGTGTGTGTGTGTGTGTGTGTGTGTGTGTGTACATGTTAAGTTCTGGAGGTTAGAACTCCACCAGCAGGCTGAAATCCAAACCCAGGCAGGAGTCTCTAGAGAAGAGTCTGTCCCTTCACCTCACTAGCTTCTTATCTGCGTACACTCCTCAGATCATGCTCTTCCTCCATCTGCAGTGTTAGCACCACCACAGTTATGTCATTCTGACCCTAACTGACCTCCCCCCACCTTCTCTTTATGAGGGTGTTTGTGATTAGATGGGACCCATGCAGATATCTCATGTGGAGGTCAGCTGTTCAGCAACCTTCATTCCCCCTTGCCATCTCCAGGCATAGGATGTGGACATCTTTGGGGTCCCGTCCACCTGCCCTACCTTACTCTCACACTTTGGCAGTAGAGGACAGAGGGTGATCTCAGCACAGGAGGTGGGGGCAGTTTTCTGGGATGAAGTATGCATTGTGGAGTCAGATCTATGGCCATATCCCAACTCTGAATCTGGCTCACTCAGAGTTGTGTGACCTTGGTTGTGTTTCAAAAGCCCTGTCAGCCTTAGTTTCTCCATCACTGAAATGGAAATGACAGCGTCTGTATTCTGAGACTACTATAAGGGTCCAATGAGATGAAGCATGTGCAATGACCAGCAGAGCAGCACTCAGCTAGCTGTCCCTGCACAACAACCCACCAAATATTACAGGCAAAGCCCCAGTCTCACCCCCAAGGCTACACAGAGGCCATGGCTCTGGTGTGATGAGAAAATGTTTTCTTTGTTCACTCTACAATTTCAGAGTCATGTATCTACAGTCCCTTGGAATTCTGCTTGCAAACTGGCCAATTCCTGCTCAAGCCTATCTCCTTCAAATGTGATTAGCAGCAGCCAGCTCCCACTTTCAACATCCTGCCTCAGAATCCCCTCATCTAACTTGACAAATGCCTCAGGCACATTTTTTTACCTTCTGGGTTATTGCAAGTGACAATCTACCAAATGTTTTGCCATTGCATAATGTGTCATTTTGCCAGGCTTCAGTGAGACTTCCTTCACCACCTGCCAGCCACTCTCAAAGTTACTGCCACATATTTCAGGGTTTGTTATGGAGGCTGTCCACTTCAGATACCAAGGACTGTATCAGCCAGCTATTGCTGTGTAACAACCAAAGGTCTCTGCATCATGCAGCATCATGCACTTGTTTCTCACCCATTTTCCTGTGATTTGGAGATCAAGGGGAAATAATAAGTTGTAGCATGAATCTTAGAAGGTCTTATTAATAAGAACGAACCTGGGGCCAGTTATTGGGGTGAAATGCTGGGTGGTCAGAGAGACAGAACAAGCCACAGCTAACCTCACCTGGCCAACTTCTCAGCTGATCTTGTTTCCTCAGACTGGAAGCCTCTGTGTCCTCATATCTGAATGGCTCTCAGCTGAACTGTGCTGCTCAAAACCTAAAAGCTTAACCAGGCAACTACTTAACCAGCCAAATGCTTAACCAGGTCAAATGCTTCTAGTTTCTGGTCCTCACGCCTTATATATCTTTCTGCTTTCTACCACCATTCCCTGGGATTAAAGACTCGCTTTCTGGGATTAAAGGCGTGAGTCACCATGCTTGGCTGTATCCTTGAACATACAGAGATCCAGGTAGATCTCTGCCTCTGGAATGCTAGGATTAAAGGAGTGTGCTACCATTGCCTAACTTCTATGTTTAATATTGTGGTTGTTCTGTCTCTGACCCAAGATAAGTTTATTAGAGTGCACAATATTTTGGGGAACACAATACCACTACAGTGAGGCTGCTCCAAACTCTGTTTTTGTGCAATGGACACAATAGCTTCACTGTGTGCTCCCATAATCACTAATGTGGTTTGAATGTGAAATATTCCAAATGGGCTCATGAATACTTAGTCCCAAGATGATGGTGGTGTTTTAGGATGTTGTGCGACCTTTAGGAGGTGGACCCTCACTAGAATGAGTGGTTTTCTGAGGTTCTACAGCCTGTCATACTACCTGCCCATTCTCTGCTTTCTGATTTGAGATACAATGTGACGAGTTCACCCAAGTTCCTAATACCACACCTTCTCTACCATGATGGACAGAGCCTTTGATCTGTGAATCAAAACAAACCCTTCCCCTTCTAAGTTGCTTTTTTCATATATTTTGTTAGAGTAACTAATACACTGATGTCCCCCCCCCAACAAGAACCACCTTACTTAGAGCAACCAGAAAAGCCAGGCTCACCCCATGGTTTCTCCAGCCACATGGAGCCTGGATAATGCTATACCTACTCATCCACTTCTCATTTCTTAAAAGAAGGTTTCAGAGAGTCCAGATTTACATGTTTGTGAACTTTGGTGGACAACATGGGTGCAGCTGTTACCTGGCTCCAGATAATTCACTGCTGCCCCTATCATGTGGCTGGATCTCCTGACATTGTAAGATGAGCCCCAGTTGTGAGGCAAAATCTCCCAGTTTTAATTTAAACCTTTAATCAGGCCATGTAAACTGTTGCTTCCTGTGTAGAGGGAGTCCTCAATTAGCCATCTCTTACCAGAGGACATTCCACATGGTATTTCTAGAGTGCTTCCTACGTAGCTATCAACCACTTAGAGAAGTGGAGCCGCATGCCTGCTGTCCCTATTCTCAGAGTGGTCAGTGTAGTGTTGTATGCTATTTGTGTAGCGAATATTGAAGTTCCCATGGCTCTGGCCTCTGCCATGAGGATTCAGTTACTGCCCTCCACTATCTTTCCCACAGTCTCAGCCTAATGTGCCTCTCGGGCCTTCCTTGTCTCTGATGAGGTCATCCTCTCAATTTTTCTTAGACTATGCCCTTCTGAAGTGGCCTTTTATATTCCAAACATGATTATTTGCTTTTATGGCTGTTCTGCTTCGATTTGGAGCCCAAGATTGTTGACAGCCCTTCTGGATGCAGTGTGGGAGTCTGCTGTGAGTTGGGGGCCCTCTCCCAGTTTTGTCTCAGCCAAAGTGGGGCTCTTCAAGCTGACTATCACAGCCACATGCTGATGTGCATACAGATAGTGAGTTAAACTGCACAGCACCTAGAAGACAGCCCTTGAGAAGTTGTCTAGGTCCATCATCAACAGTGTTCCGAGAGTCTCTGGAGAGCTGGCATCTCTGACAAAACACAGTGAAGTGCTGTTCCCTTCCACACATGCTGATAAAAGAAGGCGAGTCTGGATTTGGGGCACAGCTTTCCATGATGGCAAAACATTATCTTTTCTTTATGAATAATAGAAGACACTTGGCTTGCTCATAATTTTTTAAAAACTGTAGTCATAGTAACACGTGTGTTGCCTGTTAATATGAGATCTACCACCCGCTTCTTAAAGACAACAGCTTAGTTTTACAATGTGTTCTTATGCCCCCAACAGAGCAATCTCTATTATATTTGCAACTCAACCAAAGTAAGCTACAGGGAAAAAAATGGACCTTTCTACTAGTGAGATTCCTGGCTACAATGCTTGTGGGGCAACATAAAAGTTTAGAACAAAAGAGACAAATCTCTAATGATAAGAATCCTGGGGGACTGTATACAACCAGAACGAGGGGTGTCTTTTATCAACCACACAAACCATTCTCCAAAGAAAAGAGCTCAGTTTTCAGAATAAGCACTCAAATCACCAGAGACATCCCACGTGTGTCCAAGCCAAGGTGCCCTTGCCTCTAGTATGAAGGTACTTGCCTCACATCTGGGAGGCCTTTTGTGAATCCAAGCATCACAGTATCTTGTTCACTAGAGAGAATGGTAAAATGGAGATTTGGTGGCCCCTCCATTGGGTGAGTTCTCATGACCTCCCCAAGGTTCTGTGATACATTATTATGAGGACTAAAGTGGGTCCAATCCACTGAGTGCGTTCCCATGGGGCCTCTGGCATGGAGGCCTGGTGGAAGGAGGCACAAGTTGCTCAGCTGAAAACATCTGGCTCCTTGTCAGCATCCAGCCAATGGGCCTTGGTTCTAGAAGCGTTTGTTCATTCAGACTTTGCACATGTCAATGAAGTAGTTTTAGGAGACAAGGCCCAATTCTGTTAAGGGTGTGGGCAGGAGATCTCTGTCGGCAGGAAAATTTCAGTACCCCTCTCTAGAAGGGGTAGGAGACAGACCCTAGGCTCAGTTACTAGCCCATAGAGAGTACTTGATGCATGCTGGCTCTCATTTCTGTTGTTTAGCCTAGATTTAAATTCTATCCCGCTCTCTTCTGCATGCCATCCTGCAGCTCTCTATAACCTAGTCTGTATCTCTTTGCTTATCTGTCTGTTTCTGTCCTTCATTCTGCATTCTCTCTCTCTCTCTCTCTCTCTCTCTCTCTCTCTCTCTCTCTCTCTCTCTCTCTCTCTCTCTCTCTCTCTCTCTCTCTCATTTCTGCCTCTCCCTTTCCTTCTGCCAGACTGAGAGCAGCTGTGCTCAGCCCAGGAGTCGGCAGCTCTCCATGGTGCTGACGAGGAGAGGATGATGGGTCCCAGGCTTCCACCCTTCATTAGGGACCAGAGATGGATGGTGGTGTTTTCCCCTGAGCAGCCAATCAGCAAGGACTCTTCATCTGCTGCAGCAGGTAGAGGAACCTCCCTCTCTGGAGCCCTTGGTCATGAGAGCAGCTGCCTTTCCACCCCCTCATGCAGGAACACTTAATCCTGCCTTGTCCTGGCCCATATGGCCTCTGCAGGGGCTGGAGCAGGAGGTGCTTCCTGGTCTCTGGACTGCATCGAAGCAGATTGGAAGAGGATTTATTTCTCCTGCTTCAGTGGCGCAGAGCGGCTCCCTGGTGTGTGTGTGTGTGTGTGTGTGTGTGTGTGTGTGTGTGTGTGTGCCAGTCCTTCAGGAAATACAGACTCTTTCTCCATGGAAACACTTTGTGGAAGAATGGTGACAAAATCTGAGTCACTCAATGCCTCAAAGGTTGAGGGAGGATAGAGGTAAAGTGATCTGAAAAGGTAAAATGTGACTGAAGAACTTCCAGCAGATGTTTCAGTCCTGACTCCACCGCAATGTGATCTTGGGGAAAGGGTACTTTGGTTTCCCTTCTCCAAAAAGGTATTAAAATGTCTCCTCAAACTTACATATAGAAACATAAGGGGACTTGGAAGCTGAGCACTGTGTACAGACCAATAGCTTAGAATTTAGAGTGTTTTTTAGGCTCAGGTTTTGTGCTGGGTGCTTACATGCATTATTTCATGCTGTCCTTAATCCTAATAAAGTAGGGTCCCTTTGATGGCTGAAGAAGAAACTGAGGCATCTGAGGGATCACATATACCTCCCCATATGGGCATGTGCACATACAGAGAGGCGGGGAGAGAGGAAGAGGGAAGGAAGGAGGGAGGGGGAACAGCAGGGAGAGGTTTGGCTGACTGCAAAGCTCATGACACTTTCCTGCGCTCTATTCCCCACTCTGCCTTGGAAGCTGAGCTGTGGCTGATGTCCCTGTAGCCAGTTGTCTTGATGGCCTATGAGAGACCTGGGCAGATGGCAGGGCTTGAGTTGGCAGATCTCAGGATAACACCCAGGCCCTCACCTTGGACACCCCAGAGGACATTTAAAGAGAAGGATTTTGAAGTTCCTTACTCCAGGAAGAGACCATCTGCTCAGTGATCAAAATCCATGACTTTCTCCAATACTTTTGGGCACCAGAGATTTAGGGAACCAGGTGTCCAGTGTCTTATTTGTCCAGAGAGAGCAGAGTTGTGTCTGAAAAAGAAGGAACTTCTCAGAGTGCAGGAGGCCCTGCTCACTGCAATAGGGTTGTAGCCCAGCTCCAGCCTTGTGCAGATGGTGGTGCTCTTCCGCTGTCTTTGTTTTGCAGTGTGGTGATTGTATTTAGGGTTCTGTGCATTCCAGGCTTCATCACTTGATCACTGAGTAGAGTCCCAGCCCCTCTGCCTTCTGTACACAACATCAACTTCCAACTCCAAACCACATCCAACTGATGGACTTTGTTTCCATGCTTTTAGAGTCGGGTTCAAAACTCTAAGCACAATCTATGGTGGTTTGAATGATAAATGTCCCCCATAGGCTCATGTGTTTGAATCCACGGGCCCCACTTGGTGGTGCTGTTTGGAGAGGCATACGGGATCTGGACTTGCTGGAGGAAGTATGTCAGCGGGGTTGGGTTCTGAAAGTATACAACCTCATTCCAATTCAGTCTTTCTGTGTCGTGTTTGTGATTGCTCAGATTGCTGCCCCTGCTGCCTTGCCTACTGCTTGCAGCCATGCCTCCCTGCCATGATGGACTCATCCCTCTGGAACCATAAATCAAACTAAACCTTTTCTTCTATAAGTTGCTTTTGGCCATGGTATTTTATCACAGCAACAGAAAAGCAACACACACACACACACACACACACACACACACACACACACACACCCCTTCTGGAAGAGACTTAGGAGGCTCAGCAGGGAAGGATTCAGAAGTGAGTTGAGCTTCTGCAACTTAGATGTCCAACTTTGTAAGTATGAATTTGGCCACACTCCCTACTTTCAAATCGGAATGGGTTGGGTCCCTTACTTGTCATAGTTTTAAATAATCTCAGCAAATGAGAAGATTTGGAGATTTTTAGATCATGTGTGTAACTCATGTGCAGGCTCACTCCTAAACAGTCAAGCAGCCAAGCTGCTCCCTTAGGCTTGAGCTAGAACCGGAGATATGATCAACTGCTAGCAGGTAGGGTTCACCTGTCTCTGATGCTGTCGCTTCATGGAATGGCTGCTGAAAGCTGGTCCAGCACACTATGGTATTTTCCCATGCATGGTTGGGGGTGCAAGGCGCTTTCTGGTTTAGATTCCTGTATGAATCAAGGTGTTTCTTAACACCACCAATGCCGTGTGTGTGTGTGTGTGTGTGTGTGTGTGTGTGTGTGTGTGTGTGTTGTGTGTGTGTAGGTCATAGGCCAAATGTTAGTTTCTCCCTCAATTGCTGTCCTTCCTATCTTTTGAGAGGACCTCTCACTGAACCTAGAGCTCACTGTTTTGGCTGGACTTGCTGCCTAACACACTCCAATAATCCTCCTGTCTCTGCCTGACCAGTACTGAGATTTCAGGCATGTGTTGCTGCACTCATCTTTTAACACAGGTGGTAAGGATTGAACTCGAATCCTCATGCTGATTGAGAGATGGACACAGACACCTGGAGCTTACTGCAGGGGTGACCAGAACCTTCTTTTATTCCAAGAAATCCACTTATCTTTGTGTTAATCAGCATTAACATACTGGAACAGAAACCCCTGAGTTCCACAAAGGGACAACATGACAAGCACAAGACTGTGCACACCCATGGGGTCTGGGAAGACTTCTAGTGGGCTCGCTGCTTCTGTGCCTGATGTTGGGTCTAAAGTCACTGCAGACCAGCAGTGTGATTGCTGGGTGAGCACTCAGGGAGAGGAAAAGACAAGCTGGAATCATGGAGACAGCAGCACCCTATGGTGCACAGAGCTGGCTCATACTGGCTCTGGAGAGCTTATTATTAAGTTTCAGAGTTTCTCTGATCCAACACAGCCATTACTAAAAATTATATTATGTAAGCTTGCAAGTAAATAAATCACATTAAAAGCAACCATAATAAATACGTAAAACTCATCACTTCCCGATTATTTTGCTAGGTCTCATCGCCTATGTGCTTGAGTTTATTTGTGTGTTACCTCTGAATGGTGGAAAACAGTATCACACATTCTACTGCACATCGCCTTCAGCCCCATGTGTGGTGTTATCGAATTGGGTGGCTTTCAGTTAACCCTAAATGAGAGCAGTTATACCAGAGACACTGGCAAATACAATGAATCAGGAATTGACTTATTATTCCATTGACAGACACATTTAAAATGGGCTGGCAAGATGGCTCAGTGGGTAAAGGAAGGTGCTTGCTGCCAAGTCTGACAAACTGAGTTTGATCCCTGGAACTCACATGGTGGAAGCAGAGAATTGAACCCTGTAAGATGTTATCGGACCTCCCATGTGTGTCATGGCATACACATCTACACAGAAAGACACACACACACACACACACACACACACACACACACACACACACACACGAAAATGCAATACTTTTTAAAAAGAAACTAATGCAGAAAATGTTAGTTTAGCAAATAAAAATTTGTAAGAAATTCAAAGAATCAGAGAACTTTGTAGTCATTATATAATGAGTAAAGGAAATAACTGATGGAATTCCAACCAGCCTTTCAATTTAGCCAAGAAGGAGCTTATAACACTGACAAAGAAATGAAGTTCTAACATATATGTCTTCCCCTCTTGTCTTATTCAAAATAAATAAAAGTGCCAATCAGTGTTCATACTGGGACTGTACCCAGACAGCTGGCTCTTATACATGCACCAGAGCTATTGACCAGGTTCCACAAGGACCGTGGGATGTCTGTCCATGCTGCTTGTTGTCTCTAATCTTGGTGACACATGACTTGAGAGGAAATCTTTTAATGCAGAGCTAAACATATCCTTGGCCTAAGACTTACAAGAATAAGGGGGTGGGAAGATGGTTCAGTCCATGATGTTTCTGCTGTGCAAGATGAATCCTGATCTTCAGCAGAATTCTGGGCATGATGTGTGTATCCATAATCCCAGAACATAGGGAGGCAGAGGCAGGAGGCTTCCTGCAGGAATCTAGCCAGCTAATTCGAGTGAATTTATGCACTTTAGGTTGAATAAGAAACTCTGCCTCCAAACAAAATCAAACAAGGTGGGGAGTAATTGGGCAAGACACAGGTTGTCAACCACTGGCCTCCAAACACAGGTGTACAAGCACTCACACACATGTATGTATATGCAGAACATATACACAAACTTATACCACATCTATGCCTACACCCACCCACACAAGGAAACTACCCAAGGAGACCTGACAAGATCTGGGTGAGGTACAGCCCTGTCAGCACCCCCACAGCAGTGAGGTGACTTAGCAGTTGGGAAATGTGATATTATGTGTGAGCTGTGGCAGTGCATTCTGACTTTCACCTGGCCTATGGAGAGAAGGTGCCATGCTTCTTCCCTCCCTCCTACTCTTGTGATACTTTCTCTTGGAGTCACCTTGAACTCGGAAGAATATAGAGAAAGGGGATTCTGAGGACTGTAGTTCCCACTGAATTAAGCTGACATCAACCACCTGGCTTCCTTGCCTCCAAGACGGGAAACACACAGCTGGGATGTAGACTTACTGGGTGAGGCAGCTGTCCATAGGTCTGGTGGACCTCCCAGTGTTGGCTATTGTCACACGTGATTGTGGGTTATACACGTCTGTGCTCACACCTGATAGCCTGGTTCAGGGCTCCAGTGCCTGAGTTCCTCCTTCAGAGTCAGTCCAGAACCTGGGAGTGTGCCATCCCTGCTTAGAGATACATGTTCATTCTTGCCCTCGGTTCTGATTCGTCCTTGTGGGGAGAGATGGCTAGGATCGGGGAGGAGCTCTTGGTCCTTTAAAAGGAAAGCTGTGTTCTATTCACTCACCAAACACAGAGCTACGCCACACATGGCTCCCTGAGAACCATGAGATGGATCCAAGCAACCCCACCTTCAAGGTTCTCACTGCCTAAGAGGACAGGAGGAGAGGCTGAGAAGTATGAGAGATCAAGGAGTCCAGGCAGGTTACCCACTCTCTATGCTCCTCCAGAGAATGCAGAGACCCCTCACTATGTGCCCACCATGTGGCACAGTAACTCTCACTTCGGGCTCCAGCCGCCTGTCCAAGCTGTGGGTGTCCTTCTACTTGTCCTGTACTCGCCCACCACATTCTTCTCTCTAGTGCCAGCATGCTCACACACTCCCTCAGTCTACAGTGTCATCCCTTCCCTTCCCCTCCAGAGAAGACGTGTTTTCCCAGGTCCTGTTCAGTGGTGCATCCTCCAGAAGACACCCCCTGTTCCCAGGAAAACAATCATGATTTGGGGGATTCATTCTTATATCTTACAGCCTGTCTATTGAACCCCACTGATGGTATGTTGGTTTACGGCCTTTTACAGTCAACACGGAATGTCCCAGGCACTGTGCCAAGCACATTATGGGCATTGTCTCCATTTAATTCTTCCATGGATTCTGGGAGCAGGTGTTCTCAATGCCTTCACAGTAAAGGAAACGGAAGCTTAGGAAAAGGCAATGTGACATCCCCAAGGACTCATAGCTGCTAAGCAGCAGAGTGAGAATTTGAACTTAGGCTGTTCTTATCAATTAATTAATTAATTAATTGAGACAATGTCATAGTAGGTACCTTAGGTGGACTTGTGATCCTCCTGCCTCAGCTTCTACAGGGCTGGATTATGTATGTACATCACCATACCTGATTATGCTGCAAATTCTCCTCCTTCGCTTCTAAGGTTAGGATGAGTTGGTCTCCATAAACACCAGCTGCCTGGGCTAAGACAGCAGAAGAAGTAGGAGAGTGGCTGACTCCTGATTGGTGACTTGGGGCGTGGTCAGATGGTAGCCCTGTGGACTGAGCATCCCTCAGAAGAAGCTGTCTACAGGGTCACAGTCAGTCAGAAAAAAATGGTGGCTCAGCTGAATGGAGATCAGGGCTGTCCTAGCTATGAAAGGAACCAGCCCCTGCATTTGGCAGGAAAATGGTTCCAGGCACAATTCTGCCTCCCACCTTCTCAGACTCAGACAGGAAGGCTGTCAGCCTCACTCGTCACGTCTGACTGAGCGACAGCAATGACATGTGTGTGGGAGGCACAAAAGTGGGGATCCCTTAATAGAGCAAGTGTCTCTCCGCCCTGAGGCTTGATGCCCATTCTGCAAGAACTGCGTCACTGCGGAATGCAGCACCTTCCCCTGCAAGGACTAGGAGGGGGCAAGTAAGGCACTGGCCCAACGGGAGGGGAAGCCGGGAACCCACCAACTGGTATGTTAGGTTTGAGTTTGAAAACCAGCATTCGTGTTGAGTGCTGAAACGCTGTCCCCATTTTAAATCGAGATGACTCCAAAAGGCTTTCCTGGCTTTTGAGAGGTATGACAAGCAGGTCAGCTGACCTCCCAACTGAACTTCCAGGGAACAGAAACTCTCCTGTGTGTTTGTTCTTGAATCAGCAGAACCAAGCTGAGCTTCAGTCAGTCATTCACTCACTCACTCACTCATCGACCATCTAGAAAGAAATTTTCTGTGCAGCAAACCATATCAGTAAAAAATAATGACAATTTTTTTTTTTATTTCTTCCTTTCTGTTCCTTACTTTCTGCACATTAGTTTAGACTTCCTGACAATTTTGAAAATTTCTGTTAAGTATAGCCACTCTGGTCTTTTTCCTGATTTGACTGGGGAGGATGTTAAAATATTATCTAGAATGTTCACTTGGATTTTTTGATATGTCCATTTTATTAGGGCAGGGAAATTATATTCTTTTTGTATTTTGTTCAGAGTATCCATCATCTTTTTAGGGTTTCACGGACCCTGCTCCTTTAATGGTCTGAACTTGGGAGAGGGTAGAAGATTTCTGACTACTCACTTCATTTCCTTGATGTTACTGGTTTAGTCAAATGTTTTATTTCTTTCTCAGTTTCTATTAATTAGGGTGTGTGTGTGTGTGTGTGTGTGTGTGTGTGTGTGTGTGTGTGTGTATGAACATGAATGCAGTGCTTGTAGAGACCAGAAGGCATGTGAGGCCCTGGAGCTGTAGTTACAGGTAGTTGTGAGCTGCCTGATGTGGATGCTGAGAACTAAACCCGGCTCCTCTCTAAGAGCAGCAAGTGCTCTTTACCATTGGGCCCTCCCTCAACCCTTTTTTCCTGGCTTTGGAGTTAAATAAGGAACTCATTTATTTTTAATCTCTCTCGGTTTTTAACAAATATGTTGAAGGGTAAATTTCCCCTAGGAACAGCATTAATCATGCCCCACAAGTTTCACATGAAGTGTAGTCATTGTCCTTTGCTTTAAATATTTAATAAATGTTCATTGTGCATTCATTTTTCACTCACGTCATTTTGGAATGTGTACTTTTATTTTTCAGATGTATTTTGAAGCTACCTTCATTGATGAATTCTCTTATAATTCTCAGCATTTGTTGGAGAGCACACTGTGTGCGATATAGATTCTTTGTCATTTTTTTTTGATACTATTTTGTGACCTGATACAAAGTCAAGTTTTATAATGTGTATCCTGGGCCTGAAAAGAATGAACACCCATGCTTGATTGAAGCAGGGCTCCACATTTATCTATTACATCAAGTCTTTTAATTATGTGCTTCAGATAATCCATAGCTTTGTTGCTTGGTCTGTTTCTGGGGGAGGGCACTAAGCCCTTCCTGCATGACTGGATATTTGCAATATCTCCCTGTAACTCTGCCAATTTTTGCTTCCCATATTTAATACAGGCTATTTGAATTCATAGAACTTCATGATTATTATGTATGTGTGGAGTGTGTTCCCCTTATCGGTATGTATAGTAATGACTCCTTATTGAAGCTTTTGCTTCACATTTTGGCTCCCATTAGCATTGCTAGGCCAGGTTTCCCTTCAAGTTTGTCTAGGATGTTTCCTTTTCTGGTTCTTTAGTCCAATTCTTTCTGTAGTATGAAACTAGCACACAGCTAGATTTTTAAAAGTCTTATCTGATAGCCTGTTCTGTAATAGCTGAAGTCTATCTATTCACACTTCATCCTGGTGGCTAGTGTGTAATACTGTCTTAATTTCTGGTTTGTTTCAGTTCTATTTTTCAAGTCTTTGTTAGACTGACAAATCTTACTTTGATTCATTACTCTCCACTCTTCCTGACATGGAAACTACAAACTGTACTCTTCTGGCTTAATCTGTGAGCTTTACATTTTCAGCACTTCTCTTTGCACATCAGTGTTTGTGACAAAGTCAAAGGTTAGGCTTTATTTCTAGTCTGCAGATAAAACTCTACTTAGCATACTGTAGTTAAGCTCTGAGTCTTTCTTCTCATTGTTAGGCTGAACTCTAGATGGTGTTGTAATTTAGTGATTATATAGTAGTGAAATAGCAGTTAAAATTTTAAATTACATTTAGAGTGTGTGTGAATGGGTGAGTGTGTGAGTGTGTGTATGTGTGAGAAAGGGTATATAAGTGTGTGTGTATGTGTGTGTGTGTATATGAGAGAGTATGTAAGTATGTATATGTGTATTTGTGTATGTGTGTGTGTGTGTGTGTGTGTGTGCATACCATGGCATGTGTAAAGGAAAGAGATGACTTGAGGCAGTCAGATTTCTACTTCCACCATATAGGTTCCAGGGATCAAATCAGGTTGTTGGGTTTGTCAATAAGTGCCCTATTAGTGGAGTCATCTTGGTGGCCCATGAAATAACATTATGTAGAAAATAACTGAGGTCATTGACTTAGTCTACTGATTTCTGTGTTTAACATTCTTCTTTACGGGTTTTACTTCTGGTTTCTTGTTTCTCCTCATAAGTTCATTCTTCGATTGTTCTCTCAGTTAGTTTCTCTGGATGGTGAATAGTCTTTTATGTCTGAAAAAGTCCTGATTTCACTTTCATTAGGAGTAATAGTTTAGCTGGGAATGTAATTCTAGGCTTCCAATGATTTCTTCTTAACCCCATGACAGAATGACTTCACTGACTTTTGTCCTCTCTTGTGAAGAGAAACTTCAATCATTATGTCATTTTGTAGATTATCTGGCTTTATTTTTCTATCTAATTTAAAAATAACCATTCCCCTTTTATGATCTTATGTTTAATTATGACATAGTGAAATGGGAAGATTGCATTGCCAAATGGGAAGTCACAGAGAAGACCAGAGAACAGGTAGGTTTAGGTTCAGGCTTTCCTATCAATGTATTCCTGAAAAATTCTCTCCAAGAGACCAGCATTCCCCAATAACCTAAGGACCTTTCTTTAGGCTCCACCTCTTTTATTAAGAACTACATGCAGGAGATGACTGGCCACACTAGTGGAAGCCCATGAACTGTGGACTGGTGGCTGTGGAGCCCCCATGGGACTGAACTAGGCCCTCTGGACATGGAAGATGGTTGTTTGGCTTGAACTGTTTGGGGGGCACCCAGGCAGGGGGATCTGCATCTGTCCCTGGTGTATGGGCAGGCTTCTGGAATTCGGTGCCTGTGGTATGACACCTTGCACAGCCTTGGTGCAGTGGGAAGGGGCTTGGACCTGCAGTCTCAGTGTGCTGGGCTCTGCTGACTCCCCATGGGAGACCTTGATTTGGGGGACATGGGGATGTGCGGTGGCTTGGGAAAGAGGGCTGGGAGGTGGGAGGAGGGAGGAGAGGGGTCTGTGGATAGCATGAGGAATAAGTAGAAAATTTCTTAATAAAGAAAAAAAAAAAAGAACTACATGCTGGGTGGTGGTGGTGATGCATGCCTTTAGTCCCAGCACTCAGGAGGCAAAGGCAGGTGGATCTCTCAGTTCAAGGTTAGCCTGGTCTACAGAGCAAGTTCCAGGACAGCTAGGGCCACACAGAGAAACACATTCTAAAAAAACAAAAAAAAAAAACCACAATCAAACAAAAAAGGTTTACTTGTATTAGAGATGGAGAGAGAGAGAGAGAGAGAGAGAGAGAGAGAGAGAGAGAGAGAAGCAGAGACAGAGACAGAGACAGAGACAGAGACAGAGAGAGCACCTGAAGAGGCCAGAAGGTTCAGATCTTCCTGGAACTAGACTCACAGGTGGTGTGAGCTGCCTGATGTGAGGACTGAGCACTGAACTCAGGTCCTATGAAGGAGTAGAAGGCACTCTTAACCACTGAGCCACCTCTCTAGCCTCCTGGACTCCACCTCTTAAAGGTTCCACTAATGTACTGACAGCTAGCTGTCAGTAAGTGGCCCCTTAGGAGAGAAAGTGTAGCCCCCACTTCCCCCCCACCACATTCATCTTTTCATCATTGTCAGCCCAGCTGCTGAGCCCCCTGCTGGACACTTGGTGTCTCATAGCAGTTGAAACTTTGGTTCTTTGGGGAGAGAAAGGAAGATGAAAATGAAGAGCCTAGAGCTTGGCTGGGCTGCCCAGGCTCTGGCTGGAAGGCTGTATCTCCATGCTGCCCACCTTTCTCACACAGCCACAACCCTGGGCTGGGCACATTGCAGTTTGCTTGGACCCCTTTCTCCTGACATGGGGACACATTCCAGGGAGGAGCTGGAAGAATCCCTACCTCACACACAGCTGTTCTGGTCCCATAGGAAAGGACCTAAGCCTCCTCTTCCTGTCTCTTGGCTAGAAACTAGGAGACCTGCAACTCACCCTCTCTTTTCTCTTTGTCTTTTTTCTGCCATTTCTAGACCAGAAAGACATTTATCTTGCATTTGAAAGTGGCTGTTTTCTGAGTTCCCCACTATTTACATTTTATCTGTGAGCACCATGTGTTGGGATCAAAAGGAGCACTTGGAGCTGGAACTTAAAGCAACTTCTTGTCTGTAAGGTTCTTTTAGTGTTCAAACTGCATTTAGTTTTTTTTTTTTTTTTTTTTTTTTTTTTTTTTTTTTTTTTTTACAGAAATAGTATTGTAACTAAAACATCCCAGCTAATAAAATAATCTGTCTCTTCAGATTGTTTTGAGGAGTAAGTGGGGTTTTCCAAAATGAGCACTCTTTGTAGAGTCTAATGCAATCCAAGGCAGCTGTTACTGCAGGAGATTTGGTTGTCTACTTTCCATGGGGAAAGGTTCAGCCTTTCCCCATGCGCCTGTGTGCTCAGGGTTCAGCCTTCCCCATGCTCCTGTGTGCTCAGGGTTCAGCCTTCCCCCATGATCCTGTGTGCTCAGGGTTCAGCCTTTCCCCATGATCCTGTGTGCTCAGGGTTCAGTCTTTCCCCTAATTCCCCTTGTGCTGGATAGTTTTATGTCAACTTGATACAGGCTGAAATTATCTGAGAGGAGGGAACCTCAGTTGGGAACATGCCTCCATAAGACTGGACTGCAGTTAAGCTTACAAGGTATTTTCTCAATTAGTGATCAATGGAGGAAGGCCCAGCCCATGGTGGGTGATGCCATCCCTGGACTGGTGGTCCTGGGTTCTATAAGAAAGCAGGCTGAGCAAACCATGGGGAGTAAGCCAGTCAGCAGCACTCCTCCATGACTTCTGCATTGGCCCCTGCCTCCAGGTTCCTGCCCTGTTGGAGTTCCTATCCTGACTTCCTTTGATGATGAACAGTGATGTGGAAGTGTAAGCTGAATAAACCCTTTCTCCTCCCACTTGCTTTTTGGTCATGGTATTTTGTTACAACAATAGAAAGCATAACTAAGTCACCCCATGTACTCTGGGGTGTGCCTGGGCACTCTCTGTTCAGTCCTTCTCCCATGTCCCCATGTACTCAAGGTTCAGACTTGCCCCTTGTCCCTGTATATTCTGGGTTCAGCCCAGCCCATCTGCTAGAGGATTCCATCAGGCTAGATCTGCTCTTGCCTCAGGCCCTGCCTCCATCAGAGCAGTGGTTTCTTTTGGTGCCTTTTCTCCTTAAGAAGTTTTGCTATGTTTGAGTCTTCAGAGTTATTTTTGGCTCACTTATTAATAATAATTTGGAAACACAATTCAACGACAAGTGCTAAGTCATTGGTGTAAGCCAGCCTAGGTTATTTTTGGCATGACCTTGGGGACAAACACTAGACTCTGATCTCTACAGAGGCCTGGGGCTAAAGCCTTAACTCTACCGATGACTGACAGTAATGTCTCCTTGGGAAAATGGCCTTGCTCTCTGAATGAGGTTTTCAATCTATGAATGGAGACCAGAGTACCTGCCTGATAGGGCTTCTATTTGGGCTCAAAGACACTGGATCCTGATCTCTGTTGTAGCCAAGGTGTCCAAATAATGTGAAATGATTACACCGGTAGAAGACTGTGTAATACCAGTCAAACAATCCTAAATATAGTCAGTCCTTGGTATCTTCAGAGGATTGGTTCCTAGACTCCCTGTTGACATTACAATCTATGGCATCCTTTCTACAAAATGACATTGTATTTGCAAATAACCTTCATGTGTTCTGGAAATGCATTTTAAGTCATCATTATATTGCTTATAATACCTAATGTGGTATCAATATTATATAAATAGTTGCATTGTGCTGATTAGAAAAAGCTTTTGTGTGTAATACACACAATTTATTTTAAAATATTTTCAGTCTACACTTGGTTGAATCTGTGATGTGAAACCCTTGGATACAGAGGGTGGAGGGTTGATATGTCTGGTTAGTTTGATTGTTATAGTGTGGTAAGATGCCCCTCCCCCTCATCATCATGGGTAGATGAATGCTTGAGAGAGAGAGAGAGAGAGAGAGAGAGAGAGAGAGAGAGAGAGAATGAGTGAGAGAGAGGAAAGGAGAGAGAGAGACTTGAAACAAGAAACTAACATCTGGGCTTAGGCTCTGCCCTCTGAGAGAGTGTCATTCACAACCAGAATGGAGAGTCAAATGCTTCTTACATGTGCTGGAGTCGTTTTTCTCAAGGGACAAGGTCACTGTTGTATTAACAGAAGGAATGATCTTTTGTCATGTGGGAAAAATTATTACCTGCTATGATGCAGTGTGGTTGTGACTTACATAAGCTTGTGAGGAAATTGGCCGTGGGACATCTGAGTGGAGATTTGGGGCCCATCATTTTGACTGGCTCTTTTATTTCTAAATAAATGCTTCACTTTGAATGGTTTTAGGTTTACAGAAAAGCTGCAACAATATACTCACCCATGGCCAGTTTCCCTTGGTCACACCCCACTTTGTGACTCCTAAGGTTGAGGCAGGGAGGAGGCTGTACTCAGACAGAGCATAAGTGTCCTTGGAGAGAGACTGAGTCACTAAGGGAGGAGTGCTGTGGTTTGAATGTGCTTTGCTTCCCCTGGTTCATGGGTTGGATTCTTGATCTCCAATGTGGCAGAATTAAGAAGTGGTAGATTTAAGAGGTGGAGACAAATGAGAGATGATTAGTTTACGGGGGTCAAGACCTCTGGAAGTGTTAATACTGATCTCATGGAATGACTTAGTCTGTTTGAGAGTCAGTTAAAGAAAAACTCCTCCCCCACTTCCTGTCTTACCATGTGATCTTCCTTTTTCCCACCATGATGTCATCTGCCATGTTGTGAACTGATGGTGTCACTTGCCATGGTGTGAACTGATGACATCACCTACCATGTTCTGAGCTGATGATGTCATCTGCCATGGTGAACTCATGAGGCTGCCTGAGTTTGCACTTTCAGTCTCAAAAGTACACCTCTGTATTTTATAGTTATTTAGTCTTGGGTTATTGTGGTTTTGTTTTTGTTTTTTCAAGATGTGGTCTCTATGTGTAACCCTGACCATCCTGGAACAGGACCAGGCTAGCCTTGAACTCAGAGACCCACTTGCTGCTGCCTCCCAAGTGCTAGGATTAAAGGCATGTGCCATTACCTCCTGGCTGGGTATTTTATTATAGAAATAGAGAATTATTCGTACAAGGAACTAGAAGCTGGGAAGAAAGAAAGGTAGAAGAGAGGGTAAGAAATATCCAGATGCAAAAAGTGGCAACAGACATAGAATTCCCCAAATATCCAGCCCTGTCTCCAACCCCACACAGGCAATGGAAAACCCATTTGGAATATATTAGGAGGGGCTTTGCAACATGGGTTTATATTTTTTATTATTTACATAACAGGTGGCATAGGAAATACCTATTACTATGTGGGATGTTCCCAATTGACACCAAAGTGCACTCAGAAAAAATCCACCTTTAAAGCTAAAATCTCAGAGGTTATTAATATATACATTAGATGTATAATAACCCACCTCTCAAATCTCTGCCTTGAGATGTGGATCTGTCACAGTGGCTTGTAAATCCTTACAAGGGCAAACTTGCCACCTGGAGCTGTTTCTATGTATAGTCTCAGGACAGCTATATGAAGAATTAAAGAAGTTCCTTATTACTGTTGTGCTCTCTCTCTCTCTCTCTCTCTCTCTCTCTCTCTCTCTCTCTCTCTCTCTCTCTCTCGTGTGTGTGTGTGTGTGTGTGTGTGTGTGTGTGTGTGTGTGTGTGTGCATGCATGCACATGTATGATGTCTGTGTGTGGACTTACATGTACATGTCATGGTGGTTTGAGGAGGTCAGAGGAAAGGCGGGTTCTCTCAACTGTGTTTTTGAAGCAGGCTCTCTTGTTTCCACTGTGCTATGTACACTAGGCTGGCTGGCCTGTGAGCTTCCAGCCAATCTCCTGTCTCCACCTCCCACCTCGCTTTGGAGTGCTGGCGTTACAGGCATGTGCCACCACACCAGGCTTTTCACACTGTCTCTTGGGATCACACTCAGACTGTCAAGTTCTCAGAACCAGCATCTTTGCCCATTGGCCCATCTCTGTGGCCCCTATGAGAAATTTTAACTTGAGAGGAATCACATTTGCTTAATTAGCATTGTTTCAACCCAATGGGGTGTTATAATTCCTCTCTGAAGTCGTTGCAGACATTAGAGGGAGGGGTAAAGGGTCTCTGTGAGAAAAGTCTGTGTGGGTTCAAGTGCTCAGGTCAGACAGGTGCACTGGACAGGAACCAGCTGCCCAACTAATGTGGGGCCAGTCGGCCAGCTGCGGCAGTGCCAGTGGGGAGGGTGGTGACTCCTGACTTTCACCTCCTTACCTGGGCTCCTTCTGTTTCTCCCAGGATAACAGAGATGTTCTCTGGGTTGAGCTTTCTGTGGGCATTTCCTCTGGGCTTCAAAGCTTACAAATCATGCCTTCCTGTGAGCAGCTCGGGTGATTCTCCAAGGCCCTGTCGGCAAGTGACTGACAAGACAATTTGGTCTGACAATTTCTTGAGCTGATTCGTCCGCTGAACTGGGCTCATTTAGCTTTCTGGTAAACTGTGTTTGAGAAGGGGAGGGAGCTGAAGGCATCCAGAGTGAGGAAGGGAGTCTCCAGGCCTGTAGAGATGGGAGGCTGGGAGGTCTGTTATTGTTCTTATAAAGATCATGTGTTAGTTGGGGTTCTCTAGAGGACAAGAACAGACAGAATGAATATATATATATATATATATATATATATATATATATATAGAGAGAGAGAGAGAGAGAGAGAGAGAGAGAGAGAGAGACAGAGAGAGAGACAGAGAGAGAGAGAGACAGAGACAGAGACAGAGAGACAGAGACAGAGAGACAGAGATATCAAAAGGGACATTATGAGAGTGGCTTGCAGGATACAAGCTGAGTGGTCCAACCCTGGCCACATTCACAATGAGGAGGCTGGGAACCCAGCCAGTAGATGCTCAGTCCACAGGACAAGATGCCTCAGTAGTTCCAATATGGCACTGAAGGCCTGGAGGATTACTGGAGAGCTTTGGTCTTCAGTTTATGTTGGAAGGCCAGAGAAGCTAAGCTCTGACGACAGTGAAGGGCGGCTGAAGCAGCAGCAGAGCAGCTGCACCCTCCAACAAAATGCAAAGCATGCAGGCAAAAGCAGCCATTTCCCCCTCGGGCTTCTTTCCATCTGAGTCTCCATCAGAAGGTGCCATCTACTCTGGGGAAAGGTCTTCTAGAAAATTCCCTTACAGACCTTCTCCCAGGCCTTTCTCTTAGCTGATCCAAGGTAAGTTGACACCAAATTTAACTATCATGAAACACCAAGTCCAGCTGATCTTTACCAAGCCACATGACTCACCCTGTGGCACCGGGACTCTGCCTGAGCATGGTGCCACTGAGCACCGGTCCTGGTGGGAGAGAGCCAAGCAGCCTTTGCCTTATGTTTGTTGTGTCGTGTGTGGAAAGTTAAAGTGGCCTGTGTCCTTTCATTACTAAATTTGTTCTTTGACATAGTCATACATCAATGCAGTCCATTCTGATTTTTCTCACCCCACCCTTCTTTTCCTCCCTCCCTCTCTCCCTCCCTTATGAACCCCCTTTCTTAGCTACAACTCCCTTTTCACATTTATGTGTTTTTGTTTTGTTTTCTGACCCAGTGAGTTTAAACAGGGCTGTCTGTGTGACCATGGGTTTGGGACTCTCTGTGGGAACCTTGTAGGAGAATACATAAGTGCTGGCAGCGGCTCCCCATTTCTCAGTTTATCAGCGGCCAGTAGTTTGTTAGGGGTGGGACGGGGCTCTTGGACCTCTCTCCTGTCCCTGTCTATTCTTGGGCAGGCTTGGTTTAGGCAAGCATGGTTTCACTGAGCCATTACTGGAGTCAGGTTACCTGCCCGGAAACAATGAGTATATTCAGGTGTCCAATGACTTCTTTGCAGAACTCATGACACATTTGTGGACCTGGGGAGAGTGTCCAAATGACACTACGCCTACCCTACACCTCCAGCTTGCTCATGGGAGCGATGAAGAGTTCACACTATGTGAAGTACAGCTGAGGCACAGAAGAGGTGCAGTTCTGGAGGTAAGAAAGTTGGACTTTTTTTAAAATTTTATTTTACAATACCATTCAGTTCTACATATCAGCCATGGGTTCCCCTGTTCTCCCCCCTCCCACCCCTCCCCTTACCCCCAGCCCACCCCCATCCCGCCTCCTCCAGGGCAAATCCTCCCCCGAGGACTGCGATCAACCTGGTAGACTCAGTCCAGGCAGGTTCAGTCCCTTCCTCCCAGACTGAGCCAAGCATCCCTGCATAAGCTCCAGGTTTCAAACAGCCAGAAAGTTGGACTTTTATTTAATTTCTGACTCTTAAGATTGATGTGAGTCGGTCCCTGGTGCAGGCCACCTGTTCCCTCTGAGCTGAAGCTATCCCATGGATGGCAATTGTTGTTCAGATTCTTTTCTCATCAGGGCTGCTATGTGGGCATGACAAGGCTGGAGACGTGGGGATGCTTTGTAATCTCACAGGGTGTGAGGTGCAGTGAGGGACGGAACCCGAGGTCCTGGCACCTGTTGATGTCAACTGTCATGCTCCTTGCCATCGAATCTCCCAAGTATCCCTGGCTCTTAGCTTCTTGGCGTGGGACCCCGGATCTTTGTGTTCACCCTTCTCCTGCCCAAAGGTGCTCCTTGCTCACACTCTCAGCCCTCCATGGGCAGAGTGAACAAATGGCAACTTCTTAGCTCTGTAGCTGAGACTCGGTTTCTAAGTGGGGTCCTTTCTGGGACAGGATACGCAGAAAGCTTGCAGGAGTTCTGTCTTTGCACGATAGCATGCACAAGAATGATACCTTCCCAGAAAGGAAAACATCTCTTGTTTTCTTCCAGTAAATCAAGGTGGGAGGTGCATTTGTTTAATGGCCCCTGTCCACAGCTAATCCAATTTGGTAAGTGACTTGGGAAAATGCTGACCTGACACTTTGGAAAGTGGACTCCAAGGAAAGGGCTTGGGAAGCAATACGTGCAGGACTGAGCACAGGACCCTGCAGGAGAATACACTTGAGGGCCAGGGTGTCCTGTCCACTCCCAGTGCAACTTGCATTCACATGTGTATACATTTGCACATACTCACGTGCATACGTGAGTGATGGCCTTCCCTTCTGGCTCTTAATTTGAATTTCCACCCCTATATCTGTTGACTGTCTGTCTGACTATTAGAACTAGAGCTTCAAGGTCCAGAAAGTAGGCCTGCCCACAGTGGTTAATGAACTATGGCCCTGGAGAGATAGGCATACATTTACTTCAAATAATAAGAAATGTGGTAGGCAGAATTATGTCTTAGCCTTCAGAACTTGTGACAATGTTACATTATATGCAAATAACTTTTCATATTTTATTTATTTAATTATTATTTATTTATTCTGAGATAGGCCCCACTACACAGCTCATGTTGTCCGCAAACTCAATACATGGCCCAGGCTGGCCTTGAACTCACAATTCTCCTACTTTAGCTTCCCTAATGCTGCAATTGTAGATGTATGCCACCATACTCAGCCAAGAAACTTTGTGAGGTAATGATCTCCAGACAAGAGAATCTTGGGTGGATGATATAGGTGAGCCCACTATAATCACAAGAGTCCCTGTAAGAGAGGCAGGAAGACCAAGGAAGAGAGAAGTTGTAATGATGGAGGTCGGGGCCTGGGTGATATGCCTTGGAGAGAGAGGAGGCAATCATGAAGAGGATTGCAAGTAGCCTCTCTAAGAAAAGGAAAAGTGAGTCCAGCAAAACCCACTGACAGTGGGACATTCTCAGATGAGACAAGCCCCACAGACACAGTGATAGGGGTCACCATTGCCCCAAAGAGACATACAGGCTTTTAAACAAAGTTTAGGGACCCCCAAGAGAAGTATTTGAGCCACGTGGGCTCCTCACAGCCTGGAGCTCTAGATGCAGGCTGACAAGTGCGGAGTGCGGCGGGACTCTTAGCCACATTGATCCCGACACTAAGCTCCTATTAATGGAGTCAGAGGAGGCAATTGCTTTCTTGGCAGCCACAGGCTGCTGACAGCTCACACAGTCCTTACAGTCAGAGACACCCTGATGGCCCTGCAGGAGCAGCTGGGAGCATGAAACATGCCTTCCTCGGCCTCTGAGCCCAGTGTGGTTGCCCACTGGCCTGTCATGTGGGCTGTCACTGCAGCTGCCAGCCCCTTCTATGATGAGGACCCTCGACTGTCTGTGCTACACTGGACCCTTTACATGGACCTCACCTACCTAAAGGGCAGCAGGAACCTGTGGTGGGCTGACTGATCACCACACTCCCTCCCAATATTGCCACTGCACTCACCTTCCCTGGATTTTGATCTCCCTGGCTTGTGTCTGCCCTCTGTACATCAAGGCCCTTGCTGATCTGTTTTTTTATGTCTTCTCGGTCCTGTCTCCTCAGATTCACTTCAATGGGCCTGATTTGGGTTTTGACTCCTGATCTTGTATAACTTGGCCAGGGCTCAAAGCTACCCCTTTCTCTTGCCACATGAGGTCATCACAGGCAAGGACCCGCCCCCTCAGTCCCAAGCTGCACCCTCCGAACCGTCAAGGGCTGCCTCTTGTACTCCCATGATGCTTTTTCCCCTTGTTAGTTTCTCTCCATTGTTACTTGGCAGGATGCTCCAGTTCATGACAGCCTTCTCTTGTGAACCTGTCCATCATGGAAGCCTGGGAGATGTCACCATCTGTCTCACTGACTCCGTGGACATTCTTATCCATCTACACACAACTGGAAACTGGTTCAGAGTCCAGTTCTCATGGGATGAGCTTCAGAACAATGGGTGAAGAGGCCAGTTAATGAGTCCCAGTCTTCATTCTGCTGTGTGATACAGCAAATCTCTTGAACTTTCTGGTCCTTTGTTTCACGAGAGCTAATTCTTGCCAGGACTCTTTGTTCATGACTGTAAGAGCTTCTCTGTGTGAAGTTCCCTACTGCTTAGCACATAGTGTGGCCCACCAAAGCTTTGCTTGTTAAAGTTGAATTAAAACACTCTTTGCAGGCCGGGCGGTGGTGGCGCACGCCTTTAATCCCAGCACTCGGGAGGCAGAGCCAGGCGGATCTCTGTGAGTTCGAGGCCAGCCTGGGCTACCAAGTGAGTTCCAGGAAAGGCGCAAAGCTACACAGAGAAACCCTGTCTCGAAAAAACAAAAAAAAAAAAAAAAAAAAAAAAAAACACTCTTTGCAGACCATGTTCTAAAACCATGGGCCAGGCGCTGGAGCCAAGCTGTGTGATCCACTCTGTCCTTGTTAACTGGACAATTGCCTCATGTCACTGCTGTGCATTATTATGTCCTCTTGTATAATGCATGGTCTTTAAAAAAAAAAAAAAAAAAAAAAAAGACGACCAAGCAGAGATGGGCAGATATCTGTGAGTTTGAGGCCAGTTATACAGAAAAACCTTGTCTCAGAAAAAAAAGAAAGAAAGAAAAGAAAAGAAAGAATATTAGGATCTGTCAATCATCATGGCACAGTGAGTCCAGCCCAGGGCAGCTCAGAGCTTCATGTCCAGCTCTGACCCCATGGAGGCAGCTCAGGGAATAAAGTGTCTTTCTAGGGCATACTTCATGTGGAAGGGCTCCCTCAGAGAGTCTTCTCAAGTCCCTGGCAGTTGCCTTGGGGTGTGGGAAAGATCCAATAAACTCTCTGGCCTGAAGAATGGGGTCTACTTTTAAAGATACTCGGAGCTCTTTGCCTGACTACTGAGAAAGACCAAAGAGCAGAAGGGCCTCAGAGGCCCCCAGAAGGAAGAATAGTATGGCGCACTAACAAGAATGCCATTACTAATGTTCCTGTGACTTCTGTCCTGTGATGTCATAATGTCACCCCTCTAACCGTAACAGGAAGGCACTTTCTCATGGATGCAGAAACAGGCTTGGCTACTCTGGAATTTGAAGATCCTGTTCCCAGAATGCATGTCCTTTCCATATGCCATGCTACCTGCCCTCACCCTGTGGTTCTGTCTCCCTGGCATGCATGAAGGCTAGCAAGAGGATGTTTGTGCTTCTATGCATGGACCAGCCGCTCAAGCCACCTTTTGGTGGCCAGCAGGAGGTGACACAGCTGGCGCCATGGTGGCGGTGGCTAAGAGTTGGCAGTCAGGTGTGTCCAACCTCTTGACACAGTGTTGTCATCTATAAATCTTACACTCAAAAACTGCATAATCAAATCACAATAAGTCACAAAAATAAAAATAAAAAATAAAGCCTCACAATGTCCTAGACCTGCGATTTTGTGTGTCTGCAGTCATAGTTATTTTTGGTTACCTGAGTCTGTAGGTTGTACACAAACTTAGGTGCATGATACTCAGGAGCCTGGTCAGTGACTGAGTGGTCCTCGATGGAGTATCAACTTCCTTGAGCCAACCCACACACATTTCCAAGGTGGCCCCCCTGGAACTTTGCCCATTTTTTCTCTGCCCCCTTCTCCATCCCATTCTCTCCGTTTGTCTTTCTCCTTCGTCCCCTTCATTCTCTTCCTCTATCTATTCCTCTCCCCTTTCCATTCCCTCCTCCCCTATTTCATGCCCTCAGCTCCTCACCGGCATCATAAGGACCTGGCAGGAGGCAGAGCCAGCCTCGCATGTGGCAGAATAAATGCTGAGCTGTGACAATCCTGTCTGCCGCAGAAAGAGAGGTTTTATGTAGTTTTTGGCATTTACAAATCCTTTGTGAAAAGGTCACTCTGTTCTTGGAATCTTTTATTAATGCTGAAGACTGGCCCCGGAAATGTCATGTCTTTTTACCATGATATTTACTCAAAAAAGTATGACTAAGCATCGGAAATTCTATCAGCAGCCCGACCCTGGGAAGCTCGGGGCTCTTCGGGGACAAACAGATGCTGCTTTCCCTGGGATGTGGGTGCTCCCATCTCTGTGAACCCTGAGTGAAAAGGAGGAATGGACAAGGATGGGTGCTACCTGGGTGTGCACTGCTGCTGTCCCAGAAGCCCCAGAGGACAAGCTGGGCATCCGAGCTGGAACAGAGCATGGCGTATGTGCAATTCTGCATCTCCACCCTATGGATGTGGAGACTGACTCTCAGAGAGGGGAAGATACCCACTACATCAGCTAGCAAGTCAAGTGCAAAATGGAGACTGAAGGCTGGGGCTTCTGTTCCTGTGTTGATGGGCAGGGTTCTTCACTGCAGTCCAGTGTAGCCTACAGTGAAAAGAACACAGGCCTGCCTGGGCCACTCTGTCCCTCCATTGCCTGCCCTGTCTCCTTGCCTTGCTGCTTGGAGCAGTAGACACCTTTCTTTGGAGCCCTATTCCCCTTTCAGATGGTCTCAGGGGCTTTGGGCAGGGAGGGGTCAAGGTCTATTCCATTATCGTCTGTCTCAAATTGCCACAAGAGTGGGACTCTGACATCAGTCACTTGTTTCCTCTCTGTCTTGAGGCTACAAGTGTAAGATTGAGCTCAGCATGGCTAGGCGCTGGGCTCTATTCCTGGCTTGCAGATGGATGCTTCTCACTGTGTCCTCATATGACCTCTTCTTTGTGCTTGTCAGGGTGGGGAGAGGATGCTTACCCTTTCTAACGCCTCCCCTTAGAATACTCATTGCATCTCAGGAGTGTCACCTTTATGACATCATTTAACCCTGATAACCCCAAAGCCCTCATTTTCACCATTGTCACACTGGTGAACATAACACACTCAACTGTTAGCACTCATCATCTTGCAGGGACAGAGGATGTGACACAGAGTGGGAAATGAATGGGTAAATTGCCCATTGTGTGTCTGAACATGTTTTGTTATTGTTTTAACTCTAGATGAAGCCTGGGAAGGAAGGAAGGAGAGTCTAGCTCTGCCTGCTCAGTCCATCAGAGGAACTTGCGTCTTAGGGGAAAAGGTAGTCCTCAAGCAAGGAGACCAATAAGCAGAGGGGATGGAGAGGAGACCATGTGTTATTTTAGTATGAATCCCATCTTCAACTACCCATCTCCTCTCATTCATTTCAGTGGTCTGAAAGGACCATGAGATCAGAGGCTGAGTCACTGACAGCCTCTCTCTCCTTTGGCCAGATTTAGGGCTTCAAGCTGGGGTTGTGACTCCTGCATGACTAGTCAGTGCTTCAAGGACACTTGCTTGGACTCTGAGTTCCTTGTGGATTTGAACCTGGAAGGATGCAGCATCAATCAGTGGTAATCTTATCTGACATGAGCTTACTTTTCATGAGGTCAGAGTTTAGTCTTCACACTAATAACCACACCTGGAACATGGAAGTCCTAATATGCATTTGTCAGTAGTGTACATTGGAACACCTATATCCAGCCACACGGGCAGCAAGCCTATTGCTAAATGTTGGTTATGGACAGCCCACACATTTCTTCTTTTATTTAAGCCAGTTTAAGTCAGGTTGTCTGGCCAGTTGCAATCTAAGTCTGTTAAAGTATGAGGTTAAAGACAATAAACTGGCCCTACCCCAACTTTTGATCTAGCTTGGAGAAAGCAGTGGTGGTCTTCCTGAGAGCTTCCTCTGCTGGTGGCCATTGGAAAACCTGTCGGGAACAAAATCTCTGGTGGGTTCCTTGTGACTCACTGGATTGGCTGACTGGTAGAACCCAGCACCGAGGCTTTCCTGTCTACAGTGGGGAAGGACAGGGCCCAGAACTGATGTTCTTCCTGTAAGGGACATTGCTATCCAATCAAGTGGTATCAACACATGACTAGGGTTTTCCCTTGTCTGCTGACAAGATGTTGGCTCCCTCTGTGGCTCATGGTGAGGGGAAGTACTTGTGTGGACCATGCATGTGTGACCACAGCCATAAGCAGGAATTCCATGTACTTGTTGGGCAGGGCCAGCCCCAGAAAGTTTGCTTGAAAATCCATCTGAGCCTGAAAATCCATCTCCTCTGAAGATGAACAGTAATGAGGGGCCATGGATCTTGCCATGCCATATGCTGTAGGTCCAGAAAAGCTCAGGGACATAGAACCCAGCACCGTCTGGTAGCCTGACCCGGCCTCTGCTGTCCCAGCTCCTCTTAGGGACAGGGACCATGAGGCCCTGCCCAGTGGGTACTGATGGGGCCCGGGACAACAAGGCAGGGTCCTACTGGTAAGCGGCGTCACCAGCCCTGCCGCTGCCCTTCCTGTCTCTGTCATTCATTTAGTGAGCAAAAGAGAGTGGAGTGAACTGCACCCCTCCTCCTTCAGGAAAAAAAAATGAGGAGCCAGACCAGGCTGGGTGACTCAGAGGTACTTTCAGACACGTATTGGTTTCTTGGAGTGAAAATAGGCCCAGGGAGTGAGGAGATGTAGCTCTAATAGGATAAGGGCCTGCCATCATTTCACAGTGAGTGGGACAAGCCGTACTAACAGAATAACTCACACTTCCCTCATAGGGTAGAACGTGACGTCTTCAGAAGAAAATCAATTCTTTGGCTGAAAAGGATGACTCTGCCCTTAAATGGTCAGGAAAAGAGTGGATGGCCTTCTTGGTTGACAGGATGAGCCTGACGTAGAACTGAAGCCCATTTCTCTGCCAGAAGAGGGCAAGTCCTGTGGTATCTAGCTGCAGTGAAGTAGGCGATGAGCAGGAGAAAGGGCAAGATTCCAGAACTGCTCCATGGACGGTCCAGAGGAAGGGTGTGGGTACACCATGCAGGAGGGGGGTCAGACTTGGTGGTAGGGCAGGTGGAAGGTACAGGGAGACTGGTGGGAGAAAGAAAGAACCGAGTGTCCAAACGAGATCTCACTCCTTTTCCTCTGCCCTATGACACGCAAGACTAGAGTTCCCCACAATGCTGTGTGCATCACTTGCCCTGGAGGGCTTGTGAACTGTGGCTTGCTGGGCTGTGCTCTGAGAGCGTCACACACATCAGGTCTGCCGTGGAGCCTGAGAAATGGGATGTCTAACAAGTGCTCAATGTTGCTGAGGTTGCTGATCAAAGGTGCGCACTTGGAGAGCTGCTGGCCTACTGTTGAATGCCCTGCTGTTGCCCGATGTCTGGGAGATGCTTGAACTCTTCAGGCAAAAGCTGCTCCCGTGGTCAGCAGAGATTGGCCCGAGAAGATAAAACATGGACAGGGGAGAGTAGGGTGGCCTCCCTTCTCTCAGAAAAAAAAGACCACAAAAAAGGCTGATTTCCAAGTCACCCATGGCCCCCGCAGGCAAAGGACCTCCCTTTTGTAGGATATAAAGAAGGTTTTGTAGGATATAACAAAGGGTCTCAGCTTGGGTGGTTCATGCCAAGCATGTCTTGCCCCCTGGGCTGAGGTTTATGGAGGGTGCAGCTTGTGGGCGTAGGAAGCAGCCCAGGGACGTAGCCGTCGTTCCAGGAATTGGTGTCAGAGTTCACGCTTGTCCTTCCTCTCCTGTGCTGTGTGACACGGTAAAGACGACACTTAATCTGCAGTGCCTCAGTCTTTCTATCTATGAAATGGAGCAAAGAACGTGCCCGCTGTATGGTTCACAGAGATTGCTTTGGGAGAATGAGGCAATGGATTAGAAATTAATATAAATCACGGGCAGTGTGCTATTCTTTTATATTCTGGAGTAGGGGGTTGCTTCCAGGGCTCCCTCCCAGATACCATAACCCAGAGATGCTCAAGCCTCTTGCATAAAATGGGATACTGTTTGCATAGAACATGCAGACATCTTTCTGCACGACTTAAGTAATCTCCACGTTACTTCAATGTCCAATGCAATGTAAATCATACGCAAGTAGTTGTTAATATTGTATTGTTTGGGGAATGATAGCAAGAAAAACTCTCTACTTGTTCAAGACTTACAATATTTCATTTCTGGATATCTCAGATCTATGGTGGGCTGAATCTACCAATGTGGCTAGAATCCATGCCTCTGAAGACTGACTATGGTTATTATTACTATTTTTTAACTTTTAGCCAGGGGAAAAATAAGAAAAGGGGGTGCTGTGTAGGGGAAACCCTACCTCCCATAAGCTTGGTTGCTTTTCCTTTTGTCCATATTTTCAGAGAATTCAGATTTTAAAAATAATTGCACCAGGCAAAAGTCCCCACTTGAGCTATGTCCTGTGCTGGCCTTAACCAGGGAAGATGGGCGTGAGTTCTTGGTGTCTGGGAAATGTTGGGATGTTCTGAGTTCAAACTGTGCAAATGTTTCTTCCTTTGAGATTTTATGTTAATATCAGAAGGCTCTGGTCATGACAGCATGCACAGAGATTGCCCAAGTGCAGGGACAAACGGCCAGCATTGTGTCGGCCCTGTCTTATCGAACCCCTTCTGTCTAGTGGGAGCTTGAGGGCTTAACTTCAGCTTTGAAGGCAAGCACTGTTGTGCCCATTTCAGAGATGAGGAGGCTGAGGTCATGGGAGTTAAATTCCTTGATTAGAGTTACATTTAGTGGGTATCGGAGTCCTTGCTGTCTGAGTGTGTCCCTCTGCTTCCTGACACCAAGCTCTAAACTGTGAGATGTTTTAAGAACTACAGCAAGGAACTGCTATCACCATATCCCTCCATTGATTTTTAGTGCTCAGAGTAATTCTCCTGATCCTTTTATTTTCCTAGCTGAACAAATATCCAGCTACTTGTCTGTATCAACAGTGACAGCATTGTCTACATGGCCTCCTCTATGCCCTGGACCCTGAGTAACAGATCCTCAGCCCCAAGTGACCACAGATACCTAGAGGTCAGAGAAAGAGGATTTTTACAAGCCTTCTTGCTTTGTTGTTGTCTTTTTTTTTTTCCTCATTAGTCTACTGCCTGGGAAAATTCCCAGCTTGTCCCCTGTACCCACCCCCCACCCCAAAGCCACTTTGTTGCGCTGGCATAATTTCTTACAATAACATTAACATATCACTGAAGCTCATTACCTTTGGTGTAATAGTTCCCTATTGAACTGTGTCAGACTAATTATGTCAGTTCCTTTTCATTCCAGTTTAGTGCTTCTCCAGAGAGCCTCGGTGCAGCACTGGTAATAATGATTAAACTGCTGTCTAATGCTCCACTGGATGGCCAAACCAAACAGGGAAATTCCTTGCTGAAGATGGGACTCACACAGGCCCACACTTGATACAATTTGCTGTTTTAAAAGCCATTCCCTGGTGGCCATTTCTATGTGACATTGCAGGGCTGGTGTTGTCGGGGAATGAGAGGACCAATCAGAGAAGGAAATAACTTTGCAAGACCTGCAGTAACCAAGAGGCAGCAGCTCGGGTGCTTTCCACTGACCCGGGGAGCCTTGGAGTTCTGATGGGGACCATCTGGAACAGCTCAGCCTGTGAGGTGGGAGTACAGGAAGGGGCCAGGGTAATGAATCAGGACAAGCCAATATCAAATGCTTAAAGCTCTGTTGCCAGTGTCAGCTGAAACAGCCCCGGGAAGATGAATGAAAATGAAGTCATTTTCACCTTCCGATAGTAGTCTGGGAGAGCTCTTTGCTGGAGCTCAAGTCAAACATGCCTTTGTTTTTCTGCATAAAGGGAAGGAATGAACCTCACACATTGGCAGAAGCTGTGACAGAGGGTTGATGCTCTTTATCACCCAATGGGATGCAAATCTCTTCTGAGAACCCATCACCCATAATTATGATTCTAATAATAGCAGCTGGCATCAAATGAGTAGTTACCTTGTGAAGGCATTGAGTTGAGCTTTCATTTAAGCCCCAGAAAGAACTTTATGGGAGAGTGTCTTATAGCCCCATTTTGTAGATGATAATCTGGGGTATAGGGAGACTAAGTAATTTAAAGTCACTCCCAGAACCTCCATATTTGACTACAAAGTCTAGAATATATACAAAGTCATATTCTTTCATCATTCGACCAAACAATTAGATTAGGATCGTCTGCCCTCCTGCCTTGAGCTGTGTCCTCAAGGTACTTTGTGATCATGGTGAACACTACCTCCACCTTCTTTGGTTATGAATCCACAGATAATATGAGTACAGAATGAACCATTCTGTGAGCAAGTGAGGATGGAAGCATAGAAAACACTACATTCGTTCAGCCACAGTGGCTTGTTATGTGACTAGCTTTACTGGGTGCAAGGGATGCTAGGATCAGCAAGAACTAGCACGGACTTTGTTTTCTCAGGATCTTAAGTTCATTTTTTGTAGAAAATTAACTAAGACAGGATATTGGTACCAAAAAGGTGGATGGTTTTTGTGCAAATATCCAACAGTATGAAGTTGGTCCTCAAGCAGGGCACCCAGTAGAGGCTGGAAAAGTACTGGGATACATGCTGGTGAAAGCCTACATTGTTGTAAATGGACTGCTTATGGTGATTCTGAGGAGGTCTTGGAAGAAAATAGTGGAGAGCTGCAGAGAAAGCCTTGGCCTTAGGAGGTATTTGAGACATCAAGCATGTTGGTAGAAGCATAGATGGTTCTTAGCCTGCTTTGTGCAGTATCACAAAGTACCAGAGACTGGGCAACTTACAAAGAAAAGAAAAACTTATAAAGAAAAGAAACCTGTTGTAGTTCTGGAGGATAGGAAGTCCAGCGTCAGGGTTCCAGAATTCAGCAAGGGCTTGTAGGCTGCTTCATCTCATGGCTGAAGGTGAGAAGATGGTAAGAGAGAAAGGGCAAGAGAGTGTTGAACTTGGAGTTTTCAACAGGGAGCCCACTTTCATGGTAACCAGCTCTCTCCCACTCTAAGGCATTTGTCCCTTCATGAAAGTGGCGTCCCCATGGCCAAACACCTCTTACTAGCACTACCTCTAGGGAGTGCCACCCAGGGAACCATGTTTCTAACCCATGAACTCTGGGGCACACATTCCTATCAGAGTAGGTGGCACAGGTCATTCTGATGAGGCCTCAGATTGAAACGAGCATGTTGTTAATCAGGGAGGACCCGCCAGCTTTGTTACTACTTGTCCAGGAACTTGCCTGAGTTGTCCTTTCATCTTAGTGTTTTATGGAAGGCAGAGCTCGTAAGAACCTAAACTGGATGGAAATTTGGCTGAGAAAATACCAAAGCAAGTGTTGAAGGAGTGGCTTGGCATCTCCTGAATGCTTATAGTACGATGCAAGAAAAGACTAATGATTCAAAGATGTTATTGAAAAGCCTGAAAGGAATTCAGACCTAGAGATTGGGAATGCAAAGGATTTACAAGTTTGCTGTGGAATGTATTTCTGTGTGCTGTGAATATGTGTGGCTCCCATTGGATAATAAAGCTGTTTGGGGCTATGGCAAGAAAGCTTACAGCCAGGCAGGAAATCCAAGCAGAGATACGGAGAGAAGAAGGGCAGAGTCGGGAGAGATGCTTGCCTGCTGCTGAAGGAGCAATAAGATGCCATGGGCCACGTGGCAACATATAGATTAATAGAAATGAGTTGAATTAAGTTATAAGAGGTAGCTAGCAAGAAGCTTGAGCTGTAAGCATACAGTTTATAGTTGATAAAAGCCTCTGAGTGATTGTTTTATAAGTGGCTGCAGGATCTCGGGACCAGGTGGGACCAGAGAAACTTCCAGCAAAAAAAGTTTGTTTGGGACAGTTTGTGGCCATCTGATAAAAAGGTTGGTTAGACAGCCATCTAAATAGGAGCCAGAGATTATTGTTTAAGAATCATCCACTTGAGGCCCTAAGGGCACCTCAAACAACACAAGCTATTGCTGTTACTCTTGGTTGCCTAAAATAATGAGATGGGAAACCCTTATTGCTGAAAATACTACTTTCAATGCAGAACTCGGTGAAATCAACACTGACTGACAGGTAACTCCCTACCTGATAGCTAGCTTACATAGTGCCAGAAGGTGCTGTCCAGACAGCTGAGAGAGGAACCACAGAGTCTCACACAGCACTGGACCCTGCATGCTACAATTCTCACCTACCTGGCAGGATAGACCCATTTGTGCATATTGACATGACAGTTATGGGGTAACCAGCTACCATCTGACTGGATGCTAGGCTTCCTCCCCGGTAGAGAACTCATGCCTGGTATTGTAAACCTGGTCAAAAGCCCATGATTGAGGAGATTATAGGCCCTAGGGGCAACCTACTGTTGTTGTCATTTTAAATAGCCATCTAAATATTTCTGCTTATGCCCATTGATTTGTGTTGCTCTCAACTTTGGTCAGAGAATCTTCTCCTTGCAGTGGGCAGTGATTAATGTGGAGACTCATAACCGGTCAGAGTGCTGACTATAAGTCACTGTGAGTGCTCAGTTGCGGATGGTTCGTCTCTATCAATCTTCTTCCAGCCAAGGCTTAGGGAACATGGTAGAAGAGTGGGTGGGAAGAATGTAAGAGTAGACAAGATGAGGGTAGCTATGAAATGTTGACTTGTGGATATGCCATGGCTCTTGCACATACCGACTCACAACACCTGTGATTACCTGCGCGAGATTTGCATAAGATCAAGTCAGTCAAGATTCCAGCATGAGTTGGGGTTGGCAGAGAAGCTATTAGCAGTTGATGGTTGCTGAAGAAAGGAAAGTCACTCTCCTTTGGGGACATGTCCATGCCCCAGTGAATGGCCCCACACTCGTGTACATATAGGCAGTGTTAATTGCACACAGGGGGTTATTAACAACAAAAAAAAAAGACATGAAGTTGAGAGGGTGATGGGTACAAGGCACTAGGAAGAGATCTAGGGAGGTAATGGTAGAGGGATATGATCAAAATACATTGTATAAATGTATGAAATTTTCAAAGAATAAACAAAAATACTATTTTAAAAAAGAAATCTTATGTAAAGCACTTAGCATAGTGCTGAGTGAGTGTAGTTGTTATGCTTATATACCAAAATAAACTCACCAAATTTAAAGTATTTTGGGGGAAAAAAGATGAGCAAATGGCTAGTTGCAGTTAGATGCTTTTCCATAGAGAATGTTAGAAAGCAAACTAAAAGTTCGGGCTATTTTATAATTCAACAAGTTTAATGGTTGCCAGCAATTATAATAAATTAAGATCTCAAATACTGGAGTTAGGCTGCATGAGCTAAAGTGTTACAAAGATGGATAAATCAGTTTGAATTTCATGTATCAATTCCTTGATATATTAAATTCAGAAAGGGTGTAGTTTCACTTTAGAAAGCTCTTTGCATTAAGTGCTATGCTTCATATAAATGAGTTAAGTATCTGGCATATGGCAGTAATTATCAATAAAAGGGCCCAACTACTGGACAGGGGATCCAGAGACTGCAAGAACATTTCAAAGGAGGGGCTACAGGTACTGTTGGTCACTCCAGCTCCACTGGCTCCAGTAGGCTCCAGTGTGGTATGGACAGTCACCTCTCTGGGAGTCACAGGTGGCTGACTTTTCATTGAGCATGTGCATATCCATAGTACATGAAGTCATAACTATAGGGCTGCCTGCACCTATATGTCTAAGAATGGAGCTGCTGGGAGCTGTGGGAATAAAACATAGCACAGAACTAGAGAGCTTCTGTTAGGCCATTATTCAGCAACACCACAGGAGAGAGGCTGTCTTCAAGAGCCCAAGACAGCAGAGGCCTAACATTCGAGTCTAGCCCCAAAGAACCACAGGCTTGTCACTCCAAGCTGTGAGAGCTGTGGGCTCTTGCTAATTCAGCAAAGCTATAGGAGCAGGGCCACCTGGAACTTCGGGGACAAGTCTCTACCCTGAATGGCTATGTATGAGGGTAGGACCTCCACCAAGAAAAAAGCATTGACCTGAAGATGATTTTCAAATTGTAAGGATTTGTATTTGCTTGAGACCCATCACCCTATCCGTCCTTCCTATCATCTATCTATCTATCTATCTATCTATCTATCTATCTATCTATCCATCTATTTATCCTATCTATCACCTATCAACCTAGCATCTATCAACCAATGAATCAACCAATCATTATCATTTATCTAGCTGATATCGCTATGTTGCCTAGGCTGACTTTGAAGTCCTGGCTCAAACACTCCTTCAGTACCTGCCATTGCACCCTTTAATGCCTTCCTATCCTTTAATGCTTCTCCCTTTTAGAACAGAGACTCTCCATCTTCCCTGGCCCACCACTCTATTTTGGAAACACAGACCCTGTTTGAGTTCATAAGCTCACTTGAGTTTTGCTTATATCTGATTTAGATGATAATCAGGTAACATTTAAAACTTCAGTTCTGTTCATTTGATGCTGAAATGGGTGCAGACTTTTAGTTCTACTAGGATGCGGTATTTTTCACAGAAGGAGGACACACAGTTTGGGGTCTGAGGGTGGGATACAATGGGATGTGTTGAAATCTTAAGGCCAACATACTAGCATCACAAAGTGAGGATTGGGGGTGGGGGTGGGGTGATTAAGTCATAAAGGCAGAACCCTGTAACTGGGATTCATGCCCTCAGGAGGGAGATCTCATGGAGGTGGGGAGATGGTTCAGTCAGCAAAGTGCTTCCTGTGCAGTCACAAGGACTTGAGTTCAGATCCCCAGCATGCATATAAAAGAGCATGGGGTGGGGGTGCACATCTCGTGCTTGAGGAGAGGTGAGACAGGAAGATCCCTGGAACTTGCTGCTTAGTTCAGCTTAGCAAAACTCCAGATTCAATGAAAGATCTTGTCCCCCCACACACACACACAAAAAAGTGGAGAGTGACTGAGGAAGATGGCTGATGTTGACCTCTGACCTCCACGTGTACGCTCACGTGTGCACAAACACATCTGTTCACCTTTGTTTCATGAAGATCCATCGGAAGAACAGCCACTTGAGGTAGAAAACGGTTCATCACCAAACACTGAAAATACCAGACCTTGATTTAAAACTTCCAAGACCTTAAAACTGGGAGAAACAACTGTCTGTTGAGTAAGCCGTCAGGACTCTGACTTTGTGTGATAGCAGCCAAGTCTACAGGTTAGAGCATCTCAAACATGGCATCAGGAAGTGAACATGGCATGCTGGGAGATGGTGGTTGGTCAGTCTCCTGAGCTGTGCTGTGCTCTGAGGCACTGCCGTCTCTGGAGCAGCATCTCCTGGAAAGGGAGGACGGTGTGATAAAGTGCAGACTCCTGCGTCCCACTGGCCTTTGACAGTGGAAAATGGATTCTCTGTCCATAGTAGCTTTTTCTGAGATGTGATGTTAATAATACTAAATTTACAGGGATTGATTACTTGGCAACAGAAAATGTATAAGCCAATACATTTGGATAATTCTGAATAAACTGCGATTCATAAATACAATGTGTATGGATGTTTCACTTACATGTAGTCTGTGTACTACTTGTGTGCCTGTTGCCTAAAGAGGCCAGAAGAGGACATCAGATTCCCTGGAACTGGAGTTATGAAAGGCAGTGAGCTGTGACCATGTTGGTACTAGGAACTTAACCCGGGTCCTATGCAAGAGCAGCAAGTACTCTTAACTACAGAGCCATCTCTCCAGCCTTAGGATCCTTACAGTTTAAATCCTTACAATTTCAATGCAGGGTCTTTCTCCAAAGCACTTAGCCCTGTAATGTCTTCCTCCTGCTCTCTGATGGGAGTGTTTCATGGAATCATTGTTCCCAGGGAGAACGTAAGCTAGGCCTCCCAATGTCACGCTCCCAGCAGCTGGGCAGGTAGAGGGGATGCTGGACACAAATGGGTATGAGTAAAGGGAGTCATGAGGGCTTTGGGGGAAATGTGGTCTACACCCTACTTATAGTAAGCATCCACCCACAGTCTTAGATGTTTGCCATGCCCCACCCTGCCCCCAGCTGCTGAGATCCTTGGAAGGAGAAGCTTCCTTGCATGAAGGTAGAGGAATCCTGGGAGGGAGCAGCTTGGAGATGAGCATGCCGTTGGTGTCTGCTGAGCTCTGAGAAAGGCCTGGGAGGTGCCAGAGGCTAGCAGAGTGTGCTTGCTCCATAGACAGAGCTTCCCTGGGGTGCCCAAGGGTCAGTGAGGTACACAGAGAGGGGCTGAAGATGCCACTGTGAGCACCGGCTCTTAGGGCTGTTTCTTCATCTCCAATGAGCACCTGGGGAGTCTAGGCATGTGGAATGCCTAGGGATCTTGTTAAGCTGCACATAGCTTCCAACTTAGCAGGTGTGCAGCATCTCCCTGTTCCTGGAGATGTCAGCAGTGTTGAGCACCACCTAGGACCTTAGGACCTAGCTGGCCAGCCCCGAGAGCAGCTCTAGCCAGGCCCTGATTCCTAGCAATTGCGGTTCGTTCTGAGAATAACAGACTTATTTTTCTCATGGTGAACAATGGTGAGGTATGGATTGTGCGTGAGGGGTTAGGTGTCTCTCTTTCACCAGAACAGGAGAAAGGAGGGGATACAGTTCTGCCTCTCTGTGTCATCAGATTGGGAGAGTGGCAGAGGGGAGGGGTACTTCTATTCATCATAGTGGTGGGGGGCAGAGGAGGAACATAGCTTGGTCTCTGTTTCATGAGAGTGAGTCAACCCCCTTTCTGGAACAGGGGCATCATAACCTCAGACATGTGAGATCCCGGGTTCCAGAACAAGACTGACTTGCTGTTTGATTGTCAATTCTGCTGAGTGAACTTGGCTAAGGGGGTTGACCTCTGTGAACTCAGCCCTCTAGTCTTAAAATGGAAAAATGATGGAACATGCTTGAGGCTGGTTAGGGATATTGTGTGAGCTAAATCTAAAGTACGTAGGATCATGTCTGAGAAACTCCTCATTTTCTGAGTCCTGGCCCCGATGGCTAAAGGCTGGAGCACTTACTCCCTGAGCATAACAGAGCGCATCTGGCTACAGAAGCACAGGAGGGAACTGAAGAACATCAGCTTCAGTGACAGATCTGGAGTTCCGGTTCCAGCCCTGCTCCATTTCTTCAGCTACAAAATGGGGGTCATAATAGCAGAAATGAAGTTGAGCTGAATATGCAAGGTGTTGATGTGTGTAGTTGTGTAAAACCAACACAATAAATAGTAGCATGAAGATGACAGTCAGGGTCTCTTAGAGAGTCACATTTACCTTTTCTTTTCTTAGGGGTAGTGGGGGGGGTCCATCTTTGTAATATATTATTTAACAAATAGGTCTCCCTAGGAAAGCACACGAAACACCCAAACAACTTCTGGGTCATGAATTCTGAATTCTACCCCCTTGATCACACAGAGAGACCATTTCATACCCACTTGGTGACTAGAAACAAAACAAAACAAAAAACGCAGACAATGGAAAGTCTCGACAAGAATGCAGCACAACAGGTGGCTGTTTGGAGAAACACTGTGGCAGTTCTTCAAAATGGTGAGGAGAGCCCACATGATCGAGCAATTCCATGCCTGTGTATCTACTCTAGAGAAGTAAAAATGCACTATCCATAAAGAGATAAAAATAAATCATTTGTATAGAAGGTGCTACATGCATGTGTTCATGGGGGTAGAATTCAGAAGAGCCGAAACTGTGGAAGTGCCCAAGGGCCCATTGTCGGGGGAATGAGTAAGCCAAGTGTGGTATGTCCATACAATGGGAAAGTACATGACAATAAAGGGGACCTACGTCTCGATATAAACCCCAACACAAGAGCATCAAACACATTGCACTAACTGAAAGAAGCCACATAGAAAACCCACCTGCTATATGATGCCATTTTCAAGAAAGGTTCAGAACAGGCCTCTCTACAGAGACACAAAGTAAGCTGTTGGTTGGTGGGGCTTGGCGGTGGATTTCGGGAACAATGGAGTGAGTGCTAATGGGCACAGCCATTCCTATAGGGAGGGGTGGGAACACTGTAAAATTAGACTGTGCTGCTGACTGCACAACTCTGTAATAAACCAATGACCAGGGAATTGTGCCCAGAGAAAGGTGAATCTTATGGTAGGTAAATTAGACCTCCATAAGGCTTTTAACAGAAACAGAAGAGGCACCTTGAAACTCTGAGAAGGATGCCTTCTTCCCAAGGCTGCCCCAGAGAACAGCCTCTCTCCACAGCCCCTCTGGCCAGCATTCTTCCCACAAAGAATGACCTCAGACCCTGAGCAGACCTGTTTTCTTTCTCATCCAATCTGAGCAAGCATCTTGCAAAGCGTTGATCTCTGGGGGGCAGAAGTCTAACTTCTTTATTCACAGTCAAAGGCGCAGAATCTGGGTCAGTGGAAAGCATGCCTTCTCCTGAGGATCAGGGTCAGGGAGCAGGTGTCAGTCTTACAAATTATTAAGGAGAGTGCATGCAGGCGGCAGCCTGCGGGGGTGGCGAGCAGCAGAACCATGCCATCAGCCTCCTGGCTTGGGACTGGGAGGGTGCTTCTTTTCACAAGCCTGTTCTGCAAAGGGCTCTGTCAAGGGCAAGCAAATCAGGCAGGTGAGGCTTCTGGGGAACAGACACCAGGATGCAGAAGTCTTCTAGCCCTGCAGTTTGGAAAAGTGGAGGGTACTCCATGATGGGCAGGCACTGCAAGAGTTCAGATCAGGTCCCAGGTGCCTGAGATTAGCAGTGATGGGCCTGGGCTGAGCATAAATTAGCACTGAGTTGTTAGAGGCAAAACGATAAAGGACAGGGGAGGGGCAGGGCTGGGTTTTTTGTTTTTTTGTTTTTTTTTTTTGTTTTTTCGAGACAGGGTTTCTCTGTGTAGCTTTGCGCTTTCTGGAGCTCACTTGGTAGCCAGGCTGGCTCGAACTCACAGAGATCGCCTGCTCTGCCTCCCAAGTGCTGGGATTAAAGGCGTGCGCCACCAACGCCCGGCATGGCTGAGTTTTACTTAAAATCGTGTTGTGAAGTTGTCTTAGTTACTTTGCTATTGCTGTGACAAAGCACCATGACCAAGGCAACTTATAAAAGAAAGCGTTTAATTGGGGTTACAGTTTCAGAGGGTTAGAGTCCCTGATGGTGGAGCAAAGGCATGATAGCGGGATCTGTGATCTCACATCTTGATTCACAAGTATGAGCCAGACAGAGAGCTAGCTGGGAAGGGCATGCATTTTTAAAACTTCAAAGCCCACCCCTAGTGACACACCTTCTCCAACAAGGCCACACCTCCTAATCCTTCCCAAATGATTCTGCACACTGGGGACCAAGTGTTCAAACACATGAGCCTATGCAGGCCGTTCTGATTCAAACTATCACAGAAGTAGTTCTAGAACAAGGCTTTTCCTTCCAGAAGAATCACCCATCTTTCCACAACTTCCCCTGAAACACATTTTAAAAAAATTAAATTTTAAATTATGTCTATTTATGTGTGTCTGTATAGGAATACGTGCATGTTAGTGCAAGTGTCCACAGAGGCCAGAGAGGAGCATCAGATCCTCTGGCGCTGGAGTTACAGATGGTTGCAAGACACCATCATGGGTACTGGGAACAGAACTGGAATCCTCTAGGAGAGCAATATGTACTCTTCAGTACTGAGCCATTTCACCAGCCCCGAGAAAATACTTAAATTATTTTATTTTTTTATTTGTGTATGTGTTTATGTTGCACATGTGTGTGGGTACATGTGTATGTACATGTGTGCAGAGGTCAGAAGTCAACACCAGGTGTTTTGCCCAATTTCTTTCCTCCTTAGTGTATAGTAGAGTTTTCAGTGTTTGCATGAGTTGAACCAGCCTGCAGAGGAAGAAACAGGGCATTTCTGTATACTATTCTAGCTCCTTTGCACCTCCCACACTGATGCATAAACATTGTGTGGACTGCTGGTACCGTGCTTCCTCAGTATTGCCTGTTTGTATGTTCTATGTGGATAGAATCGGCGCCTTGCTACTCTGGATCTAGCTTTTGTTGTTGTTGTTGTTGTTGTTGTTGTTCAGTCATGTGCTTGTGAGGTTCATCCAGGGTGCTGTGTGCAGTAGTTTCTTCAATATTGCCTGTGAGACATATTCCATCATTTGAACACATTATACACTAGCTAGCCATGTGACTCCTGCTAAGTGTCTAAGTGGCTTCAAGTTCAAGGCCATTAAGCTCTGTGCTAATGCTACAAGCATTCTGATGTCCCTTGTAGGGTGAACATAGGACACACTTGTGGTGGGAGTGGAACTCTTAAGTTATAAGGTCTGCACATGCTTGAGTAGACATTGTTCACCAGTGTTCCTGAGTGTTTGGAGAAGTTTTAATGACCAACACAGAATGCATGGAAGAGACAAAGCCCAACTCCTACCTTCCCTGTAAGGAGAGGTGTGCACTGAGTGCTGCTATGGGAAACTACATCACCCCAGTTCATGGGTTGAGCCCTGACGAAAAGTGCCTTCAACATGACTGTGTTTGGAGACAGGAACTTACAAGACGTAGATAGCTAATACAAAAGGAGTACTTAGAGTGGCCCTCCATCCAGTCTGATTGGTGTCCATTCAAAAAGATGAGATTAGAACACACAGAGCCACAAGGTGGGCCGCCACTGGGGACACTGGGACGTAGGTTTCTGAAGGTCTGTCCTGAAGACTCTTTCCTTCTTACGGGTGCATGCTCTATATCCTTGACAATCTGAAGGAGATATGGCATGCTGTCTTCTGTCTACTTAAATTGTCATAACAAAATACCCTAACAACTGCAACAATAACAAGAAAAGTAGGCATATTGGTCATAGTCATTGATTTCTCACAGCTCCGCAGTCTGAATATCCAGGATCAAAAGACCCTCTTTAGGGTCTCTTCTTAGCTTCCTGACACCCATGTCCTCACTGTCTTCTAATGTGGGACTGTCCTAGTTTGCTTTATGTTGCTGTGCTCCAAAGAAACTTGGGGAAGAAAGAAGTTTATGTGGTTTACACATCCCAATCACAGCCCATCACTAAGGGAAGCCAAGCAGGGACTCAAGCAGGAACCTGGAGGCAGGAACTGAAGAAGCAGAGACCAGAGAAGAATGCCACTTACTAGCTTGCTCCTCATGGCTTGTTCAGCTTGCTTTTGTATATAACACAGGACCACCAACCTGTTCAAGGTGGCACCGATCACAGTCGACTGGGCCCTCCCACATTAATCATCAGTCAAGAAAACACCCCATAGACTTGCTTACAGGGCATTCTGATAGAAGTATTTTCTCAACTGAAGTTCTTTCTTCCCAAGAGACCCCAGCCGTGTCAAGTTGACAAAAAGCTGACCAGCACAGAGGCTAGGGGAGAGCCAGCTTTCTGGTGTCTTTCCTTGTAGGGTGTTGTATCAGTCGCTTTTCTGTTGTGATAACCACCATAACCAAAAAACAATGTATGGGATAAGAGTCCACGAGAAGGGGAGGCATGGCAGCAAACAGCAGACATGGTGGCAGGAGCAGGAAGCTGAGAGAGCAGATGAAAGTGGAGGAATTTATATAGTCTCCAAGCCTGTCCCTTGTGACATAGCCCCACCAGCAAGGCTACACCACCAAAACCTCTCCAAACCACACAACCAACTGGAAACCAGGCATTCAAATATCCCAACCAATAGGGGACGTTTCTCATGTAAACCACATCAGGTATTGCCTAACAATTCATTTCCTCTTAGAGAAAACTGTTCTAAAGGGAGGTGAAGCATGCCATTGGGCAGGGAAGCTTGTTGAGCTCAGGAAGTAAACAACTCAAATGCTTCAGGAAGTTGCTGAATCTGACCAGATTCTTTAGGCCCCTTCCTCTCCCAGCATAGGTAAGCTACAAGGACGGCCAAGAGCCATTGGCAGACCAGCCATACTTCTCGAAGAAGATATCAGATGAGCTGCCTGGAAGAGGCTCAGACCAGCTGAGCCACCTGGAGAGGACATTCTTCAACCTGTTGAGCTGCCTGAAGGTTGTGCAATGAGTCCCTGGTTTCAGCATACTTTTACTAAAATGTTGTGAAGTTGTCTTAGTTACTTTGCTATTGCTGTGACAAAGCACCATGACAAGCAACTATAAAAGAAAGCGTTTAATTGTTACAGTTTCAGAGTTAGTCCTGATGTGAGGCATGATGCGATCTGTATTCATTTGATTCAAGTATGAGCAAAGAGCTAGTGGGGCATGCATTCTTGTGCCATGTGGTGTGATCTGTTTGAGTCATTCCTACCCTTGTAAGTAACCTCAAGTAAGACGCATGTTACACTTTGGTGGTATCTGAACGTAGGCCTGTGGTCAGTTCCCGATCTGTGATGAGTATACATTTGTTCATAGCTCCATAGGAATAGTGTGACACAATATAGGGCCCTTCATCTCTTCAGACCAGGATCTCACTTTCATGCAATGCTATCTCCCAAAGAGGGCAAGCCTCAAATATCACATGGAGAGTTAGCACCTCAGCACAGGAAGAGCGCACAGTAAACACATAGTATGACTCTCTGAAACAGTCACTTTGGCCAAGTTCTTTACAGTTTACAGAGGCCATTCCCAGAGGCCATCTCACCAGAGATACAGGAGAGCCTAGTCAGGAGGGGGCTGAGAGTGTAGGCCTCCCACCCATCGAGCTAGCTCGCCCTTGTCTGCATCAAACTGTAATGCCAAATCCAGCCATTTTCAAATAGCGAGGGACCAGGGTTGGACCTCACACTCTTCTCTCGCACAGAACAGAAGAGGAAAGGAGGCGTGGCTGAGTGAGGGATTGCACACAGGCAGACTGTGGCTGAATTGTGCAACTTCTGATGGACCCAGAAAGGACAAGGCTGACCTGGAGCCAGGCCAGCACTGGGGCTCTGGGGCTCTTCGAGTTTAAAGACCCTGAAAATGTCCTAGCTTTCTTAACTCTGCATCACTTACATCTCCCTGTGCCCTCACAGCCTCTCTTTCACCAGATCTCTTTGCCATTTACCGAGGACTACAGTGCCGCTCCACCCACGCAGGTCCCATTCCAGGAGTGATTGATGACCACTGGACACACACAGATGGACGCCGAGAGCCACGTCTGCTCCTTCTGTGCGCCTCCGTGGCGGCAGCGACGCGATTTTTCATGTGCGTGTTGGCTTCTGAGTCCTCGTCGGGCTCCCGAGCGTAACCAAACCCAGACAGGCTCCGTGAGATGAAAAATAAAGTGCAATGTTTATGATGCCATGAAATGCCTTCTTTTTCCTCCTAAAAAAGAAACGTATTTATTTCTGTGTGTGTGTATGGGTTTGCGGCAAGTGTGGAAGGATTAAGCCTTTGAAACTGTCGATTTATATCCTTGAATAATATGAGGTCTTTGTCTTGCTGGAGAGAGCTTTCTAGATTGGAAAAGTGAGAGTCAGGCCCTCTGCTCCATCCCGGGGGGGCTCATTTGTTAAGTATTTAAGGAGCATCTCCTGGCCAAAGCTGGGGCGCAGGGCCTGTGGGAGAGGCTCCATTGCTGTCCTGGTGAAGCCAGTAGTCTACAGGGTGAGTGGTTCAGCCCACAGGAAGTGGAGGGAGCTTCTCTTGCAGAAGGATAGAGGAGGGGATGCTGAAGGATACAGAGGAACCAGCCTGTGGGGGCAGGTGGATCCTAGCATCAGTAGTGGTATCCTCAGAAAGGAAAGTGAGTGGTGTTTGAGTAGCCGGGCCTTACCAGGAAGGCTGTACTCAAGGTACCTAGCTCTGGGTTCAAATCCCACCTTTGCTCTATCTCTTCTATCTGGCCAAATGTTGAATGGGGAAAGAAGCTGTGATCTCCTCAGTAGAGATATGGAAGGGAAGTGCTATTAAGGCAAGGAGTGGGCAGCAGTGCCCAGCATGTAAGAAATGCTTTCAAGTCATCACCTACTTACTTTATTGAGGCTTGAGTAGAGAAGGAAAGAGAAGGCAGAACAGAGTGAGCCAGAGCCTGACAGTTAGGGAGGTGCAGACCACACCATGCAGAGCTCATGGTTAGGAAGTGTAGGTCTCAGGGCATGCTCTGACTTCTGGAGAGAGAACCAAGTAGTTGGTTCAGGGGATAAGACCAGCGCCCATGCCAAGCCTCTGTAAATGGGGCAATGTCCTGAATTCCGTGTTATCTGTCTTTATGGAGGTTGGGCGATGGGGATAGGTGCAAGAAGAGAGATGGGCAGGCAAGCGTTGACCATCAGGAGAGGCAGGGGAAGATGAGAGAAATGAGGCTGCCTGGGGACCTAGAACAGAGCAGCCTAACTCAGCAAGGGAATAGGGCCAGATTTATGGGAAAGAACCTGTAAACTGAGATACATGGGATGGCCAGGAGTTTGCAGTCAGGAAGGACTCAGGGAGAGTGGTTCAGGGCAAGAGTGAATGTGGGTACAGGCCTGGAGGATAGAGGCAGCTTCTGATTGTGCATCCAGGGCAGGAGTGAAGGGAAGTGTGAGTCAGTCAGGGAGACTAAGACATGACCTTGGGTGGGGTTGAGGGACTGTCTGGGAGAGGTGGGTCTTTTAGTAGTTAGGCTGGGCTTAAAGAACACATGGCTTAACCTCTTTGAGTAGGTTCCCTCTGTGTATAAAGTTTCTTATGAGGACATCCTTTTGTTCGAACAGATGCTTACTGAGGGCCTCCGGGGAGCTGGGATATCTAAGTTGCAGAAGAGAGGACAAAGGCCCCTGACCTCATGGGAACACAGACCAGGATGCAGTGAAAACATGGAGCATGGAGAGGGCAAGCAGGTAAAGGTTGGAGGTCTGGGAAGTTATGTGAGATAGTCAGTGAAGAGAAATTACCTACAGAGTCTCTGCTTAGAGATAAACATTGTTAGTATATTGGGTATCTCCTTTTATTCTCTTTTCAAAAGCAGTGGATGTTTTAGTTGTATACAGAAGAAAATAAAAACTCTGATGTCTTGCAACATACGGACAATCAATGCTATTGTGTAACAGAAGAATATAAGTCAAGGCAACCTTCTTAGCTCCCATGTTCTCCCCAGTATCAGCTTTTGCAAACCAATCAGGAAACAAACCTGTGGCAGATCACTAGATACCAGTTATTCTCTGGGTTACTCCCTTGATGTTCACCTCACTGTTCTGCCACCTGGCTCCATGGTCTCTATGCATTTTAGTCAAACACTCCACTTAGTAAATAGTTATCCACTATACTATGAAAACACACACACACCATTCCAGCATTTGGGAGGCAGAAAGTCAGGAGGATAAGTAGTTTAACATGATTTTTGGAGGGTGAAAGAATGGCCTTCTCACTGGGGTAACATTTGCTCTCTAGTGGGACTTGTTGGCACAGTGCTCATCAGTGGGAAAATAAATCTCAGATCTTCCCTTTGTAGAGACAGGTTGGGGAGGGAGAAAGGTAAGAGTGGCCATTTAAGGTCAGGCTCTGTTGATGGAGGATGCCCGCAAGGTTCACAGTGATGCACTATTTTGTCTTTGATAGGGAAAGGGTTGGAGGCTATAAGGCTTGTCATGATAAAGGGAGGGAAGGTGAGCTGAGAGGAAGGGGCACTGATCACAAGCTGGAGCTGTGAAGGTCAGAAAGATCTTGGGGATAGGGTCACCAGTATTGGTTTTTGTTTTTGTTTTTGTTTTTTTTTTATATGTTTTCATAGGGCTGGGGATGGAACCCAGGGCCTGTCTGGGCTGGGGAAGTGCTATACCACTGGGCTCCATGCCCAGCCCCTGGGTTTTGGATGCAGGGTTTCAGTATGTCACTTAGCCTGGCCTGGGACTGTATAATTCAAGCTGGCCTTGAATTTGAGATCCTTCTACCTCAGCTTCCACGTGCTGGAATCCTAGGTACCTGGTCACCAATTTTGAGTATCCCATTGAGTGTTATGGAGTGTGCTCCCAGTTGTGTGACAGTCACCACCATCTACCTGCAGACCAGGTTATCTTTCATAACTGACACTCCAGCCTGATAAATACGAATTCCCTATGTGTCCCTCCACCTGCCCCACAGCCCCTACTCAGGGCTCTGTCCCCGGGGCTGATGTCTCTCAGCGCCTCACAGAAGTGGACCCACAGTATTGCCTTTCTGTTTATTTCACTTAGCATAATAAACTCAGCACTGATCATCCTTCATTTCATCTTTCGAGACAGAAGCTCATCAGTGGGCCTAGGCTGGCTAGCCAAGGAGCACACTCATCAGCTTAGCTCTGCCTTCCGAGTGCTGAGGTTACAGAGAGGCTCCCCAGTTTCTGGCTTTTGCATAGGTGCTGGCATCTGAACTTGGATCTTCACACTTTCACAAACTGCTCATCCCTACCTTTTATTAAAAAAAAAAAATAAGAGCCTGGGTCTTTTGGTCTCCAGTGCCCATGTGTTCCTCCACCACCAGGAGCACTTCTGGTGAGGAAAGGCATTTGCTGAATCACAGTGAGGTGGGGATAGTCTCTGTTCTCTGCATGAATTTGGGGAATCTGGGGGCTCTGGCTTCCCTGACTCTGAGTAAGGCTGGGTTGTGCCTCTGTGTCTTGGTCCTCCCCAGGGTCTCAGCCTGGATGACCCACATCTGGTGTCAGTCTTCGAAAGACTGTTATGGTCCAGGATGTCTTGTGCTCAGAACTGCTAAGAATGAGAGTTGGTGGCTCCAAAAATGGCCATTGCTTGGGCAATACACCTGAGCCTTGTGCTGGAGTGTGGAGTGATGAGAGCTATGGCTAGTTACTTCTAGTGTCTTGTTGCCTGGGAGAAGACTGTGGCCTGAAGGACTCTGGGTAAATTTGGTTCATAAAAGAGGGGGTGAGGAAATCTGCACACAGACTGAACTGAGGTTTTCAGTTCTGGAATGCCTATGACTCAATGGTGCAACAAGGAATTATTTCTGAGTATTGGTGTGCCAGCTGATGAATACAGCCTTCTAGCATGGATTCAGGCTTGCCTCCCCTTTGAATGGTTTGGAATTTCTTGCAAATACCGGGTTCTTGCAGACCCTGTGGATTTGGCTGCTGATCCTGCAGACCAGCCATTTCGTGGCTGCCTGAGACCCATTGGTGACTTTAAGGGCTCCCTTCAGCCCATACCTACACTCACACCCACATCTGACTGCTTGTTCAAACTCCTGGAATACTGAGTTGTGGCTTGAGCCCAGGGCCCAGGAACCCTCTGCCCTGGAAGAGGCAGCAGGCAGGCCTGGCCTGGCATTCCTGATGGAGCAGTCTGACATCCCTGAACATTGACAGCTTGGGCTTCAGCTCTTTCCCATAGGTTGGCTGTGAAGCCTTCTGTGCCTGGCTGATCAGACAAAAACTTCAGCAGGGAATGGCAAGGCAACTGTTTCCATCCCCATGCAGCAGCAAGAATTCTGCATGGTCAGTGACACAGGCACACTGCCAAGGCCTGTCAAGATACTGGGGTGACCTCCTCCGGAGAGTCTTTTCTCACCCTGAGAGCCACGTGCTAAGCAGAAATCTTATGGTTTCAACCTAAAACATCTCCCATAGGCTCACATTGTAGAATGGTAAATTCCCAGGTGGTAATACTGTTTTAGGAGGCTGTGGAGCCTTTAGAAGGTAGGAAATGGATGGCAGATGTGGGTTACTAGAGGTGGGCCTCTGAAGGTGACAGCTGGGCCCTGGTTCTTATCACTGTCCTACATAGTCCAATATTGGACACTCTCTACCACATGTTCCACCATCCTGAATTCCACCAGACCTGCCCCACCACGATGGACTGAGACTCTCAAACTGTGAGCAAGAATAAACACTTCCTCCCTTAAATTGTTTCTGCCACCTATTTTTCACTGTGACACAAGAAGTAACTGATACAGAATCTACAGGGAAATTCGGGTTAAAGATGATGAACTAGTTGGTTGGATGATAACTTCCAGCCACAGTAAGGTGGGGTCATGAGCCAGAAAAAAGAAAAGGATGATTAAGGCAGTTGATGGGTTTGGAATTTCTTGCAAATACCTGGTTCTTGCAGACCTTGTGGAAATAAAACACACCTGAGAATCTGGGAGAGGATCATTAGCTAGCTCATCCCAGCACAAAGACATTGGGAAATGATTTCCCAGCTGCTGTGGGATGGTCTGTATGTCAAATTGTTCTGATTGGTCAATAAATAAAACACTGATTGGCCAGTGGCCAGACAGAAAGTATAGGCGGGATTAACAGAGAGGAGAATTGAGAGAATTCTGGGAAGTGGGAGGCTGAGGAGGGAGACACTGCCAGCCGCCGCCATGAGAAGCAGCATGTGAAGACTCTGGTAAGCCATGAGCCACGTGGCAAGTTGTAGATTTATAGACATTGATTAATTTAAGATGTAAGAACTAGATAGCTAGAAGCCTGAGCCATTAGGCCAAACAGTTTAAATAATATAAGCATCTGTGTGTTTATTTTATAAGTGGCTGGCTGTAGGACTGCCAGGTCTTTGTGGGACCTGGAGAGAAAACTCTCCAGCTATACCCAGCCAGGTGGTACTTCCTACTTTCTAAGTCTGTTTCCTTTGCTGCTTTGTAAAGACTTTATTTTTCTTTAATTGTGTGTAGGTACATGGGTGTAGGTACCAGAGAAGGCCAGAAGTGGGCATTTGGTCCCTTCCAGCTGGAGTTACGAGTGGTTGTGAGCCACCTGACATGGGTCTTCTGTAAGAGCAATAAGATCTCTTAACTGCTGAGCCTTCTCTCCAGCCCATCTTTTTTTTTTACTATTATCTCCTTATCCTTTTTCCCAGATCGGGGAGGAGAGCAGGCCTTTCACACAGATGAGGGTCAGGGGAACATTGAGATTTACCCAGGTTACCACAGCTAAGTTATGCAACACAGGCTCAAACTCAGCTCCTCACCTGCCTCAAGATCCTTCCCTCTGACTCTGCATAGCACTTGACACTGTGTGCGACGTCTGAGCATCCAATGGAGAAGTGGGGAATCTGGTGGGCTGAATACTAGTGCCCATAGCTATTTGGTGACTGAATACAGAATTCTCTGGAGAACATTTGTCAGAAGGCTTTTGAATAGGGACTTCCAGGAGACACCACAGTGTTTATCAGACTTCCTGATGACGATGCCAGGAGGACAACCAATAACACACTGGCTGGAAGAAGGGAGAAGACCACAGAACATTTGATGTATTCATGGCACTGTGGACCGGGGAGTCAGACCAGCTGCAGAACCTTGGGCAAGTTGCTTAATGAGAACAGATGTTCACTGAATGTCCCCTCCCTCTCCTTTCTTCCCTCTGGGGGGAAAAAAAGACAGAGATAGGGCTGCTGTCTTCGAGTATTTAAAGCTCCATTTGACTAAAGAGGTACTGTCTGCACCATAACCTGGTAGCTACCAGCTGAGCCCTGCGGACTGCCAGCCTGGGCTCCTTTCCTAGTTTTGCTGCTGTGTAGTAGTTTCCAGATCTCAGGCAAGTCGCACCCTTGAGTCTCTCCTATGAAACAGATCACAGCAGTACTGAGTCCCCGGGACCACTGTGGAACCTACTCTGAAAGGCAGCCAGATGCTCACATGCTGTTAAGAGTGTCCTTTACTCTTGGGGCCACAGCATGTAAAATGGAAATCAATGCTGCAGCTCACAGCGGGGTCAGAGCTCTGTTCCATGTCCTTGAGAACTGCTCACACCTTTCTCCTGCTGAATGTATTTTGGTTAAACTTCTGTGCCTCCAAGGAGAAAACAGAAACCCTTAAAACAACTTCCACAGTCAGCTCATGTGGCTCGGGACAAGACAGACTCATTTGGCGTCCTTTGATTTCTGGCTCACTGCACTCCACCTGTAAAAACCTTTGAAATTCTCTGCGTGTACTGTGCTCTCTGCCTCTGACCTCAGGGCTTTTGTCCATCAGTTTCTTCTGCCTAGAACATTCTTCTCTCCTCCTGGTATTTCTCCAGGGGTCTTTCAATTTTTCAGCTTAAGCATCAAATGTTCAATGAAAACTTCCCAGATTCTCCAAATGAAGATAGTCCTATTCTACTCTTTCTTTGCCTCTCTTTGCATGCGTGCAGCATTATGGACTAAACCCTGGGCCTTGGCCTACCACTGCACCCAGCCCCATACATTCATGACACTGTCCTCCTCTCCTCTGTGACAGCACAGACTGATTACTCATGCAATTATCTAACTTGATGTCATTCTGAACCCCATGAGAGCAAGGACAATCTTGCCTTACTCACTGTGCACAGAAGGTTCCTTGCTCAGTGCATGACTGGTACTCAGGAAACATCCGTGGGCTCAATGAATGAACTTCCTCGGCACCACAGCTAGACAGAGATGCCTGCGGGACTGAGAACTTGTGACTAAAGCTGGGGCATCTGAATTAAAGAGGCCCTGGGTGGACTGCAGACCCTGCTTGCCGCCAGCCTTCAAGGTCTCAGTTTGCAAAATTTTCAGGATATCAGCCAAGACTCCTAGGGGCTGAGGTTTGATTCTTTCAGCAGAGAGGAATGTAGCACTTGGGAGACAGGGGAAGAGGGTGGATATACCTATGTGGGAAGGGCCTCTGCAAGAGAGGAAGGAGGAGGGTGCAACATGAAGGCCTGGCTGAGGCTTCCAGGATCCCCAGGTCTGAGTCTCCACCACTATGAGGCCTTCCTGCTTCTGATTGCCTTCGGTAGAATCTTAGAATATTCTTTCAATCCTTACCAAAAAAATTCCTGGAGTACCAGGCCAGCAAAAAGACTGAGAAAGGGTTTAAAGAGGGTGGCCAGGGTGGTGTGGGTGGTTTCCTCAGCATGAGGTTGTAGGTGTGCCTTAGTTGCGCACTGAGGTAGCCAGGAATCCTGGGAGCACATGGGGTCCTGACCTGCACACTGATAAATACCTGCTCTACTCACTTGTGTTTAATATGCCACTGATGATGCCTGCTTCCAGGATTCCTGCCTTTGTACACTCTGCCTCAAAGGTCCACACAGCAGTTCTGAGAGCAAGGTCACTAGAACCCAGAGGCCCATAATGTCCCTCTCCTGCAGCTAGCAGGCTTAAGATCCCATTGTCAGCCTTGGGCTCCCCAGCATTAAAGGGCAGGATCCTGACGAGTTTCTCCCCTGCCAAGACACAAGTCCCTTGGAGGTGCACTGAGTTATTTTTGAGTCTTCTGTGCACAATCTTATCCCTCGTTTCCAGGAATTGCATTGGCACCCGAGGCTCTTGCAAGCTGCAATTTACTAGAACAAAATCAAATCCCTAGTCAGATTCAAAAAGCAATGAAATAAATAGAATTGCATTTTTCATTTTTGCGTCAAGACTGGGAGACACGCCCATGCACAGCTCCAATGCCCGTTGTTTGTCATTCTTTTAGAGGGACTCTTGGTCAGCCAGAGGCTTTCCTTTAAATGGGGACGCTGGGGAAAAGAGGCAAACAAAAGTCCCTTTCCTTCCCAGGGCTTCTGAAGCCAACTGCTCCCCTGGGTGTTTGTTTCTTCAGCCTGCAGACTGCTCCTCCCCAAACCTTTCCCCTACTTGTTTTCTTCAGGAAAGAGCAGGAACTGAGCATCTAGGAAAACAGGTTTCCATGGAAGAGCTGGCTGTGTGCTTTCCAGAGGATGGAGAGGGCCTTTCCGGTCGCTGTGGGGAGCTACCTCTCCCCACAGCAGGCTATAGCTCAGAGTCCACGGCACAGATGGTGCCGAGGGCCTCCTCTGCCTTTTTCCTTTTGTGCTGTGTTGTTCTGTGTGCTGACTTCAACTGGATGTGGCCTCACTTCCTCAGGACGTGGTGGATGGTCTTGGAACATCCAGGTTGTTAGCAGTGTTTCTGGCCTGAGCTCCATCCTGCACTGTACAGCTTACTTCTTCATGGTGAGAAATAAGACTTAGCTCTCTTCCCATATAGCTCACAGTGGGTCAGGCTTTGGTCTTCAGTCAGAACAAGGTGACCATTTTTCTCTTTGAGTACTCTGGGGGTTGGAGGATGACACTTGTGACATCACAGAGTCTAACTGAAGATGCTGAGGCTCAGAGAGACTTAGTAACTAGCTCAAGATCACACAGCAAATTAGACCCAATGTCTCTGAGTTCTCTGTCTCTTTGATCCACAAAGCCCAAGATTCAAGTGAGCCCTTCCGAGCTGTGTCCTTGGCAGGGGGAGCGGAATGAGATGTCTGGCAGAGCTGAGCTCTGTGGCAGGATGACAAATGGCTCCCTTGTGTTGCTAGGAAGTGGGTTCTGGGAACCAGGGCAGCAGGCAGTCATTTGTCCACCTCCCAGTCACCAGTGCAGGGAGTGACAAGGAGCAGGCTATGGATTTCCCGACTCATTCCTGGCAGGGACGGCCGCTGGGCAACCGGCACTTCAAACAGGAAGTCTAGCTGTTCCTGAGGCCGAGCCCAGGCAAAGAGCATCCTTTTCATGGAAACTGCACCGAAAGCCAGAGCGTCTCAACCTTGCAATTTCACGTATCTAGATACGTGTAATCTCTTAAGCACTGTAATATTCAGGCTGTGGTTAGATGAATTCTCATTCCCAGATGATGAGAGGGTGCTCAGCAAGGGGCTGTCAAAGCCGTAAGGCATTTCTACTGTCTTTAGAATTCCCTCTCAGAAATGTACCTACGAGAGAGCAGCGGTGGAGACAAAGACATGTGCTGTAGTACGAAATTAGATCCGGTCCTAACAGTCCACCATTAAGATGAAGCAGTAGACGGTGGTGTCTCCATCTGGTAAATTATGAATCGTTAGAAAATTATGGAAAGAATTCTAATGAAAATAGAAAATGCTGGTGACAGTGTGAGATGAGAACAGCAAGACACGCAGCTGTGGGTGCAGTGACCTTCCAGGCGCTGAGCTACACTTTCATCCCTGCGACTGTGCTCATAACAATTACGATTTATTCTTTAAAACACGTGCATGCGTGTGTTTCTTTGTGTATGCGCCTGTGAGTGCAGGTGCCCATAACAGCCAGAAGAGGGCAATGGATGCCCTGGAGCTGTTGTGAGGTGCCTGACGTGGTGCTGGGAACGGCACAACCATCCTGTTGAAAACAGTTATATACTCTTAGCTCATGAGAGGTCTCTCCAGTCTTCCCCCCACAATGGCTATGCTTTTATCTCTACTTAATCTTGGAGGGGGGAGGGAAGATGTGAACAGTGTTTTCTTTCTGAAAGGGAAACATTGGTGGAATTAAACAGTTTCCCCAATTTTTCATGCTGGTTTTTCTGACATCTTTTTTTTTCTTTTCTTTTCTAATTGTCTACATCTCCCTCCCAACCAGCAGGAGTCCCTTGAGTTTGCAGCCCCCAGGGTAGATGCTAGAAGAGGGCCCTGGGTCCTCAAGCTCCTAAGCCCTCTGCAACTTTGGGCTCACTCACTAGCTCCATTTCATCTCCGTACTCGAGGCTCCATGAAGAAACTCCTGCCCTTCTCTACTTAAGTCTTCCCACACTTGCCTATCTCCGGCTTCTCCAGCCCTGTGACGCCTCAGGTCCCTTCAGTGCAGTCTGAGTACACCTGACTTTGCGCCCTCACTTCAACCAGCCCTCTCTGCTGCAGAGTGTATTTTATATCCATCTGCCTCCCATTTCCAGGTGCCCTGAATAGTGTTCTGTGTAATCAGTCAAAGACTCAGAGAGGTTCAGGCAGTTGTCCAAGGTCACACAGCTAACAAGAGAAGCAGAACTGACCCCCAGAACTCAGAACTTCTCCCCAAATGCCCATAGGCTTTCTCTGCCCTGGCTATCTCAGTGTGGGAGAAATTCGGGATGTTTTATGTATTTGAAAGGCTCAGGACAGTAGACCCATTGATAAAAATAATGGATATAGCTGACGGAGATGACTGAGGAGATGGCATTTAAAAACATATCTGGGTTATCTGTTTCTCTGGAAAGCTAATCCCTGCCTTGGGCATCCTCTTGGAGGCCAGGGAAGCCCACTCGGGCAAGCACTCCTACACATACAAGTGACTGAGCTCACTGGCACTAATCTCTGTGTCCTGTGGCCACAGATGCTCTCACAATTCCCGCCCCAGCTCTGGGGCTTACTTGCTGTGTGACCTTGGGCAAGTTAATCACTCTCATCCTGGTTCCTTATTTGTAAATGGCTCATGGCTATAGTCACTAGACTCACAGGACCGTGGAGAGGACTGATGGGGTGAATCCGTGTGGAGTGCTCACAGTCGCCCCAGGCACACCTCAAGCCTGACACAAATGCCATGCATCTGTGACTGCCAGTTTGTCCCATGATGTGGACAAAGAGACAGAATGTTGATTATTGGGAGACTTGACTCTGTCCCAACTCTGTCTGAAACTGTCTCTTCTTCTCATTGTGCCTGGCTGTCTCCCTCCACACCTGCTCCCCCCACCCCACCTAGGTGTGGGCTCTGGGTCGTTAAGGATTCATCCAGGGAAACTATGCCCTGTTGCTTCTTTGACTGCCAAGGGGCTAAGTGTCTTGAGTAGATGGAAGACTGAGGGGAGTCACAGCTTCCTCATGTCCCACTTCTTCTCAGTGGGTGGCCTGGCTGCTGTCCGTGTGCTGAGGAACAGCCATGGGCCTGTCTTGCCCTCCAGAGGCCAGCTCTGCTCCATTTGGCAAAGTCCAAAACCCAACTCCAGTGGAGTTTGGGGTGAATTCGTCAGACCCAGTCCTGGAGAGACTCAGTTGCTATACACTTCAGAGTGGTGGTCTGTAAACAGATGCAGGCAGTTGGGTGATCCCAGCTGGGGTGCTGGGGGAAGGGGGCCAAGAGAGGCTGTAGAGAAGATGTGACATCAAACCAGGAAGGTCCATGATCCTCAGAAGACAGAATCACCAGGACTGAGACCATCCACTGAGGGATGGCATGTAAGGTTGGTAGGAGGGTTCCAGGGGAGGAACTAACCACAGGACCTTGGCTCAGCTCTGGTGACGGAGTAGGAAGCAAGAACCATTTTCCCTGGGGCAGGCTTGAAAGAGCTGTCCCCAAAGCCCCGAGGTGTTCCTGATCAGGCTCCCTGTGGGGCTGCTGGGTGTCCCCCTCTATTCCAGCCTCCAGGATTTCCCACTGCACAGAGGAGCTGTCAAGCCCAGCTCTGGCCAGCTGCACAGACAGCAGGGACCTGGAGCCGGAGTGCAGGCTGGGGATTGTGCGGAGGGGTATCAAGCCGATCAGTGCCTTGGGCAGCCCTTTCCACGAAGTGTGCAGCCCGGCCTCCCTGAGCTCCTCAACTCCACACCATCTGCTCTGTCAGACTCCCTGTTTAAATTCTCCGCGTGTCTTGCCTTGCACAAAATAATTAGCATCCATTTGTTCCTAGTGCTCGCTCTGCGACATTACTCATTGCAGGAGCTTTCAGCGCGGCTCACAGACGCTTCCATTTCAACGCAAAGTTGAAAATGGCTTAAGTGGGACTCCGCGGGTCCCTCTCACTTCGGCTAGCTCACCAGCATCTGGCTCTGGCTTTCATTTCCTCCCGTGCGGTTCTTAGCTGCCTTCCGCAGGGCCTAATGGTGAGAAGGGAAATGAGGCACTCGGGCAAGAGGAAAAGCTGGCTTCCTTGGATGTCTCTCGGATGCTGAAAAGTCAATCTAGGAGTGTGTGACTTGGGGTAGACGTTTAAGGAGGCAGCCATTTGGGCCCTTCTGCAGGCACCGGACTTTGGCAAGAAGATGCATATGGCTTGAGTAGCAAAGGAGCTTGAGACACACCACCCCAGCTCAGGCATGAAATCTGCTATAGAGAAAAGATTTGTGCCACCTGCAGCTAGCACGGCCCATCATAGAGCAAGCACCAAGCCACCCAGGTGGCGCAGAGTCCTTTGGCTTTTCCGGAGAGGAGTGCTTCTTGCTTTCTGAGAACTCAACTAGCTACTCCAGTCAGATTGCAGATTCCTGCCAGCCTAGCCAAGGAGGAGCTTGAACTTATCAGCCAGCCTTTGTCTCCTGCTCCCTGCTCTGCAAAATGATGTCACAAGGTGTTCAATCCTTTAAGCCAGTGGTTCTCAACCTTCCCAATGCTGCGACCCTTTAATACAGTTCTTCATGTTGTGGTGGCAGCCAACCATAAAATTATTTCCATTGCTACTTCATAACTGTAATTTTGCTACTGCTATGAATTGTAATGTAAATATCTGTTTTCCGATGGTCTTAGACAACCCCTGTGAAAGTGTCATTGGACCTCCTAAAGGAGTCGAGAACCACAGGTTGAGAAACCTTCCCCACAGGCAGATGTGAAGTCCCACCAGAAAAAGGGGAGACAGATGAAGATAGCTACTTCATTACCTCTCTTCACCCCATGTGTAAAACATGTAGAATGCCCAAGTTGGACCAGATGATCTCCAGGCGATTTATCACACCCTGTTTCTCCAGGGCTGTGTGCTTTATGCATGTGCTTAATATCCTCACAGGGAGTCCAGCATGGGGTGGTGCCGGTGGACACTGGATTGCCATCAAGGTGTGGAGCAGCAGCATGCTGCTGATCTGAATGTAGGGATGACATGGTTTATCTTTCTAACCTGTGGGATTGAAATTCCTTCTCATTTCCAATGGTGAGCTGAAATCCCCTCCTTGCCTGTTTCACAACCATCCTAGGGGGATATCAAGCAAGAAAATTACTATAGAAATGCCTTGGGAGATAGTGTTGGGGCTTCACTTCTCAAAACAAACAAACAATAACAACCCCCCCCCAAGAAAAACAAAATACAAACAAACAAAACTACAAAATCCAAAGATTTAATAGTGGTGAAGCCTCCTCCTTGCTGGCCTGTCTCTCACTTCTCTTTAGAGACAGCCCATCATCAACCCCGTCCTTAAGATTATTTACATATTCCATACCTGCACGTGAGCTGTGGCATATGAAACTCAAAGACACACATCTGTAAAATATGGATGGCTTTTAGAAAAATTCAGCCAATATCCGTTCCTTCTTCCTTCCAAGACCACTCTCCCACCCAGTTGGTGCCGGGCTTGGTCGTGGCTTGCTCTGGCTAACAGAATGTTAGAGATATGACATGAACAAGGATTTGAGATGTGTTTCCTTGGAGATTCCTCTCACTCTCTGCCTTGATCATGAGAGGAAAAGCAAGCCCCAGACAGATGACTGGTCCCCAGAGAATGACGGACCAGGTCGGAGTTGTTCTAGTTTGCCTGTGAGGGTCCCAGGCTGTCCCAAATAACTGTACAAGGTTTTGTGCCTGATAGTAAGTGATTATTGTTGTATGCCCCTAAGTTTGAGATGTTTGTTATGGAGCAATAGCTGACTGATATATATGCTTACTTAAAAAAATTCTTTATGAGGCTGGAGAGATGGCTCAGAGGTTAAGAGCACTGGCTGCTCTTCCTGAGTTCAATTCCCAGCAACCACATGGTGGCTCACAACCAACTGTAATGAGATCTAGCACCCTCTTCTGTATACATAATAAATAAGTAAATCTTTTTAAAAAAAAATTCTTTATGGGAGTATCCTATGGATACTGTTCTGACTCTCATCACTGGTGGAGGGAACCTGGTGTCCCAGGTACCAGGGAGAACCTGTGATGTTTCTGTGCTCCAGCGGGGACTGCTGACCTGTCCCTCAGCCTCAGGACCACTGTGTTTTCTCCCCTTCCTAGTGGAAGAAGTATATGTGTACTAGAGGCTCTCATACAAAACACTAAAACTGCATCACAGGGTGAGAAAATGATTCACTTTTTAAATCCCCTCCCTCCTTCTGTTCCATCCGGGAGGAAGCTGGGGTTGGGTGCCCATAGATTGTAAGGCTCCTGAGCAGTTGTTAATTTCCATTTTCACAGAGGTCTTCAGGGCCATCAGTGGGCAGCAGTGTCTAGCTTATTCCACATTCACATTTAAATAAGCTGAATTGCTCTTAAATTGTCAAAGTTTCTATGCATGCATTGTATACCTGAGGTCTTGGAGTGTGTAAACATTATAGAATGCTAAATTGAGCTAATTAACATATGAATTGGCTTGCATACTTCCAACTGTGACGAGGGCACTGAAAAATTTACATTCTTAGTCATTTTCCAAGTGCAGGACAGTGTCGTTAACCAGTCATCATTTAATACAATGGAGCTCTGATTTTTCCTCCTACTTACATGCCGTTCTCTATCCTTTGGCCAGCATCTCCCTGGGTGGGCTCCTGTAATCATTCATTTTTACTAGTTAATTTTGTTTTGTGAATAATGATCTTGGTTTTCAGTTTGGGGAGAAAGATCAAATAATTGAATTTATTTCGGTAAAAACAAAAATCTCGGTCAGATCCATTAATTTACTAAAAGAAAGGAAGAAAAAACACCAGCCAACCAAAACAGCCCACACATCATCCTCAACTCAGCCCCCACTAATATTTTTCACGACCACTACAGTTATTGAAATAAGAAACTTCACTTGTTACTGATGACTAATCTCTAGACTTTATTCAGTTTTTCCAGTTCTCACTGATGCCTAACTTCTGGTCTGGGATCTAACTTGGGATCCTGTGCTGTATTTGGTAGCCACATATGTTTAGTCTTCTCCAATTTCTGACAGTTCCTAAGCCTTTACCTTTCTTCAGGCCTCTGAAGAGCGTGGAGAAATTTGTTGAATGCCGCTTCATTCAGGCTTGTCTGTCCGCTAAGGCCAACTGGAAACCAGGGCTTACCTTTTCTCCTTGCATCATGTCGGGATGTAAATAGGTCTCAGGTGATCTTGTCGCGGCTGAGGAGAGGAAAAAGCTTCCATGGGCAGAGGCCATCTTGTTCTGTGGTAACTGACAGATCCCCATTCCTGTCTTCTGGGGAAGACTGATGGTCCACAGCTCATAGTCCCTCCTGGCCCAGCTCTGCAGTGTCCCCTGTGAGAGTCAGTCCCACTGCCATGACCACCTGGCTCCCTGCTGTGGTCCTGAATGGCAACCCAGCTAGACCCTGCTTAACTTTTTATTCAGGTGCTTTCTGAGGGGCGTTGATTGTTGATTGGTGCTGGTTCAGACAAAGATGTGAGACAGCTCTTTAGTTCCCAGCTCCCTTTGGGTGAAGCCTCTGAGATCAGAAAATACAGACATTCCAGGCAGGTGAGGATCAGTATCACCCTTGATGCAGGCATCTCTACCACTCTTCTTTCTATCCCAAAAGATACGTCCCCCCACTGATCCTGCTTACCATCTGCTGCCAAACCATCCTATCCTTGTCTTTCTTCCCTTTATGCTCAAGAAAATGGGCTGTGAAATTCCAACCTGTCATTCCCTGTGATCTGAAGAAACACATTCCAGCCCCTTCCCCATTTGGACTCTGTCTTAGCTCATGAAGACCTCAGGGGTTTGGACTGGTTGACAGCTCTCTCCCAGGCAGCCTGTGTTGGCCTAGGTCTTGGATAATATCATCCTGAGGAGAAAAGCCAATTACTGTGAGCTATGACTAATTAAGTACCACAGAGGGCGAAATCTCCGAAGCAAATGCCTAGCTTCCCCTAGGGTCTGTGTAATGAGATGGTGGCTGAGACAGTGGCTCCCCAGGGACTGCTTTTGACAATCTCAAGGCCTGAAATGGATCCCAACACTCAGCTCACCAAGTCTGGATTCCGACACCACCTTCGCCGACTTCCATCTTACACATTGACTGGTTTCATATGCTATCAAGGCTGAGAGATGAAGATTAAAAAATAAGTTGTTTTTTTTTTTTTCAATATGAGTCAATCTCTCATCTTTCTCTTTTGTGTGTAAAGTCCTGATTCAGGGGCCAAAAATACACAGAAGACTTTGAGGAGCTTTAGAAGTAGATCTGTCTGGGAAGTAAGCAAGTAGGCATATAAATGCCATAGAGCGAGTTGTTAAACCAGCAGATGCTTACTGTGGACAGTTGAACCGCGGTCTCTCCTCTGCTGCACAAAACCAAAGTCTATGAGCAATCAAGTCCCTTAAATGCAATGGCCTTGTACTGACACAGAAGCATCTCACATCTTCCCATGTGTCTTAAATCCTCTCTGGGCCGCTTTCAGTATCTACTATGTGCGACAGTCATTACTGTGGGACAGAGCTGACTCGGCTGTGGACACCAACCTTGCCATCTTGGTGCTGGCCAGTGAGTGAGCATTCCAGATCATGAGGATGGTCTAAAATAAGGTGTGTGGGGGTCCTTCCTTCCTTTTGTGTGTGTGTGGGGGGTTCAAGCTGATTTGGAGAATCCTTCACAAATATGTCCAGAATTAATGCAAATCCCATCAAGTTGGTAATCAAAATTAACTACTATATATGTCATCTCTAAATGTATGTACACGGACATATGGATGTAAAACCTGGAGCCCACATGTGAGAAAAACACATGGTAATTTTCTCTGTGAGTTTGTTTTATGACTGAGGAAATGGAAGCCCTGAGAAGGAAGCAGCTTTCACAATGCTGCACAGGATGTGAATCCAGACTTTCTGAATCAGGATTCTGCCCTCATAGCCACAATACAGAGACAAGGACATAAAACTTACACAACACACATGCACACACACACACACACACACACACACACACACACACACACACAATGTTAATCCCAGTGAGAATAAGACCACTACTACAACTTTTGAACCAAAATTGAAGCAAGCTTTATAAAATACTGGCCAAGTGATACCAGCTCCGTACCCAGGACTACCAGAGTATGTCAGTGAGTTAGTCAGGGGCTTATAAAGGCAAAACCCACAAAGCTACGTACTTCCTGCCTCCATCCAGTCAGGGGCAAGGATACATTCTGACATACTTCCTACCTACTTACTGTACCTCCTGCCTACGCATGATTAAGCATATCCTGTGCAGCAGATGAGTGTGTCCTGTCTCTATTCGCAGCATGAACACCGTTCCATTTTCAGGACAGAGATGGCCAGATCGCAGCAGCGACCAGGACAGAGTAAAGCCTTTCAGCAGGACTGGCCTTAATGGAATGCTCAGTGGGCTCAGGATACTGTTTCTCTAGGTAACTCCCAACACTATGCTTTTTCCAAACCATTTGTTTCACCTGTACCATCCTTCTATGGCTCATAAACCAAACGGAGCCAGTTTGTTTGATGTTCCCTACATACAAACGACCCTCCCGGAATGATGAAGAGGATGCGCCCTGCAGAGGGAGTTTATGATTACCCACTTGTGCACCTAGCTTCGAAGTGGGACGCTACCCAGGAAGGGACTTCTCCTCAGCATCTCCCCTGGCAGACAGGCTGTCTGCTGAGCAAGCAGAGAAGACGAGCTTCATTTTTTCCGACCCTTGGGTCCCATACCTCACTCAACCTCTGGCCTCTGTTGCGTTGGGCGGAAACACCGTTAGCAGAAAGAGCCCTTGGCAACAAGCATATTCAGGGATGTGAGGAATACTTCATACTAGACCCAATGGAACACACTATGACTAGCCTATAGGAATCTTGGAGAATTTAAGTATTGGATCTGCCCTTGCTGGCGTTCCCTGCCTGTCTCTCCAGTCGTCATTCCAAAGATTGACCCAGATGCTGCCCCTTCACAAACACAGCAAACAGTAAACAAGGAATTCCAGTCCAGTGAGGTGAATATCAGCTGACGGGTTGCAGTCTGCATCCAGTTTGTCATATTTGATTAATTTTGTGTCTAGCTTCATTGCATCTCATCTCGAAAGTGTCCTTCACACAGGACACTGGAGGAAGCAGAGAGGGGAGACCAACCAAGGGGCACACTCACACATGTTAAAAAACACACACGGGTGTCCCCAAAAGGGGGGTGCTGGAGATTGCACATTCTTCCCAGAGTCCCCATGTTGCTGCAGGTACAAGTTCGCTGCTGATACTGTGGCTTCTGAGCTGTGGTCATTGAGGTACCCCAGCCACTTTACACACTGTCGATCAACAGAGTGATGGGAAAGTGCTGACCCACTTAGCAGTGATATGGGCAGGTGACAGCCGGTGCTGGAGCTTGTACAATCTGGCTGGAGGGATCACGTCTCCAGGCTGGCTGGCTGGGGCTCTGAGATCTCTACGTGGGTGACCTTGTGACTGAAGGTGACAGATGCAGTTCTCTGGCCAAGAGCTACTTAAGTGGGTCAAGACAATATTCAGCTCTCTCTGGTGCCCTTGAATTCTGGGTCCCTTCTCTCGAGACATGTGGTGTCCTCCTGCTCCTCTTTGGCCCCAGTACTACCTCATCTTGGAGTTCTGAGATCGATCTAACATAATTTAACTTAATAATTACTCACTGAGCAGTGTGGAACGAATCTCTTGTTTGTGTAATATTTGGCTCAATTCTAGTTTGAATTGTAGCTCCACAGTGTGTGTGTGTGTGTGTGTGTGTGTGTGTGTGTGTCAGAGAGAGACAACAATGGTGATCATGAATGGATGTGGAGGCTGTGTTTCTGATCATGGTCCCAGACTGATGCCTGAATATAGTCACAACTGAGCCTGAATGGCGGTCTCAGACTGAGTCCTGATCCCGATCCCCATGTTAGCGGATTTCCTCATTGCTATGCCCAAATACTTGAGAAGAACTGCGTAGGAGAAGGGTTCATGTTGACAATGAATGGTGGCTGGGCTCAGTCCCTTGTGGTGGGGAGGGCATGGTGGTGGAAACAGTTTACTTTCCTGCCTGCAGAAGCAAAAGGCTGCTTGTTCACATCTCAGAGGATTAGGCAGTGGAGTCGGGGCAGGAAGTGGAGTCAGTGTATAAATCTCAAGGCCTGCCTCCTCAGAGAGCCACTTCCTCCAGCTAGGCCTTGCCTTTCAAGGGTTCTGCTGTCTCTTAAACTGGTGCCACAAGGGGGTTGGTCAAGGGTTTGAATATAGGAGCCATGGGGTGGGGGGCATGGGGACACACATTTTCCAATCAAACTGTAACAGTCCTAGAATAAAACCTGACCGTGGTCTCAGATTGAGCCCTGATGTGGTCTCAGACTGAACCCTGATGATGAGATAACACTGTGACAGAGATATCAGGATTGGCTTGCCCAGGTTACTCCCACTTCTGTAGTCCCAGGTTAGACCTGAGCAGGATGTGAGAAGGGGAGGAAGTAGCACAAAGGCATCTCACACATGAACAAAGACAGTGCCAATTAGAGCAGCATGTATCCTCGGGTTTCAGACGCAGAAAAAGCCAGTGCGGTTTGAGGCAGAGCCTAATGAGGTTTCCAGAGCTGCGCTTTATTTCCTTCAGCTTGTAGAGGTTATTGTGCTTTGCAGGAAAATTAACTGGCAATTAAATTTCTGAAAAAGTGTTTGAAACTCCTGCAAGCTGTGCCTCATTGTTTTGCAAGATTGGGTACACAATGTAATATTTCCATCTGCAAATTAATTTTCTCTCACAGCTTCTGTCATAACTGCAATGTCATTTACTTATTCATTCATTCAGCACCTAATTCATGCACATTTACTGTGTACCTAGTGTGAAGTGGGCAGTCTGAGGCAGACAGACAGGGGTCAGACAGAAGTCTCTGCTCACCACGCAAGCTCTGTCTAGAGGGAGGGCGGGACTTTCTCAGAAATAAAGCAGCAGGAGGCAGAACACAATAACTTCATTTTAAGGAGCAGGATGGGACCCTGGACTCCCAGATGGGGAAGGGTAACTCCTAATTTTGTTCCAGTGAACTGAGGATGGAAAGAAAACTGGAGGTGATAGGGACTCTCATCTGTTGAGTGCTCGCTGCATGCTGGACTACGTGGTGGAAATTTGTATATAATTGGTTTGTCACTCAATCTTAGGACAGCCCTGTGAGGTGAGGTTATTGTCCCATTTATAGAGGAGGAAACCAAGGTTTACACTGTCTGTGTACTTGCTTGAGGTCACGTAGCCAGCAAGATAAAACATTTTCCAACAAATATACCAATCCTTTCAGATTACTGAGTTTTTCTTTTCTTTTTTGGTGCTGAGAAGGAACTCCTGCTGAGCTACATCCCCAGCCCTAGACGTGCTGATTTTCTGCATTATTTACTATTCCCATTGCTAGGACAACATCTTGACAAAAAGAAACTTCAGAGAGAGTCTGTTTTGCCTAAGTTGGGCACAGTCCATCACCCAGCAGCAAGAACGCATCTGGTCAGTCAACTCAGTCAGGAAGCAGAGAGGTGGGTGCGGGCACTTAGTTTGCTCTTTCCTTTTTTCTTCTTATTCAGTCCCAGCAGCCAGCCTTTATTCCAGTCAGTCTTCTCTCCCTCCTTAGGGACATTCTCTGGAAACATTCTCACAGACAGAGGCACAGGTATGTTTTCTAAGTGATCCTAATCCAGTCCAGCTGACATTGAAGATGAGCCATTGTGTTTTCTAGGGATGATTTCTTCGGTGTGTAGTCTGTTGACTTTCTGCTTCCTCTCAGTAACAATGGAATTCCCCGGAGAAAATCTAGGGAGATCTGTTTGAAGACACACACACACGTGACATCAAGTGGGCTTTACAGCCCCAGGTGCCTGGGACTGGGAAAGTTGCCCCTACTCTTGTGTCTTGAATGTTTTTGCCGTGTGTCTACTGGTACGTTCTGTACATTTGCACATGATTCCCACAAGGCAGGCATTTCTATTTTCACATTAACAGAAAAAAAAAAAGGGAAGCTAACAGAAATGAAATGATCTACTGAGGGTCATGTGACTGGCAGCATGTTGGGACCATAGTTCAAGCCCAGGTGTGTCTGTTTCAGCCCACTTTCTGTGGCCAAGAGAAAAACAAGCTGAGGAGGCAGCTGAAAGGAGGAAGCTTTTCCTCTGGCTCACAATTCCAGGTCAAGTCCATCATTGAGGAAAGAACTCAAGAACTAAAGCAGGAACTTGAAGCAGAAACCATGGAGGAATGAAGCTCACTGGGTCCCTCACGCTAATGTTTTCCCATATAACCCAGGACCATGTGCCCAAGGAATGGGGCCACCCACTGTGGCCTCTACCAATCAATGATCAAAATGTTCATTCACAGACATAGCCACAGGCTAATTTGATCTGGGCAACCCCTCAGCTGAGACTTCCTCTCTAGGGTACTTGAGGTCGACAGTTAAAGCTCACTTTGGCACAGCCTAGGAGAAAATATATGCAAATCAGTTTAAGAATTTTTCTTTGGAAAATTGTCATTTTCTTAAAACATCAAACACATGCAACTATTTACCTACAAAAAGAAGAGACAAAGCTTATGTAGACACAAAGACATGTACATAAATATTCCTTGTGTTTTTGTGGTTAATAGAAAACAACTCAAACCAGGCCAAATACCTAACAGATGGATGCATGAAGTAAGTTGTAGTACAGCCCTGCATTAGAAGTCTGGCCAGCAATAAATAGAAGCCCACTACTGGTAAATGTAGTGATTTGGATGAATCTCTTGTCAAACAGAAGGTGACAGCCAGGAAGAGTAGGTGCCCTTCACTTCACCCACACATGATGACAAGAGATATAAACCAGTTCACAACAATAGAATACAGACCCGTCGTTTCAGGGGCTGATGGGTGCCACAGTGTGGAAAGAGGAAGAAAAGGGTGGCAGGTAGCAGGGAGAAGTTCTTGGTGATGAGTTTGTTTACCATTTGAATATGTGTGCCCAGTGTGCTTCAAATCAAGAACTTACGTGCATTTTAGTCTACGTCTCTAAAAGCCATTTAAAAATCCGAAAAAAGAATTTTTATTGTGGTAAAATAGGCAAAGCAATTTTTTTTTCATTTTAGCCATTTGCAGGTGTGCAGTTCTTGTGACATTAAGAAGACTTAAATTGTGGTACAAACCTCACTATCTGTCTCCAGAACTTCCAGTACTTTCTTCATCTTACCATTGGAAACTTGGTCCGACAAAAGATATTCTTCCTAAGTAGTGACTGGCGGGGGGACACACACACACACACACACACACACACACACACACACACACACACACACACATAGAGTTCAAATGTTGAAATACAGCAGTTCAGGGACACTTAAAAAGTCCTTGGAAATCCAAACTGCTGTCCCTAGAGGGATGCATCTTCAGGGAGATGGCAGCACAGAGGAGGATGACTAGTCTCTTCTTTGGACAGTCAGCTCAGTCTCCACCCAGAGAGGGAGTCCCAGTTGACATCTGCATACCTCCCTGGCCAGCTGGGATTCACTAGCTCTTGGAAAATGAGATAAGCTTGGTCCACCCCTCTCCATCTGCAGCTTTTGAAAGCCATGGGTTCCCTGGGTCTCGGAGAATCCCTAAGGTCTAGTTCCTCTGTCTTTATCTGCCAGCAGCCTCTGGCCATCTGGGATGTGAACCTCAGCCTGCTTTCATTTCCATTAAAGAGTGTTCCCAGCGGCAGATTTTGAGTGCAATGGTTTTGCAGACTCCGAAGCTTTCCTTCATTTCACTGTCCTTTCCCACTCTCTTTTCCTTTTGGTGGGTGGTGGGGAGGAGGAGGAGGAGAAGGAGGAGGAGGAGGAGGAGGAGAAGGAGGAGAGGAAGAGGAAATCAATGGCCCATCTCTGCAGCCAAAGCTCGTTGCTGGTGGAGTAGGAACACACTCAAGGCTTCAGCATTGGTACAAAGGTTACGTTGAACTGAAAGATATTTGATAGTCAACAAACACAGGATAAAAGAGACCCTTCCTTTATTTGCCTAAAAGCAAATAAAGGAAGGGGCTCTTTTGGAGGGAAATAAGGTCACCATAAGCTGCCTTTCCATATGGGCTTTAGGACCCTGAAGAAGGTGAAAAGACCACTCATACCTGAAAAGTCAAATATTGTCAGAGATTTTCTACTTCCTGTTTACAGTCCTAAAAAAATCCATTTGTCTTTCCCAAAGAAATCAATTGCATTTCATACAAATCCCACTAACCCTTTGAGTTACTCCTCACAGAGCCCTCCCATGCACATGTTCATCACACAGATAAATAACTCCCTTCTTTCTGTAACTTTTGTTCAGCCAGTTTGATTTTTACAGCTCTAACAAAAACCACAGGAACAGAGAGAGTCTCTGTGTCTCTGTCTCTCTGTGTCTCTGTCTCTGTCTGTCTGTCTCTCTCTCTAGGTCCTCAGTTTCTGTACATGGTAGGATTTTCCAGGAAATGTCTCTACAAAGGTTTCCTGGGCCAACAGAGATTCTTAACTAGTTGCTAAGAAAAAAAGATTTCTCTTGGCTGTGTAGGTACACAAAAACCTCTGTAGCAGGTAGGTCAGGGGAGACTCAAGCTACTCAAAGGAACACATATTTTTAGGCCAGCTGCTGTCCATAGACTGTCTGAGCTTAAGAAAAGCTATTCCTTAGAGTACACGAAAGAAATTGCAACGCTTTTGTCAAAATATTTGGCCACCAAAAAAAAAAAAAAAAAAAAAAAAAAAAAAAAGAAAGAAAAAGAAAAATCGTGTTTTCAGTAACAAAGACAAACACATGGGTGCCGGAGCGTCTGTTCTTTCCCCAAGTAACAGGTTTTCTTGGTTTGCACAGAAGTCTGGGAATAAGAAACTTTCAGAACATTCTTGGTAACCAGTTCAAGATGGCAGATAATGCGCATGCGGACTCTGCCTCTTCTTTCTGACCTGACTCTGAGATGCAGTTCCTAGAAGCTTCCAAAACATTCTGGAAGGAGGAGGAAGAGATCCTGTCACCAGGAACCTTGCGAAGTCTCTTAGACTGAGCAGGAGAAATGTTACAAAGCAGTGTTGAAGACTGAAACTCACAGGCCTGGTGTCAGAAGGATGGTTAGGTCCGGGTGTTGTGACACCAGATGACAGCCGTAAAGCTCCAGAGAGGGGATTGGTGGGAGGTGCCATTTCTCTGTAGGAAACATAGGAAAGTATTGTATTTAAAGTGGGAGAAACCAGTATAACTGTTCAGATGTCCAGATCAGAGAGGCAGGAGAGGGTCTGGGGTAGTTGATGACACCTAGTATAACCAGAGAGCCCTGTGTCCAGAAGTGCAGTCAATGCCTCTTCCCGGAGAGTCACCACCTACGTCATCCTCGTGCATGTGTGTGTGTGTGTGTGTGTGTGTGTGTGTGTGTGTGTGTGTGTGTGTAGACTATTGCACATGGATACCACAGAGCTCTTTGCCCAGGTGTGATTACAACCAGAAGCCAGCAATGTGTGAAAACCAACTCCGAAGTCAATGAGTGAACATTTGAAAGGCACACACAGAAGGTTGAAGAGGACAAATTATAAGCCTCAGAGGGCTTGAACTTTATAATCTGAAGAGTCAGCCTGATGCCCGTTATGACTTTTATGTGCAATGACTTGGTTATGCAATGCCCTCCACCGTGTTTGATCACTAGGTGTTCAGCAGGTAGCATTATCTTGGGAGCCTGTGGAAACTGTACAGGAAGTGGAATCTTGCTGAAGGAAATAGGAAATAGCGTTTGAAGGTTAAACCGGCCCCTGGTTTGGGCTTGCTTGATCAGTTCCCTATTGCCTCTGCAATACAGATTCCCTGCTTCTTTTACTCACCTTGAACTCTCCTGTCTTACCCTCTGAAATCTCTCTGAAACCCCAAACCAAAACACCTTCTGTCAGATGTTTTATTATAGTGAAAAAAATTACTAACACAGCTCACATCCATATCAGCATTGTTTTCAGTCGCCTAAAGGTGGAAGCAGCCCAAAAGGCCTCTGATGGATGAATGAATAAACAAAATATAGCATATTATTGTAATAGAATGTCATTCCACCTTAAAAAAAAATAAAGGAAGTCTTAGCTAGGTTTCAACATGGAGAAAGCACAAGACAGTAGCTGAATGAAATAGCCCAGTTAGAAAACAGCAGTGTCAGTGGTCACATGGCTGCCTGGAGTGGGAGTGGTCAGTCTTACTTGAAAGAGGTAGAATGGTGTTACCAGCGGTGGGCATGGGGTGTGGTGGGGACTGTGCAGTTAGTATTTATGGGTGCAGAGTTTCAGCTTGGAAGACAGAAAAGCTCTGGGACGGATGAGATGATGGCAGCCAGCACAAGCATGAGTATCCCAGAGGCCACTGCAATGTGCACTCAGTATGGCTAAGATGATAAAATTTCATGCCATGTGTGTATTTGCACAATTGGAAGTCTGAGGTAACCAAGGAAACTACAGCCGTGTCTTTATAGCGGGGTCTCTTAAAGGTTCAAATTCCCCTTGTGGCTAGAAATTCTCGTGAAGCTTCCATTAGGTTCTTCCTGCTATATCAGAAAAATCACATGCCTGGATACTTTCCCAGGGACCATGTGTCCACTAACAAATATCTTGATAAGTAGAGAAGAAAAAAAAAAAAAACAAAACACAGACACAGTAGAGTTGGATGAGCTGAAGATGGTACCCAAGGGAAGGAGCTTGACAATGGCTTCCCAAGAGAGGACCACAAGAAACTTAAAAATGCATAACAATGCACAGAAGCCAATAAGCTACCCTCCCCCCTCTGGCTAGCCCTTCTGGCTCTCTGGAGGGGGCAATCATGGCGTTCTTCTTTTGTTAAATAAAGGTCTATGCAGAACATGTGCCTTTCAGCTGAGTTGCTTGACTTGGAAAAGGCCTGGGAAGAAGCCTTTGCCTGGTAACAGTACATACCCTTTCTTTCCGGCTCTTTCTCTTTTGGTGGACCTTCCAGAGCTTTGGTGACTATAGCTACAAATAGCTGAGTTGTGTCTTCTCCCCAGAAGAAAGAAAATGGTCAAATGTCCACAGACCACTGAGCTCCTAAAAACTAAGCTCCCTGCAGTATTTTCTACAACTTCCAGGGGGTGAAAAAATCCAAGAAAGAGTATGTAATTAGAAGAAGCAAGTATGAGCGTAGAGGCGGCCCAATTAAATCCAGAAGAGATGCCAGTGAATGTGGGGTCAGGAGCAGTGGGGGTTTAGGGGTAACACAGGCTGAGGAGAAAGAAGAATGCAAGGGGGAGATGGTGTCAAAATGTCCTGATACCAACTTGAGCTTGTGCCATGCTGGGGAAAATGTAAGTTTAAGTAGCATGCTGAAAAGCTAAGAACACTGGATGGGAGAAGAAATATAATATGAGGTGTCAAACGTAAAAGAGAAACAAAATCAAGTTTGACCAATTCTACCAAAGCCATAAAGGAGAAAATACAAACAAACAAACAAAAAAGCAAAACGAATAAGTCAACCAAACAAAATAAGAAGAGAAGACAGCACGAAAACAGAAAATCCTGGAATGTCTGAGTGGCCATAATGGGTTCAAATGACATCAAAAGCCAGTGACTCTCAGACGAGGAAAAACCTCACACTCTCCAAATATTTGGATAGTTGTTTACACGGGCAATCTTAAAACAAAATGGCAAAGAATAATGAAAGCCAACTAATAAAGAAGCCAACTAACTTTATGAAATAAAAATTAGCCTCAGGCTGAGGAGATAGATGGCTAAATGGTTAAGAGCACTTGCTGTTCTCCCAGAAGACTAGAGTTTGGATCCCAGCACCAATATTAAGTGGCTCACAACCACTGTAACTCTGGCTCCAGGAGATCCAAGATCTTTTTCTGTCCTCCGTGAACACCAGTATGCATGTATAATGTAAACGCATGCAAATAGAAAGTATAAATCCAAAAACATTAAAACCAACATCTAGCATAACAGAACCGTAAAATGTTTTGTTTGTTTGTTAGTTTGTTTTTGAGACAGAGTCTCTCTATGTAGCCCTGGCTGTGGTGAAACTCAATAATTTGATTGGCATATATATAATACACAAAGTGGGGTCAAGGGTTTGTTCGAGTATATCATGTACTTTGAGCATATTTCCTTTCATCTCCTCTCCCCTCCTGCTTGTCTTTTCCATTTCCTAAACATGTCTTCTATTGTCACATAATATGCCTATGAGTCTCTCCTCTCTCTCTCTCCCTCCCTCTCTCTCTCTCTCTCTCTCTCTCTCTCTCTCTCTCTCTCTCTCTCTCTCTCTCTCTCTCTCTCTCTGTGTGTGTGTGTGTGTGTGTGTGTGTGTGTGTGTAAAATCTAGGTTTTATATTTAAGAGAAAACCTGACATTGTCCTTTCTGGGTCTGTTATTTCACTTATTATGATGATCTCCAAAAACCTAGGTTTCATATTTTAGAGAAAACATGGCATTTGTCTTTCTAGGTCTAGTTTATTTCGTATGATGGCATTCAGTTGTATCCAGTTGTAATTTTCAGTGCAACAGAGAGCAAACTGGGGCACTGTTCACTGTCAGAAGGGCTCTAGGAATGTATGCCAATGGCTGCGGATCACTGTAAGTGTGAATTTTAGGTGTCAACCTGAGTGTCTAGAATGCAGGAAAGTGCAGTTTTGGGTATGCCTGAGAGGATGTCTCCAGGTGAGACTGGTATGGGAACCAGAGTAGACCAGGGAAGGGAAGTCTGTCCTCAAAGTAGGCAGGTACCCTCCAGTTGGCTGAGGGTCAAGGAAGGGGAACATGTCTGTGTCCTGCAACTGGACACAGTCTTCTTTCTCCTCACTGTGGACATCACAGCCCCAGTCCCCCCAGCCTTTACACTCCAGGACTTGCCCCAGTGGCCCTGTGGATTTGGTTTGAGAGTTAGTTATAACATCTGCTCCCTGGGGTTGGAGGCCTCTGGCCTGGACAGGGAATCTAGCTTGCATACAGCCTGCACGATGACACCTGGGACTCTCCTATCTCCACAATTGCAATGCCCACCAATCTCCTCCCTTATATACACATACATGCCTTCCATCAGTTCTATCTGCCCGAAGAGCATTCCTACATCCAGGAAGCTTCGGTAACATAGACATGACGTACTGAAACAAAGCCATAGAAACCACAAGGACTAGTGAGAGAGAAGTGGAAGGGAACAGGGCAGAGCTTCACGCTTCTTTTATAAGTTGACATATCAAAGATACAAAAAGTAATTAAGGAAACAGGTTAGTGAATAAAAGGGGCTTGATTTTGTAGCTTTGTGCCAAACAGAGAATAATAGTTTTCCATCACACCACTTGCAATTATGTTTTAGATTAAAAATCAGCTCAGCTTAGGCCACAAAGGAAATCATAATAAATTCTAAAGGGCAGAAATGGGGCATTTTCATACACTGGCTGCAATAGAGTTGGATATTAAGAACAAAACAACAATTGAAGAATCTCACTTACTTGAAGGTTTTAGAAAATACATACACACATTTTGAGCTACTTTTGAGCCGAAGGGTAAATCAGAATAGAAATTAAAATCTTTTTATATATTGATAAAAATATAAACAGAGCAAAAATATCTATGAGTTATAGACAAAACTGATATTCTAAGGGAAGCTTGTAACCATAAATCCATAAATACTTTTTTATAAGAATAAAAGAGAGTCAATGTAAAATTATCTTTCAGCTCGAAAAGCAAGAAAAACTATAAAATAAAATTTTAATCCCTATTTTTAAAATACTCTTAAAACTAGATATAGTAGCAAACTTTATTCATCTTGTGAAGGATCTTTACAGGAGACCCTCAAAACCTCACCTTTAACAACTTCTAAGTACAGGGATAAGGATGTAACCTCTGCCACTCAACACACTCTGCTTGGTCCCTGGTCCAGAGGTCCTCAGTTCAGGTTGTCTATAGGGATCATGTGGAAGTCTTACAATGATGGTGATATAGAGACTCTACCCTTGTTCCTGTCCATATAAATCAGAATTCATGTGGGGTTAGCCTGGTCACCAGTAATTTACAGATAGGAGAACAGAATTAGAAACAGTCCTGCTAGAGAAAACCAAACAAGAAAAAGCAGTAGCTAGAGGTTAAGCTCCACACCTCTTAACCCTTCCTTCTTTTTGATTTTTTTATTTCTTCTTTACCTATCATTTGACAATTTACCCATCTATTATCTATCAATAAATCAGTCCATCTATCATCTATCTACCCATTATCTATCAATCATCACTTATGATCTGTCTATAACCACTTTGCCATCTGCTTATCTCTCATCATTTATCATCTAGTTATACCCATCTTTCTGTGTGTTTGCCTGCCTACCTATATCTATCTATCTATCTATCTATCTATCTATCTATCTATCTATCTATCTATCTATCTACCTACCTACTTATGTCCCTATCTCTCTCTCCATCATCCATCATTCATCATCTGTCTATATCCACTTCATCTGCCATGCATCTCTCTGTACAGCAACAATACAACTCAGAAGGTTGGAGCTTCAGGTCTATCTGTCCCTGGTCAGTATTGCCTGGGCATAACTCTGATTAGTGGCCCCAATCAGGCATGATTGTGAATCCTACTTGCTAGGCTGTGTCACATCCATGTCTTCTCTCAATTTCATAGGCAAGCCTTAAAGCCACAAACCCCCTGGACAAGGCTGATGGCAGACACTGCTCTAAATTCTACCTGTGTTGGCAGGCTCACCCCTTTGGGGAGTCCCTAGTGTTAAGTTTTGAAAAGGCTGCTGTCTCTCAATAAAAACTTGTAACTCTTTTGGCCTGAGATACCTGGTAATTGAGTAATTGGGATTTTTCAACCCTGGGAAGATCTGAATATTGGGATTCTCAGTCTATTTAGTCTGTAGGTCATAGGCAGAGAACATCTTCTTCATCGAGGCAGACTGAACTCATTCCTGCTTTGCAGGACTTTGATAAAAGTGGCGAAAAGGGACCTGTTCATTCTGGCTTTCTAGAATTTTCTTTATCACTTCCTTTATTACATTTGTATAGCGTGAGACTTGCTTTCCAAAGTGAAAAACTGACCCTGAATCACCACACCAAGACAGAGGTCCCAGGTTTCCAGCCTGTAGGATCTAGGTCCTCAAGAGCTGCTTCCTGCCGTAGCCTCTTCTCTGCTAAAGGCCACACCTGCTGGATTGAGCCTAGCTACACACATTGAAAACCTGTGTTACCAAGTATTGGTTCTTATGAACAGGAAAGTTCATCTCCCACACAGCCTCAGTTCTCAGGACTTTCTCTTTGCTTTCTTGCTCTCTCTATCTTTTTCTTCTGTCCTCTTCTCTCCTCCTCTCCCCTCCTTCCTTCCCCCTCTCTCAATCTCTCTGTCTGTCTGTCTGTCTGTCTGTCTGTCTGTCTCTCTCTCTCTCTCTCTCTCACACACACACACACACACACACACAGACACACACAGACACACACACACACACACACACACACACACACACACACACTTTTTAAGACAGGATCTCACTATGTAGCTCTGCCTGTCTTAGAACTCTCTGTGTAGACCAGACTGGCCTCAAACTCAGAGATCTGCCTGTCTCTGCCTCCCAAGTGCTGGGATTAAAGACATGTGCTACCACACACAGTTTTGTTTTATGTCTTAAGCATTAGCTGCCTACTGAAACCTCTCACTTGCAGATAAGCTAATAATGGTCAGCAATACAGAAGCCCTCTTTCCTTGAGTGCGACCTTTGGGGAAAGGACTTGGGATAAAGCATGTTTGCTGTGCTTTATCTGTGATGTGTGAACTTTATATTTGTCCACCTGTAATTGATTTATCCATTTGCATTAGGAAGACACAAGAAGGTCACCTGGGTCTTGTTGACACTGAAGTTACAAGCCAGTGGATCCCAGCAGAGCTGGCTTGGCTTCTGGTCCAGGGTTAGTAGACCTGGGCTCCAACCTCTCCCCCATTTCAGGGGATATTTAGGCCTTTTAAGGCCATCTGCATTGGCAAAATGGGTACCTAATATTGTAATATCTAATTGCACTGCATAATCATCATGATAGTATCATCATCCACTACTGTGTAATTATAGCATAGTGTGACACTTTGGAATGTTTAGTATTAAATGTAGAAGTGACAGCAGAAGCATTGAGTGTAAAACTAAGGACACACCAATTTAACACATGTGAAATGCCAAGTACAGAGCTCGACATTAAAAGCTCACACTCAGAGTGCCAGAGCTAAGTTTATAACAGTGCTGAAGACTGATTGCAGGTCCTGGCACATGCTAGGCAAAACTCTACCACTGAGTGACATCTCCAGCCCTTACAAAGTTGAGTTTTAAACACAGTTTCTTGGACTCTAAGCCCTGAACTCTTTGCATAAAATCTCTTTGTGCAAGTTTTTTTTTTTTTTTTTTTTTTTTTTTTTTTTTTTTTTTTTTTTGCCAACTTGTCACAAGCTAGAGTTGTTTGGGAAGAGGAACCTCAGTTGAGAAAATGCCTCCATCAGATTGGCGTGTAGAAAGTTTGTAGGGCATTTTCTTGATTGGTGATTGATGTGGGAGGGCAAGCTCACCCAGGGCAGTGCCACCTGTGAGCAGGTAGCTCTGTGTCATAGAAGAAAGCAGGCCGAGCAAGTCAGTAAGCAGTGTATTTTTATGGTCTCTACTTCAGTTCCTGCAACCTTGAATTCCTGCACTGACTTTCCCAGACTCTCCCCTACGAGCTGACGTAAACCCTCTCGTCCTCTAAGCTGCTTTTGGTCACAGCAAATTCAGTCGCAGTATTCATCGCAGCAACAGAAGGAAACCAGAAAACCTTACAAGCGCTCAGAGAGCACATAGTTGCCTGTCTCCACTTCTAGACTTCTGTTTCTTTTTGCCCTGGTCACGATCTTCCAGTTGTATAGTGAGCAGTGATACCCCATCTCTTCTCCCATTCGCCTTCTAGATAGAACATTATGAGCACAAATGGACCTGACTTAGTAGGAAGGAGGATGCAGTGAGAAGAGGCTTAGAAATCATGAGTCTCCTGCCAAGCCAGACAGACTGTCTCAGACCCCTGGGAGGAAGATGTAACACAGGCAGACACTTGGTGGGGTAGAAATTAAGTACAGTTCATTAAAACACAATATTTAGGTATAATAATTCTGCAAGAGCAGCTTTGAATAATTGAAGATGCATTTAATCGACTCTATTGCTCTGGTGTGAATACTAAGAGTGAGGCTATAGCAATTCTTAAAGTTGAACAAATACTGAGCCATACATTTTCAGCATGGAAGGTGCTTAGTACTAGGCCCAAGATCATGCAGGATGACACTGGTGAATAAGGCCATCTCAGGCTTCTTCATTATTCTATGTCCACTTCTTGTACCAGTTTCTACCCAATACCCACCAATTCTGATAGCCATCTTCCTGATGTAATAGAGCCCATAACAATAGGCCCAGGGTATCCATGTCATGTCCAGAGAATTTCTGAACTATCAACTTCATACTAATAATTATGTCCAACACAAAGGATTATTTAACCTTTCAAAGTGAAAGTTCACATTCCTGAATCCTGTGACAAATTTAGAAATAAGTATTGCATCCATTTTATTTCTGAGACCAGGGCTGGCCTTCGGTCCAATCCCATTAATCAAGAGTTTTGTGTTGTACTAAATGGTGAGTTACTTCAGCTTATAGGTTACAGCCCATCACTGAGGAAAGTCAGGGCAGAAACTCAAGCAGGAACTTGAAGTCAGAACTGATTACTATTCCACACATTATTATCTCCAACCAAGAAACACATCACATCCCAGGAAGAATGGCAGAAACCATGGAGGAGGATGCTTGCAGGCTCACATAGGTAAGCACTTTACCAGCTGAGTTACATCCCCAGCCTCAGATCCATCAGAACGTATATACATTGTACTGCTAACCAAACCACCTTTGTGCTGTATATGTTTTCTACAAACATGAAAGAGCCTGAGAGGGTATGGAAGAGACAGAGAGTCTCTGACCATATTCCATCTACCTCTCACAATCCCTCTGACTCTCCCTGCCTCAAGGCAGTTCTCCATGTAAGCATAAGCTGTGAGCATACGTGACTTATGTCTCTGTGGGCTAAAGCATAGAAAAGCCAGCATGTGACCCAGCTGTCTATCCTGGTCCCTGCAGTGACCATCTCCATTGCAAATAAAGACCGTGCACACCCCCACCCCCACTACTGGCTGGTTGGGCACATAATGTGAATGGATAAAAATCCTATTTGCAGTAAACCCCTAAGATTTCAGAGTTAGCCATTATGCCTGTGACCTCTCACACTCTGGCTAATGCAGCAGAGGAGAGGAGGATGAATGATGGGTGAGGAGTATAGACTGGCACCCATTAATGCCTTCCACTTGCCCCACAAAAAAAATTATATGACAAGAACTGGACATTCGTTAGTGGACACAATAATAAAACAGCTGACCCCATAGAGCTTGCAACCTAGCAGGGGAGAGCAGATAAGAAACGCAATTAATTGGATAAACAGATGTATTGGAGAATTTCAAGCATTAGGACGAGAAATGACAATCAAGTGTAATCCTGACTGACAGTGGTTGTAGATAGCCCCTAACAGAAGTAGACCAAATGACTGTAGATCCATTTCTGGATTGACGTCACGATGGCTGCTCCTTCCTGTGTAAAGCCTTGAGAGAGACAGAGGAGCCTTTGGAGCCCTCAGTGAACTTCATAGTTCTGGCCTCTGAGAGCATGGGACCTGCCACGGGAGTGTGAGCAAAGCAGAAGGAGGGTCATCTGTGTATCTGACATGACCCTGACGGGACCTGGACAGAGTGAACAACGCAAAGTGTGCTAACTCAGAATGGGCCATCTTTCCTCCTTACTCTTTTTTATTGCTGGGCTTGGATCTCAGGGACTAGAGACGTGACACCCAAAGGATGTTGTGACTCCTGCTCTTGTCCTTGTTAGCTTTAACTGTTGACTTCATAAATCCTGAATTCACCTAAGAATAGTCTTAATTCAAGGATCACCCAGATCAGACTGGCCTGTGGTCATGTCAGTGGGGGATTGTCTTGATTGTTGATTGAAATGGGCCCAACCCGCCATGGGTAACACCATGCCTTGGGCAGGTGGACCTGAGATGTACAGGAAGGTTTGGTTAGCAGTACAATGCATATGCCCTGGTGGTCCCATCAGATTCTGATGGATCTGAGGCTGGAAATGTACCTCAGCTGGTAAAGTACTTGCCTATGGTATCAATTTGCTTTTTGTTACGATGATAAATACCACAACCAAAAGCAACTTAGGAAGAAAGGGTTAATTTGGCTGACACTTCCAAGCCACAGCCCATCCTCTGAAGAAAACTGAGGCACGAACCCAAGGCAGGGACTGAAGTAGAGGCCACAGAGGAATCTTACTTCTGGCTTGCTTCCAGGCTCACATTCAGTTTGGCTACCTTTATTATAAATACCAGGGCCACTTGCCAGGGAGTGACACAACCCCAAGTGACTTGGTCCCTCCTATCAATTATTTATCAAGATAATACACCACAGGTTTGCTGTGGTGGTTTGAAGGAGGATGTCCCCCCATAGGCTCTTGTATTTAAATACTTGGTCCCCAGTTGGTGGAACTGTTTGGGAAGGATTAGGAAGGAGGCATGGCCTTATTGAAGGAGGTGTGTCACTGGTGGTGAACTTTGAGGTTTTGAATGCCCATTCCATTTTCAGTGTCTCATTCTTGTGCATCAAGATGTCTGCTCTTAGCCAATGCTCTAGCACCATGCCTGCCTGCCTACCTGCTGCAATGTCCCCTACCATGGTGGTCACAGATTCTAATCCTCTGGAATTCTGAGCCCCAAATTAAACATTTTGTTTTATTAGTTGCTTTGGTCATGGTATCTTGGTATAGCATTAGAAAAGTAGCTAAGATGTTTACCATAAATCAATCTGATGGAGGCAATTCCTCAAATGAGACCCCCCTCTTCCCAGGTGACTCTCATTTGTGTCAAGGTGACAAAAACTAGCCAGCACACTTATTAACATGCATGAAGCTCTGGGTTTGATCCCCAGCAGTACATCAAACAGGAAATGGTGGCATTCACCTACAGTTCCAGTATTTGGGAAGTGAAGTCAAGAAGATCAGAACTTCAGGGTCATGCATGGCTCTACAATGAGTTTGAGACTAGCCTGGGCTACATCAGATCCTGTTTCAAAACAATAAAAATAATTATAATGGACCTGGGAAATTCCTACTGTCTGCCACATGGGAGCCATTATAGTGCAATTCCTCACTTTTTGTGGTGACTCTGGGTAAATAAATTTGCTGTGCAACCAGCTATATAAACAATATAGCACAGAACATCACATACAGCACATGGTAATTGACGATAATGATAAATGACTGTATTGTGCAAATGTCTTTACTATACTACACTTTTTATTTTAGAGTGTGGCTCTGAGAGGCTCTGCTCATTGGAAAATGATACTGTGAGAAAGTGTGCTGAGCCATACCACCAGCAGCACTTAATTTTACACACACACAAACACACACACACACACACACACACACACAGACAGAGAAGAGAGAGAGAGAGAGACAGACAGACAGACAGACACACACACACACAGAGACAGACAGACAGACAGACACACACACACACACACACACACAACAGAGAGAGAGAAAGAGAAAAGAGAAGCATAAACTCCATAGCCTAAATAGATAGTTTAGCTGCACCATCTTGATGGCTTTTTGATGACATAATGATAGAGTGCCAAACAGTGTATCTCTCAGAATGAACCTCCCATCACTAGCAATGCTCACACCCAGACTCATTTACACATGTGATACCCACTCGTGCCCACCAGCACTCTTACCCATAGCCGCCCAGATTTAGTTCCCATGCTTGTGGATCTGTGCAATATCTACGCATGCTCTATTACCTCTACATCCACCAGGCTCACCCAGACCTCTCAAGTTTATTCATAGTCAACTATATGTGGTCACAGTTTTTCTTTTACAAAACTAAATGGCCGTTTGATACATAGAGACCTTTCTGGATGGAGTACTGGATATTCTGGGATATGAGGAAGCCTTTTTGGTATGTCACAAGATGTTTTAGACTCCATGTATTAGCAGCAGCATTTGTATTAATTATTGATTGCGGAAACACTTTGCATTTAAAGAGCTGCACATCTGTGCCCACTAGAAGCGTTGATGTGCATTGCTATGTCAGCACGCCATTCATTTCATTCATTATGCAGGTTGCAGAGAGTGCCGGGGTGCATACGGTTTCAAGGGTCCTCTGCAATAATGCTGTGGCCTGGAAGCTGGAGCTTCTGAAGTAAATGAGTGCAAGTGAGCACAGGAGCATCATCCAGGGATTTTTTTCTCTCTTCTCCCCGTTGGTAGCAGCGAGAAGCCCAGCGAATGGCATGAATGTAATGCCTTACTCTCACAGGACCTGTGTCTGTCTGGAAGCCTCAGTATAACTGCACTTCAATTTAGCTTCATTGTGTGCTCTCTTCTCATGGACAAACCGCATTTGCAGTATAAACCTTAGCTTGCAGCTAACAGGAACAGATATCTAGAGAATGTAATCCATTATCTCCCCTGCTGTGATCTGCTCACCTCCAGGATTTCATTTCACATTTGAGGGTCCCTCAAGATGCTAACATTATGCCAAGAATTTCTGAAGACGAAAAGGGATCATTTATGGAGCTCTGTCAGAAGTGAGGAAAGCCTCCCAGGCATCTGGGTGAGAGGGCAAGGAGAACAGGCCTGAGCTCTCGTGCCTTTCTCCTGTCCTCTTCTATGACTGTGACAATCCCAGACCATCTCAAGAATGGTCAGCCTGCGTCTGTCTCTACCAAGGGCAGTGAAAGTTCATTCTAGAAGTCATAGGTGCTTCCTAGATATCTCAGGATCCTCAGTCTACCCAAGCCTCCTTTCTTCTTCTAGGTGGAGTCAAATTGGTTGAAGTCTGCACAACTAGTGATGCCTGAGTGCTCTCTGTGACTGAGTATCACCCCAACAACTGAGGGTCCCTTAGACTTGGATGCAGACTCATCAAAAACTATTTTTAGCTAACACTGAGTGTGTATGAGTGGGCCAATGCCACCAGGCAGTGATGTCAAGGACTACCAGGTCTTCTACATGTGGGCACCACCTGCTCTTCATAGCTCTACCAACTAACTCAGGCCACTGTCCCTTCCACTGATGTCCCCACATTTACTGCTCCTGTAAGAGAGATGCTAAGAGGTTCTCACGTGCTTCTGTGTACAGACAGCTGGGTCTCTCTCTCCAATTTGACCCCTTCTACAGTGCTCACACTCAACCATGAAGATGTGTTCCAGGAGGGCCGGCGGATGCTTGAAACTGTGGATCAAACAAGATGCTACAATACTGTGCTTTATTCCAGTGTAAACAAAGCTTGCTTTGTTTTGTTTGGAAGTTCTGGGATCACACATAGGACCTTGGCTGTGCTACACAGATGCTGTACCACTGATTCAGATAACCAGCCCCACATAGCTTAAGTTTATCAATTAGACACAGAACATGATAGAAAATAACGAGCACTAATAAAACAGAACAATTATAACAATGTACTATAAAATCAAAGTCACTGACAACTTACAATGTTTACATTATGACCTTTCCATTTAAGATTTCTGGACAGCTGAAACCATGGAAAGTGAGGCCAGGGATCAGGGAAGAGCACTTGCACCTTCTCTTCTTGCATAGAATCCCTTTGGTAGTCAAATCTCTATTTTCTAAGATTTACTTTATTTCATGTGTACAGGTGTTTTGCCTGTGGAGCCCAGAAGAAGCTATCAGATCCCCTGAAACTGGTGGTGTGATCCCTTGGGCAGATGGTTGTGAGCCTGCCTTGTGCGTACTCGGAATTGAACCTGGGTTCTCTGGGAGAACCGCCAGTGCTTTTAACTGCCTAGCCACCTCTCCAGCTCCAGTGTTCAGGTCTCTGACAAGCTCATTTCCAGCTGTGGTCATATATGTCTCCTTTCATATCATCTTATGTGTGTGTGTGTGTGTGTGTGTGTGTGTGTGTTGTGTGTGTGTGTGTGTGTGTGTGTGTGTGTGTGTGTGTGTGTGTGTGTGTGTGTGTAATTTCTATGGAGTTTGCATTAGCACTACCTTTTGATCAGAGGTTCTACCCCTTGCCATGAAAGGGGTTGTTAGAAACTCAGTACCTCTTAAGTGTGAGGATTCTTGGGTTCAAGCTATTTGTCTTGGGTCTGCTGATTTCGGAGTCATTCTATAACACCTCTGTGCTCTGTCATTCACCTTTCTGAGATTGTCTCTTTAGATATCACCTAAACTAGCCAGGGTTCACCCCACATGTCTCCAGAACCCCAGTGAGACAAGGTTATGTGTATGTGAAGCACAATTTGCTAAGGGTTTAGGGTGGTGTGGGCAAGCTTCCTTTGAGAGCAATCCATGTGTGGGAATCCCTTTGTCAGCGGTGGATCTAAACTTCCTCCCCTAGTGCTGCCCCATCTATGGGCTCCAGGCTCCAATGCACACCCCAACATATACTACTCAGAGCAGATCAGTCACAGGGCTGTGGGAATCCAGACCTTCTGACTGGTGTGCCAAGAGTCAAAGCCAAACACATCATGACCTTGAACTTCAGTTGGGGATAGCACCCCCGTTTTCATTCCCACACTGGCAACTTGATCTTTGCAAAGTGACAGCATGTATGGGAGGTGGGTGGCTGAAGGAAGGCCATGGACCCAGAGAAGGAACTGACTGGGTGGTCCAAGGAAGCAAGCCGAGCGAGGTGATGTGATCCTGGGTGAGGATATGGACCGCATGGATGATGGGAGTCTACAAAGCTAGACAGGGATTCCTCTTGGAAGTTGTGACTCTGTGGCCTGACCGTAGTGTGGGCTCTGCCTGGCCACAGCCAAGTGTGACTCTGGCCACAGCCAAGTGCTGAACCAGGACAATCATCCTAGTGCTCACCTCTAGAGGCAACCTGGCCACTCAGAGCCTCTCTGACATCCCTGGGGGTCTGAACCCCTCCAGGTGGCAGAGGAAGTCATTCTTCTAAGCTAGCAGATGGCTTGTGTCTGCTGCGGAAGGATTTCCAGTCTCGTTTGCAACTCCCCTAGGAGCCTACCGATGTTCCCAAGAGCTGCTGTGAAATTCTCAGATAATTCTCAAAATAAAATTAATTCTGATACATTTCTTTTTAGAAATAATAAGTGCCAGACAGATTTGTGTGGAGAAATGTTGGTTACAGAAGGAAGTCATGAAATGAAGGCAGTACTTCACCCTTCTGCTTCTGGAGGAGCAAGTGAGGGGCCCCCCAGAGAAGCTGAATCCCCACACCTATCTTCAAGGACCTGCAGATGCCATCACTACTCTTGTAGGGGGTGTCCCAGACCCTAGGCTTCTTAGAGACGGTGCTGGTTCCCACTGATGCTGAGAGAGATGCTCGATAGACCAGGAACCCCACAGCCTGGGACCATCCTGGCCAACACCCTCACCCCCCTCCCTCCCTCCCAGCTTTCTGTGGCTCCTGTCTATGCTTGTGGTTAACAGAAACCACTGTCCCTCTCTGCCTGTCTCATGAGTTCTCCTCTCAGGGCCTCCCTTCCTACCCCCTTAGCTTCCTCTAGCCTCCACGTACACCTCTTCCCTTTCACCAATTTTTCTAAGTCTTTTGTCTTCCTTTCCCTCCTGCCCTTTCACATTTTAGAAAACCCTGTCTGGCAGGCCAGAGAGAAACATGGAGTCTCTGGCCAAATCTCAACAATCCTTCAGAGGGCACCTCCCTGACCCCCATCATTTTACTTCCTTTTTGATGGAGACTTTTATCGTTTTCTCTCTTCTTCTCTCTCATGTACCCTGCACCCTCCTCTCACCTCCCCTCCTCAGGAGAAGGTGGGGTAGGGCAGAGTGGCTCACACCGTGGCAGCCAGAAACCAGAGGCGAGCTCTGTACGAGCTGGCTTTCCTCTTTTTCCCCTTCAAGCTCGGGTGCACAGCCTGTGGGGGGGGGGGTGTCTTCCATGTTAGAGGTGGGTCTTCCCTTCAGAGTTAAGCACCTCTGACCCAGGTGTGTGCTTCACCAATGCCCTAGGAGATCCTCGGTCCAATCCAGTTGTCAATGAAAATTAATCAGTGCGAGTGTCACACTCTCGGGTCTCCTGGAACATGCCTATGTATCAGACCACCACCTTGAGGCACTGTCACGCATTGTGTTAAAGCTGTGGGCACGATGGAGGAGTACTAAATGATGATACTATAGAACAAACAACTTGAGTTTGACTGTTATACATTTTTAAAAGGAAGTTTCTATTGCAAAAAAATTTGCATTATTTCAATTTTGGAACATTAATCTGGACTTTAAAAAAAAAAAACAGCCCTTATGAGATAGTATAAAAATAGTTCCATAAACCCTTCACCCAGATTTCTTAAATGTTAACATCAGACATGAGCAAGTGCCATTTTAGGAATAGGCAGTTAACATTCATGCAGTACTATTATCTAAACCGTAGACCTTTCTAGAATTTCCTGCTGGTCCCATTAATGTCTTTGCTATGGCCTAGAGTCCAGTTCAAGATCCTGTGTGACATTTCATTGTCACAGCTTCTTGGTTTTATTTAATTAGCCTTGGTTTGTCTTCTGCGCCCTAACACTTTAGAAGAGTATTGCTTTACTAGTCAGTTTTCTGCTACTACAATGAAATACTTGAGGTAATTAACTTACAAAGAGGAAAGGTTTATTTGGGCTCACAGTTTGGGAGCTCCCAGTCTATGGTTGACAGGCCCCATTGCTTTGAATCTGTGTGGAGGCAGCATGTCTTGGCTGGAGCACATAGCAGGAGTTAACTTACCTCATGAATCAGGAAGCAAAGGAGGAAAGAGATAAGGACTGGTGTGCTTTCAAAGGCACACCCACATTATCTGAGACAAGGTCTCATTGTGTAGCTCAAGCTGGATTTGAACTTGAACTCCTCCTTGATTCTGCCTCCTGAGATCTGGGATTACAGGAGTATGCTATTATACCCTGCAGTGGGCAGCTGACTGTAGTCTGTCTTCAAAGCTGTGTTGGCCTGATTTTTATTCATGATTAATTCAAATTAAGCATTTTGGGCACAAATACCACCAAAGTGACATTATGCCCCCTTATCACTTCTTATCAGGAGACACTTGGACAAGTTGTCCTTTGGGAACATTAATCATTGGTATGCCATGCCCACCAAGTTATTCACAAGGTATTTGACATCTCTTGTGTTATATCTAAGGAAAACCTTTCTTTCCCTTTCCCTCGTTTATTCATGCATTTATTGTATAGGAGAAGTAGCCTTTATCTGAGATACTTGGAGGTAGAATGTTGGGGTTTAATTTCCCTTAGGTTTAGAAGCAGTTGTGCTCTACATAATGAGAGATCCTGAAGTGAAGACCCAAGTCTACTCTCCAAATTTATTTGTATTTCATTCAGGTCTTATATGTACCACTTAATGGTCATTGTACATGATGTTTTGGTGCCCCTGTGTGTAGAGTCTGACCCATCATTTGATGTCAGGTATGAATGCTTGACTTGTGGCCATCCATATTGACACTCACAGTGTTTCAGAGATTGGGCATTTAGGATTTCAGATGTTAAAATTAGGGATGCTTGATTTATGTAAATACAGCCTCAGTGATGCTTTTTTTTTTTTTAAATTCCATGAGCAGTGGTTCTCAACTTGTGGATTGTGACTCCTTTGGGGAGGGTCAAATGATCCTTTCACAGGGGTTGCTTAAGACCGTCAGAAAACACAGATAATTACATTATGATTTTTATAAGTAGCAAACTGTTACGTTATGAAGTAGCAAAAAAAAAAAAAAAAAGAAAATAATTTTATGGTTGGGGGGTCACCACAACATGAGGAACTGTATTAAAGGTTCACAGCATTAGGAAGGTTAGGAACCACTGGTCTATGAGTTATAATTCTTATACACACTATATAGATGCCCAACTCCTGGCCCTGCTCCAATTAGCTTGTTTATTGCTTGTGGCAGACCTAGTGGTTCCTTTCCCAACATTCCATCATCCCTCACTTGCAGGTAAAGTGATGATGTGTAACAGCCATGTTGATTTAGGGTGCCAATCCCAACACTGATGCCAAGAGTCGATACTGGCTTCTCTTTACTCCATAAGCTTCCTGATATTTTTATTACAGTATCACATTCACCTAACCTGGGCTTATGCCAGTCATTGTAGGGTTTTTCCTTAGGTGAAGACATTGGTTTAAAATGGCCAGTTATTCAAATTGGGCCATTGAGATGTGACCAGCAGTTAGGAGATGGGAGGCTCCTTACTGGCCTGAGACATCTATAAAGGCTGGAATCCTTCTTTTAGGTGGTGGGATAGAGAATGCATACTTGGAACTGTTGCAGCCATTTTGATACCACAAGTGAGACCTGAAGAAGTCAAGTAGAATAAAAAAAAGAAAAGCCCCGATGTCATGTAATATCATGAACAATAATTCCAAATAACCCTGAAACTTGACCTCAAGAACATCCAAGTTCATGTTCTGATAAATCATTGCAGCTTTGGGTCATTTGAATAGTTTCTTGACTTTCAGTATAGATATTCCCTGCAGGATTCACATCTGCTGAGTTCCACATGACTCTAGCTCCTCCTGCCTCTGCTTCCTGAGAGTCAGTATTACAAGAGTGTGTCACCATACTCTGCAGTGGCCAGCTGACTTGTCTCTGTCTCATCATAGAGGTCCCCAAGGCCCGCAACCAGCCAGCTGTGCTAGTATAGCCCTAACTTGTACGTGTGGGGACCTTGGTGTACATATGGGCCTCCAATGGTGTTCAAATCCCTTCAACATCCCTCAGGAGTTTGACCTTGGAATAGGTAGGTTCCTGGAGATAAGGAATGAAATAAACCCCTTCCTTTCAGGGCTCTTGTGAATGCAGCAACATATACAACAGCCAGCATACAGTAGGACCTCAGGCAATTTCGTCAATGCTTGCCTCTGCTCCTGCCCCGTCATCTTAGGCCCTGCTTCCCTGTGCATGGGGCCCTAAAGGAGACTCTGGTCCTCCAGATGTCAGCATCTCAAATTTAGAACCTCAGTGATTTCCTGAGAGGAAAACAAATCCCAGTCGCCAGAGGAGATGAACAGCTCAGCCATTTGCTAAAGCAAATATTAGTTCAGAGCTGTCCTGGGGGAGGGCAAGCGGCTTCAGGAGCTGTTTATGTTCTGCATCCCTACAGGAGCTGATGGAGCTTCGGAGGAGGGAGGGCTGTTCTGAGACGGTCCTCCCCACTGTCTCCCATTCCTCTTATGCCCACGTTTACCCCCTCTCTGCCCCTATGTATTTTGGGGCTCATGCTTTAGTTGCAAGACTGCCCACATCTTGCTGGCCTCCTTTAGTCTTGGCCAAATCCAGTGGTTGAGAGACTGATTTCCCAATCAGATGGGCTGTTAATTCAGGTAAACTCTTAGAGTGGCAGGATGGGAACTGAACCCCTATGCGTAGGTGTTTAGGGTACACTAGTCCAGGGTTTGTGAGCCTCCATATTACCAACATCAAAAAATACTTATTTTAAATTTTTCATTCCTGCCAGGTCCTGTGCTCATTGCATGAGTTAGCTGTTCAAAACCTGGGACTTATGCAGGGACGCTTGGCTCAATCTGGGAGGAGGGGACTGGACCTGCCTGGACTGAGTCTACCAGGTTGATCTCAGTCCTCGGGGGAGGCTTTGCACTGGAGGAGGTGGGAATGGGGGGTGGGCTGGGGGGAAGGGGAGGGGGGCAGGAAGGGGGAGAACAAGGGAATCCGTGGCTGTTATGTAGAACTGAATGGTATTGTAAAATAAAATAAAAGGGAAAAAAATCTTACATACTGAATATAAAAAAAATATTTTCTGTGCATGTGTGTGCATGTGTATCATGTATGTGCAGGTGCCTTCTGAAGCCAGCAGAGAGCATTGGATTCCCTGGAACTGGAGTTACAGGTGTTTGTGAGCTACATGTTGTGGATGCTGGGAACTAAACCCGGGCCCTCTGCAAGAGCAACAAGTATTATGAACCTCTGAGCCATCTCTCCAGCCCCACTACTGACACCTTGACTGATCATTTCTCGGAGTGAAAGGCTGTCACACACCAGAGGCATTTAGCAACATCCTTCATCTTGCTCCTACTAGACATCAGTAATACACCCTTCCCCCAGCTGTGATCACTAAAAATGACACCTAAAATTGCTCAATGTTTCCCAAAACTAAAAACAGAGCCATGGATACCAGTTGAGAACCAGTGTTTTAGGAGGAGGTAGAGAAGAATGCTGCATACTTGGCTGGTTAACTTCACCTCTCTGGGCTTCAGTTCTCACACTCATGAAGTGGGAACCACAGTAAAATGGGAGAGCATAAGGGAGAGAAAGGAGGTTCCAGCCCTGGATCCTGGGCTACTTGAAATATTGTTAAAATGCTTGTACAGACCAGAGACCGCCAGAACAGGAAAGGACTCTTGTCTTTTCTTGGACCCAAGACTTGTCTGTCAATCACCTCTACTCTGTCAATAAACATAATGGCTTTGTGGATGCTGGCCTGGCTCCTGGTCTTGCTCTCCATTGTCTCTAGCACCAACACAGGGCCTAGGGGCAGAGCTGGTGAGCAGAGGTTCTTTGCTGCTCTGGGGGGTGGGGGTTCTGAACTGCGACTCTGCTGCTACTACTGCTCTTGACAAAATCCCCGTAGGTTCTGAAAGGCCATCTCTCCTCAGTCTGGGTTTTACATGTTCACCTTCTGCCCAAGGTTGCCTTACCTTCCTTCCCTGAAAAAAGGTTCTATAATATCTGCTCCTGCCCAGGCCCCCTCTCACCACCCTGGAGCTAGTTTGGGATACTTCCCACTCTCCATATTGCTACTGAGGTCTGCCCAGAGCCATTTCCTGGCCAAGACTATAGACATGTGAAGTGTCTATAGCCAGAGTGGAGATGACCGGCATGCCTTGGGTTCACCAAAAAGGTAAGTCCGTTCCTTCTGACATGACCAGCTCCATCCACATCGGAGGCTCTAGGGATGATTCCTAGTCATCCATCACCTTCCTGGGTGGCTTGCTACTGCTTCTGAATCCTAATGGCTGGTTCAGGAAGCATCATGTCCCCTCAATTAATTCTACTAATGGAGGGAAGACATCTCATTAATACGTGTCTAAACCTGTACCAGGTCTCATGGAGAGTCTGGAGGGTTGGGATAGGTGTTTCCTTTCTGACAACTAAGTAGGCAAGTCAAAGGGAATATGGTGTGGCTGAAGGGACCAGAACCCAAGCCCATAACTAGAGGTGAAGTGGAGGCAGGGGAGGTCCCTCAGTCCTGCAGCTTTCATCTCTAGCCAGTCCTGACTTGGAGTTCACCCTCAATGACCTGGATTTTTCCTATTGGTTCACATGTGTCTCCCTGTTTTCATCATCCTGTAATCAGCCTCTGCAGGAACAGCAGGGTGATTTTTTTCTGGAATGTTCACATGATTGTATCACAGCCTAGCTGGGAATCTCATTAAGGTTTATCATGGTGTTATCTGTAATCATGAAACATTGAAAACTGTTGGGAAATGGCAAAATAATGGTGGTGCATAGGGGGAGACATCCAGCACCATTAAAACTCACGTTTTGAAGGGCAATTTAGAGACGCAAGAAAATGCTTCTAATACAATGAGATAAACACTGATTCAAATTATCTGGCAAGATACATATGTATATATTAATGCTATTGCGAGATTGGAAATTGCACATACATATAAAAGCAACAAAGGTGTTCTAGTTCACAAGATACAGGTGATTTTAAACTTCGTGATGCCAGAGATCATCTTGCTTCATTTTCATTTCCAGGTATGGTAGAGTACCTGGTATATCATAGGTGGTCACTACAAGGCTCGATAAGGGAAATCAAGTATTTTTAAAAGTTTTCTATTTTGGTCCACAAACATTATTCTGTTTAGCACTCTGCTAGAAGGAGATGCTGAGACACAGACCTGAGTTCCCCTGTATACCTGGGAGGTGATCTCAGGTAGGGTTGAGGAAGGGAGACAAGGGGTAGGAGGTGGGGGTGGGAAGGGGACAAACCAAGTGTGGTACCTAGACAGTTTCCAAGGAGCAACAGCTGTGTCCTCCTGGTAGCTCCAGGAGACCAAATAGAACACTCTTAAATGTGTCAAGAGAGGGATGAGGAGGCCTGGGACTCACCGTGCAGCTCCTCCCCCAGTGTCTGAGGGGAGCACAAGGGGGCCGAGTCCTCAGAAGCTCCGGAAGACAAAGCCACGGACAGGAGGGTTCAAGAGGACACCGGGGTGCTCACAGCCTCGGCCACAGATAGTTAGAAGGAGTAAGGAAATAAAGCAAGGGATTAATGTGGTTATTTCAGCCTGAACTGACTGAACCTCTGTCTCTCCAAACTGATTCCTATGTGGACTCACTCTTTGAGAATGGCAGGAAGACACAGGCTCTGTGAGCACCTGGCAGTCAGGTAGCTGCCCCCACCCTGCAGGCTCTGTGAGCACCTGGCAGTCAGGTAGCTGCCCCCACCCTGCAGGCTCTGTGAGCACCTGGCAGGCAGCCAGCTGCATCTGAGAGGGCAATGACAGGAGATGGTGGGTAACATGAGTTCAAGTTGGTTTTTGTTTTCGTTCATTTTAATATTTTAAAAATGTGTTTATTTTATGTGTAGGAATGATTCACCAGTGAGTATGTCTGTGCAGCAAATGTGTGTCTGGTGCCCACAGAGGTCAGAAGAGGGTGTCAGATCCCCTGGGACTGGAGTCACTGCTGTCATGCGGGTGCTGGTAACCAAACCTGGCTCCTCTGCAAAAGTAGCAAGTGCTCTTCACCTCTGAGCCATGTCTCCAGGCCCTCTTTATTTTATTTTATTTTTTTACATGTAGAGGCCAAAGGTCTACATCGGGTATCCTCATCATTACTCTTCAACTTATTTTTATTTTATTTTTTTTTGTTAATTTCATACATTTTATTTTGATTATTTCATTCTTTTTCCAGATCTCTCCCTAGACCCACTCCTGTTCCATATCCACCCAATTTTGTGTTCTCAGTTTTTAAAACTTTTTTTTTTAAAAATTATGCATATGTGTGTATACATGTACACATGTGTGATAGGTAGGTGCCCATGGAGGCCACAGGTGTCAGAGTTCCCTGGAGCCTGAATTACAGAAAGTTGTGAGCTACCTGACATGGTGCTGGGAACTGAACTCGGATCCTCTGCAAGAGCACCACATGCTCTTAACTGCTGAGTCATTTTTCCAGGTGTGTTCTTATTAAAAAACAAAACAAAACATTGAGTACCACAAGTGTTTCCTATATATTTTAGGTGTGTGTCCAAAGGAGCATGTTAGACTGACCAGGAATTGCACCTTAAAAAAAAATTAACTCTCTCTCTCAGTGGCAATCAGTTTCCAGTTGCTCCTCAGGTAGAGGTGGGATTTTGTGTTCACCTCCCCTCTCCATGCTCAGATTTCATCTGGCTTGATCTTGCACCAGTCTTGAGCATGCTGTCAAAACATCTGTGTGGATGTGGAACTGCCCCCATAGTGTCCACAAACCATCTTCTTGGGGTCATCTACCACTGCTCTTACCATCTTTCTGAGCAATATTCCATTGTAAGTGTGGTGGGAGAACAGGCTGATAAAAATATGATACGTTTATACAAGGGAATATTGCTCAGATGTTAAGAAAAATGAAACTATGAGATTCACAGATAAACGGATGGAGCTGGAAACACTCGGATTAAGGTAACCCAGACCCAGAAAGACAAACATCACACGTATAAATGTATCATATTTTAATCATATATTCATTCACTGATGGGCATCTAGTCTGTTTCCATCTCCTGGAAATTGTGAATGGAACAGCAATGAACTTGTATTAGAAGGGGTCTCTGCAGGGGAGGGAGACTCTTGGGTTTACCCCCAACAGTGGAAGACCTATGTCTGGCTTTTTGAGGAACATCCACACTCATTTCCAAAGTGGCTGCACCAGCCTGTACTCGCAGCAGCAATGAATAAGTGTCCATTTCCCTCCATACCCAGCACAGCATTTTCCATCATTTTTTAAAACCCTAGCCATTCTGACTTGGATAAGATGAAATCTCAAAGTAGTTTTAATTTGCATTTCCCTGATTGCTGAGGATGTTGAAAATTTTTAAAGAAATAGTTCTCTGCCATTTATATCTCATTTTTTGAGAACTCTCTGTTTAGTTCCATGGCCTATTTTCCAATTGTTTTTTTTTTTTTTATATATGTTTAGTTTTGAGTTCTTTGTGTATTCTAGATATCAATCCTCTGTCTAATGTGTGGCTGGTAAAGCTTTTTTTCCTGTTCTGTAAGCCACTTCTTCACTTGAATGATGGTGAACTTTGCTGTAAGGACGTTTTGGGTTTATGTGGTTGCATGTGTCAATTGGTGGTCTTCATGCCAAATGGTCAAGAACCCAGCGTGAGACCTGACACTCTGAACCTGATAGAGGAGAAAGTAGGGATTTGGTCAAATTTACAGGCAAGGGAAAAGGCTTTCTGAGCAGGATTCCAGCAGACATCAAGTTTTGATTTGTACAAGCTCCTCCATCCTTGTGTGACTAGAGATCTAGAACCTTGAGGTTGGCACCATTTGATGCAATTACAGGCTGGCTCAAGCTGGAGCTGGGCCACATTCTCAGTCATACATAGAGGCAGTCCATGCCACCTGGGGACACTGGGAGCTGTCTGGATAGTCATCCACTCCTTTGTTCTTTGGCTTTAGTGAGTGACTTCATCTCTCTAACCTTCCTTGCTTCATTTGTAACTGGGGCTGATAATAGTACTTTCCTCATCCAGTCTGAGGATTGCCAGTAACTTTGAACACAGGAGCTAACCACATACTGGGCAGGTAACAACCTTTCCATACATTTTAGCTGCTGTGAAAACAATGGCACTGTTGTTGTTTACTGTTACCAGAGAGTGAACACCAGCTTCCTGGCAAAAGGCCTCAGCTATCAGGGCTATTGCTGAGCACCAATTGCTAAAGTCAATAATATTTCCAAATCAAAACAAACCAAGGAACGTCTCTAATTCCATCTAGATGCAGAAACATCTGCCTGCAAACACACCTGGAAATCAACACACCTGACATCTCTGTCCCAGTCTGAAGCTTTGGTGGCTGCAGGAGGGAGTTCAGGACATGGTTCCTAGGAACTAGGGGAACTAAGGTTTCAAAGACTCTGTTGTAACCAGCCCTCCCAGTTTGAAAAAAAAAATTTCAGCACTGAAAGCTTTCTCCCAGGAGAACCCCTTTCCCTGGCAAGCAGGATGGTCCGTCACCCCGCAGGGCTGCAGCATGGGTATGGTAGCCTGCTCACTTCCAGGCTGGAACCCCCTAGAGAGACCCACTGAGTAACATGGGTTCATAACACTGGGTGCAGGATCAACTCTACTCCTAGCATTTTGTCTGCTTTGGGTACCAAGGGCTGGTTCCTGAGAAGACCACCCTGGGGTGGCATCAGAAGAGCCTGTCACTCATGCTGACCCTCTGGCATGACCCAGTGGCTGCTCTGCCAAGATTCATATTACCACATTGACAGGTAGAGTAGGGGGGGAGGTAGGAGGAGGGCAATGGAATGTGGTACTTCTTAGTGGGAGCTATTCAACCCAACCTGCCCTCCATTGTCTCCCTCCTGGGGGAGTCACAGCATGTCCTGGGACACCGCAGCTCACAAGTAGGTGGAGCCTCTATCTGAAAATTCCTCAAGAGGCACCTTTGCACAGTCCAGGATTGGAGGTCAGTCTCCAATGTCTCAGCGTCCATAGTCAGAGGAAAGAAGTATAGAGGGTGAGAAACACAGAAGATTGCTTTGGGCCATGAAAAGGAGGCAGGGAGGCTCAGTAGGAGCCCAAGTCCCAGATGGAGACTCAGCCTGACTCTGATTCCATAATGGAGATTAAGCTTGGGTCTTGGTCCCTCATCCCAGGCTGGGATTCACCTCTCATTGGCCATAGGCTGAACACTGAGTCGGATCTGACCTTTGACTCTCATCGAAGACTGAAAATCTAGCTACAGCCTGACCCTTGATTTTTGACCCTAGGCAGCTACTGAGGCTTTTACCTGCATGTCTTCGTCTTCTAAGAACAGATAATGCAGCTCTGTGCTCAGGCACCAGCTCAGCCGCTTTCCAAGGTGCCTGTCAATGTCCCAATTACCAGTAAATTGCTAACACTCGAAGCAACTCTCTCTGCATATTAATATGGCCAAGCACATACTCACCAGGTAACCTGGGCCCACTGTATGTCTGCCAGTGTTGTTTGCTCTGCAGAACCAGGTAATTTCCTTGCCGGACTTTAGTAGGAAGTTAAAAAGCAGTGTCAGCTTCTTCTGCTCTTAATTAGGGCCGGGCTTCCTTCAGTAAATCACCCATCATTATCAATGAGCTTGTAATGTTATGTTCCAGAATTAGACACTGACGATTAAAGAGAAAGCTGGGAGGCTGAGGTGCAGGTGCGACCTCGGGAGACCTGGGAATTCTTTTAATCTCTATAATTCTTTCCACAGTGACCTTTCCTATAGTTTCCCTGAGACAGCCTGAATTGTAACGTCCCCTTCATCTCCCCTTGACCAGCAACACATGTGACAATGGCTGGTCCTCTGGCTACTGGGGAGTGTTGTGGTGGCTTGTCTGGGAACTGGGGGTTTGCTTAAAGAGGAAGCATAAGGTTTTGGGAAGCTCTCTTCTCTGTTCCTTGCTTCCTTACTCTGCAGAGTCTGTGGGGGCATGAGACCCCACTGCTAGGGGATAGCTCATGAGGCTATGTCCAAAGCATACCAGGATAGTAGAGGCCTGGGCCAAATGAACCACCAGTATATTACACAGTTAGAGGCTTCTCTGCATCTATGTCCATTTCTCCTGGCCAGATGAATTTGGGCTCTTCTCTCAGTCTAGTGGCAAGGGAAGCACCTCTCTCCACTTACAGAGGTGTCTCGGGGCTCATCCCGAAGAGTGGCCATGAACAGGCAAGTGACCTGTGTGGTTTCGGTGATTCTTTGCCCTGTGGGGGACCTTGGGAGAAGGGAGGAGCTCTTAACTGCAGCTGCTGGGCTAGAGAGGGCAACAGTGAAGCAGCCAGTATTCAGTCTCACACCTAGATTTAATGACTCTGAGTTACGGATGGGCACTGGACACTCACCATGTACCTGATGGACAGACAAGGGTCATCGAAAAAACTCAAGACCTTACATGTTATTATACTATGTGACAGAAGGCCATTTTCAGGCAAGTATATAATATATTTTGAGCATATTACTGCCCCCTCTTCTTGCCCCCTCCCATTAGTCCCCTTTGCTCCCCTAGACAGTTTGGCTCTTTCTTTCCATTATCCGAACATACATGCTTTTAGGAACCCATAAAGTCTAGACCTGAGGATGAGAGAAGACATGATATTTCTTTTTTGAGACTGACTTCACTTATTTCCAGTTGCAACAAATACTCTTGAAAAAGTTAAAAAAAAAAAAAAAAGACAATTTCTAATAGAGAAATCTCTGACTATGTTGAATTCCCCATCAAAGAGCTTGCTTTTGGTAGCTTCCAGACCCACATTTGGTCCCTGGCTGTCTCTGTATGGCCCACAATGGGTGGCCAGAGGATGAAGCTGCAGCATTGTCCAAGTTAAGGCGGAGGGTAGACCCCTTAGACTCAGGCCCTATCCTCTCATCTGGGTCTCAGCCCCTGCTCCACTGCAGACTCAGTTACTTCGGAATGTTCAGGATTAGTCCTGGACCCAGCTAGCAAGGCTCCGAGTGCCCCACCCCATCCTTGCTAGAGGAGGCAGAATCAGGACTCTCTGCTGGTACACTTGTGACTTGTACAAGTGTTCCCATCAGGGTCTTTTGCTATGCCATGTTCCCATGGCTGTGGCCCCTTCTCAGGGGCCCCATCCTCAGTCTTCAGTCAGCATCCAGTTCTTCTAAAGATCCAGGCCTTTTAAATTTGGTCTGATCTCAAATTCTATGCATGTCTGAGTTCCTCTGGGTGCCTGGAAGCTGCTTGTCACATGATCCTAGTCTACTTCTGTTTTGATCTTCCCCCATTGTGTTCTGCCGAGTGAAGGCACTGTTACCAGCACAGAGCAGGCACTTGCTAAGACATAACTGTCTGACAGGATAAATGGCTTGGTGTGCGCATGAAACAACAAAGCCACGGTGAATCTGGTACATGGATGATGCAGATGTTGGCATATGGGGTTCATTTTTGACAATGACCAGCTTGCCTTGCGCCCCAGGGTCCCCTCTCTGCACTCCAGCATCCTCCACTGGTACCTCTCTGTCCTAGGCCCCTGCCCACCTGCCTGGACCCTCTATTCAGGTGTCTGGGTTTCTAGTCTTTGCCAGCCTCAATTCTGGCCTGTCTTATGCCAGTTCCTTCAGGGAAGCTGGTCACAGTCAAAGTCAGGGAGGGGCGTGTGTGGCTTGGGACCAGTTTGGGGCATAGAAACAGAGGCATGCTGTCAGATCAGTCAAGCCAGCACCCAAACTGCAGCCTTCATTCTGCTCTCCAGGGGTTGGGCTCTGGGCTTCAGAAAGCCTTGCCTTGCTTTTTATGAACCTCTAATCAGAGCCGCAATGTGGCTGGCAGAGTTTCTGGAAGTCAATAGCGAGAAGCAAAGGAAAGGAGCCAGCTGAGGTAGAGATAACGTCCAACACCACACACTGAGATGGAGCTAATTAAAGGGGGTCTTTAACGCTCAGCCCTGGAAAGAGTCCTGGTGGAAATAGAAAGCTCTGGGACGGACGCTTCTGCTGGAATGTACAGTTGTGATGGGACACAACACCTCCTTCTGAACACCAGTAAAGAGGCACAAGAATCCCAGGCATGTTCCTGCATTCCTCTCCCACAGATGTCAAAGCAGGGCTTTGGAGATCTTGCCTTCCCCTTCCCAAGGGGCTTTTCTAGTCCAAGCTACTGTCCATGTCTTTCTCCTGCTCCCCACGATGCACCTGTTACCTGCTTACTTCTCCTCTGACTCTTCTTGAACTGTTCCCATCTGACCTCAGTCCTGGCTCTCACAGCCATTGCTGGGATCACACAAGTCCCTCCTGTCTGTGGTCTTTGAGGTGACCTGAAACATTGTGAGGCCACGTCTATGGTTGAGCATCTAAAGGTACCTCAACATCCCTAAGGCAAAGCCAGAAGTACTTGTGACCTCGGCAACTCCATCTCCCACTGCCTCCCATCCTTGGCCTCCTTTATTTTTATTTTCTTTGATTGGAGTAAAATTGCATCACATAAAATTATCCTTTATCTATTTTAAAGCACATGATTTGGGGGCATCTCATACTTGTCCACTGTGTGTAGCCATTGCCCATCACCTCTGTTCATTTCCAAGACATTTTCATTTTCATCAAAATAAATCTGATCTTTCTCCATTACTCTCTCCCTAATCTTTCTGTTCTTGGAGACTTTTGTGTTCTGGGCATTTCATGTGGACAGGATCACATGATGTGGTATTATAGTTGCTTTCTTTCACTGACCATGATGTTTGCCTGGTTCATCCATGTTGGTTTTAAGCTTTATCCATACTGCATTCATTTTTATGGTCAGATAATATTTCGTTGCATGGGCATATTGGTTTTGTTCATCCATTCATCAGTCCACAGACACTTGGGTGCTTCCAACCTCTGCTGTTATGGACAGTGTTGGTGATGACTACACTTTGAAGCCTCATGTTTAACTCTCTGGTGCAAACTGAAGAGAACTGTTGGGTCATACAGTGACTATCAACCTCCTGAGGATCCATCTGGAGCCAGGTCCTTGACCCTCTGACCTGCTGGTCCTGCCTTCTCCCATGCAGTGCATGCTGTTCCTTCAGCTCTCATGCTTGTCCTTCCATCTTCCTCTTATCCATTTTACCCACTTTTCTGACAGAAGATGGTGCCCCCTCTTCTGGGCTCTGTGGTTGCTGATGCTGCAACTCTGCTAAAGTATTTTAGCCCCTCATCTGTTTACTCTCCTCTCCAGCCCAAACTGGCCACCACTTGGGCATGGGGACTGAATCTGGCTCTTGTCTGCTTCCCTTGTACCTAGATTACTGTTTCCAGTTGTTTCCATGGCAAATGCATGAATGGAGGGTTCCATGTGTGGAGCGTGAGGGTCGCATCTTTGGGCCTTCCACATGCAGGTTCCAGGTGATGGTAGCTGAGCTCCTGAGGCTGTGGAGTGTCCCCACAGAAGCTGCCTTGGCTCCTGAGCAGCCCGAGCTTTGGTTTTCCTTTCTCTCAGTGTGCACTAGCCGCTATGAGCTCCAGGCTGTCATTGTCACGCTTCGTTAGAACTGCTTTGTTGCTATGTGCAGCGGTAGTCACCGTTGCTAGGTTGGCTTTTGTTTCATATATATATATATATATATATCAGCATTTCCCCCCTGGCAAATAATCAGCGTCCAATTAATTCTGAATTTCTCATTGTTTGCTCCAGCTGTCAGGCTCCTGGCAAGAGCAAGGAACGATTGTTCAGTGTTTTCCTTATAACGAACTGTGAGAGTCAGCGGGGTCACTTCTGACTCTGAGGAGTGAGAAAGGGAAAAAGGACGGTGAGAGGGACACAAAGAAACACAGAGACAGGAGGAAGAAAGAGAGGGACACAGAAAAATCCAGGGCAGAAACAAACATTGAAAGACAAGAAAACCTAGACATAGAGTCACAGCCATAGATAGACATACACAATACACAGGAACACGCATGCAGCCCCCTCACACAAACACCCCCTCCCCACACGCCAGTACTAAAAACAGACAAGTTTTGTAGAGACACAAAAGGACAGGAACTTGGCTGTGACAGGGAAACAGACACAAAGAGAAGGAGACAAACACTGAATGACTGAAGGACGTCCATGAAAGTCTGTGCAGCTGTGACGTGTGCATTGGAGACTCTGTGCCAGCACAAGGGACCCACACTCCTGAGGTCCCACACCTGAAGCTACAGTATAAACACCGTTGTCTTAATTCCTTCACCATTCACAGCCTCTCTCTGCCACAGCAGCCAGGAGTGCTCTTAGGGAGCACTCAGGTAGGAAACTGAGGCTCAGCACAGAACTAGTAGAAAACATGAGTGGATTTTAAACCCAGGTCCTGAGCCCCTTATATTTAATGCTCCCCAGAAGACCTGCTCCTCAATGTCCATTCTGTCACTTAAGCCCCTCTGCCAGCTCCATCAGGTTGATGAGAAGGTTCTAGGTCCCCATACAAATCCATCTCTCCCAGCCCACCGCTCTCACACTCAGCCAAGCTCCCAAGCCCAGGCTAACACAGTGATACTTGTGATTTCCTTGCCCTCTACTTCTCTAGGGAACAGATGCCCATTTTTTTAGAAGACTTTCCTATGTCAAGGTATGAGTCAGCTTAGGCAGAGCTAGAGGAGAATTCCTTTTTGTCTCACTATGGTGCAGCTGTCCTGGGTTAAATCGAGGGGACAAGGGCATCTCAAAGCCCATGTCATATGATACCCTGTCCACTTCCAGGGCAGCTGTGACTGGGTGGGGCACTGTGGGTGTCAAGGAGGAGGAAGATACATTGCTTCTTGCTCCACATCTCTGGCCTGGGCTAACCTGGTCTTGCCATCATCATCTAGGAACTGAAGCTTCACCCAGGGCTGTCTGACATGTGATATACCTCTTCCTTACAGAGAGGCTCTGTTAACCTTCTCCCCCTTGAAGGCAGTTGTTTCATTATTTTTTTTCCATTGCTGAATCTTCAGGATCTGATATATAGTAGGGACCCAATAAAGGCTTGTTGCATGAAGGATTGTAAGTCTGTATCTCCCAGAATTCTCAGATCTTAATTTCCAGAATTATTTTTTTCCTGGCACTGGTAGGGAGGGACATTTTGCAGAAGTCGACGACCACCACAGTCTCTTTGAAGCACAGTACAAAAGGTGCAGTGATCTTTGAGCTGTAACATTTGATCTGTGTTCTGGAAAGATGGCCCTGGCAGCTGCATGGAGGACAGACTGGGGAAGTGATGCTGGAGCCGGAGGCCATAGCTGTAAGGAGAGGGAGCTACCTAACACCCAGTGTCATTACAGAGAGAACTGCAAAAGTACTGTCAGAACGGATAAAGACGCTGTGAACTTTAACAGCACTGTCAAGTTCACAAACTTTCTCCTTCCTTTTTTTTTTTCCAGCTAAATAGCTTGCTTGCTTGGCTGGTTTTTCCAAACTCCCAGGGCACCCCTGAAGTCGGTCAATATGGCATTATTGTCAGTTGGGGAACAGTAAACCTGTGAAAAACGCCTTTTGCATTCTGGATTTATGGCAAGCATTTGAACTTGGTGAGTCTTGAGCAGCACTTGGAAACACAGTGTTTTGATTTTCCCAATAACTTCCTGAGGAACATTGGAAATGAGAATTCAAAGAGCCCAGATGGATTTTTCCCACAGGCCACATACTTGTCGAGATGTGTGATTTATTTGAGTCCTTCAACAAAGGATTGTGGAGCAGGTAAATGTGCCCACTCAGCTGTCCTGAGAAGGCTTGGTCCTGTGGGTGATGGGTCTACTCACATCCCAACACCAAAGCCTGGGCAAGAGCCACACCCTTCACACAGTCACCCTTGGGAGGCTCAAGGGTCCTCCACATCTTGGACTGAGTTGTTTCTACTTCTCTCCTCCACTGTTCATCAATAGATGGAGCTAAACCAGACCATGTGACCTTCAAGCATCCTTCAAACCATGTACAATGTTTTTGGATTTGAGGTTTAGCTATCAATACCTTGAATTAATTCAAATCTTACTCATCTGTGCCCCAGAGCTGGCTCCTGCGGGCTCAGTATAGGTCCATCAGTCATTTTTCTTGTCACTATCAACAAAAGCCCTGACAGAATCAGCTTCAGGGAGAAGAGGTTTATTTTGGCTCACGGTTTTGGATGGAATTCAGTTTATGACAGCGTGAACATAGGCTATTTACCTCACAGTAGACTGGCAAGGGTGGGGACCAGGGACAGGCATATCTTTCAAAACCCAGCCCCACCTTGTGACCTGCTGCCACCAGCCAAACTCCAGGGAACAAGAGTTCAAAATGTGAGCCTGTAGGAGGCACTTTAGATTGAACTGCTATCATAGAGCTGGTCTATGGTAAGGTTTGGGCTGGTGTAGGGGGTAGGGGGATGCAGAGGATCAACTTGCTTTCTCCCTCCTGTATAGTTTTTTTTTTTTTTTTTTTTTTTTTTTAACTCTTTGGGAGCCTGCCACTCAGTTCCCAAATAAATACACATTATTCTTACTTACGAATGCCAGGCCTTCATTTGGCTTGTTTTTAGCCAGCTTTTCTAATTCAAATTATCCCATTTCTCTCTCTCTCTTTTTTTTTTTTTTTTTTTTTTTTCGAGACAGGGTTTCTCTGTGTAGCTTTGCGCCTTTCCTGGAGCTCACTTGGTAGCCCAGGCTGGCCTCGAACTCACAGAGATCCGCCTGGCTCTGCCTCCGAGTGCTGGGATTAAAGGCGTGCGCCACCACCGCCCGGCTATCCCATTTCTCTTTAACTGAATTTTGCCTCTGGGCTTTTTGCCTTTCTTTATTTGATACATCTTTCTTTCCTTCTTACTCTGAGGCTGGCTGTGTGGATGGGTGGCTGGACCCTGGTGTCCTCCTCTCCTCCTTTTCTTGCTCCTCACTCCTCTCTCTCGAGCCTAGATTTATTCTCCTATTTATTCTCTCTGCCTGCCAGCCCTGCCTATCCTTTCTCTGCCTAGCTATTGGCCGTTCAGCTCTTTATTAGACCAATCAGGTGTTCTAGACAGGCAAAGTAACACAGCTTTATAGAGTTAAACAAATGCAACATAAAAGAATGCAAGACATCTTTGCATCATTAAACAAATATTCCGTAGCATAAATGAATGTAATACACCTTAAACTAATTTTCTGCAATACTCCTGTCCTTTCCAAGGAAGGCTTGGGGAGCATCTTCAAGGGCATGAGGGGGTCTGTGACTCTGCCCACAGGCACTGATGACAAAAAGCATGGTGATGTCCCTGGCCCTGGCTTGGATCTTCACTGTCATCCTGATTAAGCTGTAGTGGAACCATGTGTAGCAGAAAGAAATCCTACCCCCCTTCTGTCTTCTTACCTGCACCTTGTTCTTGGCATTAGGTTATGAGACCCTGCCCTGGGCTTTTGTCTGCACTGTGTGCCTTCCAATCTCATTTAAAGCTCTTCACACACATGGTCCCACCCCGCTAGTGTTTGAAGATCCAACTCTAGGGAGCCTACACTCTACTTTCTAAGACCTTCTCCTTGCCCAACTCTCCATGCAGACTACAACCCAACTTAAGTCTTCACCTGCACCTGAGAGTGTAGCAAGGGCTCATGCCTCCCTGCAGCTCCAGAGCCCAGTGTAGGTCCAGACATGTAGTAAAAGAGGTGGGATTGCGCCTTCCCACCTGGAACCTGGGGTGTGCAGATCTGAGCTGTCATCCTTCCTCTGCTGTCCGGCAGCTCTGGGACTTTGGGCTAGGTGGCCTAGTGAAGCACCACATGCCTTTTCAATCCCGTGCTTGACCCAGTAAAGGTCAAATAGATGCTGTGGTAGAATGGGCTCTACAGTATAAAATGTCCCACAGAGATCATACAATCAGGACATCCATTGTGTGCCTGGCACAGCTCTTAGCACTTTGTCCATCTAGAGTCTGTAGGTTTCTTCTACCTGACACGTTGAACTAGTGTGACTGTAACCACCTACCCTGTTAGAGATGCAGCGTCTAATGACCAGGTCTTAATCCCACCCACAGCCCCCAGACCACACTGCTAGACAGTGGTGCAAGGAACTATGGGACCCAGATGACCTGACTCCAAAGTCCATGGCTTAATACAGTCTCCCTGAAGGTGATGCTATTTATCTAGGACCCATTGTCCACTGAGCACTGCACCCTTTCAGAAATCCAGTCAGGAATTGACCTATGAGGGATGAGGGGAACGAGGCTCGGAGAAGTTACCTGATAACTTGTCTAAGGTCACACAGCTATACGTGACAGAGCCAGGATCCCACTGCTAAGCTAGCCCTAAAGCTAACATTTTTTTTCTATTTCCTTCAGTCTCTCCCTTAATTAGATAGAGCTCTTACCAAGCTGTCGTTAAGCTTGCCATCCCCCTGCCTTAGTCTGATTCCAATGTCTGCGATTATAAGCATGCAACATCCTACCTGGTTTCACTTTCTTAATGTTATCACAGGACCAGAAGTCCAGAAGACAGCAACATTTTCCCCCAAAGTCTCGCAGTTTAGTGCAGAATCAGGCTGTAAAGTCAGCTACAGTTAGCCATGGCTTCACGGCTACAGCTGCTGAAGGAACATTTTCTTTTCCTAGCAATCTCAGGTCAGAAAGACCTCAAAACCAGAAACTGCAAGATCTCTTAAAGGTCGCCTACGACCTTAACGCACAGGCATCACTGCACCTGGATCCTATTGGTCAAAGCAAAACATTAGTGAGCCTGGATTCGCTAGGGAGACATAGACTCCGCCTCCTGCAGCACTGCAGCGCCTCCTAGTGGACGAGCGAGAGACGCTGTTGGGACCATCTCGGAAAACTCCAGCACCCTCATTTCTTAGCCCCGTGCTTTTATGCCTTCCTGAGAAGATGGTAGCCTCTCATTCCTTTTCAGCTCATGTCTAATGTCCTTTTATTTTGCTACATAGCCCCACTTTACCTTAGCACAGATAGTCCCCCGTCTGGAAGACAACAATTACAGGGATCTATCAGGGAGACCGCAAAGCATAGCAACTTACTAAGTCTCTCTCCCTTTTCCTAGTCCCTGGGGCATGGACAAATTGGTCCCAGACCTGGATGTGTTTTTGAGTGCTCCTTGTGTTCCTGTTCTTTACAGGCTGGTTGGGAGAACCTTGTATGTTCTGGTTCCTCTGCTGGGTCAAGCCAGCCTCCCCTCATAGGTCTGGCTCTCCATGCCCTGCCCTACCAATGGCCTCTGCAAAGAAGTTGGGTTTCCTGGCACACTTCCAAGTCCTGAAGTGACTGAACTCCCAGTTAAGAGAAGCTGTACTCAGAAGCATGAGGGGTGGGGAGGAGTGACCAGGGTCACTGAGATAAATGTGTAAATCTTAGTTTCTGATTTTTTTTTTTTTTTTGTCTAAAAGGGGACTTGGCAGGAGAACGGCCTGAAGCACCGCAGCCATCTTGGACAGGGTGAAGCCTTTGCTAAGTGCTTTCATCAGACTGTCCCCATGAGGGGACACCTGGGACCTTCTGCAACTTGGGACCTCAACCCTGCTTTCTCAGTTGTCCCGCAGAGAGGCTGCAGATGGGAATTTAGGATTTTGTTGCCTTCTTCTGTGTGGTTGTGACCCAGATGATCACCCTTTTGCCATTTCTTAAGGGAAAACATCACAGACCGTAAATAATTCAGGAACTGAGATGTCCAAACTCCCAGGCAGGCTGACGCTACCCTGTGGGAAATTTTCCAAATTGGGCTGTGAATTGTATCATGCTCTATGGCTACCATCCTGTGCCATTCTGCCAGCTCAGCTCTCCAATACACTTGTCAGTCCTGTAAGCCATGACGCCATTTCAGGAGGCATGAAAGGACGGCTCATGAACTGTGAGGTGGTGGGAAGCGGAATGACAGACGCTGGGGAGAAATTAAGAATGAGCCAGACATGGAGTCAGGAGTGTAAGGGGGAAAGGAGGGGCTGGGAAGGGAAGGAACCCACCCAGTATGTTCTGAAATCTGCAACTGCGTGTGTGCAAGCATGTGTGCACATGTGTGTGTGTGGTGTATGTTGCATGTACATGTGTGTACAAGTGCACATGCCCCTGTATCTGCAAGCAGAGGCCAGAGGAGGAGGAGGTCAGACATCTTCCTCTATCATCTCCCACTTTATTGCCTTGAGACAAGGTTTTTCTCTCTCAGAACTAGAAGCTCCCAATTTTGACTGGGCTGACGGGTCCGATATGACAAAATCCATATTTAAGTGGGGGAAGCTGCACCCAGAAGTTTGAGGGGCGGAGCTGAATGTCCAGGGTCAGTGAGAGTTTGGCCTGCAAGATCTTGGGATTCATTTGTCTCTGTCCCAGTGTTGGAGTTTACAGACACATGCAGCCATTTGTTTGTTTGTTTAAATGTAAGTGCTGGAGATTCAAACTCAGGTCCTCATGGTGCTCAGGAAGCACTCTTACCCACTGAGCCAATTAGCCTTGTTAAAACCTTCTATTCCCACAGAACGGTGAGGAAACAGAGGCTTGGGGTCTCTAAAGATTTAGGAACGAGGGTTTGAAATGAATGCCTCCCCGCATCAGTGAGCTCCTCGCCCACAGGATTGCTGGTGGAGCAGGGGGCACAGGGAGCCTGTGTCCACTGCACTCATCTGCTCTGTAAGTCAGTCTCAAAACCATACTAAAGGATAAGAATTGGCCTTGTCATTTTACAAATAAGGACACAATTTGCCCAAAGGCACACAACCTGCAGCTCAGAGGCAGGATCTGAACTAGGGTTTCTGTGACACAGAGGTCCCTGTGAGGGCCTTTCAGCTGCATTGTGTTAACTCCTGTGTGGGTGGCCTTAGATTGGGGTACTAGCCTGAGGAGAAAGACAGGGTGGAGAATGTTCTGGGGTTTAAGCCTCGGAAGGGGGTCCTTAGTCAGAGATAGAGAAATCAGGATGGGGTGGGGCAGGTTTGGCCTCAGCGGACAGACAGTTGGGCACTTTCCATTCTGCTGGAAATACAGAGATAACAGAATCTTCAGGGTTGTCTCTGGTCTAGAACAATGGGAGCAGAAACCAGGAAGGAAGCAGAGGAAAGGCTTGAGAGAGAGCTGGCAAGACAGGGGGTGGGGAGTGGGGTGAGGGGGGTGGGAGGGTGGGGGAGAGAAGAGGCAGAGACACTGATTGATCCAGCTTCAGTGGGAGGAGGGAGAGGCTCCTAGGAGGTTGATGTTCGGGCAGGAAGGAAGAAGGCAATAGGGAGGTCAAGGGCAGGAGAGGTGTGGGCAGGAAGTGGTCCAGCTGCAGAGCTGGGAGGAGGATGAGGTGTAGTGGACGCTTTGGGATTGCCCCCCTGGTGGTTGGGAGCCCAGTGGTGGCTTGAGGAGCTGGAGACAGGAAGGGGCTGCAGATGCCTGGAGCAAGGCTGTGTGGGAGCCTCCCACATGGGTTGTCCCCGAGCACTTGAACCAGGGTTCTATAGACAACACCCTTTATGTGGCAAGTTATTTTTGCTGTGGAGCCACGTGGTTGCACCAGGTAATTATAGGGTAAAAGGAATTAAGAAAGACATAATTTCTCTCCATCAAAGCCTGTCTGTTTTACATCTCCACCTCGCTCTGGCAGGCAGCCTTTCCTGCCTTCGCAGGTGCCACTTTGATTTCAGTCACGTAGGAAAGGAATCTGAAACACTTTCAAAGCGATTAAAGGGAGGAAGCTATTGGAATGTGGCTAAATGCAATCATCACATTAACTGTTTATGGCCATAGGGCTTTCAGGACCCAAGTCCTTGGGTTAGCCCGCGGAGGGGGCTGGGTGGCTGAGAGTGCTAGCAGAGGCAGCCTTGGCAACGCAGGCCAGGTGGAACGCAGAGGGGCTGTGGAGGATGGCTCAGGGCCGGGACGGCAGAAGGCTCTGAGGAGCAGGTGGGGGACAGGCAAGGGCAGGTGCAGTGGCAGCGAAGGAGAAGGTTGGGGGACAGCTAAAGGACAGGTGGGGGGGGCAGGCAGCTAATCGAAATACTATCATGATCCCAGCTTCAGTGTGTTGAGCACCTACCAGTCACCCAGAGTGGTGGCCTCTGTCCTTTGCAGAACCTCTGGCCATGATGCCTCTAGCAGTAAAGACAGCAAACTCCAGGCACTCCTGGAGGGAAATGCTGGGTGGGAAATGCTGGGTGATGGCGTCAGTCCTGTCCACATGTCAGGCCACTGGCTGGGTCTCCAGACTCACTAATTGTGCTTACTATAGCATCAAAAAAAAAAATTTTTTTTTTTAAATATCTAGTAGTTGGACCTCTGGTTCTAAACCTAAACTATGTGGGTCAGGAGAACCATGGAAAACTGCTTCTCAAAGGTTGCAAGGCCCAAATGAATGGCTGTGCTGCTCAGAGGCTTCCAAGACGGCAAAATTCACAGGCCCTAAGTTTTAGTTCTTGGGTTGAAAAATGGAAAGCATTCAATGACTGAAGACCCCAGCAGCCGAGTCCATGAAAAGGCTCAGAATGGCGTGGTTTCCTCTCTCGTTGATAGGACCCTGCTGTGGCCATGACAACAGCTTCTCCATCCTAAGCATCTGAGCTCTGGCTGCAGATCCCAGGTCACACTGCAGGTCCCCAGGTCATGCCTCTTGTCTTCTCTACTTTACACTTCCAGGAACTGGGGACAATTTGTCTTAGTCAGAGTGCAACCAGAAGTAAAAAACCAAAACAGGATGCACACTGACAAGGAAGGTTGTTGCTTGATCCTGATTTGTGTAGGCTTTAGGGGGTGGCGAGGCAAGCCTGAAATCAGTAGGTCAGCCCTTCAGGAGGAAAAGGATGGAACTTGTCAGCATGGGCAAAAGCTGGCAGAATTCCTTCTTCTTTATGGAAAAGCCTGAGCCTTTTTTTCTCATAAGGTTTTCAACAGATAGAACAACGTGTTTTCTAAAACCGTCTCCCTTACATAAGGCAACTGATCACGGACTTTAATCACATCTGCAAAGTACCTTCACAACATGCAGATTAGCGTTGGAGGAATCGGGCACTAGAGCCCAGCCAAGTTGACATCTACAACTGGCTGTCACTTCTCCTCTCTCCATTGCATCTCACTAGCTAATGAGGCACCTGAATGGCGACAGGAGGTATGGGCTGGAGCAAGAGAAGAGGTAAGATGGCAGAAATTACCTCAGTGACTGGAGGTCTGGACCAGAGTTTCCTCTGGCATCAGCTGTAGACTGTAGCTGACCTTTTAGCACAGGTGTCTGTCAGACCTTTCTGGACTCCTGAAGTGATCTGCTTCGCTGGGCTGCACTACATAGCACACGGCTCTAAGACTCAGTGGCTTGGAACCACCATTTATTGTCACGGTCATGGGCCTGCAGGTTGATTGGAGTTTGGCTAACTTAGACTCTGCTTGTCTGCTGGGTCTGCTGGAGACAGTAGCTCCAGCTGGCCATGGCTCCAGGTTGTGGATTTGGTTCATAGTTGCTTCTGTGTCTGATCTCTGGTCCAAACCTAGGTTCAATATCTGCTGAAACAGATTCTTTACATGATGGGTCACCACAACACAGGAGGGGGAAATCTCAGCATCATATAAGCACACTTGCAGCCTTGCCAAGCTCTCCTACATCTGACTGCTATAAAATCCCCCGAAATCGCCAAGGACTGTCACTGGCCTTGGTTGAAGCCAAGGGAATTTCAATTTTGGCTTTTTAAACTTACTCTGTGAGCCACTTTCTGCTTTGAATGAACTTAGCAGAATGCCCGCTTCCCTTCTCTGGTCACTTTCAATCACACAACGTTCCCCTTAGCCTCTGAACAGCTCTAGTCAGTAATTAGAATGTTCAGACCGATCATGAGAGTCAATGATACTCACCAGTGGCCACAGGCAGGCTGTGACTGTATCTTCCTGTCATTAAGGGACCAAGGATTGGGCCTATAACTCAGCATGTCACATAAAGCCTGACTCTGCTGTGTACCTACTCTCCATAGTCCATCTAGAGCCTTCTCCTTGGCCTCTGATTCCTGTTATGTTCATTATACATTTTCTGGGTTCCTGTTGCCCCTCCAGGCAACTTCCCAGGATAGTTTCTGCTAGAGACCACTCTGGGCTCTCCCCCCTCAGCTCCCTAAAATACTTTCAACCCTTTACCCTTATAGCACATTCATGATTCAAAAGCCAATCTATTATGTCCTCAAGCAATCAGGATTGAGTCCCCTCTCTCTAAGGCCCCCATCCCTCTTCCAAGAGATCCCCTGGGTCTCCATGCCTGGCTGAGCTCCATTTGTGCAAGAAGGGCTTAGTTGCCAAGTTTGGGATAATTGGGATTTTATTTCCCCCATCTAGTCATCATCACTTTTCTCTTTCTCAGTCAAGCGTGTCCCCCGTGCTGCCTGAGATTTTGCTGGACACCACGTTTGTGTTGGAGACACATTGCCCGCCAGCTTCACTGTGCTTCACAGAGCTGGCCGCCATGGGAGCTGCTCATTAAGGTTGCTCATTATCTTGGGCTCTCTTCACTTACTCAGGTAGGTCACTTTATTCTCTTGCACAAGGAACCAAACTATTGGCTTCCTTGAGCCTCAAATCCAGAGAGAGAGTCCACAGGAGAACACCAAGATCAGAATAAGGAGTCCTGGCTGGTGCCTGAAGGCATGGTTTATGCTGAGTCCCATGGAGGATTACTTGTGAGCAATCACGGGGTGAATGTGAACACTGATTACATCTGCAGGTACCAGCCAAATGAAATGAAGTGTAACTATATAATGTTAGTCAAATTTAAAGGATTGTTATTTCTGCTGGGTGAGATCGCTACTTCCCAGCATAAGAAAATAACCTCTGAGGTCAAATCCAAATTGCCTGTTTTATGCTTCTGTGAATCTCAGTACAATACAAGAAAGCTCTTGATGGAGGAAGCAGGTCCCATGGACAACCATCTGTGCCTCTTCACTGTTCCCTGTGACCCATCTGAGTGGTGGTCCAGCCTGTCTTAGCTGTGAACTTAAGTCTGTCATCTGTGGCTGGAGGGAGCTGGTCACCCCCAGGGGAAGGGGAGAGGGCTCACATGGTTCCCCAACCCTGCTCTGATGTCAGAAGGTTCTTTGGCTCTGAGGGTTCTTCTAGACTCAGAGGGGCCAGGCTGGTCATGACCTTACCTTGCTCTAGCTGGTCTCTACACCCTTCACATCCCATAGGGATGAACTCATCCTTGAAGGTGTCAAGCTGCACTAGTTGTTTTTCTTGCTGCTGCTTGATGCTCAGTCACCTGTTTGCTGTCACTCTTGCCACATGGGGTGACAATGAATTGTTTGCTCCTCTTTTCTGCTTCCACGCTGTGAGTAACTCTAGGCTTAGCTATAATTGATCCCCAAGACCCATGATGCACAGCAGAAGACCAGCCCATGCCAGAGGAAGTGCTGGAGGCAAAAAAGAAAGGAACCAATATCCTACTTCCTCCCCAACAGCATCCAAGTGACCTCTCCTGGAAGTCTCCACATGAGGCTAGGATGCAGCCTTGTCACAATATTCTATAGAGAAGCTGAGTGGTAATTGATTTTTAGAGATGGCCTTGTTCCGGGGCTCCATGGAAATGCTTGCTGCTGATGAACTGGATATCATTCTCGTGTGCTGAGGGTGCTGGCCAAGTGGCCCATGGCTCTACTGACTTGGTGGCCAGAGAATCCACTGAGAGCTGACCAGCCTCTGGAAGGAACTGGGTTGCTAGATGAGTCTGGCAGGAAAGAACTGTCAAGCATCTCAGCAATGAGCTGACTCCCCAGAAGAAGTAAACATCCGTCCCAGGGGCAGTCAGGGTATACAGCATTGCTCAAAAGCCAGGACTTGGGTTCGTGAGAGGCTAGCTCAGATAGTCATGGTCCTGGGAATGGTCAGAAAGCTGGAATCAAGTTCTCAGTTGCCATATCGTCTTTCTCTGTGACTTTGAATAGTTCCTACTCTCTAGACCTCAGTTTCCATATGCATATACTGTAACATTTAAGTGTTTAAATTCTTAGTCCACTACCTAGGATCAGATTCTAATTTGCTAGTTTTTAAGGTTTTTTTTGTTTGTTTGTTTTAATAAGGAAGACCCTGAGACAGCTACTTTTCCTAAAAAGGGTCATCTACTTCACAGATCTGTTGTGAATATTACATGACTCCACACAAATGTATTTTCATACACACACACACACACACACACACACACACACACACACACACACTTCCTGAGATGTAACTAGTGCAATGCAAATATCTACTGTAGGTATTACATCTTCACCGTCATCACTGGGCTAGCACATCAGTCTCAAAAGCGTTTGTGGACTGAGGTAGGTGTGTGAGAAAAACTTCCAGGACGTGATCAAACAGAAAGCCACATGTCTGTGCTGCATATCCACAACTGGTCAATATTTATCTTGGAGGATGTTCGTCTCTCCTTCTGAAGCAGTATTCTTGCTATTCCTTTAGTGCTAGAACATCATTCTTAAACAAAATATTAAGCTGTTGTGGATTTAAAGGCATGTCCCATCTGGCAAAACAAGAAGCTGGAGCCCGTAGGACGCACTCATATATCACTTATCTCACTTGCTCACTCCTTGCTCCCCTTACTGATGGTGACAAAGATGACATGAGGAGGATCCTAGTACAGGACAAGTGAGCTGACCAAGGTCATGAGGCTGTCCCCACCTCCCGGGGCTCTAGGAATCGGTGCTGGCCCTTGCTTAGGTTTAGATGGCTGCCCCCCAGGGAAGGAAAGGGTGTGATGGTGCTTTTCAGTGAACTTCTGCAATGTAGGGCCAGAGGAAATGATAAAAGTTTAGTTCAATTCCATGGAAACCTTACTGCACATGGCATTACAGAGAACATCCATCCCGGCACCATGGCCATCTCTCTCACCCCCACCAACATCCAAAGTAGGGCTTCTTATCCTCCATGGTGCTGTCACTGTGCTCAGGCCATTCCTAGGGCTGGTAATAAGTTTTTAACTCAGATCCTAGGGTGCCTCCTGGGGAACAGGATGCTCTACTCCCCCTCTTCTTTCTGACTCTCAGCATGGCATCTGGCTCATAGTACCCACTGAATGCCTGCTGATCTATGCATGAGCTTGTGAATTTGTTCAGACTCATCCAGGAAAGCTTGTTAAACACCCAGCATACATTGCCTGCCTCAAATCCAAGATGCTAACTAGTTCAGGACTTAGGGAGGAATCTGCTTCCTCATTTGCTTATTTTCTTTCTTTCTGTCTCTGTCTCTCCCAACCTCCCTCCTCTCCTCCTCTCCTTCTCAGCCCTTCCTTCCTCCCTCTCTCCCTCCCTTCCTTCCCTCCTGTACTAGGGATTGAACCCAGAGCATTTACATGCTGGGCAGATCTACCACTGAGCTATGCCTCCAGCCCCTGAAGTTTGGTGAAGGGAGGGGAGGAGCTTTGCCTGTGCAGCTCAGGTTAGCCTCAAGCTTGCAACACCTCCATGTGCTAGTATTACAGGTGTGTATCTAGAAACCTTTGCTATTCAGCCCTGCCTTCCCTCCCACCCCACCCACTGCCCTTTAATAAAACCTGCCTTTGGGAAAGTGGACTTTGCTCATCGCCAGGGCAGAAGACTCGCTATTTTATTCTATGTGCCATGGGGAACCAGTGAGCAGATGTGAGGAGGGGATAGGAAGTCGTCTGGGGCTGTGCTTTATAAAACTTGCCCAGTGCCACTGCCCCTCCCCACGCCCCTTTGGGTCAACAAGACTGATTTTGAAAGAGAGATTCTTGACAGACATCACTGCGCTGCAGCTGCGGCAGGCCTGCTCCTTCTCAGCCTTTGCAGCCTCTCTGACAGCAGGCAGGCCATTAGGGGCTCCCTGGCCTTCCACGATGGCTTGTTAGCACATTTAAGCCCTTTGTAGGAGGCTCTCCTCTGTGTAATTGGGCCTTCACTCTGCTGCGCTTCCTGGCCATAGTGCTTGTTAGCTGTCATGCAAGGCTGCGGATTTGTGGAGTAGCCAGCAAAACCGTGTTGTTTATAGCCAGCCCTGCTAGGTGAGGGCCCCGTGGAAAGGCGCCAATAATACAGGGGCCTGCCTTGTTGAGGAGGAGGAGGAGGAGGAGGAAGGAAGGAAGGAAGAGGAAGGAAGGAAGGAAGGAAGGCAGGAAGGCTCAATTGCAAGTGGGCAAAGTGACAGAATAGAGATCTCACCTGAGGTTTGTACAGAGCTCAATTCAGTGTGTTTCATGCTCAGGAGACTGCAGCTATCCCAGGGGAATGATCAGCTGTTTTCAGCTCTGACATTCCTTCCTTGGACAGTTTTTACTAAGCTGTTTGGAAGCACGAAGATAGCAACTCCATAGAAGGAAGCCAGAAGCAGTGCAGAATTAGAACCCAGCTTCCCCCTCCCGCCCCTCCCCCACCCCGGAGAAGAAAGAGAGAAGTTTTTCACTCTGGCCAGTTTGAAGAGAAATGCTGTGGCATCCTGTGCCTAGCTCCTAGGTCTTGGATTTGGGAGAGAGCCCTCCTGTGTGTTTCTCCCCCTACCTCTTTGCCTGATCACCAGAGAGCAACGTCTAGTCTCTGCAAAGCTATCTCAGACCAGGGATTTCAGTAAGAATTCTAACCAGGGGTATGAGAGAAGTCTTTGTCAAAGGGGAACAGAAAAGAAATTGGAAAAAAAAATAAAGGGGCTGTGGCCATTCTGGATCCTCAGGTTTACCAGTGGCCCTCCAGTGGCCCTCCAGAGCTCAGACAGATGGACAGCAGGACCAAGAATGGGGGCACTGGGCAGCACACAGGTCTTCAGTGAACAATAGGCAGCCTCTATGGCAGACGTTCACAACCAGACTTTGCTTGCACCAGTGGTTCTCTGGGAACCTCTGCCACACACCCTATATACACGACCTTTTCTGCTATGTCCTGTGGTGTGCCCCAGAGGCTGACCTATAAGGGGAAACACTACCCATGGTTCCTTGCTGAATAGCTGGTTTGTTGGGTTGGGCCAATTGGCCATCAATGGAAAGCTGAAGCTTCTTTGAAGACTCTGGATTTCACTGGGGTCTACACACCTGACTTCCTCCCTCTCCCTTCCAGGTCCATGGTGGCGATGCCTCTTCTGTGGCTGGGATATGTGTGTCACTCCCACCCACAATCCTGAGAGAAGTCTGTTAGATTTGGGTCTCTTCTTTGGCTTCATCTAAGTTGAGTTCTCTGTCCTGCCACTTCCTGACTGACAGAGCTTCTGTTCTCCAGGCCCTCTCACCTCGAGCAAGGCCTCTTTCTTCTGATACTAGCTTGCTTCTGACCTTAGGGAAATTCTAGCCTTGGCACAATATAGGGGTGAGCGGAGGCTGTGAAGGAATGGATAATATAATTAGAGGTTGAAAGGAGAAACTGGAGATCAGCCCTCAGCACTGGGTCTCATGAGGGTACTCATAGCATGTCATCTGGAGTGTCTATGTGGTACCCCAGCTTTTAGGAGACCTGGTTGTTGTAACCAAAGATCCTGTTGACTAAGGAAGGTCCAGAACAAAACTGCCAAAGGAAAGATTCCATTGGCATTTACAATGGGAAAATGGCATGTCTAGTCAGGAAAAATCATAGGCTACTTGGAGAAATTTTATGTACAGAACATTCCCTTGGAATCCAGGAGCACAATATGAGCAATTAAGGCCACCGTGACAAGTGACAGGACTGAGAGGCCTGTGTCGGGAGATGCCAGGGGAAGGTGTGTCTAGGAGGGCTTCTAGGAGAGAGCAGACTCACCCACCCTGGGAGAACATTCTGGAGAGGGACTAGTGGAGGTGATGGTAAGAAAGATTCAGAAAGTTCAGAGTCCAGACGGTAGGAGGCATGTTCCTTATAGTATGCAGTATCATCTGCCTCAGGAAGAAGAAGCCAGAGATGAGAGGAAGCTATTTTCCTCCTTCTGCCTGCCTGCTCCTTCAGATATGGCCATCCTTGGGGCATGGGATCTGGCTGCTGCGGAAGACATGGGAGCTTCTATTGGAAGACCCAGGCCAGGAGCTGATGCACAGGATGAACTTAGCCAAAGTGGACTGAGGTTTATAAAAGAAGACACTTTACCTTCATCATGGTTCCTGGATCTCATAGACATACTATCAACCATTCAAGAGGAAACCTTATCTATCACCATCCAACTCTGTTTTTATTGTCAAAAATATTCTCTGTACCAAAGTTATCAATGGCATAGACTCGCCTAGCTTGGGTGGATGGTGATGTATTCAGGATGCCCTTTGCTATTCAGAATGAATTCTATCTTCACCAGGCTGAAGGAATGAATGGATTCTAGTTTCCATTGGTTTCATTGAAGCCAGAGAAGACGTTATCATGAGAATGAGTTTGTCACCCCTGTGTGGGCACAAAGAATGTAGCCAGATCGTGAATATGGGCACTGACATTTCCACAGACTACTCCAGGGTTCTCAGAACTTGTGGCCACTAGCACTTGGGTCCTTGAGCACACTGATGGCCTATTTGTGGTTCTCTTACTTTTTTAGGGTATCATAACATATTTGAGCACACATGTGGTGTACACATCTGGATTTTAGAATATCCCTTAGCAATGAACACCAGGAAGGTCATTTAGGAAAGGACAATGGCACATACTAGGTCCTTCGTGCTTCCTGGTAGAAGCTGATTCCCAGACTACGGGCCTTCTTTCTCATGCAGGCATTTGCCAAGTCTCAGCTCAAAAATTCTTTATAGCACAACTTATTGGGAAGTGTAGGAATCACCTTCAGAGCAACCTTAGCAAGTCAAGACACATTCCTGTTCTCTAATCATTCAGCACATGCTTTTTGAGTGACTATTAGATTATATTAGGTGCAGGGGAGATAATATAGGACAACAAAGACATCAGCCCTGGGGAAATTTGCATTCTGAAGATGCAGACAAAGAAGGAATAGATGTGTAAGTTAATGGTGGGCAATGAATTGAATGAAGAAAAATGGAACAAGGGTGACATGAATTATTGCTATTTTAAATGAAGGGGTCAAAGAGGTCACCACTGAGCAATGACATTTGAGTATAGACCATGAAGAAAGCCAAGCGAATACACAAGAGAACAGTTTTTGTAAAAGAGATGGCAAGGGCAGAGGACTCAAAGATGGGAGTCTGTTTAGGATGTGCAAAGGGCCTGGGTGTGTGGGAATAAAGGTGGCGTTCTGGCTGCAGTGGAGTGAGCAAGTACAGAGAGGAAGGTGGTAAAGTGAGAGGCCACACCTCTCTCCCATCTTGTGACTCTCAGCTCCTAAAACCCCCGCTGTGAACATTGTCTTCTCTTTTTTTCTGGAAAGGTATTGATTCCACATTGGCAGCTTTCAGAGACATACATCCTTCACTTATGTCGTAAGTGCTGACATCTTCCACTTATGTCGTAAGTGCTGACATGGCTGGACTGCAATATCAGCTGTCACCAGCAGTTGCCACTACTGTGGCCATAGCCTCCTGTTCAATAGGTTTCTCCTTTACGAAGGTTCCTTTCCATGTACACAGCTCATTTATGTGGGTGCATCTTGGGAGCCAGGTACCATGGAGGGCGGCCACTGGACTTCAGTGATTAGATGCGGATGGCTGGAGTATAAGCTCAAGGTTATAATGAGATGACCCAGAGGACGAACCTCTGGCTGTGGGATAGCAGAGAAGCAAGTGCCCACTCTGATCCCGCTGTTGGGGACACTGCAGGCTCTATCCCTCTACCTGTCCCCTCCCCATCCATCCAAGACTTCAGCTATGTGACATCATTTTGTTACTGGTGGTGGTGCTGAGGCTACTCCCATGGCAACTATCTACTCCGTATCAAAGTTCCTGAACACCCACCACCACCTCTACCAAGTTCCATCTTGCTGTGGTATCTCCACAGGTCTCAGGACTGAATCTTTGAACCCCAATTTCCTTTTGAGGACTCTAACAGGCAGAGACATGGTGGTACTACCCAGTATTATGTTGGTCACTAAGCTACTGTCCCTCACCAGAGAGCCTGCCCTTCATTTCCTAAGCTGGAGTTGAGATGGCAAGAGGCCTTTTTATAATGCCACTGGTTTCTTATGGGGTTTGGCCCAAAGTGGGAGCTAGGGGTAGAAAGAAGGAAGAGAGGTTCCTGTCCTCTATTTTGACAAGTTACTCCTGTAGAGGCCCATTGGAGACAGTCTCTCAGGACCCTTGCTGCCTTTGCTCAACCTTTGGCCCAGCTGCCACAGCTGCTGAATGTCTGCTGGCTTCATTCTCTGAGTGTCTGTGTCCCCCACCAAAGGCAGGGGAGAGTCCCCTTTCCTTTTCATATCTTCTGGAGAGTACTGCCAATTCTCTTGTTTTCTTAATTTGTGCAGCCCTATCTACTTGCCTGTGAAGAGCTCCTCAGAAACACCCTCCTCATTACAATGTTAAATTAAAATTTAGTAGATGAGGCACATAGCAGAATAAACTTTCAATTAAAATATACACACTGCGTTGTGTGCAGGGAAAGTGGAGAGAACTCCCCGTGTCTTTGCGGTGAATGTGCTGGAGATTTCATTTTGCTATGACATCTCCTTGGAATTACACTGCTAATTGATCACATTGTGTCTTTCTGTTATTTAAACTTTCAATAAAACGGAGATTAATGGAAGGTGTAATCCTCCCGGGCAGAACAAATATTCCCATTGCTCATGTCAGGTACAGAAATGAAAGCACTCTGCTAACAGCATTTTTGCATTCCATTTGAGCACACGAAGTTAATCATGAGAGATTCAGTGATTCCTTAATTGCCTGAGTGAAAAAAAAGATTTCCTACCCCATTTCTCACCCCAAATAGCTGCCCTTGTCAGAGTGGAGTGAAGTGGCCAGATAAGAGGCAGAATCAGGCATCAGAGCCCAGTGTAGCTGGTGTGTGTGTTCAAGGACATCATCCACCATGTTGTCTGAGAGTCAGTGCGCAGATCAAAAGGGACTGGAACTGGGAAGGGTCATAAGCCAAGGGTACTCTGAACCAAACTGTGATTTTTGTGGACGTGAGATATAGGGGGAAGCGTTCCTTGTGGCTTGAGACTCCTAGGTGGGAGTGACATATGCCATATCAAGCAGCCAGTTAGATAGCAACTGCTCTAAACTAGTGATCGTTGACGGGCTCCTTGAATGTACTATGCTTCAGTTTTCCTTGCTGTTCTTGGAAACAATAATTGTTACTGTCTCTAGGATTATTGTGGTTTGTTTTGGGGACTGATGTGAAACTCTCTGAATGGGTCTCAGTTCCTCCTCCTGCCCTGCAAGCATTGGTTAGCAGCACTATTATGCTGGAGCTGACACTCTTTTCCAGGATGTCTATGCCAAGTTCAATGGCCCTCGAGCACATCCTGTAGAATCAGTTCATGAGATGTTGATTCCCAATCACTGTATCTCCTCATCTCTACTTCCTTCATTATGAGGTGGAGATGGTGCTGCTTGTCTCCAAGGCTGTTATATCACAGTGTGGGGGAACAAACGATGAGGAGGAGCCAAGATGACTGAGCTCCCGTTTTATCCCAGGCTCTGTGGAATAGATCCACCTCCCTCACTTCTAAAGTAGCTAGTCCACAGCTCCCTAACCAAGAACTTGCTCACGGGCAGTGGTGGCATGTGATAGAGGGGAGATGTTCACAACACAGTTGACCAGGAAGCAGAGTGTGAGACAGGAAGCACCCAGGAGTCATAGGACCCTGTAGCTGGAGAGCTTTTCTCCAGGTCCCACCAAGCCCCGACATCCGACAGCCCACTTATAAAATAAAAACACAGACGCTAACATTATTTAAACTGTTTGGCCTAATGGCTCAGGCTTCTAGTTATCTAGTTCTTACATCTTAAATTAATCCATTTCTATAAACCTATACCTTGCCACGTGGCTTGTGGCTTACTGGCATCTTCACATGCTGCTTGTCAATGCGGCTGGCAGTGTCTCTCTCCACCTTCCTGTTCTCTTAATTCTCCTCTCTGTTAGTCCCGCCTATACTTCCTACCTGGCCACTGGCCAATCAGTGTTTTATTTATTGACCAATCAGAGCAATTTGACATACAGACCATCCCACAGCAGGGCCCTATTAGCCATCAATGATCAATTTCTTCTTGGAGGCTAATCTCCTGAAATTTCCACAACTTTGCCAAACTATAGCATCCCTCACCTGCCACAGTGGTAGATGCACAGCAGCTGGACTATAAGATCAGATAGAAAGGTTGTGACATGGTGACAGACATTCCAGCTGAGTCACATCTGCAAATCTGGGTGGGTACAACACCCAAATGGATCCAAAGTCTCTAAGACATGGATTTTGGTTAGTGTATGGATCACCTGGCTTTATGTCCATCCAGCCCCATGGTCTATTTAGCAATGGTTACATGTAGGGTAAGGTAGGACAGGGTCATGGGGTATATAAAAAGGCTGCTTTTCCAACAAAAAAAAAGTGTAAGTGGAAAAAATTTCCATCAGACATGGGCATAAGGGAGAATAGAAGCCATGAACACCTCCTACACACCTTTAAACTTCCATAAATGGGGTGTGAGCAGTGGTGTATTAGTCAGTATTAACAGATGGCTCTCAGGAGGGGTAGGGAGAGAGCCCTGATGTCAATGTTTGCTACTTCTATGGTGTGACCAGGTGTAAGTTACCAATAAGATTGGAAATGTCCTGACCATTTAGAAGTTGTCGATAATAGTAAAATTGGAAGACTCAAATATATCAATTAAAAATAACAGGTAAGATGACATGGAAGAGCTTCAAAACCCCCAGACTTGTCTTTTTATCCTTTAGCATGGCCTCCCTTCAGTTCTAAGCAGCAAAATATTCTGGGTTCACCACCTCAGAGAAGGTACACGGGATAGGGGTGGGGAATGGTGGAAAGAAAAAGTGTTCTGAATTCTTATCCCAGATATTATGTTCTCAACTAACGTTATCCGACAGAACTGAAAGCTCGTTGACACTTAGACACAAATGTGAGAGACCAGGAGGTTGAGAGGCATGGCCACCACCTCACGTCTAGAACATCTAGAACATCTCTAGGTCCTAGGGGGAGGGAAAGAAAACACTGAAGAAAGGCTGAGTGGCCTCCGTGTCCCGGCTAGAGTACCCTGGCCCCTGCCTTCTAGACACAGAACTGCAGAAGTAGTTAGGGTGCAAGAACAGAGGTAGCCATCCTCTTGGGGAAGCCCCAGACATGCCTAAGTAAATTACAGATAAGGTAGATGAGGTCACAGGCTAGTCATGTAAGATAAGAGAGGTCTGCAGACCTGAAGGAGCCTGATATGTGGTACATGTGAGGAGCAGAGAGCATGATGGGAATAACAGGGATGCTGCATGGACAGGCCACACCAGCATGTGATTGTGGTGAAAGTGAATGGGCAGGCCTCTGGCTTGAATGTCAGATGTACTGCCACTCCTGCAGAATAGGAAGGTAGAAACTAAATAAAATTACAAAGTAATTAAGTTAGTCCTATTTTCAGGCCTTAGCTTATATAGACTACAATTGAAATTGCAAGCCTCCACTTAGGCCATTTTTCTGTAAAGGAACAGATATCAAGTATCTTAGATGTTGAGGGCCTTAGACAGTAATATCGATCCCTCCTCCTCTTTTTCCATTTGAAAAATGTAACAGAGGCAAGTATGGTAGTGCAAGCCTGTAGTCCCAGCCCCTGGGAGGCAGAAGTAGGAGGATCAGAGTTTAAGGCCATCTTCAACTACAGAGCATGTTAAGGTTCAACCTGTGCAACATGGGACCCTGTCTTAAAAAGACAGAAGAGAAACGGGGAGGAAAAGGAGGTGATGGAGGTGGAGGCCTGCCCCTTAGGCCTGTTGCTGTAGTATGGATCTGCTCTTTGAAGCTCTCCCTGGGACAGAGAGATAAGAAACAATATGTTCTGTGACTTGACATCTCCCTGCTTCTTGCAACATGTATGCTGTGTTGGGCTAAATCACATGATGTAACATACCTCCCCTAAAAGGCTGCAAAAGCAAGACTTTTATTTGTTTTGAGGATTCAGCTGAGACTCCTCAGGGCGACTGCTGAAGAGGCACTCTGAAGACTCATCTCCTAAGAGGCTCCTCTCTCTCTCTCTCTCTCTCTCTCTCTCTCTCTCTCTCTCTCTCTCTCTCTCTCTCTCTCTCGCTTCTCTCTAGGCTGCAGAGTGTAGAGGGAAGCCTCTCCTTCCCCCTAAGGCTCCATTGTGCTCTGGTCTGTCTAGTATTCTTCCCCGGCACCCCCACCTTGAGGCCCTTTCATTCTAATAAGCCTCATTGAAGGAAATTGTATGTCAGCTTCCTTTGTGAGCTATGCTGGATCGTTTTATGTCAACTTGACACAAACTAAAGTCATTTTCGAGAAGAAAACCTCAACTGAGAAAATGCCTCCATAAGACTGGGCTGTGGTTAAGCCTGTAGGGCATTTTCCTAATTGGTGATTGATGGAAGAGGGCCCAGCCTATTGCAGGTGGTTCCATTCCTGGGCTGATGGTCTTGAGTTCTATTAAAAAAAAAAAAAAAAAAAAAAAAAAAGCAGGCTGAGCAGCCATGATGGGAAAGGCAGTAAGCAGCACCCACCATAGCCTCTGCATCAGCTCCTGCCTCCAGTTTCTTGCCCTATTTGAGTTCCTGGCCTGGATTCCTTAGATGATGAACAACAGTGTGGAAGTGTAAGCCAAATAAACTCTTTCTGTTTCATCAGAGTAATACTAATCCTAAGACTTGGACCAACTGCCATTGTTCATATCTTTCTATAGGGAGGTGGGGAGAAAAAATACGTAAGCAGCACCTTGGCTCACAGATTTGGCCCAATGGCTATTCGTTTCACCTCTGTGATCTCTGTGAGAAGCATCTCTTCCATCAGGCAAGAGAAAGTCCCCTTGGCCCTGACCTCTTCTCTCCAATGCTCTAGCCCACTAGGCTGCTGTCTCCATAAAACTTTCTCTGAGGTAACTGTAACGCTCTTGTATTTTTTTTTTTTTCACCAAGCCAGGGACATTCTTGTGCAATAAGAGCCAGTTAGCACAAAATACATTTCCTTCTCAGAGGAAAAATACTCTTTCCCTGGATTAAGGCCACAAATAGACTTTACACCTGGCTGTCAAATGTTTCCCCATCCCCACTTTTACAGTGCTAGGGTCGGAGGGGGCAGGACTTAGACATGCTAGGCAAGGCTCTATCTACTACTGAGCTGCAGCAGCCCCTGGCTGTAGAATAAACTCTTTGCACGGCAGGAGACCCGCTATTCCTTCCACCTTTGGTCAACACAGGGGCACTGTCCTTCACTTCTAGAAGGCTCCCAAGCAAATATAGTGGGTTCACAACTTCAAGAGCAAAGCCAAAAGTTACTAGAAGGCTCCCAAGCAAATATAGTGGGTTCACAACTTCAAGAGCAAAGCCAAAAGTTACAACCAGCACACAAAAGAGGAAAGAAGGATTTTATTACCTTCAGGTAGGAGGGCAAAGCTTCTAGAGATGGTGTGCTTTCCTTGATAAAAGAAAAAGAGAAGAGTTTATTAGGGGAGGTCTATACCTGTTTGTGTGGAGGAAGCACTTTGGGAAGGGTACCTTTCTACATGTGCTCAACTTAAGGTATATACTTTTGAACATACTGGCTAAGGTCATAATTTGAGAATAAAGTATAATGGAAAGGAAAGCCTCCCATGTAAATCAGAATGATGCGAAGGCAATGGAGAGATTCTCATCTGCAACAGGAACTTGCTGGTCACATCTGGCTTTCATTGTCGTTGACAGTTGGCAGCTATGACGGGCTGAGAAAGCAAAGCACGAGGCAGCCTGGCTTTTGGCAGATAGGAAATAGAAGCTCCAGCAGACTAACCTCTTCCCCACTCCACCCCACCCCCACCTCGTCCCCCCACCTCAACCCACCCCTGTGGTATCAGCCTGCTTTATCCATATCATCCCAAACAGTTTTCAAGCTTCCTATTTATGACCAAGGGAAAGGGCACCCACAAGGAAGAGCTAAAACAGAGATTATGAACAAACCAAATCTTCTCTACATTTCCCTTTGTCAATTTAGCATCCTTTGTCTGTTTATTCCTGTCTTTGAGGGACCATCTTCTGGGATGTAGGAACACTGATAGTTCATGATGGGGCTGGGCTATGGCTGGACCAGAGTTACTCCTGGGATATCCTAAATGACTTCAGGGCAGCTAGAATTAGAGATTTTATTGGGGAAGCAGCCCGTCCAGGCATTTCCTTTGTCAATTGCTTTGTTTCTTATTTGATATTGAAAAGCAGCACATGGGCCCAGATGAAGAGCTAGACAACAAAGAAGAGGAAGTGCCATGCTGATATGAAGTTGATGTGAGACCCTGCTGTCCTTGACAAGCACTCAGGCAGCCTCTCTGAGAAAAGTTGCCAGGCTGGGCACTAAACCCACTATTGAGAGGGGATGGTGCTAGTCAAGCTGCTCACCAGCATGGATACTGTGGTGGTCTTGGTGTCCAGCAAGTTTGTTCTGTAACCAAGTACTAAGGGTTAGGGAACATCCAAGGCTTGGATCTGAAGGGTCAGTCTCCCCAGTGTTGGGTGGATCTCATAGCCTCAGATGCCTATATTGTCAGAGGGTCAGAGAGTCACAGGAAGTCACAGGCTGAGCCCTGTCATTGGCTTCTGTCTGGACTTTGACCCCAGCCACTGATACATCCCTGATCTATCCACAGGCAGAGTTTGGAGTTGTACATCAAGCCTCAGCCCTTTGTGCTGTGTGACAAATGCAAGCATGCACAGGAAACTTTGGGTGTCCATGTTCTATGCTGTGAACATAACTCAGAACTGGTTCTCTTGTCTGGAGAGAAGGGGCAGGCCAGGAAGAATGGTATGTGTGTGTGTGTGTGTGTGTGTATGTGTGTGTGTGTGTGTGTGTGTGTGTGTGTTGCAAAAGAAGGTGATGTGGAGTAAAGGTCAACTCTCTCCTTCTTTGGTGTTAAAACCATTCAACCTCAGAGTACTGAAGAAATCACCAATCACCCCACAAATGCCATGGAATAATCCTTTTGTACACTGAAGATTTGTCACTCAGATTGTCTTTAAAAAAAAGATGACTTACAGATAGCTAGGCAGGCAGTATAGACAGGACAGCTAGAGGCAGAAAGGATTCTGGAAAGAAGAAAGGCAGAGTCACAGGAGTAAGAGGGGCCACCAGGAGCCACAAAAGAAGCAGGACATGCTGGAGGACAGATAAAGCCATGAGCCATGTGGCAGAATGTAGAATAATAAAAATGGGTTAATTTAAGTTGTAAAGGCTATTTATAATAAGCCTGAGCTATCAGCCAAGCATTTCTAATTAATATTAAGACTCTGTGTGGTAATTTGAAAGTGGGCTCATGGGACAGGAAAACTCTGCCTACACACAAGCAAACAGCAACCCCTCAGCCCATGTGTCCTTAACTCCTATGTGTTGAAGCCTTAATTCCATCTTTTCTGGGACATGGGTGGCTAACTGGGGGCTCAACCCTTGAGGATTCACAGTGAAGTTGGACCAGGTGGTATGGGTTGCAGACATGCTGAGGAGTCTGTGATCCTATGCTGGTGCTCCTGGGGGTGATCTGAAGACTGAGCCAGAGCAGGCAGTGAAGGCTGCAGGTCATAACAGCTGAGCACTCAAGTGGATAAGCATATCTGACACCAGTGAGCCCTGCTTATCCACAGCTTTTGCAGACACCAATGGCACGGGATTCTGGAGCATGCTAGTGGAGTCTCAGCAACATTTATCTAAAACAGTGTGCCTTCACTCTCCTAGGAACCAACGCTCCCTTCCACCTGGTGCATTTGCAAGGGCTTACTTGTAAGTGCATACTATTTAGAGGGGTATTTTCTTGCCCTCTAAACTCTGTTGATGATATTTTTCCCTTAGTGATTGTTAAAATAGACCTGGCCACTCTCCTCTGTAAAGTCTTTGCCTTTGGTGAATTCAAGCTGAACATAGAGTGAGTCTCATTTCTTAATATTTGTTCTCTCTGCAGTTCTGCCCTTCATCTTGGTACACAGGTTGCTTACATGTGTGTGCATGCCCTCCCCCATCTTTCCAGCTATTGTTACAACATACAAATGCTTCTGTATTTCCCTTAGCCTAGTGGTCAATTGAGCATCATTCCTCTGGGCCATCTGGTCAACCCCTGTCTTCCTGATCAGCAGCAATGTTCTCCAGGCCACAGTCTATGACAGGTTCTAGGCCTTTGCACATACCATTTTCTTTTCTTATAGTCAGTGTCCTCTTTCCTATCTGGTTAACCCTTCCCAAACTTACTCAACATCTGGCAAACATTTATCCTTTCATAGGCCCCTCTTGACCTGCCACCATCTCAGTGACTTTGCCTCAGTCCTCCAAGTCACCTTAGTTTGTCTTTTCTCCAAGGTTACACTAAATTTCAACACCTTCAAAATGAAGCTTTACAAAATTTCAAGACTAAATTGACTGATTATTTTCCTGTTACTAGGAAAGTATGCATCTTTTAACCAAGCATCCTGTTTTGTTTTTGTTTTGTTTGTTATAAGAATGCCAGATTTTATGTGTGGCATAGTAAGAACTGGTATGTGGATTAACACATTGAAATAGCCCTAAGATTGCAGTTGACTAAACCATAGCACATCAATGTTCTGGGATGGAATGCAGCTACTAAAAAGAAAAGTTAGTGTTCCTTGGAAGATCTGTAATATATTATCCAGTATAACAATTTTCTCAACAATATAAGTGGCATAATCACACACATACACACACACACACACACACACACACACACACACACACACAGCAGGAATGGAGAAAGTCAGTAAACTTGCTACACAATCACGAGGACCTGAATTCTGATCCCAGCACCCATATAAAAGCAAAGTACAGTAGCACATGTCTGTAGCCCCAGCACTTGGGGATAGAAGAGACAGTCTATCACTGAATCTCACTGCCCAGCCATTCTAATCAAATCGGCTCCAGGGTCAATGAAGAGATTCTGTCTTAAAAAAGAAAATGGAGACTAAGTGAAGAAGAAACCTAGTGTTGATCTCTGATGTACACACACACACACACACACACACACACACACACACACACACACACACAGGAATACACAACACACACACACACACACACACACACACACACACATCAAAAAATAAAGTAAATTCCCTATAACCTACTTTGGTGTGTTTATATGTAACAGAGAGAAGTATGTGGGCTTACCCAGCAAAATGATTAATATCAGTAACTTTGAGAGTGAGATGCAAGATTGATGGGCAGGGACTGGTGAGATGGCTCAGTGGTTAAAGTGACTACCATGCAAGCTTGACAACCTGAGTTCAATCCCTGGATCCTACCCTGGAAGGAGAGAACAGACTCCTGAAAGCTGTCCTCTTATCTCTGCATGTATACCACAGTACACCTGCCTGCCTCTCCCCTGTACACACACACACACACACACACACACACACACACACACACACACAGTATACATACATACATGTACAAATATATAGTTAAATAAAAAGTTGAACAGGTGGGTCGGGGGAGTTCATCAGCTTTTCTTTGTGAATCTCTGCATTCTTCAGTTTATTATAATGAACACCCACTTCTTACATAAGTAGAAAAAAATCCAACAAAAGGGCAAATGTTGCCTCTGTTTCAAAGTCTTAAATTCTCATCTAGCAGTGAGCCAGCTTGTGTCCTCTATCTTCTAGGGAATATAGATACAGGGAAACATAAATTTGCACTTGTCCTCCTCAGAGGCAATTATTCTCCAATACGCTTAGAAAAAGTCTATTTATTACAATATACGCTACACTTTTCAGTGAAACATAAGGAAATCTCATACTCTACAGCAGGAGTGTGCACTTGAGAACTTGCTCCTGAGTGGTCTTTATTAAACTTCTACAATTTTGTCAATTTGGTGGGGAAAAAACCTGCTTACAGTTTTAAATTACGACTGACATGAGCCATATGTATTTGTTTGCTCTGTAGACCACTTTTCTGTGTGCTTTGGTGATTTCTTCTATTTACTGGTAAATACTGCTTCCTTCATCTATGCTGTCAAATTTACGTGCAGCCAGCACTTCCTTATTATTCTTTGGATATCTGCACCAATTTATATTTCTAATTTTGGGGGTCAGTATTGTTAGCAATCCATCTATTTTGTTTTTTCAAAAACCAGACTCCTTGTTTCATTGGGTTTATTTTTCTGTGTTGTTTTCTGTTTAAAACTTATTGATTTTTGTTCTTCTGGTTATATTTTACTCCCTTCTGCTTGGCTTGAGTTTATTTTGCTATTTTTCCCTTTGGCTCTTGAAGTGGGGGCTTAGATGTCGATCTGAGACCTTTGTTTTCTGGTACACACATTTAGAACTGTAAATTTCCTGCCAGCAGTCTCAGTGTCCACGCAAGTTGGTGTGTGCTAGTTTTATCTTCATTTAGTTGAGTATTTTTCTTTTTTCTTTTCTTCTTTCTCTTGAGATTTCCTCTTTCACAACAGGTTTTTAAGGGTGTGTATTGTTTAGCTTTCTAGTGTTCAGGAATCTTCTGGTTATTTTTATTGCATTGATTTCTAGTTTGATTTCATCGCACTCAGAAAACATACTGTGTATGATTTCAGTTCTCTCGAATTTGTTGAGGCTTGCTTTATGATCCAAGATATGGTCTACCTTGATATATGTTCCATGAGAATTTGAAAGGAATGTGTATTTTGCATTTTGAGCACACTGTCCTATAAATGTTGATTAGTTCCTGTTGGTTGATAGTCTTCATTTAGTCTACATTCTTTCTGATTTTCTCTTAATTTATTTATGAGTTATAGAGACTAGAGTATCCAAGTCTTTGAATATAATTGTGTGCTTCAAGGCCAATGACATGGTTCAGTGGATAAAGGTGTTTTTTGCCAAGCCTGATGACCTGAGTTTGATCCCTGAGCCCATGTGATGGAAGAAGAGAACAGAATCCACAGAGTCATCTTTTGATTTCTGCACATGTACCTTGGCACACATGCTTGTGGACATGCACACACACACACACACACACACACACACACACACACACACACACACGAATAGACAAAATAAAATCTATAGGATTCATTTTTTCCTATGGATTTTGCTTCACTTATTTTATGCATATAATATTTAAATTTATTCTTTAAGAATTTCATAGATGTACACAATGTATTTTGATCATATTCCCTCATTCCTCACACCTGTCCCCCTCCAACTTCTGGGCCATTCCCCAACTTGTTCCTTCCCAGTTTTCCCTCCTTTCCTTCCAGTTTTCTTCTCCCCTTCCTCTTTACCTGCCTTCTCTTCTCCCCCATCCCCACTTACTTCTTCTTTTATAATCCACTGAGTCCAATTAGTGCTGCCCAAATGTACATGGGCCATCCACTGGCACATGGAAACCTATCAATACTAAATTCCTAAAGGAAACTGACTCTCCCTCTCCCAGAAGCCATTGACCATCACTAGATCTTTAGCTAGGGGAGGGGCCATGATTGTGAACTCTTTCCCTCCATGCTCTAATGTTGACTGGCTTGGTTTTGTCCAAGTCTTTGCCAGTCAACCACAGCTGCTAGCTTTATAAATCTTGTGCTTCTGATTTCAGCTTTTAAACTTTTATAAATATCTCTTCTATTGTGCCATGCTCTCCCTCTTGGTCTCATCATTTTTTTCCTCTGGAGTCTAGCTGATCCACGGTTAATTCAGATACTCCTAATTACTATCAACTCATATTTGAATAATTTGAATTTTCCATTATTTTACTTTCAATGTTCTGACATCATTATATCTGAAGTGATTTTTTTTAATAGACAGAATGAAGTTGGGTCAAATTTTAAAATCTACTTTGAAATTTGTCTTCTGAGTAGATGTCTTAGTGTTTCTATTGCTGTAATAAAACACCATGACAAAAAACAATTTGGGGAGGAAAGGGTTTTTCTTAACTTACCATTCCATACCATAATCCATCACTCAGGGTAGGAACTCAAGGCAGTAACCTGGAAGTAGGGATGGCTGCAGAGGCCTTGAAGGAACGCTGCTTATTGGCTGCTCCACATGACTTGCTTAGCCTGCTTTCTCTTATACTCCAAGACCACTTGCTCAAGGGTGGCACCACCCACAATGGTCTGGACCATCCTACATCAATCACTAATTAAAATGCCCCACCAACTTGCCTATAGACAAGCTTATGGAGGCTTTTTTTTTTTCAATTAAGATTCCCTCTTCCCAGATACATCTAGGTCTATGTTAAATTGACAAAAGCTAACCAGCACAATGTATTTATACTATTCATGCTTAGTGTAATTAGTGGTGTACTGGGACTTACATGTCATTTTCTCTTTTCTTTGTGCTCTCTGCTTTACTTTTTTTTTTTTTTTTTAAATATTCTTCTGCCTTCCAAATCAGCTTTTAGATTTTCTATAGTGTTCATAAAGGTCACTTGTACTAGGCCTACAATTATAGGCAAACATTTCTTTTGGGAGTGGGGCATTTGAAGCATTCTTTGCTATTTCCTCTAGTTTCCATGGTTTCCGCTGTAAACTCTTCTGTCATTCATATTGTTTTCCCTTGTGCTCAGTGTCCTTTTTTTTTTCAAGATTTTTATTTGTGTTTAATTTTCAGAATGTGATTTTACTGTGTGTTTGTATGGATTTCTTTAGATTTTTTCCTGTTAGGTTTTTTGTTTGTTTGTTTTGTTTGTTTGTTTGTAGTTTGTTGAATCTGTAAATATATATATATATATATATGTCTTTTGCTAAATTTGGGGTATTTTCAGCCAATTATTTTGGAATAATTTTTGAACACCATCTTCTTGTTCCTATTCTTCTGGAACTATGGGATAGGAACATTAGGCCTTTTGTGATGGCTGTACATGACCCTAAGGTTCAGATTTTGATTTCAAGTCTTTTATTATCTCCATTGTTCATCTGGATAATTTATAGTATTCTCCACTTAAGCTCATCAGTTCTTTCCTCTATCTCCTCCATTTTGCCATTAGCTGACCCACTTCTATTGTAAGTACTGTGTTTTTAGTTCTAAAATTTCCATCTGACTATACTATGTATCTTTTAGGTTTATTCCTTGGAACTTTCTTTTTTGAAACTATTTTGTTCAGTTGTTTTCATTGTGTTTGTAGTTGCTTGTTGATGTACTTTTTTTTACAACTGATTTAAAATCTGTGGGATCATGTCTCTTCTTTCCATGTTGTGGTCTGTTTCAGTTTCCCAGCACTGTGATAACAAAGTCCCACCCACTTAGATAACTAAGTACAGCTATATGCCTACAGTGGAGGTGTCAGAATTTGTTTCTTCTAGAATCTGGCCCAAGCTTCTCATCTAGTGTTGGATGACATCTGACAATTCTTGGCATTCCTTGGATTACCATTGATCACTTCATGATGTACCTGTTCTTCCATGAGGGCTATAAATCGCCTGGAGCTGGAGTAAAAGGTAGTTGTGAGGCAACCGACATGGGTGATGCAAACAAACTCGGGTTCTTGAGAAAAAAAAAGCAAGTGCTCTTAACCACTGACCACTTCTCCAGCCCATCTCTCTCTTTAAACAGAGAAAACAGTCAGGTTTGATTTCTCTCTCATGACCTCTTCACAACGAATTATCTCTGCAAAGACCCAACTTGGAAATAGATGCACAGAGTATGGTACTTGGAGCTAGAATTTCAACAAATGCTTCAGAGTGACATGATTCAAACCTTAAGACTATTCATTATCTGCTTTTAATTCAGGTTGAGATATCCCCACTTCCTACTATGATGACTAACTTTCTTGAAGTCTAGAATGCTTTGATATTATGTTATGGAATTGTGCTGGCTATTGGCTATTATTTTCTGTCAAATTGACCCAAACTAGAGTCATTTAGAAAAAGGGAATCTCAACTGAGAAAATGCCACCCTCAGATTGGCCTGTAGGCATGTCTGTGGTACAGTTTCTTAATTGATGGTTGTTGTGGGACGGCCCATCCCACTGGAAGCCACAGCTACCCTTTGGTCTTGGGTGATATAAGTAAGGTGAAATTGGAGATAAATCTAGGAAGTAGCACTCCTCCATGATCTGTGCTTCAGTTCCTGCCTCTGGGTTCTTGCCTTGAGTCCTGTCTTGACTTCCCTTCATGATGGACTGCCCACGGGTTGCTTTTGATCATGGTCTTTATCACAGCAAAAGAAAAATAACCATAACAGGGAATATCTTAGTTCATTTGGTATTGCTACAATAGAATATCACACCCTGGGAGAACTGCAAAAGACATAGTTTTAATTTCTCAACTAAAACTTAAGAACCTGAGAAATCCAAGATCAAAGGACCAGTATCTTGTGAAGATCTTCTTGCTAAGAGAAAGATGGAATAAAAAAAGGAGAGAGAGAGAGAGAGAGAGAGAGAGAGAGAGAGAGAGAGAGAGAGAGAGAGAGAATGAATAGGGGAGAAAGAAGCAGGTTAACAAGATTCTTTTACAAGGAGCCCATTCCTTTGTTAATGGCATAATGCATACTCCACCTCATTACCTAGCACCTCTCATTGGGCCTCACTTCCTAACACTGCTGCATAGGGATCAAACTTCCAACACATTTTGGGAGGCCTCATTCAAACCACAGCAGACTCTGATCTTGTTTAGGCTTCTGTTTCATTTGGCTTCCTTTGCTATCAGTCCATTGGGAAGGACCCTGCATTGTTACTACTGTGTAGCAATAGAATTCCAGGTTCCATGCTTGGTTCCCATCAAACTCAGAATTATTGCAGCTCTCTATTGCTGGTAATAAGTAGGATTTCTTAGGCATCTACTAATAGTGCCATAGCTTTTTGTGTAGCGGGCACAGGGCATGCACATGTGCCTCATTGGTTTCATGAAGCTTGCAGGAACACCACAGGGTTATGGTTCCTTTGCTATTTCTGGTGTATTTTGCTCATTTGGGCTCTCCATTAATTTTTCTCTGATACCATCTCACTGGGGAGGAAAACACTTGTTGCTTGATGGGGATGGAAGCCTCAGGGCTCCATGGGACATTTGCTGATGTGCACAGGATAGAGACCATAGTATTTTAGGTGATATTTTTGCTCAGTAAAGGTTTTTACCAATATGTTACCAAGTCGTCTCTTCCCCATTGGTGTTCAGGTGACCAAATACATGAGATCAAAGAGAACTCAGGGCTTTACTATTGTGTCATCCTATGGGCCTTGAAATTCCATATCAGTTTGTCTTCTCTTTACCTTCCAGAACTATCTTAAGACTGTGTGTGTGTGTGTGTATGTGTGCATGTGTGTGTGTGTGTGTGTGCATGTGTGTAAATATATATGTATCTCCTAGATATTTTAGTTGCATATATTGAGAGGAATGAGCAAAAGCATGCCTCTTTCATCTTATTGGAACCGCAATTCCCTGATAGATGGTTTTGTAGTCTATTATTATAGTAAGTTATGTAAGGATTTTTGCTGATGTTGAATGATTTTGTATTGTTAGAATAATTCCTAGCCATACATGCTGGAGTCTTCTAATGCACAACTAAGTTTAATTTGCTAATGCTTTATTTAGAATTGTCGCATCTGTATTCCTAAGTGAGCTGGCTTATAGATCCTTGGTGCAAGTGTGTGCATAGGCGTGCCTGGCATGTCTGCACACTGCCATTTTCAGGGGTTTATGTAACTGGAGAAGGTTTCCACATCCCCCTATGCTGTGGGAGAGTTTAACCACTGGGAGCATTCAAATTGAATACCAAATAGTTTTCCCTGAGTAGCCTTTGACCTTGGCCCTCTTTTGGCACATCTTTCTGTACACTCTGTTTCTCCTCTGCCTTCCCCATCATCCTAGATTCTTGCTTTACACTCAGACATGTTTGAAATATTTATTTTCCAGAAAAAATCATTATTTCATATTTACTGGTATGTAGCATTCCCTAGTAACCTTCAGTCTCTTTATAGGCATATTTGCTTTTTGAAATATTGAGTATTTGTGCTCCTATTCTTTGATTCTTTGCAAGCTTTCCAGAAGCTTGTATATTTTATTAGACTTTTCAAATAACCAGTTTTTAGCTTATCCAGTTCCATAGACATTTTAAATGCATTTTTGTTTGCTTTATACCACAAAGATTCAATCTTCCGTTCTACCTTTTAAAAAATTCCCCAGTTTATTATCTAGCTTACCAAAGTAAAAGCTGGGCTTATTCATCTCCATTCTTTCTTTTAGTAGCAACAGTGTTCGGGGTGATCAGTCTTTCTTTGCAGTGAGCTTTGGTCCTCATTTTCCATGATTTTTATATATAGCTGTGTTTGTGTCTTCTTTTATTCCTTAAACATTTCTTATGATAAAATGAAATAAATCATGTATACTCCCCATTTCTCCATTCCAACTCCTCAACCCCCAATAGCTTCTCTCCTAAATTCCTGCCTTTTTCTTCTTCTTTTTGATAACCTACTAAGTCTAATTGCTGCTGTTCACATGTATGTGGGTATGGGGCCATCCTCTAGATCAGTGGTTCTCCCACCTTACTAATGCTGTGACCATTTAATATAGTTTCATGTTGTGGTGACCCCCAACCATAAGTTTATTTTTGTTACTACTTCATAACTACTTCATAATTTTGCTACTGTTATGAATTGTAATGTACATTTTTTTGGAAAGGGAGGTTTAACAGAGGGGTCGTGACCCTCAGGTTGAGAACTACAGCTCTAGATTACGGAAGCCCCACCAGTGGTCACACGAAAAAGAATGATTCTCTTTTCCCAGCAGTTATCAACTGCCAATAGCCCCTTAGTAAGGCAGTGGTTTTGGAAATTGTCTCCCCCATCCACGCAGGGATTTTAGTAGGCTTGAGCTTGGGCAGGTAATGCATGTAACCACAATTGTTGTGGGTTCATGCGTACAATAACCATGTCATAGCCTGGTGTTATAGCCCCATTTTCCAGTTCTTACATTCTTTCTGGTCCCTCTTCTGTGATGTTTCTTGAGCCTTGGAGAGTGTTATAGGGTTGATAATAAAGTCCCATTTAGGGTTGGCACTCCACCTCTCCTCAGCTCCTTGATCAGTTAAGTGCTTATTTGTTGACTGCCGCCCACTTCGAAAAGAAGCTTCTCCAACCAAGGTCCATCTGTTCCCCCATTTTGTGACAAGTCTTTCATTTTTAAATGTTTTATAAATTTGATTTTCACTTACCATTGGATAGTGCTTTTAAACTTTTTGTGGGGGATGGGCAGATAGATAGCTCAATGGAAAGTGCTTGCCCCACAAATATAAGGACAAGAATTTGGATCCCCAGAGCTCACAGAAAAAGCCAGGCAGGCAAGGCTCTAACCCAATATTCAGGATGATCACATCTATGTAAATATACAATACTTCGCTTTTATCAGCTTCTATCTGTTGAATTGTATTTGTGATTGCGATCAAGTTCTCTTTCCTTGTGGGTACAATCAGTGGGATCATTAAAGAGGGGCATTTCAATGCATCCAACCTGCTTACCATCCCGTCCCATTATTTTTCTGTTCCTTCTCTGTTTAACTCTGCTCTTTAGAGGGGGCTGTTAACTCTCCTCCCCAGCATCCTGCCTTCCTCCCCACCCCCAGTGCAACCATCAGCTGACATATGTATGTATTGTTCTCCTGTCATTTTAATGCGATTGGTAAGGAAGTGGAGGTACCTATGAATATTCAACCAGCCATCTCCAGCCTCAGTCTCTGTCGTTTTTCCTTTCAGTCATAAACACAAACCTCATATTTCAGTTTCCGTCACAGGAAGACTGAATGTTGAGGTTATTTTTCTATACACGAAGTTCAAAGAGCCTTTGTCTGAAGCGATTTTGTGGTTCCCTTTGTGGGGCAAAGCCTAAAACACGTCATTTCCATCCAAGACTAAAATGATGTTGCCTGAAGTTATTTTCAGATTCCCAGATGTTTGTCTACCTTCAGTCACTCTCCTCAAGACAGGCCTTCTATATGGACACAGGCATGCTCTTCCCAAAAAAGACCGCATCATTCTGCTCTCCTGCTTAGCTGTGCACTTTGCTCTCTGCTGCCTTGGGAATGCATCCAAGTCCTAGGTGGCAAATTCCTAGCTCTTGCCTCCCTGACCCTCATTGGCCACTTATTTCTTCTCTATGTTTCCTTCCCAGGTCTTTCCCTGTTCCCTGCAGGTCTGATGCAAATTTGCCATTTCCTCCCCTTTCTCCCTGTGCCCTGCTGTCCTTGGAGCCCAACATCCCTTTCCTCATATCTGCCTGGTTGACACATGACTTATCTCTCAAGGCTAGATCACACACCCGCTTCTCTGACACCTCACAGGGCCAGCCCACAGGGGACCAGTTGCTTCTATGTCATGTCCTCTGTGGTCCTTCATCACTGTTCAGCTTCTATCGGCCACAGAACCATGTGGGTATCATTCACTCACTGGCTTCTCTACTTCTTTATAAACCAGGGCCACGCCTGGAGCATCTCTACATTTCCAGGGCCTCCAGAAGAGTCCACCACATTTGTGTCAGTTTTTTTGTCAGCTTGACAAAAGACAGGGTCATCTGGGAAGAGGAAACCTCAGTTGAGAAAATGCCTTCCATCAGACTGGCCTGTTGGCAAGCCTGTGGAGCCCTTTCCTGGTAGATTATTGGTGTGTGAAAGGCTAGCCCACTGTAGATGGTGCCATCCCAGGCAGATGTTGCTTGGGTATAGAAAAAAGGAAGCTGAGCAAGCCAAGGAGCAAGCTAGTGAACAGCACTCCTCTGTAAGTTCCTGTTCTCAGGTTCCTGCTTTGAGTTCCTACTCTGGATTCCCCAAGTAACGGACTAGAGGCTGTAAGATTAAATAAACCCTTTCCTCCAAAAGCTGCTTCTGGTTGTGCGGTTTAATTATAGCAATAGAAGGAAGACTAGGACAACATGAAAAATGCTGAGAAAGATGTGGCAAAATGGCATCAGAGTCTAGGCCGGGGAAGGGAGGCAGCAGCTGGCAGGAGCTATGAAGATAGGGAAGTAGTCATGGATTAAAACCCCCAGACTTGTAGTTCTGAGCTCAAACTAAGAGCAGCTCCATTATTATTCAAATAAATGTGTCTGGACAGGCAGCAGTCCGGACAAGTTTTCCTTCCAACCTCTGAAGGGCAGCCCAGTGGTGAGTGAGTGGCTCTCAGCCTCTCCCTTTTCAGATGCTTAGGGTTTATTGGCAGCCTATGGGCTGCTGAGCAAGTGGCTACATCATAATCAATTTTTACCAGCCTATATTATATTTAAGGGTGATAAGCTTCATCTAACTTAAACAATATAGCTAGCGAAAGTAAATGACATGATAGCAAAGTGGGGAATTTAGGCAGGCTGGGTCACCCAAGCTCTTTTTTTTTTCCTCTTGGATTTCTACCAGCACACAGGTGTACATGGGTTCTAGCATGCCCTCCCCATGTGATTTTCACATGCCTAAGTGTTCTTCTTCTAGGAAGACAAGTGGTAGGGTCTACTTCAAAGGCTCAGTGAAGACCAGGCACACACGTATACAAGGAATTTAGCACAGCTCTTGATGCATGGCAGCTAGCACCTGGTAGACATGACCTTTTGCAAATGGCTGGACTATTGTGGTCATGTGTCCAGGTGGCCCTGGAAGCCAGGGGTGGGGCTGATGCAGATAGCAGCTACTTAGAATTCTTTTCAAAACCCGGCTTGTTGATGCAGTGTTAAATTAAGGCCCATTAATTCACTGTGAAAACAAGCTTTCAAAGAGGCCTGGAATTTGCAGCTTCTCCTCCTGAATTAATGCCGCGTGGCACCACTTTATTTTAAGAATAATAAATGCTAGCTGTATGGTGGAGAAACCCCTGCTGTTGTGTGTTGGCGGGGTGGCCGGGAAGGGTGGCTGCTGGGTCTGCCTGCTCCCTGGCTGGAAGCTGCAGAGCATTTTCCTGGCAGTGACTCAGTCCAAGGCTATGGCCGTAGCACTCAGTGTGGGTGTGAAGTGGGTACAGATGCCATGTTGTGATGAGCAGGTTGTTGAGATAAGACTGACATAGTCATCTCATTCGGGGAGTATATGTGCAGCAGCCCTGGAAATATCCATGGTGATGGAAGGGAGCTGAGCAAGCTCGCAGAGGAACTTCCCTTGACTGGCCAGGATCAGAGGTCTGCCTGGGGTTAGAGTTGGGAGTGATGCTGGGCAGGTGACCTGCTCCAACTTCTCAGTAGCCCTGGGCCTCGCTGTTGAACCTCGGGTCTCACAGGCAATGTCATAACAGCATGCACCCAAGCCAGAACAACGGTGGGAGTAAAGACAAGCTTTGCTTGTTGTTCTTGGGTCCTTTGACAAAGAGCAGGTAATGCTAGAAGACCTGGGAGTTAGAAAGTTGCCCACTGTTACTTCTTTTGTTCGTTTATGGAGGAAGTGCCCTCAACTCATGTGTGGGTGTGTGGAAACTAGAAGCTGACTTTAGGTGTCTTCCTCCACAAGGCTCTGACTTATTTTTTGAAACAGTCTCTCAGTGAACCTAGAGCTTGGTGTTTTGGCTAGACTGGCTGGCCAGCAAGCCCCTGGAATCTTCCTCTCTTCACCTCCCACAACACTGGGTACATATGTACATATACATACATATATATGTATGTATAGATAATGCTTGGTTTTATGCAGACGTCTGGGCTCTGAACTTGGGTCTTCAGGCTTGCACAGGAAGCACCCACTTAGCCATTTTTTTTCCATCCCCCATGTGATTTAAAAAAGCTCACAATGAGTTGTATGTCCACTACAGCTAAAAGAAACTTGGGAAATCCTTTAGTTCAATTGCCTAATTAAAGAAAAATGTAGAATTTGCTTTATTTGTATCCAAGTTACACATGTGCATAACTCAAAGAGCCTGATACATTATGCACTTGTTATTGTTTATATTGAAGCTCTCTGGGCCAGCGCAATGGCTCAGCAATGAAAGTGCTTGCTGCCAAGTCTGACTGGACTGAGTTCAATGCCTGGAACCTACGTAGTAGAGCCAGATAACCAACTTCTATAAGCTGCGCTCTGACCTCCACATGCACAGCATGGCACAGGTGCTTCCTGTCCTCTACCCACATAAATAAATACAATAAAACATTTTGATCCTTCACCTCTGCAATTATTCTATCTGATCTTTACATACAATTGATAGGTTAGCCGGGTACAGACTTACAAGCTGGGAATCATCTTCCCTTCAATATGGGTCCTTCTGTTTGGGAATTCATATCCAGTATCCTCCCTACTCAATTTTTTCTCTACTGTCCATCCTAAAAGTCTAATTTTGGTATCTTAGTGTTTGAGACTTCCAACTCCATGTCTTCTTTTGTGTCACTGGCCATCTATAAATAGGTGGTAGTCTCTTACTTATCCACTCTGGGAGCTATCTACTGGGGATGATGGGAACTTCTCTCTTTCACCTCCACGGCTCCCCTTCTCTTCCCGGCAGACTGTGATTCTTTGAGATCACTGTGGGTCCTGGCTTGGGTTTGGAATGCTCCAAAGGCCCCTGTGTACTGCTACTGAGAGAAGTGGACCAGGTAAAATGTGGGTCTAGCGGGAAACCTTCAGGAAACTGGGGGTATGCGTTCGAAGGCAGTTGTGGGACTGGTTGATCCAGCTTCCTCTCTTACTGCCTCCAAGTTTCTCTTTTGATCATGCTTGCTCTAGTTTCCGTCTTCCACATTAAAGTTTAACTCACATGCCTGGGGCAGGACACGGTTGTTGCTCCCATTTGAAAGCTCCTCCTCAGTGAAACATACTTGTGGATAGAGTTGGTGACTTGTAGGCTTCGGGGTAGGTGATCTTTGGGGAACTCTGGAGTTAGTATCCTTAGGCTTTTCCTTGTGGGGTTGTCAGGTTACCTAGAGAAGATATCTCCATGTCTCTCACCTGGCACTCTGGAAGATGGAGGGAGAGAAGGTGACTGGTAGGGGAGGGTGCATATTGAGTATGTGCATTGGTCACTTCCCTGATGCTGTGATCAAATTACTTGCTGTTGTGGTTTAAGTGGAAAATGCCCCTCATGGGCTCATGTGTTTGAACATTTGGTTTCTAGCTGGTGGTGCTTTGGGGAAGGCAATGGAACCTTCAGAAGGTAGAGCCTCACTGGGGGAGAGGATCATTGGTTGTGTGTCTTGACATTTTAAAGTCAGACCCAGTGCCTGCTTGCTCTCTGCCTTCTGACTGCCAAGGCGATGTGTCCAGCTGCCTCAGGCTCCTGGAGCCATGCTTTCCCTACCATGACCGACTTCACCCCACCGAATTGTGGGCTGAGATAAACTCTTCCTCTCTTAGGTTGCTTCTTCTCAGGTATTTCATCACAGCAACGAGACGTTGGCTGATGTACCTATCCCAGGTACATTTTCCTTAAAGCAGGAAAGGGTTTATATGGGGTCACGGTTGCAGAGGGAATTGTCCATGGTTGCTTGCCCCAGGCACTTGGGCAGAGCACCATGGCAGTGAGAATGTGTGGCAGAGGAGAGCTATCTGCTTCATGGCTCACAGAAAGAGGAGGAGGAAGAAAAGGAGGAGAGGGAAGAGCAGAGATCTATTCCGACTCACCTAGCTACTTCCTCTAGATATGCCCCACTTCCTAAAGTTTTCTTAATCCACCAAAATAGCCCTGCCATCTGAGGCCCAAGCATTCAAACCACAAGCCTGTGGGGACATTTCATATTCAGATTGTGACAGTGTGTCATCTTTCACTAATGCTCCTTGCTCCCACCTGTCATTGGGGGTCTCTATTTCCTCTCTTTTTAATTTCTCCAGTGACTGGTCCTTTCAGAGGCTAAGCCTTCAATTCTCTGCAGGGAAGAGCAGTGAGACCTGGGATCTCACTTCACAAATAGACACTTGTTTTCTCTGTGTTTTAATCTCCATTTCCAGTGTAATATGGTGGCAGCGGGTGGTCTGAACTATGCTAGACTGCCTTTTGACATTCCTTACTTCTGATTTTCAGTCTCCAGATCTTTGTTTCAATTATATCCTTTTATTTATCAAAGAAAAGCTATAGAATTATCTCCAAAAAAGAAAATACTTTTTATTGCCCAAGTGGGGTTTGAGGAGGAGCAGGACTAAGCATGTGTTTCACATTCCACCTTTAAAAACAACCATCTGTATTAGTCACTCTTCTTGTCGCTGTGACCAAATACCTGAGAAGGAAGAGCTGAAGGGAGAAATGGCTTATTTTTGGCTCACAGTTAGAGGGGATACAGTCCATCATGGTGGGAGAACATGGCTGCACACAGGGCAACGGGAGTGGGCAGCAGGAACTCTTCCATCACATCATGGCAGAACAGGAAGTAGCCACTTTAGAAAGCCTCCAGGTCTACTACCGTGCCAGTGACCCACTCTCTTCAGAGAGGTTCTGCCTCCTGAAGGTTCCACAAACTTCTGTCATCAGTGTTAGCTATGGGGGACATTTCACATTCAAACCACAACATAGGTGCAATACACACTTACTGTAGAAACATTAGGAACATAGTGAAGAAAAAGGAAGGTACAGTCAGAACGGCAATTCAGGAAGATCATTAGCATTGCAGAAGTAGGTCCTTGTCCCTCCAGACAATAATGTACTTGTGAACACAAAAACAATATAATAAAATAATAAAAAATAAAATAATAATAAAAAAAAAAAAAATAAAATTATGAAAAATGCTTGCTGATCAAGCCTGGTGTTCTGAATTTTATCCCCAGAACTCATGTAAAAGTAGATGGAAAAAAATCAATTACAGAAAGTTATCCTTTGACCTCTACATATGTGCTATGACACATGTACCCACACGTGTATACACACAAATCATGCATGCACAATAACAATAAATAAGAAAAGCTTCTTTTAGTATTTCATGTTTGTGGATTGTATCTATAAGTATACAATTTCTCATCATCTATCTAGCCAATAATTTGGGAATCAATATACATTATTTTAACCCATTTTCACTTAATATTATAAACCCCTTTCCAAGTTAAAGAACCCATTTATAAAGTAACTTTGATACTTTGTTTTTGGTTTTTTAATGAAAGATGACTTTGTCTAGATCTGATTATTAGCTATTTGATTTATTGTATTTTATTTTATGTGTATGGATGTTTTGTCTGCATGTATGTCTCTGTATCACATGCATGCCTGGTGCCCTGGGATGCCAGAAGAGGGGATATGAGCCCCCAGAACTGTAGTTACATATGGCTGTGAGCCTCCATGTGGGTGCTAGAAGCAAACCCAGGTCCTTTTGGAAGAGCAGCTGAAGGGACCCAGGCCAGCCCGAACATGCCAAACATGGCTGGCAGGCCTTGCCCTTATTTCCCATTCCCTCTGCCTTTCTAAAAACTGTTAGACTACATTTTTTTAATTTTCTTTTTTATTTATTCTTTGTATCTTTTACATCATACATCTCCATCCCATTCATTTCCCTGTCCCTTTGTATCTGCCCTCTTCCTTGCAACCCACCCCCCAAATAAAACTTAAGAGAAAAAAAGAAAAATCAGTCTCGTCATGGAAGCTGTAGTGTGACACAGCATGTCATGCAGTGAACCCTTTGTCCATATATCTTTACTTGCAAGTGTTCATTGCAAAGAGTCATTGGTCTGGTTCAAGGCCTCTGGTGTCTACTACACTATTGATGCTGGGCCCTCACTGGGACTCCTCTTGGTTATTCTGTTGTCCTGTGTCGTGGAGATCCTGCAGCTTTGGGTCTGAAGGACCAGTCCCTTTATGTCCTCCAGCAGATCACAGGTGGGGTGGACGTTGGGGCAGGCCAAGTCATAACCCTGGTTCTGGGCCTAGATTACATTCTTTTTTTTTTTTTTTTTTTTTTTTTGAGACAGGGTTCCTCCGTGTAGTTTTGGTACCTGGCCTGGATCTCGCTCTGTAGACCAGGCTGGCCTCGAACTCACAGAGATCCACCTGGCTCTGCCTCCTAAATTCTGGAATTAAAGGTGTGCTCCCCCGCCACCCAGCTAGATTATATTCTTTTTTTTTTTTTTCATTCTTAAAGCTAGCCACCAAGGTCTATTCCCTTATTTGGCCACTCCATCATAACTCTTTTAGTTTTCAATCTCCAGCTGTCCCTCTGAGGAATTACATGTAGCTCACCACCAGTATGGCAGAGACTGGCTTACCTACCTTCTCTGAGGTTGGCCTTAGATTTTAGAATGCCTCCCACCCCAGCAGCCCAAACAGTGTGCTGCTCCGTTTTTGATTTGTGCTTGCTGGGTTACAGTCGAGCCCAAGCACCTCTTCCTAGTCCTTGGCTGTGTATATTTCTTCTTTCTTGAACAGACCTCACAGCAGGTTTAAGATTTATAGTTATATTCAGTTGTGCAGAAATGTAACTGTCTTCGTTTTTTTATTACTGAACTTAATTTGCTCCCGAATTTCCTCCGTTTGCAACTCAGCAGAAACAAACCTTCATTTAACCCAGCGTAAATATTTCCTGCGGGGCCACTTCCGGGTGAAGGTAGACAAAGTCTTTCTTCCTAGCATCCTTTGTCTGTCTGCTCCTCTTTGGTGCTTTGGTCTTTGAAGGTGCCTTTGGTGGCATCTGCTGATGCTCCTGCCCCCTGCTGTCTACCTCACTCCCCAGCTCAACGACTGAAATCTAGACTAAGGCACCAGGTGCCTGAGACTCTTTGAGATGTCCACACTGTAGACCCTGTTGCACACCTGCTCTATCTATGCCATCCCGTTAGCCTTCTAGGGGGATGACAAGGTTGTGGGTGGGGTACACACAGACCCTTTCTCTCTCAGCATTGTCAAGGGGCAGGAGGTTACCTAACCTTTGGCCTAAATTCCTTCCTCCTGGCTCTTCTTCTGAGAGAATTTAATTTCCCATTGAGAGGGGAAAGCTACTCTCACGAGTGTCCTGCATCCTTCCTGCTCTGTGATCTCATCCAGTTGGGATTTGATCCTTTCTGTGGCTCTTGCAAAGGAAATTGTTTCTCCTGCAAACCAAAAAGGACTTTAACTCTTATTACAGAAAACATCTTTCAAAGGTGTCTTTAGAAAGTTGAGATCTGACCAATAACTTTTCTTTTCTCCCTAAACCAGGTGGTTTGTGCCCTGGGGTGTTCATAAGAATTAATCTGAGAGCTGGAAAAATCCTGAGGCTCAGGAAGCACCCCAGAAGTCAGTACTCCCAGGGAAGGTCATGGGCATCTAGGTGACTAAAATGCCACTAGGTTAGAGGATTCACATGGCGACTCCCCCTTTATCCAGGGACAACCCACCTAACCTCAACAACTGATGCTTTAAGGCAATGTTTCTCAACCTTCCTAATGCTGCGACCCTTTAATACAGTTCCACGTGATGTGGTGACCCCCAGCCATAACATTATTTCGTTGCTAATTCATAACCATAAATAACCATTTTTACCACTGATATGAATCATAACGTAAATATCTGATGTGCAGGCTTCTTACATCTGACCCCTGTGAAAGGGTTGTTCAACCCCAAAGAGATCCACAGGTTGAGAACTGCTGCTTTAAGAGTTCTGGCACCTGGGGTGGAGAAGCTCCACACCTGCACCTGGCCGAGGAGCCTGGTGGCCGCCAGCTGTGGGGTGAATTTCTCTTCAAAGCTTGACAAGCTGGAGATGAGACTCTGCCTTTGGAGTCCTGCTGGGGAGGGAAAGGGAAAAACAAGTTGCTGCCCCCAGGTCTTCATTAGCCAGTGTGGGCAGGAAAGGGCTTCCTCTACTGCTGGGGTTTGTCAAGGATCAATATGTTGCAACATATGTTTTACAGCTTCCTGAGGTCTCTGATGGATCTCTGGAGACTCTTTTATTTGTCTTTTTTACCCCCAAGGTTATGACGCCAACTGTTTCCCTCCGTGTACAGATGCATCCAGGCAGGAGCTCATTTCCATCCCAAATTGGCTCCAGAGGGTGGAGGCTTCTGGGAGCAATCAGGCTCCTTCTTCAGGAGGAGGTGGGCAGGGCAGGACAGGCAGTGGGTGGGGTCCCTTCTGCCCATACACTCGGGACACAGGAAAAGGGGCCTCTATCCCAAACTCGAGAGTGATTTGGTTTCTTTCCTCACAGATACACAGTCTAGCTTTAGATGTGCAACAAATTTGGATGGAAGAAACTGGGCTCAAATCCCGCCTGCAGGACACTCCTCAGGTAGCAGAGATTATTAGCTGCCATTAATGCCAGCACCCATTGCACACCAGGTTCAGGAGTGCCAATAATAGAAAGGCTTTAGCTTAATCAGCCCCTCCCAGGAGCTTAGCCCTTTAAGACTGTGTTACTCGAGGGAACTGAGCAGAGGCTGTCCTGCTTGAAACGTGGTCCAGGACCAGGATCAGGACCACCTCAGTCAGTGGACCAGTATCGATGAAGATCTAACAAGAAAGACAACATAAGACTGATCCCAGGCCACTGACCCCTCAACCAGAGCCTTCTCTTGATGGCTGTGGTCCCCTGGGTTCAGACACAACAATAACAGAAATTCCAGGGAAGAGGATGGTGATTCAGGAAGTCTTTTCTTTCCTCTTCGTGTGTGGCTGCTGAGGGAGTGACCATGTCCCCAACATAATCTCAAGGTTTTTAAAAATAGATCTGTTTTGAGAGACCCTCTGTATCTCCCTTCATCCATTTAGGAAATCTTTTTATCCTGTGATACCCTCCTGATCTGTGGTCCCCTAATTGTCCTGTTCCGGAGAAGGATTCATACAGCCCAGGACTCTGGGGCACAGAGAAGCCCTCCTGGGGCAATAACCATGGGTAAAACTGGAAGCCATGATGTGACCTTGTCTCCATTTGCTATTCTGACCTTGGCAGTGAGTCAACTTCCTGAAATATAAGCACTAACTGTGGTGGTGACTCCTGTCAGGCAACATATGACAATGAAGAAATGGACTGTGTCTTGCTGGGCCTGGGGTGTGGCAGGGGTGTCTTGGGCTATAATAAGGAGGAAACACCAAGCCACATGTGGAGAGTTTTACAGGTAGAGAAGATGAAACAAAGGACAGTCAACCAAACAGGAAGTGTTCATCTGTGAGTCTGGCTGGTTTCAGATGACAAACAGCTAAGCATTTATGAGACTAGGAACTTGGAGAGATGATGTGTGTTTTTGTCTTAGTAAACCAGTGGGCCATCCTCAAGTCTGTTTTAATTCTTTGGGAAAGGGTGGTTCTTAGCAATAATTTTTTTTAAGAAAGGGTGGGGGAGTTTTTATTGCTGTTTTCCCGAAGTGTTGAGCTTAGGCACATGTCAACAACATCATGTCAGAATTTCTGCACAAGAGGCCTGGAGAAGCAAGCCCCTGAGGAATAAAAGAGGGCTTCTTAGAGTTGTGTTGAGTTACCTATTAATAAAAGATCAATATAAACCACAGAGTTTCCTCAGGATGCCTTTATTTATATTTTACATGGTACAAAAGCATGAGTTTTCCACATCCTAAGTTGTAACTGCAATGGACATAATATCATTAGTAATTGGTATCCAAGTCAATAATGGATCAGAGGGTAGAGAGTGGAGGGCACAGTGAAGGCCCCTGCCGTCACCCTGTAGCACCATCAGGCTCCTTGGATGTTAGTCTATAGACTCTGTAGGTAGAATCAACTGGTATGCTTGCTAAAGTGCAGATTCCTGGGCCCTGTGCAGGAGGAGCTGCTGAATCAGAATCTAGGCTTAGGGCAGGACTAACAAACATTGGTCCAATTCTTTAGACCTTGGCGAGTGGAGCCATGCAAGTCCTTCCTGTGAACAAGATGAAGGCAGGGAGACTGAAAAAAACAGCTAAGGACCAAGAGTGAAAGAAGGTGAGAAGGTGTGCCTGATATTGGGAACAGAATGTGTGAGGGCCTGGAGGCAGGAAGGAACCTAGGACACTTGCGGACCAGACAGAAGTCCTGGTGGCTGCCGAGAGGCTGACAGGGAAGCAAGAGCTCTACAAGGCCAAGCATTGCCTGGAAGGTGGCCCTGGGCATTTTGCACCCATTCTTACAGACGTAGGTAATCATTGTGGGCTTGAGTTGGGGTGGGTAGAAGTGAAGTTGCACTTGGTCACTGTCCCATCATGCTCCAAGTGTTCAAGCCTAAACTCTCACTCTCCACCAACTCTCTACCTGCATCTCACTGATGTACCAGCAAGTCAAAGAGGACCACCATCCACAGAGACACTTAATCAGGAATCCTAGACTCACCTGGACAATTGTACCTTGACCAAATCTCTCTCTGTCTCTCTGTCTCTTTTTCTCTCTTCCTCTCTCCCTCTCCCTCCCTCTCTCCCTCCCTTCTTTGGCCATTACCTAAGATTGGATAAACTTTCTCTCCCTTGGACAATAAGTGTGTGTAATCTGGGCTTTCTGTCCCATTCCTTTTCTCTCACCCATCCCCATTTGACCTTCCTAAATCCCCAGGTCCTCCTCTGGCTCTCCTTTGAAACTGTCTTTAGCACACAGTTCATGATTCACAGGCTCACTGGTCTTGTCCCTCACTACTGACCATCTGACTCTACTTCTTATTCCTACCCAGCCCAGAACGGTCTCACCTCCAGGTTTCTCCATTCCAGCTAGCACTTATTCTAGCCCAACATCTCATTGACTTCAGCAACACATCTGCCATGTCCTACCTCAGGGCTGCCATTCTAGAAGCATTCCTTGACTATTTCACCCTCAGCTTAGAGCCCTTGCACTGTGCTCTGCAGCCCATTCCTGCAGCTCTGCTGGGGATGCAAATCACCTTAACTTCAACTATCCGCTCCCAGTCTTTCGGTGACACCCCAGCTCCTCCTCACTGGTGACAGGTGGGTCTTCTTGTGTTGTGGCATTCAGTAGAGCAACTGCTCTGGGAAATGCTTGGCGAGTCATTACCAATTAAACAAGACTGGCTTCTCTGTTTTCCCAGGAGTCATGGCATAAGAAGCTGGTGACAAGGTTAACATGGCAGTTCCTGGCTGGTGGCCATTCCTTTCTGGAATATTCTTACCCCAGCTCCTCACCATGCACCCCACCCCCTGCCTCTTCATCTTCTCCCCTTTGGCTTTACTGCTTGTGAGACTATCCAGGATAATTAAGAGAGAGAAGTTTTACTCTGTTTATGGGGCTTTGATCAAAGATTTTAATTAACCTACCTTGTTTTAAGCCCTTAAAAGTTCATTCCCCAGGGCTGCCCATTTGATGATGGAATTAATGCTTCTAGGCTGAGTGAGGGATAGGAAAGCTTCTACAAGAAGTGTTGTGATTGTCTCATTAACCCTTCCCAAGATGGATGGATTTCAGCCCAACATACAGGGCCTCTCCTAATCTGATCTGTCCACAGATGAATATTGTGCTTGAAATGTGAGAAAGCCATCACGGGAGCCATGCAAGCAGGTGCTAGATGAGAAGGGAAGTTAAAGCTGTGAGTCATTCACATCGCTGATGGGGCAATGTTGCCTTTAGAGACATGCCAGCTAGCTCTAGGATTCATTGTCTCTCACCCACACCCTGTTAGGAGATGCAGGGTAGCCTAACTCACAGAGACACCATCCTGGGGCTGTGGTTTGAGGCCACTTGTGTGTGTGTGTGTGTGCGTGAGTGACTGCGTGCGTGTATGTGTGTGTGTGTGTGTGTGTGTGTGTGTGTATGTGCATGTTCATGTGTGTGCACACAGGCACTGAAGCCAGATGATAGCCTTGAGTGTCATTCCTTAATCACCATTGTTCTTGTTGTTTGGAGACTAGTTCTCTCATTGCAATTTTCCAAACAGGCTAGACTGGCTGGCCAGAGAGCCCTAGAAATCCCCTTGGCTCTGCCATCTCAGTGCTGAGACTACAAGCACATGTCACTTTATCTAGATTTTTATGTGGATTCTAGGGTTCTTTTGCTTATAAAACAAGCAAGTACTTCATTGACAGAGTGATCTCCCCACACTAATATACATACATACACACACATATCTATCTATCTATCTATCTATCTATCTATCTATCTATCTATGGAGAGAGATGATAGATAGATAGATAGATAGATAGATAGATAGATAGATAGATAGATCTGTTGGTTAGTCAGTTTGTCTGTCTCTCTCTCTCTGTCTATCTATCTATATTAACATGGTCTTTTTTTTATAGCCCAAACTCACCTTGGACTCACAATCCTCATGTCTCAGCCCCATGAATGCTGGGATGCCCATGCAGCAGCACACTGAACCTGTCCCCTTGACAAGAAGACACAGACTAAAGACAGCAATGCCATGGAGTTAGTACTTCTGCAGAAATCGCCTTCATGTTAACACTTACTGCCAAATATTTATGTGCACAGATGCTGCATCAGGACTAGAACCCGTGGACCCTGTACAGCCTGCTTCAGAAGCCCTAGACTGCTTGTCCTGAGCAAGAAGGCACCACCCACCCCTTTAACAGCTCCCACAGAGCCATGGACACCAGCATGTCACTGACACAGGTGACATTCTCATCGAGACAACCTCATGCCATGAAGTTGGAGGGAAAAGATAGTTCAGTCAAGCATGCCTAGGGCAGATAGGGAAGGTGGGGTGAGGAGGAGGATGGGATGTCATTGGCTAGGATCTCCTGGGCTTACTACTTCTCAGTTGGTGGTGACCAATGCCATTTTCCCCCTTCCTGCGGATGAAGAAATCAAGATCTTGACCTGTGGCTCTCCAAATCCCATAGGATAAGAGCCACAGGAGTTTCTGGCTTTTCCTGCACTGGACTCTTATCTGTCCTTTCCCCAGATCCTAGATTTCCTCTCACCTCCAAGGACCTGCCCAATCCTTCCCTGCTGGCATCCTCAGTTTGATTGAGATCCTGGAGTCTAGCATCCTCCCCTTCCTCAAATCCCACCTGCATTTTCATTTGCTTAGTTCTAGACCTTAAATATAAGGTCTCTCAGATTTTACTGTGTAGTCTAGATGATCTTCAAACTTCTCATCCTCCTGTCTCACCTTCTTGAGTGTAAAGCTTAGAAGCCTGTGCTACCATACCTGGCTTCTACTGTATTGTCATTTTACCAGTCTGGCCTTACAAAATGCCTGTTGCAATGCCCAACTATTCTTTCAACCTATAGATTACTACTGTTTCAAAGTGGAGGGACCATGTTTAATTATTCTCTCTTGTGCCTCACCCACCAGGGACTGGACACACTTCACAAATAGATATTGATTGAAATAAATGAGTGAATGTACTACTGGGGTCTGAGAAAATAAATATAAACATTAAAGTGTTAATTGACATACTTTCCTGAGGGGTCCTCATTGTCTGGAAGGTGGCTGGGAGGAGTCAGGGTGCAAGGGTACATGCCCTCATAGGCTCTTGACCTTTGGAAGGATGTACATGTGTGATTGTGATTTAACACTTATGTTTAACAAATGAAGCAAATGACATTTTCTGTTCTCTCCCACTGGAATCACCTACAGAGCAATGAGCCAGATTCCCACTGGCTTGGCATACACCTTGCTGGGTGAATCTCAGCTAACCCACCTGATGCCTTAAAGCTGGAAAGAACAGGCCATCATCCTAGTTATGTCCAAATATCTTCAGTGACTCAGAGAAAGGAGCAACATTTCTGCAGGGAATTTTCCAACAGAGGTTTGCTGTGGGTGTAAGATGGTAGACCTGGAGCCCTTCCTACCTACCACCAGAGGAAGATAGCTGTGGTCTGGAGAGCAGAGGCAAAGAGAAGCAGCATCTCTCTATATATATCCAGAAACTGAGTGGGTGCAAGGCTTGGGTTTCCCCAAGCCTCTGAAGAGTTCAGAAAAAGAAGAGACACAGGCTCCATGTCGAAAAGACATGATACATTCAGTGTTTGATGGAGCAAGTGTGGCTTGCTGATGGGAGTTGTTGGGAGCACAGTTTCTTATTAGTGTCCCTGTTTGCAGTTTTCACTATATTCAGAGAATATCATAGATTACTGTGGCTTAGAAAGGACATTAGAGGGCTCACTCAGGGATGAGTCTCCTCTCTGCTTCTCTGTCATTGTCATGTGGCCCAGGGTGGGTTTCAGAACCTCTCTGAAACTCAATCTTTTCCCCTCTGGTATGGGAACAGGATAGTTCCAACCTCCAAGCTGTAGGGATGCAAATGGCTGATACACAGCTTGAGTACTGTGCAGAGGGCATAGGGAATTCTCAGTTTATTCTCACTGTCACCATTGCTGTCCTGTACTCTGCCTTCTGTAACCAGAGAAAGAGAGATGCACACACTCAAATCCAACTTTGGAGGTACATGCAAGTTTCCACAGCTGGCAGTGAGCACTGAGTCTTAAAGAGGAAAGAGGTGGGATTGCACACGAATGCTTAGGTTGTGTACGATATGGCTTTGGTAGCTCCAGAAGGAAAACCTTGGGAACTCAAAGCAGACTTATGTGCAGTAGAAATACCAGGGGGAATTGATGGAAATGCATTTCCCCCAGCCCGTGGGTAAATGGATGAGGTGACAACGTCCACATTTAAAACAAACATCCCTCAGTCATTTTTATGTGATTGACCCCATCAGTTACAGCTAAGTTCTTGCTCATGAGTTGAGACCCTCACTGGAGCAACTTTGGGACCATCTGGGTTGAACCAGTTTTCCTGGTATCTTTACTCCAACCACAGCCTAACCTTGACCATGAGCATAAGATGAACATTTTGGTCACTGACAAAGACAGAGGCAGAGCCCTGATACTGGTCCCAGATAGAAATTTCCCTTGATTATGATAAAAGATAAATTGGATATGAAACTTTTGACTCACAAATATAGGATAGACAAAATATTTTCTTTAATTTTGCTAAATACAAATAGACTAGATATTGTAACTAACTCTTGCTTGATAACTGTTCTATTATATGTAATTTTACTATGTTAAAGATAAAACCTTCCTTTTTACTAGATAGAAAAAGGGAAGTACTGTGGATGTCATTCTGTATACTGTGAATATGTGTTGCTCTGATTGGTTGATAAATAAAATGCTGATTGGCAAGTAGCCAGGCAGGAAGTATAGGTGGGGTAAGCTGATGGGGAGAATGCTGGGAAGAGGGAGGACTGAGTCAGGAGTTGCCAGCCAGACATAGAAGAGGCAAGATGACAAGACAGAACTGAGAAAAAGTGACTAAATATAGATAAAAATTATGGGTTAATTTAAGTGTAAGAGCTAGTCAGTAATAAGCCTGAACTAATGACTGGGAAGTTATAAATAATATTAAGCCTCTATGTGTTTACTTGGGGTACATGAGTGGGAGAGATTTATCCCGACCACTGGCTGGGCAGGACACAGGAAAACTTCTGGCTACACCTAGACTCTATGAGTGTAACTAATTGCAGATCAAAACCAACTTTTATAAAGTTTATAAAGAACAGACTTTATAAAGTATGGTCATTACTCCTTAAACAATAATATAGCATTTAAATTGCATTACATATTATGAGTATATCAGAGATTAGCTGAAGTATGTGGGAAGATGTGTGGGTTATATGTGAATTTTATGCCATTCTATACAAGGATGACGAGCATGCATAGATTTTGGTACCTACAGGGGTGTGTGTCAAGTGTCTCAAAACCAATCTCCAGAGCATATTGGGGGACAACTACACTTTTCTCCAATTCTTGCTATGTACTGACCTCTGCCCACGAATGCAGTCTAAATCTTGGCCATTGGCACAGATTAATCCCTGATCATACCTCTCATCTTTGGACCTTTGTAAGCCCATGCCCTACCATCTGACTCAGAGGTAGGGGGAAAATGGACATCTATGTTTCCCTCCTCTGTAGTTAGAGATTCAGTTGAGTGCTCATATTCCCATGGGTGGGCTCTTGCAGTGGGTTAGGGAAAGATGAGGATTTGAGGAAGGCCGCCTTAGCATCCAGCACCAAGCTATTTAATGTGCATCAGATTTTCCCATTCCCCCAGTGCCTTTCCAGATCATTGCCTCTCTGATTAGTCCTTCAGAACAAAGCCCCAGGTTCTTACATGGAGAGTGAATTAAGATCCCAGAGACGTCCCCAGTGCTGGTACCCTTGCCTCTTCTGAGTGCTGGCTCTGTCACAGCTTCTGAGGAGCCAGGAGACTACTGCTCCAGCACATTGGATGTGCTTATCTTTGGAGGTGACAATTTCTGGTTTTCATTAGAGCCAAGTCAAGTGGTAATGTTCTGACTTATGGTCACTAACATAGTAGGTTAAAATCTATCCATACATGAAAGTCTTTTTTCTCTATAAAGGCAACACTGCCACCACCATCACAAGACCTACACCACCATTGCTACAGTTAGGATTGCTTTATAAAAGCATCACTGGAAATTCTTTATCCAACTTATGACAATAAGTTTAACTCACAGAATAAAAATAAAAAAATGATGACTAAATTGCTATATATGAGGATCATTAAGAAAGGAGAAGCCATATCACACTCTGAGTTTAGGATGAGCCCTAATTTGAAAGGCACATTAGCCCTCACCTCTGTCTGCAAGCCCACATTCCACTGGATTATTCCAATGTAGATCTCACACTTCACCAAACTATGACCCTCTACGAGCCCATACTCCACCAGGCAATGACCCTCTATGAGCCCACACCTCACAGCCTATGACCCTGCAAGCCCATACCACACCAGCCTATGATCCTCTACAAGCCCATACTCCACCAGCTTATGACAGTATATGAGCCTATACTCCACCAGCTTATGATCCTCTATGAGCCCACACTCTACCAGCCTATGACCCTCTACAAGCCTATACCCTACAAGCTTATCACCCTGTGGAGTTCATACTCCTCTACTTCTAAACTTCTGCCTGACCTCCTCTACTGTCTGACTCACACATAGACCATAAGAAGAGACTGTATCTAGAGTGTGAATTCCTCAGAGCGCCTAACTGTTGGTTTGTCTTTTGTTTCAAGAAAATTCCAGAATCTCTTACAATTGGTATAGCTTTCCTCCACCAAGAGGCTTGTGCAACTTACCTCCCCCAGTCTGCTGTGTTTTTTTTCTTGGTTTCTGGCTATTAAAGACAGAATAATACAATTTAATTAAGCATTCTTACTTCGACAGTGCATCAGTGGTGTGTTTCTGAAAACACACAATGCAGTGCTAACCATCACCCTAGAGTTGATGCACTGGTTATGTTTCCTATTTTTCCAATATGGTAAAGTAAACCTCCAACAGACAGACTCTCTCTCTCTCAGACAACAACCATAAACTGTCAAAAAAAAATATGACAACCCTAAGTTATGAGGAGTGAACAAGTAGGCAGATTTTGGAGAGATGTGAAACTTGAAAGAAAAGATGGACTGGCATTAAGTGAGCTTTCCAGTTCCATGGTTTTCAGTCTGAGGGAAGGCTTAGTCATAACAGGCCTGGAGAGGTCAGGAGGGCACTGACTGTCCAGGGTCCTACCACCTCACCAGATGGTGAGGACTGTGGATTTCCTGCTAAGTACAGGGGTTGTCATGGAAGGTTTTGACAGAGGAGTGAAAAGTCCTGAGCTTAACTTTTTAATGCAGAACAGACATAAACTCATTGTCTTAGTTAGGGTTTCTATTGCTGTGAAGAGACACTATGACCATGTAACTCTTATAAGGAAAACATTTAGTTGAGGTGGTGGCTTCCAGTTTCAGAGGTTTAGTCCATTATCATCATGGTGGAACATGATGTCATACAGGCAGACATGATACTAGAGAGGAGCTGAGAATTCTACATCTTGCAGGCAACAGGAAGTGGTCTGTCTCACTGGGTGTGGCTTGAACATATATGAGACCTAAAAACCTGACTCAAAGTGACACACTTCCTCTAAGACTACACCCACTCCAACAAGGCCACACCTCCTAATAGTATCACCCCCTTTGAGGGCCATTTTCTTTCAAACCACCACACCCATGGAGATGGTGGGGGAGGCTGGCGGGGTTCTAGAGCACTCAGGACTCTGAAGATAGTAGGGACTCATCTTCCCTCAAGACAGGAGTGATAGCTCATCCATGGTACCCCGGCAGGCTGAGTGCTGGGAAGAGGAAAGGTTTCTATTATTGATTGTTACCTTTTCTTCCATCAAGAATGAAGTGGCCTCATTGACCAAAATAGGAGTTACTTAAGGAGAGTGATGTTAGAGAACCATTTTCTGAGACAGTGACTACTGTAGACCATTTTAAGTTACTATAACAAAATACTACAGGTTGGACAATTTAGAAGAAAATAAGTTGACATGGGCTCACAGTCCTGGAGGCCTTGAAAAATCTAAGAGCATGGTGCTGTTTTCTGGTAAGGGCCTTCTTGGTGATTCACAATGTGGAAGAAAACAAAACTGAAGAAGCTGAATTCACTTTTGAATAAACTAGCTCCATAAGAGCCTGCTTCATTGAGAGCAGCTGGGATCTTACTGGATCAGCACAGGACAGGGATGGCAGGGTCCACTGGTCTGTGGAGTCTATGACCGTAGATAGGACTCTCAGGCCATGTGGTGTATATAAAGGGCACTCAAGGTATGTGAGATTCAGGTGAACTTGGCTTTGGCCATGGTCCTTCCCTTTTTAGGTTCATACTTCATGTCACACAAAATGTGTTTATTTCTACACATCTTCTCTCTACCTCATTGCCATTCATCTATTACAGTGCCATTGAAAAACATACAAAATAGTTCAGAATCAGTTTTTGAGGACAAAGGTCCACTTTTTAAAATGGTTTATTTTATTTTTAAATTATATGTATGTGTGTCTGTGTGTGGGTGTGTGCACATGATTGCAGTACTCAGGGCATCAGATCTAGGTCTGGAGTTACAGGGAGGTCTGAGGTGTTTCATGTGTGTGCTGGGAATCGATCTAAGTTCTTTTAGAAGAGCAGAAAGTGCTCTTAATGGCTGAGCCATCTCTCCAGTCCCAGAAAACTATTTTAAACATCAAGTTGTGTTTTTTTTATGTTTTAAAGAAAAAATAATTATTTAATAATCACTGATTAAGAAAACATCCGATAAAAACTGCCTTTGGGGACAGCTGTATAACTATATTCTCCACAGGCATTACGTCAGTACAGTCTTAGCGTCTCTTAAGATTTAAGTAGCACAGCACAAATCATGGTCAATTAAAACTTCCAGACATGAGTCAAGGTTTACTGCTTATTAATGAAGGATTTAGCATGGACAGCAAAGGGAGTGAGCTGTCCAAATGTCCTGGGAGAGAGATTTACCTCCCCTGGCAGGCTGCACGTCTGTCTTCCTTGCCTCCAAGCCGCCTGGCTAGACAGGACTTACAGTCTGACTTCACACAGCCATAAAGAAATCAGCTTCCTCTCAGCAGCAGGGTTAAATCTGTGGCATGGATAATTTGGAACCACTATCAGACATGACTCATTAATCAAAAACACCGGGTCATATATCGGAGATGTAAGGGAATCATGAATTGATCTGTGCTATTAATTGGATGTACCGAGCAGCAGGGTTATGTCCCTGACAAGGAGTCCATTCACCACAAGACATCAGCTTTCAGAGTCTAAAGGTCAAAGCCTTCCCTAAGTCTCTGACAACAGCCAACAAGTCCTTCAAAATACTGAACACTCATTTTACTTCAGTCTCAGTTCAGGGCAAAACATTTCTTTCTTGAATAAAGTTATCATTTATCTGCTCATCGCTTATTCTCTCTTCTCTACAGGTAATGGATATTAATAGGTTGGTGTCCATGTTCCCATTGTCCTGGAAAACACACACACACACACACACACACACACACACACCGTGCCATACTACACAAATCGTTATTTTTCAGTTTGATTTCCTTTGATGTTATGTCTTGTACATTCTACTATGTCAATCCATGAAGATCTATTGTACGATTTCAATGTGTGCAGAGAACTCCATAGTTCATTTCCTACCTCTTTTCTTGATGCCCATCTAAAACCTCCTCAAGCCCCAGAGTTTTGTTCTTGTGGCCTACAACAAGAATGGTATGTGCTCATCTTTGTGTGTGCCCCAGTTCTTGCTTAGGCTTTGTGTCCAGGAGTGAAATCACTGGGATTGTGGGGATGCAAATTTGCACATTAGTCGATGGGGTCTGAATGATCTCACAAGTTCAAGGTTTCCAGCAAGTACCTGAAAGCATCCATTTCCCTGAATCCATGTTAACATTTGTTACTGTCAATCTTCTTGACTCTGGTGATATAATGAGTGGGCAAAAAAAAAAAAAAAAAAAATCAAATCTCATTGTTCTTTTAATTTTCATTTCCCTGATTGGCAGAAGCAGTACATTTTAATATGATTATTGGCATTTGTATTTTTTTCAATGAAAACTCTATTCATATCATCTACAGATTTTTATTATGCTGTGTTTTTCTCATTGACTTGTATAAGCTATTGACAGATTCTGGTTGTAAATTTTGTGTGTGTTAAGTGTGTTGTGTAGAACATCTCCTAATTGCTGCTTGGACTTTAACTTTGCATTTGAGCTATAATTTTTTTCAATAAAACTGTTTTAAATTTTTGTGAGACTAAAAATATGAATTCTGTGTGCTATGGCTTCTGGATTATATGCCTTATCATAGAAAACTAGTTCTAACTCGATGATTTTAAGAATCATTTGGTAGTTCTATATCAATTTTTCTCCAGTATCTCATCTTATAGTGGGCATTTTTATGTAGCAGGAATTTATTTTGGATATAATACCTGTTATAAATCAATTATTTTTTTCAAATGAAATTTCCGTTTTACTCATTAGTTTTTTGAGAATTTCATACAATTTATTTTAACCACATCCACCCCCTTTCCCCAACTCCTTCTGGACCCCTTTCCCTACCCACCCAATTCATGTCCTTTATTTCACTTTAAATTCACTGAGACCAATTAGTGCTGCCTATATAGTCTTGGGAATGTGGAATTCTAATAAAACATGGCCCATTTACCAGGAGCCACATCCTTAAAGAAAACAAACTCTCCATCTCCTAGCGCCTCTCAATTGCCAACAGCTCCTCAGCTAGGGGTGGGATATCATGGCCACTTTCCCTTTCCATGCTGGCATTCTCTTTAAACTATGTTCCGAGTAGCTCTTTCTTTGTTAGAAATTTGAAATACTGTCAAGACAGCAGGAAATATTCTAATACCAATTATAACTGCATTATCAAATTAGTTAAAGTAAAACATGTAGATCGTCTCTGCTCCCTCAATATGATAATTGCTGTCACTGCAGGTGCAATTCTCCTATGGATCCCTCTGTGGTGGTTTGAATGAGAATGTCCTCCATTGGTCCATATGTTTGAACAGCTGCTCCCCTGTTGGGAAACTATTTGAGAAGGAATGGGAGTTGGGAGTTGGGAGGTGGCCTATTTGAAGGAGGTGTGTCATGTGTTACTGGGAGTGGGCTTTGAGGTTTCAAAAGACTTGTGCCATTCCCAGTCTCTCTCTCTCTCTCTCTCTCTCTCTCTCTCTCTCTCTCTCTCTCTCTCTCTCTCTCTCTCTCTCTCTCTCTCTCCTCTCTCCCTCTCTGCCATGTGGCTGTAGATCAAGATGTGAGCTCTCAGTTGTTCCTTTACTCTGCTATCATAGATTTTAACCCTCTGAAACTGTAAACCAAATTAAACACTTGATTTTGTAAGTTCCCTTGGTCATGGTGCTTTGTCACATCAGTAGAAAAGTAACTATGACACTCTGCATGGGACTTGGCCATCAGTTTGCCTCAATCACTTTGCACTGCTGTCATGGAGTCAACAGATATTTTCTCACCATTCTAAAGGCTGGAAAATCTGGCCTTAGGGTGGTGGGCGGTAGGATTTCAGGAAGAGACATTTTCCTGGGCACAGATGGCTGGACTCTTGCTGTGTCCTTACATGGCACCAAGTCCTAAGAGGAAGTAAGTCCTTCTCTGTCTTCTTATAAGAGTCCTGTCCCTCCAGGAGACCACTGCTATTTGATCCAATTGCTTCCCAAAGTCCCTATCTCCAGATAGAGTCACACTGGCAGTTAGAGTTTCAGTCTATGAATTTGAGGAGTATAACCATCTATCCCATTTCTCTGTCCCTGTGCCTACACCATATCATTTGACAGGAGTTTAATATTTATTCAAACATCTGATTAAATAACTCTTTGCTAATATTTCTATTATTTCAAAAAGTCTTGCATATATTCATGCATCCATTAATCCATCTCTGTTGCTCTGGTGGTCTGGAGCAATGCACTCTTTGGATTTCAGCATCGTCATTGATGCTAAGTCTACCCTTAGCTAGTGCCATTACTTTCCTCTTGCACCATCTAATAACTCAGAATACTTCAGTTCCACTAACTCCTCTCTTTACTCATGCTTCCTGTTGCGTATTCTAAATGCCTCTGTACTTAAGAGCTCACAAGGTGGCATCACTGATTTTTTCCCTTGTAGCCGCTCTTTCTTGTTTGTGTGCGTTACTTTTTGTTTTTTTGTTCTTCGCTGACAGGGGTGAACTAAGATCATTTCCACTTAGCATCTGGTGAAAATAGCTGAAATCTATTGGCGCTTGTTCTTCTGAAAATATTTTTAATGCACTTTGTTCTTGAGAGGCATTTTCACTGGCTGCAGAGTTTGACATTGGTAGGTGTTTCCTTTTAGTACACTGGGCATCCTCCTCCTGTGTACTTATTGATTTTATTTATATATTGTGTGTATGTGCATATGTTTACAGTGCCCACAGAGACCAAAAGAGGGCGCCAGATTCCCCCTGGATCTGGTAACACAGGTGGTTGTAAGTACTGGAAACTGAACCGGGGTGCTCTACCACAATAGTGTCCTGGTTGGTTTTACATTAACTTGATACAGACTACAGTCATCTGAGAGTCGGGGACCTCAATTGAGAAAATGCCCCATCAGGTTGGCCTGTAGGCAAGTTCATAAGTGATTTTCTTAATTAATTGATGTAGAAGGGCCCAGCATGTGTGGGCTGTGCGGCACCTGGGCAAGTAGTCCTGGGATTTGAGAAAGGAAAGTGAGCAATCCAGAAAGCACTGTGTCTCTATGGCTTCTGCTTCTGTTCCTGCCTCCAGGTTCCTACCTTGGCTTCCCTTAGATGGAGTATGACCTGAGAGTTATAAGCTGAAACAACCTTTCCTCCCCAAGTTTGCCTTTGGTTATAGTCTTTATCACAGTGATGGAAAGGCGTATGCATCCTTAACCTCAGAGCCATCTCTCCTGTCTTGTCTTGCATTTTTGCTATAGACATTCTCTTTGCACCCCTGTCTTCTTAGAAGAAATGTGTTGGTCCCCATGACTAGCTATCACCCTCCTGCCCCATTTTACTATTATGCTTCTGGGGTTTATATATTTTTTTTTGTTTAGTTTTCTAAGTATTCATTAGATCTTGAATCCATGGATTAATTTCTTTCATTAGTTTTGGGAATTTAAAAGACCGTTTTATGTGTTCATATTCTGTTCCTGACCTGTTTTCTCTTCCCTGCTCTGGGATTCAGCTAAACCCATGCGAGTTTTTCTCACTGTGTTTACCATGTCTCTTAACCTCTTTTCTGTAACTTTCTTTTCTGTGTTCACTGTCTACACTTTATTTTTTTCTCGTGAATATTTGAGTTAACCAATGCTCCTTCAATCCATGTCTTGTATGTTTAAGCCTAGAATTTCTACCTGGCTTTTTTTCTAATCCACTCTGAAGTGTTGCACATCACCTGCCCCTTGATATTTGACTCTGCCGAAACTTGTGATCTCAGATCGCCTTGGTCCAGCTTTGGGGACCTGAGGCTGAAAGGCAGCCTTCTTCAGGGCTTGTTTACTTCTTGGGTGTCTTACATCTTTGGATGTAGCTCTCCAGCATCTCAGGCTTGGTGTGGGCTGCTCCAAAGGCTCCAATGCTTGAACTGACACTCTTGTTCCCTTTGTCTTGTAAAGACTCCAAAAGCATCTCTTAGTTTATAAACCACCTTTTCTGGATGTTGTACTTGCTGAACAGAGGCATGCTTTGAGGCCAGGCTAACTGCTTTGGATTTCTGTCCTTTAGCAGGTCTTGTTGCCATCATTTCCATCCTGTTGATACTTTTGATGTACTTAGGATGCTGTTTTCAAATGTTCTGTCCAGCCTTGTTTGTTTGACTTTCCAGGTTGATGATATATGTATATGGGACTAGAGGGTAGTTTGAAACAAATTGGTTTGTCAGAGTGGAATTCTTTCTTTCACGCCTTTATTCTTCTATTTGAATTTTGGCAGTACAGTGCAAGGTCAACAGGCACTTCACTGGGAGTTTAAATAGGATTATTTTATGTTAATTGATTATATTCTATATAATATGAATAATAGACATTGATATATTGAATATTTTTATTCCAGGACTATATATATATATGTGTGTGTGTGTGTGTGTGTGTGTGTGTGTGTGTGTGTATTTGATCATTCTATGCATCATATACTATATTGTATATAATATGTAGTATATAGTCTATTTGAATTACATATACTATATTATATGCAATAAATCGTGTAATATGTAGTATAGGTTCTACTTATATACACTACAGTATATATTTATCTAATATATAGTATTTATATTTACTTAAATTGCTCTTAGATCCTAGTTTACTGTTTAATACTTTTATTCCTGTGTGAGTTGTCTGCTCATTACGTACGAATTTATTTCTAAATACTTTGTTAGTGAGCATGGAATTGTATTCCACAGGCTGGCAATCTTGTCATGAAGGGCCAGACAGTAAATACTTCAGGCTTGTCAGGCCATATGGTCTCTGCTGCAAGCAATGGGCTCTGCCTCTGCACTTGGGAAAGCAGCTCCCGACATTGTATGAACAAGCTGGCAGATCTGTGTTGTCATAAAGCTTTGTTATGAGAACACGGTGTAGATTGGGGGTTGGCTCCTGGGCTAGAGGACATCAAACTGGCTCTATTTCTATTTTTTCCCCTAATTGTTTATTTATTTCTGGTTAGCAAGTTTAAACTTTCTAATTAAGTGTGATCCTTTTCCTTTTGTTTCTCCCTAATTTTTAAGAGAAGGGAATACATGGTCTACAAGTGCTAGCGAGCCTCCCTCTTCCTTCTTGGTAATTATGCACCCGTTTAATTTCTCTTTCTTCAGCAGTGACTACCCCTCTGGCACAGTAATCATGGCAACAGCATCGTCTTCAGACTTTGAAGCTTTTCTATTTTCGTATGCAACGTCTTATGTGTTTTCACCATTAACTGTGTTTGTCACTTTAGTGACAGATGGGTTTGTAAGATTCAAGAAGGTTTGCTTTTATTCTTAGTGTACTGAAGGATATAAAATGTTGAATTTGGTCAAATATGTTTCCACCTTCAATTGAGATAATCTTACATATTTATTAATATGATGATTTGTAATGACTGATTTCTAAACAAAATTCTTCTTGGTGATAATATAGTGATATTTCAATAGAGTGACATTTAACTCTCTTGATATGTTAATATATTATTTAAATTTGAAAACTGTGAAGCATTAAAGAAGTTAAGCAATGTTGGCACATAGCACTGCTTTAGTGATTGACAGGCAGCAAGCACTGCTTTGGTGATTGGCAGGTAGGGCTACTTTGACATCATGCTTACTCAGTTTTTGTAGTAATGGTTGTGGATACCTTATGAATGAATATGGCTTTCTTTCTGTATACTTTGGAATCTCTTGTATGACTAGTAATTTTAATGAGTTCCAGGCCAAGGAAATCTGGAGTGAGACAATGTCTCAAAATAACAACAAAAACCTGTTCATGGTGGTACATGCCTGTAATCCCAGCACTTGGGTAGGAAGCTGAGACAGGAGGATTGCTATAAGTTTGAGACCAGCCTGGGCTAACTGAGATCCAGACTATTTGGAGCTAAATAATGAAACTTGAAACTTTGTCTCAAAAACAAAAATTAGGAATTTTTCTGTTTACTCAAGATAATAGATATGATTGTTTCATGTAAGTTTACGTCTTTTGGGGGTTTATCTGACTATTGCTCCAATTTCTTCTACAAATAATCCATCCAGAATTTCTGCCTCTGCTTATGTCTATCTAGGTGATTCGCCAAAGAAACTGTTTATTTTATGGAGATTTACAAATCTAGTATATAAAATTACTAACTTTTGCCTTTCTCTTTGAAAGAACTTAAAAACTATTTTACTATTTTGTGTGTAGGGTTTTTTTGTTTGGTGAGTTTGTTGGTTTTGCCTCCCTGCATGTCTGTGTACCACAGGAGTACAGTGCTCATGGAGGCCAGAAGAGGATGGTAGATGCCCTAGGACTGGAATAGCTGCCATGTTGATATAGGGGCTCAAACCCAGGTCCTCTGGAAGAGAAGCCAGTACTCTTAACCTCTGAGCCATCTCTCCAGCCTCCGAGCATTTTTTAAATGTTATTCTTTTAATTTTTCCTTTCAATTAGTTCTTTAAGAGTTTTATACAATGAGCCAGGTGGTGGTGGTGTATGCTTTTAATCCCAGCACTCGGGAGGCAGGCGGATCTCTGTGAGATGGAGGCCAGCCTGGGCTGCACAGTGAGTTCCAGGAAAGGCTCCAAACTTATGCGGAGAAATCCAGTCTCAAAAAACTTAAAAAAAAAAAAGTTCTATAGCTAGAGTTTTCCTGCCTTGCCTACAGTCAGGACAAATCTTTGTCACCTGCCAGTCCCACAGCTGCTCAGACCCAACCAAGTAAACACAGAGACTTATATTGCTTACAAACTGTATGGCCGTGGCAGGCTACTTGCTAACTGTTCTTATAGCTTAAATTAATCCATTTCCACAAATCTATACCCTGCCATGTGGCTCGTGGCTTACCGGCATCTTCACATGCTGCTTGTCCTGTCGGCAGCTGGCAGTGACCCCTTCTGCCTTCCTGTTCTTTCTTTTCTCCTCTCTCTTAGTCCCGCCTATACTTCCTGCCTAGCCACTGGCCAATCAGTACTTATTGACCAATCAGAGCAACACATTTGCCATACAGAACATCCCACAGCAAAGTTCTATACAATGCATTTTGATCTCATTCACCCCCTCCCCATCCCTTCCCAGATTCACCCCTCTTCCCTACCCATCCAACTTGGTGTGTTTTTTTTTTTTCTTTTCTCGCCTATCAAGTCCAATTTGTGCTCCCCATGTATCATTAGATGCGTGGCCCTCCACTTACACTTCAAATAGTCATTTTCATATCTGTAATTGGTTAGACTTTGTATTTTGGCATTCTTTATTTTGTCAATTTCTCTTACGTCCTCACTGCCGTCACTGGAGATTTGTATATTTGGTTGAAGTTTTTCAAAACCAAAAGAAAGCTTTGATTTGCTAATCGTGTGTGTGTGTGTGTGTGTGTGTGTGTGTGTGTGTGTGTGTGTGTGTGTGTGTGTGTGTGTTGGATCAGTTCAGAGAGAAAATATTTTAATATACTATCTTGAGGCCTTTGGGGATGGAGTAATTTTGTTTACTTTTCAGTAGCATCTACAGTATGCCACGCTCATGGGGTCATGGTCGCCTGTCTTGAGCTCAACTGCTGATTGGATGTTTCTTTTTTAATGATTTAAACTTTACTCTTCAGAAGATCTAATTAATTGTAAGGAAATATGATGATGTCTGTTTTGTGTGCCTTTGAACTTTTAGTATATTAGAACATCGGCTCTCACTCTGCTTTTCACAGTGCTGTTTTTAATTGCTTGGAAAGACTCTCAGGTGTCCTCACGTCTGCCCCAGTGTTTCCCTTGCTGGCTTTGGTTGAGCTGAAGCAGGGGTAGGAAAGACTTCACAGGGAGGTCTGCTGGGGATCTCATCTTTCTGAACGTATAGGTCCATTCTTCCTTGTAGTGTGGACAGTTGAGGAACCTCAGTGGACTGAGGTTCTTGTCTGAAGTCACAGGAAGGGACTGGCCAGTGACTGGCCCCTTCACTTCTCCACAACTCACCTTGTCTTTTTTCTTTCCTTTCTTCATTTTACTTTTGTTAGTTTTTTATGTCAGGGTTTCATTGTGTAACCCTGGCTGTCCTGGATCCACTCTATAGGCCAGGCTGGTCTGGAATTCTCTCTGTAGCTCAAGATAGCCTCTCAAGATCCTCTGTTCTTGTCTTGCTGGGATTACAGATATGTGCCACCATGTCTGGTCAGCCTACCTGTTCCTAGATGGCCAGATTCCTCTCTGTTCTTCTAATGCCTCTGAGTCTGGAGCTCTTTGGTACCACTTCAGTGTCTTTTCCTTTAAAAATTTTCTGCTAATTTTATTTCTTTTTGGATCAAATCCTATTATATTCATCAACACATTCTCACCATTTCAGAAACATGGGTATCTCTTCATATTGTCTTCCTGGCCTATTGTAGATTTTGAAAATCACTTTATTTCATTGCAAAGATTTAATATATAGTCATCTTCACTGCTCAAATACACTTTCACTTGTAAAGAAATTCCTGTTATATTAATCGCAAGCACTATGCACACTTGAAAGTATTGCATCTTTACATAAGAAGTAGGAGCTCTGAGAGACAGAGCTCGTGTGAGCCTTATAGAAACATTTTGCTGTATAAAGTGAATATTCCATTAGTTCAAATCTCCACAAAGAGCCACCGCTTGAGAATATAAACTAGGCCTCTAGCACAAGTTGTGTAGCCCTGGATTAGAGTGCTGAGGCCGGGAAATATAGAAACAAAAATCATCTATTTGTCTTTATAATTTGGTCTTTTGAAGTTTGTCCATTTAAAAGTTAACTCCCCCACCCAGCCCCGGTCCAAGCATAGTGGCACATGCCTACAATCCCAGCACTTGGGAAGTGGACATGGGAGAATCACAATTAAAAGTTAGCCAGGATTCCACAGTGAGAACATGTCTCAAAAACACGTAAAAACCACTTTTAAGTGTTAATGTTAATGTCAATTACATACACTGGAGCTTTGGTGTATGTTAGGAAGAAGGGATCCAGTGACCAGCCATGGCCAGCATTCTGTACAGGTGGCTATATAGAAGTGGGGATGGCTGCTGATTGGATAAGGGAAAGTATTTTTGCCAAATTTGAGCTCAGTAACAATGACTAGCAAGTACAATATGTAAACTGAGAGTCCTCAAGATTGTCTTCATGTTCATTTGCTTGGGGGTTCATGGCATGCAGCATGTAGTAGCCATCATGACTGTGGCTCCTTATAGCAAAACAAACAAAGGAGAAGACACTTGTTCAGGGGAAGGTGGGAGAAGCATTCTCCAGTGAAATTTATAGGCCACAGCTCATGCCTGCCACAGAGAGCTGTGACAATATGCATGAAATGTAGTATGTTAAGGAGATCCTTGAGAGACCTACCACTTACAGCTCATGCTGTCTGTCAGGAGCTCATCATTTGACACCTTCTTTCCAGCCTGTAGCTTCCCACAGTGGAAGGAGGTATTTGGCATGAAACATATTGTGGCTGCAAATGGCTTAGGCATAAGAACCACAGCTGTCATTTAGGGCAAGATTTACATCTGTGTAAGGAACCACTAGCCATTCAAATTCAGAGATACCAGTGAAGGGTAGACTTAGTAAGGACAGTCACCTCTGTCCTTCCATATTGACTCTCTTCTGCATAGTATCTATACTTTGCTTTTTTGAGTAGCAGTAATCTCACAGGTTAAATCTAAGACAAGGTTCTTTTTTGTTTTTTACTCTTTTCCTGCTTCTAAGCTGCTTGGGACTTCCTCAATTTTCTTAGAAAGTTGAGGTTTGAGAATGCCTAATAATTGGCCATAGTTTGATGGATCCATTAGGGAGAAGTACTTCTCAAGAGTCTATTATGTATGTAGTGGACATTGTCACATAGAAGGGGGTCCATTGGTCTGAGAGTCAGGCGTCTTTCATCTGATGCACAGATGTTGGCGTTCCCCACTACCACCAGCTCATCCTTGGCCAATGTTTTTCCCATTCCTCTCATATCTCTATACAATGCCTCTCAAAACTATGTATCTAGCTAAAATTCCCCTTTCCCTGCCTCTGCCTGCTGAATGTCTTCCTTACCTGACACACTCAGCTAAGTCAAGACTAAACTTGGAATCCCCTATCCTGGTCTTGTTTCCTCTCACTGTACTTCATATTCTGGTTAATGGAATCACCATCTACCCCAAGTGTGGTGTTGAAAGAAAATGTTCCCCAAAGGGAGCAGCACTATTAGGAGGTATGGCAATGTTAATGTTAAAGTAGGTATAATCTTGTTGGAGAAAGTGTGTCACTGTGGAGGCAGCCTTTGAAGTCTCATATATGCTCAAGCCATGCCCAGTGATTGAGACCACTTCCTGTTGCCTGCCTACCAAGATGTAGGACTCTCAGCAGCACCATGTCTGCCCACATGCCACCAGGTCTCACCATGATGATGATGGACTAAACATCTGAAAATGTAAGCCACCCCGATTAAATGTTTTTCCTTTATGAGAGTTGGGTGTGGTTGTGGTGTCTCTTTACAACAATAGAAACCATAACTAAGACATCATAAATAAACCTGTCTGTAAGTGACTGTTAACTCTTTCTTCTTGCCCCATTCCTATAGCCTTGGTTACTGTAGCCATAAAGTCAATGGACTAAAACAACCATCTTCGTTATTTCTGGAAGTTGAGAGAGCTATGCTGGCATGGCTGGGTTATTCTATTCTATGGGTCTCTCCTCCTCCCTCCTAGGGAACAGAAATTTAGTCTCTCAAGGCTTGGGCTTGGGGCACCAGGATGTTACATCTCTTGTACTCTGTTAGTCAAGAAAGCTCCATGGTGGACTCTAAACTTTGCCTATTCAGTAAGAGAAGCTGTGAAGGTAAAAGATGGAGTTTCCAAAGACCAAAGAGGACACTGAGATGGCTAGCAAGATGAGTTTATCAAAACTTACTGAGAGGGAGAGAAATTTACTAATAAGGTTGAAAGTCTAGTGATGGCAGGACTAAGCAGATAGGGAACCAACATCAAATATATGAGCTAATGGGGGCCATTTCCATCCAAACCACCACAGATGGTTAAGTGGGGTAGACAGAAAACCATGCCAAAGAGCCTGGGGGCCAGTGCCTACTTCCACAGCCCTGAAGATCCAGTGGTAGCAGCTAGACCAAGAAATACTCTGTCCCATAAGGCTCCTTAGTTAACATAACAGAAGGTTGGTAACAAGGGCCAGCCTTAATGACGAGGGCTTGCACTTAGTACTTCTTTCTTACTTTCTGTCCCTGGAAGAGGGCTTTTATAAGTGACAATACACAAACAGTGGCATTGTCAGCTCAGCATCTGAAGGAATAGATGACTTAGCACATGACTTAACAGGTTCTCTTGCAGAAGACACTGATGTGCCCAGTGCTGGCACGCATGAGGGGGAATCGGTGGGATCTCCATAGTCCTTATCTGAATGCTCTGGTCTCGATCTACTTTCATTGTTGCCTTGATTTAGCAAGAGTCTCGAGAATTAAAAGGAACATCTCGGGGACATGTCTCTTGTGGACAATGCTCTGTTTTCCTCAGGAATCTATATAAAAGACAAAGGGTGTGAAAAGAAGAGGTAGACTCAGAACCAATCACATGGCTGCTTTTTGGTCATGAGGTCATGAGCCTGGGCATGGCCCTGGCTCAGGCCTTCCCAGTGCCTTCTTGCCCCTTTGAACATATCTTCCTACTGTTTATTTTTTTTATGCTTTCAAAGAATCCCAGCTTAATAGACCTATCTAGATGTAAATCTAAGTGAAACCAAACTATCCTCCAGGGCCCCTGTCCCGGAGGAGAAAGCCTGAGTTCTGTGCACAGTCTTTGTGATTTGGGTCCTTCCTACCTTTGTTTCTTCTACTTTTTGTTCTTGGTTTTCTTAGCAAGGCTAAGCTTTTTGGTGTTCCCAGGCATACAGTGTAGTCTCATGCCCCACACTTTCTATCCTGGAATACCTGTGCCTTCCTGATAGTCAGTGGACTCTGCCATATTGTCCTCACTTTATGGAGTCTTTTTTTCATGAAGTTTTCCCAAACACATTCTGAAGGAAGTAACCACACCTCTTACTACCATCACCATCCTGGGACCGTATGGATTCTCCATGTGTATGTCTGTAACACGAGAAGCGTTAATGCCTGTGCCCTTCTCTGGGCTTCATTTTCAAGCACTCCACTGTATACTGAGCACCTAGCACAAAGACTAATTTATAGCAAGAATTCAATATCATTTTTGCAGAATAGATGAATAGGGAAGAGCCAACTTCAGATTCATAGGAAGAGGAAATTGAAGACTGCTTTATGTACCTTTTAGGTGATATTAAATTAGAACATTTACAAAATGAAACAGGGCTATTATTTCTTCTAGCATTAATGTACAGTAATTCTAGCTAGACTCGCAGGGTAGTTCTTATTAGAATTATTTCTCACTTGGAGAATCAATTAGTTTGGTGATTGTAATTTGAGTGTATGGAAAACTCTTGCTGGTCAGTGTACACATTATGAATATAAAGATTTTTAGAGGGAGCATTAGAGTTTGTGCTTGGAGGCAAGCAGCCACCAAGGAAATTGAATGTTTGCTAACAATTGACGGTGGCAGCTTTGTTACCTACAGCTTATGGGCCAGACCCTGATTGCAGCCTGTTGTTCCCCCCACCCCTCTGTGTGTGTGTGTGTGTGTGTGTGTGTGTGTGTGTGATGTGTGCACACTTGTGTGGGTGTGTGGAGCCCAGAGGTTGACACTGGGTGTCTTCTTCTACTATTCTCCATTTCACATATGAGCCAGGGTCATTCCCTGAACCTACAGCTTGACAATTTGGCCAATAAGCTACTGAAATCTGCCTGCCCACCTCCCCTACCCCGGAGTTACAGACACGTGCGGCCACACCTGGCTTTTACATGGCTGCTGAGGATCCAAACTCGGATCCCCATGCTGGTACAGCAAGGACGTTACCTGAGCCATTTCCCCAGCCTTTGAAGACCTTTTTTATAAATGAGATTATACTGAAGCACAATCACACATATTCACTTGTATATGCTCAGTGGCTAATTGTGGGCTGAAACAAAAGCACACGGCTGACAAAAGCCTAAAGTATTTACTATCTGATCTTTTAGAGAAAGAGCTTGTTATGGGCTTAAACTTGGGCCTTATGGTCATGTGATCTCACTAAAGTGGGCTGACAACTCACCATTTTGTAAATGTCTGGTGCCCTGTCTTTTTTATTTCATTTGGAAAAGATGCATGAACACCAGGCAGAGATGAAGCCAGGCTAGTGAAGGACCTCCATGTCTTCAGATGGGCAGGACCCTATACAACTCTTTTTGCCTCCTTCACACCCTGTCCTTTGGCTGTTTGATGAGGTTTGGATAAGAGTCCCCAATGATTCATGTGCAAAGACCCATGGATGAAATCCAAGCCCATGCTGCTATGGAGATGTGATGGTGTCTTTAAGAGTTGGGCTGAGAGGAAAGAAGTTGGGTCACTGGGAGTGTGCCCAGCCAGATGATAATAGGACCTCAGCCCTTCTTCTCTCTTTAGCTTGCTGGATACCAAGACCTAAGTGATTTGCTTTCCACAGGATCCAGCCATGATGCACTCATTGTCTCTTACCACGGTCTCAAAAACCATGGGGCAAACTGACCATGGACTGAAATCTCCCCAAATACAATCTAGAATAAATCATAAATTAGCTCAGGTCTCTGATTCTTGAGCCTCTTTTTTTCCCCTGGGTTCCTCTGCCTTGTTGTTTGATCTATGTTGATCAGCACAGAAGGTGGAGCTTGTGAGAAAGAAAGAGAGTATCTAGGCAGTGTCCCCAAATGATGCTCCTGGTTCCTGTTGGGGGGCAGGATCACTCTTTTCTTGTTGGTATCTTAGGGTATACATATTCTTTAAAAAATGAGCTAGAACAATCCAAAAATTGTTGGAAAGCCAAGAGATAAAAAGAAGTCAGCAATTTAAAATGTTTTTATAGAAAATTCCTTCAACAACTCCCCCTACCCCACCCCACCTGCTGTTACACAAACATACAAACACACACACACACACACACACACACACACACACACCTGAGCTTGGGATTTCGCCTTCAGCATCATCAAGAGGCAACCAGAGAACCCTTGTTTGTATAGCACAAGTAATGAGGAGCTCATTACACCCCAAATTGCTCATTCAACATCTGAGAATTGCTAATGTCATCGGTTTGCTCCATCAATGGAGCCAAGGTTGGTTCCCCTTAGGGCCACCTACATGAGGATGAATCTTGGCTCACCAATTCACTTGTGTAGAGATTTACAAACTAAGCCCATTTACTAGAATCTTTTTGTTTCTAGTAACTTCTGCTAAGTCCCCAGATCCTGAGTCTCTCCTCACTGGGAAGGCTCAGGCTGGTCTGTTTTTAAGGCATCACTTGGCTCACACAAAGTTAAAAGTCTGGCCTGATTCAGTACTGCTCTTAAAAAAGCCATTTGCTCGAAGGTGTTTGCAGAGGAGGCAGAAGGTGGGTTTCAGCTGCTTGGTTCTGTGCTGAGACACAGAGATCCAGTAACCATCAAGAAGGATCTGGCCTGACTGTGACCCACCGGGTCAGAATGAATTACTCATTTGCTATCAGTTCTTTCTAGAACTTTCTGATAGAAAGTGAGAGCAAATAGAGCCTCCATCCTAACCTCTAACCCTGTTTCAGAGATGAGGAAGAATGAGTGAGTGAGGCCCAGAAAGGAAAAGAATTTAAAGAGGAAACACTCAAGATGAAATCATATAGCATTCACTTCCAGTGTGACCGTATTTCACAGTCACACTTCTCCTTGATCTCTATAATTTGAGGACTTATCTCTTTACCCCTGCCTTGGTTTCCCCAGACTGATCCAGGCTTCAGAAGTCACCAGCTCCCAGCCTTGAGCTCCCCTCAAACTGGGAGCTCAGCACATGCCCAAGTCGTGAACTCATTCCCCTAGAGACAAGATTAAAGGGAGATGTTAATATTCAAGCAACCTTGCTCAACAAGCAAGTCTTTCAGGGTGACTATTTATTGCTATTTATGATGACAGATCATCCTTCTGATTTTCCCCAGCACATGTCTCCAGAGGAAATTAGATACAGTACTTTCCTTAAGCAGGGCCAGGAGAAAATGTTTCTATAAATACTTAACAACTTGTCAGGAGAGATTACAAATATTGGCACGTCCTTCACAATGTCATGTTGGTTATTGAAGCTGTTAGAAGAAATCACGATGGTTTATTTCCTTCCCGCTGAAAGGGAGCACTCCATTTTTTCTGAGACCAGGAGAAGTGCTTCTGAAAGCAGAAACTCAGAGACCAGACTCAAGTCCAGGGCTCTTGTCTATCCTAGCCTCTGCTTTAACACCAGTCTATCAGGAGCATGGGTCTGAGGTCAGAGAGCCCAGTCGTTTCCTCACTGAAGGACTTGGAGGAAACCCATTAGCCTCTCATTGTTCAGATTTGTTCCTCTGAGTGATGACGGTCCAAAGATACATCTCATGGTATTGCGAAGATTAGATGATATTGTATAAAAGTCCAACTCATAACAGATAAGCCACAAATACAATTCTGTTCTCTCCTCCCAGACAAAATTTCCCCATCCCCCAGACAAGAGTTGAACTAAACTCCATTTTTTACTTCTAATGTTGCCCAGGAAAAATTTGACAAAAATGGGAAAACTAAATGAGGTGAAAAAACAGCATTTCCTGACCTGGGGAGATAGGTCATTGGATACAGTGCTTGCTAGGCTAGCATGAGAACCTGAGTTCAATCCCCAGAACCTACACAAACATGCTTTCTTATAATCCCAGTGCTGGGAATCTGGAGGCAGGCGTATCCAGGGCACACTGATGCACTAATTTAACTGTGAGCCCTTGGACTAATGAAAGACCCTTTCTTCCTGAGGAAGGAACCCAGAGGTTGTTCTCTAGCTTCTGCAGGCACACTGAACACACGTGCACATGTACATACACATGCATATAACAGTGGGGAGGGAAAAACTAACATTTCTCATTCTCTCTTAATGGTGGGAGAAATTGTCCCAAAGACTTCAGGTAGATTGAATCATTTAATCTTTGTGGGAGGTACTCACAGTCCCCTTCTTTTGCAGGGAGAAAACTGAGACAACCTGATGTACTCCAGACAACACACCCAGTAGGATGGAGTACAGATGGACCCAGATTGCGAGTCTCACAAGTTCGGCCTTTGCTGCAGGGTCTGTGGAGGAGGGCCGCTCCTTTCCTCCCTCATAACAGCTCCCTTGAGTCCCTTCAGGTTCCGGAGTCTCATCACTGTGGATCTAGACATGGAGTTTTCGTTTATCCCACTCAGCTCTTGGTAGAAGTTTTGGGTCCATGGACTTCATCTTATTTCAGTTCTGGCACTCCTGACTCTATTGTGCTGTCAAGGCACTGCCATCAGTTACCTCTGTTGATCCTTCCAGAAGGGCTGGACCCCAAGGGGAGCTCTCAAGACAGCTTTGCGTGTCTTTCAGCTTCGTTTTTACAGCTTTCACCCCTCTTGTCTCTTTTTTGCTGCACTCTGCTTGATCTCTGAATTCCAGATGTGTTCTGTGGCTGCTTCCAGCATCAGGGCTAGTCTCCCTACTGAGTTTTCAATCCCCATGACCTTTATTTTTCCTTTCTGACTGGCATTTCTCTAGGCTGCTTCCTTTCTGCTCTGCCATGGCATTTCTTCTGCCTAGGCTGCCCATTCCCTTCCTGACCTCTTCAGGTCTCTCCCATGCCTCTTCTGCAGTCCTCCTCAGAGTGTCCTAACTGATTCACAGTCCCTCAAAGGCACATGATCTCTGTTCTCCTCACGTTTTCATGCTGACTGCCCTCCTCAGCTGCTTGGTGTCTCCCGACTGAGACTTCACTTGCTGGAGCCTGAGTGGAGCTGGTGAGGAGCCCCTGGCAGCCTCTGTCACATCCCCAGGCCCTGATCCCCTTAGCGCTCAGGGACACCAGGTCCAGAAGATCCCGGTACTACCTTGAGTGGGTAGGAAGTGGTTCCCAGTCCTCAGACACCACAGACCTGCAGCGTGGTCCTAGCGTCTATTACTGCTGTTACAACACTGCTTCTGCAGTGATCCTTTCAGAAGCCTTGCTTTAGGAGCTACCAAGATTTCCCCTCCTTAGTTTCGAGTGTGTGGGTGTTTTCCTCAGTGCTACAAAGAAATGGTTTTGAGCGCACACTAGGATTTTGGTTGCTTTAGTTGAGCAACTTCTATTCATCCTTCAAACAAAGTAAGCAGTTCAACAGTCCCTCATCTTTGAGTGTGGGGGCTGTGTGCCAGGAGCCCCAGGGAGTGCCTGCAGCTGAGCCCTGTGTAAAAGCACTGCTATAGTGGGACCAAGTCCTGTGCTCATTGCATGAGTTGGCTGTTTGAAACCTGGAGCTTATGCAGGGACACTTGGCTCAGTCTGGGAGGAAGGGACTGGACCTGCCTGGACTGAGTCTACCAGGTTGATCGCAGTCCTCGGGGGAGGTTTTGCCCTGGAGGAGGTGGGAATGGGGGGTGGGCTGGGAGTAAGGGGAGGTGGTGGGAGGGGGAGAATAGGGGAACCCGTGGCTGATATGTAGAACTGAATGGTATTGTAAAATAAAATAAATTTTTTAAAAAAAAGCACTGCTATAATTCTGTAGGGGATTGGATAGCTGTGTTAGCTACTAAGTTACTAATGAGCACATCAAGTACACCGGGTGGATACGCTGGACAAAGTGATGATTCACATGTTGGTGGGATGGAGCGGGATGTTGAGATATCTTAAGGCTACCGGAATGGCATATAGTTTAAAAAGTTCATGTTGCTTATTTCTGGAACTCCCTGTCTAATTTTTACAGACTGTGGTTAATCACAGATAATAAACTGCCGAAGGCCAAACTGCAGAAAAGGGGGCCTATAGCATATACATAAGTACTTATGCAATATTGGTCATACAGCATAATGATGTATGATGATCAGGGTATGTACCTGTGAATAGACCCCCCCTTAGTAACCAATGGAACAAGACCAGTACTGAAGTAGCCATTGTGTGTCTGTTTCTTCCAGATCCCAGCTCTTTGCCAGGCCCCAGGTACCACTCGGGAGTTGTTTCTGTTGATCTTTCCCCCTTCAGTTGTTTTTACAATTTGTCTGCTGCAGTATTTTGATACTTCACAATAGTACCATGTATGGAATTCAAAAATAATTATGAATCTACAGAACAATGAAAATCCATTGGCACACACATGAACTAGCAGGTCACAGAACAGAATAGGTACGGACAGAGACAAGATTGTAAGGACATCTTTCCCATGAAGGAAATATTCTGTACTGATGTCAAAAGGATGGTCTGTTCAAACAGTGGGATCCTGTGGGGGAGCATAGGAAACCATGTGTAAATGAGTGAAGAGCGGATGAAGTACTGAGTGAATATGTGTTATTGACATGGGCATGGGCATGTCAAGGACCCCAGTGTCTCAGCCTCATGGGAGTAACATAACCTTCTCTGGATGAGACTCAGAGGGATGGCAAAGCCTCCCTCTTGTCTGAATTCCAGTGTGTGCACAGACTAACCCCTGTAGCTTCCTTCTCCATGCTGATAGCAACCTGAGGCTGCTTCCCTCCAGAGACCTCTACCGAGCCTAGCTAACCCCTCCCCCATGCTGTATATAATAAAGCCTGATATATACAAGGGAGTCCCTAATACCCATCCAGACCGGGTAGAGGCAGGGATGCATGTGCATCTTTGCAAACCTGCATCATCCCTGCCTCAGCAGATGTGCGCTGTAACCAGAACAATGTGGAAGTGATGTGATACACACATAGAAAAGAAACATTTGTAAGGAAAACATGTTTAAATGTGCAAGTTCAGAGTCTCAGCAGCTCTTGGAGTGTGCTTAGGGCATGGTAGTCCTGTCCGTTGGCATGGGGGTAGTGCCTCAGCATTGTCCTGGGATGCTGAGTACCTTTTCTAAAGATGTCTGTCCAGCTAGAGGTCCTAATTAAACAAAGGACAAGACAGATCTGCACTGATGCCTTTGATAGGGGAGTGAGCCAGCTCAAGGCAAACCAGCCATTTATCAAATATATGCCCTTGCACTGCTCAGCAGGTTTGGGGGCCACATTCATAAATCATTCTTTTTTTATTTAAAAGCCACTTGCTCCACCCAGTACTTAACTCGTCTCTCACTCTCCACCACTTGGCTTCCAAGGGGCCCATACAATAAACCTGGTTATTTTTAGTTATAATTAAAATCCTAACATATGGTGTCGTGAACCCCATTTCTGCTGACTGATGTGCAAGCAAGTTTTTTTTTTCATTAAACTGACTGTAAAAACTTTTTAATTTGGGGATATTTAGAGTGTTCAAGGAGAAAGCTACCCTAACATTCATGCCAGATGACAGCTAGTCAATGAGGAGAGAAAAAAAAAACCCACACTGGCTCTGCTGATCCTTGTGCTCTCACTGCACTAAATTACAGAATTAATAGGCTCTTAGGAAAGACTGACATGTCACTACTGTGAGAAAGACAATTAAATGTGGAAACCCAGTCTCCTCGCCACACTTAATTTTAACGGGAGGCTCTGAGACTCCATAAATCTCTTTCCTATTTCTTCCCCACTTTCCATAAGATCTTCAAAGAAACACCTAGAACATTTGAGAGCCTGCTTCCTGCTCACCTCTACCCCCCATCCCTGTACCCTCCCCCTCCCTCAGCCTACTTGTTCAGAGTACATTTCTGTTCAGAAACGTCCTTCTGAGATCAGGGAGAATTCTAAATCCTAATATATTTCATTAGCTACCTAGAAGGCCTTTCTGTTCCTGGTTGAGTCTTTTCAACCCCAGCCGGATTTATTCTGGCTGTTTTCCGTGGACAAACACCTTAGCTGCCCTGGTGACTGCTGGGAAAGGGGCGATTCTTCTTGAATAATGTTTAGTCTAAGAGGGACACAAGCAAGTCCTTATTGACAGGTAAGAATTCCTAAGATTCCCAGAGGATGCCCCAAACTTTAAGTCCTTTGTGTAGTGGGTTTTCCTATGAATATGTATCTATCATAAAGGTTAAGTTATAAATTAGATGCATTAGAAGATTAACAAATAACACAATATAAAGTATGCAGTATATTATAATAAAAGTTATATGAATGTTTTCTATCTCTCACACAAAATATCCTATGGTACTGCACACACCCTTTCTTACCTTGGAGTGACATGAGATGCAGCAATATCTATATGATGAAGTGAGGTTAATTATGTACATTCGGCTACTCTATAAGAGTGACTTGAACACAAGTACTGTGAGGTCATGACAGTCCATCTGACAGCATAATGGCTACTAAGTTACTCATAGGTGGGTAATCCATACAATGTGGACACTCTGAACAAAAGGGTGATTCACAAAACACAGAGGCATGAGATTTCCTCAGACTGCTCAGAAGCACATGCTGTTTATGAATTATCTGTGGAACTTTTCATTTGGAGGCTATGATTGACAACAGCTAATGGAAACAATGCCAAGTGAAACCACAGACAAAGTGGATCTACTGTGTATACCCAGAACAACATAGGAGGAGCTAGAAGCCCCTAGAGGAAAACTAGCTTACATACAGGTGACTTTCTACCTCTCTGCACCCCCTATTTCCCTCACAGTGGTTTGTGGCTTACCTGGTCAAAATCGTATTTGCTAAGTGGATCCTGGATGGACTCGGCTCTCTAAGCTCTTAGTCAGGCCCTGCCGAGGTTATGCATCTAACTCAAATTAGGCTGCACTGTGTTCCACGGGCTCCTGTGATTAATTGCAAAGAAAACCCCTCTCTGAAGGGAAGGGAAGGATTTTAAGGTCCTCCTCATCTCCCAGCTGCTTGGCAGTGAAATGTTTGTCACTTTTTAGTACTTTAACCACCAGTCATTTCTGACTAATACCCAGCAGCAGACATGGGGGACGATTTCCAAGATGATGGATGCTCCCCTTCTTATCTTTTGATATCTGGAAGTAGAAAATTTCAAGGAAAAAGGATTTTACACCAAGATGACCATAAATCTCATTGTGTTCACAACAGAAGGCTGACCAGAGGAGTTTATTAAATCTGTAAAGGATTTGATGTATATCAAACTGTTACATAAAGTCAATACTTTGGAGAGAAGCAGACAATAAATACTCAGCAAGAGGCAATATTTCTATCAGGGAGAAGGCAATCGCATAAAGATTAGGGGGAGCGATTTCAATATTGCTCATCTCTCTGCAGTAAGGAGCTGGGGCTTGTTTTCTGGAATGATCTCGGGACAATGGCTGGGGGTTGGGCAGGTAAGCCTCTTGGCTCAGCTACTTCCATCATCCAGCCTAAACCGGGCATTACGGACAGAACATTTCTGCCCTTTCTCACTTCATACACTGGAGCCCCAATAGCACAACTATGTAAGGAGCTGGAATTTCTAAAGAAATGCTTCAAGTTAAATGGCATTATAATGGTGGGGCCTGCCTTTTAAGCAAAGGTATTATCTTTTGCCCCCACAAGCATGAAGCCACATGGTCACACAGCAGGTTGACAGCTGAGGACAGGCCAAGAGAAGAGGCCTTAGAGAATACTGCCTAAACTGGCACCACGATCTTGGACTTCCAGCCTTCAGAACAGTGGGAAAACAAATGCCCATGGTTTAAGTTACCCAGTCTGTAGTATTTTGCCATGGCATCCTGAGTGGATAGGACAATGTGCGATGTCCTCTTGGAAAGAATACCCCCCACTCTGCAACTGCAAGATGCTCCCTCAGCCCGAGGGCCACATGCAAACTGGAAACATAACAGAGACTCACAGTTCTCTCAAAACATTAATCATGTTGTCTAAATAGTCACAGCCGCTGTACCTACTCCATTCTGTGTGCTTTTCAGACAGCTTCTTGTTTAATTTTGTAAGAAAACCCACACATCAAGTCATAGGTGTTTGTTTTTTAAAGACAGTCTCTCATTGTAGTCCAGGCTTGCCTGAAACTCATGAATTTCCTGCCTCTGTCGCCCTACTGCTAGGAATTCAGATGTGATACTACATCTGACTCAGACTTTAAATATTCATGATCCTCCTGTTCCTCGTCTGGAAACCTTGATGTTCAAAAGTACTAACTCACCTGATGCCACTCTGTTTAACTGCAACAGACAAGCTGGATCCAATTTCAGTGGTTTCTGGAATGCCTGGCCATTTCACTCTTCCGGATATTAAAGTCATCTTTCTACTTCTAGTGAGATGTCTAAGACTCAGAGTTATGATCTCCAAGATCAATAATCCAGAAGGCAAAAGGAAAAGTTAGTAACCTATGTGGATATATTGTCTACACAATACTAAGCCTCTATATACTGAGCATGTTCAAATAGTCCACTGCCATTTTCTGCGTCTGACCCATGTGTCAAGTGTGGGACTGAATGTTCTATGGGAGAGAGGAATCTTTTATTTCTATTCTGTTTTCTCCACTCATATAGATTTAATGAGCTCACATGTCTCCCCCTAACATGAGAAAATGAATGAAGGTAGTTTTCCTGGTGAAGCACACTGATGGTAAGAAAACTGAGGGAGCATCTCAGAATGAATACACATTTGACCTCTGGGAGTGGTTATGTCCTCCTGCCTCTGCATGTTATGTTCAATCTTTCCTGAAGGTCAGGAGGCAGTCTGAGGGTGGGGCCATGATTCTGTGTCCTATAGCCCTTGCTACCATGCTGGGCATGCCCAGTGTGCGGAGTACTGTCAGTTGACATGGTCTAACTTCTAAACACTTCTTATGAGGGTGTTCCCTTGTTAGTATGGCTAGGTGGACCCAACATTGGAATGCACACTCCTTTCTGTCTTAGGAATTCTTTGTTGCTTCCAGGTTCCCAGTTAGTGAGTAGCCACTGTTGCCAAAGTTGGGCCCCACAAAGTCACAGCTTCTCTTTCCTGGACTCTGACACCCACCCCCAGCCAGTGTCTGGGGACTGAGCACAGTAGCCACCACTCTGGGGCCATAGACCTTTCTTTCTTGTCCTTAGACACCAAAGAATCTTTTTGCTAATCCTTGTTCCAAACATAACCTTGCTGTCCTTTACCCTAGTATCCCACACTGGCTCCTCACAATCCATTTTCTACCTTGTGTCCAGAGGGAAATTTTTAAAGTGGATCGTGGCTTCCAATGACCTTTTGGTGACAGTCAAGCTTCCCCCAGTGTGGTCTTACTTCTCTCTCAGATCGGATCCTGGCTCTCTTCTTTGCCACCTTCTGCCCAGTGGCAGACAGACATTCACCACCAGAAGGTCTTCGACAGTCTGTCTCTTGTCTTCTGGATACAACTCTCCTTTACCTCCCCGCCTCTGCATAACCCCACTCATCCCTTGGCTCTCATCTTAGATGCCACGTCTTCCAGAAAATGCCCTCACCTCACATCCAGGACCTGCCAGCTAGAGCTTCCTACTCTACAGCATCCCATGCTTTCCCATGATCCATTGCTCTCTTCTTGTCCCTCTTCCCTCCAGACTATGAGCATCAAGAGAGCAGGGGATGCGTTTGCAGTTAAGTCCCCTCACTTTATCCTATGCCTGGCCAACAGTAGCGCCTCAAAAGTTTAGTGTCTTTGACTGCGGAGTCCAACATTCAAGAACCTGAAGATTCAGGGAATGAAGCAATAGGCCCCCTCATTGTGTCGGGTTATGATGGAAACCGCCTGGATGAGAAGAGAAACTTCATTTCACCTGAATTAAAAAAACGTTGCCTGCTCATCTGTGCATTGGCCCTGGAGGCACCCAGGAGTGAATCGCCCTTTGTCCTCTCTCAGAAAGTACTGATCTAATTTTCAAAGGAAAATTTCCCCTGGGAAGTGTAATTTTGGGGTGTGTGGATTTGGGATACACTGACCTGACCTTATAGGGAGCCTGCTAGTTAGTTTGGAGTTGGGACATGATGCTATAGGGCAGAGCTACAGGGTCTATCTTCCAGCACTGTCTTCCAGACAAAGAGTGACTGAGGCACTAGTCCAGTCTGATGGGTGCCTGACGTGGCCTGTGTGCCCCATGGTCCATGTCCTTGATCCTCCAGCCTCAGCTGTCAAGATTATATGTTTTGGCAAGTGAGTAGATGGTAAGCCTGGAAACACACATAGCATTCTGACATGTCTCTACATATTGAGCTAGCACTCAAACCACCATGTGTGCCTTGAAAGGATAGACCATGCTCCCCTAGGCTACCACACTGGGGCTGGTTACCTCAGCAAGCAGGTGCTAAGACTCTGTTGGTTACAGTGCAGGCTGTGCTGTTTACTGCTGGCAGATAGAGTGGTTCATGCCTCTAAGGAGTTCAGTGGCTGGAAAGTGGGACAGGGAAATAAATGAGTCATAGCTGCTGGATAATGGAAAATGTCCCTAGAGTTCTCTGAGGACAGGTAGTCAGGGTGGACTTGCCACTCTATTCATCATACATAGATGCAGGTGAAAAGCAGTCATGAGCCTGCATGGAGAGAACAGATCGTGTCACCAGCAAATGGACCTTCAGGTGAAGCCTGAGTGTGTGGTGGTGCTGGTCACACAGCTAGGTCATCCTTGCCCATCTGACTGCACATGGTACTGCTCTGTGTCACCTACCTGACAACCTCTCAGGGAGCTGTCTTATATGAAGCAGAGGTATCTCCTTGGTTTGTACATTGTAGGCAGACGGTAGTTAGAGGGGAAGGCAGGATGTGGAGACTTCGGGCTCTCAGGGGAGACAAGGGCAGTTATTACAAGCATAGGCGAAAAGGCAGTATAGCCTACACTTGATGTGCTTGGCAGCACCTCCAAAGGAAGAATCCCTGTGTCTGGAGACTGGAAGGTGACCCTGAGTTACCCAAATGGCCAGGATTTATGGAGGGCATCTGGACATACTTTTTAAAAATTACAAGTTTTAGAAAACCAAACCCACACAGGGTAACTGTCCTAACTCGTGGCTGAAGGAATAATCTTGATCCTGTAGCCTCAGAGGATGGGACTGAGACTCAGCCTTTGTCTTTCACATCCCCCACCTCGACCTCTACATCAGTAGCAATCTCCTGTCACCTCAGATGCCTGCCAGTTTTGTGGGGAGGGGTGCTCTCTAGTTCCTGTTTCCTGTTGGGATGAGGCTATTCTTTTTTTTTTTTTAAATCTTGTGAGTATATCTGGTTGTGTGTGTGTGTGTGTGTGTGTGTGTGTGTGTGTGTGTGTGTGTGTGTTCAGACCCACATATGCCACAGCATACATGTGGAGGTCAGAAGTCAACCTTACCTTCCATTCTGCCTTAGACAGGATTCCTTGTTCAGTTTCTATGCCGCACTAGCTGGCCTTCACAGGAGTGAAGAGTCACAAGAGCCTTCATGGAGTCTCTTGTCTCCATCTGCAATCTCCTCATAGGACTGTTGGGGTTACAGCTGTGCGCTACAGCTTCCAACTTTATTGGGTTCTAAGGATCTGAAATCAGGTTGTCACATTTGCAGGGCAAGCACTTACCTTACCATGCCATCTCCTTAGCCTAGGAAAGTTATATTTGTGCTCCCATCCTGGGCTTCAGCAATTGGGGGATGGGGTGGGGTGGGTGGAGACACTCTGATTACCAGGAGGCTGACTGTGTGTTGCTGACTGATCCAAGAGGAATTTGAAGCTGGGGATGGAGCCTGTTCCCACTGCAGCATTAGGACAGATGTTGGGTTGCAGCAGGGTGGGGGTGGAGATGTCTAACTGAAGAGCCAATATTGTTGACCAAATCAACAAGGGTTAGTACTGGGCAGTGCCAAGCACAAGGATGTAAATGTAACCAGGACCTTCTCTCAGTATAAATATGGGTGTGTGTAAAGCCCAAGGCAGGAACAAAAAAGAAACAAGACCTCAGCTGCAAGAGGTCTTAAGTTCCTTACCTTTATTACTCAGATGGGAAAACAGGTCAGAGGAAGAAAGTGCCTGAGATGGGTAATGGGCACATGACAGAGTTGAGGAAGAAAGTGCCTGAGATGGGTAATAGGCACATGACAGAGTTGAGGTTCAAACTCACTCTTTTGAGGCCTGCTGCAGGACTTTATGCTAATACACAGGTAAGAAAGAAAAGGCAAGGGACAACAGCTGTCCTCCATGGCTTGCTCTTTCTTGCTGTGGAAGGCTTGGGGACAGCGCACAGTTGCTGATGAGGAAAAGCCAGCATAAGTTTGCTGTGAAATTTGTTTTGTGCAATTAGACAACAACAGGTGTCTAAAAGCACCCCATTAGGAAATAGACCACACGAGTGGACATTTGGCCACGAAGCTGTCCAGATGACAAGTAAATATCAAAAGCTGTTCGGCATCCTTGGCCATTAGGAAAATGCAAATTAAACCCACAGTGTGACCTCACTGACTATCACTTAAAATGACTAATGTTACAAAACAGTTATAACAACAAAGACTGGGAGGGGTGGCAGGGACTGGGGTACTCTGGCATCATTGTAGGGAAATGGGGATAAGCATGACCATTAGGAGCAACAGCGTGACAGAGCTTTAGAAACTACCACAGGACCTAACAAATTTCAGTCCCAAGTGTTTATCCCAGAACAGTGAAGATGTAGTATGCACAACTTTTCATGGCTTTTTATTGATTATAATTGAAAACTGGAATCAGCCCAGATGTCATTCAAGAGGTGCATGCATGAACCACCAAACAGTAATCCCCACACCAGTGACCAGTGCTCAAACAGCTCAGGGAACAAGCAGCCGATGTACACCAGCTGGTGGAGCTACAGAGAGTACAGATGGATGAAAATGCCAGTCCCAGTGGGTTCATACTGCATGACTCCATTTGTAAGACAGGCTTGAAAAGGCAGAATTATAGATATAGAAAAAAGATGTGTGGCTGCTGGGGGATTGGAGAGTCAGTGGTTTTGGTAGGTAAGTATATGGTAAATAAAGTGTATTGGTAAAATTATTAAGGCCACTCCACATAGTTAAAAGGAAGATTTATTTAGTGGGTAACTTACAAATGAAGGGATAGGTAGGTCGTAGGGTCTGGGGAAGGTGTATCGCAGTCCAGCGGTATTTTCTGGAGCTCTGCTTGGTCAACCTCCACTGTCCAGGGTCCCGGAACTGAAAGAGTGCTGGTCCATCCCGATCTCTGGTCTCCAGGGTCCTCCCTTGGCCCCGCCTTATAGGCGTGACAGTTGCCAAAGCCTCAATGGGTGTTGGAACTTCCAGATTAAAGCTGGAATGGCTACCCACTACAAAAGTGAGTGAGGTTTCATGAGGAAAGAGGAAAGGGAATACTTCCTGCCTGTGGTTTGTGTAGATGGATCTGTATGCCTGATAGCATGTAGAGAGCTTATACAGATGAAGTCAAGGAAATTGGGCTCTGTGTAAGATCAGTGGATTTTATCAGTGTCTATATCAGAATTTAATACTAGACTGTAGTATGTTACCATTGAGAAAAAAGGAGCAAGCTGTACAGGGATCTCCTATATCGTCCTTATGATGGGTTGTGAATATACATCTGTTTTGAGACCCAGGGCTAGTGTGCAGCTGTGTTCATCTGTTGTGCGCTAGGTGATGGGGATGGCTTCTAATTCTCAAAGGGGCTAGTGAATCTATGGCCCCAGCACCCAGAAGGGCAAGAGTAGCCTCCTGTTTTGATTGCTGTTGTATTTCCTTTATCCAGAAGTCAGAGTCTGTTAAGGGATGATGCAGATCTGTGACACCTGTTGTCTGTGAGAAACTAGGTGAATGGCTCCTCAGACACCTGGGAGACTGACATAAACAGGAAACATGTATTTGAAGAAAGTGAAACCTTTCCTGAGAGAACTGGGCCGCAAAGTTGTTTTGATTTTCTCAGTGTCCTTGGAAAAATATCCTAACATAATCACTCCCAGGTCCAAGATAAATGAATATAGAAAGTGCCCAAAGAACGTGGCATGGCTTGATGGCTTTTATTGATCGGTTCTTCCCACGTTTCCCCAAGAAACGTTCCTGCTCCTTTGCGTGGCTCAGTGACATGCACACGGCTGTTTTTATTACAGGAGGGCATTTCTGTGGAATGACATATGAAGTGGGGTGCAGTCTGCTTTCACCTCTGGGCAGCGTGGTGCCAGTCTAAGACAGATATTTCATTACTTCTGAACAAGCATCCCCTCCATTCAAATATTGACTGTGAACAAAAGCAGAGTGATCACAAGAGCTGTTGTCAACAGACTCAAGAACAGTGAGTAGTCCAGGGTTCATTAAGGGGTGTGTGTGTGTGTGTGTGTGTGTGTGTGTGTGTGTGTGTGTATAAGAAAGAGAGACAGAGACAGACAGAGAGACAGAGAGACACACCAGGAGAAAGGCACACACAGAACACACTAAGTGAGTTAAACAGATTGGCAGATTGGCATAGCTACCATCCTCTAACTCCACATGTTCCATTCCTAATTTTCCAGCACAGGCCCACAGCACTTGCTGATTTTGTCCTTATTTCTGAAAAGAAACAGAAGTGTCCTGTGGGGCAGGGCTGGAAGAGAAGCCTGGTTACCCAAGGAGGCATTGTATCAACTAAGTAGGTGGCCTGTGAATCAGTCACTTTTAGTGGACACCTAACAATCTGTAAATACACTGGCTGTGTGCCCTGAACCCACACTGGACAGCTTCTTAACTCTTTAGGGATTTTGTTTGTTGAAATAGCATCTTGCTATATAAACCTGCCTGGCCTTGTACTGTCCATCCTCCAGTCTCAGCCAGTATAGAGCTGGGATTATTAGTGCCTGTCACCATGCTTGGCTCACTCTGGCCATTTCTGACTCCCTATGTACTTGTCATAATGTGTTTTGTGTTGCTACGATAAACATCATAACCAAAAGCAACTGGGGAGGACACAGGGTTTAGTTGAGCTTACAAGTTGTAGTCCATCATAAGGGACACCAGGGCAGGAGTTCAAGGTAGCAACCTGGAGACAGGAACTAAGCAGCAGCCTTAGAGGATTGCTGCCTACTGATTTGTTTGTCATGGCTTCTTGCTCAGCCAGCTTTCTGTTATAACTCAGGGCCATCTGCCCCAGGGTGGCAATACTCAGTTCACAGTGGGATGCTGTCTTAGGGTTTCTATTGCTGTGAAGAGACACTATGATCACAGCAACTTTTATAAAGGAAAACATTTAATTGGGGTGGCTCACTTACAGTTCAGAGGTTCAGTCCATTATCACCATGGTGGGAGACATGGTGGTGTTCAGGCAGACATGGTGCTGGAGAAGTAGCTGAGAGTCCTGAATCTTGCAGGCAACAGGAAGTGGTCTCAGACCCTGGGAGGTAATTTGAGCCTATATGAGACCTCAAAGTCTTCCTCCACAGTGACACACTTTCTCTAAGGAGACCACACCTACTCCAACAAGACCACACATCCCAAACCACCAGAGATGGACCCTCCCACATCAATCATTAGTCAAGAAAATGCTTCCAGACCTGCCTATAGCCAAGCTGATGGAGACATTTTCTCTATTGAGGTTTATGCTACCCAGATGACCCTGGCTTATGCCAAGTTGACAAAACAAACAAACAAAAACTAACCAGAAAAGTCCTCTTAAGCAATAGAGGACTCTAGTCTAAATGACATCTGAGGTCCTCTGGCTTTATGGTCTAATATTTTCTACACTTAGGAGATTTCTCCCTCTTTTCTCCTCAAAGCTTCTGGCCCTGCCTCAACTACCCAGTAAATTCTATTTCTGCTTCCTCTTGGTTTTCATTTGTGTTTCCTCTCTTTCTGCTTCTCCTCCTTCTCCTGAGATGGTATAGGCTGGTCTAGAACTTGAGGGCTTAAGTGAGCTCCTCTTTTGGATTCACAAGTATCCAGTATCCAGGACTACAAGTGTCTGGCACCATGGAGCCCTCCTGCCTGTTTCTAATTTTTTTTGATATCCAGAAGTCACAGCTATGACCTCTTGGGAGCCTCTAGCCATTGAGTGCTCCATCCCAGAGGAAGCCAAGTCTTATACTGGAGAAGCTTTTATTCTGGGCAAAGGTATTGCCTGATAGCCTATGGTCAGCTCTCCTCTCAAGAATGAAGCTCATTTTTCTCACAGGACAGCACTCACATACTTGAAGGATGGTGATGGGGAGCCTGTCGTCTGGCCCTCTCCATATTGGGTACTCCCAGATCCTGAATCATTTATGGGATGGAATACTAAGAGTCTTAATCATTCTGGTTTGACTTTCATAAATAAGTTATGTACCTAAAAATGTCTCTTCTTGCGCATATAAAAATTGATCATAAAGGTAATATAACTGTAGAAAATGTAGTTGCTGGGGGGAATAGTCATCAAAACCTAACATTTTTAAGCCAATTTCTAGCTATTTCTTTTCTTTTTAAAAACTTGTTCTCTACTTACATGATACTCAAATTGTGTATTGAGTATCCTCGGAGTCTTCGTATTATTCTTATTTTTGTTTTGTTTAGGGACAGGACCTCAGTATATAGGCTGGCCGTGAATTTATTATCCTGTCCTCATCTTCCCTTGTCCTGGGACTACAGCTGTGTACCACCACATTCATCTTTATCTACCATCACAGCTGGAGGGTATGCACATCCTATCTTCTGCATTGCTATAATTTATCTAACCAAGCATATACTGTTGATTTTTCAGATCACTTCCTCCAATTCTGGTCTAACTGTCTGGGCACCCATCTGTAGCATAAAAGATCACATATGTTTTGCTAAAACTCTGGTCTCTATGGCTATATGGATCAGCCATTCTCTTGAGCAACCTGTAGCTAGTCTCTCAGGACTTAATGGAACATGGGGATCTGCACCTAAAGCCATGTCAGACCAGTATGGCTGTGAGCCACAGACTCTAGGATCCTAAGAACCCTCTGTTTCTACCACTAACACACCATGATGTCAACAGCCTGGGCCCAGCCTGAGCCCAGCACAATCCTACCTTTCTTCAAAGTTATTCTCGTTAAAAGGTTCCCCCCTTTTATTTCAATTCCTGAGACTTTAAAGATATTTCTTATTTTTGAATAACTAGAGACTCACTAGAATTTGCAAGGAAATGTATAGCTTTAGTGTTCCTCCCCAGTATTAGCATTTTTGCCTAGCACTGTGCAATAACAGTACTGTAAAGGATCACGTCATTGTTGCCTCTTATTTAGAAACACAAATGGACAAATAAAGGCCTCTAGGCCAAATTCAGCTTATTTACCTGTTTTTTCTCTGCTACCATTGGCTTTGGGAGATAAATTTCTATTGGAACACACACACACACACACACACACATACACACACACACACACACATCTGAATGTAATCTATGGCTCCTCATGAACTACCGTAGCAGAAGCACAGAAGTAGGCTCTGACAGATCCATTTTGTCCTCAAAGTCTAACATTCTTTGATCTGGCTCTTTACAGAAAGAAACTGGCAATCTCTTATCGCCGCCAAAGTTATTATGATTATAACAAAGTACCTCCTGAGGTAACTGAACTATAAAGTGCACTATTAGGAGGTGTGGCCTTGATGGAGAATATTTCGAGGTCTAATTTATGTTCAAGCTGCTCTCAGTGTAACACTCAGACTACTTCCTGTTGCCTGCAAGTCAAGATGTAGGACACTTGGATGTCTCTCCAGCACCAAGTCTGCCTGCATGCTGCCATCTTGCACCATGATGACAATGGACTAAACCTCTGAAAATGTAAGTCACCCCAATTAAATGTTTTTCCTTTATAAGAGTTGCCAGGGTCATAGTGTCTCTTCACAGCCATAGAAACCCGAACTAAGACACTGGTATTCGGTATATCACTTCTTCCTAGTTATAGAATATTCTCAGCACTTCACTGGAGAGCCTGCATATATTTCACTTGCCTGGTAATCTCTCCCCTTGCTCTCTGGCTCTTCAGATATTTCTGCTTTGGGCTTTTCAGGTTGATAGAGTCACATAGTGTGTGATTTTTGTGGGTGACACTGCTTTTTTTCTCAGCATGTTTTTAGTTTTCTTCTATTTTTTTTTAAATTATTAAAAGCATTAGAAACAAAATCGGAAAAAGTCTAAGACAGAATATGAAGAGGCAGGGAGAGAAATGGGAGGGAAGGTCACGGCTAGGGGAGCAGCCAGGGACTCTAATACATATACATGTTTTCATCTTTTGAAAGTCTGATATCCAATAGACGTTCCAAGAGAAGCAGAGAAATCAAATAGGACCAACTTATGAAGGAAACAATATCAAGCCTCCTGAAGGGACTCGGACATCCAAAGGACCAGCATAATAGATGACAAGAGACCCGCATTAACTCAAACCACTGTGCCATTCCAAGTCACCAGGGGCAGAGGGGAGTTATTAAAACTTCCCAAGAAGGGAGGAGAACACACAAAAAGCAAAAGCGTGGGCACATGAGAATGTACATTTTCCCCTCACACATTCTCCTTAGAACCAGCTCCTGTGCAAGTTAGGACTCCACTGCTTTATTCATGTTTCCTGACTCCCATACACTAAAGCTTAGAAGGAAAATCAGGATGGGAGCAGCCCCCACAAACCAGCCGCCTGGAACTAAAGAGAAATCTTTACAAATAACTCCTGCATCCAATAATAAATTACACTTGATATTGAAGACTACCTGGAGGGGAAGAATGTATGAGAATGAAAATATGAAATTATGGCCCTTAGAAATATAACTGGTAGAAAAATTACACATTTATAAACTAAACAAATATAATTAACATGTCAAACAAGCAGGACTCCTTTGACTAGGAAACACTAGGTTTTTTTGCTATTTTGTTAACCTGTTCTGCACCAAGGACCGAGTGAAGATGTGGCATGTGTTGTTTTTCTGATCACTCTCACTAGGTCAGTATTTTATAATCAACTCAGAGACCAAATATGGCTGAATCAACTCTCCATCACTAAGACGATACTCCATCACTGAGACAGCTTACAAAGATTAAGGGTTGATTTTGGCTCATAGTTTTAGTCTACGGTTAGTTGTTACTGTTTGGGAATCTGGAGCCAGGAAATACATCACAGCAGGAGGATGTGGTGGAACAGAATCAACCACTTCATGACTGAAAACAGAAGTGAGACTAGATGAGACTGATCTCCTTCAAAGGTACACTGCCTATGACCCCAAGATCTCCCTGCAAAACTCCATCTCTTAAGCTGACGCCAAGCTTTCAACATGACATTTGGGAGCTATTTCTGATCCAGCCTGCAGCTGTTATCTTAAGTAACTCCGTGTTTCTGATACCTCTGTTCCCGCCTTCCTCTGCTCCAAGCTCATTGTGGTCTGCAGCTGAGGGAAAGGAGGAAAAGAAAGTGCAGAAAATTTAAGATAGTTATTAAGAGAATGTTGAACCCTTCTAAGTTGGACCCCTGTGCGTTGTTCTTAGAATTGTGTTTAAATTTAACTCCTTTCTAAATGAGTTTCATTTTCACGGTTTCTTAAGAGGTTCCTGTAGAGATTTAAGTGTGAAATGTTCCCCATAGGCTCATGTGTTCCAACACTTGGTCTCCAGCTGGGAACAGTGTTTTTGAAGGTCATGGAAGCTTTAGGAAATGGATCACTAAGGGCCGTGGCCTTGAGCTTTTATAGCTGTGCCCCGTTTTCAGTCTGCTCTCTGTTTCTTACCACAGACACAAAGTGACCAACTATCTCAGGCTCCTACCACCATGCCTTTCCCATGATGATGGTCATTATCTCATCAAACTGTGAGCCAAGATAAATCTTCCCTCCCTTAAGTTGCTTCCTGTCAAGTATTTGATCACTGTAACAAGAATGGTACTACAGTTCTTCTGATGAGTCCTCGATCAACAAAGCTATTCTTTTTCTAACATGGTTTCTTATTTCCTCGCCTTTTATGGCCCCTCTCAGCTTTAGCTCCCTGAGATGGGGATTCTATGACTCTCTAAGGCATTTCTCTCCTCTGTTGCCATAGGCTTCTATAGTTTTCATAGGTCAGGAACAAGTTTTATGTAGCCCTCTGTAGAGTTAACCAACCGTCTTATTAAATAAGAAACACAGAACCAATGCAAAGAAGAAAGCCAAGAGATCAGAGCTAAGAGCCTTACCTGCCTGCTGCAGCTAGCCAAGAGACCTCTCCGAAAAGGGGCCTACTTCCTGTGTGTTTGTCTTTATATAGTCTTTCTGTCCTGCCTTCTCATTGGTTGTAAACCCAAACACATGACTGCCTTGTCACTGCCTGTATGTACAGCCCTCCAGGTCTTCTATGGTATTGAGATTAAAGGCGTGTGTCTCCAATGCTGGCTGTATCCTTGACCACACAGAGATCTACCTAGCTCTTCTACCAAGTGCTGGGATTAAAGGCGTGTGCCACGAATGCCCATCTCTGCTATGGCTTGCTATTAGCTCTGACCCCCAAGCAACTTTTTTTATTAACATACAATTAAAATCACAGTTCAGTACAAATAAAATACCACCATAGCCCTCTCTTCCGAGAACTTAGAAACTTTCCTCTAGCCGTATACTCTATAACATCGTCCGTGCTAGCCCTTGGAGAAAGGACTGACTTAAAGTACAGCTCTCTATAAACAAACACAAATCTAAAATGTGTTTTAAGTTTCATTGTTCATTCCTGTTGCTTCTTTTACATAGCCCTTTTCTTTAAACATCCTGTGTGGCACTCCCTCTCTCCATTCCCTGTTGTGTTTGAACATCTTACTTCCTCAGTCAACCCTGCAATTTAGGAGCATGTTACACAGCAAAAAAAATATAAACAAACAAATAAAGAATCTACTTTGAAAAGTAAAAAAAAAGATCAACTGGGTAAATTTTAAAAAATGGAAAAAAGATAATAATTAGAAAACAAAAATAGTGGCATTAGCAAATAAACATAAGCAGTAGTTTACAAGGGTGTGGTGATATTTTGTTTGTGCTCTAACAAATAAACCTTGCCTGGAGATCAGAGTGGGGAGCTGGCCACTAGAGGCCAGGCAGTGGTGGAACACACCTTAAATACCAGCATCTGGGATCTCATGCCCTTCATTTCAGTACTTGGGAAGCACGTGACTTTAATCCCAGTGCTTGGGAGGAGGAAACAGGAAGTGATATGACTGGGAAGAGAAAGGAAGTGATCAGGCAAGGTGGAGACAGGAGCTCAGCCCTTTTGGTCTGAGGATTCGGTAGAGGTAAGAAGGGGCTGTTGTTTGCTTCTTTGTCTCTCTGATTTCCAGGCAAGCTTCATTTGTTAGAGCGCAAACAAAATATCACCACAAAAAGGGGCAGAAAACCTATGGTGATATTTTATTTGTACTGAAATGTGATTTTATTTGTATGTTAATAAATAAAGTTGCCTGGGGGTCAGAGCTATTAGCAAGCCATAGTGAAAGCTGGGCGGTGGTGGTGGTGCACGCCTTTAATCCCAGCACTTGGTAGGCAGAGCTAGGTAGATCTCTGTGTGTTCAAGGATACAGCCAGCATTTGGAGACACACGCCTTTAATCTCAATACCAACCATAGAAGACCTGGAAGTCTGTACAGACAGGCAGTGACTAGGAGATCATGTGGTTGGGTTTACAACCAATGAGAAGGCAGAACAGAAACTCTATTAAAAAAAAAAGACAGACACAGGAAGTAGGTCTCTTTCGGAGAGGTAGGACCACCGCGAGAATGAAGGGTAAGGTTTTTAGCTCTTAGCTATTGCTCTGACCTCTTAGCTTTCATCTCTGTATTGGCTCTGTGTTTCTTATTTAATAAGATGGCTGGTTACATCTACAGAAAACCCAATAAAATTCACAGATTATTGGGGAATAGCTCAAGTATACTATAAGGAAAAAACAAAAACAAAAACAAAAACAAGAGAAAACACTATTGATCCAACCAATTTTTCTTTAATAAAAAAGAAAAATTAGTGGATCCAGTGCTCCAAAGTCTCTCACTCTGCATATTGTCTAGTTGTGAATCCCCATGTTAATTCTCATATACTGCAAGAAGCTGCTTCTCTAATAAGGGTTAAGGGAGACACTGATCTCTGTAGTACAGCAGTAAGCCATCAGGAGTCATTTTACTACTATGTTCCTTTAGCAGAATGATAGCAGTAGGTTTTCCCCAGGCCTGTGACCTTTCTAATCTCAGCTTCTTGGTCACTTTAGCAATGTCTGGTACAGTTTCCACCCCACGGAGTGGGGCCTTCAATCCAATCAGAAAGTGGTTGGTTACTCTCATCACCTTTGTGCCACTATTACACCAATATATCTTGCAGCAGGTTGCTGTTGTAGCTTACAGGGTGTGTAGCTGGGTGATAGTAACGATTACCTTTCTCCTTCAGGAGTGTGCAAAGTACTTTCCAGCACTATGAATGCTAGTCCTAGAAGTAAGGTTTCTGAATACTAGTCCTAGGAGTGAGGTTTCTAGCCAAGTACTGCTTGATCTCTTTGTGTTCCATAACATGAGTAAGTGTTGTATTCAGCAATAGGGCCTTACTATCAGGTTGTGGAGAGCAACCAATAGCCTTGGAATACTAAGTCCTAAATGGGATATATTTATCAAACCCCTTCCCTCAAGACTCAGGGAACTATTCAGAAGAGGAGGTAGAAAGAATGTAAGAGCCAGAGGGGGATGGATGAGTCCAAGGAAACAGTGTCTTCCAGACACAAGAGGAATGATGCACATATGAAATTATAGAGACTATGGCAGCTTGCACAAGACCTGCACATGTTCAAGCCAGATGGGGTCCCAGCACTGAGAGGGGAGAGTGAACATGGGATCCCAGACCTAACTAAGAAGCTATTCACAGTTGATACCAGTTGGAAAAGAATAAATCAGTTTTCTCCATTGGAGTGTCATGGGCTATATCAACCATACTCCAGTTCAGGCTCCATGCCCAGGAGTAGATAAGCAGCACAAAATGAATTCTGTGGTGTTTGTTTGCTTGTGTGTGCTGGGGGAGGGGTTGCTGTTTTGTTTCTATTATTTTGTTTTGGCATGGTTTTTGTTTATTTGTTCCTTTTTTTGTCTTATTGGGTTGTTTTTTGTTGTTGTTTTGATTTTCATCTTTGTATTTTTGTGGGATAATTTTTTGAAAGAGAGAGAAAGAACCTAAGTAGGATGGGAGAGGATCTAAGAGGAGTTGGGAGAAGGGAAAACATGATCAAAATATATTGCATAAAAATTCTTCTAAATAAAAAATAGTGGAAATAAATTTCAAAGATAAATTAAAGAAATATTTTCTAAGAATTATAAGAATTATGATCAAAATTTATTCTATAAGAAGTAAAATCTATATTAAAAACAATGAAAGAATTTCAGAAACTTATAAAAACACAACTTCTCCTCAAAAGCGGCAAGTCCAGATGGTCTCAAAGGTAAGTTCTTTGAAATGTTCAAGTAACAGATGATTGTGATACTATTTAAACTCTCCCAGAGCTTAGAGAAGTGAGGAAGGCTTCCAAATACTTTTTTTTCAAAACCAGCATAGCACAGATACCCAAATTTGACAAAGCACAAAAATAGAAAATGTTAGACAAATCTCACTTGTGACCATGGTTAAGAGTGAAGAAAAATCTAAATGAAACAATGGAAGAAATTTCTACAGCACTTTTAAAAAAGAAAACACTACATTCAGGTGGCACCCATTTCCCAAACCAGAAACCTTTACAGAGTTCTAAAACCTGTTACTAAGGCATACTGTGCTATGTTAATCCGCCTGTGAGGAACAGCAGAGGACAGATTTAGGAGTTGCCAGAGAGGAATTTTTTAACGCATGCAATCTCTGCTGCTTCTCTGAAACACACTGACCAACCTCACATCTTGGGAGTAGATAGTTTTCTTTTCAGCATCTGTCTGGCTATCCTCCTGTGGGTAGCCAAGACTTGACTTCATTCCTCTCATTTCTGTCTTGAGGGAGGTCTCCCATAGCCTCATATTGGTTGGTATATGATTTTTCCTACTGCTCAGTGCAGTGATTGGCTGAGATATAAATGGACATGAGATATTCCAAACAAAGAAAACAACAGAGTCCTTGGCCAGGGATTCTGAGATGAAGAGATCTGAGGAGACAGCTGTCCTGAGGCCATTTGGCCACAGGCAGTTCTAGGGTCTTGGAATCCAGCTGCTTTTCCTCAACCAGTGCTTCTCAGCTCCAGAAGTTTGTCCAGGCCTGGAGATGTTTGCACTTACCCCATGGCCCCCTCCATGGGGAATTATTCAGCTCAAATTGTCAGTAGTGCTGGGGATAAGCAACCCAGTGTGAATGTTTCCTTCATGGTCTCCTTAGTGAATTTCCAAGTAGCCCCTGAGTAGCTGTACTTGTCCTTATAGCATAAGCCAGTAGAGTGAGGAGCCCAGGTGTGGCTCTTTACAAATGACGTGACTATTAGGTTCCAAGACAACTGAATAAAGTCTGTTTGAAGCAAGGGGAGAAATGAGTAAAGTGGTGGATTCCAGCACCAATATTCAAGATGAATTGTTTTTCTTGATGCTAAAAATTGCCACTTGAAAAATATTGAAAATCCCAGAATGGTTGGGTATAAATTTAGCCTGGGAAGATCAGGACCCTCATGAAGACTCTTCAGAGTTATGGGGAAAGAGACTTTGAACAACAATGCAGCCTTGCTGTTTATAGCAATATTAAACCTAGGAGGGATTAGCACAACTTCAAAATTAACCAACAAATGAAATTCCAATTAGAATTTCACAGGATTGCTAGGGAATCTGGTGAAAATAGAGCCAAAGTTTATGTGGACAAAGAGCCTTCAGAAATAGCTAGAAAGTTCTGATGGGAAAAACAGTTCAGAAGTGGGTCCAGCCTCATTAAGTACAGAAACACCAAAGACTCAGCAATTGAAGCAGTTTGCTACTGGAGAAGAAGCAGGCAGGTGGCTGGAAACAGTCCAGACAAAGCCCAGAACACACTCTAGTGTAAACCAATCTAGATAGAGTCTAGAAGCAAAGTTTAGTACAAAGGAGTGTTTCTTTTGTAGAATTTCATGAGACAATTCTCCAGTCATCTGGAGAAAAGTAAACCTCAGCTCTCCTCTCCTGGCTATCACTTGTATTTCCAATAAAGGATCCACTTTCAGGATAGATAACCCCTATAAATCAACGAGAAAACGGATGAGACATCTGAAAAGTCATCTTACAACAGTAGGTGTCTGAAGAGCTGACAAATGCCAGAGATGGGGTTATATTAAAACCACAGCAGAGGCTGGCATGTGCAAGGAACCATTAGTCCCAGCACTCAGGAGGCAGAAGCAGGCGTTCTGAGTTCCAGGCCAGTCTGGTCCTCATAATGAGTTTCAGGCCAGCCAGAGTTACATAGTGAGACCCTGTCTCAACAAACAAACAAACAAACAAACAACCCACCCACACCACAGTGGACCACTATTCAACCTCCATGGGACCGATTAACTTGAAAGATTGTTAGCACCGAGTGTTATCAAGGTGGACTAAATGAAGCATATGTGCTCTCAGTGTGTCAGGGGCTGGTTACTAAGTCCATACACCTGTTCTAAAAAGCCACTTTTCAAACTCAAACATGGTATATAGGTAAAATACACACAGTACGGCAAATGAACTCCAGCTACATGCAACAGGCATGCCGTTGAGCAGAAGATGACATTTCAGAACTAATGGGTGGTGACAGCTGGCAGGTTACCTTTGGGGTGCAGGTGGGTGTGAATGGGAAGACACACAAGGCAGGGTGCTGTTGGCACTGTTACCTGATGTGGGTAAGAGCATCTAGAGAGGAAATTTGCTGTTTGTTTGGGTGCTATTCATATGCTACACTCCAAGAGAAAGGTTACAAAGGCATGAAGCTTGTAATCAACCTGGAGAAAGACTCTGATACAGCTGAAGGTCGTGTCAGCAGGGCATCTGTGACTGTGTCCTGTTCTCATCCGTACACAGACTGAGTGATGCTGGCCCCAAATGGTTCTTATGAAAATTGTATGAGACAAAGACTGTGGAAGTATTTCGTAACCTGAAAAGGTGGTTGTTATGATCGTCGTCATTACCTCGTCTCCTACCCACTGAGAAGGGCACACACAATGATGACAGCTGGCCCTCCATTGGCTGGACCCCAGGGGCCTCTTCTTCTGGTGCTTTTTGGAGAATTCTCCTTATCATTTAAATCTGCTCCAGCCTTCCTCCCATCACCGCCATCATCACCCCACTCCTGAGATTCATTCTTCCCTTAAACAATGGAAGATAGATGGACTTCTTGTTCCTTCAACTCATTAAAATCATTTCCTCTGTTGAAAGTCCATTCATGGGGAAAGAGTGCTTCCAAACACCAGGAGAGCATCTAGCCTCATGCCCTAGAATTGCAGCTTGTGATGTCTAAACATACCTCTTCCTCTCTAGCATGATTGCAGAGACAGCAGATGCCCTGCCAAGGTCTGGGATGCTCCACATTCAGCAACAAGTAAAAGGTGGTCTGCTGAGCCCCATGACCTCCAGCGAGGGCTATTTAACACAAACCTCACTCTACATATGTGGAAAATGAGGTAAAGTTCAGAGGCAAGAAGTCAATCTAACCAAGTCATAGGGTCCCAGTTGCACAGACAGGGCTTGAACCGAAGTCTGGTTCACTCCAAAGTGCCTGCTAGCTGCTTGATTCTATAAATATTTATTAAGCAGCTACATATATACTAGGTGCTTGCATCCACCAATGCTAAAGCTTCCTGTTTCCATGAGCACCCAGACAACAACAGATACATACAGTGAATGAACTGAACCAGTTTTGCCTTAGGCAAAATAGCAAGTGCCCGAGGTGGGGGAAGAGCTGAATGGTTATAAAACACATCAGATTGGTAGATTGTCATATGCTGTCTGAACTTAGCAAGAAGCTAGCTCTTGAGCCAGGTCACCCCCATCCCATTTCAGACCCAATCACATTTCTTTCAAAGTGACCTTGTAGCCTCTCTTGTCTGGGGATGGGCTGCCCCCACTGAGATACAGAGGAAAGAGAACAGCAAAACAGCCCAAGAGTGAAAGCATTGTGTGCTTGAGAACAGCTAGAAGGTAAGCCATCTCCAACAGATGGCTATCATTTATCCCACCTTACAGAAGTTCCTGCCCTGGAAAGAAGTCGGACCCCCAGTCATGGAGAGGAGGTGCAACCAGAAGCTCCAACTGACCGCCTCCACTTCCCCAGTTGGTATCTGCTAGATGTTAAAAGCACCTGGCTTGATGATGTTATCTCTTCTTGTTATTTGTTCTTTTACCTGGAGGCATCACTGGAGGGGACACTGTGTTCTCTCTGAGACTCCCTCTCTTGGGAACTCTAGCTGTCTGCCTTAAAGCGGCTTTCACAGCTGATTTCTCCTGGATGTTTTAAGTGTTCAATCTGGTGATGCTCTGCTATCTACCTGCTATTGATTATTGTACTTTGTTCTGCTGTTTGCTTAATAAACTTGCTAATTCAAAACAAAAACAAACAAACAAGAAAACCACTATCACACACCCTTCTTCAGACTGTACAAAACAGCAGCATAAGGGAATATTTCAAATGCCCAGAGGCTGTGGCTGGGGTGACTTGATTAAAGCTGAAATTAGGTGGTATGGGATACTCCCTTAGGAGGTGAGGGAGTTCATCAGACTGAGGCGAGCCCCATACTCAGCCTCCTTGGGCCCCGGACTGACATGTTGGTGTGGCTGGTGCAGTGCAGGTAGGGACTGGTGATGACATGCATCCATGGTCCATTGTAGAGACCTTGGCTTTTTGGCCAAGTGTAGGTCCTAGGAATGTTGGATAGAAGTAGTTTGAACACTGCCATTGAAACCAGTCTACGAACCATAGTGGTATAGACAGGGAGATAGCCAGGAGGACAGGAAGGGATGGCCTCTGAGACCCAGGTGAGCGACATGGACAGGGAAGAAATGGTTGTTCTCTGAATGAACGGTGAAGACAGAGCCTGGGATAGGAAAGAGAAGAAGGTAAGATGACCCCAGATTCCTGGCTAGCACACGTGGCAGCTGGAGTTGTCATGAGGTCAATAGAAAAGAGCCTGGGAGGGCGCAACGGGCACAGCGGGGTCAGATGACTCTCGGGCCTCTCAGCAAAGCTGTTAGATGGACACTTCGTCACCTTCAACCTGAAATGTGGAAGAAGTACGGCGTGAAGTCTTTTAGGGATTAAGATTTTCCCTGTAAACGTAAGAAGGAACCTGGCACTGTGGCCTGGGGAGTGTCTGGTGGTCCTGACACTCATGGTCTGTGTCTTACAGTGTCTCCCAAACCTGGCTGTCCCTGGGATCTGTAGAGTGTCCATTATTACTGCAGATGCAGGGCCACTGGGGAGTTTCCGCATCTCTGGCGACGCTGTCGAGCGTACTGGCCACCCATCTTCCATGCTTACTGTTCTCACTGTATCCTACTGTCCATCTCTCAGTCCTGGCTGGTGGACCAGATTCATTTTCAGTCTTCCATTCTAGGCTTCCTCAGTTGTGCTTTGTGCTTCCAGGAGAGGTGCCACAACTCTACTGTCACTTGATCTAGGTGCAGCTAGAGCAGAATGAAGGGTAATCCTTCCCAGACCCTGTTCATGGGATCACTTGAGCCATCCCAAGGCAAAGGCTGAGGATGAAGCCATAGGAGGCCTCCTGGCCCAGCCTGCCAGGGGTGGCCTGGGTACTGTATACTTCAGGCAGGTCTCAGGAGAGGCTCTAGAGACATCTGGTATCTGATTATCCATGGCAGAGAGAAATACATGGCTTTCGCAGAGATGTGTGAAATGGCTAGGAGATCAGAGTGTGAACTAGGCTAGAAAAGGAACTAGTAATAGGAAGGGAGTCAGAAGGAGAGGTGGCTCCAAAATGGAGAGCCCCAAACAGCGGCTGATAGAGTTCTCAGTCGCCATGGCATCTCTGGGATAGCGGGTTTTCCTTGCTTGGAATTTTTTGTTTGTTTGTTTTGTTTTGTTGCTATTTTTGGTTTTAGTTGTCTGAATGGCTAAAACAGAGCTAGGAGCCATGGCTGAAGACTCGGCTGTCAGGACACATCAATGTCTGCTGTCCTCTTTCAGATGGACTGGCTTCTTCCTTAACTGGGAATATAAACATTGGCCTCTGGCATTTGTATTTCCATCAAAGAGGGCAGAAGAGGACTAGAGGGCAGAGCGGGCTCATCCCTGACACTCCCAGCCACTAGCATGTGGGGTGTGGATTCACAGAGTGTTTATGTCTGTCCCCTCCACTGTCAGAAATGGATTTCAGGGAGCTGTCTACTCTCCCCTCCAGGCCCTTGGAATCCCAAGCAGGTTTTGGGAAGGAGATGGGCAGACAGCATCCTGCTAACAACAGGATCAAGGTTCAATTATATCCAAAGTCAGACATTAACCAAAGGTCCAGACTGGGAAACAGGATCTGTGCTTGGCTAAGGAGAAGACAAGGTTACAATCTCTGACTGGGTTGGGGTTCTGTTGGGGGAATTAGGATGGCTGTGTTCTAGGGGACATCTGTTTCTTTGCTAAGAGGTCTGTTCTGCTGCTGTTTGGTTTGTCCGATTGCCTTCTGAGCAAAACAAACTAGGCTAACTTTACAGCAAGTGAGCCTTCTTGCTTTGCCCTTGTCCAGCAGGCTTCAGCCTATAAGGAGCAGGTCTCTGGCTTTAACTTAATCTGTCTCTAGGTCCCTTCCAGTTCCTCAGGACTTTGCCCTCTGCTCTGACAGCACTGTGCTGAGAGCTTTCACAGGTAAGCCAGCCAGACTTTGAGAATGGTTGTATGGGATTAGGGGTTATCCCCATTTTATATACATGGAAAACTGAGGCCCTGTTCTTTCACAGCTGGAGATATACATATCTCTTTGGTTTGGGGGTCATTTTTAACCCATTGAGATTCTCCACAGGACAGGGAAGAAAACTCAAGTGGTCAAAGAGCCATTTCTTGGAGGAAAGGCTTTTGGGAAGTGTGTGTGTGTGTGTGTGTGTGTGTGTGTGTGTGTGGTGGCTAGAGGTCAATCTTTGGTATTCTCAGGAGCTACCCACCTTGTTTTTTGAAACAGGTTCTGTGATGGGAGATCTGGGCTCACTAATTAGGCTGAACTAGTTGTCAAGCAAGTCTCAGGGATCTACCTGTCTCTACCTCCTCCATTATGGGATTGCAAGGAAATCCCACTATGCCTGGTTGGCTTTGTTTGTTTTCTCCTGAGTTCTGGGCATTGAGCTCAGGTCTCTCTGTAGACGATGCAGGTGCTTTATTGATTGAGTCTAGTCCCAAAGAACCCATTCATTTGATTTGAGTGTTCAGAGACAGGGTGGCCAGGTCTGAGCTTGGCTCTACCTACCCTGTGCCAGTCTTGAAGTCCTTTCATTGAAGGGGATTCTGTATGGAAAGAGCAAAGATCCAAACAGGCTGTCTATCCCATAAGAAGACCTAAGGTAGCTCCCCGAGACTGTCTGGAAAGGAGGCTGGGGAGCAGTAGGCATTTCTGGTGTTCAGAGGTGCAGAGACAGCCCTTGATCAAAATAATCAAATCACTGTCCCATGGGGCCATGTGGCTCAGCTCCAGCACACAGCTGGCTCCAACAGCAGGGTCCTGGGATGTTGGAGGAGTAACAAGGCTGGGTAGGAATCATGGCTCTAGTCTGATGTACTGGTCTCTCAATAATGATCTAGAAGATAGGGCATCTTGCTGCCCCTTCCCTCTCAGCATCTCCTTGGCCCCATGTCCAGGGAAGGGTTCATGGACTGCTTGTTCTGTAACCCACAGATGGTATACAAAGGCAATTGTGCCCTTGTAGCACAAGTCAAAACACCCAAGAGTCCTGCCCTCAAAACTTTCAATGATGTCTCCTTTCAACATGGCCTCATCACTCCCAGGTTTCCATGCTCCTCCTCAGTCTGAAATCCATCTCTCTTCCCTCTGTTGAAGTCCCCCACCGCATTGTACTGAGCCTGATTCCTTTGTAGGAAGTTGGCAGGAGGAGAGTTGTCATGGAACAAAAGGTCTTGTTGTTTTTCCCTCTGCCCCCGACTCCCATTCCTGTCAGAGCCTGACAAATGCTTGTGGGCACCTCCGGTGACAGAGATGGATGAAAATCCTTGCTCGTGGGCCCAGCACATACTGGCCACCTGTGTATTCCTCCCATTGGGATCAGGCTAATCAGATGGCTGTTTATCAAGCCATTACTCAGTCATTTAGTTGTGTTGAGGTGGGGGATATGAGGTCTCACAAAGAACACAATTAGAGTCCGTCCCTAGTGGTTGCCACTGTGGGGGTGGCTAAGAGCACATTAGTCTCCTTGAAAGCTGTATGATGAAGGAAATTCCCTGGCTTCGATCAGTTTGGGGGCTCACTGTCTCTTGCCCAGGTCTCAGCACTGGTCCTATTGAGGTTAGATATGAACTCAGACCTCATTTGTGGTGCATTTGGATCCCAATACACCAATGACAAAGAAAGGGAACCTGGATGTTATTCTGGCCGCTTGCTGCCTTTGTTTTAGACTGGAGACCTGAGTGAGCCACAGTGCTAGGATTTCACATAATTCCCTGGAAAGAGATTCTTCTATGTTTGTGCAGTAATATATTCTGTGTACTGGGGCCTGTTATTGTACAATAAAACAAGAAGGCTGGGAATCAATACAGAGATGTGAAGAAACGTTCAGAATCATTTTCATAACCAGCAAATGTGGTTTTCAGCAAAGAAACATTTCCTTGCCTATTCTGAGATGGCAGGAGCAATTTTCAGCCTCAGACCCTGAGACTGGAACTCTCTGTTGCTTAAAGGTAAATGTCACCCAGAGGAGAAGCCACAGCAGCCTGGGCTGCCATGATCTGTACTCGGCCATCATAAGCAGGCTGCGCACTGTGCAAGCCTTTCCCAGGGGAGGCTTTGTGCTGGGTACTTTCAGAGTCACCTGACTGGATGCTTGGACAAAGCCTAGGTTCCATCTGCTCCAGTAGCTGCACATATAAATTCAATACAGCAGCCCAATGGATAAACTTCAAGGCTTTTCTTCAAAAAAAAAATACATTTATGTATGTATGCATGCACGTATGTATGTATTTAGTGCATGTATGCACGTGCATGCATGTGTATGTGAGTACCTGCAGTGCATATGTGGTGATCAGAGGACAGCTTTGGGGAATCAGTTTTTTTCCTTCCACCATGTAGGCCCCAGGAATTGAACTCAGATTGTCAAGTTTGGCAGCAAGCTCCTTTTACCCACTGGGCCATCTATCTCACTAGCCCTAGAGGCTTCTCTCAACCTTGCAGTGAAGGCAGCTCATAGACTCTACAGGGGCATGCCAGTTTCTTTGAGTTTAAAGAAGCTGTACAAATACAATCAGAAATCTAGAGGAGAATACAGTTGTACTGAGTCCAAAGACGTGGACTCTCAACAGAGAAATGAGAACCCGCTGGAAATTTTGGAAATGAGATTTATCGTAATTAAAATTAAAAATGTACCAGATGGGCTTAATACCAGATTAGAGATGACAGCTGAGTGAATAAAGGAGTGTGAAGACAGATCACCAGACATGAGACAATCTTTAGAGAGCAGACAGGAACAAGACAGAAGAAAAATGAGCAGAGACTCAGAAACTCATACAACACTGTCAGGCAGTCTAACGCATGGAGAAGAAGCTCTACAGAGAGAAGATAGGTCAGAAATAACACATTTCATCAGAACCGTGTGTGTGTGGTGTGTGTGTGTTGTGTGTGGGGGGGGTTTGTATGTGTGTGCGTGATATATATATATATATAATAATATATATATAATATATAATATATATGTACATGTATACAATAAGTCAAAATAATAAAATAGGTCAGAAATGACACATTTCATCAGAACTGTGTGTGTACACATATGTATATACACCTATATACAGTAAGTCAAAATAATAAACTAGCAGAAATAAGTTGTTGAAATTCTCCCATGTTTGACAGAATGAATATAGGCATACAGTTCCAAAAAGTTCAGAGAATTTCTGGAAATATTTATACATACCCTTGCAGGTGACAGAAGAAAAAAGACACATTGTATATGAAGTCTAATGACAAAAATTACCACTGAATTCTCAGAAACAGCAGAGGCTGATAGAATGGGAGGACTGAAGAAGGCAGATGCAGAAATCCACAGCCAAATACCAGGCAGAGCTCCAGGAGTCCAGTCATAGAGAGAAGAGGGATTCTATGAGCAAGTGCATCAGGATCATGATGGGGAAACTTGCAGAAATGACCAAACCAAACTAGTGGGAACTCAAGAAAGTTGGGTCTGGCTGTGGTGCCTGCATGGGATTGGACTAGGCCCTCTGTATGGCAAGACAATTGTGTAGCTTGATTTGCTTGGGGGACCACCTGGCGGTAGAATCAGAATCCATCCCTGGTGCATGAGGGAGCTTTTTGGAGCCCACTGCCTATGATGGGACACCTTGTACAGCCTTGAGGCTGGGGGAAGGGCTTGGACTTGCCTCTATTGGATGTGCCCCCCCTGGGAGGCCTTGCCTTCTTGTGGGGGAGATTGGAGGGTCAGTTGGGGGGAAAGGTGGGGGAGCTGGAGGAGGGAAGAGGGGCATCTCTGATTGGTGTGTAAAATGAAAAAAAAATTCTTAATAAAAAAGTAAAAAACTGAAAAAAAAACAAAAGAAATAGTGGAGGCCATGAAACAAACTAACATCATTCTTAAAAGCTATTATTTATTACTAATATTATATAATTATGTGTATAGGGGAGGTACATGCACATGAATGTGGGTGACTCTGGAGGCCAAAGGCATCAGGTCCCCCTACAGCTGGAGTTACACACTCTCAACCAGGTGAGCCATTTCTGTAGGCCTGAGACTAACATCTTTAAAGTGATTAAACAAAAATAAAGTATAAAAATGACTCTTAACCCAGACAGTTCTAATTTAGTAAAAGCATAAAATCTATATTTAGTAAAAGCAGCCTACATAAAAAAATGAGTGTAAAATAATCTAGGCCCAGATTTCTTGTATCCGTATTATCTAAATAAATCAAACTCATGGAAAATGAGTAAAATGATGGGTTCTAAAGACTTAAGGAACAAGGGTAAGAAAAGGGGAGAATACAAAGTTTCCAGACCTGGAGAGATGGGTCTGTTGGTAAAATGCATCCCACTCCAGCAGGACGACCTGAGTTTTGATTCCCAGAACCCATGGAAAATACCTGTCATGGTGGCACACAGCTGTACCTCTAGTGCTTGGGAGGCAGACACAGGAGGATCCCCAGAGATTCGTTGGTCAGCTGTTCTAGCAGATTGGTGAGCTCTGTGTTCAGTGAGAGACTCTGACTCAAATATTAGGTGAGTAGTGATTGAGGAAGATACCCTACGCTGATCTCTGGAAAGGACAAACAACTGTAGACTTAAATCTAACCAGATCAAAGATTACACTAAGTACAAATGGACCGAAGAGCAAGGATAAAATTCCCTGGCAGATATTCACTCAAATTCACACAATTTATTGTATTTCTCTGTACTGACTCAACTAGAAAATGAGAAATTAAAAAATACCACTTCAATAGAAGTACAGTGAATATAAATAAAATAATTAAAAATATGTATAAGACCTGATACAATGTTGAGTTTAATGATGCTATACATAAATGGAGATATATGCCATGTTTGTAGATAAGAAAACTGTTTTGTTAAAGTATTTATTCTCTATAATGTTTATAATTCAATTCTAATCATTATTCTAGTGGGGATTTTTTTTTCATTGAAAAACTGGTTCTAAAAACTACATGGAAATACGAAGGATTAAGCTAAAACAATTTTGTAAAAGTTGAAGAATGTGTACTCTCTGACTCCTAATCTTCTATCTAGATAAATAAAGTTAGACTAATGGTGGCATACAGATAGACACAAAGGTCACTGGATATATATAACTTAAAGAAATGTTCAACATCCTTAGCCATCAGGGAAATGCAAATCAAAAAGATTTGAGATTCCATCTTACATCTTTCAGAATGGCTAAGATCAAAACCTCAAATGATATCTCACGATGATAAGGATGTGGAGTAAGGAGAACACTCCCCCATTGCTGGTGGAAATTTAAACTTTCATAGCCACTGTGGAAACCAATATGATGCTTCCTCAGAAAATTGAGAATTCAATCTACCTCAAAACCCAGCTATACCACTCTTGGGCACATACCCACAGGATGTTCCATCCTACCACAAGGACACTTGCTCAGCTATGTCATGACGTATATTCATGACAACTTGATTCATAATAGCCAAAAACTGAAAACAATCTAGATATATCTCAACCAAAAAAATGAATTAAAAATGGATTTTAAAAATGTGGTGCATTTATACAATGGAGTAGTACTCAGCTGTTTAAAAAATGACATCATGAAATTATCAGGCAAGTGTGTGGAATTAGAAAAAAAATCATCCTGAGTGAGGTAATCCAGAATCAGAAAGACAAACATGGTATGTACTCAACTATAAGTAAAATGTTACTTTAAAAATAATAAAGTATTTATTCTCTATAATGTTTATAATTCTGTTAATGTTAATGTTAAGTAAAATGTTAAGTAAAAATAATGCTGTTAAGTAAAGGATAATCATGCTACAATCCATAGCCCCAGAGAGGCTAAGTAACAAGGAGGGCTCAAGGAAGGAATAGTAGATCTCCCTGGGAAGGGGAAACAGATTTTCTGGGTGGACTGGTGTTGGGTGGAGATGGGAACAGTAGGTATCATTTTGAGGGGGACAGAGGGAAAGAGTACTGTGAGAGATGACTGGAATTGTGGAGTACTTGGTGATCAATGTGGAAACCTAGAGCAGTGGAAACTCCCTGGAATCTGTGAGGGCAACTCTAATGAAGACTCCTAGTAATGGGAGATAACAGAGTCTGAACTGACCATCTTTAACCAGCAGTGGGACAGGGACATCAACCCAGCCACAAAACCTTCAACCTACAATTTGTCCTGCCTGCAAGATGTTCTTGGCTAATGGTGGTGCAGAATTTATGGGAGTGTGCAGCCAACTAGGCCCACTCCACAAGAGGGAACCTGCTCTTGACACTGCCTGAATGGCCAGGAATCAGAGGCTGGATAGCTCAGAGATCTCGGTTAGAACTAAACACAACTGACAAAAAAAAAGTCAATGAAATGATTCCTAATGATATTTTACTGCACTCATAGATCAGAGCCTCACCCAATCATCATCAGAGAGGCTTCATCCAACAACTGATGGGGGCAGAAGCAGAGACCCATAGCCAAACACTAGGCAGAGCTCAGGGAACCCCACAGAAGAGGGGGAGGAAGGATTGTAGGAGCCAGGGGCTTAAGGACACTATGAGAACACAGCCCACTGAATCAACTAAGCAGGACTCATAGGGTCTTACAGAGACTAAAGTGACAATCATAGAACCTGCGTGGGTCTGTGCTAGGTCTTCTGCATATATGTTATGGTTGTGTAGCTTGGTGTTCTCATAGAATGCCTAACAACAGGAGTGAGGGGTATTTCTGGCTCTGTTGTGTGGGATATTTGTACACTGTGTGAAGATGTACTTGCTGTTATTGGTGTAATAAAAAGCTGAATGGCCAATAGTTAGACAAGAGGTATAGGTGGGACTTCCATGGAGAAAAAGGAAGAAGAGGAGAATCTAGGTACACAAGAGATTCCAGGAGACATGGAGTAGAAACAAGAAGTGCTAGGTGGAAGAGAGGTCATGCCATGTGAGAGAATGGAGATTAATATAAATGGGTTAATCTAAGTTTTAAGAGCTAGTTAGGAACAAGCCTAAGCTATAGGCTGAGCTTTCATAATTAAATCTTCATGTCATTATTTGAGAGCTGGCTGGCAGGACAGAAAAAGACTCGTTACACTTTTGCCTGCTCTTGGCACCCTTTTCCTACTACTGGGTTCCCTCATCCAGCCTTGATATGAGGGTTTGTGTCTAGTCTTATTGTAACGTTTTACACCAAGTTCGATTGATATTCCTGGGAGATCCGCTCTTTTCTAAAGGGAAAGGAGGAGAAGTGGATCTGGGGGAGAGGGGAGGTGGAGGGAATGGACTAGGAGGAGTGGAGGGAGGGGAAACTGTGGTCTAGATGTAGTGTATGAAGAATAAATAAATATATATATAAAAAGAAAAGGCACAAGAAGTATGATCTATAGAATAAAAATAGAAAAAAAGTAATACTTGACTTCATATACAATAAAAATCTTCATTATTCTAAATCCATCATTAATAAATATGACAAGAATATTGTACTCCCAACATAGAACACTAATAACTCAATAACAAGATAAGCAAGTCAGGGCTGATGGGAAAGAACAGTTGATAAAGTGCCTGCTACATAATCAAAAAGACCTGAATTTGAATCCTTAGTTAGGGTTTCCATTGCTGAGATGAAACAACATGACAAAAAAGCAAGTTGGGGAAGAAAGGGTTTATTTGGCTTACACTTCCAAATTGCTATTCATCACTGAAGGGTGTCAGGACAGAAACTCAATCAGGGAAGGATCCTAGAGGCAAAAGCTGGTGAAGAGGCCTTGGAGGAGTGCTGCTTACTGGATTGCTTGCCAGGGCTTACTCAACCTGCTTGCTTTTAGAACCTTGGACTACCTGCCCAGGGATGGCACCATCTACAGTGGGCTGGGCACTCTCCCATTGATCACTAATTGAGAAAATGCCTTACAGCTAGATCACATGGAGGCATTTCCTCAACTGAGGTTCCATCAGAGGGGAAGGCCTCTGATGACTCTAGATTGTGTCAAGTTGACACACAAAACTACACAGTACAGATTCCCTAGAATGGACATAAAAAGCTTGGCACAGTGGTACCTGTGCTAACCCGGTGCTTGGGAGGCAGACAGATGGGTTCCTGGAGTTCATTGGCCAGCCAGCCTATCCAAACCCATAAGCTTCAGGATCACTGATAGACTCGGTCTCAACAAACATGGTAAAGAGTAAATGAGGAAAGATGCTCAACACACAGGCACATATGTGAATAGGCACTCACATGCACTCATACTGGCAAGTACATACACCATACAACATACCTACTTACCTACTCCATACAGAAAGAAAGACAGAGAGAGACAGAAAGAGAGAGAGAGGAGAGAGAGAGAGAGAGAGAGAGAGAGAGAGAAAGAAAGAAAGAAAGAAAGAAAGAAAGAAAGAAAGAAAGAAAGAAAGAAAGAGAAAGGAAAGAAAGAAAGGAAGGAAGGAAGGAAGATGGAAAGAAAGAAAGAAAGAAAGAAAGAAAGAAAGAAAGAAAGAAAGAAAGAAAGAAAGAAAGAAAGAAAGAAAGAAAGAAAGAAAACTTTCTTTAATGGGCAAATAAGTAGATCCCATATCTAAGCTAGCTCTGGTTTTCTGATAACATCCCAGGTAGCCAAAAACAATAGATATATGAAAAGGACTGGTTTGGGGATCAGGAGAGTTCTCTTTGGTTCATTGGCCAACTCGCTGTGTGACCTGAAGAGGACCCTTCCATACTCTGCACTCTAGATACTTCTGTGAAGGTACAGTTACGGCCTTTAAGTAATGACGGAGGCCCATAGTGAGCAGACTGAAGGAGTTCTAGGTGTACCAGTTCTGTAGAAAAGAGACATATTTTGCTGGCATTTTAACTCCTTGGAGGTGATTATAACAGATGGTTGTTACAATAGAGACATCCCATCTAGGTTATTAGATAAAATGACTTGATATGTGTGCATGTGTGTGTCTATGTGGTCTGTGAAGAAACACACACCTTCCTGTGTACATATAGAGGCCAGGAGTTGATGTAGGGTGTTTAATCACTCACCATCTACCTTAGTTTTTTGAGACATGGTCTGTCACAGATTGAGTAGACTGGAAAGTAGTCCTCAAGCATCCACCTATCTCTGCCTCTCAGCACTGAGATTTCAAGTACATACAGTCACACACAGCTTTTTATATTGATTTAGCATCTGAACTCATATCCCCAACCTTATGCAGCAAACACTTGATCCACTGAGCCATCTACCCAGGCCACGATCTGACATTTTGGCACTCATGTTCACATACAGGCACAATCATATAACTTAAAACACATGGACGCCGGGCGGTGGTGGCGCACAACTTTAATCCCAGCACTCAGGAGGCAGAGGCAGGAGGATCTCTGTGAGTTCAAGGCCAGCCTGGGCTACCAAGTGAGTTCCAGGAAAGGTGCAAAGCTATACAGAGAAACCCTGTCTCGAAAAACAAAAAAACAAAACAAACAAACAAACAAAAAAACCACACATGCACACATGGACATTATAGTCACACATTCATCTGTCATATGGCTAAAAGTGTGTGCCTACAATTCACTCACATGGCCACATGAGGCCCACACATATGCAGGTATGTATAGACGCAGATAAATGTACACATACATTAATAGAAACCTCATTCTTCCAAAACCCACATGTAGTGAACACAGACAGCCACATGAAACTTCCTAGGCATCACATAGTCATGAACATGAAGAGACACATTGATATTGAGGCATACCCTCAGTCACAGAGAACTAGAGTACAAAGAAGTCTCACCCAGGGAAGAAGGCTATGGATATACTATTGAACATGGAAGAGATCAAGGCCTCCAAAAGAGGGGATCTGGGAAGGCTACAGGCTCCTGAGGTACAGAGATTGAGAGCTGGCAGAGCTGAAGAACAATAGTAGATAGTGCTCATTTGTAGCTAGAGTTTTTCTGCCTTGCTCATAGCCAGGACAAATCTTTGTCACCTGCCAGTCCCACAGCCTCTCAGACCCAACCAAGTAAACACAGAGACTTATATTGCTTACAAACTGTATGGCCGTGGCAGGCTTCTTGCTAACTGATCTTATAGCTTAAATTAATCCATTTCCATAAATCTATACCTTGCCACGTGGCTTATGGCTTACTGGTGTCTTCACATGCTGCTTGTCATGGCTGCGACTGGCAGTGACTCCTTCTGTTCTTTCTTTTCTCCTCTCTGTTAGTCCCGCCTATACTTCCTGCCTAGCCACTGGCCAATCAGTGTTTTATTTATTGACCAATCAGAGTAATTTGACATACAGACCATCCCACAGCACCCATTTACTAGTAAGTAGTATCTGATGGGCTCCCAGGGTAGGCAGAATGTGTCTGTGTGCCTCCAGGGACTTCAGAGCAGCTCTGTTCATAAAACCACCACCCACCACTCAAGCAAGTAAGAGTGAGCAGGAGGCAGCTGAGCTTGGAGTTGGACATTGGACAGCCAGGTGTTGGCTCACACAATTGAATTTTAGCACTGAGTTTTGTCCAAGACAAATTGAATCTGAGGCATAGTCTAAAGTCAAGGGGGTTGTACTGCTCCATTCCCTGACCCTGGGAGGGTGACACAGCTGTCAGAGTGTCATATCCAGGATCTGTCCCCAGTTCTGTCTTGGTCCAGCTATGTGACTGGGAAAGCCATTCCCACCCTTCCTCAAAATGACATCTAACCTATATGGATGAGGTTTTACCCGAGACCACATAGGCCTCTCTCACCCTGAACAAGGCTTGGTAGACGTGTTCTGTAAATTGCCAGGCAGAAAATACTTCATGTTTTATGGGCCCTGTGATTCTGTCCAGCCAGTGAACTCCAGCTTCGGGCTATGAAGACAGCTGTAGACAAGAGGCTAGCAAATGAAAGTGGCTGTGTCTCAATAAAACTTTATTAATAAAAATAGGCAATAGCATTATTTATGTTTTTTTGTTTGAACAAGCTCACAATTCCAGGTGCTCGCGACACAGATACACATCAGTGTCTGATAGAAAAGGCATCCATGTGAGCCCCAAACTACAGAATGATGAGCAAAGTGAAATGGTATAGAGGGCTGAAACAGGCACAGTGGCATATTAGGGGCATGAGGGACTCAACAATTAGATCATAGGACAGTGGGTGACTGCTATGTGACACGATTCTTACGAATATGGGGGCAAATGTCTACTCCTCCCAGATAGGGAACTGACAACAGATCACAGATACCACCCAAGTCCAACTTGGTGAGCCGACGAGCTTTATTAGAGTTACTTACAGGAGTATGGGTAAGGGGCTACTTTGAGAACTGACTCAAAGACAGCTGCAAATCATCAAAGCCCACCCCAGCACGGGTGACAGCTCAAGAAAGGTGGAAACCTGAAGCTCACTGCATAACTTGCAGACAGCTCAACAGTCTCTTTCGGGAAGATCAGATGGTCTAAGCTTCATCCAGCTCCATTGAGCTCTGCTGTTTTAGGTGGATTAGCTGGTCTGCACTTCTTGCTGGTGGCACTGATCTCATCTGAGCCTCTTCTAGGCAGCTCTGCTTGTCTGATAGTGCCTCACAGTAATCTTTACAGCTCATTATTATGCCTGGGGAGAGAAGAGAGCTAGTGAATCTGGTCGGTTTGGGGGACTTCCTGAAGCTATAGAATCGTCTCTTCCTGAGCTTAATGAGTGTCTGTGCAGGATGGAATGTTTCACCTCCTTGTAAATATCCTGTGCCTTAAGGAGCTTCACTGAGAGATGGACAATTTAATTCAGGGGGATGGCTACCCCATAGTCATAGCCACAAAAAGTGAGGTGAAAGACACTCCAGAAATTTAGAGTCCCATGGGCAGAAGCCTGGAGTCATGGCTGTCCCAGCTGTCCTGTCAAAAGTTGTGGGGACTTGTTGGTTGGAGGATAAGAGGTGAAACCAGATCATGGGGTATTTTTTTCATTGCTGCATCAGACAGCACACACTTTGAAGCAAACAATTCTCAGTTACTTAACTCCCTTTAACTGCTAACATTTTTCTTGGAAAGAGTCCATCCTATAACTGCTGATTTCAGTAAGGAGTTCTGATTATACACTTTCCTCTGATTACATAGCAATACTGGTTGTTTCTTCTCTGTGTGCAGAGAGGCCCTGGGAGTGGTGATGAATGCCCAGGTGATCGGAAGAGGGGCCCAGGAGTTGAGCATGGCTGATTTACCCACTGTAGAGTCCTGGGCTCTAGTTTCATACTCTGCCTCAGGCCAAAGTGATTCTGCCTGTGTCATCATTATACTCATCAAGGGCTGCTTTGTCTCCTCTGGTCGGCCTAATTGCTCTCCTCATTTGGACAGCCCTGGAGTCATTTAGTAATGAAGATCACCGCGTGCTAATATGGCATCAGGAGCTCACCTGCTTGTTGGCATTCGGAGCAGCGTTTGGAGAGGGGAAGAGGCTCTGCTTGTCATTACAGGTGCAGAGCCTCAGCGAGCTGTTCATGTGCAATTACCATCCAACAGCCTGGAAATTACAGTCCAGTTACAGTGGCTGCTAACGAGAACTAATTGTACCACCGCAGAGCTGCCCTCAACACTTAAGACAAATGGCCTCTGTGGGAACTTGGAGATGGGTAGAGTAATCCTGTCTATTCTTGGAACAGAACAAAAACCCACTAGGGGCTGGCCTAGGATTAGATGGGGACTCCTGGGTATTAAAACTTGATTTGCCAGTCAATAAAAACAAACCAGAATTTCATGAAGATGTCCATCCATCCACCCTTCTACATCATACATTCACCATATATTCATTTGTAATCCATTATCATTCATCATTTGCTATCCATCCATCCATCCATCCATCCATCCATCCATCCATCAATTCACCTTCATTAACTCACCATTAGCCATCTATATCTATCATTATCTTTGATCTTTCCACCATCCACCATCCACACAACCAGCCATCTAGCCACTCAACAAGCTTCCATTACGCTTTCGCTCAATACCTGATTGATACTTAATGACAAAGTCAGAGATGACTATGAGAGAACTTGCACATAACAAAGAATAATAGCCAACAAATATTTTGGAGTGAATAAAGAAACAATGAGTATTTTCTCCAGAGAGGATAAAACTGTAGAGAGTTAAGTGAGAAGGTATAAAAAAATAGAGAGAATAATTCATGTGATGAGGGAGAACCATCTATCTATCGCTCATAGCTGGAGCCTAAAGAATGGGGCCATAGGCATAGAAGACAGTAGGGTCAAAGCCATCACAATATAGGGCCAGCTAAGGTTAGAGACTGGCTGAAAGGAAGATGGGAGTCACTGGAGGATCTGAAGCAATCAATCCATGTTAAAAAATTATTGCCCTGGGTAAGGGAATTGATTATTGTTAAATGATGTTTTCTTGGTGGAGAATTAACTGTTGGGAGATGATCAATGGGTCAGCATGATTAGGGTTTTGCTCCTTTCTGGTCCTTGTGGCCTAAAACTCTGACCTCTAAATTCTCTGCCCATTGTTTCCAACCTATTCTAGCAATGTGGCAGGGATCTGAGAGCTGAGTCCCTAAGGCCTCCCCACTCCCTACCTCCTCCCAAAGCTCAGAGAACTCTGCTGGGTGTTCATTTCATTCCACTCTCATTATACACTTCACACACATGACAAGGATAGTACTCTTTGATGAGTCAACTAGATCCCTTTGGGCAGAAAACCCTTTATTGTATTAAACTTCAACCCAATTCCCTAGACTCTATTCTCCCTCTTCTACTACTGAAAGGCAAGATGGGATGGCATTCAGAGGCAGCCCATGAACATGGCTCATCCAGGATGCAGGCTTATTGTGTCGTAAGGGGAGTGCTTGGGTGGCTGCCACTGGACTCTTAATAGAGATGCTGATAGTTGCCAGTGTACTCTACCTCCTTGATGTCATCCTCTCCCACACTAAGTTTTACCATGTGACTTATCTTTGCCAATGAAGTGTGCTTGTCTGTATGAGATCTGACAGCTTCTACACTCCATGAAATTGGCCTCCAACTCTTGAAAAGTGAGTCATACCACTAACCAAGGGGTGGTCCCATAGAGAGAGACCCCATAGGGGGAGGTGGATGGCTGCATGGACATCCCAGCTTCCTGAGAATTGCAGCCATAGACATTGACCTTCCCTGGGTCATGTGGGACCTACCTATGTCACATTCAGAACGTGTATATTTTATTACTGCTCTCTACCACCCAGTGTGGAGATAGCTTGTACACAGTAGGGGATGACTGACTAATAGAGGCATCCTGAACAGCACTTGCTGCTCATCCCTGGACAAAGTAAAGCCCCAGCAGCAGCCAATGGGTCTGATTCCTGCATGGTCTCCACCTACAAGGTGAAGAAAATTTTAAACACAATGCTTCAATTGGTTCTAGCATTTCTGTGATGAGGTGGGGGCTCTAGATGAAGTGAGGCTTTCATTCCAAGAGAGGCATCTTCTCTAGCTGTGGGTTAGTGTAGGTGATGCCCCCACTCCTGCAGCCTCAGGGACATACAGAGCAGCCAGTGACAATCTTCCTGGCTGCTCCCCCTTGGAAGCGCGCACTTCCAGACCACTAAAGTCAGTCAGCTCACTGTCCCACCAGACACTTGCAATCAGCGGTTGTGGGGATGCTGGCTGACAGGGCGTGTCTAATCATAGACTGTGAAAGATGGATGAGCCTTTCACTGCATCTTTATCCCTCCTTAGGTTTTGGCAGTCAACGATTCATTCCAAAGGTGATGGGAACAGGCGCTGATGTCTGCAGCCTTTCTCCTCGGATCACTTCACAGCCTTCTCTCTATTTTATTATGCTATCAGCAAAAATAAAATAAAATTATGATGTTTATGCAAATTATGTTTTCATAATCACGTCTGAAGGAGTCTGTGGATCAAATTTCCTAGCCAGTTTCTCTAAATGTGAGCTTTTAAGCTTTTCCTTTATGGATGGCAAAAGATGTTTTTAGGAGATTACACTGCATTGAATTTGGAACTAGCAGGACTTGGAGGGAAGTTACAACCAGTCCTTGCAGGGAAGGGCAGGAAACCGCCCCCCCAAACACACACAGTGTAATAGTCTGTTTTTTCATTATTATCACAAGATAAACAGAGACAAGGTACTTCCCAAAGAGTAGAGGTTTGCTTAGTTTCATAGTTCACTTTTCTCAAAGATCCACTTCTAGCCACACAGTAGGATTAATTTCCATTCTCTTTGTAATTCAAGACTTCAGGGATTAAATTCCTGGCTCAGGTCTGGGGACAAAGTGAAGTCACAGCAGGCACCATCCACTAAACTTTACCAGAATCTTTGGGTCCAGGAAACAGCTCTGAACCCTGTGTACTAAGTCAGAGCCCTGAAGAACAGGGAGGGGTCTGCCCAGTCAGGCAGAACTTTCTAGAAGTCTGAGTTATCCAAAGAATGGGATCCTTTCAAAAGGGTGTGCAAGCCACAAGAGCAGAGGATACCATAACTCAGAAAGAGAATGATCTTCCCAGGTTCACAAAGCTGGGCTGATAGCTACAGCTTGAAGCAGGCACAGCTCTGGCCATATAGAGCCTGGGGACCAAGAAAGGGCTAGAGCGCATCCCTGCCTCTGAAAGGCATATTTGCTGGGCAGGTTAGTGGTAAAAATCCCCCGTCCCTCTAAGGGCTTCTCCTCCATGGTGAGGGAGTATAAGCAAGGCTGAGGTTAGAGCCCGCGTTGCTGCTGAGCCTGGAGAGAGAGCCCATCTGATGAACCTCTTCAACATTTATTTTCCCAACAGACCTGAACCACTCCAAAGAGACACAATATTACATTTCTTAGAAATTCCTCCAAATACATATTTATCAGGGAAGCCTGAATAAGCTAAGAAGGGCTCAAGCCTATTTATTTATGTATTCAGTCATCTCTGGGGTATGGGCTGTGCTGGTGTTAACAACAGGAAACAGTAATTAGATTGCACTGGGTCTGATCCCCTGCTCCCGGGGATGGGATTAGGGACTGACTGCCAGAACCTCGCAATCTTCACACTCACGATGCCTTTCCTTCAAGTCTATGCCTCTGGGACTCAAGGTTCTCAAACTTGGTTTCATATCGGAGTCACTTGGGACATTTTTAAAAATAATACTGATGCCTTTATCCTGCCTGCAGAGATTTTGACTGGAGCCTCAACATGGGAACTTTGCCTAGCTCCCCAGATGATCTATTGGACAGCAAGGTTTGAGGACTAGACCAGGTAGACCAGGCACCTGGTTGGTACAAGTGGCACTTGCCAGCCACTCAGTATTCTTCTCTGATTTTGCCAAACAGGAAAGACAGAGCACCAAGCCTAGGTTAAACCTCACGGACAGCTTCATAGCAACCTGGGTAGTCATAGTGCCTTGAACTTAAGGGAACATGTACTTGCATTCAAGTTCCCTTGCAGTTATCTGGAAATTCTGAATCACTACGGAGCCTTGCATTTTCATTTTATCCCACAAATTCTATAGCTGGATCTGAATACAGGACCCGGGTTCTAGATTCAGCCCTGTTTGGACAACTGTTTGCCTTTGGCAAAGCTTGCTTCATCTCTGGGTCTCTGAAAGAGCAACATCTTGGGGCTAAGGGGAATGACTAGCCTGGTAAGAGTGCTTACTGCTCTACAGAGGACTAGAACTCAGACCCCTTCCTATCCTAGCACTCACATTGGGTGACTCACAAAATGCCTGGAACATCAGCTGCAAGGGATCTTGAGCTGGTGTCTGGCCTCTGTGGGTGCTATCACTCCCAGACCCCTGTAAATAAAACTTAAGACAAGTATAGAATTGTTATTTAAAGGTTGAATCAGTCAGCTGGAGGGTTTTCCAAAAACCCTCTGTCTGCACAAACAGACCATGCCATCTAAGACATAGACAAGCTACCTTCAATCAAACAGTAGTAACTCAGGATGACTGGCTAGTTCACAGTCATATGTTGCTTGACTGAATTTCTCAGGGATCATCTGCTTCTTCCCATCCCTTTTGATACCCGCAAACAGGTGTATGTTTTTACGAACTATAAAAAATGATCCATGAAAGTATAGTCTTAGGTGTATGTTTTTAGAACTGGACCTGCTCTAACCCAGGGCACAGATTGCTAATGGGCAAGTGTTCCCAGTTCTCCTTCTCTTTCCCTCCCCAAATAATGGAAGACCATTTCCTCTTTCCCACTTTGTCTCCCAGCAACCCCTCCTGTGTCTTCTGAGCAGAGCCCTGGCTTTTAGACAGCACAGAATTGGATGCTTCTGGGAAGCTGGGGATATGAGAAGGGAGGGCTGGAGTTTTGCACTGGAATAAAAAAGAAAAAGAAGCATTCAGTGGATAAAAGGAAAAGTGGAAGAGAGAGGGGCAGTGGGAAGGGAAGATGACGGGGAATTAGGGGGAGAAGAGCGAAAGATATTTGAGGAACAGCTGCCAGATATGTGGCTATGGAGAGCAGCAGATGGAGGGGGAGGAGTTTGTAAGGTATTTGCTGTGTGTAGAGAATGCACCCTTCTTCCCCTGCACACACACTTCATGGCTTTCTCAAAAGGCTGCACATGAATTGTGATTGTTCTCAGCTACATTCAGGCTGTTCCCTATGCAGAGACTCATCCACTTGGGACCCGATTATATTCAGAAGATACTGTTCAGCCTAGACTGGGTGGGACTGACAGCAGCGGGAAGCTGGGAAGCCTTTTGTCATCTGGTGCAGGCGGTTGGTTTCATAGACTCCTGAACTGTCAGAGCGGGAAGAGGTTTTAGCAACAGGGATCTTAGGGGCTGGGGAAATAGCTCAGCTGTAGAGTGTTTGGTCCATCCTCTGCTTCTAAAGCTCTCTGAAAGGGAATGCACTTTCTGCAGGGAAAGCTGCTTCCATCAGAATATAGATCTGAAATGTGGATTCACCCATCCACACTCTCAGCTCTCTTAGTGGTATGAATTGTTATGGCCCCATTGGGCTTCACTGCAGAGTTCTGCCACAGTTTGGAGTCTTTATTCCTTTGAACCAGCAGGCTCACTTCTAGGAAATCTGCACCACTCCCACTCACATACAGACACATGTCCAGGTTTGTTTGTATGGAAGCATAGTTTTCAATACTGAATATCTAAAGCAGCTTAAATATAGGCCCACAGAGGGTTGCCCACAACTCATGAGACAATGGCAGATTTATACTGCAGGATAATGCATGCAGCTGTACTAAAGGGAAAAGATTTTTTTTTCTCTATCTTAGTTCATCTTCTATTGCTAGAACAAAATACCCAAGATAAGGTAATTTATAAAGAAAACAGGTTTATTTGGTTCAAGGTGCTGGAGAATGCCAGCACCTGCTCACCACCATCTGGTGAGGGTGTTTCTGCTGCATCAGAACATGGCCAAGACTACCACATGGTAAGATGGACAAGTTGGTAGCCCAGATGTCATTTCCTACTGTAGAAGGCTGCTAATGCTGTCATGAGGGTCACTCTGACAAGTTCATCTAGCCTAAAATCCCCACGAAGCTCTGCTTCCAATTACACTAGCATGTGGTTTAAGGGTCAGGGTCCATCAAGTGAGCTTTTGAATGATGCACTCAGACAACATCAACTGCTAAGACATAGTAAGGGGAAAGTGTCTACAGGGGAGTGAGTTAGCACTGAGCTTGTGTGTGTGTGCAGCAGCAACAACAAAGCTTCAGACCCATCCATGCATGAGAACTAATGCTGAAAAATATACAGAAAAAAAGAACCAGTATCTATAACATTGCTAACAATTAGTCGTTAGAGATCCACAAATCAAAATTTCAAGATGCTGCTTCACCGGGATGGCTACTGGTTTTTTTGTTTTTTTGTTTTGTTTTGTTTTGTTTTGTTTTGCTTTAATAACAAATTTTGGCAAATTTATGGAGGAGTCAGACCCTCCATTCCTTGTCAGTGGGAATGAAAAATTGTGTGTCCACTCAAAAACAGCATAGCCATTCCTTGGAAAGTAAAAGCACGAAGTCATCATGAGCCGCAGCAATTCCACACCCAGTTATGCATGAATGCAAGCAAAATAAAATCATACACTTATATAGAAGAAGCTTGTATGTGAATATTTACAACTGCATCATTGACTATGGGCAAGAGGGAAAAACAATCCTTATGTTGATGAGTCTAGATATGGTATATCCCTATGGAGTGGAATAGTATTTGTCTACGAAAAAGAATTAAGTACTGAACCAAACTACAGCATGAATGAAATTTGAAAAGACTACATTAAGTTAATCAAGGAAGACATCAAGAACTACATGCTAACAACTCAATTTCTGTGAAATTACCAGAGTGGGAAAATTTATAAAAGGCAGAAATTAGATTTGCATTTCTTAGGGCTTGAGGGAAAAGTAGAATAGAGATTGATGCTGAGGGTGATGGATCTTCTCTTTGGGACAATGAAACTGTTATAAGTTTTAGACTGCATTGATGGGTTTTCATCTCAGAACATACTACAAACCACTGGACTATGTACTTTAAGTGGGTACACTGTGTGGCATATTGATATCTCAACAAATATGCTACATAGCCCAGGATGGCCTTGATCTTGCTATCCTCCTGCCTCAGGATCACCAAGTGCTAGGGTTAGAGCCAGGCCTCACCCCCAGCCAGCTCTTCAGTAGCTTTTTAAAACCATTACTAGTAGTATTCACATGGTGTGTGTGTGTGTGTGTGTGTGTGTGTGTGTGTGTGTGTGTGTGTGTGTGTGTTGCATTAGGAAGTGAGGTGATGTGTTTGTCTGGTGCTGGCGATCGGTATCAGTCGGTATCAGGTAGAAAGACTAACAACTCAGGCTTTCAAGGAAGAGGTCCAGGCAGGTGACATTTGAGTATCTAATCCTTTGTCAAAGCCAGTTCCATTTCACACCTCCTCCGCCTTTGGGGCCAGTGGCTGTCCTCCACAGGTGGTACAAGGCCCACCACACACACACACACACACACACACACACACACACACACACACTCACACACACACACAGGAATTGCCAAATTTCTCTTTCTTCCCTGGGAGCTCATCCTGAAGGATGTTCATTCCTGTGCTCCATCAAACTTTCCAAGTTCTTGGAAGGCCAAGGCCACATTCTTTCTGACCCACTCATTTCTGGTGGATCCCCTGTCCCAGGGAGGATGGCACAAAGGAAGGAGCACTGAACTTACCAGGTATTGTGGTGACAGAGAGGAGACTAGACAGTGAAAGTTGACAGAGCCTGCCCACCGCTAATGCAAATAATATTAAGTCCAGCCTATATTGTTTGCTCCAGAGTCCACGGAAGAGTCTACCAACCAGCTGACGATTCTAATCTGAGGAATATTCAATGAATCTAAGCACACTGAGTTCTTTAGTCCATTCACTTTATTCTTCTATGGCGATTCTATCTGCACAGTTTCTTTTCTGTTCTCTTAACTTAGCTCCTCTCAGTCCCTTCTGCTGTTCTCTCATTATTCTACCTAGTTCTTTCCATCTGTCCTCATCTTTGTTCTTCTCCATTAAGTCTCTTCCCCGTGCTCTCAGAGAACCAGTATATATATCCACACGGTAATTCTTTGGTAAAGCAATGTGAGGCTTGAAGTTTTCAGGGTCTCAGAGAGAGGGGATAAAGACCCACACATAAAGCAATTAATTGTCAGCTTCCAATTACATCCCAAAAGGGGAGTGACTAAAGGGGAGTTCTCTGGTAGGGTCAACTAAAGGCTAAGATCAATTAGGGAATTTATGTGTTCAAACAATAATCTAGAAATGTCTAGATAGAATGTTAGGGGTCAATAAGTCACAAGAAAGCAAACTGTCTTTGGCGCCACTTTTCCCTGCTGTTCCTGCCTGTAGCTGCTTTCTGACAGGGAGGGGAACATATGCTAGGTGGCTAAGCAACCTGTGTAGGGCATATAGTATTTGGTTAGTAAAAGCACTTTCACTCAGAGTAATTGCTGAGGAGAAAAATCTAGGAATAGCACCTGAATGAGGAGGAATAAAAACTTAATTTGCACAAGAAAGAAGCTTGGCACCTATTGCCTGCCTGGCCTGGAGGCAATCTCCTTGAGTCAGTGGGAAGTAACTGCCTTAACTCAGTAACTAGCAAATGGCTAAAACTTCATCCCAGGAATGGGAGCAGTAAATCTCTTAAGCTGCCCTCTTCTGGGCTTCATCAGCAACTACACCCACATGCAATACCCCTTGACATAGAAGTGTGTGTGTGTGTGTGTGTGTGTGTGTGTGTGTGTACACAAATATATACATATATGTATATGTTTATATATAATATATAAAATTAAATTAAGATATAATTTTAAAACTAAAAATTAATCTTAAAACGAGTCTTGTGTAAATAACCCAATAAGGGTGAAGGTAAGGGGTTGAGGATTTAATTGTTAGTGCTTCTTTTCTCTATCTGTGAGTGAGATGAGCTAATGTTTATCTATGTACAGTTTTGTCCTTGGAAAAAGGTATCTTTGCTGAAATACTTTTGTCTGGAGAATGGCCCTAGCCAGATATATGTTAATGAAAAATAAACACAGCTGGGGACAATTGTCCAATTACCCCAAATGTATAGGGAAGGTTGTTCCCAAGATTTAGATGCAATTGTGAGAGTACATGAACACGTAGCATGGAGATGCATGGTAAGTGGGGAGACTCATAGCTGTTACTGCACAAGAAGTTTACAACAACAGACAGCCAGTTCATTCAATAGGCAGTAATTCCATAACACCTTGTGTGATAGTTTCCTCTAACAGAACCCTTAGTTCTGATAGGTTGACTTCTGAACACTAGTTGTCACTGCTGTGTACTCCCATGGGCTTTCACTACCACGGCTCTCAATACTCAGCAATAGAGCTCATGCAGAGACCAGGGTGGCCCTCCTTTTCCCTGCAGACAGAGGTGGAGACCAGGCTCCAAAGTTGGCTAACACAGGGCCCATAGGCCAGAAGGAGTGGGTACTGTGGAGCACCTCGGCAGGCAGGAGTCCCATGCAAGTCACCACAGTCCACCAACAGGAGCTGCAGCCTGTCTGGCCTCTGTGTACAGAACTGCAGAGCTCACAGCACACCTTGTACAGAGTTGGGACTGACACACTCAGTACAACTACAGTCCAAAGCAGCCTGGGACATTCTCATAGTCCGGTCCATCATAGCACTAATTCACACTAACCACAGACTTACACAAATGCACTAATAGAATAGGGTACATATGAGGGGCTTGCTCCATGGTTAAGAGTGAGTACTGTTTTTGGAGAGGGCCTGAGTTCAGTTCCTGCCACCTATGTGAGCTGACAACTCTTCTATAACTCCAGCTCCAGAAAAAAATCTGCTGCCCTCTTCTGGGCTTCATCAGCAACTACACCCACATGCAATACCCCTGACATAGAGGTGTGTGTGTGTGTATGTGTGTGTACACAAATACATACATACATGTATATATTTATATATAATATATAAAATTATGTTAAGATATACTTTTAAAGCTAAAAATGAATCTTAAAACGAGAATAATGTATACCTAAGTCCAGCACTACAAACAAACAAATCAACAGTATGAGATCTTTGCCAGCACACCCACCAGACTGTCAGCATTGATCCAGACAGCTGAAGCTCCATTTCCAAACCCTCATTGTTGGTGAAATGCCCTTCTTGATTTGCATCTCTTCATCCCTCTCCTTTCCTCTCTCAGCACACGGATACCGTCTGCTCAGTGTCTTGGGACTGTTAGCTCATCTGTTAGCCTTCCTCCCTGGATAAAGATGCTGGGAAGTGAGGACTGTGTTCTCTGCATTTCCATCGTTGGCTCTTCGCAGGATCTGCCATGAGGTGCAGGGTTAATGTGTAAAGCTTTAAATGAGTGAATAAATGAACAAAGCCATCCAAGTGTATGTTTATTAGAGAGAGTTCTCAACCTTCATAACTCTCAAAGAAAAGCAAATTAAAATGAGATGTAATTTTACACCTATTAATTTAGCACAAATTAAGAAATCTAATTATCGCACCCAGGGCTGAGACAGTCATGGTCTCACCACAGCATCCACACACAGCCAGTGGCAGTGTGTAAATTGGGTGCATCCCCTTTGGAAAGCAATTTGGTAATCCACATCAAGAGTCATTAGGAGTCCACGGCCTCTGCCTTGATGATCCCACTCTTGGGAACTGATGTAAAGGAAAATTCCCAAAGGGAGAGAGACATTCGCTGACTGTCATCAAAACTTACTTATGATCTAAAGGCCCTGATCACAGAGCCAAAAATGGAGATACACGTTCTGGCACATTCAGTTTGGGAATGACTGGGTAGAACAGCTTTGGAAGAACTAGGGACAAAGACTGACTCTGACTGAATTGAAAACAGCGAGTGAGCATGGGATGTACCTTCCTTGAGAGTAGGAGGCATGTGTGAGTCACCCTGCATTCCTAGCTCCTATCAGCGAACCTCATGTACAGCAGAGTAAATACTGTGTGATAATAATAGTTTGATGAGGCTGGAGAGATGGCTCAGTGATGAACACTTACTACTTTTGCACAGGATTCAAGTTTGGTTCCCAGCATCCACATCAGGCAGCTCACAACTGCATACGCTCCACCTCTAGGGGATCTATCTGATGCTTTGTTCTGGCCTCCTTAGGTACCTGCTCCCATGGGACATATACTCACACAGACACACACAGACACATAAATAAAAATGAAAACAAATCTTTTAATAATGGTGATAATAATTAGTAATGTAATCCCATGCTTAATGGCTACATTCTGATAAATGTTAGGCAGTTTCTCCATTGTGTAGCTGTCATAGGGTAAACTTACATGAACACAGATGATGTAGTTGGGTTACTCCATGGGTGAGCATGAGATAGACAGGCTGCTGCGGTGGGAAGTGACACACTGTTTGACAAGCAGCTGCTTTTCTCTTCTGTGAATAGGAGTACTCTTGCAACTAACAACAAAAGGAGAGCATAGTAAACATGCAGCAGCACACACACTTATTAGCAGTAGCAGCGACAAGGCACTGGCCCTAGCTGGACAAAAGAGACGTTTATGTGTCATCAACAGACACGTGTTACAATAGCCACAAGTCAGAGACTTTTCTGTTACAGTCTTATGGCTTGCCAAGTATGAAGTCTGTTTCTGATGTATGGTTATAATAGTTAAGTCATGTGTGTGTGTGTGTGTGTGTGTGTGTGTGAGAGAGAGAGAGAGAGAGAGAGAGAGAGAGAGAGAGAGAGAGAGCATTCTGCATATTTTTATTTAACACTAATATGTACATGGTTACCTACAACACATACAGTGGATAGAATGCTCTGTGGATCTTCAAGGTAACATGGGTATGCAAATGTATCCCAAGATACAATGCTATAAAGACATTATTTCAAACCTACATCAAAAGGCTCCAAATGGGAGAACTGGAAGAAAAGTCAGGCAATTTTCTTCTGCTATGCATCCATGCCAGGGCTTCCAGGACTTGTGTCCAGGATGGATGGATTGCAGCACTGTGCTTGGCTGCTTTCAGAAGAGTGGGGTTACTTCACAGACGTGGGTCTGAAGCTCAGAGGCCCAAATGCTGCTTGAAAGATGCACAGTATTAGAATTCAACTCTATGTGAGATGTTTCAGCTCTGTGTGGGTGGTTTCAAGTCAAGGTTCTATGGGTGTTGAATAATAACCAAACCTAGGAAATCAGCACTGATAAGATCCTAGTAACATATTTAAATGCCTTGGCTCAAAATTTGCCATTTTCCACTAAAAATTCACAACATATTTATGCTTATTTTTATCTCCTCTAATCTGGCACAATCCATAGTCTCATGACTTTTGAGGAATTCTGGGTAGTTGTTTGGAAGATGGTTTCTCCTCTGAGTCTTGTCAGGTGCTGCTTATGATTAAATAGGGTTTTGGTGAGACCTTGTGGAAGAAGGCTCTGTCCTCCTCGGTCCATCACCTCATCTCTAAGTACATGAAACCAGAATACCTTGTTCAAGGTGACATATGCTAATTTCCTCCACCCATTTCCTCTCCTCATGAGTTCCCTTCACCTATTGATCATTAGAACAGAACTTGTAGCCACACATGACACTTTCTAAGCTGAAAGCCATTTTCATAACTGTTATCTCACTGGAATTCACATGCTCAAGATGGAAAGGAAGCCTATACATAGAAGAAAGGGGAACCAGTAATGTTTAGATTTCTCTTGTGGTTCAATGACATGACATAGACTTTCCCATGCTGATTTGTCCTATTGAAATCCTTTTAGTGGCCACTGTTAATCCTTACTTTGTGGGGATGACAGACTCTCAGAAAGATCAGAGAGTGGCCCTTTTTATAGGTCACTAGGCAGAAGAGCTGCTTACATTCTACAGCAAAATATGAAAGCTGCAGGGACACAGACCCAAATTCCCCAACAATTCCCCTTGGGAGGCCTGGGAATCAATGCATTAATGCAAATAAAATGTATATAGCACTTTGTAATGGACAACCCCCCTTTCTCTCTCTTCTCTCCTCTCCGTCTCTCTTTCTCTGTCTTTACAGCAGACCTGAGAATTAGGTGCCATAGTTTCCCTGTGTAGATAAAGCTCAGGGTTAGGAAGATAATCTATTTTGTTCTACATTTCCACCAGCTCAAAGCAGACATGGAATGTCGACTCAATGTTCCAGGCCCCATCCTGCAGCACCAAATCCTCTCTTTTAAATCCTTCTGGACACCAATGTGTTGGCATCCAAGCAGGATGAGGAGGTGGGGCCCAGGCTCTGGTAAATGCTTGTCTGCTTCTGAAGCACCTATGTCTCCCTGGTAATTCCACAGGTGTCTTGTAGGTGATCTGCACACCCCATAAAAACCTAATTTATATGATTGATAAAATTTTATGTGATTTGTTAAGACCAGTTAAGCAGATGAGGGAGATGGCAGGACTCAGAGCTCCCTTTGCTGTCCTGGGTTTGGTCAGTAGGTAATTGCCCTTTATTTAGAGGTTGTTCTTGGGTAAAATGTACTAAAATAAAAAGACTGCTCTGTACCCTGTCCTAGACTAGGGAAAGGGATGGCACATCTACCCTTAGGCTGATGGACCAGATGCTATCCCAGGACTCTGAGATTTAGGATGTGACAGACTGGAAGCTCCCAAGCATGGGGCAGGAAACTGTAAATATGGAAGCATCCTGAAAGGCTTTCTGGAGGTTAGAGCATTGGAGGAGTCTCTAAAGCAATTGGAATTTAAGCAGATAGAAGTTGATGGTCACAGTGAATACAGGGCTGGGGGAATGTAGTGGGAGTTCCTGGAGAGGAGAAAGAAGGAAGCTGGTGTGCTGGTGGCTTTTGTGCCTTGCCCAAAGCTGATTTGAAACTCAAGACATAAGATTTGAAGATAAAGGAAGCACTAAGCCCTGGTTCACTGGGACACCTGGACCATGAGACTTGTCCTTTACCTCGTATCAGGAAGGAGAGGATCCAGGTGCAGGAAGAGGACAATATTCCTTCCCTCTACCAAGACTGACCCTCACGATCTCTGAAGAACACCCTGTCTGCAAAGGGAAAGAGGAGGTGATCCCAATGTCTCAGAAGTCCTGGAGCTGCAGCAAGATTCTTCCTAGCAGTAGGGAATAGTCCTGACCATCTCTAAGGACGTGCTTAGGGTCATGGAGTCTCTTGACCATATGAAGGGGAGATAAGTCTGGCCCCTTGGTCTACCTGCTAGGATGGGAGCAGGTGGATTCCTTGTGTTTTCTAAGCCTCTCAGGCCACACTGTTTAATTCAGTTCTTCCCCAGGACTTTGAGGAATAGGCAGGAGCCTTCCTCTTCATGCTTGTCATTTTCTAGACAGCCCTCCTCCCTCCTGTTAGCCATGATTGGTGACAACACAGCCAACATAAACAACTTAGAGGGAGGGATTTGTTTTAGCTCACGGTTTCCAATGTCTAGGTCCGTGGTCCTCATCTGTGTTGATTTTAGGCCCCTGATGAGGTGCAGCATCATGGCAGGAGAGGCTAGTGTCAAAGGTTAGTTCATGGACAACAGGAAGAGGAGGCAGGAGGGAGGACAGTCCTGTATAACCATTTTAGGCATACCCTTACATTCTCCAGGTAGACCTTGCCTCCCAAGTTTCTACCACCTTCCAAAATAATAATGCATAGTTAGATCTGGGAGGCCAGAGTCTCAGGGCTCAATGGCCCCTTCCTTCTTGAGGCTGCTCTCAGCACATACCTCCCCTCCATTCTTTCCTCTTCATGCCTGAGTCCTCTGTGGTCAGACTGCCCAAACCACAGTTTACTCTGGAACCCTGGTGGTGGTGAGTTGTTTTATCCCATTCCTAAAAAGTCACCCATACTCAGCTCTGGGCTTTTGACAGTCTCTGGAGAATGCTCTCGGCAAGATGCTGATGCAGGCCATTTCCCCCACCCCCAGGTTATAAGCACAGTGACTCTGTTCATAACTCAAGCTTTGTCTCAAACATCACCTCCTTAGCCCATCTGGGCCATCCTTCCTCCCACTCCAGACTTTCTCGTGTACATTCATCAGAATGCTGTCTCCTTCACCTATAAACGGCCTCCAGTGCCAGGAAGAGGCTTATACATGGCAGTACTCAGTAAATACTCTCTGACTGAGCAATGGTGGTTTTCTGTCTTTTTTTTTTTTTTTTTTTTGATCCCTTATGTGATTAATATGCATGGGTTTCTCATCAAAGAGCAGCTCGTGTCACACTCACCAAGGGCCTGGCTCTGCTGCGGTTCAGAACTCATTATCTTCCAGCAGCAAACTGAAAGATTCTTGGATGGAGATTTAAGCAAAAGCTTGAGCGGTGGCCCTGACCCAGCTGACCTTCTGGTGAGTTCAGAGTCACAAACTCTTACTGTCTCAGCGGGTGGCGAGTACCTGGGGCTCCTCTTGGCGCCAGGTGTCTCCTCCTGAATTAGGAGCTCATCCTTTCTGTCTGATGCCCAGCCAGAAAAGATGGAGTTTTCTGTGTCCTGTGTGAGGCTGCCCTTGGCATCTATAGAGGCACTCTGGGACCACAGACAGAGTCACCGAGCCTGAGGGTTTTGTTTGTTTGTTCTCAGAGTCTGAAAAAAAAAAAACAGAAAATGAGAAAAACTTGCCTGGGACCGTGCAGAGCCTGGACCACAGCCCAGTCTCTTGTCTCCTTATCTAGTGCTTCCTAGCTGTTCTGGACTGTTAACCAGCTCTCCTGAAAAGAAGCTGTGTTGAATTCTCCAAGGATGATTAATTGTCTAGAATGTCAATGATTATGGACAGTTAGAAGGCCACAGGTCCAGAGCCAAATTACCTTGGGCTATCTTAGGCCTCCTAAATGGCCATTTATTGCCCACGCTGTATGTGACTAATATTCTGGGGACTGTAGGTAAATCCTTTGGAATGCTTGTCCAGGCTCCTGGACCTTCCACCAACCAAAAGGCCCAGAGTGTTATCAGATTATAGCACCCGAGGCTGATATTGGAGATTCCTCACTTGGGTGTAATGGGACTACCTGATCTTTGCAGCAATGCACTTGAGAGATGTGCTGCTTTATGACTTCCTTTGTTCTGTTGGTATAAAGATCTTATGAAACTGTCACTGCAGTGGACTGTGGAATCTGGGGTAACTTAAATCTGTGTCTCTGGGCCACAGTCACTCACATTTGGCTCCAGAATAAACTATCTCTTACTCCCTCTAAGGTGAGAGATGTGTTTGTGGATAAGTATTCTGGTCACCAGCCTGTGACACTATTAGGGAATGATGACACCTTTAAGAGATGGGACATAGTCAGAGGAAGAGAGATCATGAATATCCCCTTGAAGGGGATATTGGGATTACTATTTATTCTCCATTCTATTTTTGCTTTCCATCTGCTGTGGGGGAAGCAGTATCCTCTACCACATGCTACCACCATGATGTTCTGTTTTACCAGAGATCCAAAACAATGGGACAATCGATCATGGATTCACTTCCCAAACTGTGAATTGGATTGAACCTTTCCTGTAAGCAGACTGTCTTAGTCTACTTACATTTTGTTATAGTTCTTGGCCATTCATCCCCACCCTAGTCCTTCATGTTCTATCCCCGATGCTTAACAGCTGTGGGCCGCATAAAACTTACTCACGACCCCCCATTTTGTTGTAGTAAAATACTTGTGGATGCGTACTTGTGTCACATCCAGAAGATGGCACTTCACAGCATCCCCCCCCCCCATCTTTCAGCTATTACATTCTTTCAGGCTTCTTCCGCACAACATTTTCTGACCACAAGCCTAAAGAGGACCTCTCTGTTTCTTGGACTCTTCCTTCTTATGTCCAGGGTCTCATTTAAGCCTCAAGGTAGCCCATTGAGGTGAACTGGACAGAAATCATCAAAACAGTACAGTAATGTGTCGTTCAGAAGAATGCAAGTAGTTCCTGTCCACTCAGAGGACTGCTTTTCAACTCTGCATTGGCCTGTCTGCCACTGGGCTTCATGCTGATAGATTCCTGAAGAGATAGATTGAGAACAGCTTCGAAGGACATTCACTCACTCGCTCACTCGCTCGCTCACTCACTCACTCACATATGCTAACTGACATCCAGGAACAGTGGAAAATAACTTGACAATACTTCAAGAATGTTTTCTACCTGTAGCTACAGAGCTGGATTGCTAAAACCAGAACCAAACCCCGAGATAATGTTCCCTCTGGGAACATTGCTGTTGCTGAGCTGGTATGCTTTGCCAGGCCTTGTGGGAGAAAGAACCATGGAGGAGACCCACCACGAGGAGCAGCATGGTGTGTGTATGTGGGTGTCTCTGTGGAGTTTGGAGGCATCACTCTTCACCTTGACTGTTTATTGGTCCTTCCTTGCCATCATCTTCTTCAGAGCATATCAAAGTCTTTGCACTCAACCCTATGACTGCCCCTATCAAATGGCAAGGAACACAGTGGCTAAAATGACCTAGACTATCCACAGGACTGGAGAAGGTCGGAAGAGACTGTGTCTCACTGGGCTAAAATCAAGATGCCACCAAAGCTGTGTCCCTTTATGAAAACTCTCAGGAAATCTATTTTCCTGCCTCTTTTCTTTTTTTAGAAACTTGAACTTGGTGCCTTTCGTCTTCAAAGACAGAAATATGCCTCTTGGTTTCTGACCCCTCTAATTGAAGACTGGACACATTTTCTATGCCAGGTCTTCTCATTGGCAGCCTTGATTCTGTATGCTATTGGAATTCCCTTTGTCAAATCACATATGCACAGTTTCTGAGGGTGGGGGTGGATGTAGATACCTTGGGCAGTGGATACAGAGAATATTAATCTCCCTGTCACTGTCCTCCAGTTGTTCTAGGCTGTAGTTCAAGTTACTTTGTCACTTGGCCTTTTGAGAAAATGAAGTCCGCGATGCTTAAAATGTCATAGCAAATTGGGAAACCCTATTGCAAGCAGGATAAACCCTAACCAGAAAAATGACAGTGAAGCCCTTTACAAGTTGGTACATTAGCATATGAATTCTTTAGAGAAATAGATACCAGCTTGCTGCTTGAGGGACAGAGACACAAAACTCAAGTGTCCAGGAGTTATCAATTCACTTGATCATGAAGTCCAGTTTTCCCAGTGGACTTCCATCAAGAAAGCAATGGGCAATGATATACACAGGAAGACAACTGCCCAAAATGGGTCTTGGACAGAGGGTGTGAATCAAGGTTGTCCTCAAATTCACAATCACTGAGTCAACTTTGTCAGAAAGAACAGTTAGCTTTATTCCTGTGTCCACTGAGATATCTGAAGTCTGTGATGGCCTGGCCTTGCTTGAAAGCTAACTGTAGTTGGCTACAGTGCCATGGGTACTAGCAGAAGACAGGGGCTCCTGGACCACAGAGAGTTAGCACAAGTAGGCATTATGAGCCCCCTGTTCAAACTGGCTCCTTTGACCCCAAGCTCAAGAGCCAAGTGGATACTGTCTATGAAGTGAGTTTGTGTCACAGCTTAGCAGACTGCAGCATCTTATGAATCGGCTGAAAACAAACCCAGTTCAACCTTTGCCCCAGATGGAAAATTTCTCTTTATTATTCTGGACAACAATCAAATCTTCTCTCTTCCCTGGAGGGAGATGATGTATCTTCCAAGGTTGTTTGCTCTACAAACATCCTTGAGAGTCTACACAAAAGCTGTCTGTTCCAAAGAGCTACAAGGAGAAAGACCTACAGAAAATGCCTCCCAATATGTCATGGAAATATGAACAGAGAGGTGCATGGTGCCTTCAGACCCCAGGCATTGTTATTTCTGCTTTATGCTCACTGGTTTATTTAATCCTTGGCAGAGTCTGTTATTATTGTCAGTTAGCAGAAGAACATGATGGCAAACCATCCATGGCAGCCCCGTGAGCACCAAAGCCTGGGATCTACATTTGGAGACAGCCTGGTTACCTCCAGGTTGTTTCTGCTGTGAAAGGGACTGTGGTGAGAACTCCCCAGAGCCCTTTTACTTTTTGGTAACTGAGGTTTGCTCTTCTCTACATGTTCTACCTTGGTCAAGCTCATGGACTACCTGGTGCCTTTTATACCATATTGTATCTCAATTCCATGTAAAATGCCAGGAACAGACACAGATGACCAAAGTCTATGAGTCTCCCTAGTTTTAAGTCACACTCTATTTTCAACAAATAGCTGCTTTTAAAAACATGTGAGTGGAAGCTAGAGAGATGGCTCAGTAGTTGAAAGCACATGCTTCTCATGCAGAGGACCCACGTTCAATTCCCAGGGCCCTGGGAGGGTGACCAACAGTCCCCTGTAACCCCAGATTTAGGAGTATTTGATATCTCTAATCACAACAGGCACATACACTCATGTGTGCACTTGTGTGCACTCATGTGCACACATGTGTCTGCAAGCGCACTCACACACACACTAATTAAAAATAAATCTATAAAAATATAAATAAATAAAAACATATGAATGCTCTATTGAGAAATCAGCTAGCGAGATAGTAACAGCTAAGAGCCCTGGGAGCTGCAGGAGGGACGTTATGAGCCCATGCCTGATATTTAGTGGAGAAGCTGTATCCCTACACGGACCCTCATTCATAAGGTACCCAGCTCTCCTCATGTACCTGCTTATGAGTTTTAGTTACCCAGGGAAAGGAAAGGGTAGTTCCACAGGAGTTCATGTTGAAATATAGGGTCACCCCGGTTATTTTAAAGTTCCTGGTGTCATTGGAGGAACAGTTAATGTCTCTGAGGGGGAAGAGCTGATGGCTCTATGGGAGCAGGATTTGGAGTCTGGGTTCCTCAAAGAGAACTAGGATGGAGTAAACCAGAGATGATGTAGGCATATCAGCACTGGAAGATGCCCAAGGATGCAGTATCTTTATTTGCCACGTGAACAGTCTGAGTCAACTACATGCAGTACCTTTTCAAAGAACTGAGGTGCAGTATGGTGTAAAAGCCATGGAGAAGTGTGTGAGTGGTGGGCTTGACCAAATCTGAGCAAGCAGAGAAGAGCAAACCCCAAATGCCAATAGGGATGTGCTCTGGGGAGGTCACGCCACAGTTGCCAGCAGCCCAGAGGAAGGGACTGACACGTGTGAGCTCTCCTATGGTTGGAGGCAAAACCAAAGGCTACAACTTTTACTCGTATGTCTTTGATCTCTATGAATCTTAGGATGGCTTCTTATTCATACCTCAAGGTGTATGAACAAGGGTTAGACTCACTGTTGGGTTCACAGATGGCAGAGTGTCAAGATAGAAGGATCGTGACAGAACACATGAGTGGTGATACTTTGTTTGCATGCTAACAAAAAAGCTTGCCCGGAGATCAGAGTGCAGAGCTAGCCACTAAAGGCCAGACAGTGGTGGCACATACCCTTGATCCCAGCACTTGGGATCTCATGCCTTTGATCCCAGTACTTGGGAGGAGGAAACAGGAAGTGATATGGCTGGGTGGAGTGAGGAAGTTATAAGGTAGGATGGAGACAGGAGTTCAGTCCCTTTCAGTCTGGGGATTTCTTAGAGATAAGAAGTCTTCCTAGTGGCTGGCTGCTCTGCTTCTCTGATCTTTCAGCTTTCACCCTGATATCTGACTCTGAGTTTTTATTATTAAGACCAATTAGTATTCATGATACATCTGGTGCTCCATATTGGGCACCAACTGTAGCCAGAGGCTTTTCTGCGTCTTGCCTGGTTCTACAGTCACTTATAAAATAATCATTCAGGGGTTTATATTAATTATAAACGTTTGGCCAATGGCTCAGGCTTATTACTAACTAGCTCAACTTAAATTAGCCCATTTCTATTCATCTATATTTTGCCACATGGCAGTGGTGTTACTAGTTGCTGGCATCTTGTTCCTTGGACAGCTAGATGGTGTCTGCCCCTAACTCTGCCCTTCTTCTCCCTGTATCTCTACTTGGATTTCCTGCCTGGCTTGCCATAGGCCAAAGCAGCTTTATTTATTAACCAATAGGAGCAACATATATACCTAGTGTACAGAAAGACAGCCCACACACATGAGGGAGGAGACATTTCCCAAAGATCCTAGACTGCAAAGCTGGACAGAGCCTTGGAAGGTAACTGATAGGAGAAAGAGGGATGAAGGGACTGTGGTTTTGGCCATCAATGACTTTGATATTTCTTGTAGAACTCTCCCAAGAAGTCACAGTGTGTGTGTGTGTGTGTGTGTGGTGTGTTATGTGTGTTTTGTATGTTTTTTGTGTGTATGTGTATAATGTGCATATGTAGTGTGATGTATGTGCTGTGAGTGTGGTATGTGTGTGCTTGATGTGGATATGTGTATGTATGTGTGTAGTATAGTGTGGTACTGTGTGTGTTATTGTGTGGTGTATGTGTATTGTGGTATGTGATATGTGTATTGGGTATGAGTGTGCATGTATGTGTAGTATTGTGTGTGTGGTTGGTATTATGTGGAATGTGTGTTGTGTTGTGGGGTATGTATATATGTGTTATGGATGTGTTACGTGTGTGTGTGTGTGTGCGTGTGCGTGTGCGTGTGGTGTGTGTGTGTGTGTGTGTGTGTGTGTGTGTGTGTGCATGTTGTGACTTTGGCCCAGAAGACAGGACATCCACTAGGGTTGAAGAGAAAGCCTATTTCTAAGGCCAGAGAATCAGATGGAACCTAGCATTATGTTCAGAGCAGCCACTCAGGCCAAGTAATGATTTAGTTGAGTGAAACATTCTACATTAATGTTTTATGCAGGTTCTGGTCACCTTCCAGAAGTTAAAACATAAATCTTTCTGAGTCAGACTAGCAGGGGAAGGTCAGCTTCAATCCCCAATCATTTTAAATACTAGAAAATTCCTAAGAAATTCTCTCTTAGCCCCTATGGAAAATAGTATGAAGGTTCCTCAAAAACTTAAAAATAAATTTGCCGTCAAATCCACCAATTCTATTCCTGGGTCAGTACTCAAAAGAATTGATAGGATCTTGAGAGGACATTTGTCCACCCATATTCACAGATACTTCATTCACAACAGCCAAAGGGCAGAAGCCAGGGAGAGGGAGAAAGAAAGGGAGAGGAAGAATAGCTATGATGGTGTCCAGGAGCAGGCGCCATGTTTCAGCTGCACGATTCCTCATGGGTGGAGTATTCTGAGAGTGAGAATTATCATAAAGTACCCAGAACGGCCAAACTGCCCTGCTGGCCAGTTACCCGAGGCAGGGTGCTCAACTGATAGTGCCTCATTGCAGGCCATATGAGCCAAGGGTCTGGCCACTGCCATCTCATAGGACATAGGAACTCTGTCAGTTCCACTCACAGGAAAACAACATTATAGGGTGCTTATGGTAAAGACTTCAAGACAGCTCAACAGAAAGCCTTTTTTTTTTTTCTGGTCTAAAACAGAAGCATTTACCAAAAGGGCTGCAGTTTCCTTTAGCTTTTGTGTGGAAGGTCAAGCAGGTAGAGGGTACCTGAATCTGGTTCTGTCTGCTCAGGGATCCTGCAGACCCAGTCTTAGTTTGAAATTATTTAACATTCCCTGTAGCTCACAGTTGAAAATGTATGTTATCCTACACAATAGGGGTGAGCAGACATCTTATTAAAAAGCAAATCTCTGAACTGAGGAGATGATTCAGCGCAAAAGATTGATTGATTTGCAAGCATAAGGACCCAAGTTTGGATGCTAGCACCCACAAAAAAAGCTGGGCATGGTTGAGCACATACATCCATGGCATAGAAGGCACAGGCAAGGTTTCTGATGCCTGTTAGCCACCAGCCTGGCTCTAGGTTCAGTAAGAGACCCTGCTTGAAGAGAACAATGCAGAGTGACGTGACAGAGCAGGACACAAGCATATGTTTCCCCTACATATACATATATGTACATCACACATATACACATGCAGCACAAGGGAAGGAGGGAGGGAGAGAGAGAGACAGAGACTTTCAAGTAATCTAATATATAGCTCAGCCTGAAGACCTCTGGTTCAGAGACTGAGCTGGTGAGGGACAGGGAAGTAAAAATGTTCACCTCAGTAGCATATCTATCTGTCTATCTATCTATCTATCTATCTATCTATCTATCTATCTATCTATCGAACCATGCTGGAGGAGGGAGATGGAAGGGAGGTGGTAAAGGTCGGTGGAGGAAGGAATGTGTCTCACCACATGGCGGAGAGAGCACTCTTGCACTGTTTCCCCTCTTTTCTCTGCACCTGCTATGCTCAGTGCTGGGCAAGAGCAGGGCATGGGGAGCCTGGGCTTCCCAGGACTCAGGAATAGGCAGCCAAAACATAGCCAGTGCAGGTCTCCCTCATGTTTCAGCTGGAGGCACAACCACTAGATTCAGAGCTTGCACTTTTCAACTTGGCTTTGACAGTCTAAATTTGGGATACTAGGAACAGATGTGCTAACTGTCATTCATTTCTGGCCCCCTCACTTGGATGCTTATCTTTGCTGCCATATTGATGTCTACAGCCCTCCGAGGCATCTTCCTGCAGCTCATCATGAAGATGGATGCTCTGGTAGTGTCCAGATGTGGGAGTTCCATGCAGAAGATCTCCTGCCTCTTGATGCCTGATAACTTTCTGAAAGGACTGTATCTGTTTCAGATAAGATAAGCACAAGAGCAGGAATGAATGCAGCAGCCAGTCTGGGTTGTGATTAGCAGGAAGGTGGTGGGAATGGGGCAAAAGTGATTCACCTAGAAAAGAAATGAGTAGAGGATGTACCTGAACTTGCTGATGTGTACATAACTGGTGCTGGTGAGATGCCTGGACTAGAAGGAGTTACTATCAGGTAACTACAGCATCAAAGGAAGCGTCATACAGGGTTGATTCCAAGAAGAGGCTCCGACTCTGGGCATCTCCGGCAATCTTCACCGTCATGCTCAAGGCGAATTTAACATTAGTTCAAGCACCAGTTTTTGGAGAGTTTCAAATCCTTCCCCTGCCACGTAGAGCTAGGTAACACAGGTAGGACCATCTATAAAATTGGGCTGGGGTTTGAGAGCATGTGATGGTTAGTGCTAATTATCAAATTGACAGAATCTAGACTCTCCTGGGAGATGGTCTCTGGGCATGCCTGCGAGGATTATCATGATTTTATTAAAGAAGCTGAGGAACCATTCCCTGATTGGGATCCTGGATTGCATTAAGAGAGGCGAAAGTGCATTGAGGACTAGCATGCGCTCACTGCTTTATTCTCCTGGTTTCTGGGATGCAGCATGATCAGCTTCAAGCTCTTGCTGCCTTGACTTCCCCTCCACGATGGACTACATACCTTGAACTGTGAGCCAGAGGAGCACTTCTTTCTTCTAGGTGCTTTTATCACAGCAACAGGAAAGGAAGACAGAGGGGTATTGGGAAAGGCACAGAATGCCCTCTGCATGCAACTGGAGCTTATTGCATACCAATGATTTTGAAGAACAATGGTTTGAAAACAAGAATTGTTTTCCTGCTTAGCACTCACACTGCCTCCCTGGTCTCCTGGCAACGGTTCCAATTTTGTTTCTGGATTGTTCTCCCTTTAGTCTCAGTCACGAGCCAAGATGGAGCGTGCAGCCAGGCTAAAGCCAGTGAGTGACCTCATCGTGACTGGCTCCTGCACGTCTGATCAGAGAGCATCACACTTTTCCTGTGAACGTCAGGACGGAGATGTCTTCTGCCTCCTGTCTCCACTGTCTTTGAACCTAGAAATAAGGGTTACTCTATTTTTTGATGACCATTTTTCAGGCCTGAGGAAAGCACTCAGTGAGAAAGGGGTCAACTGAGAGAGGAGAGAGAGAGAGAAGGGGGGAGAGAATATGGACCTGGATCAGCCCATGCCTGATGTTCAGCTATATGGTAATAATTTTAAAAGCTATCTTATTCTGGGTTCTCTGCCACTGGCAATGGGAAGCTGTAGGCTTGTTGGAAATCTGTTTCCCCAAAAGCTATAAAAGAGATTTTTCAAAATCCCAGGTCTCCTTTCCTACTTCCTGTTTGGCTGCTGAGGAATTAGACCCCAACTGTTGCATTTGACAAATTCCTTCTGTGCTGGAGGCTTAGAGTTCCTTGTGTGGATCTGCTCAAAGTAAAAGCCGCTGCCCGCGCCACCTGTCACTTCAGGAAGAGATGAATTACCTTTGACTGAAAGAGCGTCTGTTACAGAGGGAAAGTCACACTTGTGAGCCACAGGCAGGGGCCCAGCTGTCCACTTGCTATGCCAGGTCACTGTCTCATCTCACCCCAAATAAACAAAGTCCTCCCTTTGTCAGTATGCTGCTTAGGCATCTGGGTAGATAGCTGGAGTGTGGGCAAGGGAGAACGCAGAGGCTGGCGAGGTCATGTTCTTGGTCCTCCACCTTGAACCTGTCTTGGTTTCCTTGTTTGTTCTTTTCCAAATGTTAGAGGCTGACATCTGAAGTTCCCTCGTCACCTAGCCATCATCTAATCCAAATAATGATGTTCAGCTATATGGCAATAATTTTAAAAGTTATCTTAATTTAAAATAATTTTAAAAGCAAATAAGGGATCCCATTGCCCTTCAAATTTTAGAAGCAGGCTGTGCCCGAGTCTCCTGCTGAACTTCAAGCATATGAGAAAGATTGGGATTGAATGTTGCCAAGATGACACTTCTAATCGGGATCAGGAGTGGAAAGGGAATGAGGGCAATGTGGGGGAGGGACTGAGGTGAGAGACATTTTCCAAAAGATTTTTGAGAGACAGCAGTCTCTTCCTTTTCTTTTGCAAGAGACAGTATCCCTAGGTTCTCTGGGCTAAGAAGTGGAGCTGGTCAGTTTCCTGTTTGCAGAAACCCTTTAATGCAGGTGAAGTGAGTCTGATCACTGCTGTCCACACAGGAAACTGGCTTGGCAGGAGAGGAAAGGGGGTTGAAGTCCACCCTTCCCATCCTAGACAAGGGAGAAAGGAGAGGGATGCAGGAGGAGCCAGAGAAACAAATACCCCCAGTTTCCTGCATTTTACCTGTCAAGAGCAAAGGAAGGATCGTAGAGTTATCTGAAAATGATGAAGGATGTGGCTGACCCCTCTGGTACAGTAAGAAGGGAGCCGCCCTCATTCTCAACAAGCAACCCAGCTCCAGCTCCCAGACAGACCACCATGGACTTGAGCAGTAGGATGAAGCACTTGGCTGAGGAGAAGTTCTAACAGATGAGATGCCTGGCAGCATGCCAGCCCCCTGGCCTCCACTCCAGCTTTTGCACATCATGCAGGGAGCAGAATTCCTGAAGATGCAGAGTGGGCATGACTAGAAATCTGGGTCCCAAAGAGGTGCCAACATAACGGATCTGAAAAAGGAGTAGTGCAGCTGATACCCAGCAGCAGATCCAAGAGCAGCAGCACCTTCTGTTCTAGCCACAAAGGTGGGGAGGCTCCCAGATGCTCAGACATCATCCCAGAGAGATGCAGATGCTGGAGGAAGAAACCCTGGAGATGAAGACCATGTCAGAAAGGGACTGAGCCACTCAGAAGAGAACCCCACACTGTCTGAGGCAGAGGCACTGTTGAGTGGCAAGTTCAACCTTCACCCACACCCCTCTTCTTTTTTTTATTATTTTTTTCCATTTATTTTACATACCTACCACAGTTAGTTTCCCCTCCTTTCTCTTTTCTTGTTCCCTCCCCCCACCTCCTGTCTACCCCACCATCCACTCTTCCTCTGTTCAGAAAATGGCAGGCCTCCCATGGGAGTCAACAAAGCATGGAATATCAAGCTGAGGCAGGATCAAGCTCCTCTCCCTGCATCAAGGCTGGGCAAGGCATCCCAGCATGGAAATAGGTTCCAAAAAGCCAGCTCATGCACCAGGGACAGGTCCTGATCCCTCTGCTAGGGGCCCCACAAACAGATCAAGCTGCACATCTGTCACCCACATGCAGAGGGTCGGTCCAGAGTCTGTGAGCTCCCATTAGCTCAGGTCAGCTGTCACTGTGGGTTCCTCCATCACCATCTTGACCCCTCTTGCTCATACAATCCCAATCCCTCCTCCCTCTCTTCAGCTGGACTCCTGGAGCTCGAGGCTCAGTGCTTACCCTAATTGTCATCAGAGAACTTTCATCCAGTAACTGATGGAAGCAGATGCAGGGATCCACACCCATCCTCTTGTCTTTAGGTGAGTGAGCCAGGGAGCTCCCCCAGTGGTAAGATATATCAAATCGCTGGAGAGAAAGAAAGAAATCCAATGGTCCATTTGAATAGAATAGGGTAAATCTGGTCCTGATAGGTTTATTTAAAATCATTATGAATTTATGTAAATTTACTTTAATTGCATAAATAATATATTTATTGATCCTCATGGCAAAAATTCCAGCAATAAAGCTAAGGTCCATGTGTGCTGGCCATTACTGCTCTCCTCTCTAGTGGTAGCTATCCAAGTCTCTGTAGTGTGGAATATTTTCTGTGTAATTGTATATATAAATACATATTTTGAAAACATTTGGTACCCTTTGAATTTTTCATAAACAGAATCATATATAACTATAACTGGGTAGCTTGATTTACTTTTTTTCCTGGGAAAATGTCAGTCCATATATCCATCTCATTACGGAAATGTTTCACAGTATCTTGCAGCATCAAGAGCTGGCAGCTCCACTCCTTTCTTATGGACACTCAAACAGTTCCCTTATTTTGCTTTTAGAAAGAACAACACCAAGAAAATATCACCCATGCCTCTGTGCATAGATAAAAATCTCTCTGCAACTTGCTATGCTGCAAAAGCTGCTTGCTTGTTATTTTTTAAGTCTCTGTTTGTAATTCTTGAAAAAATGGGAAACATCAGAAAAGAGTGGCTCTACCTGCCGTATCTCACTCCTGTCTTAGCTAGGCTACTGAAGTTATCCCTCCCTGGCCTCCATGACAAGAAGGTCAGAATGGATGCTGTGGATTGGACTTCTGGCAGTCACTAATGAAGAACATCAGATATTTCTGGTGACTTTAGTAACATCAAGAGCAGTCCACCACATGGGGCAGTCCTGTTTATAGGATTGAAGAAGCCACTTGCAAAGATCAATGTCTAAAGATCTATAAGGAGGTGGGTGAAGGGATGTCTGGTCCAGAGATATAAAGCCCCTGCTGTTTACCTCTGAAAACCCCGACTCTAACATAACAACAAAGTTCTGAAATGGTCATTCTGCTCTGCTTCTGAGGATAGAAATACCAGACATTGCCTCACCCAGATCATTGGCAGCATGTCTATATACCTCTGTGGTGGCTAGCCACCCCTGAGTCCTCTGCCTGGATGTCTTATACTAGGTGAGGCTGGGAGACCTGGAAGCTCGGGGACCAACTTTGTCTCCTTTATCAACTCTTTGAGAAGCTCACTGCTCACTTTAAACACCTGGCATCTTCCCAGCACTTCATGAGATCACGAGACATCGAAATCTTCTCTGAAATCTCTTTCAGGGTCTGGGATCTGCCCCAGTTTACGTCCATACCATTTGGACAAAATTCTCAACTCAGCTAGATAGCTGGCATTTGCACTGTTGGCATGTTCGTGAAGGATGGTATTCAAAGGGAGTTGGGATGCATCCTACTATGGTACCATCTTCCAAAGCAACACTGACAGAGTTGAGAGTTGTTATTGAACCATTATTCATTGAGGAACAATTGAACCTGCTGGAGTTATCCACCCTCTTCTTGCAAATTGGATTGTACCCTTCCAATTTAAGTAACATTAGTGCTTCTTCCCAGCCATTTGAGGGTTTGGGGGCCAATAGGTTTCCTGTGCTCAAATCCCATTAGTGTTAATAGACATGTGTGCCCAAGAGGCCACAAGAAGCTAAAGCCACTAGATAAAACTCCATATAGATACTCCTCCCATCAACCTATGGGATGTTGGTTGTCATAGTGAAGGAAAAGAGATTGAACTAAAATGGAACTGAGAAGACACATCCACAAACTCTAAGTTTTCTATTGTCACATACCTATCCAGAGAGGTCATACTTTCTCCTTCAACTGCGACTTCAAGCAGGTAAACATGGTGCTTTAGGTACAGTTCCCCAAGATTCCAGTAAGCCATAGTCACCTGCGAGGCCAATTGAGGACACTGGAAGCTGTGGCACTTTTAACATGCAGCCCATATTTCCAAAGCCTCACTCAGATCTTTCAGGCCAGACTAAGTGTCAGGGGTAAGCTATGCTTGGTAAGTTTTTCAATATGGCCATAACTGTGCAGGTATTTTGGTTATTGGCAATATGTGGTAGATCAAAAGTATGCTTTGTATCTGTTCATCTTACTCCATTCTTACATCAAACCTGGGCTATGAGTCTCACTATATTTTACAATTCAGTAAACAGAGGTTTAAAAGCATTTATATAATGTATGTATGATGGAGTCTACATCTGAACCCAGGATGTAATTAACTGTCTATTATCCCAAATGTAGTAGCAAATGTGTTACTCTCATGCTTCTATGGGTTGAGAATTCAGAAATCACTTAGCTGAGTTTTAGGTTAAGGTATTTCATGAAGCTACAATGAAAAGAGCCAAGGCTGCAGTCACCTATAGGCTCATATGAGGGTAGACAATATGTTTATAAGACAGTGCCCTCACATGACTGTCAGCTGGAGGCCTCAAGTCCTCAAGCCAGGAGTGTCCTTAGGGATGGAGGCTGGCTTCTGTGGGTGAGTGATCTGAGAGAGAACCCGGAGGGGGATGTGATATCTCATGATCTAGAGTTTTGTTTGGGGAGTTTGGGCATAGAACCCAGGGTCTTGCATTTGCTTGGCAAGCACTCTGCCTGAGTTATATACCCAGATCTCTTTTTACTTTTTGTTTTGAGTCAGTCTTACTAAATTGCCCAGGTTGTCCTTGAACTCACTCTATAGACCAAGCAAGTCTTCAACTTGCCATTTTCCTGTCTCAGCCTCTTAAGCTGAGCTCACAGGCCTGACTTCTTGATCTAGTTGTAAAGGTGACTCACCACCAGTTCTTTCTTGTTATACTCATTAGAAGGGAGTTATGAGATCTAGTCTATGTATAAAGGGAAGAGGGCTTAAGGCCACCCTTTGAAGAAAGAAGTGTTGAAGAATTTGCACACATACTTGAAAACTAAAACACAGATTTTCTTATTCTAGAACGTGTGTTATTTTCAGAGAAGCTAGGCTGTGTCTCACGGGTGAGTATGCCCAGCTCCCCCTACCCTCTCCCCACTCCTCCCACTCCTATCCCCACTGCAAAGTCTTGCTTCTCTCCTGGGGTTGTCAAAGCTCTGGACAGGCTGTTACCTTGTCCCATCACTCTGTCTCCTTAAACACCCTTTGCTTCTCCATCTCTGATGCTGTGTCCTTGTCCTTGGATTTCACCTAAGATCATAGAAGCCTAAACCCTGCTTCCACATCCATTATCTAAATACCTTAAAGCCGTGCCTTCCATAGCTCCACAGTGATCTGACCGCTTCACACAAGCTCGCAATCAGCTCTCTGGCTTACCCTGTCCCATTAAGGGCACAGACTTGTAAGAAGTCCCTGGAACAGGCCCTGGATCTTTCCTTCCTCGCTTCCTCCTTTCTCTCTACCCACTGCTCTCCGAGTTCTCTTTCTAAAGCCCAGATGGAACCAAGTCACGTTTTGCCCCAAAGCCTTCAATAACTCTCCATGTCTACCAAGATGGCTTTGACTCTGACTTTGAGACCCCCTTACCACCAGAGCCCCGCCTGCCTCTTCCCTCTCATCTCCAGACAAACTGGACTCTTTGCTATTCTGGGTGTCATGTTCTTTTAAGGTCTACCCCTTTGTGCATGCAGTTCATTCTTCCCGGAAGGAGCTTCTCCTCTTTGAACAATTATCAAAAACGCCTTCAAAGTCTAGTTCAAACACTACCTTCTCCTGAAGTTCTTCCTCCACCTGAGCCTTCCTCTGAGCATCATCCAATAAAAGCTTATGCAGATGAAGGCAGCTGCTTGAATCGAGGTGGCTACCTGCTGGCTTAACTAGGTTAACACTAATTAAAATCACAGGACGGCTAAATCTAATTTTTGACAGTTGATAAAATGCCAGACATCAATGGGGTTTTCATTAACACGCTGCATAGCTACGTCTTTAAGTCACTGGGAGGAAGACACTTTCCTAATCTCTCCGAGGTGGTTAATCTTCTGTGCAGACATCAGAAAGAATTGAATTTCCTGACTCTCTTGGCTCTTGTCACGTTAGTGGTATAAAATGATTTGAGAAGAAGTCATTTGCCATGGATAGCGATGTCCATTTCACTTTTATCTGCAAACACACAAAGGAAGATGGTGTAAGTGTCACGGCAGTGATGGGACACTGTCCTGCTCTGCATCCCTCCTCTAAGTGGATTTGAAGGGAGTTGTTTGGATTGGATACTGGGCCCTATTCTATTATCAAATATATGTTGCTTCTGAGCTTCCCAAGAGAGGAAGAGAGGCAGGCTGAATTTGTCAGGTCATATTTTAATAAAGGGTGGTGGTGTCGAATTCAGCTCAATCCCAATGGGCCAGGATTCATGACATCCCAGACTAAGAATAACATATGGACGGGAACCCACAAAGCAATAAGAAACAAAGAATCCTGAATGTGCTGATTCCCATCGCCTGTCATCACTCCAGTCCGTTCTGGACCAGTGCTCAGCCGACAGATGCACACAACATCAGATGCTTCCTCCAAAGAGGCAAGAGAAGCAAGTGGGAATGTGGGGTGCACTCAGAGTGTGCACACGCCGCAAGAAAAGCAATCAAGGCAGCGACAGCCCTGTTCAGAGCAAGCCAAGCAGGGACAGCACGAATCTGAGGGTAGCTTGGGTTATGTTCACAGATGGTGGAGAGCAGGCAGAACACTTCACCTCCCATTTGACTCCGTCACCTGACTGAGAAGACTAATCTTCCCCTGTGAAAGGGTAGTGCAACCACTTTGTTCAGAGGAAATTGCAGGCTGAGTTGTGAAAGAAGTTTGGACAAGAGCCTAATGTCTGGGCGTTTGGCTGATGGATGGGTAATTTAAACCCCCTCAGGCAGGCAACGGTTAATCCATTGTAGGTTCAAGGAAAGAGGGTCAGAGCACACAGTGCCTGTGGTTGGTATTGCATTCCTTCATCTACTCCACAAACCTTAATTTGTTTTTCTCTTGGTGTGATCCCAGGATGGTGTAGTGTGGAGTGCAAAGCTGGATTCCAATCTCTGCTACAATCTGTCACTATCAATAATCAATCATGAAAGTTCTGTTATGGTCAAAGGGTCAGTCAGACTCCAGAACAGACTGGAGAAGAGGAGTGAGACAGTTAGGAAAACAGAAGCCCTAGCAGTTATCTCAGTGCGTAGTGTGGGAAGTGGGGGTGTGCTTACAGAATGGGAAGTGGGGGTGTGCTTACAGTGTGGGAAGTGGGGGTGTGCTTACAGAGTGGGAAGTGGGGGTGTGCTTACAGTGTGGGAAGTGGGGGTGTGCTTACAGTGTGGGAAGTGGGGGTGTGCTTACAGTGTGGGAAGTGGGGGTGTGCTTACAGAGTGGGGAGTGGGGGTGTGCTTACAGTGTGGGAAGTGGGGGTGTGCTTACACCGTGGGGAGTGGGGGGTGTGCTTACAGAGTGGGAAGTGGGGGTGTGCTTACAGAGTGGGAAGTGGGGATGTGCTTACACCGTGGGAAGTGGGGGTGTGCTTACAGCATGGGAAGTGGGGGTGTGCTTACACCGTGGGAAGTGGGGGTGTGCTTACAGTGTGGGAAGTGGGGGTGTGCTTACAGAGTTGGAAGTGGGGTGTGCTTACAGCGTGGGAAGTGGAGGTGTGCTTACACCATGGGGAGTGGGGGTGTGCTTACAGTGTGGGAAGTGGAGGTGTGCTTACACCATGGGGAGTGGGGTGTGCTTACAGCTTGGAAGTGGGGGTGTGCTTACAGTGTGGGAAGTGGGGGTGTGCTTACAGCGTGGGAAGTGGGGTGTGCTTACAGAGTGGGAAGTAGAGGTGTGCTTACAGAGTTGGAAGTGGGGTGTGCTTACAGCGTGGGAAGTGGGGTGTGCTTACACCATGGGAAGTGGGGGTGTGCTTACAGCTTGGGAAGTGGGGGTGTGGTTACAGTGTGGGAAGTGGGGGTGTGCTTACAGCGTGGGAAGTGGGGGTGTGCTTACACCATGGGAAGTGGAGGTGTGCTTACACCATGGGGAGTGGGGGTGTGCTTACAGAGTGGGAAGTGGGGGTGTGCTTACAGCTTGAGAAGTGGGGGTGTGATTACAGTGTGGGAAGTGGGGGTGTGCTTACAGTGTGTGAAGTGGGGGTGTGATTACAGTGTGGGAAGTGGGGGTGTGCTTACAGCTTGGGAAGTGGGGGTGTGATTACAGTGTGGGAAGTGGGGGTGTGCTTATGGGGAAACAGAAAGAGAAACAGTTATCTCCAGATGCTTGGAGAAACATATTGTCTAGGGCTAGGATTCCAGAGAAAGGCCACTGAGAGGGCAGCCCCACATGCCCCTTCAGTTCTGTGGCTTGCCATTAGTGGTTCAGTCAGGTCTTCCGGTAACATTTCTGAGCAGGGATAATTTTTGAAAGTATGAAAAGTCATAGTGGGTGGGATAGAAAATTATGGGGATTATAGAAGGAATGGCTGAGGTGTGGAGACTTTTTGGCAAGCTTAGGTGTAAGGTTGCTGAATTTTAACCACTCATAACTTGACGATAAACTCAAGAGAGGCAAGGGCAGAGCAGGATGGGTATCAAGTAACCATTGCAACCATTCAAGTGTCTTGCTTTTCTATTGCTGAGTAATGAGGCAGCATACATTTTGTATCACAAAATGTCATGCTTATTATTTCACGTTATGCCTGTTGAGTGTCTGGGTGGCTTAGATCGGACCTCAATTGAGAATCTTTGATCAAGATACCAGCTGGGGCTGGGATCTCTGCTCACGCCCTCTCCAAGTTCATGTAGTCAATAAGACTCTTGTCAATGTGCCTCTTCGAGAGAGAGGGCCTCTAATTTTTTAGTCTTTTTATTATAGTTGGACCTGAAATGTGCCCACAGGGCTCATGTTGTGAAGGCTTGGTCCCCAGTGCAGCGGTGCTCAGAAGTGGGGCTTCTGAGAAGCAACTGGATCACGAGGGCTTTGACCTCAACAGTGGATTAGTCTTTCGATGGATTCATAGTTTGACAAGGCTATGGGAAAGTGAGGGAAACTGAGGCAGTGGGATTTAGTTGAAGGGAATAGATCAATGGTGGCATATCCTTGGAGGTTTATGCAGTGTCCCTGATCCTTGCTCTTGACTGCCATGAGGTAAGCAACTTTGCTCCACATGCAACCTACCATGACACTATGCCTTATCACAGGTTCAGATGGAGGCAAGCCAGCTTGCTGCCCCTGTGCCTACCCTTGTAGGAGCTGAAAAAATAGCTAGCAAGTGAAAGGGAACTGAGCAGAGAGAAGGGAGGAACCAACTCTGCCCTTCATCAAAGACGGGGCTCTAGGTACAAGTCTGCATGTGAAGGGAATGGGGGAGGTCTTCCCTTCTTAAAGTGCTGGCTAATATTTGGGGCCAGGCACATTCACAACTTATGACTGAAAGCAGTTACAGAACTGTCCATTGCCCAAGGACATGCAGGAAAGCAAAAGACATGTCTAGTTTCCATTTAGAGACAGGTGGAGATGACCACCACTGAAACAGTTTTGAAATTCAGTTATCATAAAGTAAAGCTGCGTAGTGATCCCCTCTTCCATACTGTGCTCCTTTGATGTACTGATACTTCAGAGAGCTGACTGAAGAAAAGCCTTGACGAAGATCAGAGCATGGGGAGACACTGGATAGAAACGCCGTTGTTGTGTCTGAGGTGTAAGAGAAGGGGAGGTAAGCCACCGAGTCAGTAGAAGTAGGCCGGGACTAGATCAGGATGGGGGTCCACAGATCATGGTGAAGCATGTGGATTTCCTCCTAACTGTATGGAAGTGTAATGAGAAGGTTTTAAGAGGAAAGCGACATGGTTGGTTTACATCGTAGATGTTCGGCTGCAAGCTTTACACAGACAGCCTTCGCATCTTCCCCAAAGCCTGCCTGCTAAGAGTTTTTCCTCACAGTACTGGTTATGCTTCCTCCTGTCAGGACTGTCTATGAGCCTTGCAGGGACCCCGGGAGGAAAGGCCTCCAACTTTGTCTTCTGGCACAAAGCCCTGCTTGTTATCTCAGTTCAAGAATATCAAAGTCTGAGCTGCTCCTATATCAGAACACACTGATCCTATATCAGAACTGCCGTGCCGTTCAGAGCCCTACATCAGAATGAGACAGGTGGGATCTAAGCTCCCTGGGGGTGATGTGGTATTATATTAGTCCTGTTCCCTACTGAAGGAAAGCTAGAAGATACAATCAAATGTTCTTTCTTCAGTGGTTTACTGGTGGTTATCTCTCCAAAGCCACCAACCCCATATTCCAGGCTTATAACCACTGAGACCCATGCTTACCATTAAGAGGAGTGCTCCTTGATGGACCCATGCCTGAAGGCTCCCTGCTATCTGAGTTGGAAGAGCTCAAGTCCTCTGTTGTGAATTCTTCTGCATGAGTGTGGTGGAGTGACTTGCTTCCTTGTGGTCAAAATTCCTGCTTCTACTTCAATCTCTGTCTCTGCCTTATTCTTCCCTCCTATTCATATAGTCTTCCGTCTGCTCCACACTTATCTAAAGACTAAATTCAAGACCTTCCCAAGAATCTCTCCATCCCTCCCAGCACTCATTCACACAAAGACACGAGAGATTATAGCATATGTTCCTGAGGGGGAGAGGGAGGCGGCAGAGGAAGCCTTCAGCACACATCATTTGGCGTATGCCGATTTCTCCATGTCTCGAGTCCCCTTACCCAGGGACCGCCTTCTCTCTAAACCCAGCTCATCCACTCTATCATGCACAGAATATAGTTCTGCTCTCTTCCCAGCTCTGCTGTTATCTAAGGCTCATTAGTGTCTCTAACATGCTAGGATTCTAGTATAGGATAACAGCATAAAACTCTACTATGCCACCAAATTTCAGAAGATAAATGTGGATGAACTCAGGTTGGGTTTCATCTGCCACCTTGATTGTCATAAACTTCTATTTCTAAAACTACAGTGCTTTCCTTATGAACTAAAGGATTATTAGCACATTTGAAGTACTGAGAGTCAGATAAGATAGTAGTTTATGCTTTCTGAAGATGGCACCCAAATCTTTCCCATTTCACAATCTCTTCTAGATCTTACCACCACCTCCCAAACAAGAAATGTTTCTGTTTCCTTGTTTTGGAATTAGCGATTCTTTGTGACTATGTCAACCAACAGACAGAAATGATGATACAGAATTTTCAGGGCCAGGTTACAAAATGCTTGCATTCCCTCCTTGTTATATTGCAGAGCTCATGCTTAGAAACTTATTTGTAATACCATGAAGAAGCAGTTCATAAAGAGGCCCTCAGTCCAACTGCACTTCCAGTACCAGCTTTCAGCTTACCAGCTGAGTGCATTTGCCTTTTTGCAAATACAGTCTCCATCTCTCACCTAGATGGGAAAAAGATTAGGCCACACCTGCTGAGCCCTAATCACAAATTCATTAACTAAAGGTTATTCTTTGCTTTTATTTGAATCTGAATGCGAACCCCCACCAAGGTGTTTGTAGTAAAGGCATGGTCTGCAGCATGGGATATTAGAAGGTAGTGGATCCCATAAGAAGCTGGAGTAAGCTGGGTGGCAGTGGCACGTGCCTTTAATCCCAGCACTCAGGAGGCAGAGTCAGGCAGCTCTCTGTGAGTTTGAGGCCAGCCTGGTCTACAGAGCGAGATCCAGGACAGGCACCAAAACTACACAGAGAAACCCTGTCTGGAAAAAGAAGGAGGAGGAGGAGGAGGAAGATGAGGAGGAGGAGAAGAAGAAGAAAAGAAGAGGAGGAGGAGGAGGAGGAGGAGGAGGAGGAGGAGGCTGGAGTCTTGTGTGAGGTCTCCATGCCATCAGAGTCATGCTATCAAAGAGGATCATGGGACCTGATCCTGGGACAATGAGACCACTTCCTCTTCCTGTCCTCTTCTTTTGCTTATTTACTACACACTCCCTAGCATGATGTAATGTCTTGCCACAGGCCCAAACTTGTGCTGGGACTTCAAAACACTTTAGCCAAAATAAACATTTATTTACTTTTTAAGCTGTTATCTCAAGCATTTGTTATAGCCACAGAAAGCTGACGAATATACTATTTTAAGTCTTGAAATCTTGAAATTTAAAAGTCAGAAGATAACTGATACTAACAGGTTAGAGAAGAAAACCTGCCCCAAATCACAAAGGTGGGCCTCAGAGTTGTGACTTCCTGGCCCCCAGTCCACACTACCTATCACAAGTATGCTAAGTCTATGGCTCACAGTAATCACTGAAACAGGTCCTTCCCTCACTTCTCTTTCTATACCAGGGATCTAGAGTAGAATATGCTTTGGTGGCTTGGTCAGCATAGCCAAGAATAGTTACATTCCAGCACACAATTTCCCTTCATAAAAATCTACCTAATCATAGGTGGGGCCACATCTTCTTGGGTATGCAGAGCAGATAAACCCAAGTCAAACAGCTCTAATTCTTTATCCCAGCATTACTGAACTGGGAAAGCATTTGTAAACATGTACCTGTCGGTTGCTGCCCTTGGGGCTCAGGAAGAAAGCCAGGGTCTCTGAGGAATATCCAGACATTCACACTGGCAGTCAGAGGAAATCTGAAGCTTGGCATTGCTGGTGCCTTCGGACAGTGGATTCCCAAAAGGGCCTAAAATTGTTCTTCATTTTATATAGAAATCAAAACAAAATATTTTTCCTTTGACTTTTCCTATAGGGTCCACCGAGTTAGGATGACATTTAGGCATAGCTGAAGAGACCTAATGGGGCTGGGGCTGAAGTGATGTTCACAGACAGGTGTGAACTACGGGGCCTCTTCAGTGTCTCTATGCTGATCCCCCCCCACACACACACACACATACACACATCTTGCTCTAGTTCTTTGACTTTACTTTAATAATCTTGGTTAGGACAATGTGTCAAGAGAATGCCATGGATAGACACAGTAAACAGACATCACCCCCATCCTGGCTACCTCATCCTTTGTGGCTACAAACAAGATAGCTCTTAGAAGGTTACCTCTTTAAAATTCTGGAGATTCTTTTAGCCTGAACAACTTGTATGTAGAGCTTGAATGAATGTATTTATCCATTTTACTGTAATTCTACACATCACCCACCCATTTGTGTATCTGTCTTTCCTTTAGATTAGGAGTCTTTGATCAGTATTGTTGGGCTCTAATCCTGTCTTATTAGCTTATTAGTCAGTCATCTCGGTCTGTTCATACCTCAGATCCTCATCTGTGAGGTAAGAGAACATCTCCATGATGGAGTCATTGAGAAAATTATATGAAATAATATGTACTTGTGTGGTACAGGGTCAGTACTCCATGCATATTAGCTTTGTTTTATTGCTATTATTGGTGTTGTGGTTTAAGGTCTGTGGTAATGTTGGGGGATACATAGCAGATGGGTTGTGTAAATTGTAAGCAAAGGTTCCAAGAAGACATGAAGTTTACCTTTCCACGTTTAGAAGACCCCAGTTCCCAAGACGGACAAGATTTGCCTTTTGCTGCTATTCTAGTATTGACTAACAATGTAAAGACGCCCCTCAGATCACCTGCTATCCCCGCTTGCTCTCTGTGGCTGTGACAAAACACTGACAAAACCAATATGGGGAGGGAAGGACTCGCGTTATTTATACATCCTAATCACAGTCCAATGAGGGAAGTCATAGCAGGAACTCAGCAGAAACCTGGAAGCAGGAACTGATGCAGGGACCATGGAGGAATGCTGCCTACTGGCTTTCTTTTTCCTGACTTGCTCAGCCTGCTTTTTTTTTTTTTTTTTTTTTTTATAGAACCTTGAATCATTTGCCTAAGTGTAGCACTGCTCACCATGGCCTGGGCCTTCTCACCTCAATCACTAATCAAGAAAATGTTGGAGGTATTTTCTCAATTGTGGTTCTCTTTTCCCAGGTGACTCTAGTCTGTGCCACATTGACAAAAATGGACCAGGACACCTATGGTGGGCTAATTTTCCCTAAACCACATTGTAAATTAGAGCTAGCTTCACAAATCTGAAGGGCACCTGATTCCCTTGACTGATGGGAATTCCTGTCTTAGCAACACAGTGCACTCTACTATGTATGTTGTTTTCCTTGGTGACTGTGGCTCTCTGGGAGCTGTGGCTCACTATTGCTGGTCAGCATCTTGAGAAGTATTCAGACCACATTTCCACATAGGCTGGAAAAATCCAAAATTCAAACTAAAGCCCGGCTTCCGGTGACACAATTCCTTTTGCAACACTACAAAGATGAAAATTATCTCACGTGGAGTCATCCCGAGCCGGGGGCTGTTAGTCTATGTACCAGCTCAATGTGCTCACAGTGTGGCGTCATTTCATTAAAAGAAGCTGCCGCGGCTCAGAGAAAAGAGATGCCTTTTCCAAATTTGCATGGTTGAAAGTCGGGGTCACAGCCTGGTCTGTCTCATAAGAGGTGCTACAGCCAGGCTTCTCCCTGACCCTAAGACTGCCTTCCAGTTAGCACAGCCAGCTCAGGTCTGAGGACACCACTCAAGGCCCTGGCCAGACTCTACCTGCTTTGAAAATTGCTTCAAAGCCACTGCCAGGCCACCTGCTCTCCAGGATGCCTTTCAAACTAGTGCCTTCTTCTGTGAGTCCAAATGGCAGGGCTGAGCAGCAGGGTTGATTAGCTTCCGAGAGCACACTTTATGCTGCCTCTTCTCCTTATTTGAACTACAAAAAGGAATTTTCTTGTCTGAATAGCAGCTTTGACTTTCTGTCTTATTCTGTAAGAAGAGAAAGCACTCAGAAATAGGAGGGATGCTGTCAGCATTTTTCAGTTTTCAAATGAGTTTTCCGAAGCCAGTGGCTTCTTTTGGTGGTCAGTGTGGTGGGGGTCCAGGAGTTGCAAGAGTTGAGTCAGGTTGGCTAGGAGTGGGTAAACACTTCGAGGGGAAAGGGTATCTGAAGGACAGTTCTGTGTTCTGTTAGAGGAGTAAGTAGATCATGGGACCAGGATAGTAGAATCCTGTCAGCATTGGAGTCCAAGGTGAGACAATGTCAAGGTGAAAGTCTCTTGAACCAGTGCTGGGTTAGCAGAAACACTGCATGAAAGGTGAATGTGGGAAGCCACAGTATAGTCATTTGTGGAGATGTCAGTGAGGGATAGAAAGGTTGCTGGGGTGGTCAAGTCTCTCTCTCTCTCTCTCTCTCTCTCTCTCTCTCTCTCTCTCTCTCTCTCTCTCAAGAGCACCAAGTTTAAAAGCAGGAGTGAGTTAGTAAACTTCTGCAATGGGTAAGAGTAAATATTTGGGGCTTTATGGGTCACATGTTGTCTGTTGCAACAGTCAGGTTCTGCCTTTCTAGCACAAAAGTAGATAGAAGTGAGTCCGTGTGGCTGGGCCTTGATATAAATGTCCAAGGGGCAGCAGGTACACAGGGCTGGAAGACGTGGGAGAACCAGGTAACAGAGGAGGGCGGCTATTCCCTAGCCTAGTATTTGGGTGGAGGGAGGAAGGAAAGGGAGATGAAGGGAGGAAAGAAAGGAAGAAGGGATGGAAGGATGGAAGGAAGAAGAAAGAAGAAAGAAGGGAAGAGGAAGGAAGGAGGTAATGAGGGAGGGAGGGAAGAGACATTAAAATCTCCACAACTCTTCTTAGCCAAAAGGTAACCCACCTTCCAAGTGTCTAATTACTTCTCAGGTGTCCATCCTCTCGCATGAGCCTTCAAGGGGTGAGAGACCAGTTGTCCAGGGTTCCTATAATATATGGAAACCCCAAGTCCGTCTCTAAACCCCCAATTTCCTGACAGGATTCTGGATCTCCTCATTGCTTTGTTCTACTTTTTACCTTGCCTCTCTTTCTCATCTTCTATCCAGTCAATTCCCACTTGGATAACAGCTCCTATTCTCAAATTTCTGCAGAATGCTGTTCACCAGAAACCATTTGACGGGGCAGGATTTGCTGGAAATTGAGTTTGAAAATCCCTTGGCCTGTTCTCACAGGACTTCCTCCTGATTAGCAACCTTCCTTGTCTAAATTCCTCCACTATGAAATCACAGTGTTATGCAATGTACAGAGAGGGCCCACCTATAATACAATGTCAAGAGAACATTCTTTTAGGGGAAGGGAGAGCAGGGCACAGTGGGCACCCACAAGAGAGGCCACCAGGGTCCACTCAGCATAGAGAGGATTGGGGGACACTCCAAGAAGAGGCCATGTGAGGGAGCTGCTGAGATGAGTGGTGATTTTTAGCAGAGAGGAGGGAGGAAGGACATTTGGGGCACAGGGGAGAACTTAGGAGAGGCTGATATGGCCTCAAGGAGGAAGTCCATCTTTTCACATTGATTTTCACTGGCCTGTTTATTAAACTCATCTTTTCTTTTCAAAAGGAAAAGCTATAATTACTTTCCTAATCTTTATTTTCTTGGGCCATTGAAGTATTTTGAATCAATATTCTTGAGACATTCATTTCCTTGAAGTGCCAGAAACAATGAAATAAGAAATGTTTTTATATAAAAATTCAATTATGAATATTAAAATGTTCCATGTAACTAGATCTGTAAATTGATGATAAGCATTTTCTGAATAAAAATTCTGGCTGTTAATGCTTCCAAAAACAACTCTTCAGATACATTTGCAAAAAAAGCAATTTCACAGAGCAGCATGGCCATGATGGACATTTGTGGGAACCTTGTCTGGCTCCAGTTTCTTCTAACTGGAGATGGTGATTTGTGTCTGGGGACCCATGTGGTCTGGGGAATGTGAATGTAGTGGCAGCATGCTGAGACACTTTTCCTGTGTAGACCTGTCCAGTCTTCCATCCCTCAGGTCACAGCTCACAGTGAGTGCCAGGTCAGAGCTGGTTCAGTCAGAGCAAGGTGTTCCTTCTGGGGCTCTTGAAAAAGACATTTTCTCTTCTTCTAAGAGGGCACTATGTGGATGAGACAACAGCCTGCTCAGTTGCCTTAGCCCAGAAAGAATCCATCCCGAGGACAAAATAGAGCCAAGAACATGGCGGATAAAACAAAGCCAGGGCTCTGAGCCATCCGGAATAATTGGATCACATTGTGCCCAAAACCTGCCTACCTCAGGAATTTTCCTTAATTGTGGAAGCCAAGTTGCATTAGATTCCTTTCTAGCTGAGATGTTTTTCAAAACCACCCTGGCCATCTTTTACAGAGACCTGTGTGCTGTGGATATCACTCTATATAAATAAAACACTGATGGTCAGTGACCAGGCAGGAAGTATAGGTGGGACAAGGAGAGAGGAAAATTGGGGAAACAGGAAGAAGGGGAGAGACACTGCAGCCACCGCCAGGACAAGCAGCATGTAAAGACGCTGCTAAGCCACCAGCCATGTGACAAGGTATAGATTTACAGAAATGGGTTAATTTAAGATATAAGAACAGTTAGCAAGAAGCCTGCCACGGCCATACAGTTTATAAGTAATATAAGCGTCTGAGTGATTATTTTATACATGGATTGTGGGACTGCGGGGCTTGGTGGAAGCTGGAGAGAAGCTCTCCAGCAACACCTGTGAGGATCTGGACTCAAAGTTTGGGAGCTCAGTCGATGGTGCCTGGCGTGTCCTGGTTACTAACAGTCTGGATGGTTCCAATGTGTCCAGAATTTGCATTAAAAGAGAGCTGAGCTGTGCAGAGGAGTCAAAGGCTCGGGAAGGTTGTGCATCTGCTGTGTTGAGAATTCGTAGGAAAAGCTCCAAAGAGGAGGCAGGGCTGTAGTGCTTTTATTGGATCTAGAGTCTCAGCCAGACAACTTCCCTGCTGGGCTGTGCCAGGCAAGGGCTGGGAGGAAACATGTTGGGCCAGCTTCGTAGTGCTCAACCTGGTTAGTGAGAGGTACAGAGTTTAGGAAATCTACTCCTCAAGGGTCTGCAGAAGGCAGCAAATCTTTTTCTTCTCATTAAAAGTAGTATATGAGCATGGTAGATGGCGTAGAGAAGTATAACCAAGAAAAGCAGCAGTCATCTGAATTCCCTCACTCAGGTGTTCTCCATTGTTATCTGCATATGTACAATTTTCTGTCAGAGCAATTTTCTCTCAGAAATAGTATCTTTGTAGTCAGTTCCGTGGTTGCATAATGTTTTGCTGTTGGGTTTTCTTTGCATAACTACTTTTCCTTTGTTGAATATTCAAGTAATTTGTCACTTGTTTTTCTTTTGTTTAAAGGAGGCTTTGCATTTTGGGGCAGTTTTAGGTTCACAGCAAATTTAAGGGAGAAGGTAGAGATTCTAGGTACACCTCACAAACACATGGTGTTTAAAGCCATATTCTTGAACTCTTTTGTCCCCAAGCTGGCCTCTCCCAGGACCACAGCAGCTGAGTAGGCAGGCTGTCCTCTCATCCACATGGTGCCTACTCAAAAGGAGAAAGGAAGCTTTGCCCTCCGAGCCCCTGAAGGGACACTATTGCTCAGATCGGGCCAGCCCTGGCCCAGTACTCACCATGAGTTTCTTCCTGAGGGATGGAGGTGTTGTTTACACAGGTCAAGCATCCCAGCAGGACTGACAATGGAGTCAGCTTCCCCAGAACTGTGTGTATCCCTAGATAGAAATCACCTCTCCTACCATAGTGGTACATTCATTACCAATTAATGATTCTGCTTGGATCTGTCATTGTCCCTCAAGTTCATATCAAGGTTCACTTTTTTTACTCTATGAATCTGGCAGGTTAATGTGTGTCTGCCGTTATAGAATTATAGGGCAGTTTTGTTAACCTAAACATCTTCCCACTTATCCTTCCCTGCACCCTAACTCCAATAGTTGCTAACCTTTTAACTATCTCCTTTAAGTACTGCCTCTTACAGAATGTCATATAGTTAAATTCATATAATAAATATATAGACTTTTCCATACCCATTTATTCTAGTTAGTAATACAGATTTAAGTTTTTCCTGTGTCTTTTCATGGCTTAATAGCTCATTACTTTCACTGCTGAATAATATTTCATTGCTTAGATATACCACAGCTTACTTACCCAGTCATCAACTGAGAGACATTTTGCTTACTTCTAAGTTTGAGCAATTTGGGATAAAAATTCTTAAAATACTCATGTTCAGGTTTTTTATGTAAACCATGTGCTGGTTAAGTTTTGTCAATTTGTCGTAAACTAGAGTCATATGAGAAGAGAGGAATTCTCTCCATCACATTGTTCTATGGAATTGTCTGTGAGACATTGTTTTATTAATTGCTAATTGCTGTGGGAGAGCCCATCGTAGGCAGTTCCATCCCTAGGTAGGGGACCAAGGCAATATGAGGAAGCTGGCTCAGCAGGCCAGTAAGCTGTGCTCCTCCATGGTTCTGCTTCAGTTTCTGCCTTCAGGCTCCTGCCTTGAGTTCCCGCTCTGACTTCCCTTCATGATGGGCTGTGACCTGTAAGCTGAAATAAACCCTTTCCTCCCCAGGTTGCTTTTGGTCATGTTTTTATCACAGCAACAGAGAATCAACTAGAACAGATCCTTTCATGAGGCTTAAATGGGCCTGTTTCTGGGACCTTTATTCTTTAACATTCATCTCCCAGTTTACTCTTTCACAAATACTGTAACATTATATTACATCTCAGAGTCAGGTAAGTCTCTCAACCTTTGTTTGTGTTTCAATATCCTCTTGGATATCCTGGATCATTGGTCTCCTTATGTTAACTTTAGACTTACTTTACTGATACCCACAAAATGAATTTCTGTGAGTTTGATTGAGTGGATTGAATCTATACCATGATGAGAAGATTGACATCTCAACACTGAGTTTCCTGTTCATGAACAGGGTGTCTCTTTTCATTTTCTTCTTGGATTTCTCTCACTCAAGTTTTGTAGTTTTCTTCATACAGACCTTGCACTATTTTATTATGTTTATATTTAAGTGGTTTTTGAGCATGCTTATATAAACATTTTGGGGTTTTCTATTTTAAATTTACCTGTCCACTTCCCTTGAATAGGAAATTAATTGGCTTTTGGGTACTGACCTTTAACATTATAGCCCTGCTATAGGAGTAGTTACAAGAAGTTTTTAACATATGCTTAGAATGTCTAAATAGATGATCAAATATCTCTCCAAACAAAGGCCTGTTCATGCTTCTTTTCACCATCTGAGTACTTTCCATTTCTCTTTCTTATCTTTCCATTTCTCTTTCTTAGTTTGCTCTTCAGTTTAGTCAGGGGAAGAGCAGTGGGAAAAGGCTGGCTTGGCTTGTTCGGGGTCTTAGTGAGAAAGTGCTGAGTTTCTCTGCACAAGTGTGATGTCATCCACAGACTCTCATGGAAAGTTTTATTGAGCTAATGGGCTTCCTGTCCATTTCCGTTTTGCTGAGGCTTTTTTGCTTTACTTTGAAATTAGTGTTGGTGTTGGCTTTGCCAAGTGCCTTTTATGCACTTAAGGATATAATCATGAGTGCATGTGGAGGCCGGAGGTGGATACTAGGTGTCCTCCTCCATCACTCTCCACTTTTATTTTGACACAACATCACTGAACCTGGAGTTAGCTATTTCAGTTAAACTGCCTAACCAGTGCATCCCCAGGATCTTTCTGTCTCTGCTCTTCTAATGCAAGAAGGCATATAGGCATGCATTATCATGGTTGGCTTCTACACATGTCCTAGAGAAACCCAAGTTCAGGTATTCATGGTTGTACAGTAAGCACTTTCCCTCTGAGAATCTTTCCAGCCCATAACAATTTTCTTTTCATTTGTCTATTTACTTGATAACAGTTAAACTTAATTTCATTTATTATTAGTGTGATCATGTGCATGTGCCACATTGCATATGTGCAAACCAGAGAACCACTTTTAGGACTTGGCTCTTTCCTTTTTACCATGAGTTCCAGAGGTCAAACTCATGTCATCAGGCTTTCCAGATAAAAGGCTTTAATCAGAATCTCTCTGCCCTAGATTCATTTGTGAATGTTGATTTGCCAGTATTATTGGGTTTTGCAACAGTACTTCTAAGATACTAGTTTGCAGCTTTCTTCTCTCATAACCTCTTTGAATGGTTCTGCAGTAGGGTAATGGGGGCCCCACAGAGCAATTGGGAAGTAGCTTCTTCTTGTATCTTTTCAAAAGTCTACAGAGAATTGATTTCATCTCCTCCTTTAATGTCTGGAGGAGCCACCAGTGAACAAGTCTGCATCTGGTACTTCCTGTATTATTTACTGACTCAGTTTCTGTAATGAGCACAGATCATCTCTTTTGGTGGGAGTTTTGGCAGAATATGGGTTTTGGTTAGTGATTTTCTTTCACTGAGGCAGTCATATCACAGGCACAGAGTCTGCCACATTACCCCTGTCTTACATATGTAACCTCCATGAAATATAGAGTTTCCTTTCTTTCATTATGACAGTGGCCACTGCATCTTCTGTCTTTTTTTCTTAGTCTGGAAAAAGGCTTACTGACTTTATTAAATAAAAAGCTTTTGGTTTTATTGATTTCTTCTATTGATTTTCTGTTTTTAATTTCATTGATCTCTATACTAGCTTCATTATTTCTTCTTTTATCTTACTTTGGTCTTAATTTGGTATTCTTTTGCTACTTTCTTATGGTGAAAACGTAAATAAATGACCTTAGAACTGTGTTCTTATCTAATACACACATACAATAATATTCATTTGCCTCTAAGCATTGCTTCTTCTGTATCTCAAAAACGTCAATAAGCTATGCATTTATTTAAACTATTTTAAACTTTTTCTTGAGTGTTTTTCTTAGACCAATATTATTGCTTGATTGCCATTAGCTAGGGTGGGGGCGGGGACTCCAGCATCCTTCTCTTATTGCTTTCTAGTTCCTTCCCACTGTCCTATGCAAACAGATATCCAATGCTTTCTGCTCTTCAAGGTGCTAAGCTGTATTTGCATACTCAGGACATGGTCTGCCTTGGTGAACATCCCACTCCAAAGTGAACCTGCCTGCCAGAAACATGCCCTCTGCTTCTATTGGATGAACATGTCTATAAATGTCTCATACATCCAGTAGATTGATGGTGCTGTTGAGTTCAGCTGTGTTCTTACTGATTTTCTGTCCTGTAGTTGTGTCATTTCTTATAGAGGGTGCTGAAGACTCCAGCAATAATAGTGGATTTATCCATTTCTACTTACAATTCTATTAGAGTTTTGCTACATGTATTTTTACTTTCTGTTGTTATACAAAAACACACTAAGGATTGTTGCACCTTTGGGGAAAATCCACTCCTTTATCTCTGTGAAAAGCCCTCTCTAACACCAATGCTTTTCTTGTGTTTAAGTCAGTTCTGCCTGGGATTTACATAGCTACTCCTGTTCTTGATTTCTTCTGGAATGTTCTATCTTTCTCTCCCCATTTGTTTTTAGTTTATATATCTTTCTATTGAAAAGTAGACTTCTAAAAATATTTTTATTAGTTGAGAATTTTGTGCAGTGTGTTTTGATTGTATTTACCCTCCCCCAACTCTTGCCACATCCACCCCCACTTTCCTACCCACTCATTGTAGGTCCTTAAAAAAAGTACCCATGCTACAATCCACAGACCCAGAGATAATAAATAACAGGTAGAGCTCAAGGGGGACAGGGCACTGACTCGTTTCCCAACTCTCTTTCTTAATGTAGATCTTAGCTTTGGACGTTTGTCACTTCTGTGCAGCTGAGAAAGTCTTCATCCCCTACCCCACCTTGTGGAGGAGAATTTCTCAACAGAGTAGTAGGTTGGTGGATTTCTTTTCCTCTCAACACCTTAGCTACTTTCGTTCACCCTCCCCTTTCAAGCACAGTTTCTAAGGAGAAGTGGGAGGTCATTCTTTTTAGTAAGGCACTTCTGGCTTCTAGCTTCTTGCTGGGTTTTCTTTGTATTTGATTCTCCATAGCTGGAAGACAAGGTGCCTGCCATATAATTCATTACTTCTGCTTGGCGTTCTCCGGGCTTGGGGTATGTGGTTTGGAGTCCAGCATCAATCTGGAAGAAATTCTCAGTGTCATTATTTCAAATATTTCTTCTGCCTCCTCTTCTGTATCCCCATTACACTTACATTATCATCTTCCTATTGTCCACAGTTCTGGGTGTTTTCTTCTTCATCTTCATCATTGCTTTCATTATTTCTCTTTGCTGTTATAGGTTTAGAAGTTTCTATTGAGATAGCTCACATTAAAGGTCCTTTCCCAGCCCTGTCCTGGCTACTGAGAATACCACCATTGCAATCTTCATTTTGTTGGAATTTTAATCTAGTGAGGGTCTTTTCTGTTCAACTTGTCTTTTCCATCTGCTCTGGCTTAGCATCTACTCCATCATACTAATAATAGTTATTTGTGGAATCCTTGGTTTATTGATTCCACAACCCCTACCACATCTGAATTCTGTTCTGATGATTCCTTTTTGTTTTAAATTGTGCTGTTGTTTTGCCTTTTAGTATACACTGTATGTTTCTTTTTTTATTTTATGTAAGAGATTTTCTAGTCATTTTACATATCAGCCAAGGATTCCCCTGTCCTCCCTCCTCCCACCCCCAGCCTCCCACCCCCATTCCACCCCTCATTCCCACCTCATCCAAGGCAAGGTCTCCCCTGGGGAGTCAGCCCAGGCTGGTACATTCAGATGAGGCAGATCCAATCTCCTCCTTCCTGCACCAAGGCTGAGCAAAGAGTCTCATCATAGGCCCTAGGTTCCAAAAAGCCAGCTCATACACCAAGGACAGGTCCGGGTCCCACTGCCTGGGGGCCTCCTGAACAGTTCAAGCTAATCAACTGTCTCACTTATCCAGAGGGCCTAGTCCAGTTCCATGGGGGCTCCTCAGCTATTGGTTCACAGTTCATGTGTTTCTGCGAGTTTGGCTATTTGTTCCTGTGCTTTTTCCAATCATGGTCTCAATAGGTCTTGTTCATATAATCCCTCCTCTTTCTCTCATCCATTGAACTCCTGGAGCTCAACCTGGGGCTTGGCTATGGATTTCTGCATCTGCTTCCACATATACACAATGGAGTACTACTCAGCAGAGAAATACAATGACATCATGATGTTTGCAGGCAAATGGATGGAACTAGAAAATATCATCCTGAGTGAGGTAACCCAGACTCAGAAAGACAAACATGGTATGTACTCACTCAAAAGTGGATACTAGATGTAAAGCAAAGGATAACCAGACTGCAACTGACAACTCCAGGGAGGCTACCTAGTAAAGAGGACCCTAAGAAAGACACAGGGATCACCCAACAACAGAGAAATGGATGAGATCTACATGAGCAAACTGATGTGTGTGGGGGTGAGTGGGTAATGGATGGCAAGGGTCGAGGGAAAGAGAGCTTAGGGGAGTGGGAGGTCCCAGCTGGATCAGGAATAGAGTGGGAGAACAAGGAAAGAGATACCATGATAAATGAAGACTCCATGGGAATAGGAAGAAGCAGAGTGCTAGAGAGGTCCCCAGAAATCCACAAAGATGACTCCACTATAGACTACTGGCGATGGTCGAGAGAGTGCCTGAGCTGACCTACTCTGGTGATCGGATGGCCGAACACCCTAACTGTCATAATAGAACTCTCAAGCTGTATGTTTCTTGTTGGTGGCCAAATACAATGTTTAGGGTAAACAGAAGTGTTTGGGGTAGATATTTGTATTTTACCATTGTGTTGGGATAGAGATCACCCTAGTCTCAAAATTGGGTTTTAGTCCCTCAGTGACTCCATGCCTTAGACCAGTGGTTCTCAACCTGTGGGTCACAACCCCTTTGGGGGTCACATATCTGATATCCTGCATATCATATATTTATATTATGATTCATAACAGTAGCAAAATTGTGGTTATGAAGTAGGAACAAAATAATTATGGTTGGGGGTCACCACAACATAAGGAATTGTATTAAAGGGTCATGACTCACAGGTTGAGAACCTGTGCCTTAGCTGTGACATTTGTATCACCTTTCCCCTCTTCCCCCTCCCCTCAGCCTTATGTGGTACAGAATGGCTAATGTGAGGCTCCAGCAAGCTTACCACAGCTGAGATCTCTCTACCCTCACTGGTTCCTGCTTCATCCCATGGCTCTCTGGTCTACTAAACTGTACTGCTCTGTATTCTGCTACTCCCTCCAGTCTGGAGTGAGTGAGGATTGTGATCTTGCTCTTTCTGTGGGTTAAGAAGGGGTGTTAGGTTTGTCCAGCTCTTCTCTTGCTACAACAGAGTAGCAGCTTCCAAGTCCCTTCAGACTGTGCACAGGAGGGCTTGAGAAGCTCTTGTCTTCTGCTGAGTTGAGCAGTGAGGGACAGCTTTGTGTAGTCTTGGTCTGCATGCTGATGGTGCTCTTAGGTAAGATCCCAAGAAAAACAGTGACTGGATTCAAAGATGACATTTTACATTTTAGAATATGTTTTTCCAAAATGTTTTCCCTGAGTGCTTACAAAGAATGGAGAAAAATCTAAAAGGTTTCTGTCTGTGATCAGAGGCAGATGAACCAATAAAAATCAGATTCAAGACTAGTCACTGAGTGGTCAGGTGCATTGATGAGTACTGTGCGGACTCTGACATGGTGCCACGTCATTTCACTCAGTAGACTGAAGTATCACACCGTCCACCAGTGCAGAAGAACTTGCTCTCAAAACAAAGGCTTAACAGAAGCCCATATTCTCCAAGATTCTTGACAGTTATCCCCCAAGGACCCATATTCCCTTCCACTCTTTCTAAAGTCTCTGAAGTGCCTTGGATTTTCTAGTTACTCTTACTTCCTTGGTTGTGGATTCCAGTCATCATAGAAACATTACACGTGCCTCTTCCTGCTATGGTTGCCTGTGATGTCGGTCTACCCAATATGACCCAGAATCCATCTCTCCCAGTTTGCCTTCTTCCAACTTCCCTGCTTCCTTGGAATGCAATCGAACAAGCCCCAGATCTATCCTGAATTTAAATTATGCCCATCTCAAACACGTTGAATAGCTGACAGCACAGAGGACACAGGTCACCCGTGGGCTCCATGGGAAGACAATGAGGTTGTTGAGCTTGATTTGCAAACAGACTCTCTTATCAGAGTCACAGTCATGAAGGCCAGTGACACACTCTGGAAACAGTATCCATAGCCAGACAGCCATAGTCTTCTTCCCCAGACCTTTTCATATTCTAAGCACTGGACATGTGGACCCCTGCTTCTACCATGAGTGCTAAAAAACAGGTCTTTAGGAGAGGCTAGCAAGGAGAAAGGTCCACTGAGTGCCACAGGTACCTTTGGTGTCTGTATTCATTACTTTTCTGTTGCTGTGATAGAATATCACAACCAAAAGCCACTGGTAGAAGAAAAAGGGTTTATTTTAGCATACAACTAGAGAAGGATAGAGTTCATCATGGGAGGAAGACATGGCATCAGGAACATGAAGCCAGCTTGGCAGTCAAGGAGCCGTGAGATCACATTTTTGTCTACACACAGGAAGTGGGGTGGGGAAAGCTAGCAGGAAGTAGAGTCAGACTACAAACCTCAAATATTACCCCTAAAGGCATACTTCCTCTAGCAAAGTTCTACCTTCTAAAAGTTCCATGACCTACCCCCCACCAAAAATAGTGCCATCTGTTGGGGACAAATCTCAGTGTGGCCCACTCTGTGAGACTCAAGAGAGGACCATAGTTACTGAGATGAAAAGACAGCTTGAGTGCCTGGTGGAAAAAGAAAGCTACAAGGGAGACCCCATGGACTTAATCATTTTGACCTGCTTCAGTGAGTCCCACAGATGTGCATTCATTGAACTCTGCATCCTGGAAGGCATGTGTTATAATTGAGGTGTTGGCCTCATAGAACTAAGTAGGGACTGTTCTTCATTCATGACCAGGGCTCTCCCTCCTTAGATAAGAGGAGGGATGACTGAGGACATGCTCGTATCTAGACAGTGACATAAGTAAAGAAATGTGTCGTTGAGTTTGACTTAGTGAGGGTCACTGTGGTAGTGAAGGTGTAGGTGGGAAGGACACGTCCAAGAGGCGGGCAAGCTTCCTGCTGGTGTTAACTCAACTCACACTGAAGTTCATTGCACACTTGTGTAGGTCAAGTTCTTACTAGACTCTAGCCAAAGTGTTGGTAGAAACGTGTTCCTCTGGAGCTGCAGGAGGAGGGTCTGCACCCTTGGTTCTGTTTGTTTTGACTCCCAGAGATGCTTGCCCTCCTCAGACAGTGCCCTTCCTCCCTCCACCCTCCTGTTCAGCACCATGGCTGAGTCTTTATCAAACACCTTCTCTCTTCTGACCCCTTTCCCACCTTTAAGGACCACTCAGATTATCCAGGGCCATCTCACTACTTCAGGGTTAGTTAATTAGCATCCTTAAATTCCCTTTGCCATGCAACAGCTTGTATACAGGTTCTGAAGATTGGGATGGTGTTCACGATTTGCCCCTGCTAACACTATTGCTAATATGAAGCTCCTGAGGGGTAGAGAGATTCTTAAGAGGTACTTGGTTATATGGGATTAGTGCTTTTCTCTCTCTTGAGACTGGATTGATCACTATAAACATGCACTATTAAAAATCAAGCCAGGACCCTGCTCTGCCATGTTTCTTTTGTTCCTTTTATGTTTGTAGTTGGTGTCCTTCTGCCCTGAAGCTCTCACAAGACACTGAGCAGATGCTGGCATCATGCTCTTGAACATCCTTACCTCTGAAACAGTGGGGTCAGAGAAACCTCTTTTCTTTAGAATGTTTCCAGCTTTCGGTACTGTGTTTTAGCAATAGAAAGTGAAGCAAGACAGGGGTCATGATTCTGCCAAGCACAGGGAGTAAGCATTGATGGGAAGAAAGAATGAGACTAGCATAATGAGGTCAGAACTAATATAATGAGGTCATGTGACCACTGCGGCTTCCCAGATTTGAGTTGACACAGAGATGACAGGTTTATGAGGAAGAATAAAACATTTAAAGCAGGTAATTTTACCTGATACACTGCTCAGGTCTCGAGGGACCTGAAGTTTCTCTCCTCCAGTCTTCCTCTAACTGGATGAGCCATAAACTCTGCCATGGCTTAGCTACCTTATCTCTTTTGTTTCTTGAAATGAAATCCCAAGAACTGGACAACACAGATAGACAGCAATGAGGAGAACATACATGGAAAGGCACTTTGAAATAGTAGGAATTTGAGGCACCCCTGGGGGACCTCTCACCCAACCATCCAGAAAGCAAGTGTAGAAGAGTGGGCAATGGTAGATGTGACAGGGGTCAAGATTGCTACAGTTCAGGAGAAAAGTTCCCTGTGGTTCTCATTAGTGGGTGACAGTCTCCTGCTTGGTGCCAACCTACCTACCAATCAGGTCACCAGATATTAAACCCTTACACTACACACAGGGAATTTGACATTGAAAAGGATAGTCTCCTACTCCTGGATTGTAGCAGGTACAGGAAAGTCACTGAGGATGATGCATGTTTACTCCGCAGCCCAAGTTGTCTCCGTTAAAGCTGAAGAAACAAGACCCATGTCTGTGTTTCTGAATTGTACTCCAAGTCCTTGCTCAGGGCCTGTGGCCTCCGATTATGACTCTGTTCCTACCCAAGAGAAAAACCAAAGGTCACCCATGTCATTTTGATGCAGAATCCCTTTTCCAGAAATAAAACTGACTTGAGTTTAAGGATTGACTGAGCCAACAGGCAGGCTTTTGCCAACAGAAAGGCTGGGTGGAATCAGAAATAGAAAGCAGGCACACCTTAACAGGGCATCTGCTTGTCCCAAGCACTTGGGTCGCAGGGAAGCCATCAGGTACCTTGGGTGGGCATCAGAATTTCCATGAGGCAGATGTGGCCTGGTGCCTGCTGGGATTTAGCTAGAAAGCAGAATAACTTTGCATAGTGATTGTGGAAAGCTGTAAAGAGTCAACTGTACAGTGTAGTGCAAATATTAGCTCTTTGCCTCTTCTGGCTCTGACTTCCTCTTGACCATGTGGCCAGAGCCCTTCATCTGAGGAGGGCTAAGCAGCTGGGAATAGCTGACATCTGCCAGAGGGGCATTGTGAACCCCTGAATATCAGCTCTCTTTGGGCCACTTCTGACACCCTCGTTTGGAGGCAGAGAATCCAGTCCAGGCAGAGAGACAGGGACAGTGTGGAAGTCAGCCCATCCTCAGGGTAATAGATTCACTGGGGCCCCTTGCTCCTGGAAGAATACACTCCCACTCCCAACAGCCCTAAAGCCTTCAAGAAGCTGAAAGTCAGAGAGAGAAGAGGCTTCATCCCCACTGTGGAGACAGCTCACCCCCAGCACCGCTTCCATATGGCTTAATACTTTGAGATTTCTTACACGTCTCAAGGGAAGGCTGTTCTTCCTACAGGTTTCCCGGCGTGTGTCTCCTCTCATCCATAAAAGATTGGGTTTACTCACTGTGGAAAGCTGAAAGTGAAAAACAGGTGCAGCTATATAATATTTCTCTTTAATTACTGTTTATAGGAGAAAAAAAACCAAGTGTGGAAATTAATTATTCCATATTGTTAGAACAGGGCGAACTGCTTACTAATTTTAACTATAGCTTTTATGGGGAGTCTGTTGCTCAACATCTTATTAATGTGGGTAAATATTAACAAACAGTTCACACACCTCCTCCCCCACTAGCATCTCCCTGTCCTTCTTTGTCGCCCTAGAGCACAGTCTCCTGGGGAGGAGGCAATCTCCTGGGGAGAGGGGTTCATGGGGTGTCTCTTTCCTTTCCTGTGTGTTGCTGAGCTCATGTGCTACAAAACTTCCTTTCAAGAAGTGTCTTCTATTTGCAGAGCTGTTTCCCTCTCTCTCTCTCCAGCCAGGCATCCTGAGACTTCCAAAGACACTGGAGGCAATGTTTTTCTATTGTTCGATGCCCATTTTCATGCCTGGGTCATTCACTCTCCTAGTTGGCAGTCTCCATCTGATTTGTAGATATTGAGAGAGACCCAGAGGAAGCCAGTGGCCAGCAGGGCAGATTAGCATGGATGAAATGGATTGGAGAAGACACCCAATGCTCCTCTGAGTGTGTCTCCTGGTGCATAGAATAGAGAATTAACAAGTTCTGAACTCATGCAGCCCAGGTAATGAAGTAAGAGAGGAAGATTTGGGAGCTGGCTTTAACTTACTCTCAAAAGTACCCACATAGTGGGTGGACTAGTTTGGCTTTTGTCTGACTGTCATTGTTTTTGAGGTGGGGCTTTACTATGTTGACCACACTGATCTTTAATTTGTGAGTTCAAGTGATCTTATCTCTGTCTTCCAAGAAGCTGGGACTACAGGCCTGTACCATGATTGGCTCCTACTGTTTCATTTTGTGTTGTTGTTGTTGTTGTTGTTGTTGTAACAAAATACTCAAGGTAAGGTGCTTTATAAAGAGGTTTGTTTAGCTGTCAGATCTAGAGGTTCAAGAGAATGGCACCATCACTTATTTGACTCTGGTGGGAGCCTGATGATAACGGCAGGACAGTGGTGGGAGTGTGTACAGAAGAGATCACAAAGAACAAAGGAAACTGAGAGGGATTCAGGAGCCAAGTTGCTTTTTAAAATACTTTTAAAGATTTATTTATCTTTAATTTTAATTACATGTGTGTGTGTGGAACTGTGTGGGGTTAATGTGCACACCAGTGCAGGTGTTGGCAGAGGAACTGGGTCCCCTTAAACAAGAGTTGTGAGCTGTCCACCCAGTTCCTCTGCCAACTGCATGAATAACTTTTAGACACACTGCATATTAGTAGAGCTGAAGATTCATCAAACCCACCTGAAGTATCAGTGAGGTTGGGCAGAAGTTCCTGAGACTTTTGCTGATATAGATTTGTAGCTTGAGTTTTTCTGCCTTGCCCACAGTCAGGACAAATCTCTGTCACCCGCAGTCCACAGCGCTCAGACCCAACCAAGTAAACACAGAGACTTATATTGCTTACAAACTGTATGGACATGGCAGGCTTCTTGTTAACTATTCTTATATCTTAAAGTAACGCATTTCTACAAATCTATACCTCGCCACGTGGCTGGTGGCTTATTGGCGTCTTCACATGCTGCTGGTCATGGCGGCGGCTGCAGTGTCTCTGGTCATGGCGCGGCTGCCTCCCTGTTCTTGATTTCTCCTCTCTGTTAGTCCCGCCTATACTTCCTGCCTAGCCACAACCAATCAGGTTTTATTTATTGACCAATCAGAGCAACTTGACATACAGACCATCCCCCAGTACAGCCAAGTGCAGGCCATCTCAGACACCTGCACTCAGGCCCATGGTCCTAATCATCCTCTATGCAGACCTGCTGGGTAACGCCACAAGGAACCAAGAAGGGCTCCACAGGACATACATTAACATCCCACAGCATAGATTAAAGGTGGTCTGTAGCTCTGAAAGCCATGTACAGATAGTCTAGCTACAGAGCAAAATATCCATGATGCAGTGGCTTATGGTAGGTAACTAATTCAGTGTGTCTTATGATGGAGGGAGTCAAGGGCTGGGGCAGTGCAGCAAGCTGGGCAATTCTCTTATTCCATCTGAGTAAGTCTGATGTGGCCAAGATCTCCTTGCTCATATGTCTGGGTCCTGGGCATGGCTTGGAGGCTGGACTCCTGTGTATGGTCAGGATCTGTACATAGCTCTTTAGAATGGTGACTTTGGGTAGTTGGATTTCTTACCTGGTGGCCCAGGGTACCCACAAAGATGATCTGAGATACCCAGGCAGATGACACAAGACTTCTTAGCTATCCCCAGTCATCTCAGAATGCCACTTTCATCTCTTCTGGTGGCTAATCAGTTGCTGATGCCAGCCCAGACTTAAGAGGATGGCATCATGGGAGAAGCAGCAAAGGGTCCCAGGGTCACCTTTAACCTCCATCAGCATGTAGCTCTGTTTGGAGATGCCTCGGGTCTTGCAGAGTTTCCTAGTCTCACTGCCAGGGCTTTGGTACTCATTTTACTCAGAATTTTGTTACCATCTGGTCTCAATCACTGCTCCTCAGTTCCGTTATAAATAATAAAAGCAGCAGAAGATTAAGTAAGACACATGTAAAAAGCTAAGAGGAAAGCCTGGCATTCAGAAGGGACAAGGCACACAGAGTTCTTGGTATGAAGAGGACTGTTTAATGTGATAATAGTGTGGGAAGAATATATATATATATTATGCTTAAAATGCTGGGTCAGTCCCATCTGTGATGCATGCAAAAAAAATAACATTATAAAAAAAAGAATGGAAAAGTAAGAAACAATAATAAAAAGCAATAAGCCATGGCTCATACAATAAGGGTAGGTACACTTTCTATAATTTGATTTTATAAATACATTCATGTTTTATAATACATCTGTGCCACGAGGTGAAATAGTCTTTTTTTTATCAGATATATTTCTTACTGAGGTTCATGGTCAAAAAAGTTTTCATGCTGCTGAGAGAACAGGTGTGGAAGACCTTTGCCAGCTGGGCTGGTGCCGCCATTCAAAAGTAGGGCCCTTGTTGTGTGGGGTGCATCTGAGTCCAGCTGGCCCAGAGGCTGAGCTGCTTAGTAAGTGTGCAAAGAACACTAGGATCCTGGTTTGTTAAAACCAACAAAGCCAAACTACCTGAAAACATAGCATTTAGCCTGGCATTGCTTCTGGATGTCACATGATGTCCTGAAAATTGGATGGGCACAGAGCAGCATCCTAAAAACCCACCATCCTCCCTGATCTCACCCCAAATGTCTTAAGAGGAATGACTGGCTTGCTCTCTCTGGACCAAAAAGGATTTCCAGATGAGGATTTGAGGGGAAGTGAGGATAAAAGATGTGTGGATAAAAAAGCGGTGTGAGCTCTCCTATCTGCTGACTCCTACATTTCCCCCTGAGATGGTACCTCTCCTGTGCCAGCTGTGCGTTCCCTGTGGGAGCTGCCTGAGATGACCACCTTTCATGTCATAGATGGGGATCTTAGAAACTGATCTGAAAGTCTAGTAAGAGCCGTTTCCCGGGAGCACTCTTCCTTCCCCTCCATTCCCCTCCCCTCCCCATCCTGCCTCCCCACTCATCTTTCAGAAATCTCTGTCCACTTTCCCATGGTGAAATCCTAAACTCATGAGCTGCCCACAGCCCCATTTCTGCAGATGGGGGAAGGCATTCTGTAGCAAGAAGCACAGGAGAAAGAGGCGGCAGAGTCATCCACATCCTGAGTTCTCCGATGGGCTTCTTCGGGAAGCCCAGCTGTGTCCTTGTTATAACGGCTGCACAGCTGTTGAGTCTCACTTCTCCATTTGCCCAAGCTCGTTTGAGATGGGTTTCTGTCCTTTTCATTTGATAGCCTCTCCTAAATACTCTTAAAAGGAAGCAAGTTGGTGGGACTGGAAGGCATAACTCTGATCAGTCATTTTTCCTGAGCCTGCACCATGCTGGGACCAGGGGCTGCCAGCTCTCTCTCTCTTCCTTCCTGTCCAGGTGTCGGCAGGATGCACAACCCAGAAGCAGGTGCAGCAGGAGGGAAAGAAGAACCAGCCAATGCACACACTGGCTTTGCCAGCCCTCGCAGTCCCTCCCGGCAGGAACTGCTGAGGGCAGCCAGCTCTTCCCCCACACGCATCCTCCGGGCTCCTCCATGCTTAAATGCCATGATCTCCACCGCGCCAGGGGCTGCCACATCAGGAGCTGTGGATTAAGTGATTTGTCTCCCTCCAACACAGCTGCTCCCTGGCTCCTGTCTGACAAATGCGGTTCATTAGGGCTGACAAAGATGAATGTCCTTGTTTATAGAAGTCAGCAAAGCACTGTTCTTGGGGAGCCTGTGGACCTGGATCGGAAGCAAGGTATACATCAGATTGGCTCCCCAACATTTCCTCTCAGCCACAGGCTACAGGGGCAGGAAAGCCAAGTCCTCACTACCTGCCAAGAGTAGAGCCCATAAGAGTTTCTCAGTTGGTACAGTGAGATCTGGCAGCTTCTCCCACGATCATCTGAGAGTCAACCAAGTGTTGGAAGGCAGTGGCTCTACAGTGTACATAGAACACCCACAGCCAGTAAGCATCTGGGCCACTGCTATCCACCTAGCAACTAGCCGGAAATGAGTACTTAGAGCTGGGGGAGTATGCTGAGAACCCGGGCATTGTTGTAGGGAAGTGAAACCTCAGAGATACATGTGGCCATAGCCACACATACCCATTGTAACTCTCACAAAGAGTCCAGAAGAATGAGAACAGCTGTGGATCTTCCTGTCCTAAACAGTGACTCCAATCAATACTTCGTGCTTATAAAAGCTCCTGAAATGAAGCCATGATTGTCAGCCTGGCTGGGCAGCAGAGGCACTTTCTGCTGAAGTTTGAGATTATTTGCCATGCTAAAAAAAAATGTATTTTGTATCATAGCCCAGATACACACACACACACACACACACACACACACACACACACACACACACACGCACACTCACTCACATGCAACTCCAATGGATTCACCAGACAATATTCACCTTTATTGAGTAAAAATTCTGATGTTACTTTATTCAATTTCATAGCTCACGTAGGTGCTGATTACAACCCAATAAACTAATTCTACCATCACCAATAGGTTAAAGCCACTAGTTCAAACAATAACAACAATGCTGACCCTTGATGATTTTTAAAAATCCACTTTCGCCTTACCCGGTCAAGTCCTCCTGGGAAAGGAGCACACAAGGAGAGGCCAGAAGTTCAGCTCAGCGAGGGTAGGAGGGTTGGGAAAGCTTACAAGCCAGGCAGGGCTGTCCTGGGAACTCAGACTCTGCTGAGGACAATGAGAGGCTCCTGAAGGACAAGGACAACAGGCAGCAAACTGATGGTGTCTTGTTGGCTACTCCTATTGTGAAGATGGATTTGAGGTGCCACAGCTAGAGTGGGCCAGGCTGAGGCACCGCGGCTGGGTAAAGGGCATTGTGGTGTAAATTACAGGCAGGCGCCCCCTGCAGGCTTGAGGGAGTAATAGATGCCTTTCCTCTGGGTCTCAATAGAACTTTGTTTCAGTCCCCATTTATCCTCTGGCCTGGTGTCATTAATAGGGTGTGTTAGTGTTTCCTGCCGCTGTGATAAGATACATTGACACAAGCAACTCACAAAAGGCAAAGTTCATTTTAGCTCACAGGTGGAAGTACAGTCCGTCATAGCAGCGAAGTCAGGAGGCAGGAGCTGGAAGCAGGCTGGCCACACTGCAGTCAGGGAGAAGAGAACAATAAATGGTTCTACCACTTGGCTTCTTTTCCCCATTTATACTGTCCAGGATCCCAGCCAGGAAATGATGCCACCCACAGTGGGAGGGTCTTCCTACCTCGTTAATGTCATCAAGATAATCCCCCACAGGCATGCCAGAGGTCCATCTCCCAGAAGGTTCTAGATTCTGTCAAGCTGACGCCACCAACCATCACAGAGGGCACGGTGCTATAGCTGTGGGTGCCAGTTTAGACGTTTTAGAGGTAACCACGGTTGGAGAAAGGAACAGTGATGAGGGGAAAGGGAAAATGGAATAAACGATAAGTTGGACGCTGAAGGGCCTCTTGGATTCTGCCCAGGCCCAGCACTCCTTCCTCTCCATGGTCTGCTGTCTTCTCTGTTTACATCCCTGACTTTATCTTTATCGTCTTTATCTGGGGCTGTGCTGTCACAGAGAGGTGTCCTTGGTACTGGGGCTATAGGACAGGGATCTGGAGTCTGTCAGACACAGGGAGAGAAGGTCTCAGAGGCAGACTCCTTGCTGAAAAGAAGGGACCCAGAGCTCTTTCCAAACTGCCTCCACCCCAGCCAGTGTGCTGAACCTGACCCAGGCTTGGAGTTTAGACCTGATGGGCTAAGTAAGTGAACAAGTCAGGGGTGTGGGACTCAGTAGGGAAGGGTTGCCGAGGATGCTCATCTAGACACAGGCTGGAGAACGCTGTTCTGTTTGATTTCCACCAAGGTGGTGCTGTTAACCAGTCCTGTGGTGGACTCACGAGGTCCCCAAACTCCGCACCTTCTAGTCCCTCTACACTGGGAATGCTCTGCCTGGAAGGGAGAGGGGACACACCCTTCTGTCCTTCTTTTCTGTCCCTGGTCAAAGTCATGCTCTCCATGGTTCCATACAAGTGAGCCCCAAATTTGGGCAGAGGATTATTTTAATAATGTGCATTTTAATTTCTGAGATTTATTAGAAACTATACTGGACCTGGGTGTGGGTGTCATTCATCAGCCTTCAAAATGAGCCAGTGACCTTCAATTCCACCCACCCCACTTTTAAAAGCAAGGACCTAGGTCATATGCTCCCCTTTTCGATTGCTTAGGCTGACCTGTAGGTCAAGGTCAGGGCTGGGGACTCAATGGGTAATTTGAGAGAGGTCTGACATGGGGGGAAATCCAGATGGTATATGTCGGCCATACATAGCACTGAGTACATAGAAGAGTAAAAAAGCCAAACAAAACAACAACACCCCCACACACACACACACACAACCAGCAGCAAGCAGACACTCAAACCCAAGCCTCCCTACTTCTTAGAGGAGAATGAGCACTCTGTTTGCAAGTACCTCATCCTCCCAGTGAGGATTACAAACCAGCGTCTAAAAAGATAAATGTTTCCAGGTTCAAGTAACTGGTAAGCAAAAGACCCAGATGCAAAAAAAAAAAAAAAAAAAAACAGTGGCTCCAGCACACTGTAGTAGCAGGGATCTAAAGCTGCTTAGGGGCAAGATGACACTAGGTTGAATAGGTGATAGGTGAGCTGAGGCAAGACAGGGGTACAGGACCATACTGAAGACTTTGGATGGGGTGGTTCACAGCTCAATTTTGGGATGTATATAAGCCAAGCTAGTCAGAAGCCCAGGGACAATGCCTGGGGTTCCATCAGGTTTTAGAAGGCCATGCTGCAGCTTCAGAAACCAGCCTGGTACAGTCCACCAGCAGACGCTCCACAGATGGGACACACACACACACACACACACACACACACACACACACACACACACACACAGACACCTTCTCTTTATTCCGCACTGAAGGTTTTTTTTTTTATTATTTCCTTCACACTCTCACTTTTCTCTTCTTTTGGCTTCTGTTGAAATTAATTCCACGACACTGAATAACCTTCCCCCACAAGGTTGGAGTTAATCAGGCTGAATTTATTAAGATTGCTACAATTAAATGAGCTCATACCGGGAGGAGGAAAGTTACCTTATTATCCCATTTTTAAGAGCTTGAATAATTTTTGCCCCTATCTTTTACTGTTGACCCCACAGCTACTTCCGTCACTGTCACCAATGACTTTAGAGGGGGCTGCTGAACCACAGACTCCTCCGTGGCTCCCGTTGCTGATGCAAGGGGATCATGCTCAGACCAATGAGTCATCTCAGAGGAAAACGGAGACAACAAAGGACAAGTTGTTCAGAATGGGTGGAACCCGCCCTTGCCTTACAAGCCAAGGAGGGTAAATTATGAAGGGGGTGCTTTTCCCCTAGAGGGCGCTGTCAGCTTTATCTGTATACATGCTCCTGTTAGCCCCTCTCCTTCCAACTCTTATAATATGGACCTCTGTGTCCCACCTGCAATATGACTGTGGAATTTGATTCTGTTGCCCCCAGAAAGGGATTCAGATCAGAAATGGCCTCACTGCTGATCCCGTCTGTACCTTGACCCCCTGTCTTGTTCCCGAGAACCTACCCTCAACCATCCTTGTGTATTAAGGTCTGGGGTTTCCTTGCTTTTGGCTTGCCATTCTTGTTCATCATAACCTACAAATCTAGGGTTGAGCCTCACTCATGAGACAGAAGCCTGCTTGGATTTATGACCATCCTCCCCATTCAACTGCCTCTTGGATAAGCCCCAATTGCTTGTGGTAGGGGATTGATGTAAGTCACATCCTCCCTCCCCTCCCCCTGCCAAAAATTATAAGCTTCAGCTGACACTGTCTGTCAATGTGACCTTATCTGGAAATAGGGTTTTTGCAGATGTATTCAAAGTGAGATGCCATCATCAGAAATAGCCCTCACTGAGAGCTACACAGAATAATGATAGAAGTAGAGGTTGCAAACAGAAACCTTCAAGTCAAGGCACTCTGAATACTGCAGGCAATACCAGAAACATGGACAATCCCCTAGAGTCTTTCAAAAAGAACAAACTTTGCTGATGTTTTGCATTAGAGCTTTTTAACTTTAGAAGCATGAAGGAAGGAATTTCTCCTAGGTAACCCACTGAGGACACCCATCCAAGGCCAGTGTGGCCACTGTGCCCCTAAAAAAGCTTGTGATTTCTCTCACCCCTGTTCACAGTTTACCATGTTGTGCCAAAATTGTATCTCCCTGCTTCTGACAAGCAATTCTTCTTCTTTTCCAATCACCAGCCCAGACTCATTGGACTTTCTAGTCTCGGTGCCAAATTGAGTCCCCTGTCCTAAAATGACTTATTTGGAGACAACCCCAAGATTCTTGTTACTATGTCAACAAGAGTCCTCCCATCGCCCCAAACACAGAGTTACATCTATCAATAAGCCTCAAACAACCATCTGGAAGCTTACAGCCTTTTCTCAATTATAGACTCATGCCCACATCCTCTTTAACAGGCTTAGGTTTTATGAGACACGAACAGAGACAAGATTCTTGTTTGTTTGCTTGCTTGCTTGCTTGCTTGCTTGCTTGCTCAGTGAAGCGATTGGACTGTGGACTGACTTCTGCTGGGCACCACGTCTCCCTTCTAAGTGCAACCTGGTGATGAGTTAACAGGCAAAACACTGTGACTCTGGGAGCACTGATACCCAGCCCAGCTAAGTCTGGGGCCATATGCTTATCTAGCCCATGCTGGTTTCATCAAATGTCAGGGGCAGACACAACAGATGTCCTCAGAAACCCTGTCTCCAATTCCTTAGGCTCAGTTAACCTTTCTAGACAGCTCACATTCCTTTCCTTTATAGCATCATCATTTATCTACCTCACAGCTCTATTCTCTCCCGTTCTTCCTGCATCTTCCTCAAAGACAGAGAGAAGCTGACAACCCCTACTGTTAGCTTCATACACAGTTGGCACTCTATGTGTAAAGGTTGAGCATCCAGGGCTTGAACCTATTTGAGAAAAATGCCTTGCTGAACATGTATACACTCCCTGGTTTTCATTTCCTAAATAATGCTGCATAGGAATTAATTACATAGCATGTATATTACACTGGGTGTTATAAGAACTCTAGAGATGATTTAAAGTGTAGGGGAGATTGTGCATATGTTCTATGAAAATGCTACACTATTGGATAGAAGAGACTTGGACAATGACATATTCTCGTGTCTGCAGGGCATCCCGCATCAATCTCCCACAGATATGCAGGGAGAGTTTTATACATGGTTCTTCCTTATTATAATGCCATTGTCCCACAGAGGGACCTACTGACAAGACAATCTGGAGGTGTTAGAGAAATGGTGTGACTCTTTGCCAACTCTTAGCTACATTCAATCAAACATTGTACTCTTGGCTTACCTCATGCTTTTATCAATAGAACTTAGGAGGGGTGGCTCAGTGAATAAAAACACTTGGTGTGCAAGCATGGCCATCTGATTTCATATCCCCAGCACCCAAGTGCAAATACAAATGTGGCCACACTTGCCTGTAGCTTCAGTGCTGAGGTAGGGAGTAGGGAAGACACAGGCTTGCTACCAGCCAGCCTAGCTGACAAATTGTAAGTTTCAGGTTTAGTGAGAGACCCTGTCTCAAGGGAACAAGGTGGAGTGTGACAGAAAATAAAAGCCTGATATCCTTCTCTGGCTTCTACATGTGTGCTCACAGGTGCATACGCTTGCACACACACACACACACACACACACACACACACACACACACACACCACATGTACACATAGATAGATAGATAGATAGATAGATAGATAGATAGATAGATAGATAGATAGATAGAACTTGGGTGTTCTGCAGCTCCTAGCTAGTTGTTTCACATTTCTCTGAACAGATTAAGTATATATCCACATTCTCAGGAATTCATTGGTTTTATACATTGTGTTTCTACTGACCACACTCAGCAACTTCTCTTCTAGCCAAAGACTTCTTCCCGCTGAGCCCCTATCATTTCCCCCGTTTGTCTCTTTCTCCTAGCTGAAATTTTTATCCTTCTCCCCTTACCTTTTTGCTTTTCTGAATATGTGTTTTATGCTTTCAGGTTATGGATCTAGAAACACACACAGCTGCTACCTGTTCAAAGCCCTCCTGAGGCCTCGGCCTGAGCTCTCCTTAATGGCACCTCGCCGAAAACCAGAACCCTGGACAGCTCCTAAATGACAGCTCCTAAAAAAAAAAAAAAAAGACACCTCCAGCCCTGCCCCAGGAAGGAGACAGTGAATAAGAACCACCAGGGCTTTGCTCAGTGTGGTCTGAAAGGAGGGCTGAGTTCTTATAGAAAGATGGACACTGAAGGCAGACAGGGTAGTTCATGCAAAAGGACCAATTTTCAGATTTCAAAACTCAGAACATGATCTAGGGCTCTTGGGAGTCTCTGAGACATTTCAGAGGACCCCCTAAGGTCAGAGTGATTTCCATAAAAATAACGATATGCTATTTGCCTTTTCCACCATGAGCTATTTACACTGATGCTGCTGACACCATGGTTGAAAATGAGGATAGCAGCAGCAAATTGAAACAGCATCATGTTTCCCAGTGCAAAGCAGAAGAAAGCAAACAGGGTAAGCCGTGGAGGTTTTAAATAAAGCAACAGGCATTCTCCATATCATTAGCAATTGACTCTTAAGAATACATCTTTTGGGAAGTGTGGAGATAGTTCAGCCAGTAAACTATTTGCCACACAAGCATCTGGACCGAGTTTGCTCCCCAGAACCCATGTGAAAAGCAGGCATGATGATGCATGCTCATAATCCCAGCTGTGGGAAGGCAGAGACAGGCAGGTCCCCAGTACTAGCTGGTCATTCAGCCTAACTTTATTGGTGAGCTCCAGGTCTCAGTGAGAAATCTCATCTCAACAAACACATAAATAGATAAATGAAATAAACCAGGTGGGTGATAGGAAACAACACCCAGGGGTCACCTCTGCCTTCCACAAGCACAGGTATACACATCCACATGAACATGAGCTCCATATGTGTGATCACATGAACATGCACACAGAGAGAGGAGGCAGGTACACAATTTGAATATTCTATGTGACAAAATAAGAAGTGTAGGGTAGTACTTTGGCTGTAATGGCTGTTTCTGGAAAGGCTTTCATGTGATCATGGAGGCTGTGAGTTCAATCACCCTTTCCTATGGAACTCTGTTTTTATGTGAAAGAATGACTGATAACCATGTAATGCTTAGCCAAGCTTAGGTATCTTTCAGGTTCTTATTAAAATGTGTTCATTTCAAGAGAAATGACTTACAGTCTTGGTTGTCAGTAATTTCTTAAAAATCAACTTTTCAAATGGAAATGATTCGTAGATGCTCTAACTCCTATAATGAGCCCAGGAGCTCTCAATATTTAAAGACCTATTTGATGAGATTTCTGGTGATATTAACAGATATAAATTCATAATATCAGATAATGAAATGTGTCAACACCCAAAAGATCTGCATAACCCAGTGGACTGATGTTTTCCAAATGACTAATGCATGGCTGTAAAATTATACAGGAAAAGATGAATCCAAAGTTCAAGAGAAGACAAACATTTTAATGTGAGTTTAAAAAAAATGATCATTGATGTGTTTTCAGATTCTCTGCTGTGTCCATCCTTTGAGAAGGATAATAGTGCCAGAAGAACATCTCCAGAGGCTGGAGCAATAGCTCAGCAGTCAAGAGTACAGAGTGCTCTTTACAGTACCCATGTAGGGCCACTCACAACCACCTGTATCTCCAGCTCCAGGGCATCCAGTGTCTTCAGGCCTCTACAGACAACTGCGCTTACATGTATATATCCACACATAGATGCACATGCACATACAGTTAACTTTTTTCATCTTAAAGAAAGACTATCTGTGATCATCTTAAATACTGAGAATTTTATTGAAATATTCTTAGTCTTTCCAAGCACATAAATAGGATGAAGGATATATTTTAAATGACACATGTAGTTCACATCATATTACTATTGGATAGGGCTAATCTCTCTCTTGTCCCACCCATGGCTTCATAAAGTTTACAGTGGTAGGTAGAGATTCTGCCATTTCCTTTTCTAAAACTCATATCACAGTTGTATTTGGAGTATATACTGGGCTTCCAGAAAAGCTGCTTTGCTTGCATCTCAAAATGGTAAAAACATCTGTATAAATAACAAATCTTCCAGGGCCCAGACACTTCTCACACAATCCAGCTTCCACAAAGGAAGCCAGCAATGACACTTGAGTGGCCAAGCATCCCAGTGAAGCTGGTGTGTAGGTGGAAGATGGCTATCTGTCAGGAGTGTGATCTGATCCTAAGGTATGCATAGGTTTCAGCACTAGCAGCCTGAGTGTGGCTCAGGGGCCTGTTAGAAATGCAAGTTAATAAGCTCTACCACAGACCTGCCAAATCAGACCTCTGGGAGTGGAGATCAGCAGTTGACAAGCTCACCAGGTGCTTCTAATGCATGATGGCATTTAAGACCATGACTGGAAGAGGTCTGGACTTCATCCACAAAGTACTGAGGCTAATCACGGTCACTGAGGAAAATGCTGATGAGTTTTTGACTGGGGTGGGTGAGTTGTGAGGAGACAGAGACTGGCACAGCACTCGTACAATCCCCGAGGATGCCAGTCAAGGACTGTTGAGTACCTGGAAGCAAATGGCACATTTTCTAATAGATTTGGCTGTGGAAGAGGTGTGGCTTCCTCGAATATGGAAGGACCTTTGCAAAGCCCAGCCCAGACCCTGTGCTGGATGCTGCATTAGACACTCAGCATCAGGCATCTTTCTCGTGGGGCCAGTCCGCTTCCCCCTGGCATGTACAGAGGTGATTTGTTACTAAAGCACATCTGCCTCCTGGCTTCCCCACCCTTCCCTCTCCCTTTTCTCTTACTCGCCCCCATCATTTTTCTCTCTTTCCCCAGCCCCTCCCTTCTCTCTCCCCAATCCCTCCATTCACTAGACATTTTCTGAAATACACAGTGCTTAACAGAAGTCATACTTCTTCAAGTGCTTAACACAGATCAACTCACTTAAGCCCCCCTACTATCTCTACACTGAAGGAGATCACACAACTATCATCCAAACCAAGACAAAAGGCAAAAGGTAGAAAGGATGATAGGTCAAGCCAACATGCATGGCTGCCATAGTAACAGGGGCAGTTAATATCCCTATCTCAGAGATGAGGGAGGAATGCGTCATGTAAACATTCTCCAAAGTATATGTAACACGGATGCTTGGCTCTTGATTCAAAGCTGGCAGACTGGAACCTGTGTGTGGTCTCTGAAAGGTAAGTTTTTTCAGTCTGTAGAAATGAGTAGCCAGGGCGTGTCAGGCAAATGATGAGCATCTAATAAGGGAAATGTCACAGGAGGAGGACAGTTATTGTGCCTGGAACATAGGCCGAGGGGAGAGAGTGTGGCATGGAAGGGAATTTTCCAATCCTTGGTTGCTTTTCTAAGCTTTAAATCATACCCTGAAGTACCAAGCAAGGGTTCTGAATAAGGCAGTGATGTGCTCTGAATAAGTCTGGGTACCACTGTATGTCATCTGGAGACAAACAAATTATAGAGTCAGATGAATCAGAGAGGGCACCAGAAGAGGGAGGAAAACAGATGGTGGAATCCATGGGGCCTCATAACTGCACATGGGCATAAAGGGACTTGTGAATTGTTCTTTAGCTTGGATAACTAAATGTCATGCATGGAGAAGTGGCCTGTGGGGAAGGTACCTGGTGGGTTTGACTTGGACACATTAAAGTTCTTTTTATTGAAAATGGAATTATACACAGCAAAAGTCATCTTTGTCCCATGATCTTTGTGGTGTGTACAGTCACTACTGTAATCAAGGTATAGAGCATTTGTATCAGCTGCCAAAACTTCTCTTCCACTCCTTCATTATCAGAGTCCTACAGCTATCCATAACCATGACAAGCATCCACGCAACTTCCCAGACTGTAGCAAATGAACAACACAGAATGAAGCCTGCTGCCTGACACTCCCTTCACTTAGAATGAGGCTCTGCCCATCATCCACGTTGCTACATCTGTGGACTCTTTTACCTTTGATTTCATAGATCGGATTTCATGATATGGATGACCTGCAATGATTTTTATCCCTTCACCTGTTGAATGGCATCCTTGCTGTTTCCAGTGTGGGCCTATTACAAACAAAACAGCTGTGGGTATTCATGGATGCCTCTTTGTGCAGATACATGTTCACTCTCTTTGCTAAAATGCCTGCAAATGGGATTTCTAGGACACATCGAATGTGTGTTTTTCACTATAAGAGTTACTCAGTTGTTTACCAAGTATCTGCACCATTTTGCTACCTCAACTATTTGAGCATTCTGATTGTTCTTCATACTCACAGCACTGTTGTCAGGTTTTTTTCTGTGTTTTATTTGTTTGTTTTTAATTTTGGCAGTTTTAGTGGGTATAGAATATGTTATTGCTTGAATGTGAATGGCCCCCCACAGGTTCATGTGTTTAAATACCTAGTCCACAGTTAGTGGGACTGTTTAGGGTTAGGAGGTGTGGCCTTCTTGGAGAATGTGTGTCACTGTGGGTGGGCTTTGAGATTTCAAAAACCCATTCTTGGAATGGTTCATCTGTTAGAAATATGCTTTGAAAATATCATGTACCACTCTGTAAATATTGTAAATAGTTTTTTGCTTCCATGTACACAATGGATATTGTCTATAGCATTGTGTTTTTGTAGTGTCTATTGTGATAATTTATTTATGCTCTAACAAATAAAGCTTGCCTGGGGAACAGAGGAAAAAGCCAACCACTATATTAAACATAGAGGTCAGGCAGTGGGAGAACACTTCTTTAATTCTAGCATTTGGGAGGCAGAGAAATTCATCCGGATCTCTGTGACTTCAAGACCACAATGGAAATAGAGCTAGGCATGGTAGCACACACCTTTAATGCCAGCACTAGTTAACTATAGAGGTCTGGAGGTCTGTACAGACAGACAGGAAGTGATAGAGCTTGGTGGAAAGTGGAAGTGATGTAGCTGGGCAGAGAAAGGAAGTAAGATGGGTGGGAACAAAAAGGTATATAGGTATGAGTATACAGGAAGTAGCTCTCTGTTGTGCTGAGAATTTTCTAGCCATAATAAATTGTGGCTGGCTTGTTCTGTCCCTCTGATTTTCAGCTTTCACCCAAATATCTGGATCCAGGGTTTTTTTTTTTTAATAAGAGCATTTAGCAATTCATGTTACAGACTATAACCATACCAGAGTAATGCTAGCCTTATAAAGTGAGCTGGAAAGTTTTCCCTTTCTTCATCTGTCATTCAGGTTGTGTATGGCCTTACTGATTGCTGCCCACATTGAACTGATTACTAAAAGAAGGGTGATGTGTACAGTTGTAGATTTGTCCATCCCTTCTTGCATCTCAGTCTATTCTTGCTTTACACATGTTGAGGTTCTGCTGTTAAGTTTGTGCACACAGAGGCTTGCTATGCTTTTTGGTGATGTCCATCTAGGTCTCTGGTAATATGCTTTATGGTTTATTTGGTTTAGTATTGACACAGTCACTCAAGCTTCCATTTCATTGGTTTTCAAATTATGTCTCTTTTCCTATTCTTTCCCTTTTAATCTATTGAGGATTTTATATATAAACTGCATTTTGCAGATGGTATAGAATTGGGTCTCGCCTTTTGTTATTAAATACATTGTTTCTGTTTCATTAGTAGTTTAGGCCATTTGTATTTAATTGTTATGTCACTGAATTAAATATACATATTTAATTATATATTATACTAGTTGCTTTTCTTCTTTTACTTTATAAAAATACTTGGTTTTATCTTTCTTAAATTCTTATTTTTATTTATTCTTTGCATTTTTTCATATGTATATACAATGACCAGATTCACCCCTCACTCCTTCTAGACCCTCCATCTTATCTCCCTCACAACTTTATGTTCTTTTATATTTATTTATTTAACTCATTGAGTCTTAAAAATGTCTTGTGCTTAAGATTCCAAATCAGGGCTTGGGATGCAACAGAAGTTTGCCTAACAGGCACAAGGTCCTGGGTTTGATCCCCAGAACTACAGAAAACCAGGCAAGGTAGTGCACACCTATAATCCCAGCATTGAGGGGAAATAGAGGCAGGAGGATCTTTCACAGTAAATTGAATTTAAGGCCAGCCTGGGCTACACCTCACACCCTCACACACACACACACACACACACACACACACACACACAGAGAGAGAGAGAGAGAGAGAGAGAGAGAGCGCCAGATGTAGATGTAACCAATCGTCTTATTAAAATAAGAAACACAGAGCCAATGTAAAAGAAAGCCGAGAGGTCAGAGCTCAGAGATAAAATCTTACCTCCTGCAGTGCTCCTAACTTCCCCGAGAGAGAGAGCTACTTCCTGTTTATCTGTGTTTAAATAGTCTTTCTGTTCTGCCTTCTCATTGGTTCTAAACCCAACCACATGACTGCCTCATCACTGCCTGTAAGTACCGCCCTCCAGGTCTTAAAGGCATATGTCTCCAATACTGGCTGTATCCCTGAACACACAGAAATCTACCTAGCTCTTCTAACCACCACGCTCTTGCTATGGCTCTAATAGCTCTGACCCCAGGGCAACTTTATTTATTAACATAAAATTAAAATTACATTTCAGTACAAATAAAATATCACCATATTTCCCCTTTTCTATTTTAATAAAAAGAAAAAAGGCAAAAGGTTATAACTAACAAAAGACAAACTATATACAAAAGTACAATAACTATATACAATATATACAAGTAACAAATACCTAAACGATGTCTAGTCCATTTGTATTTGACAAATCAGAGAAAATAATTCCCTTATCTATCCTATTTTAGTAAGTCCAAAATGTATCTAATTCACTTTCTATCCTAATTAATCTTCAACTATAACTAACTAATCTTCAACTCCCTCAGAGACCCAAGAAGGAAATAATATTAGCTAACAAAAATAAAAACAGGAAGTGCACAAAAGCAACTTCCAAAAATTTTGTGAGTTGACAGAAACAGCCAGCTGCCTGGACAGTCACCTGAGGTTTCTCTGCAGTGTTGGGGCATCATCTTCAGCCTATAGGCTTAGCGTATCTGACAGACTCATTTGTGAAGTAGGTTGTACACAAGGTCAACAGTTCAACCTCACATTGGGTGAGAGCAGTCCATGTACCAGAAACACCTGAATTCCACTAGTGTCATGTCATGATTCAGGATTTTAAATTCTGGAAATTGTTGATGGTTTTTTAATTCAGCTGTCCATTCTTCTTGGCTGTGTATATATGGCTTCATCTCAGCATCCCTTCTTCTCCACATCCCTCTATTAAATGCCAGTCTACTATTGAGAGGCGTGAGCTTTCAGTTGCTGTTCCATTGCACAACAGAAGCCATCGGCCCACTGCCTGTTCAGCTGCCTTCTAAGAAAAGGGTACTGTACCTTTTCCAGATTGTGAAGGCCACTTCAGGGATGGTGCCATATTGTCCTGGCCTCAGAAGATGCCTTTTGATAAAGCCATAACCACACTTGTTTTGGCAGGAATCAGTAGTCCTTTGTTTCGTGTTCTGTCTGTCCATTTTTTCCTGTTGATTCGAGGATACTTTGTTGCCCAGTGGCTAACTTTTGCCACAATGAAAGTTAACTCCATATGCAGTTTCTTCAATGCCCATATTTTCTCTGAAGTAGATTGGTACTGCCAGGAGCCGACATGTCTCAAAAAAGAAAAATTTCTAAGTTATTACAACATTTTAAATGCCATATTCGGTAGATCTCTGAAGGGTTTGAAGATGACCTGTCTAAAACATATCTGCTCAATTTTTAAAACATATCTAATATGACTACAATTTCTATTGTAATGTCCATAACTACTAACTTTCATTTCTTTATATCCTAATAGTTGGGAGAGAGAGAGACAGAGAGAGAGAGAGAGACAGAGAGAGATTCCATTTCAGACTGAAAGCAAGCACACACAGCTTTGGATGCTGAGTCTGCAGGAGAAGGACACAGGTTCCATGACTTCTGGGTAATACTCTACTTGCTGAGCAGTCCTATCTCCAGATAACTCTTGATGCAATCACTAACCTTTTGTAAAGACTCTTTGGAGCTTAAAACAATCTGTGGTTGTGAGATAAGGAATAAAGACAGGAGATCTATTTTCCCCACCAATGGCCTTGACACTTTAGAAGCAGTTGGCAGAAAGCTAGGCGCACATCACAACAGCTGAGGCTCTGGAAGAAGGCTACACTCACGTGAGTATGCAGCAGGTGTAGGAGCCTTGAGACAGGAGGTCAATGTCCTCCCTATTCATGTTGCTTACATCTGCTAGGATGTTCTACTTTACTTTCTTTTCCTGACTTCTTTTGGCTCAGTTAAACATTTTTAATATCTTGCCTTTGTCTTGACTACTGGTTTATTTGTTATATCTCTTTTTCACTTTTTAATAACTGCTGTCAAGTTTATGATAGATCTCTTTAACTTACCACAGTCTTCCTTGACATAATTCTCTACCACTTCATATGCAGTGGTAGAACCCAAGAACAGTGTGTTTCTGTGTCTTCTTTCCGACTTTGGTACAATAGCTGACATATATTTTACTTCTACAGATGCTATAAACCCCAAATATATTATTACTTTTTAAAACATCTCAGACAGTCTATTATATTTTAAAGCAGTTTTAAAATCCATTTTAAAATGTCTTTTATAGTTACACAGAGTTTTACATTTTTAAGGGACATCATTTCTTTGTGTAGATCCAAATTTCCATCCTGTATCATGTTTCTCTTCAGCTGCCACAGGAGAGGGAACAAGACCCATCACTAAAGCCCAGCCACTCAGTCTACTTAAGGCTGTGGTGGACAAGGAGGGAAAGCCTTGAACCCTCCCAAGCCTTGCTGGGATCATGGCAGCAATGCGATGCTGGAGACAGGAGAAAATGGAACCAAGTGTTGTGTAGTCATGCAGGAGCTGCCAGGAACTGGACATGAAGGAAAGACCCATGACATGCAGACCAAGACTGCACATGAGATGACACCAGAACATCCTTACAGGATTCAGAGCCAGCAGAGCATCTGGAAAGAAGGAAACCAACGAAACACCCTAACCTATGTCACTCCTTCACTAGATTAGTTCAGCACCAACACTAAGACTCTGGTGGGAAAAGAAGTGTGCCCATTCTCAAGAATAAAGTTTACTGACCTCAACCTTTTTTTTTTTTTGTCTGCACACAGTATCTGGCATGCAATAAAAACTGTTACACATGGGAGGTTACACATATGGGAAGAATAGATGAATCAGATAGTAACAAGAGATAGACAACTAACAGAAACAGACTTTCTGTTGGAAATACCAGATTGAAACCATCAAATTATTGTGATTAGAACTAGTCAGCTAGCTATGGAGATTTGTGTCCACACATGCTGTAGGCAACTTGTGTCATGATTGTTCCCAAAGGTCCATGTGTTGAAGGCTTGGTTTCCAGCCTGTGTTACTATTGAGAGGTGGTGGAAATGTCAGGAGGTGGCATCATCAGAATGAATGTAGTCACTTAGGATACACCTTTGAGGAGGCATAAGTACACCAGTCTCTTCTTTGCCTTTTGTTCATGTGGTTAATACTCAGCCACCGTGAGACGAGAAGCTCCCTGCCATGATGCTCTGCTTTGCCACAGGCCCCAAAGCATCAGTGCCAACCAACCATGGATGAAAACCTCTGGGGCCATCAGCAAAATAAACACTTCATCTTACCAAGCTGATGACCTCAGGCCTTTTGTCATAATGACACAACACTAGTACTGTGAGCAGCGGCAGCTGAGCTTGGATGCATTTTCACAGCTGAGTTTTCCAGGCTCCTTCCTTGCTTCTGGTATTCCTCATGAGTACAAAACTAAGGACCCTAAAATAGAATTTGCAAAAAAATTAAATTAGATATAATTGTCTCAAGAGGTGATTGGACCATGAGGGCTCTAACCTATTCAACAGATTAACCTGTCCATGGAGTCAGAATTTGATGCTCTTACTTGTAGTTGTTGGGGGTGTAGGATCTGAGTGGTTGGAATAAGTAGTTCACTTGGGACTTGCATTTAAAGAGTATCTTGTCATTGGCAACCCGTGTGTGTGTGTGTGTGTGTGTGTGTGTGTGTGTGTGTGTGTGTGTACACATACATGTGTAGAGACCAGAGGAGGATACTGGGTGTTCTGCTGAATCACTCTCTCGCTTATCTCTTCATAAGGATCTCTCACTGAACCCGAAACTAGGCCATGACCTGTTTATAACAACGCTCGAAGAGCACTGGGTTACAGGGGTGAGACCGGACCACTCCTACTTTTCTATGTGGGTGCTGAGTTCTCGTGCTTACACAGCAAGTGCTCTTACCTGGTGCACTAGCTCTTCCTCTTCTTCCCCAACCCCCTGATTCCTGGCTGCCATAGAGTAAATAGCTTCCCACACACACACCACTCTCTTCCCCTGTGATGTTCTGCCTCACTGTGGAATTGAAAGCAATGAAGCCAGACATGCACTCACTAACCTCTGAAACCATGATCCAAGATTCTTCCTGTTCTAAGTTGCCTTTTGAAGCTGTTCCATCACCGTGATAACAATGACTAACACAGCTAGCCTTCGGGACTCTACCCACTATTGCTCAATACTCCGTTGAGCTTAAGAAAACTTGTCGTCTTGTAGATTACCCATTTTGTAGATTATCTGGGAAAGGCGTTCATTTGTGGAATTTCTATGTCCAAAGTAGAAGTGAGACTTGCTTGACACAGTAAATCTAAGTGATTTGGGGACATTGGAGTGAACATGTGTAAGAGACAGTTGAATGTATGAGTTTGGAAAGAAAATGGAGGTTGGAACTTGTTTCAGTCTGTGGCATGACAAACTACTAATCATGTTCTGTGGCCCAAAGCAATGCTTGTTTTGCTCATGAATCTGCAATTTAGACAGAGTTGGGTGAGAAAGCCATGTCCACGCTCCATGTGGCATCAGCTAAGTTGATTCTGCCAGGATGAGATCTGTGTCTAAGGCAGCCCGCTTACTCACAGTACTGGCAAGTTGGACCTAGCTGCCAGCTAGGGTCTCAGCTGGGTTTGGAATGGAGAGTGGTACCTCAGTTTCTGTCCCTGTGAAAAACCCTTTCTAGTGGCTCTCTGCCAGAGTACCCTTCCTCTTGAACTGACTTAAATTTAAGGGATAGCATCCCAAGAGAATCTCGTAGAGGTTGATCTGTCATCCCTTGGAAATCCTGTAGCAATAAGCCCTCCAAGGTCTCATGAAAGAGAGCCAGAATCCATCTCTCAGTGGGAAGAAGAGTAATATGGGGTTGGAGGGACTATTTATGTAAACTTGATCTGCCTCACAATTAGGATGTAAATGCAGGTTGATGAGGACTAGATACTGCGTGGATAACACCTGGAATCCTGTTTTGGTCATCTGGGTGAATATTAAGGACAGGACTGAGTAGATTCATCTTTCGTCTTCAATAAAAGTGAATTTAAACTCCCAAAGGCCAGGGTAAAAAGTTGGTAGAACATCCTAAAACAAGAGAGAGGTTGAATAATGAGTTTAAATCCCATCTCCATCACTTCTGACTTGGTTGACTTTAAATAAGTTAAGTGCTTTATTCCCTTCATCTCCAACAAGACAATCCATTCCAAAAGACTCAGCATCATTCCTGGCAAATGGGTAAAGCATAGTGTATGCTCGTCATTGTAGTGGGCAGCCATTCCAACCTTGACCTGAAAGTTCCAACACCCATTGAGGCTTAGGTAACTGCCACGCCTAAAAGGCTGGGCCAAGAGAGGACCCTGAAGACCCCAGATCTGGATGCGCCATCTCTCTTGGTTCCTGAACCCTGGACACTGGAGGTAGACTGAGCCGAGTTTTCCAGAGAACACCGCCAGACGGCGCCACGCCTTTCCTAGACCCTGTCACCTACCTATCACTTCATTTGTAAGTTATGACACTAAGTAAACCTCCCTTTTAACTATGTGGAGTGGCCTTAATAATTTCACCAATAAGTCATATATAACTATATGTAATAACAGAGCAGTCTTGATACATACAGAGGCATGATACACCAGTGCTGGCCAGTATAGACATTTCCAAATCAAGATGCACACTTTTTAGTTTAAATAAAAATGTGTGACTGTATATTTCTCACCTTATAACAACAGAATGTGGTGTCTTGAGCATCTTCTGTGTCAGAGCCTGGAAGTTCATCCCTTATTAGTTACAACAAAGTAGATGTTGAAGGCAGTTAGGAAGGCACCCTGTAGAGCCTCAACCAGGAATTCAAGTCACTAGTCACATCTAACTCAACTCCATAGACAGTTTTTCCTCTAACCTGGAGAGGGAAATAACAAAGATGAGGATAAAAAACAAATAAACAGGCATTTCCCCCGGATATTTTCACCTACAGCTGATTACCTGTCCTAATGTTTCAAGTTGGCACCTACAACTAAGAAGAAATACAAGAATATTCTAAGTTATCACTTTTAAAAGGATATAAAAGTACCCAGCAATGTTTCATGAGATTCTTTAGGAAACAATTACCAAGGGGCTGAAAGCCAAGGATTCCTTATATGCTAACAGCAGAAGTAATAAAGAGCTTATGACCTCCAGCCTTCCAGTGTTGAACTCAGGTCCTCTCCTTTCTTGTGGCAAGCTTATTTTAAAAGCAAAAAGTATGGTACTGCTTCATTCATGGGCCTGAAGACAAGTGCAGAAAGCAGTTAACTGGGCTAGGAGGTACTTCTGATTTGGGAAAGCCTCCCCCCCTTTTTAGAGAAGTGTCTAGACTCTTGATATTGTGACTCAGTGTTGTCATCTACAAAGTTCACACTCAAAACCTGTGCAACTGAGTTACAAAGAAATCTCAGAAATCTCTCTCTCTCTCTCTATCTCTCTCTCTCTCTCTCTCTCTCTCTCTCTAGCATGAATCTTAAAAGTTCTTATTAATAAAATCAAACCTGAGTCAAGTATTGGGGTAAACACTGGAAGATCAGTGAGACAGAACAAGCCACAGCTAACATCACCAGGCCAACTTCTCAGCTGGTCTTGTTTCCTCAGACTGGAAGCCTCTGTGTCCTCATATCTGAATGGCTCTCAGCTGAACTGCTGCTAGAAGCCTGAAAGCTTAACCAGCCAAAATGCTTAATCAGGCCAAATGCTTCTAGTTCCTGGCCCTCACACCTTATATATCTTTCTGCCTTCTACCATCACTCCCTGGGATTAAAGGCGTGTGTCACCATGCCTGGCTATTTCCAATGTGGCCTTGAACTCACAGAGATCCCAGATGGATTTCTGCCTCTGGAATGCAAGGATTAAAGGCGGGAGTGCCACCATTTTCTAGCCTTTGTATCTAGTGGCTGTTCTGTCTCTGACCCCAGATAAGTTTATTAGGGTGCACAATATTTTGGGGAACACAATACCACCACATATTTCTCTGTCTCTGTCTCTCTGTCTCTGTCTCTCTGTCTGTCTGTCTCTCTGTCTCTCTCTCTCTCTCTCTCTCTCTCACACACACACACACACACACACACCATTAGTGTTTTAAGTAAGTTTTTATTTCATGTTTGGTCATGTTCATAGCGATCTTTGGCCATATGAGGCTGCAAGAAGCAGGTTGGACACACCTAACTGTTAGCATCTCCTTATTCTCTCACAGGTCTTGGGATATTAATCACTCTCTATGTGTGCAGCTTTGTTCTGTTTCCCTGAAGTTCTCTTGTGCACAGGGATAGAACAGGGCAATGGACAGAGGTCAAGAAACCTGGTTTGAAGTCCTGGATTTGGAATCCTATGAGTGGGGAGACCTAGGCCATAGGGCCCCACAAGAGCCTAGATTTCCTGGCCTCTTATAGCCTTCCCAAAGTAGTTATGAGGTACAGTTGTACTGGCAATGGGCCCCAGTGGGTTGTGGTCATTCGAGACAGGATATTCCAAAGTATCCCAGAGAGCAAGGCCTTCTGTATCATGGCAGTCACGGAGAGATGATGCTAACAGCTTAGGCTGGCACACACACACACAGCTTTCTGCAATCCCAAATCTGCTTGGGATATCTCATTATTCTGGGATGAGATACCCAGACTCCATATGCCACCAGAGGATAGCAGGTTGGATGTTGCTGTAGAAACAGGCAGTGAATGTCCTTGCAGGGGCCACTGCTTTAACATGCAAGGGGTTTTCAGTCTTGCAAAAGTCCCTGTCATAGGAATGTGGACACTGGCTCCATAGCAAGCCAGCTCCATCTGTAGTTTATCATTAAGGAGTCAGTGGTGATGCCCAAGTCTAGGGGCCACATCACTGTGCACACCTGGAGCTGAGCCCTGGCTGGAGTATGGGCTCATTCTCATTTGTTTTTCCAGGAACCTGTTGTCTCATCTAGAGAATGGATTTAACATCAAAATCCCCAAATATACAAAGACTAAAAGGTAGTCACAAACTTCCAAGTGTCATTAGAGAGAGAAAACATTAATCAGAACAAAAGGAGCAGAACTAAGGGAACAGGGTCGGACATGAAGTACATAGGCCATTGCTATGGGATGAAATACATCTATTGATTAATGGGCTCCACCTCCATACATGATTTCCTTTGCCCACATAAGCCATTTTTCTGGAGCACACATTGTCACCTTGCCCACCATTGATGTGTCTTTAACTCAAGCTGCCCCAGCTACAGGTTCCAAAGTGTCCACTCATATAGCCAGCTCTAGATTAGCCACTGAAGCAAAGTCCTTCCCTAGGAATTTGGAAGACAATTCACATTGGTTTTGATCACCCCTTCCATAAGTACCTACAGAGACCTGTGTCCCGTTTTGTGATCCGGAAGTCAAAGAAACTGGGAATCTGGAAGAGAGGAAAGGGAGGATGGGCAGAGAGGAGAGCTAGGGGGTGGTCCACCAGGTTGTACCCCTCCTCTGGTTCTTTTGGGGCCCTGTAGCCTAGGTATTCCTTACCCATGGATTATGAGGTCAACACTGTGTCTGCCATACTTGGGTTATCAATGAATCTTTGCTTGCCCTACAGAAAAACCCTATCAAATACCTACAGAGTATTACAGGCATGTGCTTAAAGCATTACTTTTATGATTCTTTCAACTCCTTGATCAATGTTTAACACATACCAGTAAAACACACAAAATTCCATTTATCTTAACTGTGATGTTGTGTGAGTTCTGTGCACATTTACACAACAGTGGTATGTTGGAAACATCAAAATCAACAGCCCCCAGAACTCTGGTCAGTCCTTAGGTAACTGCTCTTCTGACTTACCCTAATAAACATTTCTACATTCTTTAATTGGTTCTCTTACTTTAAAAAAAAAAAAAGCTCAAAGAAAAATACTCCGTTCAACATGAGTGTGGGAAGATGCAGGGAGGAAGTGGGATTGACAGGGGCAAGAAGGAGATAAAAGAGGGCTGGGGGTGAGAGTAATTGGAATGCATTACACATGTGTGTAAAACTGTCAAAGAGTAAATTTAATAGAAATTATTTAAAATATTCCATTCAGAAAATAACATGACCTATGTGGATGCAATTTCCAGATAGGATTCAATGCAGACATTTTGTCACAGAAGTTCAGTGTCCCTTATCCAAAGTGCTTGGGCCCACAAGTGTTACTGGTTCAGAATTGTTTAGTATGCTGGGGGGAGGGGAGTTGGTTTAGCTTACCAGCTGCATATCCACAATCCAGTTGAGTAACCTTAATATGAAAACCCCTGATCCTCAGTGTCCTGTCCAAAAAGATTCATATTCTAAAGCATGTCAGACTTTGGACTTGGGGTTCAGGCTATTCAACTTGGACTTACTTTTACTCTTGGCCTTGGAAACTCATCAGGAGAACATGGCCTACAGAATCAACTAAGCAGGGCTCAGAGGTTCACAGAGACTGAAGAGACAATTCAGCCACCTGTATGAGTCTGCATATACGTTAGGTTCTCTGAATATATGTGCCATATTGTACATTGTTTTGCTTGGGGTTTTTGTGGGACTCCTAACAATGGGAGCGGTGGTGTCTCTGACTCTTTCGCCTGGTCTTGGGACCCTTTTCCCCTACTGGGCTGCCTCATCCAACATTGATATGAGGGTTTGTGCCTAGTCTTACTGCATCTTGTTATGCTATGTTTAGTTGATAGTCCTGGGATGACTGCTCTTTTCTGAAAGGAAACAGAGAAGCAGTAGATCTTGGGGAGAGGGGAGGTCAGGGGAGACTGAGAGGAGTGGAAAGAGGAGAGGTTGCAGTCAGGATGTATTGTATGAGAAAAGAATAAACAAACAAAGACAGACAGACGGACAGATAATAGACGAATTTACTTTATTTAAGGAATCCTTTGCAGTTCTAGGAGTCTTCAATCTGAGTACTCATGACTTCCATCAATCAGAGAACATCTTTACACATTCTTTTGTGTTGAGTTCTTCCTCAACCATATGTGAGCTATAACACACATATAGAAAAGTTTTCAAAGCACTGAAGTACAGCTTCTAATTAGTTGAAATATATGACCCATGTAACCAGAACCCAAGAGACATATCAGGACCAGCTCTCCAGGAGCTGTCCTCCAACCCTTCCCCACCAGAATTAACTACTGTGTTATATTTTATGATAGTGACTTTCTGGATTTTCCTCAGGATTTTAACACAACAGGATACATCACCAGCTGCCAAGTTTTTGTTTTGCACATGTGTCTTTCTAACACTTTTTTATTCAATAGCCTACAATTCTGTAAGATCACACCCCAAAACAGAGACTCTTACTTTCTTTGTGAATTGCTGTCCCCCACTGTTTGTGGGGGGATTCCTTTTCTAAGGTACAGTCAGGCTTTTGTTTCTGTTCTAAGTTAGCTTTTTTGGTTAGTGTACACCGTGCTGGGTTTCGTCGTGGCACCTTCACACGTATGTGTCATTATGCTTGGCCCATTTGTCTGTTGATAGACATTAAGGCTGGTTCCATTCACTAACTATTATAAATGGTGTAACTAAAAGCACCAATGTGCAAATATCTCTGTGGCATATTGACTTAGAATCCTTTGGATATGTACCCAAGAGTGGTATAGCTGGCTTATACGTAGTTCTATATTCTGGTTTGGTTTGTTTTGCTTTTGTAGAACCTCCTACTGATTTCTATAGTGGCTACATGAGTCTGCCATCAGTGTATAAAGGTTCTCTACCTCATTGGCAAGTTCCTGCCATTCACTTTCTGGATGATGGTCTTTCTGTCTGGAATGAGGTGAGATCTCAAGCAGTTTTGCATTTCCTTGATGGCTGAGGATATTGAATACCATGTCAAGTGTTTATTGACCATTTGTATCTCTTTTTTGAGAACCATCTATTCAGTCAGCCCAATCACTCACTGAGTGATTTGGTTGTTTAGTGTTTAATTTTTGTAGTTCTTTGTATAGCTTGGGTATTAATCCTGTATGATGTATAGTTAGTAAAGAAATCAAGAAATAAAAAGGGTTCCCAAATCCTCCTGAATTTTAAACATCCTACTGGAGGTGTGATACTCTAGATATCATGGACAGCCCTGGGACCTCAGAATTCTTGGACTCTCCAGCAATGAATGACCAATAAAGCGGCTCCAGCAGTCTACCCTCTGCTATCCCAGCTGAGAGAATCAGACTCCACTGTGATTCTTGGTTAATGGTAACTGTTTCCCACAATCAAGAACAGGGTCATCTACCCTTATGACCTTGTCTGCCTGAGCCAACCTCTTGCTGTCTGCACTTTTATGCCCATCACTTTCTAGCTCTCCTGCTCTCCACTCCTGCATTTCAGCCTTCCTTCACCCAAATACCTTAGCAAGCCAAACTAAAGCTCCTGACTTGTGGGTGTTCTCTGATCTCAAGTCCCTGGAGCAGCTCAGTGTTTAACAAAAAATTCTCTGAAAATGGAACCTGGCATTTGCCACCAAGTCACATAGCATTATGAAATAGATTCCTCCCCTGACTGCCTGAAGAGGCACAGATCACCAAAAGCTATAACTGGGTTTGATTTTTATAGGAGGTGTGGGCTTGGCCTGAGGGTTAGACTGCCTGGTCTCTGTGTGGCTTACCTTTGTGAAGTAAATCCTGAGTCCCACTAAGGAAGTGTGCGGCTGAGGCTGTGTTCAACTTGCTCATCTTTGCTTCTGCTCATTCCCAGCATCCCCTCTCACCCTTCAGACTTCCTCAGTTTCTCCTCTAGGTCTTTCTTCAGGATTCCATATATTTGTCTCATTATGATTCTCTCCTTCTCTGGCTCACACAGAAGGAGCCTTTCAGTATATGTTAAAGTAAAGTCTTTGTTGTGGCATAGTTTCTGTATTTATAAGAATATAAATACAGAATATAAAATAGTACTGAGTCTCTAGCTGCCCCCACCTCTCCGACTTCTGGCATTAGTATTACCCTTATTGTTTCAATGCATTTGTTACAATGCACAGATCAATATTGGCACTTTATTCATAGTTTGTTTCAGACTTATTTATTTTATTTTTATGTATATGAGCAATTTGCCTGTATGTATGTATGTATGTATGTATGTATGTGTGTATCTTTGTATGTATGTGCACCATGTGCCTGTCTGATACCTGTGGAGGTCAGAAGAGGGCACTGGATCCCCAGAACTAGAATTATAGATGGTTTTGTAAGTCATAATGTCAGTGCTAAGAGTGAAAGTGGATTTTCTGAGGGAGCAACAAGTGCTCTTAACTGCTGAGTTATCTCTCCAGTCTCGTCTCATTTACATTTTATTAGTTTTTACCAAATATTCTTCTGTGGTAGAATCCCACCTAAATGTCACCTTACATTTTGTCACTGTGTCTCTTTTAGCTCCTCTGGGCTATGGCAGCTTCTTAGACAGTCTCTGTTTTGGAACACGACTATCTTGAAGAGTCAAGTACTGTGTAGGATATCCTTCAATTTGGATTTATCTAACATTTGTCTCATAATTTGACTGAAGATGCTCACTGGGGGAAGGAAGATTGCAGAAAGGGAGCCATTATCCTGACAGTAGAGCAAGGCCCCCTGAGATCAGCTCGACATGGCTGTTAATACCAGCTTTGCTCTCCTGATGCTGGGTGACGTTCGTCAGGTTCCTCTGCTGTGAAGTTACTTGATTTTAACCCCTCACATTCAAATTTGTACTAATTGGCACAAAGTCTCAGGATTGCAGTCTAGGGAGGTGAGAGACAGAGCTCGCGTCCTTGAGAGTAAAGCGCATACATAAATCACTTGGAATTATTCTGCATGAGAGATTCGCCTCTTCTCTGCCACTTATTTATGCAACCGTTTATTTATGCCTGTGTAGACCCATGGGTATTTATTTGTGGGTTGCAACCCAGTATTACTTTATTTTGTGACTGCAACTGTTCCAGCCACAGCCACTGTGAGTCTTGTTAGGTGGCTCTTCTGTCTTTTCAGTGTGTGTGTGTGTGTGTGTGTGTGTGTGTGTGTGTGTGTGTACATACAGTGTGTTTTGTTAAAGATTTTTAAAGGTGTTAATATATTCATATATGTATATGGCAATGTATATGGGGTTTTATGAGCAGAAGAATGTGTTGGAGTGGAGTTGGAGTTACAAGTAGTTGTGAGCTGCCCAACATGTATGCTGGGGAACAAAGTCAGGTCCTTTCAAAGAGCAGAAAGTGCTCTTAGCCACCAAGATATCTCTCCAGGCTTGTATGGTGTGTTTTGAATATCTCTTTACCTTCTGACACTATGTGCTCCACATTCACCATGTACAGTTCCTGCTTTAATATTAGAATCAATCATTTCTCCAAGATGTTCCACTTCCGTTATTTTTAGTACAAACTAATAGGTGAATGCTGCTGTGGGGATGTGCAATAGTTCCCTCCATCCAAGGTTTTGTTTTCCATGATTCAGTTGCCCAGCCTGAAAATATCACACAGAAAGTCCAGAAGTAAACAATTCATAAGTTTTAAGTTGGGTGATAATCTGAACAGGGTGGTGAAAACATGTTCCATCACATGTCATCCCACCGGGATGTAAACCAGCCCTTCTGCTAGCTTATCAATTCTGTGTGTCTATAGGAGGAAGAACAAGTTTATTTTTCATTACATTATTCTATTAACTATTCTTTTTAAGTACTTTATTATAAATAAGGTGATAATGCCGAAACAATAAACAACCATTAAAATATGGCTGCTTCAAATAACTAACTCAACAGTCAAAACTTACACTCTCTCTTCCAACATCAGCGCTATAGGGCTGGGAGGGCAGCTCATGGCAGTACTAGTCTAGAACACATGAGGTCCTGAGTTCAATCCCTAGCACTGGGGCAGGCAGGGAGAAAAAAAAATTAGCTCTACATATGTACATCCTTCTCCTTCTTCTACTTGGTAATATTTTATAGTGTGTCATTTTGCCTAAAGGCATATTACATTAATCATAGTTTATTTAAATTAAACCTGGCATTACAATGTTTGAGTGTCTAATTATCACTGGACTAGTAGTTGGATCACCTGAAGACATTTCCATTTTTGACTCAGTGAAAAATGTTCACATAGTTGCTTACTTCCCTCTTTAGAAGTCATCTCTAGACCTCACGGATGCTTCCTCCTTTTCTCCACAAGCAAAAGCAGCTCATGCATTCCCCGAGTTTCAGAACTAAAGAGTAGCTGCCCACGTCATCCTTCCAGCTTCTGTAAGAGCCCTCCAAAATCAGCCACAATAATGTTCTTGTTTTTTTGTTTGTTTGTCTGCTTTGTTTTTGTCAATAGTTAAGATCTGTTCCAGTTGTTTTTAATTACTTCTTCCTTTTGCCATTCCTTTCTCTTGGAATCTTTGAGTTTTCCAAACTAACCTTTTTTTTATTTTATTTTTTAATTTTAGAGTCTTCTATTCATATTCCTTATTTTTTCTTCAGGGCTGTCAATCCAGCTCTAAGTAAGTTTCTGTGAGTTTTCCAACGGGTTTTAGAGCCATAGTTTGCTCCTTTAACAAAATCAGTTTTGCCTCATTCAGACTCGTAGGGAAGTAAATGCCCGCCCTTGTTAGCTAGAAGACAGTGAGAGAGCGGGTTCCCAGAACCACAAGGTCAGCTCTTCCTGTAACCACCCCTTACCGGCTTCAGTGAGTTCTACTCCACCCAGCTTACCCAGAAAAACACGTGGCTCCTTTCTCCATCAAGACATAGTAGGCACAGTAATAGGAATGTGTTCTATTACTAGAACACTCTTACTTTTCTAGTTCAGTCACCCATGTAGTTTAACTTTCTTATAAATCTGACTGGAATACCTGAAAAGAGTTGTAAATTTTTATGTGCTTTCAGGGGGTTAGAGTTCATGAGAGTGGAGCAAAAGCATGGTGCAGGAACAGCCAAGAGCTTACATCCTGAGCCACAAGTTGGGGACATATTGTGTGTAACTTCTAAAGTATAGTGCATGATAGGTTTGTTCATGAAGACTCCTAGTCTATACACAGAGTTTGGTGATAATCCAGTTTGGAGGTCTCCAGAATATATTCCCCAGGGTAAATGGAGACAAATGTAGCTGTTTCTCCTTCTCAGCTTAGGGAACAATAAGAGACCTATGTAAATTTCTGTATCTATAACAAGCTAAAGACAAATGCACAGTGTGCCTATAATGCCAACTGGTTACAATGTGAATTATCATTTTTTCCTCTTGTTTATTTGTAGCCTCCACTCTTAGAGAGAGCTGGCTCCTGCCATCTGCCCTCTAAATTGGGCACTTTTAGAAAGAAGTCTCAGAGTTAACACCCCAGACCCGGTAGAAAACAACTGACAAATACAAAGTGCTTATGCGCAGTTGCCTTCAGTCTCATAGACATATTTCTAAGGCTCTTTAGGCTGACATCCCTTCATCTTTTTCAGGGGATTATTCCACACATTTATGATTCAGTCAGTAGGAACCTTCGGCATTCCATCCTGAGATCCACAACTTCCTAAACCGTCTTGTAAAAACTGTATGCCTTACGATTCACTGCTTGTGTTGTGAAGTTACAAGAGTTTCCATCAATCCAAAGTGTCACATATTCATCACTCAGAACAGTTCATTGCCCTGGAAGTTTCCCTCCTGTCACACCTATTAAACCCTCCTCTACATTGCCACCCTCTGGCAACTGTGTATCTCTCAACTTACTTGTCCTAGAAAACCATGTACAGCTGCTCCTCAACTTACAACAGGGCTCCTCCCAGCATGCATTGAAAACATTGAAAGTTGAAATGCATTTGATATGCCTCATCTTAACAGCTTAGAATGCCCAGCCTGCTTCAAATGTACTCAGAGCGCTTACATAAGCCCACAGCTGGGCAAAATCACCCAACTGTCAATGGACACAGCTAAGAAATGTGTGACTGTATGTAGCCTGTGCATACATCTATACTTGCAATTATTTCTGTCTCCATCTATGTATCTATGATATTGTCTGGCTTGAACCCAATGTCAGTGCATTCATTCTAGCCCTGCTGCCCTTTGCATTTGTAACTCTCTGATGAGGAGGAACCAGGCGTCCACAGTCTCTTCACTTATTAACATATTTGCTCAATCCTAGGATGCTTGTATGTCCCAGTGGGAAACAAAACAGTCACCTACAGTTCTGTCCTCAGGTTAGGTCAGTCTTCAGGTACTGGGTACTCCTCTGGCAAAGGTTCATCCTAGGCTACAGGTCAACCCTCAGTTATAGGCCAATCCTTGAGTACAGATCATTTTGTCTTTAGTGCTACATCATTCTCCAGCATTTCTTAGATCAGCTCTACCATCCTCCAGCCCTTCATTTTCATCAAGCAATACATTTCTAACACACTCATTTGTTATAGATAACATTCTGTTCTAGCATCCTAGTTTATTTTTTTAAGGAAAAAAGAAAAAACATCTTGTATATATTAAAGTTTGCTCTTCATGACATAAATATCCATGGGTTATGACAAATGCATAGAATCCCACATTGGCTGTCCAATTTCAGAAAGCTGCTATCTTTATCTCTATTTGAATCTATGGACAAACTCAGAGTCCATGAATGTTCCACTGTATCTTCTTTATTCAACTTAGTTTACAAACTTCATCCACTTTATTGGTATAACAAGTTTCTTTCTTGTTGTTTGCAATGGTCTATCATTTGAATTTATTTCTATTTGTTCTAAGGTGGATATTTGGATTGCATACAAGTTAAAACTATTCTAAAATGTTGCTTTACTGACCTGAGCTCCTGGAACCTCAGGGACTCTGGACCAACAGTTAAGGAGCCTGCATGGGACTGTCCCAGGCCCTCTGCATGTGTGTGACAGTTATGTAGCTTGGTCTGTTTGTAAGGCTCCTAGCAGTAAGATCAGGACCTGTCACTAGTGCTTAGCTGGCTTTTGGGAACCTGTTCTCCATGCTGGATTACCTCTCCCAGCCTTGATGCAGGGGGAGGGCTGGGTCCTGCCTCAACTTGATGTTCCATGCTTTGTTCAAGCCCATGGGAGACCTGCCCCTTTCTGAATGGAGACAAAGGAAGAGTGGATGGGGAAGAAGTAGATGGGAGATGAGGAAGAGGGAATGTGAAAAGAGGAGGGAGAGGAAACTGTGGCCTGTATGTAAAGTAAATGAAAAAAATAATTAAATTTAAAAAACGCTCCTGTAGCCTGGTATGGTGACACACATTTTTAATTAATCTCAGCACTTGAGAAGCAGACACAAGTAGATCTTTGAGTCTAAGGCCAGCCTGGCCTACAAACAAGTTCTAGGCTAGCAGCAAGACCTTTATTCAAGCAACAGCAAGAACATTGTCATGGCATAGTTTTGGTCAATGAGTGTAATCATAGCCATCATGTTTCTCAACTCACACTCTTAATGCTTTTGTTTCTGACAGTTTTCTCTTTAGTGCTGAATTCTATGTTTTAACCAATTATTTCACATTAGTGTGGCTCTTCTGAGTATTTATCATGGAGGATTCTGAGTATTTATCATGGAGGATTCTGTGTTAACCTCGCCCATCTTTTACAGAACCAGAAAACATACCATCTACCTTTACAGAAACTTTCTAAGTGGAGGTACCACTGTCCATTCAGCCAGGTACAAAATTGAAAGTCAGGAAGGAGAAAACCATTTTGCCTGGGCACAGCTGAAACCTGTGTCCGGTTAGCTCTGATCTCTGGAACCCAGAAACTATGGCTTCTTTTGAAGCTGTAAAACCTGTGTGAACTCTGGCCCAAAACTACAACCTAAAAATGTCTCCTCTATCCCTTATATGCCAACCGCCCTACAACACTGTCCATGTGGCAGTGTTCTGAGCCATAGGCTCACCGTGTAGGATCTCTGCCTGTCTTGGTGTGGTGTGATTTGACCTTTGACATGAGATATGGGAGTTTGAAAAGATAGAGGAAGAAAAGAGAAGGCAAGGGATCAGGGAAAATAGAAAGAAGGAACTGAGTCCTGGCATCAGCCACTACTTCACAAAGGCTAGTGGATTTCACTCTCTCCCCAACCCAAGAGACCAATGCTCTACCTAGGTCAGTAACAGCATCCTTAATGTGCTACTTGACAAGCAGCAAAGTCTATGTTGCCATAGAGGGCTGCTCCAAGGATGTCTCCAGAGTGTATGACTTTTGTGCACAATACAGACCTTGCTCAGCACTGGATGCCTTCACCCCACAACCATAGCAAAAAAAAAAAAAATGGGCTGTTACCTTTCCAGGATTAGAGAACCAGGTCCTTGTCAAGATTTTAAGTAGACAAGACTTTGGGACCGAGTCTTTTGCAATTGGCAGGTGTCTGTTGAATGATAATGGAGAATGTGTGAACAGTCTATCCTCCAACATACTTTAACTGCATGGTTTGGCACTCAGAATCCTTGCTTCTATCTATTATGACTCTGTTGGCTATGAACTGGTGGGCTTTGTAGGCTTATTAGGAGAGACTTAAGATGAGGAGCCTCAGACTCAAAGAGGTTAAGCTAAGACCTAAGCTTAAGACTTCTTTTAAGACAGTTCCACTATGTAGTTATAACTGGCCTGGAACTTGTTGTATGGACCATGTTGGCCTTGAACTCACAGATAACTCCTGTTTCTGCCTCCAGAGTCCTGGGCTTACAGGCATGTGTCACCACAACCAGCTTGGAATCTCCTGAATCAAGATCTTCTCACTCAATGCCTAACTGGTTCCATTTCTCCCTAGTGCAAATAAAACTGCCCTGAAGCCAGTTACCTAGAGTGGAGGAGTATGGCAGGATCTCTACTGGACCAGAGACAGGACACCTGAATCCTCAAGCACCCAGCCTGATGGGGAGAGAACTCTGAGGTTTATTGCCTCCTTGAGGGCTCAGCCTCCCAAGAGAATATGATGGAGGAAGGATGGAGACTAGTGAAAACCAATACAAGGAGTCTGGATACTGTGGCCTTGGAATCTCTGGGCTGTCAGATTCAAATCTACTGTCATAGCTGATACCTTTGGTCATCTCTAACATCCCAGCCATTATCTTTCCACCCCCAGGTGTCCTTTTCCCCAAGGATCTGGTTTCAAATCTGAAAGTCCTTCCAGGAAGTAATGGACACATGGGAGCACATACATGCCATGTAGCCCATAGTTGCTTACTAGTAACAAATTTTGGTCATTTTCAAATAATTTCATGTTTTAAACTGAAAATTAGAGATGTTTTAATGTTATCCATAGAATAGCTTCTCTTGCTCATGTTTTCTTGCCTAGAAAGTGATTGCATGTAAGGATGGAAACTACACCTAAGAATTTGCCTTGGATGTCAAGAGGGAACATCACCAAGAAATGCCATCTCTGTCATGTATTCCCCCACCCAGATGTGCTCAAAACCTTCTAAAGTACAAACTGCTGAAAGATTCTGAGAGAACTCTGGTACCAAGCCCCCCGCTTGTCTGCCCAGCATGTAGAGAATGCAGCTCAGTGCAGCAGGTACCTTGGTGTGTGAGCTCCAGGCTTGCAGGAGGTCATGATCCAAACACAGCATCAGTGAAGTGCCTTCACAGTCCTCAAGACCTGTGTTTGCCAGCCTCATCATCAGGCAGTACTCAGTGATAGCCTCCAGATTTTAGGGATGGCCAATCTACTCAGCTCCATGAAGACAAGTCAGAGGGAAGGAGAGCCACCATCCTGGTTTGTCTGAGCTTGAGGATGGGAGGTTTCACATCTCTGGAGCTCAGGATCATTGGCCACAGTCATTAAAATATGATCTAGCCCACAGCAGAGAAGCCGCATCCATTTACTTGAGAAATCTGCTATGCTTCGTCGATCAACAAGGCCAACTTCTGGCTTTGGCTTCTTGTGAAAGTATGGCAGTCCTAGCAGGACAAATATGAGAATCTGGATTGTCTGTAATCCAGCCCACACTTCTTATAAAGGAAATAATGAAAGTTCACTTGAAAACACAGAACCTTCAGCAAAATGCTCTGCAGTCTAACGTGGGGCTCCTGTTTTCCAATGACCTGGCTCTCACTAAGACCACGGACACAAATCTCCAAACCCAAGGCCTCTTCTCTGTCATCCTCCTATGTGATCCTGGAGTCACACAGAAAATCCAAAGGAACAAATCTATCACTCAATTATTAGAATTCACAAGGGAATTTCGCAAGGCTGCACTGAAGACCAGTTTCAATCAGCTCATTTACATATATTAGCAATAAGCAACTAGAAATATCAGTTTGAAAATGATGTTTATTGTAGCATTAAAACTCATCTAAGATGTAGCTAGGAATAGACCTAACTAATGTGTGAGACAGCTCACTCTGACACCATGAAATCTTAAACTTTGGTGTTGATTCAGATAGGGATATCTGGACCTCTGAAGCAGTGGCTGGAGCAAGGCTGAAGAAATTGAAAATCTAACAATTTCCTAGGTGACAGTGATAGCTGGCCTATGGGCACCACCTTCTTCCGACACTACACACTCCTGGCTCCACCTCTGCTGGTCCCCATCTCCTTACCCTTCATCTTTCCAGCTCTTCAGCCTCCATCCATCACTCAGCTTTAGAGACCCTGTGTATCCCACCCTGAGTTCTCACTCCAGTCTTCAAACTCTCTGCCTCTCCATCTCTCCATCTCTCCATCTGCCCCTCTGTCTGTCTGTATCTCCATCTCTCTGCACACCCTCCTTACCTATGTATTTCTACACCCATGTACCCAAGTGCTTTCTACCAGCCCAGGCCTCTCTTAGGATCTCCATGAAGTAATATCCCTACCTGCCTCCTGAACTCCTCCCAGGATGCTCTGCAGCCTTTTCAGACCACACTATTTTTAAGCCTCCTTATTCCCAAGTCTCACTGTCCTTAATTTGTTTAAAGCAACCTCCTGGTTCTCCAAACAAGAAACTGAGACAGCTCCTCTGACAGTCCCTCTTCCCCACTTCCTCATTGCTCATAACTCTGAGAACACATCCAGGAAGCCCCATAAGATCAGCACACACTAGCAACTTCATCACCAATAGAGGTACATCATCAAGTGATGAACTCACCTTGGGCTGAGCCCAGACTACAACTTTAAATTTCTCTTCCCTCTTTTATCTCATCTCTTAGTGAGAGTTGGAGAATCTAGGGGATATGGACCCCCATGGCATGCAAGAGGTAGGTCCAGAAATCCTAACCCTGAGCCTACCACATGTGAAGCATCTTTTGATCTCTTTGGAAAGCTGGACAGTGTCTGCCCAGCAGTTCTACTTCACACTTATCTCCCAACCTGACAACGTTTTTCTCTTCTTGGGGCAGGAAGGGGATAGAGAGAAGATGGGAAATGCCTCTGATTCTGTCCTACCAGAGAGAGGCACAAACATATCCTTTGTTCATAGAAATAGGAGAAAGTAAAAGCTTATATGCACCTTAACCTGCACAAGACCAGTATGCCCTTGAATGAGTCACAGTACTGACACTTTGAGCCTCAGTTTCCCCCATCTATTAGTAAAAGCCCTTAGGACAAAGGCTGAGAAGGGCCTTCTGTGCTTTCAGGTTTGATTAGGTCCTATGAATATGGAAAAGCTGTGCTGCTACAGGTTTTCCAGTTGAGAGCCTGCAGGTAATTTGTCATTTAATTACTCCATGAAAAGTTGGCAGCTTAGCCTTCTCTGGAGGGCCAGAGGATGCTCATACAAAGATCAGTGTGGCTTGCATCCTACACGGTTGAAAAATGAAGGGAGCCAGAGCACTGTGAGTGCAGTTCTAGCAGACACAGAAGAGAAGACTTGGGTTAGGGATCTAGCTCAGTGGTGGAGTGCTGGCCTAGAGTACTCAAAGTACTGGTTTGATACCCAGAACTACAATTACACACACACACAGAGAGAGAGAGAGAGAGAGACAGAGAGAGAGAGAGACAGAGACAGAGAGACAGAGAGAGAGAGACAGAGAGAGAGACAGACAGAGAGACAGACAGAGAGACAGACAGAGAGACAGACAGACAGGCAGAGAACATATTAAAAGAGAATCTGAGTGGTCCAACTATGCATATCTTATACTGCACAATGCAAGAATCCTGTAGTTGCTCAGTCCAAGAAGTTGGATTTCTCAGCTGTCCCAGTCTGGAGCTGAAAGACCTGCAGGATTCCTGGAGAACTACTGGCCATTGGTCTATGTTAGAAGCCCAAAGATGCTGGTTCTAGTATTAGCAAAGTAATGTAGCAGAGGCAGCAACAGAGTAGATGAACTTGCCAGCAAGAGTGAAGCCAAGCAGACTAAACAAAAAATTTTCTCCTTCCTTCTTCCTTTTGTCTAGATTGTCACTAGAAGATGCTGTTCATGTTTAGCTAGGGTCTTCCTACTTCAAACAATATCACCAAGAAAATCACTCATGGACATTTCCAGAATCTTTTGTTTTAGTTGATTCCAGATCCAGTTAAGTTGATAACCAAGATTAGTCATTGTACCCTATATTTATTGAGTATCTACCAGGTATGGGTAGCTAGAATTCATACAGTATAGCCTGGTCAAAATACAGCAAAGGAATTAACTCATGGATATAACCAACTCTAAACACAAAACACAGAAAGTAACCAGGATCCAGTGAAATAAATAAATGGGAAGAGAGAGGTTTAGAGTCACACCAGGAGGATAGGGCAATTACTACTAAGTTAGAATAGAGCACAGAAGACCTTGGAGAAGGCTATATGTGTGCCTAGTTCATACAAGGTAGAAGGTTCTAGACCTACAGAGAAGGGAGGTTCCAGGATGAACGAATGACATGAGCCAAAACAGAGGACTGGAAATATGAGACAATAACTCATTCTGTTTTACTTGACCCAAAGACACCAAGGAGAAGAGATACAATGTTTCCAAAAGCAGATAATGTCAAGACTCTAGAAGCTTCTTGTTCCCATTCCCCATCAGCTTTCCTTACCTGACAGCGACCTCTGTGGTGGTATTGTGTTCCCCAAAATATTGTGTACTCTAATAAATTTATCTGGGGTCAGAGAACAGACAGCCACTAGATACAAAGGCTAGAAAATGGTGGCACTCACACCTTTAATCCTAGCATTCCAGAGATAGAAATCCCTCTGGATCTCTGTGAGTTCAAGGCCACATTGGAAATAGCCAAGCATGGTGACACACACCTTTAATCCCAGAAAGCCAGCCTTTAATCCCAGGGAGTGGTGGTAGAAAGCAAAAAGATATATAAGGCGTGAGGACCAGAAACTAGAAGCATTTGGCTGGTTAGGCATTTGGCTGGTTAAGCATGTGGCTGGTTAAGCTTCAGGCTTTCGAGCAGCACAGTTCAGCTGAGATTCATTCCGGATGAGGACTCAGGCCTCCAGTCTGAGGAAACAAGACCAGCTGAGGATCCGGCGAGGTGAGATAGCTGTGGCTTGTTCTGTCTCTCTGATCTACCAGCATTGACCCCAATAACTGGCCTCGGGTTTGATTTTATTAATAAGAACTTTTAAGATTCCTGCTACAGACCTCTGTTCTGATTTCTAGCTCAGGCAAATCTGCCTATTCTGGAATTTCGTCTACACATGACCCCCTTGCATGCACCCTTCCATCTGTTTTGGCTGCCTTTCTTCAGCATGTGATTTTGGGTGACCCATCTGTGTTACAGCATGTGCCAACAAGGCCTCAATTTTCTGCATTATTGCTGATTTCTGACCCAGTGCTTGACTCTATTGGAGTTTATTCATTTTTCTGGACTTCTAGGTGGTTTCTTTGTTTTGACTGTGGTGAGAAAGCCATGGCAGCTCCTGCCTCTTTCTAGCTAGAACTTTCTCTGTGCCTCGGAAGTAACTAGACAGACACACATTTTAGAAAGCAGCACTCGCTATTTAAGGATTCCTCTTATTCCAGGCACCAGTGACTAAACCTTGGAAAAATGTCAAAACAACTCTAAAATTAGGTCTCTTTGCAACCTGCACGTCCAGCTGTTATGCTCAGTGCTAACGCCCCACCATGAAACTCACTCCATGAATATTCAAATATTGGTATTTCCTCCTTGAAGCCTGTCTCAGTCCAAACTCCAGTCCCCGTCTTGTGTGTGAGTAAGACTGGCTAGCTCAAGCGTATCTCATTGGTGTTGAGTGGACTCTAAATTCTGGTGAATGAGCCAGTAGGAGGGAGAGGAAGCCTCCTTTGCCAGTCTACAGACCTGACTTCATACCTCGTGTTCATTGGCTCCTTACCCAAGCCTCTAGTGGTTGTCTGTCTTGAAAATGGAGGCTCATAAACAGAAATCTGGAGAGAGACAGTTTTGCCAACTTTGTCCAAGAATCTTGTAGCCACCTTGGGATCTTCTGACCCTTGTCCACACTTCATCCAAGTAGTCTATCTCTGATGTAGATCCTGTTCCCTCCCATGTTAATAGTCATCAGTGACTTGATAACTATTAAAACTTAACCACAGACCTTGACCCTACCCAAAGTTCATTTCTTGCAGAAGAACAAGGTCAAGTGATCGGGGCAAGGTCCTATGAGATGGCAGCATGGCAAGGGGACCCTTCATGGAGCTATGGGGAGAGGTCCCAACGCAGCAGCTCTAAGAATCATTGACTCTCTCCATTGCAATCTTCAGAGTGAGTTCAGAAGTCACCAAGAATCCCCTGCCCCCAGGCTAGAGATAGTTCTAGAATTCAATATTCCCTAAGCACCGATAGAAATGGAGAAAGGTCTTAAGCCTTGGGCCCAGCTGCTCTGTGTCCTTCTTGCAGCATGAAAGCCTCTGGTTCTGACCCAGAACACTGACAGACAGATGCTTGAAGAGTTAACTCCAAAACTGGCCAAAGACTGAGGGAGTGTGTGTGGGTGGGGGGAGCTGGGCTCATCCAACCCTGACTGCAATGCAGCCATGTGTAGATGACTAAGACAGGGTCTGCTGAGCCTCTCTTGAGGCCAGAGCTGGAGATCTAGGCCCCACCCACATCTTCCCAACCATTTTACTTGCTTAACTACCTTTCCAAAAGAAAGACTGGGAGAGAGGAGGCTAGGAAACCCACAGGATTTCCTGGAGGATCTACCACTATTCCACAGGTGTATATAGAGTATCATCTTCCCAGGGCCAAGAGAAGCTGGAGTCTACAGGCCACCACCTCCAGACAGCAGCTTTCCTGCTACATCTTCCCTACTCCTCTCACTTTTGTCCCTTTTCATTTTACACACTGGGACAATGTGAGATAGTAAGAGGGGCTTCTTCATCATTAGTGTCATAAACTTGTCTCCAATGTTAAAAACTCTGTCCAGAGTCGATGGCCTGATAACCTGGGTATGTTCCAGCCCTTCTCTGCCCTGGCCCCATGTTGCTCTGCATAATGCAGTAGACAGGATAGTACTCACTCAGTGGGGCTGGATGCATGACTGCAGAGTGTCCAACCTTTGCAAGGGATCTTCATGGAAGAAAAAGGTGGACTCACAGGCCAGTGGGTAGAGCATGGGTGACTGTACTCAAAGTAATAGATTTCAGACAGGAGAGATCCAGTTCATGGTCTCAACAAGAATCCTTACTGGGGCCAGACTGAGCCTTGATGCACTGGACATGACACTGCAGGTCACAGGGAAACTGGTTCTCATTAGCAGTGGGGACTTGTGCTCTCTGCAGTCTGCCCAGGCCTGGCTATCCCTGTGGGCCAAGTCATATCTATGACTTCCCGGTGTCTGCCTCCCAAGGTAATTTTATTTTATCCTTTAAGTGAACCTTGTCATGCATTAGAGTCAGGAAATTATACCCTTCGCTGAGCAGCCTCTGTGCTGAAAGGAAGCCAGGTAATGTGATGCTCTGAGCCAAGAGCAGCATTAATGCAGCTGCTCATGAGACCCACATGAAGGCTGACTGCAGCTACCCAGACCGTCCCTGCCCACTGGGGTCTCCATCAGCCCTAGGCAAAAAGCTTTGCTTTCCACACTCAGGCTTATCATCATGGGAGGGGCCATTGTGAGGAACCCTCAAAGCTGCAGAGGAGGCTGCTTGAGATAGACAACCATGAGCAATGGACACTTCAGGGGCAGCTCCTGATGACCCACATGACGGTCCCATTTGGGGCTGCTCTTTAGGAGAGCTGTGCAGTCCCTGGCCAATCACACTGCCAAAGGCATTGCACCTGCTGATGATGGTCTGTGGTTAGACACCAATGTTAAATGGGGACCTGTGTCTGATAGTGTTGGGGGTTCTATTCAAGACTTTGGGCTTCCAGTGTAATCTTAAAGTATATGGGCAATGTGGAAGGAAGGTAGGGAGGGAGGGAGAGGGAGAAAGGGAAGGAGGGAGGGAAGCAGGAAGGAAGGAGCAGATGAGTGAATAAAGCTGGCACTCTATGGGCAGAAAGGTTACTGTCCTAGGGCTATTTACACTGGATATGAGACAGCAGATGTTTCTGAGCTCCAGCCAGCCCATCCCACAACCCTGCTACAACAAGAGAAATTCCTGACTTTGCATTTAGAATGAAACTGAAACCATGTGACCATACTGGGGACCAAGCTGATTCTCCTAGATCCACAGTTCCAAGGGCTCTTGACTTTGCCCATGTTTACCTCAAGCCTACATGCTTGCTTGCTTTCCAAAGAGGCCCTATGAATCAAAGATCCAAGATCTAGGGGCTGAGAAAGGCAGTGTCAGAGAAATTGCTTCATCTAGCCCCGTCATTGTTCAAGAAGGGAAACTGAGGCCAAGAACATGGCAGGAATTTATGTTCTCATGGTGTGTGTGTCTCTCTCTCTCTGTGTGTGTGTGTGTGTGTGTGTGTGTGTGTGTGTGTGTGTGTGCAGAAAGATGCGGTGTTTAGAATTACAGGCAGGGTGAATCAGAGGTAGAAAACAGTGATGCAGACTTATTTAAAAATCCTGTATGTACTCATGGGTCTGCCTCACTTTCTGGATTTCAATTCTAAAAATTACTTCACAACGGAAAATCATAAGATCAAACCCAATAAACTCAAGTCCTCTATTGATTTCCTGCTCTTCAGCAGTTGCTGTGTTGTGACTACAGCGCAGTGAAACACTCACTAAGGAGGCAGAAAACAGGAAGGAAGCCCAATTCCCAAGGCAATAGAGCCATCATCAACTCACCAAAGAGCAGGTTGGGAAGACGCACCAGGGCGTGGTGTCAGCCTGGCTAATGATGTCTTTCACTGGAATTTTGAAGAGAAAAAAAAAAGAAACAAAAGTTCCCTCCTTTCTCTTTTTACCCTGCCCAGGCAAGGGTCCCCCTCACCTGATGGTTGAGCTTCACGGTGCCCACAATGCACCAACAATCCGAGGCCTTCTCTTCCTTCTCAAATGGTCCCAGATCAAAATTAAGTGTATTTGTCTGTGTGCACGTGTGTGAGCACATGTGTGCGCCCCCTTCTATGCATGCACCGGTGGGACTCAACTTCAAGTTTCTTCCTCTACTACGCTCCTCCTAATTTTGTTTGTGTGTGTGTGTGTGTGTGTGTGTGTGTGTGTGTGTGTGTGTTTAAATTAAATTTATTCTTTAACAATTTCATACATTATATTCATGCAATAACGCATTCTGGTTACTCTCCCCACACCTTTTCTTTTCCTCCTGACCCCATCAACACCCTTGCCTCTCTACTTGTCTCCTTCCCTCCCATATTTTTTATTTTTGTGGTCCACTGAGTTTAACCAGGGACATCCACATGGGTGTGGAGCTATTCACTGAAGCATGAGGGACTCACCAGATGAAGACAATGACTCCCACTCCCAACATCCACCAGTACTCAATAGTTCCTCAGAGAAGGGTAGGGACTCATCCACTCACCCTTCTTTTTTGAGACAAGATCTCTCACTGACCCTAGAACTTGAAATTTCAGCTAGACCAGCTGATCATGAAGCCTTCAAGATCCTCGGTTCCCACTCAGCTCCCCCAGCAAGGGAGTTACAGGCACACACGTCATGTCCAGCTCCAGCAATGGTGTTACAGGCACACATGTCATGTCCAGCTCCAGCAATGGAGTTACAGGCACACACGTCATGTCACCTTTTATGGGAGCAGGGTCCAAGCTCAGGTCCTCATATTTGCACAGCAAATGCTTTATGCACTGAACTATCACCCCTGACTGCTTATTATTTTTAAAGGAGGTAGAGGCAAGAGAATCAGGAGTTCAAGGTCAGCCTCAGCTACACAGAGAGTTCCAGTTTTAAAAGTTCTGGGCTACATAAGACCCTGCTTCAAAAACAACAACAACAAAACACTGTTTTATTAAAATTCAAAATATGTTCACAAAATATGTACAAATTTCAGATGGACACTTTGATATAATTTCTCACAACAACACATCCATGTAAGCTCTGTTGAGATCAACAAGTATAACATTGTTGGCCCCAAAACCCAACCAGCCAGCCTTCCCCAGTGGTGACCATTATCTTGACCATACCATAGATTAGCTTTGTGTACCTTGAAGTTAGTATAGATAGGCAGCCTGGGTATGTACTTTCCTGTGTCTGGCTTGATAGTTTCCATTTGCACTTCAGCATTTCACTCTATGAATAGACCATCACTCATCAACCCACTCTATTCCTGTGGACAGCAGGACATTTGAGGTTTTCCTGTCTTGGTCAATAGCTTTAGCAATGCTATGGACAGCCCCGTGGGTGTCTTTTATAGCTGGGTGTTTCTGCTGATCATGCGGTAGAGGGGAATGCCTGGGGAAAGGCATGCATCTTTCTAATGTCGGGTAAAGTCATTTTCCAAAGTGGATGTATCAAATGTAATCCCAAAAGCAACAAGAAGACAGCATTTTCCACCTCTTTGTTAGCACTGAAAATGTTTTCGTTTTAGGCAGCCTCACAGATCTCATTGCGGTTTTACGTGTGTCCCCTATTCCCAATGATTCTGAGCATAATTGTTGTAGCATATTGGCCATTTAAATTCTGTTCCAGGGTTTTGCCTCATTTTGTGTGATGTTTACTTATTTCTAGATGTCCTAAGCATGCTCTGTACTAGTTTTTCATCAGCTGCACGTGTTGGCAGTCTTTCCCCACACTGTCTTGTCATTCATTGTCTTTTACTCTCTAAGTGGTCTCATCTGATATGCAAAGTTCTGAGCTTAGCATTGTTCAGATAGCCCATTGATTTTTCTAGTTTACTTTCAGTCCCCTTTATTGCCTCGTAGAGACTTTATCATTGGACCCTTTGTATTTATTGATGAAACTCAGCTGGCAATTTTTTTTATGTGATGTGGGGTAGGGCAAAGATCAACATTCATTTTCCCAGAGTTGACATGAACTGTCATTGGTTAATGAGAAGACCTCTTCTCCACTACTGTGCAGTATTTTTTCATGAAGCACTTGTACACATATACATGCACAATCATACACATGCACACACACACACACACACACACACACACACATACACACACTATAGGTAACTCCTTCGAAGTCTAGCTTCTCAACCGTGTATTAATACTGTACTGTCAATTCCTGCAGTTTTACGGAGTCTCAACATCTGAAAATGACTGTTGTGGGTGTTCTCAAGCCTTTTCACTTCATGCACATTTTAGAATGATGAATCTCTACATTCTGGAATTTTCTGCCAGTGTTACTTTAAATTTACAGATTAATTTGAGAAGAACTGGCATCTTAATAAGTTGTATCATCTGGTCCATAAACATGGTATAGCTCTGTGTTTGCTTACAGCTTCTTTGAATTGCCTCTGCACTGTCTTATGGTTTTACTAATATCTTTCTGTTACATTTATTCTTAAGTATTTAGTTTTTTTTATGATACTGTAAAAGGTACATGTGAATTTTTTTTCTTGTTTGTTGCTACTGAATAAAACATAACTGACTTTATTGGTCTTGTGTTCAGTGGCCTGGCTAAGCTTGAATATTTACTCTAGTCATTTCCCCATAGAGTTTCTTGAGTTTATATTTGTGTACTTACTTCATTATTGAAAATGACAGTTCAATGTTTTCTCTCCGATTCTAAACATTTTGAGATGGCCTTATTGTATAGGCCAGGACCTTTAACACAATGCAGAACAAAACTGCTCTCAGAAAATCCTTCACAGCTCCAGGAAAGGCAAATATTCTTCCACTAAGAGTAATTCTTGCTCCATGCCTTCGGAGTAAAGGAGGGAGGTTCTTTTTAACACTTTGTTTTTCTATTTGTCTTTAATCATAAATAAATATTAAATTTTATTGTATACACTTTCACATTTGGTGATACAATTATGTAACTTTCCCCTCTGTTTCATTATTATGGCAACTTGAACCTGGTCTTCAGCTGTTTGAAATCTGCTTTATTTCTGTTTACTTGTTAACCCTTCACTATGGCAATTAATGTGGTAACTTGAACCTGACTTTAATTGCCTAAAATCTGATCTCTTTCAGCTTATTTGTTATTCCTTTAATGTGGCTATCCAGGGGTCTCAATACATGTCTGGGACGCTGTGAGCACCTCACCTGTTGGGCATATGCAGATTTCTGGGTTTTGTTCTCCAAACGGGATGACATTCTGAGGCAAGTGTCTGTTTTAGACACTGCTCTGGTGAGCTATCTGCCCCCTTTACCACGCTCTTGGCATTGATCTCCTTATTATAAATTCCCAAACATGAGGTTTGTATGACTCTGGGAAGTCTTCACTCTCTCCCACCAATAGTTCACAAAGGCACTTTGAGGAACACATGCAGCATTCCTACACATGGTGCCAAAAGGACTCCAGAGAGCCCTGTGCCCAGGACTAAAGGGCCAGAATCAGGATGAAGGTTGAAGCCATTGGGATAAATGAGCCAACAACTTGGATAAGCACAAAGTTAAAATACACTGGAATGCAGACTGACTCTTCCTTCCATCCACCCATCATGAGATTACAATAATCTAATTGAAATCCCTAAAACAAAGAAATTTTATCCTTTGGCTAATCCAGTTGTCAAATCTAGTTTTGGTGTTTCCAACAAGGCCATTTTCCCAACTGCAGTCACAGTTCTAGTTCTTAGATGACTCTCTGGACATAAACAACTTAAGTCTGTGTTTATGACTAATTTAAAAGGCAAATCCAGTGTGGTTAGCAGCAATTATCTCCTCATCAGCCTCCCTGATAATGGTGCCTCTGTTCTCATGCCCTTCCCAAACCTGAGAGAGGTCACCTGCATCTCGAATGTGGTCTTAGCAAATGACAAGACTTCAGTTTCCAAGTGAAGGAAATTTGTGAAGGAAAAATGCCATGATTTGGCTGGTGTTTTATCCCAACCATCGTTCACTAGGCTAGGGACATGGCTCAGGGAGATTAGTGCTCTGTAAGCAACCATGAGGACCTGAGTTCAGATCCCTACCACCCAAATAAAAGCCAGGTGCTGTGGCACACAGCTGTAATCTCTGCACCAAGGAGGCAGAGACAAAGACATCCCTGCAGCTTACCGACCAGCTAGACAAATGAAATTACAAGCTTCAGGATCAGAAAGAGACCCTGTCTCAAAGCATGAGCGCCTCAATAGAAGAAGGCACTCAACAACAACCTCTGGCCTTTATAGGCATTTTGCTCACACATGCACCTGTGCAAACATACACATGTGTGGGTGCAAGCATGTGAACACACAAACACAAATTCACACACAAATGAAGAGGAAAAAAGAAAAAGGGAAGGAAAGAGAGAGATAAATAAAGAGAGGGGAAAGAAAAGAAAAAGAAATCTTTGAGGGTATGAGATTGGCTCAGTGAGCATGCTAGAGTCATGTGTAGTCTTCTGTCCTCATGTTAGGTTGGGCTTTGTTAACGTAAAGATCCCAGCAGGAGGGTTAAGATGCAGGATAACATGTACACCATTCCTGTGAATATTGTCCACATGCAAGGGGTGAGGGTACATGTCTGTGCTGCCTCATACAAGAGATGTGGCTCTGAGTCCTCAAGTAAGCAGGTAGGTGTATTAGTCAGGGTTCTCTAGAGAAACAGAATTGGTAGAATGAACACACACACACACACACACACACACACACACACACGCACGCACGCACGCACGCACGCACGCACTGAGGGGTATTAAATCAGCTTATGCAATATAGTTGATATAGTAAAACAATGGATGTCTCACACCAGAAAGGACAAGACACCTGTAGATGCTCAGTCTACAAGATTGGGTATCTCAGTCTGTCTCTGGAGGCCCGGAGTGTTCCTGGACAGCTGCTTGTCTTCAGTCCATGTTGAAAGACTGAAACTGTGGGTTCTTCTACCAGTGATGAAATTTTCATTATCATCCCCATCATCACCACCACCACCAGCAGCAGCAGCAGCCAACACTAGTGAATTTAGTGATGGGAAGGAAGGCTAAGACAACAAAAATGTCTTCCTTTCTCTGTGTCCTTTTTTTTTTTATTATCTGGGCCACTACTAGAAGATGCTGCCCACATTTAGGGTTGGTCTTCTCACATCCATTAAGGCAAATCAAGACAATTCCCCGACAAAGCTCCCACAGGACAACCTTATTCAGACAATTTCCCTATTGAGGTTCTCTGCTCGGGTGACACTAAGTTGTGGCATGCTGACATTTAAAATCAGCCATCACAGTAGGAATGATTCATCACCTACTTGTCATGAAAGTATTAACTGCCTCAGTGGACCAGAGATGATAACACGAAAGTGGCTGGTTGGAACTAGGGGGTGTTCTGCTATCAGTGACGAGGGGTGTTGTAGTTTAGGTTTCTATTGCTGTGATAAAACATCGTGATTAAAAAAAAAGCAACTTGGGAAAAAAGGGGTTTGTTTCATCTTAAAACTCTCAGATCACAATCCATCATTGAGAGAGGTCAGCATAGGAATTGAGAGAGGTCAGCATAGGAAACTGGAGGCAGGAACTGATGCAGAGGCCATGGAGGAGCGCTGCTTACTGGCTTGCTCCTCATAGCTTTCTCAGCCTGCCTTCTTTATAGCACTTAGGACCACATGCCCAGGGGTGGCATCACCCACAGTAAACTGGGCCCTCCCACATTAATCGTAAAGCAGGAAATTGCCCCCACAAACTTGCCTACAGGCCAATCTTATGGAGGCATTTTCTCAATTAAGATTCTCTCTGCCCAAATGATTCTACCTTATGTCAAGTTGAGATAAAAACTAACCAGGATAAGGGAGAACTCAAGCCTGGCCAGTTTGACAGCAACATGGTCCTCATCCAGATTACCAAAGTGTGTCAGGGAAATCCAGCCAGGGGGTGGAGTTTTTACAGAGCTCAGGTAGTTAGTAGGAGGAGATTCTGTGCATGGTGAGAACATGGTTTCATCTGTAAGTTTCAGTTTCCAGAGGGAGCAGACAGCAGAACCAAGGCCTGAAGTCCAGTGTAGATGCAAGCAGAATACCAGCAAGTAGTCACTGAGCCTAAGGGTCAAGAGGTACCTAGTAAGAAGCCCTCAGGAGCCAATGCATCAATATTAACTCAGACCTCTGGGTTAGAATAAGATCAGAGTCACCTGAGTCCCTGACTGAGAACCTGTTCCAGGGCCAGAAGAGTGAAAACTGTGGGTAGAAGGGGGTGGCCTCACACAGGCTACCAATCTTGACTAGGGGCTCTAGAGCCAGATCCTAGAACTCAGATCTGGATGTTCAGACGTTCACATAGCCCTGCTTAGGTCGACTTTTTTAAATTAGCATACAAAGTTGGATTTTGTTATGGCATTTAATAATACTGTGCTCTTACTGGACTTGTTTTCCAACTCCCTTCTCCTGTCCTCCTGCCCCACCCCCTGCTGGTCCTCTTTGTCTTCCCTGTACCCCGCTGTGGTGATTAATCTTGGCTGTCAACTTGACTATCTGTAATCAACTGAAAGACATGGGTCTGGGAGTGTCTGGGAGGGTAAAGATTAACTAAGTAGAAAAGACCCTCCTCCAGAGCAGATAGCATCTTCTCGCAGTGACCCAGATAGAAGAAGGCCTAAAGGAAAGAGGTTGCTTTTTGCCTGCTTGCCTTACCTCTTGTTAGAGCCTGCAACTACTCTATTGCTGCCACTGCTGCTGTCAGAACCCAACTTCTTGGGTCTTCCAACTTGAACTAAAGACCAGTGGCTCCCTGGGACTGCTGAGGCATCCAGCCGTGGGGACAGAACAGCTACCAAGTTCTCAGTTTCTGTAGCATAAAGACAGCTATTGTTGGACTGCCAAGTCTATATCATGTAAGCCAGTTTAGTAAATTGCTTAATATGTATTCATTCTGCCAGGTCTGTTTCTCTAGAGAACACTGAGCAGTACACCTCCCATTTCACTTTCTGTGACACGAATTCTACTCCCTCTTTTATTCCCCTGTTCACCTCCCTTACTGCTGCCTAGGGGACCATCCTCCAGCAGTGCAGGGCTCAAAGGAAATCCAGAGTTTGTGCATACTATGACTTTTTTATCTGAGGCGGTTAAGGGAAAAGACACACACACTCTCTTGATGGTTTCCTTCAGACCTCTTCTTTATTCTTCTTTACGTTCTCTATTCTTAATTTTTCCTGGTGATTTCCTTCTCTAATTCTTGATGTTTTCCTTCTAACTCTATCTTTATTCTTGATGTTTTTCTTCTGACTCATTCTAACTCTCTCATTTTTGATGTTTTCCTTCTAACTCATTTTAACTCTCTTGTAGCTAGAGTTTTCCTGCCTGGCCCACAGTCAGAACAAATCTCTGTCACCTGCCAGTCCCACAGCTGCTCAGACCCAACCAAGTAAACACAGAGGCTTATATTGCTTACAAACTGTATGGCCATGGCAGGCTTCTTGTTAACTGTTCTTATAGCTTAAATTAATCCATTCTATAAATCTATACCTTGCCACGTGGCCCATGGCTTACTGGCATCTTCACATGCTGCTTGTCATGACGGCAGCTGGCAATGTCTCCTTCTGCCTTCCTGTTTTCTCAATTCTCCTCTCTGTTAGTGCCCCCTATACTTCCTGCCTGGCTACTGGCCAATCAGTGTTTTATTTATTGACCAATCAGAGCAACAGATTTGACATACAGACCATCCCACAGCACCCTCTCTTATCCTTTCCCTTACAGCTTATATACCCCAACAAAATCTTTCAGGCAATAAAAAAATTACAATGTGGTTACATTCTGTTTTTCAAGTGAATGATTACATTGAATACAAGTAAAAAACAGCATGCTTTCCATGTCCCTTGTATGATTAAACATTTTACATATTACAATGAAAAACAAATTATCCCAAGAACCCACATACATTCATACCCAAGCAACTCATTATACATTAACAGAGTATAAGTAAGCAAGATATACTTTTACTGGCAGGCTGTGTTTTGCAGTTATAACGAAAGGACCAATCACTTTATCACTTACCTTGAGAGGAAATCTTATAAGGAACCTTAAAGGAATCACAAATCTAAACTTTTATAAAAGAATCAGTCAACTCTACTTTAAGTCTTTAAGGTACATACCCACTCATCAATAGTTTTTTATATCAGGAGATTGAGGGCAGAAATGGGTACAAGAAATTAATCACCACCTTTGGTCATCAACCAATTCTAACTAGAAAAGCACGTCAGCTAATGATAATTGTGCTGTGTTGTTCTTGTTCCCTGACATTAATGAATTCATCATTCAACTATGTGCCTTTCTAAAACTTTAGATTGACTTCTTGGGTTTTTCACCTCAAAGCTATTTAACAAAAACATCTTAGTCTAACTAAGTTATTTTCAAAGCTTTGTTTCAGCTATGATGCACTCCAAAACCTGTGAACACATCTCCCAACATTAAGGTTAAAAGAATTTAAACTAGCTGGGCTACTGATACTCAATTGTTTTTCTTAATCATTAACCTAAGTCACTGCCTATATGGCTCCTCAATAGAAACTCCTCAATAAGCTTCAGCTGTGTAACACTTCCTTGTTTTATTTTTTATCATCAAAACTCTATTTAAACTAACATTATTATGATCATTAGACAGTACAGCTTAGGAAGAAATCATCTTCATAATAATCTACAGGTAAAAAATGTTCAGTAGGATGGAATGTTTCCATGAGATAAACACACTAGCTTACAGGCAGGGGGATTCTCCCCACACCCATTTACACCATGCCAGAGAAAGATAGCAGCAGCAAACATGTAAAGGCACAGCAGAAGCAAAAGACATTCTGGAGTCTGTGGTCTCAGAGCCTTGCCTATCCAAGATTCACCCATCAGGGTTTCACTTCCTGGTGGGCTGACACCCTGAAATCAACTGCCATCTGCTGCTCCTCTGACATGGCCACCATATCAGTATCTCTTTTTCTCCCCTCTCAGGTCTCCTTTCTAGTTTCATGATCCATACCGAACCCACCATGTGTGTGTGTGTGTGTGTGTGTGTGTGTGTGTGTGTATGTGTGTGTGTGTGATTCGAGTCTATGTAAGAGAAGAAAATATCATATTTGTATTTCTGAGCCTGGGTTACCTCACTTATAATAGTCTCCATTTCTAACCATTTTCCTGCTAATGTTATGACTTCATGTTTATTTATGGATGAGTAAAATTCCCCTTTGTATATGTACCACATTTTCTTTTTCTGGTCATGTGTTGATAGACATCTAGGTTGGTTTCAGTTATCAAGAATAGGACAACAATAATCATGGATGAGCAAGTGGCTCTGTGGGAGGCTCTGAACTTCTTGATTGTTGGCCTGAGAGCTGTACTGACTTGGTTTGACTATTGAGTGCAGATCTGTTCAGGGAAAATGTGCTGAGTGATCACAAGATTCTGATGGGGGAAAGACAGAGTGTATGTGAAGACAGAAGGGCCATATGTCACAAGGGTGAAGCATGTCTTAGGAGATGGGGATGAGAAGACTTCCATGGGATAGAGAAGAATTGGGATCACAGACAGAAAGAACAGAGGAGGCCATGAAGATTTCACAACAGCTCACAAATGGAAAAAGGATGTTCTATGTGGATGGAGAAAGGATAGAGTAAAAGATTGAGCAAGTTGGGTGAGAATTGAGAGATGGATGTAAGTGAGGTCCTGCCAGCCTCATGCAATACAGCTTGGACTCCATAAGCAGAGCTGTGTGACATGGCTAAGTCATTGTGTAGGACATGCCCATGACCATTCAAGGTCTAGTCCAAGGTCTAGTAGGCTGGGTCCCACCTGGAAGCTGTGTTTTAACATGATCCCAGGAATCTTGTGCACTGACTTGTGTGAACAGGCCTATTTTGTTGAGTTCTCTGTAGTTGCTCTCAGCAATTAGTTAGGAGAGAGCCAGAAGTGAGCATGCAGGCGCAGCAAGAAAACTGCTCTCAAGTTTGGGGAGAAATAATGGGAACACATAATGTCTGAGACAAGAAAGAAATAGAGAGATCCACTCAGAGGACTCTGACCATACCCCACTTTGCTCACAAGCCCCCTCCACCTCTGCCTTTGCCACACTTCATCTCTTCAAACTGGGAGTCCTATCTCTCCCAAGTTCAGAGCATCATACTAACAGACTCTGGCATTGCCTCTCATGGCTGTCTTTCTCCCCAGGCCCCTGCCACTGGAGCTCAGTCCCCCACCCCTTCTCCTTCTGACTGTGACAGCCACCTTCCAATTGATTGCCACAGCCAGATAAGTCCGTCACAGCCTGATCCTTAAACACCATTGCTTTGATCCCCATTAGCTCCCAGATGTCCTTTAAGGCTACATCTGCATGTCTCCCCTAGCACTGGGAGCTTTTGACAGTTACAGCCCATCCTTCTGTGACAGTTGCTAGGGATGTCTTTCTGTATGCTGTGAATGTGTTGCTCTGATTGATAAATAAAACATGAATTGGCCAGTAGCCAGGCAGGAAGTATAGTATAGGTGGGACAAGCTCAGAGGAGAATTCTGGGAAGTGGAAGGCTGAGTCAGGAGACACTGCCAGCTGCCACCACCATGAGAAGTAAGATGTAAAGTACCACGTGGCAACTTATAGATTAATATAAATGGGTTAATTGAAAATGTAAGAACTAGATAGGAAAAAGCCTGCCATGGCCATACAGTTTATAAGTAATGTAAGTCTCTGTGTGTTTACTTGGGTCTGAGTGGCTGCAGGCCCAAGGAGGACTGGAGAAAACTCCAGCTATGGGCAGTCATATGTCCCACAGTGCCTGAGTCCATCCTGCCTTCCATCCCACAAGAACTTCCTGAGAATACAAGCTGGTCCCCCTAATTTTCTGACACCAGCCCTCCAGAATTGTGGCCATCTTCCTTCCTCTTTACCAATTCCCCAATCACATAGCCTCCAGACCGCTCTGTAGTACTTTCATTGGGGATCTCTTTTCACAGGAAAAGACAGCATTTGTTGTTGTGTTTTCTGGCTATTGAATGAGTATATTGGCTAAAGTCAAAAAGACACTGAAAAGAATAAGGAATTAAGCAAAGCTCTCCCAAAAGCCCCTCCCCGAGAGATAATCCCTGCTGAGTAAGTGTTGCTACTTCTCAAAGACAAATGCTGAAAAACCACCCCTAGGCAGGACTCACCACTTCAGGCTGAAGCTAGGAAGGTAGAAAGAGTTCTCAGATCAGAACACTAAGGCGGATTGTAAAGTGACAGTAAGGATTTTTCAAGTTGGAAAATTAATGTAAAGAGCATGTCCAAACATGTATTCCAGAAAATTCTATGTCCGTTGCCACAAAGAATGACAGGGTAGGGAACCCTAGAGGAATTACTTGATGGCACAGTGGCCCACATGATGGTCCAAGATGGAGATAGATGAAATTTGATAGACGGTGTTGGAAATCCATTGTGAGAGTTTAGCAGAGACTGGCAAATGCCAACCTGAAGGTGGCACAGGCTACTGGCACTTGGGGCAGAGTTAGCAGGCTCAGGGCCTGCCTCCCTGAACCCCCAGTGTGGTGGGGTGGGGTGTTCAGGCATTTGAAAGAGCCTCAGCTGGTGGGAGGGCACTTTGTAAATGATCGTAAGACATTAAGTACATCATTTATCAGAAGAAATGGTGCCGCCTCTGCCTGCGTGCTGAGAAGTCTGTTGGTTTGGTCCCCTGTTTCTCCCAAATGGGACTTAACAGAGCTGCAATTATTTTTAAAATCCTAAATTGGTTTCTTTTCTTTAGGAAAATGGTCCTTGAGTCAATTAATTTCTATCAAGGAGAAGCAGTTAGACATCTGATTGGAAGAACAGTTGAGAGGGAGACAGTTGCTCGCTGAATTCCACTACTATAATCCAATTAAACCAGCATCTATCAAGGTCCCAACATGAGTACGGTTGAGACAGGGAGCTCTAGATCCCCCTGAGTGTGAAGAACCCCTCTGTGCCACATACCCAGCAGGGAGACAGGAGTGAGCCAAGAAGCTGGTACTCAAGGATGGAGACTCTGAGAAAGAGATCTGGGAGAAATTGTCATTGAAGAGAGAATAAGATCTGGGCCATGGATGCCCAGACCTGAGCAGCATGTTCTAGGGAGATAGACTTCCAGTCAAATAAAAGAGCTTAGCCAAATACCAGGGGTTCAACCAGGCATAGTGGCTCACATGTGATTCAGCACTTGATGGGCTGAGACAGGAGACTGCCATGAGTTTGGGGCAGCATGGGATACAGAATGAAACCCTGCCTCAAAGAAAAAAAAAAGACAGAAATCCAAACAAACAAAAAGACCCGAGGGTGTGAAGGTATAAAGAAAGAATGTGTGCTCAGGAAAATGCAGGTAATTGATGTGCAGGGTGTCTTTCACATTGCACAGATTTGTTTGTGAAAATGTGCATCACCAGCCTCATTTCTGCATTTAGTTTTTATAACACACTCATACACATGAAGTGGTTGGTATAGGATTGACATAGCCTGACTCACTTTATTATTATCATCACCACTGTTATTACTATTATGTGTGTATATGATGTATGTAAGTGTGCTTGGGTTTGTATGCAGGTGCACATGCGAGCATATGGAAGTCAAAGGGTAATTTTGCAGAATCATTTCTCTCCTTTCACCTTTACATGTGTTCCATCCAGGGATCAAACTCAGGTTTCCATGCTTGTGCAACAACCCCCTTTACCCACTGAGCTACCTCTCCTCCTCTGACTTTAAAAAGTCACCTTCTGTTTGCTATATATAACCTGCAGAGGAAGGACAAATTCAGAATCTCTTGTGGCTTTCCAAGGACAAAGAGATGGCTGGAGCAATTCTCAGGGCAGAAGGGTGGTGAGAAAGACCAGTTTCCAGCCATAGTTTAGAACTAGAACTTGAGTGTGTTTGCTGAGAAAGAAGTGTTAAGAAAGACAACAAAAATTTGTCAGAGCATCTGGAGCATGCTGCTGTCTTTGACTGAGCTCAGAATGACACACAGGCTTGAGGCACATCACACTGGGCACATACTGGGATGCTGACTAGTCATAGTTTGTCTAACTATGTATGCCTCTGTTAGTTCATGTGTCCACCAGACTCCCCAGCATAATACTCCCCAGCATAATGCTCCCCTGCATAAGGTTCTCTTGCCCTCCCAGCCTCTCCTGCTCACATGCCACATCCTCAGTGACTCCTCTTCCGGTTATTACAGTCAGGCAAGTGAGTTAGCTCCCACAGACTTTCATTCAGTCCTCTCTCACCAACGTCTCAGTTCTCTGAGACCTGTTTGTCTCTCAGAACAAACCTAATATGACAGTGACATGAGGACTGGATCATATGTGGGGGTTAAAAATAAGAACTGCAAAGTCACACAGACGTCAGCTGGAAACCCAGATTTGCTTCGTAATAGCTGTGGCCCTTAGTCAATTTATTATTCTAAAATTTATTGAGTGAGACTCAACTCCCCGGTGTGTAAACTAGGGATTGTCTTTGTTCATTTTGTTCTGCTGTACTAGAGTATCAGAGGCTGGTTAACATAAACAACAGAAATGTGTTCTCTCACTGTTCTGAAGGCGGAAAAGCCAAGACCAAGGTGCTGGTGTCTGGTAATGGCCTTTTTATACACTCACATGGCAGAGGGAAGAAAAGAGAGTGAAGCCCTTCTTATAGTAATGCTAACCATTCATGAGGCCAGAGTCTTACAGGGCCAGAAGGTTCCACTTCCCTACACTTTCACTGGTATAGTTTGGATCCTCAGTGTCCCCTGAAGTCCTTTGTGTTGAAAGCTTGGTTGTCAGCCTGAGAAGTGGTGGAATCTTTAGAAGACTGTAGTGATGAATTTTAACTGTCAACTTGGCACAATCTAGAATCATTTGGGAAGAGTCACCATAGGAGATTGTCTAGATCCTGCCTGTGGGGGACTGTCTTGATTCTGTCAGTTTGTGTGGAAAGACCAAGCCCACTGTCGGTGGCACCATTCCCTAGGCAGGAGATCCTGTGCCAAATAAATATAGAGAGGGAGCCGAACAGTAGCAAGCATGCATGCACTCATTCTGTCTGGCTCTTGACTCTGGATGAGATACGACTGCTTTAAATTACTGCTAGCTTGACTTCCCTTCTATGAACAATTACAACCTGGAATTGGGATCTAAACCAAACCCTGTCTCCCCTGAGTTGCTTTTTGTTGGGGTATTTTACCACAGCAACAGAAATGAAGCTAGGACGGGCCAAGTGGAAGGAAGTCACATCACTGTAGGCTTCCTACAGTGGGGCTACAGGGACCCCAGCCCCTTCCTCACTCTTTTTAATTACTGACCTCTATGGGATGGATGACTTTATGCCAGGTGTGCTTCTTGCCATGATGAGCTGCCTCCCTTGAGTCTCCCAAACAGCATCACCAACAACTATGGATTGAAACTTTTGAAACCATGAGACCAAGTAAACCTTTCTTTTGTTTAGATGTCATACATGTTTTGTCACAGCAATGGAACACTGACCGTTACACAGTTGTGTTGCTGATTAAGTTTCCATATATGAGTTTAGGGGTAAATTCAAACTATAACAGGGCTTATAATAGTAGCTTTTCCCTAAGGTTATCTTATGGAATAAAAGAGCCATACGCCTGACGTGCTTGGTGTAGGATTGATGTGTATCAGCACCCCAGTTAATGCTGATGTGGCTTTTGTCATCATTATCCGTGTCTTGTTTTCATCATCATCCTTATCATCATCTCATTTTCATAATCATCATCACTGTGTTCTTTAGACAGATTTTTGAGGGTCCGGTTGTGGAGGGCAATTGGTTAGAAGCCAGGGAAGAGGCTGCGTAACTGAGCAAGTGAAAATGTGTGGTCAGAGCTAAGACAGGAGGCAGTCAGATGGCAAAAGGGGCTGTTTTTGGGGTGGAAGAATGAGATTGGTAACATTGGTCATAAGTGGCAAGAAAAAAAACAGAAATCTTGAACAATCTAGCAATCTGAAACCTTTGAACAGCCTTGTTCCTTCCTTTGATCAAAGTTGGTGTTGAGATGCCCCTGCTGTGGGCTCCAGAAGGACTGACCTTTCCGCAGTATTTACAGTATGGACCAGCTAAGTCTCGGCCCTCAGAGCACAGGATAGGAGGGAAAGAGGCTACCTCTTTAATCCAGTGAGTTGTTTCCTCAAATACTGTCATTCATAGATGAAGAAACTGCTCTCCAGATCCCAACTTGGGGCCAGTGTGGGCACTGATAGTGCATGTGCCAGTAGCCTGATCTTGTTATGCTACCAAGATACCCCTCAAAAAGGAGTGGCCCTTGGGTTTTCAAGTCCAGGCCTTCTGGCTTGCCATTGACCCTCTAAATGATGTCATGGCCTCTTTCGTCTTCTCCAGACCCCTTCAACAGCTTTTTGCCCCCCCCCCCAGGTGTTACAGCCTTGTTCTCAGCTATCCCTTCTCCAAGTCTCATAAACTTGGGTTTGAAGCCTGAGAAGGGTTTTCTGGAGAAAAAGGAGAGACAGAGGTGGGGGGTCACCGTGCCCACAAATGGACTCTGCGGAGTTACCAGGTGAGGCCATGAGAGCTCCAGAGAGGAAGACCAGGAACTAGCTCTTCCTTCACGGAGAAGAGATCCCTAAATAGAGGTGCAATTAGTGAGCCAGCTCACTTCCCTCAGGACTGAGTCCAGACTGACTGCCTCTATATGCATAGTTGCTAGAAGATGTCCCCACCACGAGCAACCTATGGAGCATGTGACACTGCTCTCCAAGTAGCTACTGTCCTGAGACCTTCCAGAGCTCCTGTCTTCGTGGGGGTATCCACTTTATTCTCTTCAGCTGTCCAAGGACTTAACTTTCAGCAGTAAAAAGCAAGTGTCCCCCATAAGGGCTCTGAACTTAGGGGAGAATGGAGTTCAGTTTAGGGTTAGGGTTAGAACTGGCATTAGGGTTAGAGTTAAGGCTTAGGGTTAGGTTTCAGGGTAGAGCTAGGCCTTAGGGTTAGGCTTAAGCTTAGAGTTGGGGATCAGGGTTAGCACCAGCCTGGCCATTTTCTCTGGGACAGGTTATTTCATGAATGGACTCTGTATTTGTTTGTTACTTTTCTTATTGCTGGTACAAAAGAATCTGCAAAATCAGCTTAAAGGTGGAAGAGTTTGTTTCACTTTTGTGTCAGGGCCGACCTGAAAGAGCTAACCTGAGCCAGGCAGGTTTGCAGGCCATTTAGCTGGTGGGCCAGGCAAGCTACTAGTGGCTTTCTTATTGTCAGCCAGCATGACCCTCACAACACTCCCATGCACTTAGGAGCACTTTGTAGCTTATAATGAACTCCAATAATCATTCTGTCATCTAAAACTTGCAAGAGACCCAGCAAGGAATTAATTAGTAGAGTCAATGCATTCACTCAGTCACAGAGCACTTGTAAGACACAAGCTGGTCCATGGGCTCTTAGTTTAGTATCATTAGCTCAGTCATACTCGGGAACCCTGGATCCAAAGAGGAAGAGGTCTCACCTACCATCCACTGCTAAAACAACACAGAATGGCTTCAACCACTCATGCATTCAACTTTGCTCAGTGTTCTGAGCCACCAGTTGCAAAGTCAGTGTCAGGACTCTGTATTAGGAGCCCACAGTCTCCTGATCCTCTTGGGCCATTGGGTACAGAACCTAAAGGAGTCTGAGAGATGGTACCAGGTGAGTCACAGGAAGTGGGCAGGGATAACTCTGCTTATATTTGCTTTTACTATTAAATCCCCCCTCTTTGATTCATTCCAGAACTGTAGGTGGTCCACATTTGTTCTTCTAAGCCTATGAGTGGCCAGTGGAAAGTGTGACAGACATTACCCCTTTGGCATAGAAGGTATGGTGCTCTGGTAGATAGCAGCAGTGGTTGTGGGTTGCGGCAGAGAAAAAAGATTGGCTTTGAAAAACATCCTAGTCTCCCGTCAGCTTTCATCCTGATTCGAGGACAGGTCTCTGCTGCACACAGAAAAGATTTAGCTCCAAGATACAATAAAACCACATTTAAAAATTCATCCAACTTCGGGGCATCGGAAAGCTGAAGGAAAAGAGAACTTTCTGATAAAGTAACAATAATCCAGTTTAGAAGACAGTTGCCATGGTTACCTCCCAAGTCTCTAGGGCTGTTTTTCATTTGGCAAGAGGTATTAGATATTTTTCCAAGGTGAACTGAATGGACCAAGGTGGCCTGAGGAACATGGTGAGTCCTGGGCTTGGGTCATATGGTCCTGTGACATCTAGAGTCACTGCCCAAATGACAGGCCACCCAGGTAAAGTCTGATGGACCATAGAGAGCACTCTCTACCTGTAAGTCAAAGGACCATGACAAATTGAACTCATATGTCAGTGGTAGTCATTCACGGACCACAGTCAGATGCATCTGAGGGGTTCTGGACAGACAACTGCCAGGTAGATGCTTTCTGTGTTCATTTCCTTAACAATAGCCTCATGAGGGAGGTAATATGTCTGTGTTGCAGATGAAGCAACTGAGACCCAGGACACCTAAGATTTTCAACAAAGCTCACAGAGAAGAGTGGAGTTGGTGTTCTAACCCCACGGCTCATGTGTTGAAGGCTTAGGCCCCCATGTAATGGGGCTCAGAGAGGGGGGTAGGAGAAAATGAATGGATTGCAAGGGATCCGACCTCATCACTGAGGAACTGATTCCCATTGCCTGTGAACTCCCCTGGACATTGCTTCAGTCCCTTCCCATGGGGCAGCTATGTGCTCAGCTGCTCCTGCCTTCGGACCCTGAAGGAAACTGGTCCAGCTCAGTTGTGGATTTGTCCACAAAACAGTGCTCTCGTCTGGGATGATTTTGCACTAACTAAAAAGACAGGTGGCTCTATCTTGAGAGGTTTTGGCTGTTCAGCTAGAGGATGGGATACAGCCACCAGCACCACTCACCAGTGATATCTTCTAGGAGGAAGCCCAGAGGTGATGCTAAGCATTATGTAGGGCATGGGGCAGCTCCCAGCACACAGAGCCACCTGGACCTCGTGTGAGCAGGAGGACCTCCCACTGCAGCAGACATGCTGCCATTCCACACCCCTCCAGCCACTAACCACATGTGGCAAGTGAGCCCCAGAAAGGTGGCCAGTTGTGACTGAAGAACTAAATTTTCAAGTTTACTTCATTATAATTAATTTGATTCTAACCTTAAAGAGCCATATGTGGCTGGCTGATGGCAACTGTGTGGATCAGTTCTGTTCTCAGCAGGCTGCAGAGAGTCTTCCTTAGTTCCTGAGGACAAACCTCACTGCCAACTGCAGGAGTCCCCAGGCAGGGTATGTGCATCTCCCTGAAGGAAAAGCTTCCTACTATACAGTCTCCCTGGTCAGGTAGGCCCTCAGTCCATGCTAGGACAGGAGTTCAGAACCCACCTTCCTCCCAGTGAGCCCTCCCTGGCTTCCAGTAGACCCTTCAGACTGCGCTCCTGAATTTCAGATACAAAGAAGAAGTCAAGGTCATGATTTTCTTCCTCTCAAGAGGCCTCGAACTTGCCCCTTTCCTCCCAGAAACCAGCTCTACTCTACAGAGAGGTATGGCTGGGAAAACCTTTTGTCCTTCCTTCGGGGATAACAAACTGTCTCCTTCCCTCTTTTAGGAGTTTTTCTCAGAAGGAGGAAATCTGCCCCAATGATAACTTAATGTCCCCCTATAGGTAGAGGTTGTGACAACTCCAGGCAGCAGGCTCTCTGGCTTAAACACAACCAGTCCAAGATTGAGTCCTACGTGGCCAGGCAGACACCTTAGACAGAAGGAAAGCTGATGAGGCTTGAATGAAAAGTATAGCAGGAGCAGGAAGTGGATGCACAGAATAGAGATTTGTTCAGGAACGTGAGATGGGTGAAGGAAGAGAAACCATCTTGATGAAAGGATCATGAGGTTTATCATATTCTTCCTATTTCATAAATGAATACGGTGAGCTCAGATGGGTTAAGCCACTTACCCAAAGCAACACAGCAAGTTTATGATAGAATTAGCATTTGAAACTGAGTCTACCAAGCTCCAAGCCCTACCATCTTAAATCTGAGGTGTCAATAAGGGGATGTGTGTCACTGGACTGGCAAGGGTGTCACAGAGCTCTCGGTAGGTCATTTGTTCAAGAAAAGCTCCCTGATTTTCTGGAGGCCAGGGCAACTAAGATATACGACCACAGCATCCCTTTGGCACCAAGGCAGAGATGAGACAGAGTGGCTCCCTCCCAGTTCTGCTTGGGAAGCCAGCTGTGCCTCTAATTGGCTTCAGGGATAAAGATGTGGTTGGGGGATGGCTATTTATTTCACAGTGGGAAACATACATCCTGATTTGCGTGATCAAAATCTAGTCTGGCACTCTGGGGTGCTGCTGGGGGGAGGTTGGGAGCTGGCAGGGACGGGCACTGGGCTGGGGAGCTGCTCAGCTTTGAAGTGTTTGCAGAGCCTCCTAATTAAAGGACAGGCCCACAAGGAAGCAAGCTGAGTAATGTAGGGAATTGGAATCTGGATGGCTGCGAATCTCCATGTTGAAATTAATCCTTTTTCTGGCTCTAAGAGGATGTTCTCTGGTCTCGTCTTCTATGCATGTGGCTTTACAGCTATTATCCAATTATGCCTCTTTAGAGCTTAAATGTATGTTCTAGAGAAAACAAGGGTGACAAATGTGTGGCAAGTGTCTACCAACTACTATTCTGTGCCCTTGACAGACATCACTAATCAATCAAAGCACCATTTTCTAAAGAGGCTACTAGAAGTTTTGAAATGTTGTGTAGAGTTGAACTCCAGATGTGGTCTATGAGCTTTGAAGGAACAGCCTAGAGGACAGGTAGAATCCCACCCTCTTTCTGAGTGTGTGTGTGTGTGTGTGTGTGTGTGTGTGTGTGTGTGTGTGTTGCTTATGTGTATGTATTCATATTTTCCTGCATGTAGGCACATGTATGTATGGGGTTACATGTACACATGTAAGCACATATATGTGGGGGGCTGAGATTGATGCCAGCAATCAGCCTCAATCTCACTTCCATATTCCTTGAGGAGGGTCTCTCAACCAAACCCAGAGCTCACCAATGTGATTAGTCTAGATAGCTAGCTTGCTCTGGGCCCTCCTTCTGAGGCTGGAATTACAGGTGAGCCACCGTGACCACTAGGCATTTACATGGGTTCTGGGAATTTGAACCTTGGCAAGTGCTTTAATCACTGAGCACCCGAGGGCAGGAAGATCTTATTTAAAGTAGGCTCATTAGGCCAAAGCCATTGTTGTCATAACCTTTATGATACTAGGATGGTAAGAGTGGGTGAGCTCACAGCCCGGGGATCAGAGGGCCTCCAGTTCACTGTGTTCTTCCAGCTGTCTCCTGTGCACTTTCTATTCTCTATTCTCAGCTAAGTGATGGATCAAGCCTTTCACTGAACACCTACAGGGATGGAAACTCACTCCCTTAACAGGTAGCTCATACCCCCTGGGGCCAGCTCCCAATAGTATAAGCTCTGGAATGAGCTGGTCCTGAGTGTTCATCCTGGCTCATCCTCTCATAACTGACCCTGAGCAAAGCACATCTGCTCTTTCCTATCAATTGGGTGGGGTTAGGGGTGGGGGTTAGGGGTGGGGGTTAGGGGTGGGGGTTAGGGGTGGGGGTCATGTCCTTGACAGGCAGGAATGAAACACAACTGAACGGATAATCAAGAACTCACCAAATGCCTCATTTATGGCTTGTGTGAAGAGCATATAGGTTTCAATTTTTAAATTAGAGTGGCAAAATTTGCCTTGCTGAATACAGCTCCGTGGGCTACTTGGGGATTTCAGAATATGTCTTTTTCCTCCTTCCCATGACAGTCTGGCAGACGTTTAAGACATACTCGAAGACAGAGCATCATATCTTTTCCAGTTCCTTCAACATTTCCAGAAATCTGTACACTGCCATGTCTGCACTGTCTCTCAACCTGTGGACCCAGTTCTTGGGGGAGCCGTGGCCACATCTGGACTGGCAGGACTGCAGACACCCACACCTCTCACTGCAGACACCTGCGTTCTTTCACCTGTACATTTGAATATTTGTTTCATTCACTTAACAAATAATTCTCAGTATTTGGGCATTTTGCTTCCATTTCTGCTATTCAGGTCATAATCCTAAAGAGGCCCATGACCTCCCAAAATTGTGTCACCAGCTGGGGACTGAGTGGCCCAAACAGAAACCTGTGGGTGACATTTCTTATTCAAACCATATGCGATTAGTACTTCCTACAGTGTTGTTTTTTTGTTTTGTTTTTGGTTATTTTTTGATTGTTTTGTTTTACCTTGAAAAATTATTAAAACGTTCCAGGTGAAAAAGCAAAAGAAAACCAAGAAAATAAACCAACAGAACAAACCGCACATGTTAAAGTCCCTAGGGAATGGAAGGCAGTATACACTGAAAGTCCAGAGTCAGAAGAGGGGGCCGTCACCGTAATGGGAACTTATCGAGAGGAACAGGGGAGAGGGGAGCCTGGAAACGAAGGTAGAGCTGGAGAAAGCAGATGGTCCCAAGAAGGGAGCTGATGCAACCAGACTTTATTCTAGAAGGATTATTGTTCTAGATGAAGATTGGACTCCGAAGTGGAAAAAAACAGAAGCTAATGCGGTGGGTTTTGCTGTTTCCTGGGGGGGGGGGGGAGAGAGAGAGAGAGAGAGAGAGAGAGAGAGAGAGAGAGAGAGAGAGAGAGAATGGACCAGTGTCAATTGTACGCTACAGAGAGTATGTATCATATCGGAAGTTTGTTTAGAAAGCAAATTTGAAGTCAACAGGACTCAGTGGTGACTGTTTCTATATGTGACCTGAATAAGAAAGAGGAAAGAATGATGCCCTAGCACATGGTTAGGATGATTGGGTGATAGTTGGAAACTCCTGGCCCCAGGAACCGTCTCCCTCTCTCTCCCTCTCCCTCTCCCTCTACCTCTCCCCCTCCCCCTCCCCTCTCCCTCCCCTCCCCTTCTCCCTCTCCCTCTCCCTCCCTCCCTTCCTCCCTCCCCCCCCTCTCAAGAATGACAGCATGTTCTCTGCTGAGCTCTGCTACTCTACCAGACTCAGTCTAACCACAAAAGACAAAAGCTGAGTCTGGAACGATGGCTCAGTCATTAAGATACCTGCTGCACTAGCATTAGGACCTGAGTTTGGATCCCGAGCACCTACAGAGAAGGCTGGATGTGGCAGTGTGCACCTGCAATCTTAGTGTTGGGAGGTGGAGACAAAAGGATCCCCGGTACTTACTGCATCCAGAGTAGCCCTATCAGTGAGCCCTGGGTTCCATGCAAGACATAGCTCAAACAATGAGGAGGTAAGCAATGAGCAAAGACATCTAATGTGAGCTGTTATCCTCCATGCCCCTGCACACATACAGGCATGTATGCCCTCATATGTGCATACCCATGAACACACACACACTGAAAACAAAAAAAAAAAGAACAATAGCTATTCTCAACTTCTCCCGGTTACAGTCTCACTCAGCCATGACCCTCCCTCCATGTGGGAAGCTTGCTGCAATCTGGCACATCCCTGCAATGGTGGGGATGTCTGCCAGGTTCAGGGCTTAGTGCTAGCAACACAGTTGTCGGACAGGCATGATGCCACATTCTCCACCTGGTCTCTAGCAGTCATAGCCTGACATTTTGGCCTCCATTTTCACTTTTCCATTTTACTTCCCAGTTTGTTCAAAACCCAGAACAGGGCCTATGGCACAGTTGATTAAGGATTTGCCCACAGTTTCCAAAGCTTTGGTGAGCTAAGGGATATACAGCAAAACCGGAATTTAAGAAGACAAATCTGAGCCTGGAAAGCTATGAAAAGAGCCTGCGGCTGTGATGTCTACATGTTTGTCAGCCTCTCATTGCTATAACAAAATATCTGCGATGATCAGCTTAAAAAGAAGAAAACGTTTGTCTTGGCTCATGGTTTCTGAGCTTTCATAGATGCTATTGCTTTCTGGCCTGTGACAAGCCAGTGCAGGATGGAGGGAATACGTGGTGGAACAAGTTGCTCATGCCATGGTGGTCAAGAAGCAGAAATAGGAGGATGGGGGGTCCCCTCCGCTTCAAGGGCACACTCCAGCATGACCAGAAGACCTCCTGCCATGGCCAACATCTTAAAGGCTTTGTCACCTCCCAGTGGTGGCAAAGGCCGAAGATGAAGCCTGTGGTGAACACGTGGGTCTTTGAGGACATTTAAAATTCAACTACAGCACCTGAAAAGCATGTTGACCTTGGTTTCTAAACGTTTGAATTAGACCAGTTGTGCTTTGCAGTTTTGTGATATTCTTTAATGGTTCTTGCATCAAAGACAGAAAGGTTGTGACTTAAGTCATGTGATATGTTGATTTTAGAAGGTATTTATACCTTTTGACCTTTGCTGCAAAAACATGGGGACTCTGAGCGGCCCACCTCAACAAATCACATCCTTATGTGGGGAGCTTGTGTCCAAACAAGTTGAATGACAAGCAAAGACAGAGGTCTATATATCTTGCACTATTGCACTGTGGCAGGCTGTAGGACCTCACTTGGGTGTGCCCACTGCCTTCCGCTAGCTTACACCTGAGAGGACGAAGAGACAGAGAGGGACCAGAGAGGGCCTTAGAAAAGCCTTTCACATGGAAAGCAGGAGAGGGGAGAAGGCATTTCCTTCTAGCCCATTCTTGATGCCATGGGACTCGGTAAGAGGGGCATGAAGCTGCTTCTGGAAGCAGCGATGATCCTACGTTTCAAATGCCACATCTGGATGGATTAGTCCAAGGAATCCTATCCATGCATGCCATTCTCTCCTTTTTGCATAGGCACCTGTCCTGTTCTGCAAAGAAGCCAGGGAAGAGCAGATAGTCCTGGAGACTCCCTGAGCACCAGTGCCATGAGCTCAGAGACCATACCAGGGGAGCAGGGTCTCTGCTATTAGCTTCGGTCTCAGGGTACACAGTCCAGCTGCATTTCTAGTCTCTCCCAATGTGTTCCAGAGTGCCAATTAACTGTGGTTCTGCTGGGATTGCATTTCTAGTATTCCTGGACCTCTGACCCCAGTGAATTTAATTCTGCTCCTTTAATAATTTCTGAGAGTATAGTTTCTGTTGAGTGAGCAGGTTCCCTCCTGTGGAAATCAACTTAAATTCTGAAGCAGCACACTGCATATTCAGAGAGACTGGGCCCAGATTTGATTTTTAGGGTTGGCACTAAAGGTCAGCAAGAGTCTCTTTGCAGGGGGCTGAGGAGCCAGGTAAAGTCCTCCAGTGTCCCTTTGGTGACCTGCTGCCTCAGAGGGTTTTGATTCCAGCACAGCCACATTTACTGGGTTCCACAAGGAGCACAATAGCTAGCTCACATTATGTTCCAGGTTGGAAGGTAAGCCCTCCTCCATAGTTCGTGCCCTCCCGTATTCAAGGACAATTTGTAGGCTAGGCAAGGCCTGGATACTGTAAGAGGCAAAGATGAGGGTTCCAGGCCCTCTAAGCAAAGGTGGACTGGGGGTGGGGGGGTGAGCAGCAGGTGTAGAGGAGTTGGCAGGCCAGGGTGCAACAATCGCCTATTGTTGATGAGACCTAAGCCAGAGGGACCCTTTAGGCCTTCTCAGGAGACTGAATCAGGGACAATCCATCTTTGCAGCACCTAGAATCAGAAGGAGAAATCAGAAGGCTGTGAAGAAGAAACTGCTAAGAGGGACAGGGACAAAAAGAGGAGGCCGAGGAGCAGAGGATGGGAGAGAAGAGGGTGGCAAAGGAGGGGGAAAGGAGAGAGGAAAAAGATTGGGTGCAAGAACCAACGCCCAAATAATATCAGAAGTAAGAGGGACATCCTGCGCTTCTGGAGGCTTCCAGCTTTTCATTTCAGGGCTCGCTGGGGCCAGACAATGCTCTCACCCCGTGTTCTAGGAGACACCCTTCTTCCAGCAGCCTCTCTCTTCATCCAAGCCTGAGCAGGCTCTGGCACTTGCAAACGAAAGTGACCTTAAGCTCTCCTGACAGACAGTTGTGACACACCAGTGTAACTGTAGTACTGACAGGAAGGAGGCTGGGGCGCACAGGCCGGCGCCAGCTACCTGGAAGGGAAGGAGTCCAGACAGCTAAGAAAGGCCTCACTAAGGGTTGGTATGAAATCAGTCCTGAAGGGATGGCACCAGTGCCAGACGGTGTCAACCAGTCGTCCCGTGCCGCACACTTCCACGTGCTCCCACATCTGTCCCTCAGACTTTGCAGCAACTTAGGAGGTAGGGACAGGATGTCAGTATTTTCCAGATGAATTTTTTTGATTATCCATGCTGAAGTCAATGTTCTGGCCTCTGATGTCATTCAGGCCCTGGGCTGTCCGTCCACTTCTGTCCTGTCCACTGTCCCCTTCCCATAGTCTGTTGTGTGAACTAGGAACGGTAGGCCTGGGCTTTGCATATACGAATAGTGGAAGATGGGGGCAGGGTGTGATGTGTGTGTGTGTGTGTGTGTGTGTGTGTGTGTGTGTGTGTGTGTGTGTAGAACCCTGAAGCCAGCCATGGGCAGATATGTAATAGGCAGAATCCAGTGCAGATCGAGAATGTAAGACCTCGCTCACCAACCAGTGAAAATTTCAAGATGGAAACAGCAAGTCAAGAAATTAGCTGTGGGCCTCCTGGTGCCAGGCCCCATGAATCCACCCAGGTCTCACACCCATGCAGACAGGCAGGGGTTTGGATGGAGCACTTTCACCACCGCCTCTTCTTGTCTGGGACTCCGAGGGACCGTAGTGAGGAGGGAAATCTAACGTAAGGGAGGCTGGGACTTTTTCCACGGGGCTCAGTGTCTTGGATTTAGTCTCTTAGGGATGGGCAGCCTGGGGATCCTGTCTTGACTTATACTTCCAGGTAGCAAATCACCACTTTTGTAAGTGCTAGGAGGAGGGGACAGCGGCCATCACCCATCCTCCAGGGAATTCCAATAGGAAGTGTCTTCACATGGCCCGCTTGGCACTACCTTACCCCTGGAGAATATCTGGCCAAGAAAGTTCAGAGGCCACAGTGGGGAAAATCCTCATTTAGGGAATGTTGAATCCATTAACACCCTGTTTTTTTTTTTTTTTTTTAAGTGTCTCAGCTGGAGGAAAATATTTAAATAGAAGTCATTAGCGAGCACATTTTTGAAGCCAACAGTGCCTAATAAGTCAAAATTGCTTTCCCTAAAAATGAAACCTATTGAAGATTTTTCAAGCTTCCCCCCCCCCTTTCTGAAGTGCTCAATTAGGGTGAAAAAAATAATCCATAGTGCCTGCCTGGATTGAAGCTGCTGAGAAGCCAGAGTGCTTTCTGGTTAGGCGCCATCCAACCACAGCGAATACAAATCGGGCCTCGCAGGTAATTTATGTCAGGGGCAGGAGTTTGGAAGTGGGTCTGCTTGAAGTTAAAAGCATCGTAAATAAGCTGGGTTGGGAGACAGAGATGTGCTGGCTGTGAAGGGCATTAGAGTGGTCTGTGGCTGCCCCCACAGGAGGCTCAGAGCCTACTCCCCCAGGATCTTAAAGGCTGGGAGATGGCAGCACCTGTCTCTGCTGTGTTCTGGGGGAGAGTGAGCTTCCAGGAGGAACAGAAGCCAGGCCATTTCCCATGCCATGGCAGGGGCAGAGCCATCATTAGGTTTTGCTTCCTCCCTGCTTATAGTGCCCACTAGTGTCTCAACTAGGTGCTGTGGTTGCCTCCAGCCTGAGGGCCAGGACTTGAGCTGAGGAGGGAAAGACTAGAACCAGAGGACCAACCAAGACACTGTAGCAAGAAAATGTCATGTACTATTGAAATGCCATTGTACTATTGAAAATAAGCACCCAAGCAAAGGAGCATGTACATGCATGTGTGCATGCATGTGTGTAAGCCTGTGGGGTACATGTGCTCATGTACTTTTATATACCATGCACTTGTGTGCGTGTGTGTGTATGTGTGTGTGTGTGTGTGTGTGTGTGCATAAGTTTGTGTGTGCCTATTCAACCACCAAATCAGCTTCAGCATGCATATGCATATTGTTTGTATGTGCATCTGTGCACAGGCCTGTATGCATATAAATTTTATGCATGCATGTGTATGTGTGATATGGCATTCCTGTGTACCCATGTCTATATACGCTCAGATCTATGTACGACAGATTGTGAATCTCAATCCAGTCTAAGGTTTCAACAAATTTAATGTAGGGCTGTGAGTCATGTCTTGGGTAAAGGTGGAAAAAACATTAGGGGTGGGTTGGCCTGTACCAGGAAGGGACTGTTGTAAATGCCTGCATATGAGATGAAATTCTTTTTCTCCAGTATCTCCCTCTGGAACATTGCCTTCCCAGGTCTGTCATGTAACAAGCAAGGCTCTGTCTAGACGGTTTCAGAAAGGGACACAGTGCTGTTTGGAGATAGATGCTGCAGCCCGAAAACCTCTCAATCTGTCAGTGAAAATAAAAGGCAACAAAGACATCGAACACAGATGGAGTAATTCATTATTCCCGGGAGTCTGACCCAGTAATTGTTGGATGTTATTATAAGCAAGCTCTGTAAAGGTTATCTTTAAAAAAACAATGAAGAGTTATTTATTCCTAGGAGACTGGTCCTCAAGATGGGTAAAAGGGTACTTGGGGCTTGCCACGGAGAAGCCAGATGTCTTTATGGACAATAAAAGATGGTTCTGATGGGGCTTTTTTAAAAAAAGGAGTTCTGAAGATAGGAGGCTCTGCCTGTATGGCAGGTGGGGGTGGGGGTCCAGGAAACAGCTGAGCCTGGTGGAGGAGAGTGTGGCAGGAACAGGTGAGGGGACAGGGACAGAGCAGAGACTTACACCAAGGTCTTGCTGGTCTCAGGAGGATCCTTTGGGGATGCAGTGTCTCTGAAGTGCCCTATTCACTAGGAGCAGTTCCATCTGCCTGCAAATCGGGGTGACAGAGTCTTAGTGACTCCTGGCACTTTCTGTCACTTCTCATTTCCCTGTTCCTTGCAGGGCAGATGGAACTGGGTGGAGGCTAGCCAGAGAGCCTGACCTACACCTGAGCCCTGTCATTCCTCAGGTATGAGTGACCATTTGGAGCCCTGTGTTTTGTCACTGGGATGTTGAAACTGCTTCTAACCCAGGGGACCCTCAAGGGAGAAAGCAGGTGCCTCAGATAGTAGTCCCAAACTCAGCCTGAGACAGTGAGAATCACCCTCATCTAAGAACCAAAGATATTTCTCCATGTGCCCCACATTGGTTGTCATAGCAATAGTCAGGCTGGTCCCAGGAATGATGGTCAGGACCTACCATCCTTCCTTTCTCCAGATTGTGGCTCCTGTCCACTGGCAAAAGGCTTGCTGAAGCTCTGGACTCCAGGAGAAAGGCTAATCCCCTAGCATTTTCTAATCTGTCTCCAGACTACCCTTGTTCTTTCCTGAGAACACAAGAGTTTTTCCCACTTTAGACTTACCTGAACCACACCGTCTCATCAGTCTACAGTGTTCATAGATCAGGGAGATGTCTCAGGAGTAAGGACTCTTGCCACCAAGCTTGAAGACTAGACTTCAATCCCCAGGCCCCATGTGGTAGAAAGAGAATTGACTCCTACAAATTGTCTTCTGACTTACACACTTACACATTTCACACACACCACACACACACACACACACACACAGAGAGAGAGAGAGAGAGAGAGAGAGAGAGAGAGAGAGAGATTATGCCTACATACGTACACAATACAAATGCAAAAAAAAAAAAAAATAAGAACTGTTTTCCATACAATTTTCATTTTGAATGTTCTCAAAATCTGATTTTCCTTTAAAATGCATTTCTTTCTCTCCTGGGATGCCCAGGCCAATGAAAGCAAGGTCAGAAGGCTCTTTTGAATTACAGACACCTTCTATGTCCACAGGTCCCTTGCCTGCTGCCAGCTCTTGCCCACTACCCATCAGTTCTGTACCCAGGAGGTGCTCAAATCTCACAGCAGCACAAGTAACCCATCTCTGCCTCACATATAATCCTGTGTGGGCAGGAATAGAGAGAAAGGTGATCTATGCAGCACCAGTCATGGACAGACATGCCTTCTTCCCTATGCTGATGTGCTCTAGTTTCCAAGGGAGCAATGTAGTGAACTCTGGTATCTGGGAAGGCATGTCTAAAGTCAGAACCAGGTGTTGACCAGTAGATTTCCAAATGAAAATAGAGCTATGGAGTATGACAAGATGTTCGCGAGAATAAAAATAAGAAAAGTCACTAATGTAAGGCAGGAGGTACAGTGAGTGCCAAGGTCCCACCCAGCCTCCTCCCCTGTAATCATCATGCTCCTCATCATTCAGGTGAGGAGACAGAGCTTCTAAGTCAGTGGTTCTCAGCCTTCCTAAAGCTGCGACCCTTTAATACAGTTCATGTTGTGATGATCCCCAACCATAAAAATTATTTTCGTTGCTACTTCATAACTGTATTTTTGCTATTGTTATGAATCAGAATGTAAATATCTGTGTTTTTTGGATCATCTTAGGTGACCACTATGAAAGGGTTGTTGGACCCCAAGGGGGTGTGAACCACAGGTTGAGAGCCACTGCTCTAGGAGAAGGGACTTGCAGAGGATACACAATAATGTGGTCCTGGAGTAGCAGTCCCCCGGCCTGCTGTACCCCCAAGATTGCTGTTTGAGTTGGCTCCTCTCCATTCATTCTTAGGGCCATTCCCCTTTGTTCTTGACAAAATCAGGGAGAGTGCGGAGGAGACAGCGGGAAAATGGAGGGGCAGGCTCTTCTCTTAGGCAAGCATCTTTATGTCCAGCTGTGGGGTAGCTTCTGCTTGCCTGCAGTCAGGCACCTGCTGGACAGGAAGAAGGGACTGCATGCATGTCTTCCTTCTGCAGCTCCTCTCTCCTTATCCCCAGAGGGCATCTCGATCTGGCTCAGTGACCTCTAAGTGACCAGTAGCTCCCTGTTTCAGGTCCCCTGTGTTCTGACAGTGACATTGCCATGTCCCTGGTTAGTAGCATGAGTTGTCCCTTTCCCTTAAAGTTCTTTCCCAATCTGAGAAACTGGTCGGGGGGCGGGGGTGGGGGGAGGAATGTGTTTGTGTTGTCTGGAAGCTAACTACACAGGGAATGCACCTGAGGTGTCTCTGAAGTTGTCACTACTGTCCCTGTGCCCCAGGGGTAGTGGGACTGGGAGTAAGTAGGGTGGGTCAACATGGCTACTAAGGTTGAGCACATGGGGAAGGGATCCTTTGGATCCAAATACACCAAAGCTCTATCCCCAGCATTTCTGCTTTCTAGATATATGGTCTTGGCTTAGTCACTTAGTCCCTGGCCCCCCAACCACAATTTTCTCATTTGAGAAGGAGAGCTCAAACAGTATGTATTGCACAAAGCTTTGAGGAAGGTGAAATAAAATGACATGAAAACACCTCTCATCTCTCATAGGACCCATCAACCCACAGAGCCTTCCCAAGTGCTAACACATCTCCTCCTGCCTTCTTGGCTGAGGAGAAATCAGTATTTTCTGGACAGTAAAGACCAGCACCAGCTACAATAACACACACACACACACACACACACACACACACACACACACGTGCACCCATATGCACACCCACATACATTCATATACACAGGTACACAAATGCTTGCACATGCACACATATGCACATACACACATACACCCACACATACATGCACACGAAAGCACACCTGCACACATATGCACATATACATACATGTACATACCACACACACACATACACACACAAATACACATGCACATCACACATTAACACACACATGCACATGAAAGCACACACACACACACACACACACACACACATGCTCAGACACACATACACCCACACCCGCATACACATACACACCACACATACACACACATGCACACTGAATACATACACCCTGGCTTTGACGCCTGGGTCTCTCTCATCTTGGTTTTTAGCTTGAGCTTTATAAAACTATGGAAACCCTGACAGAGAGGCAGAGATTTAATTGCAGGTGTAGGATCTTGGAGGGATTATATATAGGACGGAAGAAGAAATTTGTCCTGGGACCCTGAGAGATGAAAAGCTCAGAGATCAAGACAGTACAGAAATGGGATCCCAGGCAGAAGGAATAAGGGGTTAAAGTGTGGAAAATGGATAGCATGCATCATGAGCCTAACCCCAGAGTGAGCTTCTTCTGTACACAGCAACAACACCACAAAAGGATGTGAGAATTGTCACGTCTCTACCCATGCTGGACAGTAGCACCGTGGAGAAGGTCTGAGAAGTTGGAGCCATCCAATGGGATTTAGGTATGTGGATGAATGACAATTTTTAAATGAGATGAGCAAAAGAGAAGGAAATGTGGAAAGTTGGGCCACTGGAGGATGTTAGAACCATGAGTCAAAGGAAGGTGTCCAGGGGACAGAAAAGGCCCAGGGACAGGACAGAGAGGATTGCTGCCAGGTTAGGGATGAGGGGTATTAAGATCCAGCCAGCCAGCCAGAAGAGACCTTGGGTAGACAGCTGTGGCTGAGGGTAGAGGTCAAAGTGGAGGAAAGAGTAGGTCTAGTGGAGAGGAGACAACAGAGAAGAGGACTGGGGGCAGAACTTTCAGGATCCTCCTTATGGATGAGAAAGAGAAGAGAAACCTATGGATGAGACAGGGAACACATTGGGAGTGGAGGACACTGGAACCTCATGTGGCTGCAGAGTGAGAAATGAACCCACTGTTGAGTATGGGAAGGGATGGGGAAGCCATCCTGAGACCAGCATCAGGAAGTGGCTAGCCTCTGGGAGAAGAAGGGAGCAATTTCTGTCACAGCTGATTAGATGTTTGAGAAGTGGGGAGAGCGCCTCCTCACTGGTCGACTGGGGGAAGTCTTCCATAGGGAGGAGACTTAAGGAAGGAGTATGTGAGGGGGAAGGCTGGCGATACAGGTGGGTGAACAGGAGAAGGAAGAGCCACGGTCGCTGAGGAAATGGATAGATCTGTCCATGGGGAGTGAAGGGTCAGAGCTGGACGAGGAAGCTGAGAAGAGCTTCTCTTTTTCTCAAAAGGCCCCGCGAGCACCTCTGGGTCACCTAGGATGCAGACCACCCAGGGAAAGAATGAGTAGCCCCACCTGTGCCCTAGAGACACTGGGGATGCAGGAGGCATGGGGAATAAAGAAGTGATCCTTGTACCATCGGTGTGTTTCTAGATATCTGCCAGTGGCACACTCAGAACTTACCTCCAGAATATTACTTCATCCTCTAGCCATCTGCTAGCCCTAATTCTGTTAGAACCTCTTCCCAAGGGAGCATCTCTTCCTTGCCTTTCCTCAAGACACTGCCCAGCTCTCCCTTCCTAAACAGTGGGCCTTATGTCCTGGGAGACAGTGTCTAGAGACACATGATGCCATGAGTTTCAACAGCCACTCTAGTTTGAGATGATCAGGGATTTGAAATGAGATTGAGGGATATTCTGCCTAGACAGTGATCTTGAGATTATCAAGGTCATCTAAAGCCCAGGCACCATTAGAAACCATCACAGCCCAGAGGACACTGGGCAGACAAGACAATTCAATGGACTCTGCAATCCTGCATGGCACCCTGGGGCAGAGAAAGGATGTTAATGGGGAAACTGGTGAGATCCAAATTAAGTCTGGAGTTTAGCTACCAACCATGTGCCAATGTCAGCCAAGGTCTTAGTTCTGACAAAAGTATTGTAGAAATATAAGATGCTGGCCATGGGGGAAAAATGTATGCAGGTAGAGGAGAACCCCATTCTCTTTGAAACTTGACTGTGAGCGTTAACTTATTCTAAAATGAAAGTGGTTTTTTTTATATTGGTGCTATATGCATGAAGTATGCCAGTAGCTTAATTTAGATCATTTGCAAGTTCATGACCTTTGGTGACAGACTTACAGGAAAATTTATAAAAGTGGGGCGAAGCTGAGCTGCTGCTTCTTTCAGGCATCAGTGTCTGGTTGGTGAGGACCAGATAGGGAGTGAGAGTAAAGCAGAGTGGAGGAGCTTCCACATCCTCTTATACTGTGGCTTGCTTGCTAGCCTCACACCTTCCAGCTGACAGCCGACACCATGGATTTCATGCCCATACAGGCATGGTGAGGTTCTTCATGGCTTTCTATTCCTCTGAATCACCCAGTTGCTGCCTTTGCACCAATAAAAGGTGAAACCAGACAGCTATAACCCCCATCCAAGGACCCTCGTTCCAGTGTATGCCATGCTGTTTGGCTCAATGCCAGGACTGGGTGTCAGAGTTAGATCATCAGATATATTGTTCATTACTTCTGCGATCTTCTAGAAGCACAACCTGGACATCAAATGTTCTCCCATTTTGCAGCCTGGGCCGAGATGCTGTAGTGTGCCCCCCCCCCATGGCAGAATTTCCTTCCAAATCAGCGATTCCTCACTAACCCCACCTCTGCTTGTCAACCAAGGTGATGTGACATTCTAGACCCATGGTCATTTCAGAAATGTTCACAGCATCTTCATCAGAACAGATTCCATCTCCAGAAACTGCTTTGTTCATCATGAGACTGAGGCAATTCTGCCCCATCCTCCAAATCCATGCCAAGTTCTTGTTGCCTGGCTCTGGCTTTTCCCACCACAGCCATAGCTACTGATGTCTTGAACTCCTCCATGAGGTGCAGATCAGCTTCTTCCAAACTCCAGCTAATGCTACTATTCTGATCTCTTCTGTGAATCATTAACATTCTCAGTGGGATCTAGAATGGCTAATCCTTTCTAGAAGGTTCCCAGTTGACTTTCGCAGATCCATCGAAGGCAACAGTAGCTAGAACAGTCGTAGCCTCAGAAAAAAATATTCTTAAATAGTAAGACAAAGTTGAAATTGCTCCTAGATCTATGAGCTGCAGATATTGCATTAGTGGGTATGAAATTAAAACTAAACTAAATGGAAACATTACCTCTGAGGGAAGTGATGTGCTTTCCTCGGCTAGATGAGAGAGTTTGCACCAGGCGTCACAGCCACAGCCAAGAGGTCTTGCCACTGAAACACATCTTTTGCACTGTGTCCTTTTGCCACCTCTGGATTCCTGCAACTTTCGGGTGTTTCTGGCCCATGTCTGGGGAGTCCAGCTTCTCCCATCCAGACCAGCACCCAGGGAGGCTGTCTGGTCCCAGGCAGTCACAGGCTTGCTGCCCTGGTCCACACCCCCACAGCCCTGTGTTCTGCAGTTCCAGCACAGCAGGGGGTGCAATTACCATCTGTGTAGCTGGCATCTTCACAGACGCACATTTAAGTCACTGCAGTACTCACAGGAGAAAGCAAATAAGCACGCACAGCCCAGCGAAGTGCCGAACCCAGCCCCAGTCTCACTGTGCACACAGACATGAAGTGTTCGTGGCACCATGCAAAAAAAGCTCAGAAGGAGAAAGGCAACTGTGTGTTCTCTTTGGAGATGTTGTTAAAGATTTTCCCTATCCTTCAAGGTCACATCCTCAGGAAAGGTACAAGAGTGAAAGGCAGCCTTCACAGGCTACTTGGGGATGGTCAAGTCCCTGTGACCCTGAAGTCCAGGACAGTGGAGCAACAGCTGCGTGGGTAAAGAGGGCAACACTCAGACACAGGTGGTCAAAATGTGGTTGGCTTTCTTATTTTGGCACAGCCTCCTCCCCATCAGGTGGATACCATAGACTGAGCCATCCCCTTTCCTCCAGGGTCCCCCTGGTGGCTGGTTGACTCTGGTAGCCAATCATAAGATGGCTGGGGACTAATAGAGATACTTGAACAAGAACAAGAGTAAGCAGTGTCTTGAGTTCTTCAGAAGAAACACAGCATCCATTAGAGACTGACACTGACCTACCTGGGTTCATGGAAAATGTCATGTTAGACACATTGCACCTTAGAAATTGATTATGCTTAAGCCAGGCATGGTGGCTTATCTTGTTGCCAAGACAAAATATCCAACTAAAGCAACTCACAGAAGAAGGGGTTTATTTTGGCTCACCGTGAGAGCACAGTTCTTCACTGTGGAGAAGCCCTGGCAGCCGGAACCCACCCGAGGCAGATGCATACATTGTATCTACTTTAGGCAGCCTAGAATACTGAATACAGTGCTTAGATCTCTTACTCCTTTCTTTACACACGTTCTAGCTGTTAGAATGATATCACCCATACTCAGTATGTGTCTTCTCATCTCAATTAACATAATCTTAATAATTCTTCACAGCCAGGTGCAGAGACTAACATAATCTAGGTAATTCCTCACAGGTATGCCCAGAGATTTGTCTCTTAGGTGATTCTGGAACTTACCAAATTTAGTGTTAATCATCAAACTGGTTCACACCTGTAACCTTAGCACAGTGGTTCACAGCCTTCCTAATGCTGTGACCCTTTAATACAGTTCCTCATGTTGTGGTGACCCCCCCAACATAAAATTATTTGTTACTATTTCATAACTGTAATTTTGCTACTGTTGTGACTGCTATGAACTGTACTGTAAATATCTGATATGCAGGATCACTGATATGCAACTCCTGTGAAAGGGTTGTTTGACACCCACAGGTTGAGAACCACCACCTCAGCACTTGGGAGGCTGAGGCAAGAAGATTGCTAGTAAGTTCAAGTCTATCTTGGGTTATAGAGTGAGCTCCCAGCTAGTCTGGCATATGAAGTAAAGCTGTTTCAAAAGCCAAGTGAATGAATAAGTGAATTAATAAATAAAAGTTAATGAATATTGACTGACCATGCAAATGTACCAAGGATTATGTGTGGAATAGCTCTTTATGAGAAAAATCCCCTTCGCTATCTGGGGGCTCAAGTTCTACCTGTGTGGCCTGTGAAGGTTAAGAAAAGGACGATGAACCAGCAAAGACACACGGTGAAGGTAGTGATCAATCTTATGAGGACTGGGAAGTGAACAGTGGGCAGGCGCTCTAGCAGGACTTCCCTGCAGGACAGAACTCCTGGGCAACATGCCATTTGGAGAAGGAGGAAACGCCACAAACCTGGTGGCCTGGAGAACTCAGAACAGCATGTGGCATTTCTGGTCACCAGGAAAAACCCCTGCATGGGATATTTACAAAAATAGATTACATACTATGTCCGGTGCTGTTTTATTCACACACATACTGGCCCAGATTTGGGGGTTGTTTTCTTGTCCAGCTGTCCACACCGGATGCCTCTTTTGTGAGCTGGCTCATCAGTCTCCACAAATCAACAGGAATCTAACACAGGATGGTGTCTTTCTCAGTGAGTAAAAGAAAGCACAACATGAAAGGAAGGGGGGAAAGGAAGGAAGGGAGAAGGGAGGGGAGAGGAGGACATAGAAGGAGAGGGGGTGGGAGGGGAGGAGGAGGAGAGAGGAGGGGAGGGGAGAACAACAATTCGGGAGAGGGCATTAAGTTAGGAGGCAATGCATATACTTAATGATTAAAGTTCATAAAGAGGAGCAGATGAAGTAAAGAGTCAAACACAGGGGTGGTGTGAGCTGAGACCTTTTAATTCTTAGTCTCAGACTTGCAAGAGAAGCAGAGACATTACTCAGAAGTAGCTGGACCTGAGCCAACACTGTGGAAGGGCCACCATAGAAGACATTAGGATGTCTTTGCCACATGGGAACAGGTGATATGGAGATGACTACCAGTGGATCTTAGCTATGTAGAAAGGAGATCTAGGCACAAGGAGGGGGTTGGCATGGTTTGAAGGGGACTTTGCTATCAGGCCCATCCAAGGTGGCTTCTCGAACGCTTATCTGCAACCAATGCTGAAGAGGAGGGCTTCATCCCAGCACAGAAACCCCAAAACTGCCTTTCCCAAGTCTTTCCAACTAACTACTTGATGGGTTCCTCCTTTCTCAGTGTCTCTTGTCAGAGTCAGTGGGCATCCCTACATAGGCGTCTCTACACACAGACACCAGGAGGCCCTTCCTGGAGTGCTGTGCATGGCAGATGCCATCCAACATGGAGCTCTTCCCTTAATATCCACTCCATCCTTCAGAATCTTCACACCGACAACTCAGCTCTGTTGTTTCAGGTTGTTGCTGCTTGAGATGGTATCTCCTCCCAAGTAGCAGCTGCAAGGGAGAGCCTGGAATCCCAAGGAGCTGGTTTGGCTGTCCCCAGGGCTGTCCTTGTTACAACCCTTGGGTAATCAGCTCCCTGTGTGCATCAAGATCATCTCTGAAGTGGATGCATATGAAGTGAGTCAGTCTATCATAAGTATTAAGCGGGACAAAGGATATAAGAGAGTCGTGGCCTAAGGCCTGTGCAAGACACAAGAGTCTGAGCTTCCCAGGGACCCTGAACTATGTTTAAAAATCATACCTTCATGTCTTGAAATTCTAATAATTTTTGAGCACAGAGCCCACATTTTCCTTTTGCACTCGACTCTATAAATTATGTAGCCAGTCCTGGAGAGGGTTTAAACACAAAACAACTTTGTAAAAGGGCACAGCGAGTTACTGTTGATAACGATTATTAAAGGCTGTGGAGAGGGTCCTTTCTTTTCAGGCCTGGAATGCTGAGATAGCACAGAATTCCTCCTTCCCTGTGCTCTCATCCAAGAGCTCTGCCATAGTCCCCCAGACCCAAGATTCTTCTGTGCAAACCTCAGCGAGTCCTTCCTCATGGGGGGGTGGGGGGGCTTGACCTCCCAGAAGCTTTCTCCTAGTCCCCCTTCTAAGCCCCACTGCTGCCCAGCACCTGTTGAAAACGCACTTCTCTGAGCGGCCGAGCAGCTCTGCCCCTAGCGGAAGTTGGAAGCATGAAACTTCCATTCAGGAAGTCGGTTAGAGCCTCTGCCACCTGCTCCTGCTGTCAGCTCTCATCCTGTCCTCAGCCTCCAGCAGCATCTATGCTGTCAGTCCTGGGTGAGAACTGGGCCCACGGCTGTTCCTGGTAGAGCCGGGTAGATGCCGTGACTTGGGGGCTTGGAGAGGGGGAGCGGGGCTTCTCAGTGGGCTAAGCCTTTGAGGTTGGGTCCAGCCTTAGAGGGGGCTGTGTGTAGACCTGTGTGGTTGTTCTCTCCCCCCACCCCGTGTGTGTGTGTGTGTGTGTGTGTGTGTGTGTGTGTGTGTGTGTGTACCTGGGAGGCAATGTCCCTCTCCATACTATATCAAGAAGCAGGTCTGTCACCATGTGTCAGTGTGGGCAGGGTGATAAGCTGCTGGCAGAACCCCCAGGTGTGTGTGGAGATAGTGTGAGAATCCTTGTCATCAGGAATGTGATTCAAATTGTGTCTCAAGTTGTATGTGAGTGCTTGTTTCTGAGTGGATGTGTGACACAGTGGGTGAGGTGAATGTGCCTACCTCTGCATGGGACAGTGATCCAGTGTGTGTCTGTGTGTTTGTATTAGAGTGGTACAAACTGCGTGGTTGTGTGTGTGTGTGTGTGTGTGTGTGTGTGTGTGTGTGCACCTGCCAGTGTTCTAGCCTGTTTCTAAGTGAGTGGAGCAGAGCCCACAGAGTGTGTGAGTGTGGGTGTCTGGTGATTCAGTGTGTATTTGTATCAGCCACTGTGCGTCTACCACCACGTCTGCATCTAAGTGTGGTGGCGTACTGCTGTGAGTGGCAATGCCCAGTGTGTTCATGTGTGCTGTGCGTATGGTGTGAGCACCATGGTGCGTGCTAGAGCCAGCGAGGCTGCAGTGCTAGGCTGGGCGGGTGCATCAGACTGGTGTCAATGTCTCGTCTTGGCAGTGGCGAGTAGCGCGTGTGACCCGCGGTGTGTGTGTTGTCTCGCAGACCAGGACAGATCACGCCCCCCACCACCACTTCCCTCTGGGCTAGGAAGCCACGACCCTTTCTGGGAGTCAAACAGCGGGCTTACGCCGGAGCCTCTAGGACCCGGCGGAGGCCGGCCGCTGTCCCCGGGCCGCGCGAGTGAGCATGTGCAGACCAGGCGCCCGTTCGCCCGCTCCGCGCCCGCCGCCCGCTCCACTCCGCGCCCGCGGCTCAGGTCGGCGCTCGCCGTCTCCGCCACTGCTCAGCGCGGAAGTCCGCAGCCCGGGGAAGCTGAGCGGCGTGGGCCTGGGCGCGTTGGTGTGATCGCCACGGGCGCCGGGGGCGTGCGGGCGTCTGGGCTCCGGGCACTGCGGGGCTGCGGGCTCGGCGCCCGGGAAGGCGGGCGCCCCAGCTGGCCACGATTGCGGGGTGAGTCCTGTCTCCGGGGTCCCCCAGCCAAGACCCCGGCGCAGGCTGCGAGCTGGATCTACCCCAGTCGCGGGCAAACAAGTTTGTGTAGACACGACTGGGAGCGCGCGGGGCTGCACCTGCTGGGGCGCGGGGCGCGCTGGCGGGGCGCCTTCCAGGGGCCGGCGCTCGGCGCGCCAGGACCGTGGCGGATGCGTGGGGAGAGCATCGCCACGACTGGGCTTGACTCGGGGGGGGGGGTGCACAGGCAGTTGCACCAGCCGCATCTCCGCCAGGAGCCCGGGTACACCGGGTCCCAGTCCCCGGCGGGGTTCAGAACAGGATTTGAGGTGCGCACTGCCTCCCTCCTAGGTGGAGATATTCGCCAGAAGCTGCCCCCCCTCTCTCGTTCCGTTCCCAAGCCAGGCTTCCGGTCAGCGCAGGGTTTTCTTCAGTCTCTTGGTGAACTTGAACACCAGCAGAGACAAAACCGAAACGTATGTATTTTGTTGGGAAGATTACCCGGTGTCGCTCTTTGCATCTTTCTAAGGTGTGGATGGAGACTCGTGGCTGGATGCTGTGTTTGGCGTTTTTTCTTTGCTAGTCGGAAGCGTCCCTGGCTGTGTCAGCTGCTTCAGGGTAGCCTGTCTAAACTGCTTTCCTGGGTGTCTGTGCTCTGCGGGTGGGACTTGATGCCAGCTCATCGATGGGAGGTCAGACTGGGGAGAAGACCTATGCCCCATCTCCGTACTAACAAATGGGTAGTTTCCAGCCCTGGGACACAGCCCTCACTCTCCATCACAGGCTGCTTTCCAGAAAGAATGGACAAGCTCGGGACACCACTGTACTTTGTCACCTCAGCTCTCCTGTTACTGATGCCACATGCATACTTCTGTTTTAGGGAGACACACAGCCAGCCTGTGTGGGAGACTTTGTAGTAGGGATCAGGATCCCATCGGGCACAGGAAGTGAGGGCTGTAGAAAGTGAAAGAATTAGAGGAACCTCAAGCTGGGTGGCTGGTCTGTCTACAGTGCCCCCCACTTAATGGCTACAAGTGCTGGGGAGAGCTGCCTGGGTGTAGGAGCGGGTTTCCTTTCTCCCAAGCATGACCTCCCACCACACACATAGTCTTAGCTGAAATCCCATAATACGTCTGTGGGGAGAGACTGCCAAGCCCACAGGTTCAGTGAAGGCATCTCCCTGGCAGTGGTTGAAGACAGCTTGGCCAGCTGCTGGACTGAGGGTAGTGGGGCAACTGTCCCCTTATCTCCTTATCTCCCTGACATCATGCCCCCCCCATCCCATAATCGTTCCCATAGAGTTTTGGAAGAAACTTATCTTGGGGTGAGGGAATCCCTCTTTCAGGGCATTGAAGTCCTAGCATACACAGAGTGCTGGGCAGCACTCTGGCCTGACCAGAAGTACAGAGCAACGTGGTGGATTTAGACAGAGAGGACCCCTGTCCCTTTCCCCTATCTGCCTCCCCCAGCAGAGGGCACATTCTGGGCCAATGGCCTGCTACTAAATGTGAGTCTCAACTTGGCCAGTTCAACCCGGAAACTGCAGCACAAGTCAGTGAGTCTCACGGGTAGTTCTTGTAGAATCACTGAATAGACAGACCCTCAGAACCCACAGCCTCCAGGCCCAGATTGAGACATATGTGAGCAGGACCTAGTGGGATAGATACGCCTCTCTTTGCAGACACTCCCAGCTTGTACTCCCACCTGGCTCCATCCTGGCCAGTCTTCCTGAGACCAGCTCCCTGTGGAGTCAGGAGCAAGATCTTGGAGGCAGCTCAGCATTTAAATCTCGGGGATCTATATTTATATGGCAAGTGGTAGTCATACTCACAGGGTAGGGTCTTGATATCTGATCTGGAGGTCAGCCCTGCTTATTTGGGGAGCATGACCTAATTTTTCTCTGGACCTCTTAATCTTGTTTTCTCCCTCTCTTCCCTAATTTCTCTGAGTCTTGACTTTAATAACCACCATGTTGAGTTGTATCTAAAATACTATCTTCATGCGCTGCTTTGAGAGGCTGTGTCTGTGTGCCTCTCTGTAGACATTAAGTGCCCTCCTCTCTGCTTGATGTGAGCCCCCTCCCTAAAGGTCATCACCTTGGTATGAAGGGACCATGAGTAAGGACAGGGATGTGCAAGGTGTCTTGGGTCATCTCCTATAGCTTGAGTCCCTGTCCTTTGGCAGAAATGGAGCCACAGAAGACAGGACTGACTGACTCACCTGCCCAGATTTATCCAAGTCTCTCAAAGGTGTTGTAACATCCATCTAACCTGCCCCATTCTGCCCAAGGCCCAAGACCACACTCAGGGACTCACCACCAGTGGAAGAAGCACAGGAATGGATGAATACATTAGCTGTTTGTTTCTGAGTTAATTGGCCCCCAGTGTTTCACATTCTGCCTCTTTATAACAGGGATAATGACTCATAAAAATAATGTCATGAGCCTGTGGGAAGACCACTCACTCATTTGTTTATCTATTCATTCGTAGTATGTGAAAGCACTTGTAACTCTAATCCAAACTTTACTGTGCATATGAACTTCAGCCATGAGTTCACTGAAGGTTAGATACTTCATCTGCATTGAGTGGAGTTTTGACCTTAGTAAGACTATTCTTACTATTCATGATTGACAAATCATAATTGTATATTTTAACGGGCTACCATGTGACATGGGACCTGTGTATATAATATGAACTGATTAAGCTAATTAGTTATTATGTTTTATACATTTAAAGAAACATTGTATGTGGATGTGGAGTATGTGTGTGTGCACATCTGTGTGTGCACATCTGTGTGTGCAAAGCACCTGCAGAGGCCAGAAGTTGAAGTCAAGTGTTGTTCTCTACATTCTTATTGTTCTCCACATTATTATTGTTGTTTGGGTTTTGCTTGTTTTGTTTTGTTTGAGACAAGCTCTTGCTGTCTAACTCTGGCTAGCTGGAACTCATTTGGCAGACCAGGCTAGCCTCTGCCTCTCAAATGCTGAGATTAAAGGCATTGTACTGCCACATGTGACCTCCATATTATTTTACAAGCCAAGGTGTCTCACTGAGCCTAGATCTTGCTGCTTCAGCTATTCTGTGTGGTCAGCAAGCCTTTGCCTATCTCCACCTCATGAACACAGCTTACAGAAGCACATCCATGCCTGGCTTCTGCCTGTATGCTGGGGATCTGAACCCAGAATCTCCTGCTTTCAGAGAGCAAGCACTTTGCTCATTAATCTATCTCCCCAAACCCCTAGAAACATTTTTTTTGGAATTATTTCTCTTGAGTGATGAAGTTCAAAGAGTTTTGCCCCTTCAAAGATGGAGTCTTGCCGGGCAGTGGAGGTGCACACCTTTAATCCCAGCACTCAGGAGAGAGAGGGAGGCAGATCTCTGAGTTCGAGGCCAACCTGGTCTACAAAGCGGGCTCCAGGACAGCCAGAGAAACCCTGTTGAAAAAAACAAAAACAAACAAACAAAAATAGAGTCTTTACCCCATTCCTGCAAGAGCCCAACAGGTTTGTGTTTTGTGGGTACCTTACCCCCCTTTGCAGCCATGGACCAGTTCAGGACCCTGGAATGAGGGTGGGCAGAGTGGGCAGCGCTATTGACTGTACCTAGGGGTGGCTTGCAGGCTGGGAGGGGATGTAGGGATAGTGACAGGCAGCCACACTCCAAGTAGAACCCAAACCCAGCCACAGCTCACCCTGCATTCAGCATCTCTGTCAGTGTGGCAGAGTCACTCTGCGCCAGCGGGTGAGGAGGTTTTATGGAGAAAGTGTTGTTGGGCAGAGCCTTGAGGGTAGGAAAGTACTTCAGGCCTGTGAGTTGGGCAGAGCATCCCTGGCTGTCTGAAGAATGTGCACCATAAGGAGGCTTGAAACATCTCACGCTGGCCAGGAATATTAGTTGGGACACAGGGTTCTGTAAGGAACAGTTGGAGGGAGGAGGATGGGAGTGAGACCAAGACAGGACACTGCATGGCAGTGGAGGAGTTTGGACCAGTTCCTCCTGGGGCTTCTGAAAGCTATAGCATCACTAGTGCTATGCACTGGGATAACTGCTTTCTTGAGATGCTAGGAGGACACAGTCTCTGGGAGAGGGATGAAGTTCAGATGACAGACATTAAGTGGGGCAGCAGAGGATGGAGAAGGAGAAATTAGAGGTGGGAGAACACTGGAGTCCAGCCTTACTTACAGTTTTACTGAGGTCCCAAAGCATGGAGCCACTAGCTTCTGGTTGGTCCCTGACCTGAGGCTCTGAGCAGCTGGGGCATAGGTCCCCATCTTGACTGGGAAACAGCTTGCTGGACCCTGAGCTTTGTCTTTAGATGCTGCCCGGTGTGCACACAGCTTTGAGTCACCCTTTCTTGGTGGCCACAGTGACTAAGATCCGTGTTGGGGGGGGGGGCGCTGGTCATTTGTTCTGCCACTCATGCTCCTCTCTAGCTAGAAGGTAGAAGGGAGGTGGAGTCACATGACTGAACCCCAGGGGCCAGCATTGATGAGCCTTGGTGATGCTCTCCTCTCCTGTCTTTTCCCTTGCTCTTTCTGCTGCCACTCCTAGGGCTCCAAACCCAACCTGGCCCACAGGGAGGTGCCACCTGCCCCCTTCCAGAGCCCAGGTTTCCTGAGCTCCCCTTGCTCTAGGAGTCAGATTTTCTTCCCTGAGACTCCTTGAAGCCTCTTGGTTCAATAGTCTCCTCTTCTTCCTGGGAAATCTCAGGGACTCCTTCCCTAAGCCTTAAAATAATTCCAAGGATGTATAGAGCACTGAGCAAGGTGGCAGATGGACATTTGTCCAACCTGGACGAGCCTCAAGTGGGGACTCTCAACAGTCCCTCACCCCAAGTACTCTGAGTTCCAGACAAGGAAAAGCAACAATGAAGCAAGCCTCCAGAAAGATGTTGGAGACTTCCAGAAAAGGGGGAAGGTCTCAAAGGCGGCCTTCCAGCCTGCCCATGGCAGTGCCTGTTAGGTTTGGCTCTGGGAAGGCCAGAACAGGAGGAACTTCTGTCTGGCATAGTTTCAAACCTATGACGGAGACACACTAAATTTTAAAGAATACATCAAGTGAGGAACTCAAAGGGGCAGGGAGCTTATTGGCCACACACTCCAGGAACAGATGGCCTGGGTATGAATACTGACTCAGATCATCTAGGCAGGTATGGGGACAGTTCTCAACTGACGCGAAGCAGGCCTTCTGCCCCCATGAGGCTCTAGGGGCCCATGAGGTACATAGGCCATCTAATCTATTTATTCACACTGCAGGAGCTTAATAAATGGTGTCACTGAAAATTAAGCAGTTGCCAACAGCAGTCAGATCAACTTCAAGCAAGAGGAAGTTGTTGGATCCGTCCTGGGAGTAGGAGGCCAGGAGGAAAGGAGACAGTTTCCCAGGAACACCTGCTCTGGGCACCTCCATCAGCTCCTGTGCACCTCTTTGGTACTCAGAACCAGTGTGTGCCACAGTCTAGGCAACTGGAGTATGGATCTACAACCATACCCACTCACCCATTCACAGACAAGGAGCCTGAGGTCCTGCCCTGGGATTGGGTTTGCTATAATAAAGGTCTGCTGGTAGATCATTGATTGACAGCAGGTCAACCAATGCCCTCCCAGGTCTGGTATAGATGAAAAATGGCCAGATTCCTGCAAGGTCTCAGCTGGCTCTGCTGTCTACACTGTCTGTCTGTGAGTTCTATGAATGTTGCAAGTCCCAGCTTGGCCCCTCTTGAGTTAACATGTTCTTGCCATTACTACTCAACTAGCTGTATGCTGGGATCTGGGGATATGGAGATAGGCCAGGACCTGGAGGAGCCTCATCAGCCTGACAGTTAAGAGGGGGTGCACACTAGCAAATGCAGTCTTGGTGGTAAAGTATGGTGGAGGCTCAGGGCAGGGCAAGTTCCTAATGCTTTCATTATGTAACCCCCTGCCCAACCTCATTCAGGGTTCTGGCCTGGGAATCAGCTTTGCCATTTTAAGACTTGAGAATGAAAGCCTGTTTCTGGGACCCTGGGCTATCGAACTCTGGCCTACCTACATGTAACTGTTGACACCACCTACATTAGAGAGACCACTCCAGGAACTGGTCCAGGGGGCTCTAGGAGGACTTGCAAGGTCTTGGAGAGCTTGAGTGAGTTTGAATCCTGGCGGGTTCATGCTGAAATCGCTCCCCTCCACCCCACTCTTCTTGTCTCATATATGCAGATCCTATCTGTAACATAAGATGGAAATCCCAGCACACCTTGAGCACAGGGGTGGGAGCATCCCCCACATGTCTGTTCCATCTCACCAGAAACTTTCTTTCCACAGCAGATATGTCACCTTATGCCTGCTAATTTAGTGTTCAGGGTTTTATACCAGTGGGATCCTAACTTTTCTGCATCCAAAACTCTTCTGCAAACATACCTGGAAACCTTCTTAAAGCACACAAAAGACTCAACATACAGGTATTTAGGTGTTCTTGATAATCCATGTGCATCTTACACCTCAACTCTGTGGTGCTGAGACCTCTGGTTGCCCACATGTTGCTCAGCATCTCTCCAGTTCAGGTTTCCTCCCAGCTATGGATGAATGGAGTTTGAAGTTTGGCTGCTATCAGACCCCTCAGGAGCAGGCTTCTCCTGTCCACTTAGCTACTCTTTCATTCATAAGAAGAAGGAAAGAGTCTTTACAGGCAAAGACTACTGAGGTATCACTTTGTACCAGGCTTTATGCTGGGGGACAGTGACAAAAGTAAATAGGGGATGCCATCGACTAGGGTTGATCAGAGTCCTTTGGGCATGTTGAAAAGTGGATGGACAATGCTAATTGCACCGAAGTGGTGCATGCTGGTGTGGACTCAAAACAGGCTCTTGGGGACCAGGGAGCCCATCTCTATCTCTGTGGGTGAATGTGATCGGGAAAAGCTTGGAAGTGACCTTTATGCTAAGCCCAGGGGGTCATACAAAGATTTCACCAGGCAGAGGGAGGAAATAGGGGCTGACACGCTATGATTGTAGGAGGCTCTGCTGCAGTCATAATGCATGTATGTGCCTGCATGGTGGAGACACTGAGGCCTAGAGAATGGGCCACGATGGGCTGGATCACAAGGAGACCTTGTGTGCCATGCTAAGGAGCTTGCAGTTTATCCCCAACCTCTGGGGAGCTATTGAAAGAGAGGTTTTTAAGCAGGGGAACACCAGCCATGATCAGATGCGTGAGTTAAGGAGGCTCACCCAGGCAGCCTGTGCACTGTGGATTGAAGGAGCCCAGGCTGGGGGCAGACAGATCAGTCCGGATTTCATGGGATTTTCTCTGTGGTTTTACAAATCTGAGGCTGGCAGGGGTGGGTCTGGCGACACACAGCTTAGAAAGGAAAGGCTCGGAGACCATCTGCAAAGGCTTCCCCGCTCAGCTGGATTCCACCATCCTTTGCTGATGAGGACCCGTGTTCCCATACCTCTGTCATCCTGGGGGCTCTCAGAACTTAATCCGGAAGGCGCAGGCCCGTCTGGGCCCCTTTGGATGCTCTCCTGGGCCCCCAGCCTCCTTGCAGCCTGGAATGCTGGGCCCCAGAGCCAAAACATTGTCTTTCTTCTCACACCCAGCAGGCCGTGTCTGTGCACAGAACAGCCATTGAAGCGACTGCCCTCACCATGTTAGTTACGGCCAGCGGCTTAGTCATGCTTCCAGGGTCTTTTCTTCTGGGACAAGCCTGTCCTTGTGCTCAGGGCCCTTCTCACACAGCAGCCCAACTCGTGGCAGCTGCGGACACCCCCCCCCCACCAACCCTAATAGCCACTTTGGAGATGCCGCCAATGGGAACCACAGCTTAACATGAACACTATGGCCCCGGGCAGCGATGAGCACCATGCGAGCTTGCCTGGCGGACCTTCCCTCCTCCACATCAGCTTCTCCAGCCTCTTGGTGCTATCCTGTCCTTTGGCACCCTAGCAAAGAGTCCACCAAAATCCCCTCCCTCCCTCGGGCCTCTGTCTTAGTGAGAGTCAATGACCAACCTCTGTAGAAGCTGCTTCCAGAATACAGATCACAGCGTCACTGCATCACAGGAGGCAGGCAGGTCACTGTGTGTATTCATCCAGTCCCATCAGTGTACACCTGCCTGTGTGGGGCACACTCGTGTTCTAGTCAAGCTGTGTTTCAGGCTGGGCTGTGTAGCTGTTGAGAACACAGATCTGGAGAGAGACTTTGGAGCGTTGGCTCTTGTGCTCACCAGCTGTGTGGCTTCAGGACATGATTTTTTTCCTTTGTTTTTCTCATCTGTATAGTGGGAAACATTCCAGCATCTAGCTCATTCGATTGGGGAGAGTTAAATGAGATACTGTGTAACTCACCAAGCTGAGTGCCTGGAACTACTGTGGACTCACTGAAGGTCATGGTTGCTTGCCTTCCTCCTACTCAGTGCTGTTGTCATTACTGGACCTTCCTTGCCACTGTCCAAAACAGTATCGTCCTCAGGTCGCAAATGTGGAAGCTGAAGCCCAGAGAGGTTCAGTAACTTCCCCAGTGTCACACAGCTGGCCAGCAGAGGAGCTGGGATCTGAACATTCTGTCCCGTGTTCCTGACACCTAGCTCACCCCTTTATTAAATCAGTCATAGGTCTGGGGACTACCCTGACTCAGGAAGGAGAAGGTGAACCTTATTGCATCTTAATGTTATTTCTCCACTTTCCTAGGTTCCTGAGACTGACAAGGGCCAGGAGAGCTGAGGGATGGGGGAGATGGTGACCCTTGGGCAGAAGCTACCAATGTGGGGCCTGTGGCTGCTGGAGAAAAGTGATGGTGACATTTGAAACCCACAGGGACAGCAGCGCAAAAGTGAGCTGACAGGTTCAAGAGCCAGGATGCTGGGATGACACCTCTGGAGGCCCTGGCGTCCCTCCTGCCCAGGTGCTAGGAGCCGTCCCCAGGCTCCAGCCGGGAGCCCTGCTGCCCAGGGGCATGGCCAAACCTTTCTTCAGACTCCAGAAGTTTCTCCGCAGAACACAGTTCCTGCTACTCTTCCTCACAGCCGCCTACCTGATGACCGGCAGCCTGCTGCTCCTGCAGAGGGCCAGAGTGGCCCTCCCACAGGCCCTTCGGCCTCCTAGCAGCCTACAGGCCTTGCCAGTGGCCACTGTGGCCCTGGGGGTGGGCCTTCTGGATGGCAGAAGCCTTCATGACCCCCACAGTAGCCCTGACCTAATACTTGATGTGGACACACTAAGGAGTCCTCTGGCCCGACTGCCACCTGGAATCCGCTGGCCCCGGAGGAACCGCAGCTCACTGAGGCGGCGCTGGCTCCACCATCTCACCAGTGACCCCCAGGCGCCACCCACCCTGGGCCCTGAGGCCCCTGGACCAGCAAGCCGCAGCCAAGGTAGGTGCTCTGCTGCTGCCAAGAACCCTGCTCACGGTTCCATTGGTTGCCCCTTTTCTCAGCCCTGTGGTAGCTGAGGGGTATGATACGGTCACCTAGAGCTCAGACTTTGATCTTGATTCAGCCACATCTTGCTGGGTGACCTTGTTTATGTCACTTGTTTCTGGGTCCTCTCAGGTGGAGATAGAGACATTGACTCCAAAGTTATTGTATGGATTGTATTGGGGTGGCCTGGAGCAGTGTGTCACAAGGTGTCAAGGGTGCTCTCAGAGTAGGAGCATCTGCTCTGAGACCAGCACAGTCTCAGGTTCTCATACATCAAACAAAGCAGAATCTCCTACTTTGGTTGCCCACCAGAAATCCCCTTATCCATGCTCCAGACTGGTGGGTCTCCACCTTCCTAATGCTGCAGTCCTTTAGTACAGTTCATGTTGTGGTAACAACCCCCAGCCACAAAATTATTTGTGTTGCTACTTCATACCTGTAATTTTGCTACTGCTATGAATTGTGATGTAAATATCTGATATGCAGGATATCTGATATTTGATCCCTTGGAGGGGGTCGCTACCCACAGGTTGAGAACTGCTGTTCTAGGTCACCCTGGTGCACTCCTAAGCCAAGAGCCACTTGTCAAGGGTACCTCACGAATTACTTGGCCTTCTAACTGGAAGCTGTTATTTCTTTAGTAAAAGTAGCTCCTCGTCTGTACAGTGTCACTCTTCTGTGAAGCCACTGTGTCTGGCACTATTATTTCCCCAATTCACAGTGAAGACACTGAGTCATGGGAAAGCTGAGTGAATGGCCAAGGTCATTCTCATAGTTTGAGGTCTCTTGAAGCTCGCCCCAAAGCCAGAACTCAAATGTAGAGTAGATCTGGGCAGTGACCTCAGGAAACCCCAGCTGGGGAGTGGCAGGGAGACCAAGAAGGAAGGCAGCCAGGAGAGGTGTGCCATGGAGCAGGAGCAGGCTGATGGAGCCTGCTTGAGCTGGGAGGGGACTGGAGGCAAAGCAGGACACACATCTCAGGGCAGCCTGGAGTGGCAGGCCTGGAGTTGGCCAGTGATTGGGATCAGCCTTCACACTGCTGTAAGCCCCAAAATAAGATGGTCCACTCCGACCTGGTGCTCTTTGCACTGCGTTCTGTGGATTCTCTGTACAGGGCCCAGGAAACATGCTGGGTGCCTGGGGAACATATATAGTAAGTGCTGAAATTGTGCCTGAATGAAACTGAGCTCAGCCAGCGCTGATCATCCTGTTACCACCTCCTTTGGTCCTGTACCCTAAGTCACCAGGTATTCCTGTCCCTAAAATAAAGTTCATAGATTGTTAAATATAGATGTTTGAGCATAGTCTGTACAGTACCTAGCATAAGGAATAAGCATAGTGCATGGAGTACTTAGCATGGAGTACTAAGCACAGCAAGCACGTAGAATATTAAGCATAGAATACACAGTTCTTAGCCTAGAGCGCTAAGTGGAAGACTGTAGGAGGAGATAAGGCAAGTGGGGCATCAGGCCTAGGGGAGGGCAGGCATAAGAGAAAGTGCCAGGCCTAACATTTGGGATGGATGATGGATGGATGGATCTATTCTGTGTTGCTGAAACTCAGCTCCTAGGCCACAGGATACTAGGCACACACTGCACTGTTGAGTCACACCCCCAGCCCTCGATTTATTCTGAGGATGATAAGGTTCCAGAGACCTGAAAGGAGCCCCAGCTTCTCTTCCTTGGGGAGATGGCTCAGCCCAACCAAGTGAAGACTAGAAGGCTGTGGGTTCTTGTCTCCAGGGAAGGATGTTTTTCAGATATCATCCAGCCAGTGTTCATCACAGTGGGCTCTTTAGCATAGCCTTCATGTAAGAGGAGACGGAGGGACTGGTGGTCCAGCTCATTTTATGTATGTGTGCCTTCCTTCTCTAATCTCTCCAATGTACCAAGAAACTGGGTCTCTCTGCAGGCATTACTGGGGCAATTAATTTAGACTAAAGTGCAAATGACCGGGAGAGGGCCCCATGGGTTTCTTGAGAGGGAGTTTTGTGAAGTGTATACTTGCTGAAGACAGAGCTGAGTTCCTCTCTTGCTATTGCTGTTTCATGGCTCTGTGACCTTCAACAAATTGACCTGGAGTCCTCCCTTCATTTCTTTCCACCCTCATTTACTGAAGACCTACTGCATTCGTCCCCATATGTGTTTTGCATTGGGCTCTTGAGTGCTCTGTCTGGGGTGGAGTCAGCTGTGTATGCAAATAATCACTACACAGACTTACTGAAAGATGATTAAGGCATGGCATGGGGCTTGAGGCAGAGCAGACATTTTATAACCGCTCTGCAGAGAAGGAAACTACAGGCCGCCCAGCAGTCTGGTTCTGGCCATAGACATGTCCAAGAGAACCATTTAGTTACCCCCAAAGACACAGTAGTGATGGAAGGGCTCCCGCAAAAGCAGGAGAGATCACAGTTAGATGTAAGCAAGGCAGTGATCGATTGCTGTCCGACAATATGGTTTGGGGTGTGACTAAAGATGGCATACCTCCTTATCTGTTGATAGTCCCTGTCCCTGACCTCTGGAGTGCCCCCGTTTCCAAACAGAGAAAGGGTTAACTCTGGCCACAACAGGGTACAGTGTGGCATCCAAGGTCCAGTCCCAGGGCTTGACAGTGAGGATCCAGAATGCTTAATAGACACCATCACTCCATGAAGTGATTAAATATTCTGAATCTTCTGCAAGATTTTAAAGATAAAGTTGGTCTCCCTGCAGACTCAAATGACCATTTCTGAGGGAGGTGTGGTGACATGATGGGAGTCTTCAGAGAACACAGAGGGAGGCAGAATGCTCTCCTGGGAGCCCCTGCCCCTGCCTCTGATAGGACTCTCTGGCCCTGCATGGCCAAGCAGGTCTCCTTGGTCTAAAGAGTGGCCCACAGTGTAGCCCTCGGCCAGCTGCTGGGGCTGCAGACAAAGCAAGCATCTCTTTGCAGCCTGGGCATCCCGCCATCCCCTGAAAGGGATCCTGCAAGCCACGGAAGCTGCAGGAGTCTCCATCAATCACTGAGCATTTCATTATACCTTGGACAACATCCATAATGGAATAAAATGTCAGTAAGTTTACTAGGGGAAAAATAGTAACTTCTCCATAGCCAGTTTGTTTTTTATTGATAGTAATTTCCAAAGACATTCCAATATCTCCAAAGCCATCGTTAATAGCCTCACGACTTGTCCATTCCGATGTGCAAATGAACAGATGCAGAGTCACAGGCGGTAATGCATCGCCTTCGTTTCAGCCCGAAGTCATAAATCCGCCTCGGGATCGTCCCAGCGCATCCCTCGAAAGTTCTTGCTTTTCTGCACATTCTTGCCTCTGTCAGGGATTTAGAAAAGCCATTTGTTATGTTAAGTGACAAAGGGCTCCTTTGCTCCCCCACAACCCAGAGGGGCCATCTGTGTCTCAGGCCCTGGCTTCACCCCAAGGCAGAGCTGCTGGGCGGAGCGGCAGTGGGTGGGTGGGGGCTTCCTCTGCATGTTGGTCAGACACGGAGTCCAGCGGCTCAGTACTCAGCCACTTCTACTTTCAGAACGCCAGCCTGGCTGTTGAAACCATTGCTTTCCTCTCTTCCACTAATGTGCTAATTATTCAGCTAATATTTACTGATCCATTGTCCCACTAGGTCCCAGGTTAGGGTATAGGATCAGAATAATAATAGATGTTATTTATTTGAACATCTGTTATGTATGGAGCATCATTTTGTGTAGATGTCCATCTGTCATCTTGTTTAATTTAATCTTCAAAGAGCCTACTGATGTAAGCAGTGTTCTCGCCACTTTAACAACGAAGAATGTGAGTTCCAGCGAAGTCATTGAGAATTCTTCATTATTCAAAATGAACTATTAGAAATAAAATAGTCACTCCTGGGTACCTGACACTCCGAGGCTTGTGTTAGACACTGGACATGTGTTATCTTGTGGAATTCTCTCAACCAGCTTCTGGAATTGGTACCATGTCCCAGTTTTGTAGATAGGGAATCTACATCTTAGACCCCTCTCTAAGTACCCCCTCGTACTGCACATCCCGGGTCACACAGCCCTGTCCTGGCAGGGCAGGAATTCAAACCTCCACCATCCCATTCTCAGAAACATGGATGCACCATTTCAACATCAGCAAGTCTTAGCCCGGGTGCCTTTTGAGCTTTTGTGCCTCAGGTTCCACTACAGAACTCGTGTTTGGATTGTTTAATCGAAAGCTGCAATGGACATTTTCTTCTGTGCCAACTAACACATTGGAAGTTTCTCAGACACTGCTAAGTAGGCAAGGCGAGAATAATTCATGCCTGCTGCTGCTCTGGGTGGGTGTTTTCTGCAACCATATATGATGGGGATCCCTGCGGGGACAGAGAGAGAGAGAGAGAGAGAGAGAGAGAGAGAGAGAGAGAGAGAGAGAGAGAGAGAGAGAGAGAGAGAGAGAGAGAGAGTTTACCGGGATTCGTACCAGGGAAATAGCCCCACCAGGGAGTAGGTGCCTGTGGTTGGCATGCTGGGTGTGGCCACATGTGTTGATGCCCAACCCTCCATGGAGGTGGCCTCAGGAGGCATGGAATTTAGAAGGGGCCATATTGAAGAAGGTGGCTGTTGGCTTCGCCTTCCTGGCATCTTCTGACCTGAGATTCCCTGGAGCCCTGGATGGTGAAAGTACAGCTCATGCTCTTGTGGCTGTCATCTGCTCTGGGAGTTTAGGCCCCTGGAACTTAGAGCCAGGTGTGGCCAGCAGGGCCACCCTTATTGTACCAGGGCTCCTCTGCTTTACACCTGAGGCCTTGGGACTACCAGTATGGTCTGTTGGAGCTGTGACCCACTGTTTCCCCTTAGGTGATAGCACTGGTATTGTGCCTAACTCTGGTGAGTCAGTTGGGGTAAAGATGCTGTCCCTACCCTCTTAGAAGCTTCAGGTTTAGATTTTTAACATCAAGTTAATGACTAGGACTTGGCTGACAATCCCAGTCATTAATTTGCCTGTATTTTTAAGGCAACATCTTTGAGCCCTGAGATTCTATGGAGAGCTGGAGTGACAGAGGAAGGATCCTGGCCTTAGGATAGATGAGAAGTTCTGGCTAGATGGGAGAGGGGAACTGGTCTAGAGCAAAGGTGGGCATACATCTACCTGACAGTTGGAGAAACTGAACTACGGACAATTGAGATGAGTCCAAAGTAGCCTTTACTGTGGCAGCACTCAAAGACTGAAGAGCCCCTCCCTGCTTCAGGAATGAATGGGCATGGAGCCCTTCCCCCACACTGCTCAGCAGAAGCCACCATTCCTTGAGAGGGACCATGACCTCCCTCTTCTCTGGCCAGCCCTGTGTTTCTGGTGCACACTCCAGGTGACATTTCAGAGGTCCAGAGCAGCAGAGCACACACACACTCTCAGGCAGTGTGCAGCCTCAGTGCAGGTGTCCTGGCCAGTTCCCAACATAGCAGTTGTGGATGTGCCTTCCCAGTTTGGGGACCATGCGAGAGTGTGTTTGCAAATTCCCAAATGCCATTTCTTCCAAACACTGTGATGCATGTGACATTTACATGCCTGGGGCTGCACTTGCATTCCCCAGGTTTCTCTGCAAGTCTGGGAAGCATCTCCTTCCTGTCAGTGACAGGGCCGGCTATCAGCAACTCCCACCAGCGTGTGTATGCTTGGGTCTATAGTGCCACTACCCTATGGAATCATCCTCGTGTCCCTGACTGGGGAAGTGCATGAGGGTATGGCAGAGGGCTCCACAGTCACTTGGTTACATCAGTTCCTACATGGACTCCTGTCTCAAAACTGACAGACTGTTTACATATGCTAGCAACACACTGCAGATTGGTTGTTTTAAAGGGGCCCCTGCTCATGAGAAGTCTTAGGTTAACTAATTCCAGACTTCCCCTGGATCCTGTCCTCCCTCTGGTTCATGTGAATGTGGTAGAAGTGTGTCTTGGGACCACAGTAGAGACAGAGGGCCTCTCTGAACCTAGGAAGGGAAGAGAGGGTAAGGCCATTAAACTGTCAATGTTTATAAGGACTCAAGTGTATAAAAATGCCAGCTATCCTGATTTGATCATTGTACACATATATTGAGTCATCACACTGTAGCCCATTAATATATACAATTAATAATATATGCATATGTATTTGAAACTCAGATTCAAACTCAGTGAAGAGGAGTGGTGGAGAAAAGCCTGCAGTCAGGCTGGTTCCAGATTCCTGAAAGTGCCTTTCTGTAGCATGAATCTTAACAGTTCTTATTAATAAAATCAAACCTGAGGCCAGTTATTGGGGCGAATACTGGAAGATCAGAGAGACAGAACAAGCCACAGCTAACCTCACCTGGCCAATTTCTCAGGTGATCTTCTTTCCTCAGACTGGAAGCCTCTGTGTCCTCATATCCGAATGGCTCTCAGCTGAACTGTGCTCCAAAGCCTGAAAGCTTAACTAGGCCAAATGCTTCTAGTTTCTGGTCCTCAAGCCTTATATACCTTTCTGCTTTCTACCACCACTCCCTGGGATTAAAGGCATGAGTCACCATGCTTGGCTGTATCCTTGAACACATGGGTTTCTGCCTCTGGAATGCTAAGATTAAAGGTGTGAGTGCCACCATTTTCTAGCCTTTGTATCTAGTGGCTGTTCTGTCTCTGACCCCAGATAAGTTTATTAGGGCACACAATATTTTGGGGAACACAATACCGCCACACCTTTCAGTGCACAGTAGGCCATTAACTGAGTACATAGTATCCATTAACTGAGTACATAGTATCCATTAACTGAGCAAAGGAGCAGAAAGCTGCCCAACTGCCCATTTGGCCCTTGTGCTGAGAGGAAGTTGAAGAGCAGCTTTCATCCCCTCTATTCTCTAGAGAAGCGTATGGGCCAGGCAGGGCTGGTGATCCCTCTTTTTCCTCACTGGTTGCAGGCAGGCAGACTTTCCCAGGCCCAAGGCCTTCCTTGACTCCTGGGCCTATGATCTCAGTTGTGCTCCCTCTTTACAGGCACTTACCTGGGATGCTTCAGTGAGGAGGGCCAGGAGAGAACTCTGAAGGGGGCAGTGTTTTATGACTTGAGAAAGATGACCGTGTCCCACTGCCAGGATGCCTGTGCTGAGCGGTGAGTGTTGAGCTGGGCTGTTGACTGCACCAGAATAAGGTTAGAAGACAGTCTCAGAACCAAGGGACATCATGGTTGCTGGTTAGCTGTCCTGATGTCATTACCCCTCCATTCATCAGACTCTAATCTCCAGGAGAAAGCTTGTCAGCGTATGACCAAGGTGCTGGGAAGTATCTGGAGACCTGGCTTCTATTCCTGCTACGCTAGGGACTCTCCCTGTGAACCATGGGAGTTCTTTGAATAGGCTCTAGAAGAGGTTGAGGACCCATCCAAAACTTACTCAAGTCCCTGGCCTCAGTTTGTTCACCTGTTTAAAAAGTAAAATAAAGGGATGTGGAGGACCAGTTCAGCAGTTAGAAAAAAAAAAACATTTCTACTTGTGTTTACGACAAAATTTGCTCTTCCAGATACTGCCAGCTTTCCTTGCAGCCGGCAGACATGCCTCATGTGCCAGGGAGTGGCCCCTGCCACCAGGACTGTCACGGCTCACCGTGTGTGCATGTTCACGGCAGAGGACAGGCAGAGCGGCGTGAACACGCAGCACTCTTCACCTATTTCCATCACCTATGATTCTTTTACACTGCTTTCTATAAGTCCCACCCCATTCTTTTAGGTAGTCATGAATTATCCCCCACTTTATACCTAGAGAAAGCAAAGACAGAACCCACCTTCCCCCACGCTTCATAGCTCAGAGAAAGGTGAGGCTCAACATGAGGATGCCAATGCCTCATTTCAGTCTCTTCATATTCAAGGAAACCGAGACTCACAGGTAGCAAGTGACAGTGTCTGCCATCTCCTAAGCAGCCAAATGGGACTTCATCATTTTGGAGTTTTCATTCTGAGCTTTTCACCCCAGGAAGGGAGAGTGGACACATGGTCCACTTTCTATAGCTGTGGCCCTGTGAGATACTCTATAGGTTCTCTTTCTCTATCTTGCTCCAGTGGGGCCTGTAGGTAAGGAGGAGGGGGCTGGGCAGCAGGGCCCTGGAGTATCGCCTGTTGCGTAGGCTTCAGGCCAGTGCTGTGCTGGTGCTGGACACACTTGAATCTCCACCTGTGATCCTGTGATTAGGCAGCTTAAGATCATCTGTTGACTGTTTACACCACAGCAATCAGCAAACACTAGACACCAGGGCTCTGCACATTTACTGAGAACCACGTTCCTCCACATCGCTGATGTAATAATCCCTTGTAACTTGAGACCGAAGATGAAACTGAAGTTCAGTCCCAAAGCCGACAAGACAGATCAATGGGGCTTAACAGTTTATTCCAAAGAAAACGTTATTCCCTGTACTTAGATGGCATTTAATTCTGGATGGAGCCTGATTCCAAAGGCTAGTGGTTCTCAACCTTCGTAATTCCGCAACCCTTTAATACAGTTCCTCATGTTGTGGTAACCCCCAACCATAAAGTTATTTCATTGTTAATTCATAACTGTAATGTTGCTACTGCTGTGAATTACAATGTAAATTGTCTGATAGGCAGGATATATGATAGTTGACCCCTGTGAAAGAGTCATTTGACCCTCAGAGGGGTCGGGACCCACAAGTTGAGAACCACTACCTAAGCCATGCTGATGGCTGTGCCCCTGCCTACTCACTCAGACTTCAGCGCAGCCTCAAGTCCCTCCCTAAGACCCAGCTGCCATCACCTGACTGTCCTTTCCGTAGTTTGGACTCCAGCCTCAGCTCTGGGCCCAGCTTGGACTCCCCACACTCTGTGTCCCTGCAGGTCCTATGTCTATGCCGGCTTGGAGGCTGGTGCAGAGTGCTACTGTGGGAACCGACTCCCAGCCACGCGCGTCAGCCTGAAGGAGTGTAACCAGGAGTGCAAGGGGGAGAAGGGGACCTTTTGCGGGGCTGTTCGTCGGCTCTCCGTGTACAGCGTGGGACTGCAGCAGCCGGGCTCCAGGAAGCGTGAGTGTGCCAGCCTCATCCCAAGCTTTACATGTCACCCATGTCCTGCTCACCCTACTGTAGCACGGATCTAAAAAGTTCTTATTAATAAAATCAAACCTGAGCCAGGTATTGGGGTGAACGCTGGGAGATCAGAGAGACAGAACAGGCCACAGCTACCTCGCCTCGCCATTTCCTCAGCTGATCCTGTTTCCTCAGACTGGAAGCCTCTGAGTCCTCATCCAGAATGAGTCTCAGCTGAACTGCTTCTCGAAAGCCTGAAGCTTAACCAACCAAATGCTTCTAGTTTCTGGTCCTCACGCCTTATATACCTTTCTGTTTTTGCCATCACTCCCTGGGATTAAAGGCTCACTTCTTGGAATTAAAGGCGTGTGTCACTATGCCTGACTGTTTCCAATGTGGCCTGGAACTCACAGAGATCCAGAGGGATTTCTACCTCTGAAATGCTAGGATTAAAGGTGTGAGTGCCACCGTTTTCTAGCCCTTGTAACTAGTGGCTGTTCTGTCTCTGACCCCAGGTAAGTTTATTAGGGTGCACAATATTTTGGGGAACACAATACCACCACACCCTACCCACAGCCCATAGGCCAGAATTTGAGCCCCTGCCCTATCACCTGCACCTGACTGGTTCCTGGCATGCTGCAGACAGAGAGTGAGGGCCGTCAAAAACTGTAACGGCCTGGGTTCCTGACCAGGCACACTTTCCCTTGTCCCTTGCAGAAGAAGCTGATTAGGAAGCCTAGGCTTGCTGTGTGGCCACAAATGGCTCATTTCTCTTCACTGGGTTCAAGTCTGTTCTCTAACCTCTCTGGATAGAGCTAGGTCTCTAGCAAGAGGGTGGTGGACTTGGGGGGCTGAAACTAGTTTAAGGAGGTGAAATAAGACTTGAGAATGTGTAGCTACAGCTCCACATGTGTGTGTGTTTGGGAGGTCAACTTTATACCACCTACCTGGCCCTGCAAACTCTAACATAAAAGTTGGTTCTGGAGGGTTTTTTGGTTTTTGGTTTTTTTTTTTGTTTGTTTGTTTGGTTGGTTTTTTGGAGGATCTTGGAGCAGCATGTACAAAATCTCTCTCTGGAGAGGTATGCCAACAAACCTAGACATCAAGGGTTCTCACAGCAAAGATGAGCATACAATTCAAAATTGCACAGCTTGAAAAGAAATAGCCCAGCCTCGGGGACCATGGTGGGCCACAGCCACTGTGCATAGGGTCAAAGTACAGGAAGAGTGACTCCTTCCTGGCTGCTAAAGATGCTCAGGTGCTTCCTGCATCCGACAGATGTGCCTGGGAGCCAAGAGGTCTAGATGGGGCGATGGCTTGGAATAAAGACACTGACAATATATATGAGCTCAAGGATTTGCTAGTGAGTACATTAACTCAACAGAAACCCACTGATACCCAGTATGTGCCAGATGTGAGGTTTACCTCATCTCTTGGACTCCTGCCTAGGTTCTCTGAGGACTAGACTGGCCCATGCTCGCTTCTTGGATCTTTTATTTCTTTGGCCTTAGATGATTAGCCTGATCCCTGACCTCTTACTCCTGAGCCCCAGCAGGATCAGGCCTGAGGTGGACTGTGGTCCACCCTACCACCTTCCAGCTCAATCACTGGCTTAGAGACAGCTGTTTTGCTTCTGCTTCTGATTGTCTGAGGGACAGATGATCCGGAGGCCGGCCTCTGATCTTGAGTGGGCCAGAGATGCTGTTCTGGTTTGTGTTGGCAGTGGTGTGTCAATGCCATTTCTGCAGCCAGCTGTGTGGCTGACCTCTGCATTCTGCTCCACTCCCCAGGAGCTATGCTAACAGGCTGTCAGAGGTGATCAGGTGACCCCCTTTGTAAATTGCAGCTTGCGGCTGCTAGGACATACTCACAAGTATGCCCTTGCCTTCAAGTTGGGATCAGGCTCAGTCCTGACACTTCATCAGTGTCTTCCCTTGGCAATGCTCTTCTGTCCTGCATGGTCCCAGGGCTCTCATCTGGGGATATAGAGTGGGGGCTGTAGAATAGTCTACACTTAATGGCAGTATCCACAGTCACATCAGTGTTATACACAGACCATTTCTGTGACCACCCAAGGCATGTGGGTTGCTTCCCTGTTGTAGATCATGCTGAGCCTTGCCACCCACCCCATTCCGTACCTCATTGCATTCATTCACTCACTCATCACTGTAGTCGGAAGTTTTTGTTTTTTTTTTTTTTTTTTCCAGTCCTACCCAGTCCCACAGCCGCTGAGACCCAAGTGAACACATAGAGGCTTATATCAATTAAGAATTGCATGGCCATGGCCTATGACTCAATTTGCTTGATAGCTAGCTCTTATAGCTAAACTCAGCCCATTTCTATTACTCTGTATGTCACCATGTGTTCCGTGGCTTTATCTGTGTGCCACTACATGCTGCTCCCTGGATGGGGGGATGGCATCTCCTCTGTCTCTCCTTTCTTCTTCCTGTCTCTCTCCTGGATTTCCTGCCTGCCTCTAAGCTGTCTTGCTACAGTCCAGACAGATTTATTTATCAACCAATCAGAGCAACACATATTCACAGCATATTCACAGAAAGACATCCCACAGCGCCCCCATGGCATCTCCTGTGTTTCCGTGTTGAGCTGGTTGCAGGGAGCCAAGGGAACCACACACAGCCTCCTTCTGGGAGCTCCATTCTAGAGTCTCATGATTCCCCTATTCTTCCCCAACCCTGCCATGGCCTGGATTCCCTGGAATACTGGTTATTCTCCTCCTGTGCTTTGCCTGCCTTAGTGATCCTCCTTTCCCTTATGCCCCTCATCCTGTATCCTCAATGTCTGTCCCATGCCAGTGATTGAGCTCTGTGGTCTGAGCTAAGTCTTTGTTCTTTATGGCCTGGCCTTGCCACAGGATGGCACAGAGTCTTGTAGGCAGTACATATCATTGGCCTTGGCCATTGAACCACAGTCCTGAGCAGGGGTGTGCGTGAGAGAGGGGATGCAGCTGTCAGGAGCTGGCATTGGGACACATAGTGACTCCATAACAGTCTTCAGAGCTTGGAGGATGTCAGTGAGGAAGAGCCCTTGAGTCTGTGACACAGGGCTAGTCATAGGCTGACAGCCCAGGTCCTGAGGATCGGAAGCCAGTCATTTTCTCTGCCACAGATGGCCTTCCTAGCTCTGTGCACCAATTCCCAGACCCTTAGTTCTATGGTCAATCAGGATGGGCTTCCAGGTCCAGAATTTGGCGTGACTTAACAGTTTATAAGGAAAAATTCCTGCCCCAACTGAAGCTGGTGAGAGTTTGTGCTGCTGGCTGGGAGATGTGACAGGTAGAGCAAGCTTAAGGACAGATGTCAAGTCTCAGGAGACCTTATATATGAAGAGGAGTGTGGGATGGGAATCAGATGCCAACTCAAGAAACTTATCCCCAAGCAGTTGGTGCTGGAACATTCCAGAAGGTTTGCTCGGTACCAAGGGAACCAGAAAGCGAGCTGAGCTTTTCCACCAGACGGTTGAAGAACAACTTGGCAAGAAATTTCCTTTTTGACATGGAATTGAGGAATATTCCTAGAACCCAGGTGGGAGTTCAAGACCAGAGTGAGGACAGCCTTGCTAGGAGGCCTAGGAGTACCTTGTCTGCCCCAGCACAGGAAGAGGCAATGGGCAGTCCAAATGCCCAAGTCCAGTTATTTTTTTCATGCAAATTCTCAGGAGTCATAGAACTTTCCAGACTAGCAGCCTGCCAGATCACCTACGGTGGGGGCTAGCATGAAGTAGAATGCAAAATAAAGGAAAGAAAAAACAAACAGCTACCCAATCCCCTCACCTCTACCCCCACCCCTTGGATATGGCAGGAAAGGTGACCCCTTACCTCAGCATTACAGCCAGGTGACCTTTGTCCAAGACCCTGGGTGACCATGGTTCCCATAGTGGGTGTTTCTCAGGTGCTTGGCTCAACCCATCCGGACCCTTTACTCTCTCTCTCTCTCTCTCTCTCTCTCTCTCTCTCTCTCTCTCTCTCTCTCTCTCTCTCTCATCTGCCCCTCCTGAGTATATTCATGTAGATCTCAGGACCCAAAGCCAACCACAGACACCACTTCTCATCCAATCCTCATTTCCTTCCCTGCAGGGCGGACTGCCACCTTCCGAGGGTGCTTCCCACTGCCAGAGAACGTCACCCACACCTTCTCCTCCTCCCTGACACAGGCCAACATGACTGTGGAGACATGCTCGGAATTTTGTTCCCAGAAAGTAAGAACTATTACCGTTGTGTGATGCTTCGGTCATACAGTGTGCATGGTGGTCTTCAGAGCAGGGGCAGGGCCCATGCTGGGCCAAACACATCGACTCTGACAGCCCAGGAGGGAGCCAAGGAGTAGAAGGAAGGGCCAGGCCATATATCTGGTGTCACACAGGGAGTGTTGGATCATTCACAAGTAACACCCTCTGTGATATGAGACTGGATAGGGAAGGCTGTAAAGCTAAAAAGAATGTGCCTGCATGCCTTTCTGCATGGAAGCTTCTGGCACAATTGTCATGTGTTAAATTGACCTTGTTTGGACTCAGAGATGCCCACTCAATCCTTAGGGACAGTTGATGGATTTTTCCATTTTCTGTTCCGAGGGCTGTGACGGCGGGCTGCAGGGGCCATGCCACAACCACTCCTGTGGTTCAGTCTAGGCTTTGGAGGGGAGTGGAACTCTGCTCGGGCTGATCTGGGCAAGGCACTCAAGCCACTATCCCCCCACACTATGTACTTGCTCTGTGGCAGGACGAGGAGTGGGCAAAGGCAAGTGGGGACTGCAAAGTTTAGAGTCAGGAGTGTATGCGGTGTGGTAGGGAGCCCTGTGTCCATAGAGCACAGAGGTACTAGGCTGGGATTCAGCCATCTCACACTGTGGTGAATGCTGCATCTCTGTAAGTGATCCTAGGTGACCGTGGGCTGGGGGCTGGGGCTGATGCAGGTGTGTTGGGGCTCAGGAGCCTTGATGCTCTGTGGTACTTGACAGCACAGAGGAACAGAGCTAAAGGGGGGAGAGGGCATTGCTTGTGATGATGGTGACGATGATGATGATGATGATGATGATGATGGTGACCTTGACTGTGAACAGGAACTGACCCTGGTCACTCATACCATGGAAGGTACTAGCTCTTTCAGGCACTTTACCCGTGTTAACTCATTCAGCCTGCCTGAGGCCTAATGGGATGGGTGTAAAGATGATCTGCATTTGGCAGGTGAGGAAACTGAGGCAGCTAAGGCAGCGCCCTGGGGCTGTCTGCTCCGTGCTCATGTAGCAGCACTGGTGGAGCCGGGACTGGGCAGCTGCATGACTGACCCGTCGTCGTGGGGGTTGGATGGAGCAGGGCCAGCCGCAGTGAAGTGGCTGTGACATCCATCCTCTGTCTCACCCCCACCCCTGCAGCCCGCAGGGTACTGCCCTCTTCCTGCTTCCTCAGCTCTCTGGAAAGGCTTCTCTTGCCAGGTGGAGAGAGAACAAAGCTTTCCTAGGCACTTTCCTCTCACCACCCGGAGGACAATGTTGACGCACTTCCCCTGCTTTGTGCCACCAGCGTTTTCAAAGGCACTGCCATCAGGACCCATAGGTCACAGAGCAGTCACCCCAGTTTATTGACTTGCAGCATCTGGCCTGGGAAATCACTTCCCATCCTCATAGTGGGAACAGAACTCAGTGGGGACACCCACACAGCTGCCAGCCCTGCCTGGGGCTACAAGGAAATAATGTACCTGTAGTTTTGAGCCATGTCCCCATAAGTCTGTCGTCCGTTCCCCCCCCCCCCCCCCCCCCCCCCAGCCCAACTTCCTTCAGAGTGTAGAATGCCACTGGTCTAGACCAGGGTACAGGCAGACTTCCCAGCAGCTTTGGTGGGGCCAGGGCCTTTCCAAAGACTGCTTTAATCTTCTCAGCAGGGGACCCCCTCATACCCCTGGTGGCTGTAGGATTCAGCTCAGGTTTGCAGAGGGATAGGCTTGTACACAGGCACAGCCAGAGCTCCTGACTCCACCATCTGTGCTTTGAGACACTGCAGCCTCTCCTTGTGACAGAAAGGAGTGAGGGAGAGGTGGGGAAAATAACGGGAAAATGAGAAAGTGCAGTCTCCATGACTGCACACTTGGACTCCTCGGGTTAGCTTTGAGTGAGTAATTTGTTTGTGTAGACCACAGTAAAGAGATACTAAGGCAAGTCAGCTCGCTCCTGCCTCTCTCCCACTCAGCCTCCACCCTGGGAGGCAGCTCATTGCCCTGGCTTCCTGTGGCCACTTTCAGAAACTGAATATTCAATCAGCTGCATCCTAGACTGGTCCATAACAAATCCCACAGCTACCATCAGCACAGGACCTGCACTCTGCTGAACTGACCCTGTTTTGCCAGACCATCCGCCTTAGAGATCACTCCATATGGGTTTAGAGAGTGAACTCCAGTCTTTCCCAGCCTCACAGATGTCCTATAATTTATTTAACCGATCCCCTACTGTTCAGCTTTTAGATTGCGTCTAGTCATTTGCTTTTACAAACAGTGCTGCAATGACTATGTTTAGGTCATTTTGTATGAGTCTGTAAGGAAAAGACACACACACATACACACACACACACACACACACACACACACACACACACACACACGCACACTTTCCCAGGTGATGCTGGGTTCAGGAGGTATCTTTGTTGTTCAGTTTCTGTGGCCAGGTTGCCCTTGGCAAAGGTGGGAGGGGACATAGCCACTCCTGGAGGGGTCCCCTTCTTTGGAGAGGGAACATCCTAGGAAAATGTTCCAGTATTCTGGATGTGTCTCCCCCTGGGCAGCCTTCTAGAACCCAGAGAGCGCTCTGCCTGGTGCTTGCAGACAATAATTTAAAGATGAGAAACTCCTTGCTATTTTCAGCTCTCCTTCATATTTACTGGCACAAATCCACATCGCTACAGTTTTACAGTGAAGTGTGCCAGAAGATCCCCGCAGGCTCTCGGTATCATAAGCCGTTTGGCACCTTAGCACCTTGTCCGACTCCCCTGCAGATGCATCTCAAGGGCGAGTTACTGGCGGCAGGCACCACCTCACCAGAGCCACATGGAAAAGGTGCCTAAGGTTCTCGATGTGGCCCGTCCGTGCCCTCAGAGCATCCAGCGTGGGAATCAGTTCACTCATCTCTTGTCGACCCATCGGATGGAGCAGGAGGGGACATTTCCTTGAGTCCCATTGTTGAGAGCTGCAGGGGTTTGCAGTGTTCAAGCTGAAAGTGGCTTTTAGCAAAGTCCATTTAGCAGGATTTGGCCAAATTGCATAGGCCGATGTTTACAGTGGTAAAATCGTGTGCTGGGTGCCAGCAGAGCCCAGCAGTGGGTGAGACTCAGCATGCTGCAAGGTAGGGTTTATGGCTGGGGAGGAGCCAAGATGCATGGACTGAGTGGTGGCTGAAGGCGATGGAGGTAACTTAGAGGGGAGGAGGAGCTAGAGGACCCAGGGCAGTATGAGCAGATGGATAAGGGAAATGGGCATTGATGGTCATTGTGTGGTAGCCGCTATGTGAGGACCACAACAGTCCAGTGCAAGAAGAGGCCCCTGGGAGTCAGGGTGGAAAGGGGAGGGGGTTACAAAGAGCCTTGGATGTCTGCCTTAATGTTGAGTGGGTTGTGGGTTTTGTTTTGTTTTAATTTTCCCCAACAGGAAACAGGAAGCTATTGATGGTACGGTGGGGAGGGGTGCTGTGAGTAGCGTGACACTCTCCATCTGGAGGCAGGATGCTTTGGACCACAGAGAAGAGTGGAGCTGATGAAAGAGGGGTTCAAGCTGATCTTCCTGAAGGGGGGGGGAACGCATCTGGGAGTAAGGTGATGAATTCTGTGTGGGTGGAGAGTGGCTTTGACCAGTAGAGTTCTCCGTAGATCCTCCTAGGAGGCAGCATTCTTCAGAGTCAGCCTCGGAGACACTTGGCAAAGGTGCCACAGAAGTCAACCTATGATGTGGCTCTGGAGTAAGGGATTCCAGCTGTGGCCAGAACAGAGCCAGTAAAGTACCATCAAGGCATCAGAGTACACCTCTGGTCCCCAGGCTGCCAACCCGACTCCCCTGTCTTCCCCTTACACGTTGGTATAATGGGACTCAAGGCCTCAGCTTGCAGATTCCTGGGTTTGGCTTTACCCCAGAGCATGGTCTCAGCCTTGGATCTTGAGGGTTGGAGAATTCATTGTTTCAGGAACCCTGCGTTGTAGGGTATTTAGCAAGGACCCTAGCTTCTACCCATGAGATGCCAACAGCAACTCTCCCCTCAAGGGTCACAACTCAACTTCACACATTGGCCAAGATTGGTGGAGGGTAAGACCCACAGCCCTAGCGAGCTGACTTGAATGAGCTGCACAGCTCTGCCCTGCCCTGCCTTCCCTATTGTACTGATTTCCACTTTGCACATGGAGGCCTGGGGTGGGGAAGGCACTGGAAGTTGGCCTGACCATGAATGGCCTCTGCAGGAGAGATTCCTGACTTCCTTCCTGTACAAAGTGAGTGGGTCAGGGGACAACAGTGATGGAACACTTGGCTGTACTTTCTTGTCCCCAATCCAAGCACTTCCTCCCTAGAGAGGCCAGTGGCAGCGTCACGGCAGGACTGACCAGTGCCGGCCTCATCACATCTTCACTGGGCCAGAAAATAAACTCAGATGCCGCACGCAGTGGGATTGGCCAGATCCGTACAGTACGGTGTAATACAGACATGGAAAATGTGTCCAGACGTTGGGAGGGGGTGGTGCTCCCCGCAGGGTGTTCAGTGGGGCAGAGCTAAGCCTGAGGGTGTGAACCCAGAGCAGCGGGTGTGAGAGGTGGTGCTTGGAAGCAGAACAGAGAGACCCTCCCTGCAGCACCCCCACTTCTGAGCTACCTGCTAAAGCCTCTTTGTGGGCTCAGAGATAAAGATCCCTAGTTTAGCGGCAGTTAGCTAACACAGATTTAAGAAGCTCCAGGAAGGTAACTGAACAATAAAGACCGTTTGGAGAAAAAGTCAGCCTCTAATGATCCGTTTTTTACTAGCATATGTTAATTATATGTAATAATGGATTTCATTCTGGCATTTTCACACAACACAGAGTGTATTTTTACGTAAGTGTCCATCCCATCACCTTCTCCTGTTTCCCTCCTCTTTCTCTGGATCCCTTCCCTCTTCCCACCTAGTCGCTTTCCGACTTTCACATCTTTTTTTATGTTGATATGAATTTCATTAGGGTTGTTCACAGTAGCATAGGCTCCTTAACAGTGGCTACACCACAGAAGAAAAAGAAAATGTTTTTTTGGGGTTTTTTTTGTTTTTTTTTTTAACGATGTGTATGTAAGTCAGGTATGTGCAGTGAGTGCAGTGCCTGCAGAGGCCAGAAGAGGGCATCAGATCCCCTGCTGGACAGTTGTGAGCCACCCAACATGGAAGCTGGGAACTGAACTTAGGACCTCTAGAACAGCAGCAAAGGCTCTAAACTACTCAACCCTTTCTCCAGCTGCCCCTCCCCAAAAATGCATTTTTAAAGCCCTGTAAAATGGTCTTATCTACTTTCTGATATTCAGTGTTGGAGACAGAAGGAAGCTTGCTCCTTTTCAGTCACCTTCAAGATCCTGATGCCGCCTTCATTCCATGCAAGGTTCAGGAAGCAGCCAGGGTGGGAGGTAGATACTTTCATCGCGCTGGTTCCATCTAGGGTAATTAATTTGAAGACTGATATTTGTGTGCAAGAGCAGAGACTGTTGTGGGAGTGAGAATTCTAAAATGGGAAGCAGTGAAGTCTGACACTGTCTGCAGGCAGGTTACTAAGGTGTGGCTGCCCCCGGTCGCAGTGCCTGGGGAACCGGAAAGGGAGGCATGACCCTGAGCCTGAGTTTCTCCCCAGTTTACCTGCTCTGACTACATCCCCCTGAGTCCCAATAGATGGGAGAGGTCTGCCCCAGGGAGACCCCAGCAACTGTGCAGCACTCACGTCTCTGCCAGAGGTGGGGTCTGTGGGAGTCTGGGATCTGGGATCCTTGACAAAGAAGGGTTTTGCTTTGGTTGGGCTGCAGATGTACTTTCCAGGAGCAGCTCAGGACTGGTGCTTTAGGCCAGACATGGTGGCACATACCTGCAATCCTAGCACTCAGGAGGCATGGGGACTGGATGATTGTGAGTTTGAGACTAGCCTGGACTACGCAATAAGATTAGATCCCAAAAAGCGAGGGCTGTGGGTGTGGCTCACTTAGAGAGCTTTTGCTTAGCATGTGTAAGACCCTGGTTCCATCCCTAGTACGGTTCATAGCAGAGTCACTTGAAAGCCCGTACAGAACCTGCGATATTGAACTGTGCATGTACTTATAAAACACTCATTGTTTTAGAGGGTTGCAAAGGTAAAAAGGTGTCTGTTACAGAAAAATTGAAGGTACAAAATAGAAATAAAACTTACCTATAACTTTACTGCATCAAAAAAGAAAAACAACTAAAAACATAGTAGCCTTTTGACCTTATTCTCGGCATGTGTGCAAGGGCTTTGTTTTCTAATATAAACATTGGACCATTGCATCTTACATCCATCCTCTTCTTTAGTATGACCTGTACATTTCTGTTGCCATGCTGTGATTTTTGTGGCTATGTGGCTTTCCATTCTCGCCTGCCCTCCACTCCACTCCCTTCCCTGTCCCTTCCTTTCCTTTCCCTCCCCTCTCTCTACCTCCCTTCTTTATTTTCCTCATTTCTCCCTCCATTCTCTCCTTCTTTCTTTTGTCTTGTGTGTATGTGTGTATGTGCGTGCACATGTACACATACACACACATGCAAGAGCTCATATATATATATATATATGCATGTATATACCAAGGGACAACCTTGGTATCGTCCTCACCTTGGGTTTTATTAAGACAGGGTCCCTCACTAGCCTGGAACTCGATAAGTAGGCTAGGGATCAACCTGACTCCACTTCCCCAGTTCTGGGATCACACTGTATGCACCACCTTACCTGCCTTTTTAAAATGTGGGTTCTGGGGCTGGAGAGATGGCTCAGCCGTTAAGGGCTAGGCTCACAACCAAAAATATAAAATGTGGGTTCTGGAACGCAGGTCCTCATGCTTTCAAGGCAAGCACTTTACCAATGGAGCTATCTCAGACCCTCTTCCTTACTTCTTTTGTACTCTTGGTTTTCTTTTCTTACCTGTGAGCACTTTCATAATTGTTTCCTTGAGCTACGTTAACAAGGGAACCAAGGATTCGTGGTTTCATATGTACACGCAGAAGTACATAACAAACTTTTAATGTTTTCCAACTGTGTCTTGCCCTTCTCAAGTTGGTCCAAAGAGGGACTTGAACTTGGGATCATTTGAGTCCTAGTCCCTGCCTGCTGTTCATTTGTGACGCTGGCTAGTCCTGTCACCCCCGTCCTCCACCTTTTGTGCTGGATGGAGTGAGAATGCCAGCGAGAACGGGGCACGGGTCCAGCGATGTCATGATTTATGTTTTGTGGTGCCTCCCGAGTAGGCCATTGTCCAGATGGTGATTGTGACAAAGATTATTTCTCCAAGTCCTCTGGGAAGTTGGTCTAGTTTGTCTATTGCCCATGGACTTGGGTCTTCCCAAAGTCATGACACCCCTACTGATACCCCTAAGTCTCCTGGTGACACTCAGACTTTTCCCCTAAGCCACCATGTTTGGACTTTTCTTGTGCCCATAGGATGCATGTGTGGAAAGGGCCTGACAAGTGAGAGCTGGAGATCTAGCCCAATTCTTTGAGCCTTACCCACACTCTCACCATCACAGCTGTTGAGTACTCTCTGAAAGGGACCCAGAGCTCATTTCAACCCCTGGATCCCACTCCCACGAATAGAGATATCCACAACCACAGGCCAGGCCTTTGTTCATGGCTCCCTGCAAGCCACAGAGCCCTAGTCACTGACTCAAGACCTGGTCCTTGCCTGATGCCCTCTCCTAGGTCAGGCTCAGTCCCATCCTGCCCTAGTCCCCATCCCAGGCAGGTGCAGGATCAAGAGCAGGCTGTGCATCCATCCTGTCCCAGGATGCAGGCCTAACGGGCTCTCCTCACTCTCTGCTTGATTCCAACAACCCACGTCATTCTCAGGCTTTCTGCTTGTTTTTTCTGCCTAGCTTTTTTCAACTGTTCCCCACCCCCCTTTTCCTCTGTCTTTTTCTCTCATTGAAGGTTGGAGTGGGGGCAGGGGCATGGGAGAGCTGAAAGTTGGAAAAGAGATAAGATTCATCAATATTTAATTTTTATGGAAATCGTGTCCTCGAAATCCCATGGGGCTGAAAATTGTTCTGTGTTTTCAGGATCCACTGATGTCGCCGAGGCGGTTATGTTGTAAATAAAACTGCATTACTGTGTGCAGCTCTCCCGTTGCTCTGCAAACACCCGGAAACTTGACAGTTTAATCCACTCAGGGAAGCAAAAAGGTTTGGGTCACTGGTGGGGGCAGTGACAGGCATATGAGACATGCAGCCCTGGGATATGAGAATGGAAGGCTCAGCCTCAGCAGCACCAATGCCACTGGGGAGAGCCAAAAAGGAGCCCTCAGACCTCAGGCTGGGGAGACTGTTGGCCTTGGCAGGGATCCCAAGATAGTAGGGCCCTGGGCTTGTGGGGGGGGAGGGGCTGGCTCAGAGGTAGCCACGTTCTCCGCCCTCATAGCCTTTGATGCTCTTGACCTTAGCTAGCAGGAATATGGCATGGTTTGTTGCCAATAGCTTTTGATGGTGGTAGAATCTAGAAAGGATGCATTTTCATTCATTCATTCATTCATTCATTCATTCATTCATTCATGTGTTTCTTCATCCATCAAACACTTACTAAAAATCTGCCACACACTAGACACTGTTTTAGACCCTGAGGATGCAGCAACACGCAGGACACAGAAATCCCTTGCCTGTTTATATCATTGTGAACAGAGCAGACAACAAACCAGGAAAAGAAATAAAGTACGCCGTATGCTGTGTGGTGGTGAGCACAGTGGTGAAGAAAAAGGCAGGAAAGGCAGCAGGCGTTTACACACGAGACGTTCATCCTTAGATGTTTCACAGCAGCTTTATCCACAGTGGCTAAAGCCTGGAAGCAGCTCGGATGGCCGTCAACCCGTGGCCCATCCACACGTGGCATTCTATGTGACAGTCAGAAGCTACTGATGTGTAAGGCGATGGGGATGGATTAAACAAATGGTTTTCTGAATGAAAGAAGCCAGGCTTACAAAAATACACACCCTGTGATCCTATTTATACGACGCTCTAGAATGGATGCCGCTGATCTGCGGTGATCGAAAGCAGGGTAGCAGTTGCTTAGGCTGAGGGAGGGAGAGCTGTAGGAGAAAGAACCGTAGAACCTCTAAGTGGGTGGAAATGCTGCCTGCCTCAATGTGTGTTCATCATAGCTGACCAAGCTATGGATGTGGGATGAGAGCATTTCATAGGGAACTTACTAAGCAGTATTCGCACACAACCAAGGGGAAGGTGGGAGGGCACTGTGGTTCGGAAAGGCGTAGGCAGAGGAGGCCTCACTGAAATGGCAGCTGGGAGAAAGTGAGAGAGGGTGTGTGGGGAGGAACACCCCAGGCCCTTGGGATAGCAGGTGCAAAGGCCCTGGGATGGGAGCCTGACTCAATAGCCCAGGAACAGAGCGAGCCTTTGTCTTAGCTGACTCAGACTGCTGCATCAGCACCACGGCCTGGACAGAATAAACAACAGGTGTTAACCCTCACCTAGCTCTGGAGGGTAAAGCTGGAACCATGACTTGGAGGTACCAGCAGCCTTGGTGTCTCCTAAATCCTCTTTCCTTAACCTGTATCTCCCAGTGTTATTAGATGCTTGCCTTGGCCTGCCCTTCCTGTGAGGACAACAGTCACAATGAAGGACCATCCCAACCTAATGGCTTCATTTTAATTAACTCTATAAAGACCCCGTGTTTAAAACTCCACCATCACAGGCTGTGTGGGCTGGAATGAGCACCAAGCCACTGTGTGCTCCCCGAGGGCAACGTGGGGGCCTGGGAGCCTCCACTAGGGCGAAGGTTCTACTGAAGGACAAGGCAGGACACTGGTGTGGTGAAGAGAGGAGGTGAGACTGCAGGGACCATACCACTTTCCACCAGCTCACATCCACAGGGACTCTTACTTCCAGAAAAGCTGGCGAGTCAGGCCACCAAAGGGGCTTATTTGTAAAGCAGTGTGGGGCCCATGTGTGGAATCGACTTAAAGACACAGTGGTGCCTGTCAGTCCCTTGTGACAGTGACAGAGTGCCATCCTCGTATGAAGAAGGATGGGGGAGATGGGGGACAGGGCTTTCTGGGCTCAGAGGAGAGGGTCTCCTGTGCCGAGGGAGTCAACGATGAGCGTTTCTTCCTGAGTGCACCCCCAGGCTCCGCTTCGCCTCCCCTGGCTGCGACACTATCTCTTGTCTAACACAAGTGCCTGGCTCCTCAGCTTTACCAAGCCACGCACAGAAAACGCTATTGATTTTCCTTATTTATTTATGAGATTTCTTGCTGTGGGCAAAAAATAAAAAGGTTTGTGCAGCGGCTCCCTTCGCAGCAAACGCCATCCTCCCCGCCCCACTGCCTCCTCTTGTCACACAGGTTCTGTGTCTAAGAAGCCTACTGTGCCCCCTTGGGAGGCATGGGGTGGGGTTGAATGTCCGTCCTACTGTCTGGCACATAGTGGGTGCTCATAGACATGTGCTAGGGGAATGGGTGCATTTTTTTTTTGAACGAGCTGTGGTAAAGGATAAGAAAGCCAAATATGTCCCATTCCCATGTAGAATGCCTACTGTGCGCCTGTTAGCATCTTGTCCATTGTTGCACAAGTGAGCCGGAATTCACACCCAGGCCTTCAGGATTCTCTTTCTGCTATATGCTGCAGACACTCCAAAGGGGAACAAAAACCCACTTGAGAGCTGGCTGAACCCTCAAAAAGAGGTGTGTCCAGTCTCTGTCTGGTGGAGACTTTCCATTTTCAGAAAGGCCCCATCCATCATCTGAGCGTGTCAGGAAGGAACGAGATTGGTGTTTCTCTACTCTTCAGTCTTTGGAAAAAAAGACCATAGGATCTGTCCCCACTCTGTTGTGGGACTCTAGGCCAAGGGTTGGCTTTTGTCCCTTTTCATGGGGGCATAGTTAGCTAAGGGAGTTGGGGCCCCCTTAGGGCTTAAGGTCTGATGTCTAATGATGTGGCACACTGCGCCCTGAGCTGCCCTATGGCAGCAGAGCTGGCTTCCTGTCCTCACGAGGTCACATATGTGGGTCTCTTCCCTGATGTCCTCACCCACCCTGCCACTCCTGCCAGACGCCTAGCCACATCCCGGGCCCCATTCCAGGATGTGCCCAGCGTTCTGTGCTGTTCACCTTCTCCGGTGGTGACGCTCGCGCAGTGTGGTGACAGCTGGCTTGCCTCCCGTCCACTCCGAGCTCCTGCAGGGCAGAAGGCACAGCTCACTTCTGTGACTACCTCAGGTTTGGACACAGAGCCTGGTGGTCGTCCCTGCTGACTCTGTGTGAGAGGCAGCACCTCCACAGCGTGCAGCTCACACCTGGACTGCAGGTACAAGCCACTCACTCCCTTACCTCACGCTCCTCCTCTCCTTCCCTACAGGAGTTTCCTCTGGCCATCCTCCGGGGCTGGGACTGCTACTGTGCCTACCCTACCCCCCAGTTCAGCCTGCGGGATGCTGTGGATGGAGCATTGTGCAGCCAGGTCCCTGAGGCTCAGGGGCTACCTGGCTACTGTGAGGTCTACCAGACACCTGTACAAGGTGAGCTCTACATACCTCCTGGACTGTGGCATTGGTCTAGAGCAGTGGCTTTCAACCTTCCGAATGCTGTGACCCTTTAATACAATTCTTCATGTTGTGGTGACCCCCAACCATAAATCTATTCTCATTGCTACTTCATAGCTGTAATTTTGCTACTGTTATGGATTTTAGTGTACATATCTGATATTTCTGACCATCCTAGGCTGTCAAATCTATGAAAGGTCATTCAAACACCAAAGGGATCATGACCCACTGGTTGAGAATTGCTTTTCTGGGCCCAAAGAGCTCCCGAGGCTAGAAAGACTAAGTATGCTTGACTGTGAAGCCACAGGGTAAAGGGTATGTTGAGTTCCCTCTGTCTCTTCTCAGTGGATAAGGGAGAGAAAAGGGAGGGTGAGGCCAGGCTCCTTTTCAAAACATAAGCCATTGGAATGGTAGAGTAAAAGACAGAGAAGAAGAGCAGAGTGGGAGGCCTCAGGGGATAACTCAAGACTCAGAGGCACAGAAAGGGTCTCAGAAGCCTCCATGTGCTAGCAATCCCCCTGGGGTGAGCAGCATCACGTTGGCCTCTGCTGGACCTAGGGACTGATGGGGAAGACTAGCTCATAGGGAGAGGCATCCCACTGTTTCCCAGTGCCTCCAGGGACTGTCCCCTAGTGACTTGTACTTCTTTCAGCAGCCCTGGGGAGGGAACATAAGAAGCACAGTTGTTGGCCTGAAATCAGCCCAGCTTCAGTTTATTATACTGCAGTGACATGGCCAGGTCCGGACACAGCTCCCCTAGCAGAATCTGGAGTTCTCTGTGTTATGCCAAGAGGCTTTGGCTGTCCCATAGAGACAGAGTGGGGTGAGCATCCCCAGCACACCCAATTCCCATCCACCAGGGATGGGAGGTTTTATCCCATCACCATCCACTCACCTGCACAGCAAAGTGTAGGTGACAAATGGCTTCATTGCCAGTCCCTGTCCAGAGGACTCCAGCAACAGCTCTGAGATCACAGTGCGGGTGAGTGACTCCATGGTGACTTATGGACTTTCAGACACCCGGTGCACAGACAGGAGGTTCCTGCCCAACAAGTCTAAGGTGTTTGTGGCTCTGACGAGCTTCCCGGGAGCTGGGAACACGTGGGCGAGGCACCTGATCGAACACGCCACTGGCTTCTACACAGGAAGCTACTACTTCGATGGAACCCTATACAACAAGGGTAAGCCAGGTTGCTGGGGGAGAAGAGGCAGCCCCATGTGGTCCCCTCGCAAACCAGCTCTCCTCAGAGCACTAGAATTTTCCCACAGCTCCCCAGTCATTAAGGGTGAAAGTTAATCTGTTCATTCCTCTTTTTTTCCAGGCAAAGGGGTAGCTCATCGAAATGCCGTTGTTGTTGTTTTTTTTTTTTTTCTTTAATTGGTCCAGAAGTGCTCAAGAACTTTATGATTTCTAATCTTTAATCTTTCCCTTGTAGAAATAAGAGGTCTCGTTATGCTGAGTAAATTAACTTAAATGGCTCAAGTTTGCCTGCTGCTCAAGAATGAAGACCCTCAGACAAGTCAAGTGGCATCTAAATCTGGCAAAATGTATTTCTCAGTTGTCAAGTGGCACGGCATTTGCTCTGGGTTTCTGAACCAGAGTTGGGTTTGCGAAAACAGCCGACACTGTCGGAAACAAAACAACCCAGAGGGACAGATGTGTCTGTGTGTGGCAGCAAGTTCTTAAACTGGCTGTGCCTGGGTAGCCCAGCCCTCTTCCTTGAGATGCTGAGGGCACCTGCAGATGCAGGAGACAGTTGCTAGATAAGCACATGGGCCTGCTTTCTCTGGCTGGACCCAGGCGGCAGTGACCTACAATGTTTGCCTAGAAGGCCTGTACCAGCTACCCACATGTAGATAAGTGGCCAAAGAGTGGAACAGCCAGTTTCAGGGCTGCCAAGGGGCACTTGGGCTATGGGCTCTCAGACATGGTCTGACAATTCATTTAGCTATAGTTTGAATCTTCCTCTTATGGCATCCTAGCCTGTCTGGTAAGATCAATCAAGGCAAAAAAAGCTTCTGGTGTTTGACCCATGGCAGCAGCAAGCTTTGGTGGGTAACCCCCAATTCCGGGTTTGAGAGTTGCATTTTCCAGGCACCAGGGAAGCACCGATGCTACTGTAGATATGGATGTTTTGAAACCTCTACTGAAGGGAGGCATCTGGACTCTGTTTCCAAAACCCCAAGACAAGCTTGCGGAGATTTAAGGAGCCTGTTCTATGAGCTGGGTGTCCTGGGTGAGGCTGATCTATGGGCTAGGGACCCCAGGTGATATATTTCCAGAAAGCCTCCAGAACATCCACTTTGTGAGCTCTTCTTCTCTGCTCCCTTAAGCCCCTGTGCTCTGCACTTGGGCCACACCACCTTCTAATCCAGAGCATTGAGGTCAGGGTCTGCTCTTGTTCCTTCATTGCTATTGGATTTATCCTTCCTGTCACTGTGGCAAAATACAGTGGAAAAAGTAATTCAAGGAAAGAAGGAAGAGTTTATTTGGCTCACAGTTTGAGATGGAGTTAGAGGAACAGGAGACTGCGGTGGCTGGTCATACTGGATCCATCTGTGGTCAGCAAGAAGAAAAGCAATGAATATAGGTATTCAGCCAGCTTCCTCCTCTTATGTGAGCCAGGACCCCAGTTCAGGGAATGGTGTCACCTTCCTTTAGGGTGGATCTGCCTCGCTCAATTAACCCAATCAAGATAGTCCCCCATGGATATGGCCAGTGCTACATCCCTCACAGGTGTGCCCAGAGGCTTGTCTCCTAGCTGAACCCAGTCTTACCAAGTTGACAGCACCATCCATTAACTGATCCAAAGTTCAATACAGGAGCCACGAGGACCTTATGGAACCCTGTGACTCTGGGGACCAATGAGTCCAGTCTGATCTTTTCAATCAGTTGTCACTCAGATTCTGAGTGCTCAGTGCTTTACCAAAGATCCAAGGGAGGGTGTGGGTAGTAGAGATATTGGTTTGGGGGACAGCTCTCCATTCATGGAAGTGGATTCTGAAGTGTTGTGGGTGAGGCCTTCACCAGACCTGCCCTGGATCCTGTAGCACAGAATCTCTACTCATATGATAGTCCAGGAACCTGAGATAGGATATGGTATGAAGTCATAGAGAGTCGACCATTGTTTACAGCCACTGACAATGATGGCTGTCTTGTCTCTACTGGAGAGGTGGCTAGAAGATAGGGGCTTCACAGGAACACTCAAGGGTATGTGGACAGAGCTCTAGCACAGTTGTCAGGTTGCTGTGTGATATTGTGTAGTTCACACACCCACTCTGAGCCTCATCTGGGCCAAAATTCTTTACAATGCTCCTCTGAAATTATCTCCCTGGAAAGTCCAACGTGTGTGTCACCTTTTATATTTACAGTCGGGACCCTGCCTTTTTGAGCCCCCAGGGACTGCAGGAGGTAATCTGCCTCATGCTGATGTGAACATCATCTTCTCTACTGATAGACACCTCCTGTTCACACTTGCCCTGAGATAAGAGTCACTCCTGTGAAGACCTCTCCTGTCCCCATTCATAGATTCCCCCAGCACCCCCTCAGATGCTTCAGTCCTTGTGTTATCGTAGATGTGGGATCACCACAAGTGGGACTGAGGGTACCTTCCTCCACAGAGGCCCTCCATTCCTCCCGAGCAGGGTTCAAGGGTGAGAAGGACCATTGGCGGAGCCGACGCACCATCTGTGTGAAGACACATGAGAGCGGCCAGAGAGAGATCGAGATGTTTGACTCCGCCATCCTGCTGATCCGGAACCCCTACAGATCTCTCGTTGCCGAGTTCAACAGGAAATGTGCTGGACATCTGGGATATGCCCCTGACCGCAACTGGAAGAGCAAAGGTGAGGGACAGATGGCTGGAGCAGGGGACTGACAGGTGCAGCAGAGTGGTGCAGGATCAGAATACATGCTCCCAGCTGTAGAAAGGCCTGGTTGCACTCACTTCTTCCCCATCCTCTCCAAGCCTGCTCTGTCCACACAGTGTGGCATTTTATATGACTGCCATGCAGATGGCAAGCCAGATTTCTCCTCTATCCACCCCCAGGCGAGGGATGAGGTCATATAGACCTAGGGTTTGCCTTAGAAACCTGAGACAGCTCTAGATGCACACGGCCCTGTCTGCCCCTCTGCCTGAATTAACAAGGTCCTCCTTTAGAAAAGGAGGCTATACTCACATGCTGTTCAGAAATGAGAAGACAAAGATAATGTGCATCCAGGGTACAGCACGACCATCATTCCTAAGCTGACTCCACTGACTCTACTATATTCTGAAGGGGAATCACTGTCCATGTAACTTTCCAGATGAGCCCAGAGGATGATTTGACTTGTCCAGGGTACTTAGGTGGTAGGTGGCAGAGCTGGGCCTTAATCCTGCTTCCTAGTCAGCTTAGACTACTGCAACAAGGCACCAGACAGGGTGGCTTAAACAATAGTTCTTTATTCTTCATGGTTCTGGAAGATGAATGATAAAGTGTCTGGTGAGGCCCTTCTCCCAGCTTCCAGACAGCACTCCATGGCCATATGGCAGAGACCCTAATTATAGGGACACTAATCCCATCTCAAGAGCCACACCCTCATGATCTCATCTAACCTAGATTGTCTTCCAAAAGCCTCTTCTATATGCACCATCATATTCAGGTCTAGGGACTTCAATATATGTTATCAACATTCAGCCGAGGCACCCTCGTTTCCTGACTTGGGATGGACGTTCTCATCGTGGAGTCAGCCTGTTGACCTCAGCTCCTAAAATGCTACCGTTTGTCAGGCCCTAGCTGGAGAGCCTGCCCTTGAAGCACTAGAGTCTGGCCCTTGTCCCCCTCCATTCATATATTGAACCCTAGTCCTCAGTATGATGATATTTGATAGAGAGGGTACATCTGGAGGTGACGGTGTCAGTGAAGTCATGAATGAAACTCTACCTAGGACAACACTGGGTGGAGATGCTACAGGGCCAGCGCCAGATGAACCTGTGCTTTCCGGAGCCAACTGGTGACCTGATGGTTTTCAGTCATCTCCTTTCCTATTGCCTTCTGCCTAGACCAGACCCAGCAGCCATCCTTAGCTGCGTTTAGGCATTCGGGGACAGTGGCAAGAGATTCAGCCCCCATCAGCCTACAAATACTCATACTGAACTCAGACCCTCCACTAACTGACTCTTACAAGCCTTAAAACCCTGAGCAAGCTTCAGCTTTCCCCCTAGAGACCAGATTTTTTCATCTTCAAGCCCCGGATTGTCTGATCTCATAAGATTATTTTGAAGATGACAGGAAGCAAGCCATAGTATGCCAGGCATATCAATAGCTCTACTCTGGAAACTTTTAGACAATATGGAAGTATTTTAGGCAAAATATTATTCAGCTTAGACTGTTTTGGAACTTTCTATGTAGCCCAGGCTGACTTTGAACTCACAATTCTCTATTTCAGCCTCTGGAGCTCTGAGACTATATATATGTAATAGATCTGTTGCACCTCATTGGAAACTCTTAATTGAGACCATTTTTGTTTTCATACTCTGCACTCTTCAAAAATAATTTCTTTATGTTGTTAAAAAAAAGGGGGTGGGCATCTCATGGTATAGATCTACAAAAGCTTGAGGCCACCCTCTTGTCTATGGCTTCATTCTGCATCCTGCCTCCCAGCAATGTCACGGGTTCAAATTGTCCATCATGATGACAAGGCCCCCACCTGCATGCTTCACACACCACATTCTGTTAGCACAATAGACCAAACTGCTTAGCACCCTCATCTCACTAGGGCCCAGGAGCTGATGGCATACATTAACCATTAGTCATCGTAGAGCAGTGGTTCTCAGCCTTCCTAAAGCTGCGATCCTTGAATACAGTTCCTCATGTTGTGGTGACCTCCAACCATAAAATTATTTTCGTTGCTACTTTATAACTGTAATTTTGTTACTGTTATGAATCATAAGGTAAATATCTGTGTTTTCTCATGGTCTTAGGCAACCCCTGTTGAAAGGGTCATTCAGCATCCCAAAGGGGTCGTGACACACAGGTTGAGAACCACTGCCCTAGAGGATGTAGGCAAGTTGGTCCAGATGGTAGGCAGTAGAGCCCTGGACGTCGCCCTTACCTTAACATTTGATGTGCCCAGGGGCCTGGGACAAGGTCGAGATGCTCATGGGGTCATCTGCACAGAGGTGGATTGCTTGGGTTTCCTCCTGATTCTGATCCTTTTGTCTTGCTGTGTCATCATGTCCCAGGGCCCACAGGCCACCCACACTCCTCCTTGTCCAGGATGGTCCCAAAGGTCAAAGAACTCACAGCATCCAGGAGAGGGCCAGTTTTCACTTGGCGCATGGCAGGCTATATTCATCGTGACTTGGTACCCAAGATCACTGTCTTCCAGGCAGACCTAGGACTCTGCCAAGTTGTACCTGACAGGAACCCTTTATTCGCACTGGACACCCAAGTGGGTCATCCCAGGGTAGTGAGAGGTCAAAAACTGGCAGCTCCCCTCTCCTAGGCAGGCCCTCCAGAGCCAGTAGCCTCAGGAGGCAGCTCTGACATCAGTACTTCTCTCCCTGTTGCAGAGTGGCCGGAATTCGTGAACAGCTATGCCTCCTGGTGGTCCTCACACGTCCTAGATTGGCTCAAGTACGGGAAGCGGCTGCTGGTTGTGCACTATGAGGAGCTGCGGCGCAGCCTGGTGCCCACGCTGCGGGAGATGGTGGCCTTCCTCAACGTCTCTGTGAGCGAGGAGCGGCTTCTCTGTGTGGAGAACAACAAAGAGGGGAGCTTCAGGCGCCGTGGCCGGCGCCCTCACGACCCAGAGCCCTTCACCCCGGAGATGAAGGACTTGATCAATGGCTACATCCAGACAGTGGACCAAGCCTTGCGTGACCACAACTGGGCTGGGCTGCCCAGGGAGTATGTGCCCAGATGATAGGCTGGCCCACCCTGGCTACCTGCTCTTGCTGAGATGCAGTTACACTGTCGGGCTGAACACCGCTCTAGGGCACTGATCCGTGGACCCCTGGGATGCATGGCTGCCGGCACACCGTCAGCAAGGTGTTCTTGTGGATGCTGCTTCATGTGCGGGAGATCTTGAGCAGCACAAAGCCTACCCAGACAGATGCACATCACAGAACACCCCTTGCCAGACACTTACACATCCTCAGACACACCTAGACATCATTCAACATTCACAGTGCCCATTTTAATGTGCCTAAACTACTCGAGTAGGGTGGGCCAGACACTCCCAGCTTTGTACACACAGCCAGATATGGACACATACACACAGGTGCCAGGGTGTATGCTTGCAGAGACTGGATATCTGCCTCATACATACACATGTGCACACACTTTAGGCTCTGGGAGGCTCTGGGCTTCCAAGGTCCAGCTGGGCATAAACTGGCCTTTTGGGGTCCTTGGCTCTGGAATACTGGACTGGACTGGCAGTATTGCTCTGAGCAGGTACAGTGGGGACTGGGAGTGGATGGAGGTGCACAGACAGACTGTTGCTGATGGGTACTGTGTGACCCTGGCTGCGTGTCTGACATCCCATAAACGTGTGTGCTGTGACATCCTGGCACTGCAAACACTGTGTCTCTGCTTCTCTCTTCTCCATAGATGAACATTGACAACACTGTGTGACAGCATGGGACCCCCTTTCCCCCCACCCCCACACTCCTGCAAGCACACATGCTGCCCTTAGAATAGCCACTGCTCTTCAGCACGGCCCTGTTACCCTCTTTCAGCTACCACCACCAGGGCATCTAAGAGTGGTCCACTTGCTCCTCCATCCAATTGTCTTGGGAAGCTGGGGCATCAAACCCTGCCTGTAAGGAGTGAGGGCCAGAGGATGGGATGGCAGCTTGACCTCTAGGGGGTCTCCAGACTCAAGGGAGACCACATGCCAACAGGAGGGGTCTGCGGTGGTTACGAGGCCCTCGGTGGTACGTCTCGGGGACCACTAGGACCAGTTGCCCCAGACAGTAGGAAGCCCGTGCTCTGGCGAGGTCACACTGAAAGGTCTATGCAAACCAAGTAGAGAGACATCCACCTTCCTTCTCAGCACTTCGGAGGTAGAAGCAGTAGAATCTAGCACTCAGGCTCATCTTCAGCCACATAGTGAATCTGAAGTTAGCCTGGGCTACACACACACACACACACACACACATACAACCAAAGTGCTATGTGTTCCTTGAAGAGGCATGGCAAACCCTCTGCCTCTCCCCAGGTGACAGAGTCCTCCCTGATACTGCATCCCCTCTGACACTGCCTGTCACTGCTGCCATGTCACTGGCTCTGCCACACCCTCTGGCTTTATTTCTGTAGCCAACATTGTTCCCCATCCTTGGTCCATTGCTTTCGTCAGAGGGCAGTGAGATGCTGATATGGCCTTCCTCAGTCACCCCACTCTGCCCTCTGTGCGACCCACAGGGAGAAGATGGGTGTGACAACTCCCTCCTCCTACCCCCTTCCTGCCAATCTCACCAGCTGTGGCACTGCCCCAGGGGCCACAGAAAACACATTCCAGTCACAGAGGAATGTATGTGTTGTGTGGTCTCCAAAGGCCTAACTAAGCTACCTCCCCGGGGACCTTCAGAGCATGCTTCATGGCAGTCTTGAGGTGGTTTCGAATGAGAATGGCCCCTGCTAACAAAGGAAGGACAGTCGGACGGAAAGTAGCTTGCGCACATGTGCAGAGGTTCGCAGGCCCAGAAACCCAGGCATGCTTGCAAAGCGATGGGATAGCCCTAAGTGCAGGTCCCTTTACAGATGCAGCGGGAGGAGGGAGTGGGTAGGTGAGGACAGAGGAGGGGCATAGAAATGGACATTGCTCTCACAGCCTTTTAGTGTTCAGCCCAGCCTGCCACCTGAGACCAGAACTGCTTATGCTCACAGCCTTCATGGGTCACCTTTGCGGCGTGTCTTGTGCTCAGAAATGGGTGCAGTTTGGGAGCAAGGCACAGGAGAGGGAGTAAGGGGTAGGGAACTGGTGAAGAGCAGGATGGGTCTGAGCTCCAGAGGGCTTCTCCATGAGAGGTGACCCCGGCAGGGCGTAGGGTCTTGCCCTTGGAAGGCCCTCGGGGAGACATTCCTCAACCAAGCAAAGCTATGTAGAAGGAGAAACAGTGTGGACAGTTGAAGGATGGTCATGGGAAGGCCCCAACCTGCTCTCTGGCTAGATAGGAGTCCCTGTCTGGGGTTTATAGGGTGGTAGAATGTACCCCAGAACTGCCTCCCCCAGCTGTGTATCTGCTCCTAAACTTCCATGTCCTTCCTATAGAGTCTGTTTTAATCACACCCTGCCTCCTGCCTACAAGTCTTCTTCCCACATCCATGTCTTTTTTATTTTGTTTTGTAACTCACTAAGTTTAATTAGGGCCGTCTATGAAACCACAGGTTTGAAACTATTTCTTGAGGCATGGTGAGCTCATCAGTGAGTACACAACTGTAGACAGCATCTGCCCTATCCCTAGAATCCATCAGTATCCCGTTGTTCAGCAATGAGGAGTAGAGCCCTTTGGGACAAACGCTCCTATATATGACTGGCTATTAACAGGTCTAGTCTTTTTTTTTTTTTTTTTTTTTTTTTTTTTTTTTTTTTGTTTTTTCGAGACAGGGTTTCTCTGTGTAGCTTTGCGCCTTTCCTGGAGCTCACTTGGTAGCCCAGGCTGGCCTCGAACTCACAGAGATCCGCCTGCCTCTGCCTCCCGAGTGCTGGGACTAAAGGCGTGCGCCACCAACGCCCGGCCCAGGTCTAGTCTTATACAGGCCCATTGTAAGCAGCCACTGCTGCTGTGAGGTCATGATTCCATTGTGTGCCATGGCCAGAGGACACCATTACACAGTTCTATAGTTCTGCCTCTTGTAGTTCTTATATTCCTACCACCCCCTCCTCTGAATTGTTCGCTGATCCTCAGAGATAGTGGTTTAAACATCCTCCTGAGAGCTGAGCACGTGACCATCACTTATTCTCAGTATCTTGAGCAGCCATGAGTCTCTTTATTCATCACCTTCCAGAGAAGTTTCCCCAATCAAAACTGAGAATAGCATTTGTCTATGAGTGTAAACACATTTAGAAAGCAGTATGGTTCTGTGTCAACTTAGTCTAACAACACTAGTAAGTTCTCCCTACAGCCTAAGACCACCCTAGCCATGGGTTTTTAACATCCCAGGCGTGGATTCCCTTTTGTGGAGTGAGCCTCAAAATTAATTATAGAGTGTTTGTTTGCCCCCAGAACAGCCATACCACTATTGTGCCAGTAGGTACATGTCTTCTGGCAGGTTGATACCATAGTCTGTAGAGTTCTCAGTTAGGTAAAGCCATCAATATCTGTCCTAGTCCGCTTTCCTGTTACTGTGGTAAACACCATGACCAAAGCAACTTGATTAGAAAGAGTTTGTTTTGCCTTATAGATTATAATCCATCATTAATGGAAATCAGGGCAGGAACCTGGAGACAGGTGCTGAAGTAGAAACCATGGAGGAACACTGCCTACTGGCTTGCTTCCCTGGAATTGCTCAGTTACCTCTCTTACACAGACCAAGACCACAGGCCTATGGATAGTACCATCCACCATGGCCTGAGCACTCCCACATCAATCACCAATCAAGAAAATGCCCCATAAATGTGGCCATGGGCTAATCTTATGGAAGAAACTCAGTTGAAGTTCCCTCTTCGTTTCAAGTTGACAACAGAAGCTAACTGTGATACTTTTCTCCCCCGATACGTAGCTTGCCTCCTTCCTTGCAGTACTATGAAAGCTGGTCATTGAGAAAGAGGATGCCAGCTCAGGTACAGTTTAATTTCTCTGTATATTGCACCCAAAATGTGTGGTATCTTTAGCAATAGTGTCTTAACAACTAGTTCTGGTGGCCATGCAAGAAAAATGGCTTATGTTGTTTGGTTTCCCATTACTCTGGGACCTCCATGGCTGTCCTGATTAGTGGTTTGTTGTTGTTGTTGTTGTTGTTGTTGTTTTTTCAGCTTGACACAAACTAGAGTCATTTTGGAAGAGAGGATCTCAACTGAGAAATGCCCCTATCATATTTTCCTGTAGGCAACTCTGTAGTATATTTTCTTGATTAATGATTGTTGTTAGTGGATCCCAGGTCATTGGGGACAGTGCCATCCCTGGGTATGTGATCCTAGGTAGTATAGGAGAGCAGCCTGGGAAAGCCATGGGGATCAAAACAATAAGGAGAACTCCTCCACAGCTTCTGCTTCAGTTCCTGCCTCCTGGTTGTTGCTCTTGGTTCCTGTTCTCACTTCCCTAAGTGATGGACTTACAAGCTGTAAGGTGAAATAAACCCTCTCCTTTCCCAAGTTGCTTTTGGTCATGGTGTTTTGTTACATCAGTAGAAACCCTGACTAAGAAGACAATGGCCAACAACTCATAAGGAGGTATCCCATACCTGGCACTAGAATTTTTGTTTAATAATCCCTGGCTATTAGGCTCAGCATTACTCAGTCATGCAGCCAATCACCCTTCACCCTAACTTCAAATGCCTAGGTCTCACTGGAATAACATAAGCAGTGCAAGGAGCTAAGACAATCTGTCTCCAACAAGAATTGCCAATCCCATGGTAACCGTCCCTAATGAGAACAACTTAGGAAAAAAAAACACAAAACAAGGAGTTCAAAAAGAACTATTGTTCAAAAAAATTCAAATAAGACACAAATAAACATCCAAAAGAACTCAAAGAGTATGAGAATAAAGCATTTGAAGTGTGGAAAAAGAACAAACCACTGAATGAAATACGGAAGACAATTTAGGATATGAAAGTAGAATTCAATGAATAGGTAGAAATTCTAAAGAAAACCCAAACTGAAATCAAACTGGAAATTTAAAAAAAAAATGTCCATAAATCAACTAAGAAGCTTAGTGGAAAGCCTTGCCAACAAAATTGATCACAAAGAAGGCAGAGTTTGGGGGTTTGAAGACAGAGTAGAGGAATGAATTACTTAAAGGAAATAACTTTTTAAAATCACACTAATGGAACATGCTGCATGTTTAAGGCACTAAGCAAAGACCAAATCTAAGGAACCTATTGGCCCTCTCTCAATCTAGGAAGGCTGGAGTCTCTATCAATCTCTTCAGGCTTGAGATATCTCCACTATCCATTCCAAAGGAGCAGCTGAGGCACTGCCCTAGGAATGTCCATGGTGACTTGAAGGGGAGCCAGGAAACACCTACATCCCAGACTCTGCAGCAGGGAGCTAGAGTCCTCCTGAGATGATCCATAGCCTCCTGCTGGTCACCCAATAGATCCCCAAAAGAAAGCTTGGAAGGGCAAAGTATGGAGGGAGACCTGGCAGGGTCTGCATCCAGGCGTGATAGATACCCTGGTCTTTCCCTGCCATCCCAGGAGTCTGGGAGAGTAGCAGTCCCAGAGAGTTTGTCTGGGAAGTTGGGATGATATAGTCACAGATGCCAGGGACCCAAAGGCCTCGCCTCCTTTCAGATGGAATGCTACCAATTCATAAGGCCTTGATGTTACTGTATTGCCTGAATAAAGGAGTGCAAAGGTCCTGTGGTGGTGGCTGACCTTCAATAACCAGCCCAACCAGCTTCATTGGGGAAGGGGGTAGATCTGTCCATCTTTGTGGAGAAGTCCATTTGACTCATCTGTAACTCTGAGCTTCTCCTTAGAGAGGATGCGGCTGTACCCACTAGCCAAATCATAAAAGCCAGTCTGTCTAGAAAGCAGGCATGTGACAACTGCATTGGGACCCAATTAGAACAGAACAGCAAAACCCTAACCGTCTACAGATTCCAACTCGAGTAGCAAGGCTGTGAAGTGGCACAAACCTGTGTTTAAAACATGTAATTTTCATGGTTTTATCTCCTGTTGTGGATCAATTTGGAAAAACCAAAATATATAATTTTAAAGAACTAAAACACATTCTGATAATCTCAGTGATGTGTAAATGAGAGAGAAGAATAGACAGGCTCCCAGGCCCTGGGAAGAAAACTGCTTAATTATGTGAACATCTTATAATGAAGCTTCTTGCAGCTAAAATTAGATTTTGAGTGCATGAATATGCGAGTGTGTTTGCACATCAGAATGCAGTTTTTCCTCTTAAAAGTAGCAAGAGCTCTTTGGTTCTCATGGCGGCCCCAAGAGCACAGGGACAAAGAACTGAAGGTTATTCTTGTGGCTACAAAAAGCCCGGCTTTCCCTTAGACTCAGAAAACCAGGGATGTTAAAATCCAGTGTAGCCAAAGCAGTCCGTGGAGAGCGAGGGAGGAGCTGATTGCTCCGACCTTGTGTTGCTTGTCACTGATATTGGGTGTGTTGATCTGAACAAGAATGAATAAAGGGATATTTGAGTATTGGGGAGTCTGGTGGCCAGGGTGATCTGACTTTTCTAGCTCCAGTCTCAGTCTCTCATCCAAAAAATGAGAGGTGTGGTAGATGTTGATTCCATTCTCAATGTCTGTTCCCCACTCCTGTCCCCACAGCCCCTCATTTCTTCTGGACTTTTGTATAATCTGAGTCTCATCATCATCAGGTAGAAGACTTGGCCTGGGATTATGTCAACAACATGGCCACCTCTCTGGCTACAGTGACTGGTCCTTGTGCAACCATGTGAGCCTCACTCACGGGCTTTTCTGGGAACATTAAGTAGTACTTGTATAAGCACTGACTAGACGTGTAAAGAGGAAGCAGGTAACCCTGAGTCTCCAAAGTAGTCAGATAACTTGAGACCATGATGGAATCACTCTCCCTGAGGGAAGGAAGAAAGCTATTGGGATTGGAAGACCACTTTCTTCAGCGTGAGGCTGGATGTGAAGGACGTTGTGGGAAGCTGTGCCGAGACAAGTGACATGTTTAAGCCAATGCATGAAGGTGACCTGGATATCCTCAGGAAAGAATTCCTACTGGACACTTGAACTGAACTGTCCATTGTCTCAGTCCTCATCAGTGCTTTGATGTTGTTATTACTTGGTTACTCTCTCTGCTTGACAGAAAAGAAGACAAGGATAACAACTATAATGACTGTAAGAGCATGGTCCTGTTGTGTTTCCCAGAATGCTTTTGTGGAGAAAAATCTGTGATGTTCGAAGGCATTCTTGGTAATTGACTTAGATTGCAGGTGAGGCCCACTTCAAGAAATAACAGATGACAGTAACAGCGTGTGCCATAAACTGCCTTCCAAAGGAAGGCAAGGTATGATGGTTAATATTGATAGTCAAGTTGCCATGATCCAGAATCACCTAGGAGACAAACTTTAGGGCATGTCTAGGAGGAAGTTTCTAGATTGGATTCACTGGGGTGGGGGGAGACCCAGGCTGACTGTGAGCAGTACCATTCTATGGGCACAGATCTCAGACTGAGTGAAGAGGAAAAGGCAAGCTGAGCACCAACGCTCGGCTTTCTTTGCTTCCTGGCTGCTGATGACATGTGTCCAGCTGTCTCATACTCCAGCTGCTATGCTTTCGGCGATGGACTGTATCCCCAAACTGTAACCAAAGTACACATTTCCTTCCTTAAATTACTTTTGACAGGTATATTGTCACAACAAACGAAAATAATTAATACATCAGGTGTGGTAAACCATCCTCCAGCTTTGTTTTTTTTTTCCCCCAATAGGAACAGGAAAGTTTGGGGTAGAGCAGTAGTAGTGTTATTGGAGGGGCGGTGGGGTGAAGCCAGTAGAGTCTTTTCTTCTGTCCTGCCCCCTGTGACCCCATAGTGGACTGGAAATAGAAGGGACAAAAGAAGTGGTATCTTGTCCATTCTTCTGAGCTCCTCTTGGAAGATCTGAATGTCCTAGAGTATGCCAGGGTGGAGGCCTTTTTGATGTGTAGAGAAAAGCAAGGCTCTCAGGAGGTCAATGTGAGTATGCTTGTTCACAGTTATCCTTTGTGGTTGAAGCTAGATTTCCCAGTCCTCTGAGACTAATGTGTGGAAACATTATAGACATCCCAGCCCCTGCCATGGGAATATGGGCAAATCTGCCTTAAGTTGAAAATGTGTTTGCTTCTATAAAAAGAGGACTCTGGTATCAAACAAAAAGAACAATAACTCCAACTGAGGCTGGAAACATAACACGAGCTGAATGAATTAACTTTCCAAGGGACACTCAGGACCTGAGATTTCTTTTATTCGGGTTCAGATATCAATGATGACATTCATAGTTTGAAGGCAGAGTCACTGATGATCAAGGAGACTAGTGGTCTTATGGGTCAACGAGTTCCAAGGATCATCATCTCAATATGTCTGAGGGAGGTAAACATAACTTCCATGTGGGGAAAGAGAAACTCTTGTTTTTAAGATTGACCGAAGTTTAGCCCTTTCATCTTACAGATAAGGAAAATGATGTTCAGGATGGGTGTTGTATGTGGTGAAACTATGGGCGTGAGAGTTGCAGGGACTAGAAGGTGGTTCTTTTCCCTAGACCACCCCATCACTGTCATCACATTACATCACCCCGTCACTTAGAGAGGCGGTTCCATAGGTAAAGTGCTCACTCCCAAGCCTGACAACCTAAGTTCAATCCCTGGACACACAAGGTAGAAGGAGACAACCAGCTCTCCCCGAGAGTCATCCTCTGCCACACAGGTGCACACACACAAATATAAAAAAAATTTAAATAGCTCAATGGAAATTAAATAAATGTGCTTATCAGCTCATTTGGAAGCAACACGGTTTATTTCACTGCTAATCCTTTGCCAAGATACTTTACAGTGGGTGCTTGAGTTCCCTTCTTAAGGCCATTGATCAAGCATCCCTTGTACTTGGAAAGCTGCTCGGAGGAAGTATTCTGGGCCACCTCCAGACACACGCTAGATGTGTGCCCTTCCTTCCAAAGTGGGAGTGAACCACTGTATCATCGGGGGGATGGCAGCTCTGTCTGCTAGAGGAAGAAAGATCAAGCGAGCTAATGCCAAAGCTCCAGTGACTCTTGGAATGAAGCACATGCTTTCTTGGCTTACTATCATATATCTTTATCATATATATATATATATAAAATAAAGAGATACTTGCTGATTAATCCATTGCCAATCCTAAAATATCAGGCCTTTGAAGCACTTAGACATCCTAAGAGCCTCATACAGATGCTAACTCAGACCAAGAAGACCTGGGATCCCATCTGGGAGTATAATTTACTTGTTACATGGCCTTGGGCAAGTACCTCCTCTCTGAATCTCAATTTCTTCTTTTAAAAATAAGTAAAGCTTAAAAATTATCTAAAGCTTCATCTAGCTTGTGGATTCTAAAATTTGGCTTAATTCATCCACATAATCATGTGAAAATGAGTGAGTTTTGTATCCTACTCAAAGCACAGGACTTCACCAATGACATCATAGCAGATGGACTTTTACTCCCTTGGTTTCTCAATTTTGATCATGTCTCCTCAAATGGACAGTGTCTAATAATCATTTTATGGTAATGATAGTACTAATGAAAATTTTTCTTTATCTCTCCCATTCTTTATTTTTTTATCTGCTTGTTTTAATTCAATAGAAATGTTCTCCAACACTTCTCTTTCACTTGAAAAGCTGTATTTATATATTTCCATCATTAGAACTTTAAGCCTGGAACCAAGAACAATATGGTATTTTGTACTTAACCTTTGTAACCTCTGCCACTAACATAGGACCTGGCTTAAACAGGAGGCCCAGGAACTGTAAATAGAATAAAAAGAGGATGTAATGGAAATCTAAGATCACCTGGGTTTTAGGAGTTTTCTAAGAAAATAATATTGTCCTGGGAAACACAACTGTACTTTCTCCATTTGGGAGTTGCTGAGGAAGAGTTGGCTGAGCGTCGCCACCAGCAGTCTGTTAAATAGTTCAGAGACTGGTCTAGGTTGTAACTGCTCAGAGCAGCAGGTGTGAGTAGGAGAGAAACATAGCACACACCAAATTCTGTTGGAGCTCTGTCTTGAATCACCACACATTAGTCTGTGCCCAACCATCTGTTCCTCACTCTTGGAGAAGAACAGGGTACAAACTGGCAAAATCCCTGACCATGGATGTTCAGAAAGACAGACCGATGACTGGCTCCACACCTTGGTTCTACACCAGAGCTTGTGCTGGTCTTCTTTGCCTTGGGACAGGTGGGGAATGACAGCTTCCCTACCTCTCATGGCTCTATAGTTCCTTACCTAAAACCAGCCACTAAGTTTACAGAAGAACTTCTTTCTTTTGATAGAAGTCTCCCTTTGGGGGCTTGGAATGTAGTTCAGTTGGTTAAAAAAAAAAAAGTCTGCACAAATCCCTGGGTTCAATCCATACATCAAAGAGGCAGTGAGCGAGCCACAAGCCACCATCTTCTATAACCAATTCTTGGAAATGGGATCACAACACTTTGATCATTACTGTACTTATCAGAAGCAAGTCACCCAGCCTAGTCCAGGAGTGCAGAGAAGCACAGATCTCCAAGGACAGTAAACATCAGGACATACCCTGAAGCCATCCTGAGGCTTCTTGCACTGGACCTCACCTCACCCTTACACATCCTTCAACATCCTCAGCTGAGTTTCTCCAGACAAGGAATCAGCTGAGCTCCTGCCTTCATTGTTGTTGGAGATAAGGGTGGTTTTCTACCATCTCATCCCTTAACCCCAACTATGGTTATCACTTTTTGTAATCTTAGAGGGGGGAAGGGAGAACACATGTATAGACATTACATGCCATAGCATGTGTGTACAGATCAGAGGACAGCTTCAGATACTGGCCTTCACCTTCTACCTAGTTTCAGACAGAACTCTTCACGTTTGCTGTTGCGGAAGCCAGGCTAGCCTCCCTGCCAGTTTCCATTGTCTCTGCCTCCCATCTCACCGTCAAGAATGCCAGGATTACAAATATGCTGCTGCATGCCTGTCTTTACGGAGGTTCTGGAGCTCTAGCTCAGGCCCTCATGCTTGGACAGCAAGCACGTTAACCCCAGCCCTGCCACCACTTCTTTCATGGTCTCCACCTCCACCTGTCATGAAACCAGCAAGAATCACTCTGGCTAGACACCCTCGTGGACGGCTCACACTACTGGCCCACCATGAAACCTATTCTTAATGGGATACATTAGCTCCCTTTATGCTGAGGTTTCCCCCATGCCATGGCCACATTAACCTCCATCAGATAATTAAGGGCTTGGCTTACCATGAGAAACCTCAAATGTCACCTTTCTGCCACCCAATACATCTTTAAATGACACAGACTCTAATGAGACGTTCAAATATAGAAAACTGAATGACTCCTTGCTTTCATGTGACATTTATTCAGCCAGAGTGATTGGACTCCACCACGACATTACTTCCAATTTCTACCTGACCTTGGGTGGTAGAGGGTAATCTTTAAGGAAAACTATCCATTTAATCTCCCTTGCTTTATTAGCATTTAATTGCTCTGACAAATTTTCAGATGTACAAAGGATGTTAAGATTATAATTCAATTTTCCTCTCAAACAGCCCAGTAGCCAAGGGCAGTGGGGCCATCTCTGGCACAGCTGAGTTCTGTTAAGGGTAGCATCCTGGGCCTGGTACTGCCTTCTGACCCTCTGAGTACACAGAGTGGTGATACCACATCGGTACCATCAGGGCCTCCTCCCTGCGCCACTCCCTCCTTCTCAGGGGACTGAACTTGGCTATGCAGTTCCGAGTCTTGAGCTACATGAAGATCCATGTGATGTTCTACAGGAAACTAGGAAAAGGGCAATTTGTGCTTGGGATGCCAGGGAGCAAATCTTCTAGCTTGAGAAATAACTGGGCCCAGAGATGCCATATGCAAATTTATGCATATTTTCAATTGCAGAAAAACAATTGATGGAATGAGCCAGTGACATCATGTGTTGGCCCATCCTGCTGCGCTGGTGCGGCTAGAGCTACATGTGGCTGTGTTACTTGTCCTACTCCTAGCTCGGGCAGGGGCAGCATCTGCACCCACACTTGCTCCTGCGGTTTCCTGTACATCTGGTGGCAGGTCCTTGTCTCAGGTAGCCCTGTCCTGTCAGGGCAGCACAGCTCAGTAGTATGAGAATAGGTCCCACTCCTGGTACCAATTTCTGCCCTAGTCTGCTTTCTATTGCTCTGATAAACACCACCACCGGCCGGGCAGTGGTGGCTCATGCCTTTAATCCCAGCACTCGGGAGGCAGAGCCAGGCGGATCTCTGTGAGATAGAGGCCAGCCTGGGCTACCAAGTGAGTCCCAGGAAAGGCTCAAAGAGAAACCCTGTCTTGGGAGAAAAAAAAAAAAAAAAAAAAAAAACACCACCACGAAAAGCAGCTTGGGAAAGAAAGGGCTGATTTGACTTATGCACCCCAATCGCAGTCCATTATTGAGGAAAGTCAGGGCAGGAACTTGAGCATGAGCAGAAGCAGGATTTATAGAGGGATGCTGTTGAGTGACCTGATTTCAATGTCTTGTTCAGCTTACACTCTTACAGCCCAAGACCACCTGCCCAGGGACGGCCCAACCTACCATGGACTGAGCCTTCCCACATCAATTGTCAATCAAGAAAATGTCCCACAGAGGTGCCCACAGGCTGATCTGATAGAGGCCGTTCCTCAACTGAGCTTTCCTCTTCCCAGATGATTTTTTGTATGGAGTTGAGAAAAACTAACCAGTACAGACACCATCACCTACTCTCACTCTTTAAAAAAAAAAAAAAATACATTTGCCCATTGAGTTTGTCTCTTGTCTTCTCAGAGATACCTCATGGCGATTCCTCTTGCTTGTCCTGTCCTGAACTCATCATCAATCAATGGGCAAGTCTTTCTCAGGGTCACCAGCCCTAGGAGGGAAAAAATGAAGCATCTCCAATGAGTGAGAAAATTCCCCAGTTGGGGTCCCAGAGACTTGGGCTTTAGAACTGACTTTGGTACTAACTGGCTGTGCACCTGTGGAAGACACTCTCCCCTTCCCTTAGGACTGACACTGGAACATCGCTGTGAGCAGACACTGGATTTGACCTCGTGACCTGTCTCCCTGTCTCTCCTCTCTTCTTGGGACCCTTGGAGCCCTATAGCTGAGGCTGAAGCAACTGGACTCTAGTTTTGGTGACTTGAGCTTGGACCTGAGAAACCCTGGCCTGTCTTCTGGCTGTGAGAAAGGAACATACGGGAATGTGGGGCCCCTGGAGCCCCTCACATGGTCATTCTGAGGTCTCTGCAGGAAAAAAAAATGGTGTCACTGTGCTGAGAGAAGGAGACATTGCCTATACTTCTAAAATGACAATCCAAATACAAGACAAACACTGTCACCTCATCAAGTCAGTTCTCTCATTTATCCATACTGCTCTGATGCCTACTTTAGTTTTATCAAGATGAGCTAAAATGACCCATGGATGCATAGATGTTTTGTTTAGTTTTGTTTTGCTTTGTAACGGGGTCAAAGTCTGAAGATCAAGCTGGTCTTGAATTCACTGTGTACGTAGCCCAGGCTGGTCTTGAACTTGGCAATCTTCCTGCCTCACCCTCCCAAGAGCTGAAATTATAGGCATGAGTCTGTCTATGCATAGCTTCTAATTCTTTTCATTTAGCATCCTTTTATTAATATTTCTCATTTTCAGTAACCTTCCAAAAATCTTTCCCCCAAATGTGTCTTTCTCCCACTTTCCTATTCAGCCCCACAAGAGAATAAGCGGTTATAACATTCACTCTGTTCTCTGCACTCATATAAATTCACACAACACATGTGTGGTGGCAAGTGGCCTCAAGTCTGCATCTACTTGGGCCTACAAATACCAATAGAACTCAGGAGGACATATGACCATACGATGCACAGATTTATTTTCTTTTCTGCTGTGAGCACTTTTCAAGTGTTTTGTTCCTTCCTTTAGTATGCAACATGACCTTCTGCAGATGAGATTCCTGATTTGGGGGCTCCACCTCACTGGCATGGGGAGAAACACATTCACACTTTGACTCCTATTTATTTTTATCTCAACTCTTTACAATTTTGTGTTTCTTCACCATGCACATAAGATAATACATACAAGTAAATATCTGTATTTTGGAGGTGTGCACTCTCGCTAAATAGCAATCAAAAGTGCTGGCTTGAGACCACTAATCTGCAGACTTGGGGAACAATTTGATCACCTGCCTCCTCTGTCTAGGTGCATATCCAGTCTGATTCTTGATGTTGGAGCAAGATTCATTACAATTGAGGGCACAGCCAGCCTCACTGCACAGGGGTGTTTAAATGCTGGAGTCCCCAAAGTAAACTGCAGATTCAAAGGGCATGTTCTATTTTCAAATTAATCAATATGTGGTCTGTTCTCTGAAATGTCTGTAGCAATTCATATTTCTGCTATCAGTAGAGATATGGATTCCATTGGCATTCATAGCCCCACACAGACCTCACGGCTCTTATTCTTTTAACCTTGGCCTGTCCAGTGGGAGGGTGATGAAGCGGATCCTATTCGAGAGAATTTTTTAAAGCATCCTCATATGTGAGGATGGGTACTGGACAAGATGACTTTCAAAACCCTTCCAGCTCTCCTGTACATGATTTCACCACCTGCTCCCGGGGTCACTTGTTAGCAGGGTATATTCAGTCTCCCCTCTACCAGCTGTTGTGAGTCCCAGAGATATCTTGGGGGAAACCAGAGGCTAGAATAAAAATTGAATCTGGTCCAGAAGATGGTTTGGCCAATACTATTCAGCTTGTAAAAACCACTAAGGCCAAATCCATGATTTCACTCAGAACAAATAATAAAAAGCAGGGCATCATATTTCTAGTGCAAGTGCATTCATAGGAAATATTTTAAGATCAATGGCTGCAAAAGACGTGGTTTTCCTTGGAGATTCACTTTTCAAATGGTTCTGTATTGAAAGTGCTATCTCAATAAATATTCATGGAGAGAGTGGTTGATGTGTTTTTTACCATTTATAGCTCATACTTCAAAGGTCCGAGAGAGGAAAAGACACATGATACACTTCTTGGCCTCTTAGGAGAAGTGCTAAAAGACAGGTGATGTGCCTTGGTCTCCTCTGGCTGCAAGCTCCTGGCAGGTGTGTGTGTGTGTGGGGGGGTGCTGTGGGGGTGCTGTGCTCTCCACTTCCACTCTCTTGTAGCACATCCTGCAGCCTGTCATGCCCTCATAGGCATGAGGGAGAATGAGGACGCAGGGGATTAGAAGGCATGTGTGAGAAGTCTTGGTAATAGCTGCCACTTAGCAAGGATTTGCAGCTGCCCAGCATCCAGATGGAAATTTCCTATGTCTTCCTTCACTGAGTCGTTCCTGAGCTCTGTGAAACTCTCTCTTTTGACAGATGAGGAAGTCAGGCTTCAAAAAGGTGAGGCTAATTTGTCCCCAGTGTTACACAAAGAGTTAGACAGCAGGAAAATGATTCTATGAATCTCTATGATTCACCTCATGTGCCTCAGTTTCCCACCTGTCATTTCCCCCTCAGAACCATACCTCCCCCCACTCCCTACACCAGAGCTGTAGAGATAGGAGAGATCTTGAGTGATGCTAAATTCTTTCTTCTTCACGGTCCTTGGTAAGCTCAGGTTGGCTACCTGCTCTAAACATGAGGGTCCCACAGATCCTGTCATGTCATCCTTCTTGACCCTTGGCAGACAGCAAGCCACCTAAGCTAAAGAACTGAAAAGCTGGCCTCTTCATCCTGCAACTATGTCTCAGTATTGAGCAAATGTATTTATTTTTCATAATGACAGGTTTCACCATTGGTAGTGAACAGAATCCCTTGCTTAAGATGTTAGAACCACATCCATGGCCTGTGGAATAAAACACAGAGGCCCACTTGGCTTGGCCCTGGAGACCTGTAACATGCCCACATAAGCCTCTTATTCATGACTGTAATTTCCCATGTATGCTTCAGTCAATCTAGTCAGTTTAGATGGCAACTCTCCCATCTGCTTAGAATGTCTTTTTCCCCCCTCTTGGACCATTCAAATCTTAAGCATCATTCACAGCCTGAACTGAATGGACCTGCCTCCCCCGGGAGCCTCTTCTCTCTCAGGCAGAACTGAAGGGTCTCTTCTGTGGCATCCCCACAATCTCATTTCCATCATTCTGCCTCTAACTCCATATCTGCCTTGGCAACTAGACTGTGAATTCCTCATGGGCAGGACCCATGCCGTTCACCCCCATTGTCACTCAGTAACAGTGACAACATTAACAGCAATAATAACAGATGGCATTTATGGAGAGTTAGGATGTGATTGTCCTTGGTCCTCAGCACAATCCCTTGAGGCAAATGTCATATTGACTTTGATTTAACTGGTAAAGAATAGAGTTCCCCATGGTCCTATTGCAAATGGCAGCTCTCATAGTAACCACTGGCTTCATTTGGTGCTATTAACTATTTGATAAATAAGATACATGTTAACAATAAAATAAGTAATAAGACAGAAGTCACCAGCTAGAGAAGCTGCCTATCCTACTCACTATCATAAGACATTTTCTAGACTCCAAGCCATGAAAGTGAACCTTCTCTTTGATTAGTAGCAGTTCTGTGGAGGCACTGGCTATAACAGCCACACCAGTGAGTGTCACTTTAAAAGTACTCCAAGGGATGTTGAGAGGGGTATTTCATCCTTTGGGGCCCAGAAAAGACTCTGATTATCCTCGGGAAGATGGACTATGGAGTTGTGTCAGCTCCAGCAGAGGTGGGTTACCCGGTTTCTTCACGTTATGCTACACTATCCTCCAGGGCAAACTTCGCCCAAGGCTGCTACACAATGTCATAGGATAGTACAGTCAGGAAGCCAATAGGATGCAGAGAACAAGAGAAAGCATGGGTGGTGAGCAGCCCTCCCTCTGAAGCAGGCTCCATCGGCACTGGTGGAAGCAAGGGCATTGAGGCCAGAGTCAGGGAGAGAAAACCATGACAACAATCTGTAAAACTGTTAAGTCTCACAGAAAACTATGGCAGACACACTTAGATCAGGAAGCAGACACAGGACCTGGGGCTCATCCAGGGGCAACACAAAGACAAGGGCCAGGCATCTGATATTCAGAGGAAGGCCTCAGGAGTGTCCCCTATATCCCTCCTGCCCCACTTGCTCTGCACAGGGGAGAATTCTGGTGACATAGTAAGAAAGAAACACTGAGACTGAAAAACAACATAAAGACACACACACACACACACACACACCTCCACATACACACTCATATATGCATACAAACACCATTGGTCTCACACACAAACTCACAAGTTCACACATATGCACATTCATATATAAATACAGACATATTCATATACACTAGCATGTGAACACGTGCACACATACAGAGATACATACACACAATTTCTGCCTCAGTTAGACATGTACTCACATACATACATTTACACATAAGACACCTCCACACATACACACACACACACACACACACACACACACATTCATGGGTGCTTGCACACATACCCTTACATACAGAGGAGGGGATCTAAGCACTTCAAAGCATAATTAATAGATATCATTTCTAGAGTGAAATAAGCATGCTCCCAAGGCCAATGAGCTCCTCTGAGGGGCTGCCAATCAGCAACTCCATCCCTTTCATCCATAGTTTGATGGCCTTGTAATGACAGGAAAGTGTATCTTGAGTCCAGACACACACACACACACACACACACACACACACACACACACACACACACACACACACACACACTTCATATGGTGAATCTAATTTTCATTAGGAATATAGAAACCATTTCTTGAAGTGTTTTTGGAAACACATGAAAGCATCTTTTTGTTGTTGCTGTTTTTCTGAACATGAGAGGCTGCTAACTAGCTCCCAGAGTGCTCAACAATCAGGTTTTCCTTCCAGAAGAGCCATGGGCAGTAGCACTGGGTCTGAAGTCTCTGCCAGAATCCTAAGAGACAGGATTTGAGAAGTCTCAGCCAGCCCAGCTGGGGTGCAGGTAGCCTTCATGCTCCCTCATTCATTCACTCGCCAGCCTTCGGTCCTTCAGTCACACAGTTAACATTTATCATCCCTGCCTTTGGCTTGGCCTGTGGATCCAGGTCTCCTGAAAGGAGTTCCAGAGGCCTAGGGATTATCATGAAAGAGGAGAGTTTGTGGCTTCTGGCTGTTTGCTCATTCAAATGAAAGCCAGGGGATAAGACTTTCAGGTGTGTAGCTCCTCTGGCTTGAGAACGATGTGGTTGTGAGTGCTGGGCCCGGCCCAGGTACCAGGCTCTGATTCAGGATAATGGGAACCACCTGTTCAAATGCCCTTGCTGAACCCCACACTCTCCGTCTTTGAAAGTCTTTGATGATGGAAGCGAGGCTGAACGATTATGTAAGAGTGCTTTTCGCGATGCGTTTATGGGTGTATTCTGAAGGAAGCAAACATATGCCTATTAAGCATGGGGAGAATTATCAGTGAATGTTTTTAAATGACCAATAAAAATGAAATTATCATTGCTCATTGTTTTTATGGATCATAATGTCTTTTTTTTCTTATGGAAATATCTAACAAACTCCCTTCCTAGACGAGGCCGCTAATTATGTAGTTAGCACACAGTAATCCATGCAAGTGGGTTCTCGCCTGTCATAATTTATCTTCATAAATGTAATTGGCCCAATGAAAGAGACCACAAAATAATTCTGCAAAGAGTTGGATTCAACAAACATGGATCTCTCCCTTCTCTTTTCCAAAAGTACAAGCTTGGGATAGGATTTTTTTTCCCCCACTGACCCTCTACCCCAATTTGTTGGCCAAGTATTTACTGGTTCATTAAAAAACCTCTTCGATTTGAATCACTGGCTAAATTCTGGGGTTAAATCAAAATTTGAAACAAATCCCAACTGCATGACCTGGAAATCCATTGAGGGAGTGAGCAGGTAAGGAGCAGAGGTGACAGTGGTTCAGGCTGACAGAAGTAACCAGTGCTCCAGAAGAGGCAGAGGCGAGTGACGGCCAGTTCAGAGGAAGGAGTTGCTTCCTAGTGGGACGTCAGAGATGCTTCCTGGACAACCCAGCATGGAGCAGAAACTGGAATAATGAAAAGGGCGGGGCTATCGGGGAGGTAGGCAGCCATTTTAAGTGATAGGCTCGTTCAGACTAACACAGGAGTGACTTCAGTGTGAGGCAGGCAGGTGAAGCGTGGTGAGAGGTGGAGAGGGTGGACAGGTCTGAAGTCCTGAGCAGGATGCAGAAAGTATAGATGAGATTTTGTAGCTCAAGGTCATGCTTTCCTTCCTCTCTACACAGGGAATGAAGAGGTGTGGAAGCATCAGTACAGCACACCGGCTTGCCAGACCCTGGCTGGGTCCTTGTGAGAGGCCAAGATGAGTCAGGCACCAAGCCACCCAGGAACTCTGAAGAAGGAAAGGTGACTCTGAAGCCAATGCTGGCTTGAACTTTGTCAGTACTGTATAATTAAGGTTGGGGGCGGGATGTCACTGTTTCCATGTGGCAGTGCGGTCCAGATGAGTTCACTACATCCCATCCCACATCAGGCACTGTTGGCACGGAGCCCTGGTTGTTTCCAAGGCAAAGCCGTGTGGACCACTGACTGCCAAGTGCATCTTTTCTTCCATTCAGTCACCAACATTTTCCTTCATGAAAATTTGAATGAGCCTGGAAATCATGCTGAGAAGAAATGTGCAGGGAGCTAGGAAGGAAACACAGGTGCAGGCCAGGAGGTAAGATCTAAGATCACAGGGGTATTTCAGAAAGAGACTGACTGACAGTGTCACAAATTACAGACAATTAGAACCAAAGTGTGCTGAGTATCCATGAAGAAAATCTTGGTTGGATGGCATGATCTGGGGCTGGGGCAGGAGCATTAGCATGAGGGGTGATCTGGCCTGGGGTCCATGGAATCTCAGAGATGGAGTGGGTATCTCATCAGAGCCCAACATTCACACCTCTGCTCTCACTCCCATCAACAGATCTAGTCACTCGGGAAACTGTGTCTCTGAATTTTCTTAATGAGTACATTCTGTGCTTCTGTGGCAGTTTTACACTGAGGGATCTTTGTGATGGTTTAAGCTGGGTCTACTGGAGGGAAGTCTTACCCTTTCATGATATTAAGGCCCCCTAACTCAGTAACCTGTGACCTAGATGGAGCTTCCTCACCTCCCTGCTCTCCCAACCCTTAGCACCTCTTTATTCCCTCTGCCATCTCACTTTTCTACATCCTACTCTTCATCTGTAAGGGTTCCTTTGTGGTAGATTCCAACTCTTCTGTGTGTGTGTGTGTGTGTGTGTGAGAGAGAGAGAGAGAGAGAGAGAGAGAGAGAAGAGAGAGAGAGAGAGAGAGAGAGAGAGAGAGAGTTTGGTGTCTTCCTTAATCACTCTCCACTATATTGTTTGAGACAAGGTCTCTCACTGAATCAAGTTCATAGTTTTTGCTAGACTTTCAGATCAGCAAGTCCCAGAGATCCTCCAGTCCCCTTCCAGGATTACAAGTACATGGTGTCCCATTGGCTCTAGGGAGATCAGATTCGGGTCTTCATGTTTGGGTGACAAGAGCTCTGCGAGTGAGCCATCTCCCCAGCCTCTTCTCTGCCTTGTGGAGTTTTACTCGCACCCTTGGTCCACAGCCTAGCAAACCTCAGAGTACTCTTTTCTGACTTGACTTTCCCACAGTCTGCACAGTCTGTTTATACTAACGAGAAGCTGCCAACTACAATTCAATCAGAGGTGTGAACTGTCTGGATGCAGCTGAGCTCTCTCGTACCATGCTCTAATGATCCACTAGAAATCATCTGCCAGTGAGGAGCTGCCACTTATACTTGACCCCAGAAAAACTTACAGAATAGGCATGAACCTGCCTTGAACCCTGGAACCAAGGCAGCCGAGCAATAAACATGAAGCAGATACACCTAATCAAGGCCAGCTATAATTAGGCAACATCTCCATCAACCTGTAGACCCCACTATTCTTACAGAATACACTTGTTTTATTTATATCAATAAAATTTGGGGGGGGGAGTTTGGGAGATGTTTGTTATGCAGCATTACCAACACTTCTACTAATCAATACAACTTGACTACTCCAGGTGCTTAAACCCTCAATATTTCAAGTCCAAATGCCAACTCAGACTGATAGATAACCATAGACAGCAACCATAAACAAGGAATACTTTCCCTTCAGGGTTTTAAAATATTTCTTACAGAAGCTTTCAGTCTTCCTTCCTTCATTTATTCATACATCTGGTGAAGAGCACTTGTCCTAAGACTTAGCAAAGGCACCAGGACATGTTAGATATGGCTATAAGCTGGGATGAGGCATATTCTATCTCTTTAAATGAGAGCAAAAGATGTATACACAAATAATCACATCCCAAGACGTCTTCCATAGTTCTTATCCCAAAGCAAACCAAGTATAGATGAGACGATCATTCTTGCAACTGCCCTTGTTTATAGTCAAAAGCAATTATAGAGTGGATAGGTTTTTTAAAAAAAATCTATAGTAATTACTAGCTTGCCTTTTTCTCTTTCGCAGATCATATGAGCCAGCAAAGAAGTGAATTGAAAGACAGTTTTACCATATGTTGACATAAAACACATTTCCTGTAATAAAAGTGTGTTTTGGGCACCATCCTGGAAGGTGTGAGTGAAACACACTTGTAATTGGGTAGAACTGACTCAGGAATCACTCAGCCTTTCATGTGGTGATATATTGTGTACCCTAATAAACTTGCCTAAGGATCAGAGGACAGAGCCAGCCACTAGATTAGACAAAGAGGTCAGGCAGTGGTGGCACACTTCTTTAATCCTATCACTCAGGAGGCAGAAATCCATCTGGTTCTCTGTGAGTTCAAGGCCACACTGGGCTCCATGAGATTGATCCAGCCTAGGACAGAAACAGAGCCAAGCAGTGGTGGCACACACCTTTAATCCCAGCATGTGATCTCTCATGCCTTTGCTTGGAAAGCACACATGACTTTAATCCCAGGAAGTAATACAGCAGGGCAGAGAAAGGTATATAAGGCATGAGGAAACAAGAACTCACTCTCTTTAGGCTGAGGATTTCGTAGAGGTAAGATCTAGTGGCTGACTGTTGTGCTTCTCTGATCTTTCAGCTTTCACCCTAATATCTGGCTCTGGATTTTTTATTAAAAGACCATCTAAGATTCCAACAACACTTTCATCATCTACACCAATCATACCAGCAATGGGACCCAGTGAAACACATTTACAACTTTCCGAAGACTCTCCCTGAAACAGTATAGACCTTGTGGAGTTTGGTTGAAACAGTGCAGATCTTGTGGAGTCTGGTTGTGCTCAACTCAGCATGTCCAGGCTGGCAGTCAACAAAAATGATTCTAAGACACTCAAGTCCCAGATGCCTTGGGCCAAGAGGGATATCATACCAGGACAGAGGTCTTTCTGACCTCTGTTCTGTATTGAGATGGGGGCAGACAGGTATAGATTCTTATTAGGATGTCAAGAAAGCATTCAATCATCCTGCTGACCAGGACACCCAGTGATGCAAATGCCGGAAGATGAGCAAAATGATAAAAACACAGTCCTTCCCTCAGGCTTCTTATGGACCCATGAGCACCACAGATAAGCATACTCTATCCCCAGCTACTATAATTAATAGCTATATAAACTTTTTTTTAAAAAGAACCTATACCTATTTGTCCCACTAGTTCCTCATTCATAAAAGTGCATTAGCTGTAAGTATAGCATAGGCTTGGTGTAAGAAACAAAGAAGTTAATTGATGCTATACAGATATAGCTAGTTGCTACCCAACACCCATGGATTCCACTGGTGTGGTAATACACCTTGGGAAAATGTTCTTTCTAGATTTCCTTGCAGCAATGAGCATCCATGTGTCTCTGTCTCAGTTCTGTTCAACAAGAGGCAGATGGAACCCTTAGTGAGGGAATCACCGCCCCCCCCAATGGAGGATACGGCTTCATGAGATACTTCTGTCATTTATCCAGAAATACATGTATGGAAGAGCTAGCCACCGTGTGATGGTGAGGACAAAGCCATGTGCCTTGAATGACAAAACAGGTAGGTGGAAGGAATTTGACTTCCCAGCCGCATCCTTGGGCACCTGCACAAACTCTATTTAACTTCCATCATCGTCTCCGGTGTCACAGAATAGTCCTGGCTTGGGCCTCTCTGTGTTGGAATAGTGGGAAGGAGACCAAGAGATGATAACAGGATTGAAAGATGACTAAAGAATATTAACTACACATATGGAATTTTATAATGAAACCTATTATTTTGTACAATTAATAAATTCTAGTAAAATGGGTGTAGGGAGACTGGACATCTTCCCCAGAACTAAATCCCCAGTCTTGGTGCTTTCTATAGCCACCGGACTTCCATCTTCCTTCACACCCAGTGGAATGCTTGGAACTCATGATCACAGATTAATGGTGAGCAGGAGAGATGCAAAGCTGTTTCCACACTGGACCCATTCTGTCCCTTTCCCTCAGAGCCGCAGTGTCCCCGTCTGCATTAGAACAGAGGATTTAGAGCCATTATACCTCTTAGTATTTCTATTGCAGTTAAATTCTGAGGCTTCAGACCCAGGCCCCCCCACCTACCCAGCCCAGCGCGGCCCCCACCCTGCCCAACCCAGCACAGGCCTCCTGGAGAGAAGCAGCCTGTCATTCAGAGAACTCTCTTTCTCCAAAATCTAATATCCCCTCATCTCCCATTATGAGTTCAGTTATGGGAGCCTTCATAGCAGGTGTCATTAAATAGACATTAAGACCCAACAGGGCATGTTTTACGGGACCATTACCATATGCCTGATGTTTGCTGTGACAAATGGAGATCCAGCCAACCACACCATGTGATAATGGGCCGGGAAACACCCCCTGGGGTGAGTTAATGTGATTAGAAAATGAAGCTCTCTTTGTTTAATACCATCCCCTGGAAGGGGATAGCTTCCTCTCTGCTGATGCACCTTCAAGTTAGCCTTCACCCTCCTCTTCCTGGGGGCCAACAATTTCTACAGACAAGTGAGAAAGAGACCATTGAGCTAGCATGGCCAGACTGAACACCATATCACATGTGTCCAGAAGCACAGACTGATCTTTCGCTGAGGTTTGAATTGTGACTATAGGACCAAGGGCTACGCTGCCTCTGTTTCCCCCCTGATGATTGCACTTTGAAAGCCAGAAGCAGGATAGCAAAACTGAGAGAATCCCCTTTGTCCAGGCTCTCCACTGTTAATAACACCTTTGCTCAGTCTGAGTACATTTATGAGAATTGAGACATTAATACTGTTACAATATGACCAGTGAATCTTTTCTTTGGATCCCCTATTCATGTCCTTCTGCTCTGTGATCAAATTCAGGATACGACCATTATTGCATTTGGAGTGGGTCATTGTGCATCCAGACTACTCAAAATCAAATTCATAGCATATTGAGTCTGCAATCTCTCCTTAGTGGAGGCTTTGTATTACCCACCAAGGCCTCCTACAATTAACCTTGACCCAAGAAGAGATTTCCCCTGGGTTCCCAAGCTGTGGGCCCTTCTTGATTTTCAGATGTCTTGGTATCATTATTATTAATTATTACTTTTATTACTAGTATCCTCTTTGTCTAGTGTGCCGAACCATAAGGGACACAAAAAGAAAGCACCTATTCCTAATGACTCCAAAGGTTCCAAATGAAATCAGGGCATGTTTGACGACTGCCCACAGATAAAATAAGAAGTGTACAGTCAATGAGGGTGGGCGCCAGTGTGCGTAATGTAATTTAGAAGAACCTTTTTGCCAAGATGGAAGGCGGTGCTGAGAGATTTACATCGACAGGACAAAAGTTCCCGAAAGCTGCGGTTCTCCCACGGCCTGAAATGATGTTATTTGCTGTTGGCAGCCGTCGTGGAGTTGGAAAAAGAAAGACCACACTTGCAGATTGTCACTTCATTTTAGTCCTTGGTGGCTTCTGTCCAAAGTGCTGAAGTGAAAACCCTTGGAGGAGGCAGCCTTTAAGACTGTTCAGCTCCTCTCTACCCTGCCTTTCTGCTTTGGTTCTTCCAGTTGCCAGAGCCCTAAGGGAGGCAGCAATGACAGAACTAGGTCTAGAGTGAGGTTCCAGTTTTGAGCAGTGCAGTCTGTGGGTTGGTGGGCCACCACCTGCCTCTCTCTGTGAGGCTCTCTTCTCTCTACTGGGAGAGTATTAATTACTCCTAGGGATGAGAGTGATCTTGCTCTTTTGTTTACTTGCTCACTCCTGGTGGTGGTGGTGGTGGTGGTGGTGGTGGTGGTGGTGGTGGTGGTGGTTTGAATGAGAATGTCCCCCTATAGGCTCATATATTTGAATGCTTGGTCCCCAGTTGGTAGAACTGTTTGGGAAGGTGTGGCCATTATTAGGACGTGTGGCCTTGTGGGAGGAAGTGTGTCCCTGGGGGTGGGCTTTGGGGGTTTCAAAAGCCACATCATGCCCAGTTAGCTCTCTCTACTTCATGCTGGTGGATCAAGATGTAAATTCTCAGCTACAGCTCTAACACCATGCCCAACTGCCTGCCTGCCTGCCTGCCACCATGCTCCCTACCATGGAGTAGCCATGAGCTCTAACACTCTGGAACTATAAGACCCCAATAAACGCTCTCTTCTGGGAGTTACCTTGGTCATGATGTCTTATCACAGCCATAGAAAAGCAACTAAAGTACTCCCCCCAAGGATGCCTGGGGCTCTATCCTCTCGACTGGCCTCATGGTCCCAGGTTCCAGGTTTGCCTCTTAATGAAAGGAGGAAGGAACAGTAAGCCTCTATTTGACTAGCAGCTGATACATAGGGAGTATGTCTCAAAGAACCAAGTGCCTGGGCAAGAATGCTGTAGAGCCAGGGTCCTGGAAGTTGCCAATACCACCTTCACACAAACAACAATATCAGCAAAATGTAGGCACTACTGCCATTGAAATATTTATTTCAGGGCTGCATTAATAATGAAGTCTCAGGATAATACATGAGGGAGGCATTTATTATTCCTATTTTACAAAAGAAACATCTAAGAGAGGTAGGATAATCAACCTAAAGCCAAGTCATCAGGGCCACTCCACACGATTGCACGGGGGAAGCCCCATCTGAGTGAACAGCATAGGCACTGCAGACAAATACTAATGACAGCATATGACAGGCATGGAGTTTCCATACTTCCCAGGCTTTTCTTAGAGTAGCCAGTCCTTCCAAAACCCACCCAGACACCATAACCATTTTTCCTGTAGAAACATAGGAATGACTGCTCTTCTGTGCACACCAGGTCCTGACCATAGGCTGGTGTCCCCTGTGGTTCCTTCCATGGTTATCCTGGATCTCTGGCTTTGTTCCCAACCCTAATTCCTACTTAATGACTAGATCACCTAGAACGAGTCCCAAGAGGGTCTTTTCTGGCCTCACTTTCCCTTTCCTACTCCGAGAGTAATATGATGTAGTGCTCCAGGCATGTAAGCATACTGTTGAATATGGGTTTTGCATTCAGGACAGCTTGGGGTCAAACTCCATGCCCGTCCCCCATGAGAAGGGGCAGGCCTCTTCCCAGCACTGTATGATGCAGGACCTTCCACCAGCACCTGCCCGCTGACGGGACTCTTGCAAGCCCTGCTTTGCTGCCTTCAGCTGACCTAGTTTCCTTCTCATTCCCTTGAAATAGCCTTATCCCAGTTCACTCTGTGTCGTCTGACAAATGTGTTTCTTTATTAGGGTGAAGCGGGCCCTTGGAGGTGGCAGAGTGGGTCATGGGCTAGCAAGGCTGCCATGGAAATAATTCACGTTTCATTCAATTATTCATTTGTGGAGCCCATCTATAATACCCCTCCCCAGGCTCACAGGTGGCAGACAGACACGCAGAGAGACCTGGGGAGGATGGACCTTGCATCTGCAGCTCTACCTGAGAGACCCAGAGCTCTGTCCACCTCCAGGGCTAGTAGTCTTTGGTGAGGGTATGCAGACTAGCTCCAGAAGGCCAGGGCTCATGTCTCCTCTTCCTCTGTTTTCTCCACCGGAAAGCTGGAGAAGAACAGCACGTCTCCAGGCTGTTCCTACATCTCAGACTTCAACACAGAAAGCATGCCAGGAACGACTTGTGTTTGTGTTGTGAAACACTCAGCTCAGAAAGTCCCTGACACTGACATCTTCTCACATGAGCTGCTGTTTCTCAGAGTCACAAAAAAATCCATTCCCTGAGCACATGTTGCCTGCTGCCCCACAGCAGTCATATCCCATGCTCATAATCTGAGTATGTATTAAAAGGTCCCAGTTCTGTCTCAAAGGAAGGATAGACTGTATTCCTTTGGCTCTTCTGGAATTAGGAGCTTTGATACCGTACCATTAACAGCCTGACAGGGCTGGTCATTTTTTGCTCAAATCACCACCACCACCCACGCATGCTGGCCTGGCCTTCATACAGATGCTCAGTGGTGGAATGAAGGAAAAATGACCAATGCTATTTATGTCTTATCAGAGGGGTGTTTTTTTTTTTTCTTTTTCTATTCTGACCTGAAACTAGTTTTTAAGTGGCCACTTCAACAAGTGTGTAAAGATATAAATGGAAAGATGTTATTCCAGAAGTATTGGACATTGCCTCGAAGCCCGTTAGCAGGGCACAGACTATATAGACTGTAGTTCCTATCCAATAACTCACCATGTAGATGGCAAGAAAAGCCAAGTAGGCATAAACTTAGTGATGGCCCGAGATGCATAAGCACAGGGGATGGGCATAAAGAGCTGTAAAACGGCAAGTGATATAAAATTCCACTTAAAGAAAGCCCATAAACGTGGGCATACATCCCTGGTGACAAGGGCCAGCCTATAGCTGCAGATCTAAAAACCGCCTTGTCTAAATCCCCACCCACACATTGAGAAACCCCAATCTCCGTGATCACTGTAGGATCCTTGTTGACAAGGTCACAACTGGGTTCTTCTCTGTCCCCTCCTGCCCCAGCCCATGCTCCTCAAATGTTCCCAAAGTCAGGACGGTCGTACTGTCTTCTGTGCCTCTGTTGTTCCCATGCCACAACACACCAGTAGGTATAGGGTCAACCCTTTCCTGAATGTTTCCCTGCACACTTCTAAGTCTGTGTGTGTGTCAAGCATGCTGTGGAAGGCTTGTGAAAGGCTGCTGCAGTCTGTCATAGCATCAAAGCCAGCACCTTGTAGTCCAGTCATTAGGTGTCCCGGTAGAAGTACCCTGGCCACTCTGCCAAGCAAGGCACAGGCTTCCGCTGGGCTGGGGCTTCCCTTTAGTTTTCTTTCTATTTTTAGCTCTATTACTCTCCTATCTGCTCTTGATTGGTCCTGGGAGCTCCAAGCTCTTCTCTCTTTACGAAGCAGAGCAATTCAGTCCTTCTCCTCTCTCATCCCAGCTCCACATCTAGGCCACCCTTGGTTGTATCCAAACCCAACCTGAAGCTCCAGGTCAACTACCAACAGCCACTTCCTGCACAGAACCTGCCCTCTTTAGACAGCATTTGACAAATAACAGTGCTATCCACAGACACACATACACACATGAACACACACACACACCTGCACACATGAACACTTACACACATATACCATCAGCCTAGAATAATGTCACCCAAATGGTAACAGCGGTTGTTCCTCAGAAATAATGTTTTTGTTTTTTTTAATTTGTCTTTTTTTTTCTGTGTGTGTGTGTGTGTGTGTGTGTGTGTGTGTGTGTGTGTGTGTGTTATTTGAACTTTCTAAAATGTGTAACAGGCTAGGTTTCTGGTTTGAGCAAAGACAATATCCTCCATGGTGCAGACACCCAGGTCAAGTGCTTGCCACAAAGTCCTCACTGCATGTAGTCATTGAGACCCCTGCTCCTGAGCTGACCCATCTCAGCACATCTTCCTGCCCTATCCTGTGGTGCAACAGTGCAGGCAGCCAACATTCTAGCCAGGCTGGCCTTCCCAGACATTTTGCTCACAGGCATTTGAAGAATGGCTACAGTTAGATACAGAGAGCCAGGGAGTCCAAGGTCTACAGTGACCTCTACCCTATTCCCTTCCATAGGAACTGTTTAGCTGAGCCACGTGTTGAATTGCTAGAGGCAGGGTTCAGCATCCTCTGACATCTGGTGAAGGAAGCCTTGGTCCCAGAGTGAATACCTGAATGCCACCCCAGCAGGGAAAGAGGAGCACTGGAGGCCTGGGGAACACTCCAAGCCCCAACTCTTAGCCTCAGCAGACATGTATGGTATTGCTCTTGTCACAGCATCCTTTCTTGACTGGTCACCACTGCTCTTTTGTCAAAATGACAAGAAATGAGAGTTGCTTTTGTTGTCCAGAAAATTATACAAGAACATATGAACCTATGGTGCAGATTAGCAGGTGCAAATCCCATGATCAGCACTGAGACTTGGCACTCAAGGGAAGAGGTTTCCAACTCCCCTCTACTCTGTCCCTTACCTGGCATGGATTTCTACTCAGTGACTTTCTGAGGCCCATATTAAGTCATCTAACAGAAATAGAATATTAGATATGACCCTCATCTGAGTCGGGCACTGAGTCACCTATCGTGAACATGTAAACCCAGCTCTCACAGAACGACTCTTGCTCTTTCTCAAATCTCATTTATAGGGAACCCTCAGTGTAGTGAGTTCCATGTTGTGTGCTTTCTTACATCCTAGGTCATCAAGCCATAACACAAGGGCTGTAAAATTAATGGGGTGGCCCATATTGTATAGATTAGGAAACCATATCCCACTGAGATTCACATAAGCAACTAATTAGAGGCCCCAAAGTCCATTTGTCAGTTATTGTGGCCATAATGTCACATAGCCAAAGATCCACAAGTTCAGGAAATGACAGCGAACCTTCCCTCGCTGGCAGATGGGGCCCCTGTGGTTTTGGTGCCACTGTTTTTGGTCCATTTCTGGAATCTCTTCATTCCTCTGGGGTAATGATCATGAACTCATGCCTCAGAGCAGAAGAGAGATGACAGCAAGATTCTATCCAACACAGGCAACTCCATAAGAGTTTTGGCCAGGACCCACATCAATGGGAAGGAAGTCAACTCTAACCTCTTCTACTGGGAAGTCTGACAAGGTCAGATGGAAAGGGACCAGGTGCTCCATTTGGCTAGTAGGAAGAAAATATGAATGGGGTATGCCATACATACCTAGCTAGCTGAGAAGAAACACCAGGGTCCAAATTGGTCCTCTGCCACCAAAATGCACTGTCACCTTGCTTCCATTCTGTTGTTCCCTCCACAGCTGTGCAGATCAAGCTCTAGGCTCATGATCTTGATGTGGATGGAGAAACCTGCTCACTTGCAGGATGAGGAATCAGGGAGGAAAACCACACCTTGTCACCAATATCCATTCCTCAGCAATGCCTGCTTCCTGCCCACCAAAGACAGGAGGCTGTTCACTCATGCCCAGCTTCTGGGAGAACGCGTTGCCCCACACCTGGGACAGGGTGCTTTCACAATATGGTGGTAATGTTCCCCCACAGTATTTCTTTCAGGGTACCCAAAGTTCTCATCCATGAACTCCAACTCCTAGTACCTTAGTAAGGATATTACTGCCAATATCTATCTGCTTTCCCTATCTGGGGTTCAAGATCCTCTGAACGGACACACCAACTGCAGGGAAGGGTCATTGCCTGAGAACGGGATTCAAGGTTCTGAGTTCCTGTCTCATGCTTTTGCCCATCCCCAGGCCTCTATTTTCTGTTTATAAAATGGGCTTTGGCCATCATATCCATCCAAGAGCCTTCCTAGCCAGGAAGTTCCCAGTTCCAGGACGCTGACCTGCCACTGATGTTTCTAGACTCTCTTCTGCTATGATCATGCTTCAAGTTCATTGATCCAAAACACTCACTGTCCAGAGTACTCAGTCTCCTGTCTGTTGGGGAGGTGGAGCAATTAGGAGTGTGGGGGAGGGCCAGGTTGGCCCAGAGCTCAGGTTCCAAGGCTATCCCAATATCCCGATGTTAATCTTGGGTTGGAAAGTCCCTCACAGATCCAATGTGTGTGCATGAGCATGGAAGGACTAGAGATGAAATGGTTTGGCTCTTTGCATTGCCAACAGGAACCACAGACTAACAGCCACAGCAACAGCCTGGAGTACACTGTGAACACAGGTCCTCAAGCCCCTGGAGCCCTCAATCAGAACTGCATTGAGCAGGACCTCCAGGCCATTTGTGCACACCTTACAGCTTGAGATGCACTAATATTGTAGGCACTGTGGCCATGCTTTCCCATTAGAGACTTTTTCTCTGTGTGTTTTTTTTTCTGTACACTTCTCCTAGCTGCCTTCATTCCCAGCAGCCCACACTAGCGCCTCTTTGCCAGGAGGCTGCCCTAGGGCTGCTGGAGGCCCCTTTGCCTGTGGCACAGAGAGCCTGAGGGCCTAGAAACTTACATCCACTCAGGGGCAGCCCTTTACTCCTGGCTTTCCAAACTTTCACAGTTCACGGAAGTCCCCTTGTCTTAGTCATTTCGCACAGAACTCATTCATAGGCCAAAAGGTTGGACAGATAAACAAAAAACAAAAAGCCAAACTATCAGTTGCATCTACTCAGTAGCATGGGTCAAATAGCTTTAACAATATTTACAACCTAACTCTGTAGCCACCACTTGTAACGGTATATAAAAGTGAAGGCAGAAAATGCCATGTCAATTTTACCCATAAATGATCACACTTACGTATTGACAGGATGCACGCACTTTTTGGCCACTGCCTAAACTCTTCCGCGCTTGGAATCTGACTGAACACTGTTGCCCTCATTCCCTGCTCCAGCTGATTTCCACTAGGTCTGGGCTTTTGATCCCAGCTGCTGCTTCACACCCAGCTTCACAAAGATTTGACGTCATTCGAGGAAATGTAGGACAATCTGATGCTTAAACGGAACTGTCTTGAGAGTGGGTGTCTGGCAGCTGATGCTGTGTTTTCCTCTAAAAATTCAAATATACAACGGCAGCTTGGGTCATTTGGCGCAGGGCTTGGAAAGCGCGTTCCAACCTGTAATTGATGTTGTCTGTGTCTTAGCACCCAGCTTCTGCACCCAGTTCAAACTAGGATGACTCTGAGCAAGATCTGAGATGTTCGAGGCTGCCATCAGGGCCTCAGCTGTAAGCAGATTAAGACGGAGCTATCATCTGGCCACCTTCCCATAGGTTCTCCTCCCATCCTGGTCTGCATTCTCCTCCCATTTCTGGATTATCCGTAATACTTCCTAATGAGTGTCTCATAGGAATCTCTATCTCTGTGTCTGTTTGGGGGGTACCCAGCCTAAGGAAAAGGTGCCTGGAGAGGAAGGCTGGGCTAGTACAAGGTGATGTTCTCATTCATGGGAGGATGCGGCTGCCTCTACCTTGGACAACGATAGTGGAGTGAAAACTGAGGGCCAAGTCCAGAAATACTAAGCAAGTGGAGTTACCTGCATTGGCCACCGGCTAGATAAGGGACAGTGAAAGAACTGGGTCTATTACCCCTGTTTAGTGATGACACAGATGGCCTTGGCAGTAAAGAGCCAGGGTTGGGCAAGTAGTGAGTTCCCACTCCCACATACCAAGTACAACCTCTGAAAGCCCAATTGTAAAAGAGAGAGCGAGAGTGAAAGTTGAGCAGGCACATTTCTCCACCCACTTTTAAAAAGGCTTTGTTTAAATGTGTGCTTGATGTGCTGTTCCCAGCTTCATTAACCCCCTAATAATTATACTAATTATGCCACGATCCCTGCATAAGGATGTGTTTGGAAGCCCCACTCCCGTTCCGTTTCAAATGGCAGACAGCGTGTTTCCGAGCCAATGTGTTGCTGTTACACCCTGAAATGTTTTAAGCAAACAGAGACAGCACCTGTTGAACGTCGCCATGGCGGGAGGCGGCTCAGCTTGAGCAGCCTGTACACGTTCAGAGCAGGGCCACACTCTGCTGAGTCTTAGGTTCTGGGGAAGAGCGGAGAGGAGGGTGTGTGTAGGGCTGCCATGCTCCCAGGGCCTGTAGGGGTGGACAGGGGCTGCATTTCAATACTTTCATACCTAGCTGTCCTAGGAGTTTGGGGGACTGCCACTCCCAGTTTACAGGCAGGGAATCCTTACCTTCTCAGTACAGATATGCTTTCATGGTGCTGTCCTGGATTCTTTACTTCCCTGCTGGGTCCATTCATCCCAGAGCTGGTTCTATTACTATGATTTTTTTTTCTTCTCTCTATACCCCAGGCTCTCACATTTAGAGATCTTAAGAAAGAGGTTGCCCTCCTAAGGTCAGTAGATTCTAGCAGATTCCAAAGTTCCTGTGTGTAAACTTACCAAGCTAGATCTACTAGCCCTCAGCCATCAAATCATCAAAGCCAAAGTTTCCCCTGAGAGCAGGTCATCCCAGGCCCAAGAATCAGGCAACTTAAGATGTTTCCATGGCCCCCAGCCCACTGGAGCTGGTAGAAGCAGTCAGTCATGAACTATTCCCCAAGTCCCATTGCTTTTCTTGCTAAAGCTCATGAGCACCATACCTTCTTCATTTGCCCTTACACTCTGCCTCCTGGCCTGCCCTGCTGCTCCCCCTGCAGGGTCCTGAGTCACGCTCAAGTGTCCCGTGCTCTCATTTCTAGGTGTGATGTTTAATGTTAACTGTCAACTTGACAGAATCTAGAATTATCTAAGAGATGGGCCTCTGGGCATGCCTGTGGGAGATCATCACTATCATATTAATGGGGGAAAACATCTTAATTGTGTGTGGGACCGTTCCCTGGGTGGAGGATCCTGGACAGTTTATTTGTTTTTAAAATTTTGAATTATGTGTCTATGCGAGAGGTAGATGTGCACGTGAGTGTGGGTATCTGAGAATGTCAGACCCCTGGAGCTGGAGTTACAGGCATGGTGAGCCTCCTGAAGTGAGTCCAGGAGCCTAACTTCAATCCTCTGTAGAGCAGCGCTCACTGTTAACAACTGAGTCGTCTCCTGTGGTCTGTCTAAATGAAGACAATGGGCTGAGCACTAACAGGCTTGCGTTCATCCCTCTCTGTTTCCCAGCTGTGGGTGCAAGCTCCCACTGCCTTGAATTTCCCATTTCGATGAACTAGACCTTGAACTGGGAGTGACATAAACCCCCTATCCCTTCAGATTTTCCACAACGGGAAAAGAAACCAAGACACTAGGGGAACCATGGCAACAGCAAACTGTTCTGCTGATGACTCGACCTCCTTAAGTTGTTAATCAACCACATTTACAAATTAAGACCCAGGCACTGAGAACAGCCCCTTTAATTATCTAGAAGGGAAACATCAGGGATAAGACCTCTGTAAAAAGCCTAGTAACCCCAAGAAGAAAGGCAGCAAACAGTGGCTGGAAGAGGGGAGACCCCAAAGAAAAGCAGAAGTAGGGACTCTGAACAGAGGGATCCAGGACTGCCTGGGCTGGCACCCCAAGTTCCATCCAAAGCCAGGACTCAGCTGAGGCTGGCTAAAGAGAGGGCCATCGGCTTCCTTTCTGAATCTCCACTGTGTTCAGACCAAGGCAATTGTGTGTGTGTGTGTGTGTGTGTGTGTGTGTGTGTGTGTGTGTGTGTAAAACAAGCAAGTTTTTTTTTTTTTTTTTTTTTTTTAAGAAATACAGTACTTTATATACAGCTTTCTTGAAATGAAAAATGGGACATTGTCAGCAAAAGACTATCTATCATACATGGGAAGAAGTCAGCAGGGAGTTCATCAAGCAGTGTTGCACAAAGAGAAGGTGGGGTATCTTAAAAGCACACAGCAGCCTTGGGACCATAGATGACAGCCCTTTAGGGTGGGAAGAGTTGGATTATCAGGATCTGAAGCTGCATCTCCCCCAAGGCCCTGGCCCCAGGCCATTACTGCCTCTACTAAGTTTATAACTGGTGCTGTGTTTCTTCTCTATACATTGGGTTCTCAGGGAAATGCTCCCAGGCCCTGGCCCTGGGCTGTTACTGGTTCTGCTGAGCATGGTCCTGGTTTTGAGAAAGAGCTGTGTTCCTTCTCCATATATCAGAGCCTCAGGGAAACTCTCCACTGATCAGGCTCCCAACAGCTATCAAGACCACTGGTGACCTTGGGAAAGAATATCTACCAAACAGAACATTCACTGACCTGAATCACTTCCCTATTATTAACTCTTGCTTTGTTCATCAAGATGTGCCTTTAACTCAATGCATATTAAGACACCATGGGGTAAAACTTACTATGCCCCTAGAACCACTGAAAATAACCAACTTCATCTTGTCTTCAACAAAATGTATCAGATGCTAAAGTTATTGTTCTTAGCGTGTTCAGTTTAGAATATGGCACTTTTGTCTTGCTGGTGACCAACGGCTGTCTAATTGGACTTGAGGCCTGCTCAATGGGAGAGAATTCATGCCTGGTATTGAAAACTTAGCCAACTATCCATGGCTGGAGAGGTCATAGAACCCAAAGAGCACCTACTACTGCTGCATTCCTAAATCAATATAACTTCCAACTGTATTCTAAATACTTGTCCTGATACCCATAGATAAACACAGCTCTCACCCATCATCAAAGAAGCTTCTTTTTACAGAAGATGGAGACTATTACAGAAAGCCATAACTGGTTCAAAATGGAGAGAATGACTGACTATGGGGCAGCCGACCCTTATGTGTGTGTGTGTGTGTGTGTGTGTGTGTGTGTGTGTGTGTGTGTACATGTGTATATATTTTATATATATCTTTATAAGATAACATTTTCTTAAAAAAAACTGTCAGGACACTGAGACAAGGAAACTCATTGATACCACAAATTCATTTTCTGTTGGCCTTCTACTGTGAACGTGCAGCCTATCCTTAAGAGTAGTTTGAGGGACGAATGGATTGCCCTGGGAAGGGGAAATAGATGAGATCTCCATGAGCAAACTGGATATGGGGGGAGGGTAACAAAGGGTAGGGGATGGGGGATGAGAACATAAGGGAATGGGATAGTCGAGCTGGAACAGGGATGGAGTAGGAGAACAATGAAAGAGATTCCATGATAGAGGGAGACTTCATGGGGATAGGGAGAAACCAGGTGCTAGGGAAGTTCCCAGGAATCCACAAGGATGACCCCAGCTCAGACTATCAGCAATGGTGGAGAGGGTGCCTGAGCTGGCTCATCCCAGTAATCAGATCAGTAAATACCCTAAGTGTCATCAGAGAGCCTTCACCCAGTAACTGATGGAAGCAGATGCAGAGATCCACAGCCACCAGGCTGAGCTCCAGGAGTCCAGTCAAAGAGAAAGAAGAGGGATTCTATGAGCAAGGGGCATTAAGATCATGATGGGGAAACTTACATGCTGAGCTCCAGGAGTCCAGTCAAAGAGAGAGAAGAGGGATTCTATGAGCAAGGGGCATCAAGATCATGATGGGAAATCCTAGAGACAACCAAACCAAACTAGTGGGAACTCATGAAACTTAGACCAATACCTGTGGAGTCTAGGACTAGGCCCTCTTCATAAGTGAGACAGTTGTGTAGCTTGGTCTGCTTAAGGGATCCCCTTGCAGTAGGATCAGGATCCATCCCTGGTTCATGAGCTGGCTGTTTGGAGACCACTGCCTGTGGTGGGACACCTCGCACAGCCTTGAGGCAGAGGGAGGGGATTGGACCTACCTCTACTGAATGTACCAGGCTCTGCTAACTCCCCATAGGAGGCCTTACCTTCTTGTAGGAGGAAATAGGGGGTGGGTTGAGGGGGGAGGCTGGAGAGGCTGAAGGAGGGAAGAGGGGGATTAGTATGTAAAATGAATACAATATTTCTTAATTTAAAAAAAAAGAGTAGTTTGTTTCTCCAGTGAGACTCCCTTGAAGAACACTAAATTTTCACTTATAAGTACTTACCATTTAGAAATAGCTTCTAGGTTAGGGATGGGGACATGAGTCCACTTCTCCTTTCAGCTCCACGACCTCATCTGATGCAAACTCATGCAGGCCCTATGCATGCTCCTTCAGTCTCTGCATTCATATGCACGTTGATCATATGTGATATAGAGGGCCTTGTTTTCTTCGTGTCCTCCATCCCTTCTGGTTCTTACACTCTTTCTGCCTCCTATTTTTTAGGGTCCCCTGAGCTCTGAGGGGAGGGATTTAATGGAGATATCCTGTTTAGAGCAGAGGGTTACAAGGTCTCTCATTCTCAGCATAATGTCTAGCTGTGGGTCTCTGTATCTGTTCCCATTTGCTGCAGGAGGAAGCTCCTCTACTGATGACTGAGCAAAAACACTGATCTATGAGCATAGCAGAATGTCATTAGGATTTATTCCTTAAAAAATAATAGTAGTATTTGGTTTTATCCTTGTCCCCTGGGCTATCTTGTCTCAGGTTCTTGGCCACTCAAGCAGTGTTGCGGATGGGTTCCATCTCGTGCAGTAGGCCTTAAGTCAAATCGGATATCGATAGGTTACTCCTGCAAGCTTTGTGCCTCCATTGCACTAGCATATCTTGTAGACAGGACACTGTTGTAGATCAAAGGGTTTGTAGCTGGTTTGGTGTTTATGTTTTTCCTTTGGTAGACTTCAGAGTAATTTCCAATACCAAAGACACCAGCACATACGGTTGAAGGCTCAATGTAGGCACCAGCTCAACATCTCCATGTTCAATGAGTTGTATGGGTGTTGTCTTCAGCAATGGAGCCTTGCTGTCAATTTGTGGAGAGCAACCTACAGTCTTGGCAACAGCCTGGGTTATTTGGGGGGGGGTGGTTCCTATGAGACCTCTTTGGCCCACAACTCAATTAGATGTAAGCCAATCCCAGTACTGGAAACTTCACTTGTTGACAAGAGATGTCCATTTGGGGTTCTGTCTCCTCTATTATTTAGCAATTTCATTTAGATTCCCTTAGCATATATATGTATTTTATAAAGCTTCTACTATATTAGGTTTTCATACTAACCCTCAAATGGCCCTTAATTTTAGCTGTCTCCCACTGTATTCCCTCCTTCTTCCTCCTCCTCCTCCCTTTCCCTCCCCACTTGGTCCTCCCATCCCAGAAGTCCCCAACCCATCTATAACTATCGTATTTCCCTTTCCCATGGAGATCTGTTACCCCAGTTCCTTACTCTATACCTAGTTTTATAGATTGTAGCTTGGTTATCATTGACTTAATAGATAATATCCACATATAAGTGAACATACAATTTATCTTTCTGGTTCTGGATTACCTTACTCAGTATGATTTTTTTCTAGTTTTATCCATTTACCTGCAGATTTCATTTTTTTTTAAATGACTGAGTAATACTTATTGTATAAATGCACCACATTTTCTTTATCCATTCATTTGTTGAGAAACATCTAGGTCATTTCCAGTTTCTGGATACTGTGACTAGAGAAGCAATGAACAAGTTGGGTACATGTCTCTGTAGTAGTATGAAGCATCACTTAGGACTATGCCTAAGGGTAGTATAGATCAATACCCATCTTCCTAAGGAACTGTGACACTGATTCCATAGAGGCTGTACAAGTTTGCAGTTCCACCAGCAATGGGATAAGTGTTCCCCTTGCTCCACATCCTCACCAGCATGAGCTGTCATTTGTTTTATGATCTGAACCATTCTGACGGGTGTAAGATGGAATCTCAAAGTAGTTTTGATTTGCATTTTCCTGATGCTAAGGATGTTGAACATTTCTTTAAGTCAGACCAAGGCAATTTAAACAAAGTTTCACTCCTGCCAGTCTAGGAGAGTCAGGCAGCTGGCCGACCCAGAGATGCTAATGAGTTCGTCTGGGAAGCTCAGCATCTGACTTGGCAGGGAGGCCCTGTTCTGGCACTCAGCATCACCCCCTGGGATGTGGGAAGAGGTGTGTTCATCTGCAGCATCCCAGGGAAGGCAGGTGCAGAGTGGCTTTGTGCCAACTGGCATAAAGAGACTATCTATCTGGAAGACAGATTCATTCGCAGAGCCACCCTCTGAGAAGACACAGCCTCTTGGGGGCAGTATTTGCCAAGGTGCTTTAGGGTAAAGATGCCTCCTCCACCACACACTTACTAATGCATGAGCATACACAGCTCAGTGCATGCATGGAGTGGATCATGGGGTGGAACACAGCTTGCCTCCACTCTTCTGGGCATCTTTGTAGATCTGTCTGCATGACTGCACCCTGGCAGCCTTGTCTCTGCCTATGAGAAACTGACACCCCTGGTAAACCAAGAGCTGTTTACAGGCACAGAGGTGAGAGATCCTGGGAGCAACTCCTTGAAGAGGCTGAGTGGGTCTTGGCAATTGCAAGGCCACTGAACTGGTGGATGCCAGTGTGAGGCGTGCCTGGCACACACAACTGAGGAGCTGTGGTAAGTGCTTTTCCCGTTCGTCTGTGTTTCTCTCCAGAGCTAAAGCTGAGGGAATCAGGACCCAGCCTCCAAAAGAAACCATTGTCCTGATCCCTCCACTGAAGGCCCCATTTCTGAGAAATGGCTGAGGTTGAGGCAAAGGCAGGTGCTAGGCTGGTATCACAGCTAAGAACCTCCCTTGTCTTGAAGGCCTGGGCTCCCTTTCCAGGCCTGTGCACACAGGGCCATAAGTCTAGGGTACAGAGAAAGACTGAGACTGAAGCCGCTCTTCAAGGCCCAGCCACAAATAGACAGCTAGGGAGGGGCAGAGAGTGCACCCAATCCACCCTAGAATGTTCTCTGTGATGAATTTGATGCCAGAAAAAAATTAAATAAATCTATGGGTGTGTTTTCCCTGGAGGAATGGCCTCAACAAATTTGGAATGGATGAGAATGTTTCTGGGCTACGTGCTGGAAAATTAGCACGGGCTTGCATTAATTGAAATTCAGTTCTTTATGTATATCAATTCCCTTTGATCCTTCTGGGATTCGCAGCAGCAAGAAAGACACAGAGCAACAGATTAATCCAAGTGTTGTCAGCGACAATGATAAATTGAGGTGTAAAAGCCCACATTGAGATAAATTGCTATTAAAAACCCGGCCACCCCTCTTCCTGTTAAGTCTGCAGAACCAAGAATTTGTTAAAATAGTGGGTTGCCTCTCACGAAGAGCCTCTACCATGCACATCTATATGCAGCTCTTCTGTCACCTCAGGCTGCTTCTCTGCCCTCAGTGTTGTTGCTGGGTTTTACCTGGGTCGTCTAGTGCTTTCTTGTGTGGCCTTTGCTATTACACAACACACACACACACACACACACACACACACACACACACACACACTTCCTGGCCATCTCCTGAAACCTCACATAGCACAGTCAATACTTAATGTGCCATTTCTGCCAAGACGTACTGTGGATCCAAGTTCTTACCAACAGCTCAGTTTCCCAAGTCAGTATATTATTCTGGGCTTTTCCCTCCCTTTCCCCCAACCTAGCCGCAATAGCTCAGTCCTCTGACAAAAGACCCTCGTCTTTGAGAATCTTGGTGGTCCAGTCTCAGCCCCATCCACCTGCACTGCCCTAGACCCTTGATGTCTCAGGAAGATGTAACACTGTTCCTTATGCTTTGGCTTTGTTCCTTGCTCTACCCTTCTCTGCCAGGAGCCCTCATGCTTATCCCCAAAGCTCAAACACAAATAGGATGGAGTGCTCACCCCAAAAAACCTGCTGTGGCTCTTGGTGGTGTGCACACCCTGATTAGTGTGTTCTCCATTGTTCTCACCATACTGGGAACCTGAGCATCAGGGACATACACACTTAAACTCACATGCATCCACAGTCTGTGGTCGGCTGTGCTGTGCTGGAGGTTTGAAGATAACAGCCATCAGAAGATGCACCTGCACCAGGAATCGAACACTGCCTTCGGGGGACACTGAGGCATCTTGCCATGTGCTCACATCACAGAGCAGAGCCCTGCAGAGCCCTGGTACACCTGGACCCATTTCCTCCTGTATGAGCCCTAACAGACATTCCCAAGGTATTACTCTGGGTTATTCAAATAAACATCATTTCAGGCACACTATCATCGGACTGCCTGTGGGAAGGGAGGCACACAGAGAGGAATGAATTCATAACTGTTTATTCCCCCTGACTAACATAAGGAAAGCCCCATCATTAAAATTACATGCTGCATACACCTCCTGATCAACCTGGACAGCAAGTAACTTTCCACAGATGAGAAGCTGTTTCAGGATGAAGGTCCTACCTAGCTCCTTGTATCTGGTTTTGTCGGCTGGGGGAGGCTCCACTTCATTACCTGTCCTTCGGTTCATTCTCCTCCTTTTTCCCTTGACCCTCTCCCCTCCCACAACCACTGCTTACTCTCTTCTAAACACCCCCACCAGTGATTTCCCAAGTAACAATAGAAGCGATGTCCTTGTAGCAATCAGCTACTGCAATTTGGGGGTGAATATTCCATTAGTTCCGGGCCAGGGATTCCTGATCAATATTGCCTTCTCAAGGCCAACCAGTGTAACAAACCCTCTTATTAAGCAATTCTAAGTCCTGATGCTGTTCCCCATGACTGACAGTCAATCTGTGCTTTAATAAATGCCTGCCCCTCTGTTCACTAGAGCTGTGGAGTCCTCTCAAACATCTCCACCACCACCCATTCTGCAGTGATGCTGCTGGGAAACTAAGGAGAAGTCCAAAGCCCAGCTTAACTTAGTCCTTTGGTGATAGACTCCAGAGCTTAGAACTTCAACTTTCAACCCTTAAGAATGGTAGTCCCTTCCTACCCCACCCCCAGTAGTGGGAAAAAAAAAAAGGTACCTCTCTTTACGCCCACCCCCAACATGCATCTCTACCTACCACACTCGAGGCATGTATCTCGACCAAGACTCTTCATTCTCTCCTTGCACACCTTCAGTAATGAGAGACTCACCCCCTGTGGAAGACCCTGGCTTGTGTCTGGACATTACTGAAATCCAACTCCTCTTGAGATAGATTCTATCTCCTTGGATCCTGGCTTTCTATTTCAGATGCATTGGGTTCTCCCTTCCCCAAAAAGTATCTATCACTCCCTGCAGTAGTATTCGAGCTGCTCCCTTTGGGGAAAGATCCCCTAGTGGTTGATGTTGAAGGTCGTCTGCTGTGATAACAGCAGCATTCACATCATAATGTGCTGAGCACTTGCTGTGTCCACCCCAGGCTTGGTACAAAGTGTTCTTGCTATGACTTAGTTTTCTAACACACTGAGTGTATACAAGAAGCCCTCCCTAGACCTCCCCAAACCTCCCACCTAGTCACGGCCTACACTCTGAAAGGTGGAAGTTACTTATGCCCATAGCTACAGCTTATGATGGGAATGGAAAGTGCAGCCCAGGGAATGCTCAGAAGCAAGGTAAAGTTTGAAATACACATGGCCTGTGGCTAACCTGGGATGTGACTTAATATAATGTCACTCCAGTAAGGTAGGCAGGACTCGGCACCCACTCACACAGAGCCAGAAGATCCTTACATCTGAGAAGCAGAATTCAGAGTGTGGTAAGTAGCTAGTTCTAGGTCCACAGCCACCACATATCCACCCTTCTGGCCCTTGATACCTGAGAGTTCCCTGTCCCCTGCCCTTGGCAGGACCTTAAGGCTTTCCCAATTTCCATTCCATCCTCTTGTCCTCCAACTCCAGGGTCCACTGTATTACCAAAGCATCTCCACAGCCTCTCCTAAGTGCCCTTAACCCCCACATTGTACATTCAGGAGTTACCTTTGAGACTAAGGTGCAAACGGATGGTTATAACGTGGCATGTTACAAACTGTGGGCTCACCTCAGGGTTGAGACAGTCCCGGTGAGGTGTGCCTCATGCAGAGAAGTCACTGCTGGTGTTTTGAATGGAGCAACAGAGGGCACCTGGGTGATTTGCTGCTCCTATGGAACAGCCTCCTGGATGAGGGGTGGAAACAGGAGAATGGTTGTCTTTGATTGCCAGCCAACCTAACAAAAACTAGTGGGCTCCGAGTTCAGTGAGAGACTCTGTCTCAAGGGAATAAGGCAAGAGGAAAGAAAAGTCACCCAGTGTCCTCAACTGGCTCCTACGTATGTATACACCGGCGTGCATATCCCACACACAGTGCTGCACAGACAAATACATCATACACAACACAAGTGACACCACACGTACAAAGAGGAGGAGGTAGACAAGGAAGAGGTGAGGAGGAGGGAGTGAAGAAGATGAGGAAGAGGAGAAGGAGGACAAGAAGGATGAAGAGGAAGAAAAGAAGCAGACAGTGAGCAGGAAGTGGAGCTAGGCTGTCAAACCTCAAGATCTGTCCCCAGGGACTCACTTATTCTAGCAAGGTTCTACCTCCTAAAGGTTTCACAACCTTCCAACACAACACCATCAGCTGCAGACTAAGTGTTCAGACACAGGAGCCCAGGAAAGCCATTTCACACTGGTTGAGTGACACTGTTCCTATGGAGACAGAAATAAACATCCGCTCACCCCAGATAAGGAACCAAAGACAGACAAAAGTAATGACATCACCAAACACAATTTGGTAAACCACTGGGTTTACTGGGGTCACTTACAGCAGTATGGATGAGAGGTTAATTGCAGAAGTATGGACTATTCAAAGGCACAGACATTACCTAAATAATGTAAACTCACCAAAGCTGGAACCCTAGAGCTCTGTACAACTGGACAGGGCACAGTGTCCTCTCTGAAGCACTCAGTCCTCATTGCTAAGATAACCTTGGGGAGGGAGGAGCCTTGAGTGTCTGGTAAGTTTCAGGAACTCCCTGAGAGTTGTGAGTTGTTTACTTCCTGAGTGTTAAAAGAGCTTCCCTCCAGGATGGAACAGTCCAATTCTTGATTTCAGAGGAAACTGATACACCCCAAAGCCCAAACTGCAACAGGTATGAGGACCACCTGTATCAGAGACACAAGAGGGAGGGAGAAAGGTGAGAACAGAATCATCAAATTAAGGGGAGTAACATGTCTGTCTTTCCAAACCATGAACTGCTTAGTGTAGATGGGCTGGGCTCATGCCTGGATATGCATAGAAGGAATGTGTTGACATCTAACCTGAATTTAGACCTGAGCTTGAGGGTGATAGGATGTCTTCAGCAAGGTCATTTGGGACAAGAGATTCTATCTCAAGTTTGCTGCCATGTGTGAGCTGTAGAAGTGGCTTCCAGGTACAAGCTGCAAGCTGCTCCAGCTTTTGGGACCTCCTGGTCTTGGATCCCATACAAGCCTTCAGCTGCCTTACATTCATCAAATCTCAGGCTGCATTTTGCCAAGTACAACAAGTGTGTGTGTTTTAAGGGGAAATTAATGCATATGCTTCTGATTCATCTTATGTGGAAACGATCAAAATATTGTGTCTGAAGAATAGTAACATCTAGAAAAGGCTTTGGGTAGTTTTGCCAGGTTTTTGTGTGTCTTTTGAGGAGGCTAGGTTCCAGCCTCATTGCCTTCCAGTCTTATCAGGAGGTATATACACCACTTCCTTCAGGAAGCTTCCCCATGCTACCCCATCATTAAGCTCAGGGCACATGGGGACTCCAGTCAGAGGCACAGCCTATGGAAATGCCCTCCCTACAGGTCACAAACCTCTCTCCAAGCTTGTGAACTGATCCAGGATGGAAGCCAGACACCCGACTGATGGATTCCACCATGACATACCTTCTTGGACATTAGGAGCCTGTCTATTGTCTGGTCAGGTGTGCCAGAAGACAAGGCCATTTATGGAGACCTAGACTGGAAGATAGGGAGGCTGGAGGTGCTGGAAAACTGGGGGTACTGAGTTGTACAAGGCTTGGTCTCTGAGTTCTTCTTGACTTCTCAGCTTGTAACTTTTCTTAGTCGCCTGCTCAGGAGTGACACTCACACAGGGCAGGCTACCATCCAAGAGCCAATCTCTATGCCTCTCCTAGAGCACTGTCAACTTTCCTAAAGGAAAGAAGGGACATGGACCATGACCTGGACAGGAGTAGACCCTGGTGTAGGCTGCAAATCAAGCCTTGATTCTGGCCAGACAAAACCCTGAACATATTCTTGGATTGAGTCTCCACTGACCCAATCTGGCATACCCAGAGACCAAAGCTGATCTCAGTCTCAGACTGAGCTCATAACCTACTTGCATCCTTGCACTGCTGCTGCTCCTGAACTGTGCCACAGTTCTTTGTGGTAGCTTGGCACAGCCTTGCCTCTCATCAAGGCAACAGTGAGGTTGTGCCTCTATCCTCAAGCCCTTACTCCTCTTTACCCAACTGCAAATACATTAGGAGTCTAGCTAGTGTCTGCCAAAGTCCCCGACCCTGCAGGCCACTGAAGTCAACAATTCTGTTTGAGGAATATGTGGCAAATAAGAGTTGCCATCTGGACAGGAGGTGACATGTTGCTTTCCTTCAGAAGGTTGTATTCTAAGTTTGCAGAGCACAGAACCCTTGCTATGACCTGGCTCTGATCATAGTTCCCTGGAACCTTACCCGCATATTCTCCTTCTCCATCTGACCTCCTGATCACGGTAGTTAGCAAGCAGGAAAGACCCAGGTTCTGGTTGTCCCTGACCAAATGGTCAGGTTTTGGGCCCCCCATCTTTCTGGCCATCCACTCAGTTCCTTGTGGGTCAGTCAGCCTTACAGTTTCCACAATTCCAGATGGTATCGTTTATAGTGCATTATGTTTGTCAGCTGAGCTATCATCCTGTTATTTCTTGTGTGACACTGTTCCTGGGAAAACGTGAACAGACATCGAGTCACACCCCATACAGGGAACTAACAACAGATCAAAGTACAGACACCACCAAAGTCGAACTTGGTGAGCCAATGAGTTTTACTGTGATTACTTGCAGGAGACACAAACAACTGCATCACCAAAGCCCACCCCAGCATGGATGACAGTTCATGAAAGCTGGGAACACGGAGCACATTATGTACCCTACAAGCAGCTCAGCAGGTTGGAGAGTGCCCTTTCCAGGTCCTCAGCTCAGCTGCTCTGAGCCTTTTCCTGGCAGCTCAGCTGGTCTAAGAATCTTCTAGGTAGCTTGGCTTATCTGAGAGTGTCTCCCAACATTCCTTCCTGTTTGTATGTACTTCACCAAGTCAATCTGCTCAGTTTCGGTTTCCTGAAGCTGTTCAGTTTGTTGTTGTTGTTGTTGTTGTTGTTTACTTCCTGAGCTCAAAGCACTTCCCTCCAGGATGGAATGTTAAACCTTCCCTCAGAACATCCTCTTGTTTCACTTCCCTGTGACCATCCAGTCTTAAAATATCCTGTTGTTCACCTCACCCTTTAACATCTTCTGTCTTAGGAAGTTTTCCTCCAAGATGGAAGGTTCTGATCTTACGGGGAAGCCCCTGTGCAATACTCCCTCTAGAGCAAAAATCCAGGGTCGTTTCCTGAGGGACAGAACCCACGACCAGAAGGTTAGCTACACCATTCAGTGTCATCCAAGGAGCAATGCTGCTCTTCCCAGCGTAAGCCTCCCAGACGGTCTGCCCTGGGGACACACAGACAGCAAGCCCTCCACTGGTGCCCGGAGTGTAACATCTGTACAAAGTGACAGTGTCTTCTTCCATGTGTCCTGTCTGGAAGCATACAGATGTGCTGCAGAAAGATCCGGCAAGAGCACTTAGGAAAGTCCACAGGGTGAGAGGTGAGAGAAAAAGTACACAAGAGGGCCTCCTCCCACTCGGCTGTGCCTTCCACAGAACCTGCCAAGCACCAGCAAGCCAGCATCCTGTCACTCTTGCAGAAGATGTGGCTCAGAGCCCACAGCTCACACTAGCTGTCAAAGACTCCTTGGTAACTTCAAAGAGCTTCAGAAAGGGAATGGCACAGAGATCTCTTCTTACCTGTAGAACTAAGTGTGTGGATGGAGTGTGTAGAGGGCAAAACAGTCTTTGTGCGCACAGATCAGCGCTGGAGAAGCCAGGAAAAGTTAAACACCCAGTTTATCTCTCCAGTGGATTGAGGTGCTTAGCTGTTCCTCCTGGAATGCTGAGAATGGATGCCTTTTACAACCTGGTAAACCTTTCCTACCTGTTGAACCATATCCCATATCCCCCAGAATATTGTTTTACTTATCCTAGACTTTGCCCCCTAAGACCTTGAACATTACTTCTTGGCCATAAAACCCATCCTTATGAGTAATGTCATTTATACTTTACAACCACCTAAGTGACTTCTATGTTATCTTAGGGCCAGACTAATCCTGACACCCCCAGGCATTATGTTTGCCTCAGTCATTCTCCCTAGACTCTTATTTTGAGCATTATGTCTAAGTCAACAGAGGCCATCTTATAGAAGAAGCCACATGTCCTTTATAAAGAGCACCAATAAAATCATAACTTGAGCTCTGCTCTGCTCTGATAACTGAGTTGTTATCAGAAAGCTTTTTTCCAAAATTGTGTTGTGCTTAAATATGAATAAAGTAAATGATCTGGTGTCAGACTCTCAAAATCTTGGCCTAGCACTGGTACCTAAATTCAGATTGAATCGAGTTTCATTCTTGTCTCCTTGCACACCCTGTTCCTGCCTGCTTTAAAGCCTGCAGAGATCCAGGCAGTGGTGGCACACTTCCTTTAATCCCAGCACTGGGGAGGCAGGGCCAGGCAGATCTCTGTGAGTTCGAGGCCAGCCTGGGCTACAGCGTTAGTTCCAGGAAAGGTGCAAAGTTACACAGAGAAACCCTGTCTCAAAAAACAAAGCCTACAGGGACCCTCCACAGGAGTAGGTATGTTATACTGGAAAATGGGGTGGGAGTGAGGAGGAAACTATAACCACAATATGCAATCATCTAATCATCTTCCCTCCACAGTTTCATAGTTGGTATCATATCACAGTTAATTTCTAACATGTTCAAATTCCCACTGAAAATAAGGCTAATGACTATTATATCTTATAAGCTGGCTGTATGCAGTGGTTGATTTTATCTTTCCCTTTTCCTTTTGATGGAGATCTAGGTGACCTTGTCAAGACTTTTTCTTATTCACAAAATATTAGGCTCATCTCATGAACTGGTATTCTGTGGTGGTATTGTGTTTCCCAAAATATTGTGCACACTAACAAACTTATCTGGGGTCAGAGAACAGAACAGCCACAATATTAAACACAGAGGTTAGGCAGTGGTAGCACAGGCCTTTAATCCTATCACTTGGGAGGCAGAGATCCATGCAGATCTATGTGAGTTTAAAGCCACACTGGAAACAGCCAGGCATGGTGACTCATGCCTTTAATCCTGTGAAGTTAGCCTTTAATCCCAGGAAGTGATGGCAGAAAGCAGAAAGATATATGAGGCATGATGACCAGGAACTAGTCTGGTTAAGCTTTTAGACTTTTGAGCAGCAGTTCAGCTGAGACCCATTCAGATGAGGAAACAGAGGCATCCAGTCTGAGGAAACAGGATCAGCTGAGAAATTGGTGAGATGAGGTGACTGTGGCTTATTCTGCTTCTCTGATCTTTTAGCGTTCACCCCAATACCTGGATCCAGCTTGTTTTTATTTATTTTTTTCAATAAGAAATCTTTATTGAAGCATGTTCTGAATAACTTCAAGGTTGTTTTTGTCTTCAATTTACCAACCCAAGTGGTAATTATTAAAAATTATTAAAAATGATATTTTTTTAATCTGAAGCAAAGCTAGTGATTTTATTAGTATAGGACATACATTTTTATTTTAGCCTTTTTCAGTAACAAAGAAAATCCCAGAATTTGTTTCAATTTCAATCTTTGAAAAACGGTGGGACAAGGAAACATATTTTTAAAAATGAGTTACTAATTAATCCTTCTCTCCTCCATCTGTATTTTTTATTAAATTTCCAAATTTTTACATTAGCATTTGACCCTAAGTCATGCAAAGTCTTTTTTTAAATGGATACACTGAGTTCACTTCACCAGTATTTTGAAAACATTTTTATTAATAAGACCTTTTAAGATTCGTGCTACAGTATTCCTTTGCAGCTCAAATTGCTTTCATATCCTTATGTTAAAGTTAAATTACTGAGAAAGAATGAATGTTTTTAGGCTCCTGACTCAGACTTCCTAGTTGTTCTCAAAGAAAGTTTGACAAGGCTGTGAGAGGGCTCAGTAGTCTAAGGTACCTGCTGCCAAGCCTGATGACCTGACCTCAATACCAGGGGCCCACACGGTAGGAGAGAACAGACTCCTGCAAATTGTCCCCAGGCTTCCACATACATGCTGTAGTGTGTCTATCTACACATTGCACGCGCGCGCACACACACACACACACACACACACACACACACACACACACACGGGGTTGTTTGTTTGTTTGTTTGTTTGTTTGTTTGTTTGTTTGTTTTAAAAAAGGTCCATGACCCTTTATGTTCCTAACAAGTAAATCAGAAGCCTGTTGCATTGGTTAGTGTTGTCAATTGAAATCTAGAGCCACCCTGAGGGAAGCTTCCAAGCATACCTGTGAAGAATTATCTACATTGAGGTTAGCCTCTCAGAATGAATTAATAATTACCTTGATTACATTAATTGATGTGAGGAGGCCCATCTTAATAGTGATTGGATCCATTCCTGGGTCAGGGAATCCTGCACTATATACAATGGAGAAAGGCAGCTGCACCCAGGCATGTATTCATTCATCTTTTTATCTGCTTTCTGACTGTGGATACAATGCAATCAGCTACTTCAAGCTTCGGCTGCTTTGACTGCCCCAGCATGAAGGCCTAAAACATTTCATTGTGAGCCCTTACGTTGCTCTTATCCAGGTATTTTAACACAGTGACAGGGAAAGAAGCCAAGGCACTCATCTTCCCAAAACCTCACCAGCACTGAGTATTTTCAAGGTTTTGACACTCTGACAAGCAACGTGGCAAGCTGCACTCAGTTTGAAAGTCTGTGATTATTATCCAGTGGGATGAGCTGACTGGAGAGGCACAAAGACATCTTGCAGATGGAGATCTAAATATCAGAAGCAGGACTTCCAAGAGCTGGTCTGGGAGCTGTGGTTTGGATGCAGCGCTGCAGTGAGGGCTCGAACATTCTGAGTGTCAGTTAGAAAATAGTCACAATCAGGGTTAACCTCTGCCATGAGATCTCCTGTGGGGTCTTTTCTGATGGATCTCCACGGAGAGACAAAAGGAAAAGCAAAGAGACAACCCAGGACCTCATTCCAAGCATGTCAATCAAATCAGTCACTTCCAGTAGAAAGGGACAGACAGAGGTCCAGGTGTTCAGGTCTACAGGCCCTCATGAGCCTAGAAGAGCAAGGGGTACTCCTCCCTCAGCATATACTGGAAGAGGTCGTGTGTGGCTTTAGGGGGAACTCATACCCCTCTTTGTCTCCTTTGCTCCATCCTTCCCATTGGGTTTTACCCCTCAGGTGCCTAGTCTTCAAAGCTTTGTCCAGGCTGGGCTGCAGTTCAGGCACAAAGAGTGTGCATATGCAGGCTGGGAACTCTGAGATGTGGCCAAGATATGGGAAAGCCACAGAGGTGGAAAGGTGAGACTGTGGGAGCAAACAGAGAGGATGAGGAGGAGGGACATTACCTTGTTGCTGTGGACACATCCCACGGTCTTTGAATGAGAATGGTCTGCTTAGGCTCATATATTTGAATACTTGGTCCCCAGATAGTGGAACTGTTTGGGAAGGATTAAAAGGTATGGTCTTGTTGGAGGAGGTGTTTGAGCTTTGAGGTTTCAAAAGCCTATGCTATTTTCAGTTAGCTCAGTCTCAAGCTTGTGGATCAAGGTGTAAGCTCTCAACTGCTGCTCCAGCACAATGCCTGCCTGCTACCAAATTCCCCACCATGAAGGTCATAGACTCTAACCCTCTGGAACAATGGACTCCAAAATTAAATGCTTTCTTTTATAAGTAGCCTTGGTCATGGTGTTTTATCCTGGCAATAGAAAAGTAACTAAGATACACCCTAAAGCAACCTCTCTACTGTGAGTTTTCCCCTTGCAGTCCTCTCCCTTTGAGTGTGGGTGGGGCCGGTGGCAAGCTTCTAACCCACTAGAGTACCGCTAAGGTATTATAAAGTCACTGCCATGGTTGCCTTGCCAAGTAAGACTTTGCTGAATCAAGAGGGGCATCTCTTGCAGGCTTTGGAAAGGCCAACTGTCCTGTGTTAACTTCCAAGAATGGCAGAGGACCCTATGGGAAGGCTTGAGTGGCCCCTGACCCCAATATCGGTCTTCAGCCAGTGCCCATTGAGAAACTGTGGCACCTAGCCACATGGCCACAAGGAGATACATTCAGCTGGACACTGAATGAGCTGGGAGGTGAGCAGAATCCACCAGATGAGAACGGGTGTGGCATCTGGGAGGCCCTGAGCAGAGGACACGGGTAGCACACTCTCACCGTGCAGAACAAACAGAAAGGAAAACCAAGCCCTTTGTTCCTCTAAGTGCCCATAATGGTGGTCGCCCCTGAGTAGGACATGGCTCAGGCTAAGGGACCCTTGGCTGAGTTCTGCTTAAAACATATCACTGTTGGATTGTTAACAGTGATGACACTAGGAAATTACTTGTACAATTAGGCTACTAATAAAAACATAAGGAAATGAAAATATTTGTCCAAACATAATGTCTTTTTATGCACAAAACAGCCTGGAAGGCATCATTTCCATTTTGCAGAAAAAGAAACAGAGACCAGGAGAGGGGAGATGGCTTGTTCAAGGGCCACCAGCTTGTCAGTCACTGGGCCCATGCTGTGCCCTTTTTCCTGGGCTGTGCTACTCCTGTGCCTGGGAAATGAGGACAGCCAGTGGACTCCATAAAAGCCAGCGATGTTAGTGCCAGGAAAAACAGATGCAGGTTACCGGTGCCCCTCTGCTATGGACAAAACAACTGTGCCCTGTCCCCAATTCCTTTGTCGAAGGCTAAAGTCCAAGTTCATGGGGCCATGGAGAGAAGTCCGATCATGAGAGTGGACCCCTGTGAAGGGAGTGGTGACCTCGTAAGGAGAAGACATGAAAGAAACGACCTCTTTCCAGTAGGTCAGAGTCCACAGCTAGCGCATTCCACTCTGAGTATCTGTGTAATTTTATGGTCATAAGAGTAACTGAATCTGTCTGCATGCCCCAGGGCTAGAGTAGACCTCAGTGGTAAAGACCCTGCTTAGCCTGTAGGACATCCTGGGCTCTATCCCTAGTACTGAAAAGAAACACACAGCACAACTTGCAATGATGATAATCTATCGTATACACCTCCCTGCCCAGGGCACAGAGGGCACATGATCACCCACAACAGGAGAGCAGTGAAGAGCCACCGGGGTTATCAAGAGAGTTTCTCCTCTGGAGAAGCAACTTTGAGGCCTCCGTGCCTCCAGCAGCCTCTGACTCGGTCTCCTGGGAGCCGCCTTCTCTCCCAGCCTGGCCCAGAGTTACCTTACTCTGTGTCATTCACTTCTCTGGGGCACCAGCAGCCTGTATTGTTGAGAACATCGTATTTGACTTTAATCAGAGCTGCTGTCAAGCATTCACCCCCTTCTTTTGTGCTTCATTATCCTCAAGGGAGGAAAATTTATTACGAGCATCATTTTACACCAACCTCCCAGACACGCTGAGATTCTGCAATTCCTGAAGCTGCTGAGCTGGTTTCTGCTCCACCTTGAGCCTCTTGCTTCCCATCTCTTGGTCTCAGGTTCACTAAATATGCAACCAGAGGGTTGGAAATGGCTTACAGAGTACTCCATTCTAAGCATCTGTGTAATTTTATGGTCCGTGAGAGTAACTGAATCTATATACATGCCCAGCTTAGGTCTCCCAGCTTCTGACCATCTTGCCCCGTGTATTGACTGAGCTTTCTTATTGCATGCCTGAGCACTGCATCCCTCAGCGCTGATAGCCTCTTGTCTTCCTGGACTAACATTTAAAGATCTCATCACTTGGCTTCAACATCCCATTCTGCTTCATCTCCCATTCCTACCACAATGCTCCGTTGTTGCCACCAGCAAGAAGCCCCACACCAAGGGCTCCTTGCACAACCTTGATTTTATAAATCTTGTCACCTCCATCTGCAATAGCCTTCTCTCTTTTTTACTTTATCCAACTCCCACTTTCTCTTCAAAATCTGCTTCAGTTACCAAGGTCTTGGGGAACATATGAGGGTGTACTAGGATGCTCTGAGACTTTGCATCAGGATCCACTGACCCTGAACATTGACCAAGCCCAGCATTCTCCACTCTGTGGCCACTGTCTCTAGACACTAGATACATCCAGTGTAGAGACCATTTCTGTGCTTCCAATGTTGAGCACTAGACATGTCATGGAGGTTACCTGTCAGCCACGTGATGGGGACACATAGAGATGGACAGAATTCATCCAAACAGAGGTGAGGAACTCAACTTGAGTAAGATGAGCAGTTTTGGAAATGGTCATTCCAGGGTTCAAATGCTGATACTGCCACTTAGGCAAGTCGCTGTATCTGTACTTTTCTGTCTGTAGAATGGGAATATTGAAGCCAATCTTGCAGGTCATGTGCAGTATCTAGCATGTAGCAGATGCTCACTCTTTGCTCCATCTGCCCACCCGTCCATGTATCCACTGATAGTGATCCATCCATCCTATCTATCAAATCATTGATATATCCATGTAGCCATACCTGTAATCCACTCATGCATCCATACATAGATTGATCTGTTCAATCATCTATCCATATAGCCAACCATACAAATCTATCAATCAACCAATATTTCTAGAGGATTTCCTGAGAGCTAGGCACAGTACTAGACTAGGGACACTATGGAGAGTACTCAGGAGAAGACAGTTTGATATAGTCTCCATCTCTTGTTCCAATATTTGACATTGTGACCTTTGTTTTTATATCACCTCTTGCTGCACACAGACTTGGTGTGTCTCTGATCTAGTGAGATGGATATGCTGGCCTGGCTCATCAATTCCTTCGCATCTTCTTGGCTGTTACCTGTGGGCCTGGTCTGCCCTAAGGGGGAGCCTGAGACATGGCAAAGAAGGTAGCAGATAGTATCAAGCAGGGGCTGTGCACATGAAGGCTCCACTGCAGCAGCACCCTACTGCCCTCTGGACCCTTATTGCCTGACCATACACCATCCTTTCCATGACTCCATGCCCCACCTGGCTATCTAGCTATCCACTTACTCTCTATTATGGTTTCCTTTCTGTTGCTGCAATAATATCCTGACAAAAACTAACTTAGAGGGAAAGAGTTGATTGTAGATTATAGTTCCAAGTTGCAGTTCATCATTGTAGGGAGGTCACAGCAGCAGGAGCTTGAAGAAGCTAGGAACATACCTATAGTCAAGAGCAGAGCAAAACAAATGCATACATAGTTGCTTGCTTGCATGCATGCATGCTTGCTTGCTTATATTCAGCTCTGTTGCTCCACTCTTGCACATTCAGGAACCACTGACTAGGGAATAGTGCCTCCCACAGTGGACTAAGTCTTCTGACATCAGTTAATTAAACTAAGACAATCCCTCACAGATATGCTCACAAGCTAACCCAATGAAGACAACAATGTGATGGTTTGAGTGAGAATGTCTCCACGGGCCCATATGTTTGAATGCTTGGTCTCCAGCTAGTAGAGTTATTTGGGAAGATTTGGGAAGGATTAGGTGTGGCTTTGTTGGAGGATGTGTATCACAGTGGAGGGGTGCTTTGAGGTTTCAAAAGCCCATACCAGGTCTAGTCTCTCTCTCTCTCTCTCTCTCTCTCTCTCTCTCTCTCTCTCTCTCTCTCTCTCTCTCATCTGTGGATCAGAATGTAAATCTCTTAGCTTCTGCTCTAGTCCCATGCCTCTCTGCTTCCTGCCATGATGATCACGGACTAACTCTCTGAAACTGTAAGCAACCCCCTAATTAAAGGCTTTCTTTTATAAGATTTGCCTTGGTCAATGGTGCCTCTACACAGCAATAGAATAGTAACTAAGATACTTACTGAGATTCTTTCCAGGCAATTCCAGGTTACATTGAGTTGAAAAAGATAACCATCACACTCTCCCATAAGGCTGTTATAAGGATGAAATGATAGCTTCTGCTCTAGTCCCATGCCTCTCTGCTTCCTGCCATGATGATCACGGACTAACTCTCTGAAACTGTAAGCAACCCCCTAATTAAAGGCTTTCTTTTATAAGATTTGCCTTGGTCATGGTGCCTCTACACAGCAATAGAATAGTAACTAAGATACTTACTGAGATTCTTTCCAGGCAATTCCAGGTTACATTGAGTTGAAAAAGATAACCATCACACTCTCCCATAAGGCTGTTATAAGGATGAAATGAATGAACATAAAATTCTAGAGTGTTCTTGCAGTGTGCTAAGTACTACAGGAGCATTTACCTTCACTATTCTGTCATGAAGTGTTCAAGACAACTTGGTGGTAGTGAGGCTCAGTGCCCTCAGTTTACACTCTGGAACCAGGCTGGTGGAGAATGAAAACAGCCTAAGGACGAGTCCAGGAAGAGGCAGGGGAGACAGGATGCCATGTGGGACTGGCTGGCCGAGCTGTATGCTCTCCTCTGCCTCAATGAAGGGCAAAGACCAGGCTAGCTCAATAAGGACATCTTACTACTGTTCTGAACTCTCTATAGCTCCCTCTGGGACAGCAACTTGACCAAAAAAGAAAGGGAAATGGGGTTGAGGACAGGATCACCATCTTGTGTGTTAAGCATCCCTCACTGTGGTGATATTTTGTTGTACTCTTAAAGTTTGCCTGAAGATCAGAGGGCAGAGTCAGCCTCTAAATTAAACATAGAGGTCAGGCAGTGGTGGCACACACCTTTAATCCTAGCACTTGGGAGGTCTCTCTCTCTCTCTCTCTCTCTCTCTCTCTCTCTCGCTCTCGCTCTCGCTCTCGCTCTCGCTCTCGCTCTCGCTCTCTCTCTCTCTCTTTGAGTTCAAGGCCACATTAGGCTACATGAGATTGAGATCTTGTCTAGGAGAGAAACAGAGCCAAGCAGTGGTGGCACACACCTTTAATCCTAGTATTTGGGAAGCACACACCAATAATCCCAGCACTAGAAAGGTTGAGATAGGAAGTGAAATGGCTGGGTGGAGAAAGGCATATAAGGCACAAGGAGACAGGAACTAGAAACACTTTCAGCTGAGGACTCAGCGGCATTCAGTCAAAGGATTCATGGAGTTGGTGAGATGAGAAATGGCTGTGGCTTGTTCCTTTGTCTCTCTGATCTTTCAGCATTTATCCCAATATCTGGCTCTGGTTTTTTACTATAAGACCATTAGGATCCATGCAACACCTCACCATACACACACATCATGCATGCAATCGGAAACTGACTGTGGACCACAACTGTATTCAAGTGGCTCCTTCATGAGACTGTTTAGAGGCACCTTTGGACAGTCCCAGCAATCCAGGCCTCATGCGTCTATCCATCTGCCCTCCAGACAGGAGCTGGAGGGCTGCAAACATCCAATGTGTTATTCTCTAGGCATTTTCCAGGGGGCAGTACTGTGATTTGGTGGCAAGGGTTGCTCAAGGACACTGAGAATGTCAGTGACCAAGACAGGATAAGAACCATGCATCCTGAACTCTCTGGCATGTTCCCTTCCCAGCCAAGTTTTCAATTGTGTTGGGAGCTCTGGACACCCCCAAGGCTCCTCCTATTGAGCTTATTTCTCTATCCAAAGGGAACCTGGGAGGGGCACTCCATCCTGCCCTGGGAGCCCAGAGCCTTGGTGGGTTTTTCCCAGGCAGCCCTGTAGGTATCTCATGAGCTCCTTGCTTGGCTGCCTTTTGCAGTACTAAGCCTGTGATCCCTTCCCCCTTCACCTGCTTTTCATTCCCTCTAAAGGTGACTTGGTGACACGGTTCCATGAGGCCCCACCTCAAGCTTCAGTTATTTGTGATTTAATGAGGAGCCTTTTAATTATAACATCTGTTGTTTTAATTACCAGAGGAATTATAATGAGGCTCCCAGAGGAAGCTGAGCCAGTGCAGAAGCTGGGAACGAATTCTCAACATCGGAGGGCCCGCCGGGTCCTTGGCATAGGGACTGCCACCAAGCGTGACCCGTCATGGAGAGCACTTCATCTTCATTTTAATTAAGCTTCAGGGGTGAGGCAAGCAGCCTCCCCATCCCAGGGAAGTAACAGCAGGATCCGGAAGAGGCTCTATTTAGGAAGCATGTGGCTCGGCGGTTGTGGAGGATCCAAAGGACAGCCTCAATTTGCTGATGCTGGAGGAAGCAGACATCTGCCACTCTAGAGTGGGATGCAGAGAAGCCTGACTTGTCCTGCAGCCCAGCCATGGGACATTAAACAAAGCAGAAAAATTCTCAGATCTCAATTTTGTCCCATAGAAGGTATAAGTGTTTCACCTGTGCTACAGGATTCTCTTTAGGGTGTGTGAGGCCTGTTCACATCCATCACATGTTGTGACATGAACAAATCACCATGGACAGAGGGTCCATGAAGAAAGTGGGCATGCTGACTCTGTTGATAACCAAGTTCATGGTGCGGACAGGGATGTGACTCTGAAATGAGAACCAGGTGCACTCTTTACTTTCTAAAATCAAGGTCTTCGAAGCTCCTGTCCTAAAGAGGGTGAGTCAGTCTCCCTCACAGAGCTCAGGAGGCCCTGGCAGTTTCCTGTGGTCAATAAAACAAGTGTAAAGTGATGGCTTGCCCGCTCCAAACCTTGATGATTTCAGTCTTTACCTCTTTGCTCTCTGCTAGGATGGTGAGAACAGGTCTGGAATTGCCTGTGGAAGGTGGGTTCACCCACAGGAGAACCGAGGCCATTCTAAACTAGTTACCATTCCACTGGTGCTGAGATCAGGCTAAGTTAGCCCACATGGTATGAAACAGTGATTTTTGAGGCTGTGCCTTGCCCTGAGAAACTCCATTTTGCAAGCAGCTCCATTTTGAGTGCCAACACAGAGGAGGGACAGCCCTGCACCTTGGTGGGTACATACACACCATCTGTTCAGCACCACCTGTGAGGCACTGACTGCTAAACACTTCATTCCTAAAAGTATGAAGAGTACCAGCTATACTCTTACCAAAATAAGTTGCGACCCTGTGAGCCCATGGATGCATTAAAATCATATCAGGAAAAGGAATCCAGAGAACTTATCAGACACATGAAACAGAGGAACGTGTGCGACACCTTTACGTGGAACCCCATAAAGAGGAAGGAACTTCATATATGATTGAGATGGGCCCCATCAGGCTGCCACCCAGTTTGTGAGGCAGGGGACTGACAGAGACCTCTTGACTGTCCCAGGGGCTTCAGCTTGTCTCTGACCCACTGATGATGTGGCCTCTCAGTTCTGACCCTGGGGCCTGATTCTGCAGAGGCACCCCCAAAAGACCTCCAGCGTGTTCATTTTCTAAGTCCTGCAGAACTCCCCTCTATATCCCTCTCATATCTCCATATAGGACTCTTCAGATCCCACCGACCTCTGCTGCAGCCTATTTAACCCTTTCTGTAACCTACAAAATATGTAATATGTGGTTTGAATTAATATTAATGTTTAAGAGCTTGCGTTTGCCTCAACAAACTAAGGAAAATTGAGAGTACTTGACAAATTAGGAAACAGAACTAATGTAGCTTATGAATTTATTGTCATCCAATAAATTCTGGCATTGTGAAAAGACACAAATGAGTCTATGTTTCTAATGTGGTAGGCTCAACCCAACTAGCTTCTAGACAGAAGGAGTGCAGCCAAGGTCAGTAGAGTCCCCGGATAGCTGCAAGTGACACATGGACAATTAACAATGGTTGATGGTTCTGGAAGATTTATAGACATTTCATGTACATTAAATGATGGTATATAATGTATGCACTCCTCTGGGCTCTGAAGAAATTGAGAAATAAATAGGAAACATATAACAAAATGGCTTCCTCCCCTATGAGATTTAGTAGAAAGACAGATTTGAAATTTCAAATAAAACCTGGCTTTCTAACAAAATTGCAGGTACCAACCCATGCCTATCCAGGTGGGAACATTATATAGAGAAGGGAAAGAAAACAGCTTGTAGAAATAGTCAGGCTGAACAGCAAAGATAGCATGGCCAGAGAGACCAAGCTACTCACACTCAACATTTCCCCTCACTTCATACCTGATGAGACATTTCTCCCTCAGGGATGAGGGAAGAGGGATAAAGAAAAGAGCAAAAACATGAACCTGCCCATTCAGGAAGACAGAAATTCCTGTTTCCATTTCTTATGGGTTTTGTCTTTTGATATGTGAGGAAAGGGATAAAAAGACTCTTCCTAGAAAAACCATGATGAAGATAAGTGCTGGTGAAGATGGTATTGGTAAAGATGGTGGGAATGATGTTTCAGGTGAAGATGGCAGTGATGAATGAGATGATGGTGAAGATGGTCGTAATGATGGTGGTGGTGGTGGTGGTGGTGGTGGTGGTGGTGGTGGTGAAGATGATATTGGTAAAGATGGTGGTAATTATGGAGATGATGTTTCAGGTGAAGATGGTGGTGATGAATGAGATGATGGTGAAGATGTCGTAATGATGGTGATGGTGGTGGTGGTGGTGGTGAAGATGGTATTGGTAAAGATGGTGGTAATGATGGAGATGGTGGTGGTAGTGGTGAAGAGTGTGATTCATTAGATAGTGGCAATGTGAGACTTTTCCTGGGGAGAGTGAACAAATGTCTGTTCACCCAAAATAAGGCACTAATGATAGACCATAGAAACAATTTCACTGAAATCTAGCTTAGTGAACTGGGGATTTTGTGGGAGGTTATTTATAGAAGTATGAATGGGGGAGGAAAGGTTATTCAAAGGCAGCTACATCACTAAAACTCTGCTCCAGCATGAATGACAACTCATGAAATGTGAATTGTAACACAAATCTTAAAAGGTCTTATAATAAAAAAAAACAGAGCCATATATTGGGGTGAAAGCTGAAAGATCAGAAAAGCAGAACAGCCAGGCACTAGCTTACCTCTACAAAATCTTCAACCTCAAGAGAGCGAGTTTCTGTCTCCTCATGTCTTATGTACCTTTATGTATCCTGCCATATTAATTCCTTGGATTAAAGGCATTTGTCACCACTGCCTGGTTCTGTTTCTCTTATGTAGCCCAGTGTGGCCTTGAACTCACAGAAATCCAAATGGATCTCTGCCTCCCGAGTGATAGGATTAAAGGTGTGTGCCACCACCACCTGACCTCTATGTCTAATTTAGTGGCTGGCTCCATCCTCTGATCCCCAGGTAAGCTTTAGTTGGGTACACAATATATCACCACAGTGAATCCCTGAGTTCTTTGTACAATGTACGGGCAGCTTGGCCATTTGGAGTCTCTTATTCTCAGCAAATGTTACTGCTTTTATAATCTTTGGGAGGACCCTTGTGAGTTTTGGTTATTACCCAAATCTAAAAAGTCTCCTTCCATTTATAATAAATAGATATCCAACTGGTGGAGAGAGGTGGAGATGGTGGTAATGGTGGTGATGGGAAAGATGGTCCTAATGGGGGAGATGGTCCTGATGGGAAAGATGATCGTGATAGTGATGATAGTTGTGATGGGAGAATGTGGTGATGGAGGACATGGTGCTAATGGTCAGGACAGAGAGATGGTAGAGATGAAGGTGATAGTCTTTATTGGGAGATGGTGGTGATCAGGGAGGTGGTGATAATGGGGCAGATGATGGTAATGGTGATGATTGTGGAGAAAGTGAAAATTGTAGTGGCTGAGGTGGTAGAGAAGATAATGGTGATGCTAAGGATGCCCACACTTATAAAAAAAAAAAAAGATGCTTTCTATCAGTATATTCTACCAAAAAAATCCCGCCAGTTGGTGGCTCTAGGGTCAAGCCAGTCATTCTACCAGTGAACAGGCCTTACATGTTTACTCTGTGCTAAGCAAGGAGTGGTCTTCTGTGCCTCTCCCAGCAGTTTCTCAAGTGTACAAGGGTCCCTCACACCTGCCTTATATCACACTGTCCCTTCTGCCTGGATGTTCCTCTCTGTCTTGCTCATCTTCACCCCTCCTTCCAGATTTGTTCAAACATCTCTTGACCACGGGATCCTCCCTTGAGTTTACTTCATGGCCATAGGTCCTCCACCTTCAAGACTCCCCACACATCCACCATTCAGATCACACATCATATTCTCATGGCATCTCATTCACCTACCTGTTCCAGCCCCCTGAGGACTGAGAGTGTATCTTACTGCCCAATGGACTATGCATGCCTGGCGTCGAGCTCTTATCAAGTGTCCAGAATGTTTGGAAGGTCGACTCATTCAGTCCTGCCATTGCAAGGAGGGACAGAGTCAGCACTGTCAAGGGCACAGAGGAGCTTCTGGTGTCACATGAGGCCACCCGGATAGAGACTAAGCTGAGCAGGGCAATTGGTGCAGAAACACTGGCTTATTATCAACAAGCCCCTCTGGTTTTCTAGAAATAGACTTTTCTTTTTAAAAGAAGCTATTTTAACAAAAAGAAGAAGGCGGGGCTTCACTCAAGAGGGTATTGACTTTCTTTAGTGCATTTTATTAAGACTCATCAGGGCTAGAGGTCTCTGCATCTCGGAGGGGGCTGTTTGTGCGGGAAGCAGAGCTACAGAGAAATTACCCTCAGCAGTTGTGTCCTTTGAAGCTTTTAAAGCAGCCAAGGCCAGCCAGTTCCACAGTGCTGGTGGTTGAAGGTTATAGATGTGCCTCATTCTCGCCAGCTATCCAAGCACAGAAAGATCCTTCCTAATTATCCACATTAGGTAAATATTCTTCCACTAGATTCTTGTTTAGAGAATAGATGGATACTGATGAATGTGCTAGGCAGATGCTAATGAGCATGGCCTTGGAGTGAATTGATGCAGAGCCACAAATCTGTTTTTAATGTCTTGCAGTATTTAAACATACAGATATAGGTACACTCTATATAGACACAGACATACAGACATATGGCACTGATGCCACACAGAAGAGGAAATTGAGCATGGATGAGAGTCCCTTCAAATGGAAGCAACCCTAAAAGAAATGGGGATTTAGATAGTGGTAAGGTCCATGACATTGAGAAATGAGGACCACCAAATGCGTCATCTTCTCTAGCAATCTTCTGTCCTTCCTTTAATTCTTAATTCTAGTGTACCTAATGTTCACCAGGATACATCTTATTATTTTATTCTTTGCTTTTTTTTTTTTTTTTTTTTTTTTTGGTTTTTCGAGACAGGGTTTCTCTGTGTAGCTTTGCACCTTTCCTGGATCACACTCTGTAGACCAGGCTAGCCTCTGCCTCCCAAGTGCTGGGATTAAAGGCGTGCACCACCACCGCCCGGCCTTTGCTTTTAACTAAAATATAATTAACCATTTCTCCCTTCCCTTTCCTCCCTCCAATACGTCCTGTATACCCACTCTTGCTCCCTCTAGAAATCATGGCCAGCCTCTTTTTCTTTAATTGTCATTGTTTTTTACACACACACACACACACACACACACACACACACCTCTCTCTCTCTCTCTCTCTCTCTCTCTCTCTCTCTCTCTCTCTCTCTCTCTGTGTGTGTGTGTGTGTGTGTGTGTGTGTGTGTGTGTGTGTGTGTGTGTACTCAGTCCATTTAGAGCTACTTATATGTCTATGACTTCAGGGATCACTTGCTTAGGTGGCCATATTGTTGTGGTATCACAGGAGAAGCTTCCCTGCTATTTCTAGAAGACAGTCTTACAGCAGACTCCCTGGTCCTCAGGCTCTTACAGTCTTCCTGCCCTCTCTTCCACAATGTTCCCTGAGCCTTGAACTGCACCATATTTTATAAGCCATGACCCAGCTCAAAAGCCTAGTTGCCTCTTGGTCACACATTGAATAAAGGCCACCATTTGGGTCACATTTATGACTCTTCCTAATCTGACAAGGGCTTGACTTTTATTCTGCCTCCCCCATCCACACATACCCTACCCCACTCAACTTCTGCAGAGCTCATCATCATCATTGTCACCACCACCACTTGTCCTTAGGGTCACTGCCTCTCTGGCAGGCCCTGATCAAGGAAACTCATATACATTTGTCTTATGTCACCTTTGTAATTCCGTAAAGATGGCAATAGGATTGCTCTCAGCTTGAAGATGAAGGGTTCAGATTGGTTAAATCATTTGCTTAGAGCTACACAGTCATTAAAGTGGTCAATGGTACTTATTCTGACCTCTTACCCTTGGCAGATGATGCCCCCCAGCAGTGACATCCCATCCCCAACTTCTTCATCTGCTGGTCTCTTGCTTTGCAGTCTGGCCATCCTTTCTCTCTGATTTCTGACCTCACCTTTTCTGACCACACTCCCTGGCTTTGTGGATCACACAGAAACAAATTCTACTTGGTTAAATTTCCTTTCTCGAGGTAGAGCAAGAGGTCCCAAGATAAAAAAGACTGCTCTTGTCCAGAGTGTGAAGTCAGTCCTGCATATCATCACACCTCCGTGCAGCCTCACTGCCCACAGCCCTGTGCTGGAGGCTGTGGGAGTCCAAGTGGAATCTAAGAGACACTCTCTGGGTTTGCAGGCAGATTGGCATGCTGCATTCATTGCAGCTAAGACCTATCTAGTCTCCCTGTGGGCTTTCTTCTTCTTCTTCTGCATATTGTTCAATTACATCTTTCGCCTCCTTTTCTGGATCATCTTACTGCGGCTTGTTAAAACATTGCCTTTGAAGCAACTCACTTCTGCTTTTGTTGATGGGTTTCTTTTTATGTTTTATGTGCTGCTATTTGTTTTATTTTGCATTTGTTGCCATCATTATCTTTATTATTCCCTTCTTTCTGGTTTCCTTTTCTCTTTAAGATGGTTGAGTTGATTGCTTGGGCTGTGGGTTAGATGCAGCTGTTCTAATTCCCTAATAAGTGCATCCAGGACTATAAATTACTCCATCAGGAGGCAGGGAGAAGGCAGCAGACAAGTTCCATGTGCAGTGCTTTCAGAATTTCAACACACGGTTTTGTTCATTTCTGTTGTGATTTTCTTCTTTAGCCCACGGTTAATTTAAAACTACACTTTTTAGTTTCCAAGCAAAAGCTTAAACCATTTCTTTGTTGTTGATTACTAATTTTATTGCATGCCAGAGAGAGAAAGATATGGGGACTCCGTCCATAAATGAGGGATCTTTGGAATGTATTGAAACCTCTTCTGTGGTCTGTACACAGACCATTTCCCCAATATATTCTCCATGTCTGTGGTTCAAATGCATTTCTATATGTGTACATAATCAAGCTTTTTTTTTCCAGACAGGTTCTCATGTGCGTGCCCCAGCTGTCCTGGTTGGGTTTTGTAATTGTTATTGTTGTTTTATTTTGTCTTTGGGGGTCTTGTCATTTTTACTTTGTCAGCTTGACACAAGCTAGAGTTATCTTGGAAGAGAAACTCAGTTGAGAAAATTCTCCCACTAGATTGGCCTGTAGGAAAGACTGTGGTGTATTTTCTTGATTAGCGATTGAAGTAGGAAGGTCCAGCTCACTGTCACTGGTGCCACCCATGGACTGTTGGTCCTGTGTTTTTTAAGAAAGCAGAGTGAGCAAGCCATAATGAGTAAGCCAGTAAGCAGCACTCCTCTATGCATCAGTTCCTGCCTCCAGGTTCCTACCTTGAGTTCTTACCCCAACTTCCATCAGTGATGGAAAATGACTTGAGAGTTATACGATTTAATAAACTACTTACTCCCCAAGTTTCTTTTGATCATGTTTTTTAATCACAGCAATAGAAACCCAAATTAAGATAGTAATTGATATAGTTCATGGGATGTTGCTGTGACATACTTGATCATTTATTTTTGGAAATAATGTGGTAGCCTTTGAACTTGGGGCTAGAGACACTGGCAAGTGTTAAGTGTTTAGAACTTAATGAGCTATTGTGGAGAGTTAGAAGATGATGCTGAAACAATGAAGATCCTGGTGGCCTGGCTTGTGAAGTTTCAGAGAGAAGTTTTGAGAATCTCTTAAAGACTGTCATGACCATTGATATTTTAAAGTAAGAATTACTCAATCAAAACCTTCCCTTTTCTGGGACAATTGATACTGGCTAGCTGGAGCTGAGAAATAAACAATGAACTAAGAAGGGAGCAGCATCATTGATGTAAAGTCTTCTGGGAATGTTTCCTGGAGTCAGCACACAGAAGCTGTGGTCCAGGGGCCCCAAAGCTATACCTCGTGCTAGCAGCTGAACTTGGTAATGTATAAGCATTTCCAGGTGCAGCTGGTTTTGAAGGCATGAAGGGGTCATGGAGAATAGCTGAGTATGACATCATAAGAGACCAGGAGATGGCTTTGGTGAAGGTACAACCTCAATTGGAGTAGAAACCCCTGGATTGAAGGTATCATGGAGAGAAGTTGAGGCTTGATAAAAATCAAATTAAATAAAAACAAAATCCAGTAGTGTAACGGGTAAGTGTCAGACTTCTGAATCTCACAATCTTTGTGTGTCCAGAGGCTGGTCAGCTCCATCTCTCCAGCTCTGCTGTCTGTAGCACACACAGCCTGTCTCATAAACTCAGGCCATCTCCACTCCATATTTGCTACTGTCCTTGATGGTCATCCCATGGTACCGGCATCTTCAAAATGCTTAGGTCTCTCCTGCAACTGGACTTCACCTTTACCAATGGCCTCTCCCAGGCTTTCTTCAGAGATTCTGATGCTGCCACATTATGCCAAGCAAATTGAGCTCAACTTGGTCGCACTACAGTGTGCTTATACTGGTCTCTGACTGATGGTCATGGACATGGGGGATGTGGCATTGAGCCTACTCTGGCTGCTTGGTGTCTTGGAACAAAAGCTAAATCCAGTCCACAGAAGAGATCCTTGGGTGCTTGGCAATAGCAGGGGTAGTAAGAACTTCACTTCTCACTGCCGCCCCCTCGAGTCAGATTCAGCCACACTTGCCCATCAGACACTCCAAGTAGCTTGTTTTCCTCTAAGAACACCCTATAACAATTAGTCCTCAGCATAATATAAAGAGGATCACATGGCAGACATAGACTTAGCCATCCTCTTCATCCAAGAAGACTACATTGAGTCTAGAGCTAGAGCAGCATTCATAGTAACCTACCTGAGGCTGGGCTTGGATGCTCGGGGCATGGAACACCGTGACTACTAGGTTTTCAGGCTAGATGCCACCTTTTCCCAACCCTGGAAAAGGTTGTGATAGAGACCAAACGTCAGGGCTAAAGAGCAGAATACAAAGAGAATGGATTGGGGACCTTCCAGGGCAGCTCTGTTCTTCCTCTGTGACATCTTCTTCCTGATTCTAACAGCAAATTGTAACAACTGCAGGTAGGTATTTGGTGGTTTCTCCTGTGTGCCACTTAAGAGCTGGTTCAGTTGCAAGTAAGAACCCATCCCCCAAACAGCCACAGCTAAAACGATGCTTGTGTCTCCCCCAAACTGGCTTATCCTCCGGAATCCTGGCTATTCCACCACTGTCTCCCATTGTCTCCAGGATGTGGTTCTCATACTTCTGGTATAAGATGGTGCTAGAACCTCAGCCATCATATGACCTCCTAGACAGCAAGTCAGAGTGGACAGGGGTGAGAGAAGGAGACAAAGAACGTTGCTCTTTTTTTTTTTTGTTGGCATATATTTATTGTACATAGTAGTGAGTGTCATAAACATAGTTTCATATAATTGTATCATGTATCTTGATCAAATCACCACCATGCTCCTACATTTTCTCCTTTACCCCTCCTTGCTGGTCTCCGTTGTTCCCCCAGTTTCTCTTCTACTCTCATTACATGTGTACATAGTGATGCTGCGTGTCTTTATAAACTCTAGGATCTGCAAATGAGAGGAAACGTGTGACATTTGACTTTCTGAGTCTGACTTACTTTGTTCTATGTGATGATCTCCAGTTGCATCCATCTTTTTCCTTTAGAGCTGAATACAACCCCCTGTGTATAGACACATGTTTTCTTTATCCATTGACTGGCACCAAGGATAATTCCATAGCTTGGCTATTGTGAATAGCGCCGCAATACACATGGATGCAAGTATCTCTGTCTTGTGGTATGTTGATGCACAATCCTTCCATCGGATCCCCAGGAATGGGATACCTGACACCTGAGCCATCTGATAGATCTACCTGAGTTCTTTGGCAAACCTCCATACTGATTTTCTGTAGCAGCTAGGTTAATTTACATTCCTATGAGAAGTATAAGGGTTCCCTTTTCACCACTTTCCCCCTAGCATTTGTTGCTATTTGGTTTTTTGATGACAGCCATTCTAACTGGGGTGAGATGGAATCTCAATGCATTTTTAAGTTACACTTCCTTGATGCCTAAGGACATTGAACATTCTTTCATGTGTTTATCAGCCATTTGGACTCTGTCTTTTGAGAACCATCTATGCATTGGCTCATTGACTCATGACATGAGAGGCAATATTGCTCATGTCATGTCTCAGAAAATTTCTGAGAACTTCTACGTGACACTCCCACTTCAATGACAGTAGCCGTCAAGTGAATGTACAGTGCACCTGGCTTCAGGGAATGTGGCATATGTAGCCTCTTTTATAGGTGATCATGAACCCCCCTAAAGCCTTTATTGAATATAAAAGAAGAGAAGGCTGGGCCCTGAGGCATCTGTCTATCTGACCTTAGCTCTGGACATAAGCTTTAGATTTTGTGGGGAGCTACTCCTTTCCTGGTGGGTCTGCCATGATAGCACCACCAGTCAAGAAGAACTGGAAAAGTCAGAAACTAGCCCATATTAGGCCAGTCATGTTCATCAGCAGGGCCTTTGATTGTCAGCTACAAGGCCAAGGGGGCAGTGATTAGAGATACTTTGTTCCTGAACCTGGAGCCCTGAAGAAAATGTCCATTCTCTACTGCTCACTGCATCTTTGGGAGTGGCTCACTATCCTGTGTGTTCTGTAGCCTGTGCTACAGTTTAGTCTTGAGTCCAACGACCTATTTATTCCCTATCCTTCCAAATGGCTCCTTTTTTCTTACGTTTACCCAAAGTTCATCCCTGTGTCTTGAAAATGGATAATGCTGACTGATGTTCCTCCAGATGTCATTTGTCTTGGCATTTGCACATCTGTGTCTTGAACTAGAAAAAAATCCCTCTGAGAGCACATCCGTTTATTTCGCTGCACCTGCCCCACAAATCAACACTGTTCCCTTCAGAACTCTGTCAATGTTTGCCGAATAAATAAATGAGAAATTCTAGGTGATTCTGTGGGGAGGGAAGAAAGCCACTGAGCATCTCTGCTTCACTATCTCCAAGGGAACTTACAGTTAGTATTACGGAATGGTACCAGGGAAGATGGTCCATGTATACCTCATTCCCCTACTCATCCTCAGAGGCGGTCAGTGTCCCTGAAAAGCAGACTACTACCAAGGCTGCAACTATCATTGATAATTTCATAACTGTAGAAGAAGGTATTCCTAAAATGTACCTAATATCTATCTCCCCACCTGATTTGTCTCTATCATGTGACTTTTTCTAGGAATATGCGAATGAATTTGTTTTTAGCCTAGATGGGAAACTGAGGACAGAAACAGTGATCCCACCCAAGTCCAGCTTGCTGAATCAATGGGTTTACTCCCATTGTCAGCAGAGCAGTCACCAGAAAGCCCACTCCAGCATAGTGATGATTCACGAGAGCTGCATCCTTGACACTCTCCTCGGAGCTCCCTGCACACCCTGCAGGCAGCTCCACCAGAGAGTCTCCTCTTCTTCAGCAAATGTTTACTTTGTATATAACCTGGAGGAGGAGGCTTATGAATCAGGTAAGTTTCTTGGCTTCCTGAACTTCTTAGCTTAGGAATCTCCACCATTCCCTCCAAGAGAGAATATTTCAATTTGGAGACAATAGCTCCACCATGGCCTCAGATAATGAATCACTGTCTGGAACCCAGGAACCGTGAGCTCATCCCCTCTCTCTCCACCTGTACCGACTCATGGGGCAGTGGATTTATCCTACGCCATTCTTAGCCACTTTCTCAGCAGATTGTAGGAAGAGGGCAGCTGACCCAAGATGCACCAATCCTTTCTCTTTACCAGGAAGCTGCCATTGCATTAAGCAATGCTGGCGTCTTGGCTGCTGGCAGGGATAGAGAGTACGTAAATAAAATGAGGGGAAAGAGGTCATTCTTCCTGATGATGACTATTTAAAGATGTAAGAGACGTCTGTCTGCAGGTTAAGAGGGAAGATGAGGGGGCAGCTCGAGAACGAACAGCAGGAGAACCCTGTCCTCCTTCCGGGTGACTTTGTGGGTACCAACTCTGGTCTCCTGAGCACCTCAGTGGGATGCTCTGCCCTTGAGTCGGCTCTCCTGAGAATGAATGTACAGAATGCCCCTCTATGTTCTTGAGCCAGCCTTACACCCTAACCAAGACCTGCTCTAGGTCAAGCCTCAACTTCATTTTATTTTCAACATTGTTTCTATTTTTGAATTATGTGGATGCCTGCGTGGGTTTGTGCACATGAATACAAGTGTCCAGGAAGCCAGAGAGGGTGTCAGATGCCCTGAAGCTGGAGTTACAGGCAGTTGTGAGTCACCTGATGTGGGTGTGGAAACTAAACTCAAATCCTCTACAACAGCAGTACACTCTCTTAACCACTGAGCCATCTCTCCAAATCTCTCAACCTTCTTTTCTTTAAAAAAAAAAAAAAAAAAAAAAAAAAAAAAAAAAAATTTTAATTGAAATAGAATTGCATCATTTCCCTTTCCTCCTTCTGGCCCCTCCCAGCTACCCTCCCTCTAATCCCTTCTATCTCCCTATCAAGTTGATAGCCTCTTTTTCTTTATCACTGTTAAACATATACAAATACATATGTGTGTACATAAATATATGTAAATACAACATGCTGGGTCCAATTTTATTTTCAGACAGAGCCTCTCTGCACAACCCTGACTGTCTTAGAACTCACTAGACCAGGCTGGCCTGGAGTTCATACAGATCCTCCTGCTTCTGCCTCCCAGTTTCTGGGATTAAAGGTACATGCCACCACACCCAGCTGCTGAGTCCATTTTGTTGCTGGTGTGTAAACAGGCCTATGCTTGCTTCATTTAGCTTTGCTGACCCCGGAGATCTTCCCATGATTCCCTGCTCTCACATGAGTCCATCTTCAAGAGCTGTAAACTCTGCACCCTCCCCAGTGACACCCTGCCTTCCTCCACTCACAGGAGCAGCTCCAGCCTCCTTCATGCAGCCCTAGAGGCAGCTTTGGGGTCCTGCCTCCCCAGAACAGTGCAGATTTCCTGCAGCTGAATCCTTTTGACATTTTCAATGGTAAAATAAATTTGATTTGCAGAAGCCATGGAGGAACCGAGGCGATGTGATTTCCAAAATGCACTGTGTTATTGGATATGATAAAAGACTGAATGAGTCAGTAAATGCAGCAGTTTAGTAACTGTTACAAAAAAAAAAATCAATAGCCATGCCATCTGCCAGGGCGGAGGAGGAGGCTGTATGGATGCTGGGGATGAGGGAGGATTCATGGCTGAACTCGGGATGCACACCCAGCCCGAATCCACAGTTCCTCGATCCCTGGCTGGCATACGCAGACACATGGGTTCACAACCTGCACTCCTCTGTGCAGACGCACCCCAGCCTATCCACAGACCACCATGACAGGTTCCATCATCACTAGGGAGCGAAAATGTGCTGGATGCTGCTAGAAGGACTTGTGTGTTCATATCTCACCTTATTCGTTTGTTGAACTATGATGAGGTGAGCAGATTATTATTCCCACAGATGAAGAAACTGAGGCACAGAGCTCTTTTTAAAACTTGCCCAAAGCCATCCCAAGCGGGGAGCAAGAAAGCTAAGTATAGAAGTCACACACACACACACACACACACACACACACACACACACCTCAGTGAGTGCGAAGGGGTTCATTTTACTTTCTGGTTTCACTGAGGTGTGGTTGTCTTATACTAAGCCTCCCACATTGGAAGCATGCATTGATAAGCTCTGGTGTATAATGCCCACACAGCCATCTCCACAATCAAGACCAGGAGCACATCCTGCATCCAAGGTTTCCTTGGGCTCCCTGCTTATCTCTCCCTCTGACCCACCCTCACGTACCCGCACCTCTGCTTTCTGTTACTACAGGTTAGCTGGTACTGCCTAGGGTTTCGTACAAGTGGAATTACATCTTGTGTTCTCTCTGGTGCCCGCAGACTAATCCTCATGACCACACCACAGGGCCTTCCTCCCAAGACAAGGCCAACTGTGTGAAAGTGTTCACACTTGCGTGCATGGTGTCTAAAAGTCCTCACCCCTGCACCTTCATGCCCATTCCATGACAGGATACGCATGTCCCAGCACCTTGTCATGTCTGCCAATCTACCTTGCTCCTCTGGGATCATTTCGCCAACAGTTTGATGCTCAACAGTTTAGAAGCAAAGTGTTGTGACTTCCTTCTCCTCAAAGTTCACATGACAGGTCCCTTCACATGGACCCCGGTTCATTTCTCCTCTCCTGGCACATTCTGTGAAGCACCTTCTACCCTTGTCACTGGGCATTCAGCAAACCAAGCCATACTTCCTGCTCTGTGAAATTTAGTCCCCTTCCCAGCCAGCATGACCACCCCTGTGCTGTGGAACACAGAGCAGGTTCAGAGATGCCAGACTGGTTGGTAGAGGAGGGAATCTTTCTCCAAGGAAGAACCATGAATGATGATGTCAAGGTGCCAAGTGGAAACTGAGTTAAGAAGAATTGAGCAAGCCTTCCTAGAATGGTGGTCAGAGATAGGCTGGTTCAAGCTCTTGGTTGACCAACGGCTTTGGTGGAACAGGATGGGAGATTTGCCATGTTCCAGTTACTGCAAGAACAGTGACATCCAGCCAGTGTTGTAAGCCATGTCTCTCATGGTTGTCAGTCTGAAGCACAATGGGGTTGCAAATGCAGAACTGCGTTCCAGTGCCAGAGAAGCCCAGGTAATTGTTGAGAAGAGGGTATGCCCCATGCATTTGGCATTTTGAAAGCCTCTCCAGTGATTGGCTAATTCACTATCTAGTTTGAGAAACACTGCCGTTCACTTTCCTGTCGTCTTAGGATAGTTACCACACACATACAGCACCCAGAAAGCCAGCTTGCCCTTGCTGTGATAAAACACCAGAGGTAAAGGAGGGTGGGGAGAGAGCTCAGTAAAGTGCTTGCCTTGCAAGCTGGAAGGCCAAACCCACATTACAAATCTAGGCACAGTGACGGTGACATGGACTTGTAATCCCAGCACTGGGGAAGCAGAGAGAGGATGCTCCCTGGCGCTTGCTGACCAGCCAGGCCACCTAATCAGTGTCCCTGTCTCAAAAACAAAGTGAGTAGTATCTAAGGTATAACACCTGAGGTTCCGCATACACTTACTCACGCAAACACACACACACACACACACACACACACACAGGGGATGTTTTGTTTTGACACACAGCTTCTGAGGTCTCAGTGAACAGTCTCCATTGGTTTGGCACCTATAGTGAGGGAGAACATCAGGACACCAGTGCTGATGTCCTGCTCGACATTGCATGGTCGAGCAGCAATGCTCACTTCATACTAGCTAGCAAGGAAAAGCCAGAGAGAAAAGAGGCAGGCCTCAATAGCCCTCCAAAGTTATACCCTCCAATGACCTAATTCTCTTCTGATAGGCCACCATCTCCCAGTAACACCAACGGCTGAGGACTAAGCCTGCTACACATGAGCCTTTGAGAGACACTCCTGACCCAAACTGTAGCATCCAAAATAAAGTCCAGAGCCTGTAGAAATGCTGGTGGCTCTGATCCCATCTTCCTGCAAATGCCCTGGCAGACATTTAACAGGATGACCTGTCGATTAGATATCAGTGAACTGTCAGAAGAGGGCAGGGTCTCATCTGCCATGAATCGCATTGCCACATAGTGAACTAGAAGAGTAAATAAATGCTCTTGGATAATGGTTTTCTTACCAGTATCAGATATTTAAAATCTTTGGTTTACTAGTAATTCAGTATCGAGATAATTAGATATCCATTAGGAACATTAAACATCATTTGCACTGGCTACTGTTTTCTGAATCTTCATAAGACTCTTCCCCTCCCACTCGCTCCTCCTCCTTTGGTGGCCATGACTATTGCTTACTAAAGATCTCATGCACTGACAGTTATCAGTGTGAAGGAAATCCCTTAGACTGCCTTGGAAACCAGAGGCTGCTGAGTTCACTTCTGCTGGTACAGACTGGTACCGGAAACAGAGTCTAGTCCAATACATTCCCTCTGCTAAGCCCTTTCACCTGTGTCCTATCTTACTCCTTGTTAATTGAATTACTTCATAATTACCTCGATACCAGGTCATGTAAACCAGTTTGTTTTAATCACATCGAACCCAACTCCCCCATAAATGTTTCCAATGTGTGGAAATTATATTGAAGCCAGAGGCTATTATGAGTCTTCTGTGGAGAAAGGAGTCTTTGATTCTGGCCATTAAGGATTGATGGGCATGAGTCTGAAGCATTTTAACGTGGCTTTGTGCTGTTGGAGGAGGAAGGGGTCATGCAGGCTTGAGAAGACTTGCTCACGGGAGTGAAAGATTCGGGCTGCAGAACAACCTTGACTCAGGAGATAAACAGTTGCACCGAAAACAAGTCGGTCAAGTACCTTTTGAAAACTGCTAAAAATACGAAAGTGGAGGGCATGCATGGCAGAGCTGCTGGTCATTTGATGAGCAGGTTAGTGGCTCCTAGAGATAAGCTAAGGGGTGAGAAGGTCCCTCCCTCCCAGGATTCCATAATCTTGGGGTGTTTGAGATATCATGGAGGAGAGGGACCCTGTTTCCTATGCCTGCACACTAAGATTCACAAACACTGCTTAGTCTGGGGAGTGAGATTCTGCTCAAGAAAAAAAAGTGACATCTTTGTATTTGCTTCCCGGGACCTTGTGTTGACTTGTAGCTGTACATTCCTGCTTTAGACTGGAGAAATCACCGTGGGGTGTAGTATCTAGTAACACGGATTCTCGACGGTTGTTCTTGGAGAAAACTGTGAAATCATCATTAACCTGCCTACAAATCTTTTAAACTCTGAAGGTAAGGGTTCTCTGGGAGCTCAAGTTGAAGGCCTATAGCCCCCTGTCATGCAGCTCTGAGACTTTCTCCTCCTGCTAGCCTCGTTTGCAAGGGTGGGGGGGAGGGGGGCTGCAGAAAAATCTCGCCTGCTTCTGCATCAACCATGCTATGAACGGCAGCATGTCCAGGGGGAATGAGCCCAGCTCTGGGCAGTTATTTAAGGAGCATGTTAACTAACCTGCTTCACATCTAGAAAAGAGAACTAGCCCATGAGGATCCTTGAAGTGAAGTTATCAGAAATTGGGGAGCTTGACTCTCCTGCCTCCCCACACCTATTGGCTGAGGTTTCCTTTGAAAGGAGTGCATATTCCCAGGGATAGTCGTGTCACACTTAGCAACTGCTGGCCCAATGGGCAATGTGAAGGAGGGCCTTGGGTGTGGGTGTGAAGGATCCAGCCACTCTGAGCTGAGATGGCTTTGGAGGCACAGATTTCAAGAAGGAATAGGAAAGGTTGTCATCCATGCCAGAGGAACCAGGGGTCGGTAAACAGCTGGCGTCCAAGCAGCTCCATGATGGCTTGCTCCAATTCCAATGGCTTGTAGATGTAGCCCTCCTCACAGCCCACACTGGTCCTTCAGTGATCTCTACAGAAGCACCAGGTGGCTTCTAGCTAGCTGAAGGCTCATTCCTCGTAACAGGCTAGATCTGGACCAAGGATGACTTGGAAATAAGTTAACCCAACTGAGTATACACATGACCTGGGTCTCATACCAAAGATGGAGGAAACCTAGAAACAGAGTGAATGAGTGATGGATGTGGTGATAAGGATCAGTAAGTGAGATACAGGGTAGACAAAGTTGACCAAGGACAATATTGGCTTGCCCATAAACGGCGTGGCAAAGAAAGATCCGGTGTAGAAAGTGACCGAAGTGCCATCACAGTCTTAGAACTGCAGGTGACAGGGCCTTGGGAGCAGGATTAGAAACGAGGATACCCAGGACGCAGCTGTGGGACAGTGCGCTGCTGTGTTCCTGCTTGTGGCGGGCCATCTCAGAATGAGCTAGCAGGAAATCACTTGTTCCAGCCTTGCCCCACCCTGAATGCCATCTGGGATGGGAGAAGGCCCTGAGGAAGACACGGTCCCCCATCCCCCGTATAAATCAGGGCTAGCCTGTGCTGATCACTTGCTCCCTAAATCAAGAAGCTGGCAGCTTTTCTGGGTGAAAAATCAATCTTGCTGTCCCTGTAGTAAAGACCATAATCCTTTTTCCGGTGTCGTTTAGAGAATGTAACTGCCATGCTCATGATTTATTCGAAAATATTCTACCAGGTTGTGTGAATGAATGGAGGAGTCAATGCACTTTGAAACGGGAGGTCAGGGCACTTGCAGTGCTGAGGGTCTCCTCCTCATGGCAGATGCTCCAGCAGGCTGCCAACTCCCCTCCCATGCCCCTCACACAAGCAACTTGTAGCCACCGGGACAAAGGGGCATGGGACTGAGGGTGAGCAATCACACACCAAAATAGCCCTTCCTCAGCCAATCAGGCACAAGCCGCAGGCAGCCAAGCCAACCAGTAGGTAGTCAATTCCCTCTGGCCTTCTTTTAGTGGAAGCCGTCTCTGGAATTTTCCTTTTTATATTTTTAATATTTTTTCTCATTACTCAGCAAATGCCAGAGTGTAGTCACATTATATCTGAATCAAAAAATACAGGAATTTTCAGGAAAAAAAAAATGAGACTCTCCCTTCAACACTTTCCACCCACTTGAGCTCCCGATTCCTATTCCTCCAGGGACAGCAATTAAGCACATAAGCACTTATAAATATGGCCACATTCAGAAATACATATGCCCTTCTCATGTAAATAGATTCATTTGTTTACATATAGGTTATAACATATATAGATATAGATATAGATATTGTGCACTGTCTGTGTATGTGACAATATGCATATATAGTAATGGCCTCATTGCTGTGAGAATATGCCTGACATAAATGTCTGACAGAGGGGATCTTACTCTGGCTCCCACTGTCAGAGGTTTCAGTTCATCCTGGCAGGGAGCGCCTGGCAGGACAGAGCAGTTCACATCACTGTGGTGCCTGGGGAGTGCAGAGAGAAAGCACTTTTTGTGAAAGACACACCATGGTGCCTGGGAAAGCAGGGGGAGAAAATGTCTTTACTGCAAGCCCCCCCCCTTTTTCCTCCTTTATTCCACCCAGGGCCCCAGCCTCAGCAAGGGTTCTATGCACATTCAGGGCAGCCCTTCCCACTAGTTAACCATCTCAGGAGCTGCTCCTAGAGACCCAGAATATGTATTACCATCTCCTAGACACTCGCAGTCCAGTCAGGTTGACAGTCAAGGTTTATATATAACACTAAATATACCATTTCTATGAATGTGTATATGTGGACACACACACACACACACACACACACACACACACACCAAGTGGATCAGAAAGCAGAAGGTGGGTCCTACAGCTTGGATCACTTTTTTCTCTGTTTCTCATTTAGGACCCCAGCTCATGGAATGGCACTGCCTGCTTTTCAGGGCACATCTTACTCCTCCGTTAATCAGTAGTGGAAATGCCCTCACAGGTACACCCAAAGATGTGCCTCACCAATGCCCTAGACTTTTGTCTCTGGATCCAATCAGGTTGGCAATAAAAATTAATCATCACATTAAAAATATTCCATATTACTTTCTTGCTTGTCTCTTAATCTTGTTGTGTCTTCCTTGTTCAGATATTATAAATATTTTATGAATTCAGATCTGACCGGCTTTTCATTTATGACTTCTGTATTCTTTGGCTTGTGTGGAAAGCTTTGCTGCCCCAGGCTTCCTGTACTTTGTGCTGAAATGTCTATGCCTCTCCATCTCAAAATCACTCAGCCTGCAGCAGCTCTGCTGTCACTGTCACATTTCCCTCCAGAATGCACCCTCCCGCCACACACCAGCTGATCGTGCCCAGGAGCCTGGGGAGACAGTGAGAAAAGAGAAAAGACCTAGGAGGAGACTGGAATAATTCCTTCTTCAGGCAGAGGCAGAAGACGGTGGTCAGCCATTAGAATGCAGCCTGGCTCCCATCTTGTGATAACATCTGCAGTGGAAACGGGAGCGTGTGGCTGTCACAGAGCGTAAGAAGGAAGTGGGCAGCACAAGCAGCCTTCCAGCTTCCTCCTAGGTGGCACGTGGATCCTTCACAGTGCGGTTAAGCAGGATGTTCCTGGAATCTGAGCCTACTATGCTCTAGAAAGAAGTAAAGGAAATGGCTGGACCATACAGGGTTTCCAAGGTGCCGTGAGTAGAAGGAACTAATGGATACGAGAGGCAGAGAAAGGAAAAAAGAGGAATGCATGTAAATACTCCCCATGGCACTCGTTGAGTTTCTAGAACTGTGGGTAGTGCTGTTCTGGAACTGTGACTACAGCTGCAAGCAGAACAAGACAGACATAGACACTGTTAGTGGAAGTCGCAACCCAGTGAAGGACGTGATCAACAAACAAGCAGATAAGGGTGTAACACGAATCTTTAAAGGTCCTATTAATAAAAAAAAAAAAAACCTAGAGCCAGATATTGGGGTAATAGCTGAAAGATCCAGATCAGAGAAGCAGAGAGCAAGCCACTAGTTCTTACCCCTATGAAATCCTCAGCCCCAGGAGAGTGAGTTCCTGTTCCTCATGCCTTATATACCTTTCTCTGCCCTGCCATCTTACTTCCTGGGATTAAAGGCATGAGTGCTTCCCAAGCAAAGGCATGAGATCTCAAGTGTTGGGATTAAAGGTGTGTGCCATCATGCCTGGCTTGGTTCCCAGTGTGGCCTTGAACTCACAGAGATCCAGAGAATCTCTGTCTCCCAAGTGATAGGATTAAGGGTGTGTTCCATCATTATCTGGCATCTGTGTCTAATCTAGTGGCTAGCTCTGTCCTCTAATCCCCAAATAAGTTTTATTGAGGTGCACAATATATCACCACACAAGGGCACATTTTATATACTGCTAGGTAGCAAGTAGAGTTATGAGGACAGATAAATAGCAATAACCAGCAACTACTGTGAGTTTATTAAAAGCCCATCCATGTGTTAATACATTAGCCCTTCAAAGAATACCACTAAATAGAATTATCATTTCAATTTAACACTGAGACACCAAGGCTGGAAAGTTATTATGTAACTCAGGGTATGACAAAGTTGCTGGAACAAAGAGACTCTAACATATTGTGGCCCCAAAGAGATGAAGTCAGTTTCCTCTCAGAGGGAGCTGTGTGGTCCAGAGTCAGTGAGCATTTCTGTTCTACAGCATTTTTCAGGAATTCTGGATCTTTCCATTTTGTTTCTCTGCATCACAAAAAGTTAGTCCTCTCTATATGACCAAAGTTGGCTGGGCTTCATGGCCACATGACACATGGGAGGTGGGAAGAGAACAAAAGACACATGTAAGTAGATAGTTCAAAGTTACATACAGCACTTCAACATGTGTCCAATCAACCCTAACTGAGCCTATTGCAGACCACTTAGCTGCAAGGGAGTCAGAGTGATGTAGTCTCTCCTACAGGTGGTCATGTGGCCAGATCAAATTGAGAGAGTTTCCAACTGCTAAAAGAAATAAGGGGGGTGGATAATAGATATGAGAGAGGAAGAAAAATTACCCTTGTCCCAAGGATATCTAGTCAGATTTTGGGAACAGAAGGTAAGTAGAATAACGAGTGAATGTGGGCTTTTATTTTTCCATAGGAATTAATATTACATAAGATATTCAAAACAAGGAAAAGCCTAAAGAAGAGGAGAGAGAGCAGGAATTACAGAGAGCCCAAGGCATGTTCTAGAATTGCAAGGAAATCAGAGAGCCGGAACCTAAGAGGGAGAAAGATGTAACCATAGACAAGGCCAGAGATGATGAAAGATCTTGTCATCCATATCTTGGGTTCTGGAAAAACACTGAAGAGGTGTTTTATATTAATATAATAGATCAATTTAATCTAAGTTCAATTATTACAAATAAAAAACAAATGTATTCTTAGTTAATATAACGGTTTAGCTAAATACAAACTCTGTAATAAAGTTTTGTAATGGCACAATGCCAATAAAGGATGAGATGTTTTTAAACCATATAAAATTTCAAATGGGAAGTATCTCATTTCAGTCTTATTATACATTAACATATAGAAAATCTCATCTTAGTAGACATCTAACAAAAGCCACCATGGCACCAAATATGAAGACAAGAGAGTGTATTTTGGCTTAATAATATACTTATTTAACTCTTTATGTGTATGGGTATTTTTGCTTGCCTGTATGTCTATGTACCACATGCATGCCTGATGCCTAAAGAGCCCAGAGAGGGAGTCAGATTCCCTGGAGTTATAGATGGTTGTGAGCTGTGATGTGGGTGCTAAGAATTATAGATGAGTTCTCTGGAAGAGCAACCAGTTCTCTTAACTGCTGAGCCATCTCTTCATCCCATTTTAAGATCAACGTTTGAGATGGGATTCTCTTTGATGTAATAAATGAAAAAATGAGGCAATGCAAGTGTTTCTTCTACATTTCATAACACTGTTTATTACAGTTGTTTTCCTTATTGAGTATTTTACTTTCTAAATTGTTCACTGTTGGATTTTTAACTATTAATCCGGTTTAAAATTGTGAAAGTAAACAAAAACCATGAAAATAGTATGTTATTTGTCTTTTAAAAAGTAAATCTCATGGTAGCATTCTTCACTCCAAAACAACGGGAAAGGCACACCAACTCCATTGACTGAAATTTTGTATTTTGCAGGAAAGCTTTTTTCCCTGATCCTTCATTTTCTTTCAACAAACAAAGACTTTTTTTGTAAACTGTGATAAAATATTTATTGCTATAAAATGATCTACAGATCCATGTCACATGGCAGGTATGCACCTCATGTACTTGTGAAGTCCCTATTTCTCATCTATATTTCAGTGACGCTAGAGCCTCTCACACTCAGGATGGTGTATTTTGAAGACTGAGATAGCAATTGACTAAATCCACAAGGGTAGTTATTCTCCAGTGAATACACACAAAAACACTGCTTCCTCGTGTTCTTTGCTGCGGTAGGTAGTTATAGCATGTGCGGGACTGAATCCAAGCACGCCTTTAAATGGTGAATTTGCTCTTCCATGAAATATTATGTTGAGATATTGTCTGTTTAAAATAATAGTGGCTAACAAACATGTACTATAAGCAATACTACCACACTTTAATAATAAGAAAAAATAACTATATAGTGGTCTCTCATTTGGCAGGGGGCAGGTTTTTGGTGTTGGAAATGAACTGAAAGAAAGAGCTTCTCAGACCAATGTCCCATGCAGCCAGGCACCAGGCCTGCTCAATATATGCTGGTGTTGTTGGCAGCCAAGACGTATGAGTTTCCCACAAGGCTCCTGCCACTCCGATTGTACAACACGGGTTTCTACATTATTCTAAAAGCAACTGAGACTAGACACATCTATTGTTCTCTTCATATCATTTAATGAATGGATAAGAAACTTTAACTGAAAAGAATTTGGGTCTGGGTTCTTCTTAGTTTGTAATGAAATGAAAGGAAGCCTGGGGGTAAGGCTGACCTTCATTTTTTACACAAGATGTCTTACTGAACAGTTTCAGGGCTGGAAAGTCCTTGGTTCCTCAGGTCTTTGTCTTACATCTGTTGGCTGATTGGCAAGAGTAGAGTCTTGAGCTGATGCAGGCTCAGAGAAATGCTGTTGAACCTTAGGCAACACTTCCAACTCTCAGTTCTTGCTCAGCTGTTAGAGCTCTAGAAGCATCCTTGCAGGCCTCCACTGAAATCCAGCACTAAGGTTTGATGTTCCGGTGTGGAGTTTGGTCTTCTGGATGGAAATGCTTGGTTCTGTGGCTATAGCAGTGAACGCTTGAGTCTGTTTGTCACAAAACTGTGTACAACTAGCTGTCCACAGAGATTGACAAAGTAAGACTGGGGCAACCTGCATAAGTTGGTGGATTGTAACAGTGTGGATAGCCAGGTTGCGATGCAAACCTTAGCAAAGTTCAGCAACGTGTGATTATAGGTCGAAACTGGGTAAAAGGAAAAGGCATCATGGATCTCTCTATATTAGTTCTTAAAACTACCTGTGACTCTACAACTAAATGAAAACATCGTTTTAAAATTAAATTTATATCTGTCATACGTGGATTGGTGCTTACCTGAGAGAAACAAGAGCCCCATTCTCAGACTGAGAACAACCTAGATGATCATCACCAGATGCGAAACTGTGGTTACTCCACACCTCAGAATATTATCCAACCCTAAAAAGGAAAGAATCATAAAAACTACTGATTCGTACTACAAAATGAGAGTATTGTTAGATAAATCAAAGAAATCAGAAGGGGAAAATAATATACTATATGTTTCTATTTCTAAAGAAGTCTAGAAAAGTCTAGCATACTCTTAAGAGCATGGAGGTAGAGATAGTGGTACAGGTCAATACATATCAGAAATTTTCAACTTATTTTTTTAGTTCAGTAAATCTCTTACAGGATACACTGTGATCTCCAGGTATGTATATACAATATGTACTCACCTGGTCAGGATAATTAGCATATTCATCACCTCAGAACTTCAAGCGTATATATACAGTGTGTACTCACCTGGTGGGGTGATTAGCATATCCATCACCTCAGAACTTCAGGCATGTATATACAGTGTGTACTCACCTGGTCAGGTGATTAGCATATCCATCATCTCGGAACTTCAGGCATGTATACACAGTGTGTACTCATCTGGTCTGGTGATTAGCATATCCATCATCTCGGAACTTCAGGCATGTATACACAGTGTGTACTCACCTGGTCTGGGTGATTAGCATATCCATCATCTCAGAACTTCAGGCATGTATACACAGTGTGTCCTCACCTGGTCTGGTGATTAGCATATTCATCACCTCGGAACTTCAGGCATGTATATACAGTGTGTCCTCACCTGGTCTGAGTGATTAGCATATCCATCACTTCAGAACTTCAGGCATGTATATACAGTGTGTACTCACCTGGTCTGGTGATCAGCATATCCATCACTTCAGAACTTCAGGTATGTATATACAGTGTGTCCTCACCTGGTCTGGGTGATTAGCATATCCATCATCTCAGAACTTCAGGCATGTATACACAGTGTGTACTCACCTGGTCTGGGTGATTAGCATATCCATCACCTCAGACTGTCAAGTTCCTTTCCTCGAGCTCCTTTGGAAGCCATATGAAGCCATTGTTGGCTATAGTTGTGTTCTTACACTGTAAAGTTCTAGACCTCATTTCCCCTGAATAAATGTATTTTTGTGCCTATTATAGCCAGCTTTCTCAGACCACCAGCCCCAAAATCATGACACAGATACTTATTATTAATTGTGAATGTTTGGCCTTAGTTTAGGCTTGTTTCTAGATAGCTTTTTTCAAAACTTAATTTAACCCAGTTCTAGTCATCTCTGTGCTGCTCCAAGGCTCATTTACCTCATCTATGTGCTGTCCATCCTGCTTTCCTGCTTCCTCCGTGTCTGGCTGATTGGGCCCTGGCTGGCTGGCCCTGGCTGGCTGGGCCCTGGCTGCTGGGCCCTGGCTGGCTGGGCCCTGGCTGGCTGGACCCTGGCTGGCTGGACCTGGCTGGCTGGGCCCTGGCTGGCTCCCCTTTTCTCTCTATCCACAAGGCCTGCCTATCCCTCCTCTGCCTATCTATTGGCCGTTTGACTTTTTTATTAGACCAATCAGATGCATTATGCAGGCAAGGTAAAACAGTAACACATCTTTACATAGCTAAACAAATGCAACATAAACAAGTGCAACACATCTTTACATAATTAAACAAATATTCTATTCCACAACAGCCCATAAATCAGAATGCCTATCTTCTTTCTCCTCAGAAGTACCTGGAAACTACTATTCTATGCCTCACTTCTGTTAGAAGCAAAACCATAAAGATCAACTTGTCTAGCTTCCATACATGGTGAAGAGCATGCGGTACTTGTTTTTTGTGCCTGGCCTATTTCACTTAGCACAGTTTCCTCTTATCTGTACATGTTGCCACAAATGGCAAGAATTTATGCTTTTTGAGGCAGAATAGTACGTTCTTGTGCTCATATTTTATTTTTTCATTAGTTAATTGCAATCGAGCTCTCTAAATCTACCCTATTATTGAGAATTATCATTCTGCACACCCAATTCCTAGGTAGAGTTCAGCCTCAGACTGGCTCTTGAAGGCCATGCACTTCCTCCAAGTCTTTGCAGGTGGGACTTACAGTTGGAGTCTGAGGAAGAGGAAGCATGGTTGAAGAAGCACTGAGCCAGGGAGGCTCCTGACTTTGGATTCATGCTTTCTAGAGTTGAAATGCCAGGCACCTCACAGTTTATCTAACCTATTCAGACATGATGTGATGGAGCCTACTTATATCATGGATACAAGCTCAATAATATAGCCAAGGTTCCTCATCAGTCTGCAGACTCCCATGCATTGATGAGATGAAAGACTGTGGTGTGGGGACGAGTCATCCTGTGGAGAGGATGTTACCAAGCTGGATATCCAACCTACACCTGATGCTGAGAGCATCCTAGCCCTGTGGTAAGCACTCACCAGTCCTGAGGAGGATGAAAGACATGTGCCTTGGCAACCTCATACAATGCAAGCAGAGTGGTCACTAGCCCAGACTTATAAGTCCATCACCTGACTTTGCTACTTGCTCAGTGTATGAGCTTGAACACATTCCTTAACCTCTCTGTGCTTGTTTCGCATCCATTACAGAGAATTGACTTAATAGAAGAGAGGGCTTAGAAATGTGACAAAGGCAAATGCACCCTATGTGTGTGTGTGGTGCTGGAAGGGATTATGTACAGGGTCAACGAGAGCACAAACCAGGGAGAAACTTGATGTCAGGGGTTAGTGGCGTGTGCAAAGTGTGTGGGTGGACAAATTGATCAGAGAGAAGAGACAAAGAGGAAGACTGGCATGAATGGTTCTGTGGAGAAGTCGCGGCACCTGCAAGATGCAGACAGAGCACAGAGAGTCCTAGATACTGCAGGAAGAGAGTCAAGGGCTACACATGGCTTCTGGCTTGATCACCTGGATAGGGAGTGTTATGCTTTCAAGGGACCAGGAATTCTGGTTGAGACTAGAAGTCATCCATCTTGGACAAGTTTCTGAGGGTCAGGCGAAGCTATTTCTCAGAGCTCAGGTAGGACAGATGCTGAGGACCAGCATCTGGGGCAGGGAAATTCAGACTCTGCTTCTTCCCTAAGCCATCCTCAGGCTGTTCCATGGCTCTGACCCCCTCACTGGAAACTCTTTCCCTCTCAGCCAAGCCCTCTTGGGAGGTACTCAAATGTGCAACTTTTTATAGTTCACATTCATTCTGCCGGGAAAATCGGCCCTGGGCTGCAGCGGTGCCCAGCCATGAATCACGATGTCCACAGTGTGGAGAAAATGCAGCCAGTCAGGTAGCGATTGGGTGGGGCCCGGGCTGTTCAGCCACAAAGAGATTTTTCAATTTTATTAAAATCGATAGGAGTTTTATTACAGTATAAATGAAATGAGAGCTTCTCACTCCTGGGATAACAATCCACATCACTCTCACAGCCTGTGTGAAGGCCCCCACCCAGAGGGCAAGTATCTGGATTCATGCACCCAGGGTGGAAGCTAGCCCTTGGGATGAGAGGAGACCAGCCAAAGAAACCTCAGTGCCAGAACTCTCCATCAAAGTGCCATGTGTCACTGTGCTCCCCCCACCTCTTATGTTCTTATAAGTTTCCAGGAACCCTGCAAAAGTCATGAAAGGTGGTGGGGTGTTATTTTTGTGGAAACAGGGCTGGAGGGAGTCAGCTCAGTCCTGAAGCTGTCATTCCTAGGTGGAAAGCCTGTACAAAAGGAATGCTGTCCACCTGTTCCTGGGCTGTTTCTACATCATTCAGAACAATGGCTGTCTGGTTCCTATTCGCAGACTCTTACAGGCAAGGAAAAGGAAGCAGAGACTGTAGGAAGTAGGGCAGAGGGGACAATCACTAAGAATGAGAGAGGAGAAATCAGAGTATATGAACAAGCACACACGCCACACTCACGCACATGCTGCACTTGCATGCACACACACACACACACACACACACACACACACACACACACACACACTTGAGCAGCTCTAGGATGGATAAGCATGTGGAAGATCTTTGAGCTATGGAGCTCAGGCTGCCTAAGGGCCTGGGTGAGGTGAGCAAAGCTCTAGTAAAATTTAGGTGGCTTGACTCCCAGGTCCACCTGACTCATCAGGGTAGCTGCTGGCATGATGCTCCCAACTCCCCTGTCCCTGCCCCTGTCCCTGCCTGAGACCTGGCACTGCCCCCTGTTCTCTATTCTCACCTAGGGAGAAGCTGTCCCTTAGCCCTGAAAGCTCCTCTGCTGGCCTCCAGTTTAGGGCTGAAGCTGAGATGTCCTGAAAGTACAGGAAGCAGATGGAATTGGTCATTGTGGGCATTGAAGTAACCATTTGTCAGGAGGACAGTCACCCACCCCCTGAGGCTAAGCTGCAAAGATGGCCTGCTGGTGTCCCAAGCCAGGGGTTTCTGGAGCTATCTGGAAGAGCTACTGGAAGCTATTGGCCTGGTTATCTGGCCCAGGTCCAGGCAACCAGCATGGAGGGTAATCCAAGGGACAGAGATCCCAGCCAGGGAGGGGCAATGGCTGGGAAAGAGCCTGTGATGTGGACCTCACAGGCTTCAGAAGCCCACGTTTTTAAAATGAAATCAACAAGCAAGGCACCCTAAATCCCACAGAGGAAACTATTCTCATCTCCCTGTTTCTCTTCCCTGCCCTTGTTGTCTGTGGAAGCACATATTTTTCTCTTCGCTGTACTTGTGTGTGTAATTTGGCAAGCAGGGATTTTTTTTTGTCCAGTTAACAATGCCTAATAAACATTTTTCATATTTTCATACAGCTTTTATAATCAAATTTAAAATATAGTGTAGGCGACCTATAATTTCCTCAACAATCCTTTATCACCTAGTGTATAGGTTACTGCTAACCTTTAAAAAAAAATAGGGACATATGAAACACCATCAAAGGGACAGTCTTCCTTTCCAGAATTAAACTAACAGGATTGAAGGACACATATGTCCACACACTGCTTACTTAAAACAGCAAGGTCATTCCTTCCACCTCTGAGCATGACTGAGTTTGTCATGCTCACACTTGAGCAACTTGAGCACACACTTGAGCAACATGGGGGGAGGTGCTGCTGCTAGTTCAACAAGTATCAGAGAGATTTAAACTGCTTGGTTTCCTTTGCTCTGATTAGCAGAGAGGCTAAACACTCCCCCAGGTGTTTGCTAACACACGGGGTCTCCCCCACAAGTGGATCGTCTCTGCGATGCATTCCCTACTTATCTATTGAGTCGTAATAATTTTCCTTGCAGATATTTTAATGAGGTCTTCCTGCAGCACAGTTATCAGCCCTTTGTATATCAAAGTAGAACAGACTACGTTTTCCTTCTGGAGTTTCCTCATTCTGCTGCTGCTGTGTGTGTGTGTGTGTGTGTGTGTGTGTGTGTGTGTGTGTGTGTGTTCTGTAACACAACAGAGTTTTAATTTTGTTCTTGGCATCATCCATCAGTCATCTCCTTGGTGGATTCCTTTCTCGCTTCAAAGCCAAGAGTGGTCTTTATTGACAAAAGTAATACATATTTCATTTTCTGCTAAGTTTTCTGTTTTTAAGACTATATTTAGCTCTTTAATCCATCTGTAGTCTATTTTCATGTGAGGGAGGTTCTAAATTAAAATTATTCAATGCCATCCACTCTCCCAGCATCATTCATATTTTATTATCTTCTAAATTATTATTTTAGAAAACGTTGCAATGTGTCATGGGTTAGGCTTGGCCACATCCTCTTGTTTCTCAGCACAGTCTTTGAAACTCTCATCTGCTTGTGTCTCTGGAATCTTGTGTGTGTGGATGAGTCCTATTGGAATTGATCAGAGGCAGGCAGTGTTAATTCACAGAATTAACCTGAGGCAGGAGACATTCTCACAGTACCAAGAATGTTCATCCTGGGAATATATTACAGCTCTCCCCCTGTCCACATCCCACCAGGGTTTGTAATGTTCTTTATAAAGGTCAGGCATATATTATATTTATTTCTAAGCATGTTAGATCACTTGCTTCTGTTACAAATGGATGTTTTTCATTCTATTTGCTAGCTGCCGCTGGTGTTCAGGAGGACCATCGATTCTCATGTATGCAGTTTGTATCCATCTTCTGCCTCAGACTCTTTAATTCGTAAATTTTCCCGACTCTTTGTATTCTCTACCCATACAAATGTTTTCTTGTTGTCTCGCCGCCTCATTCATTTTTCCTGGCCTTACTCAAGTGACTGGGTTGTCCAAATACAATCTGCTCCTCCTTAAGTCTCTTTCAGAACTCTGTAGGGAGTTCATCAGCTTGTTGATTATCAGTGTGGTGACATGGGTTTTCCTTTTCATCCCTGGTTTTAATCTTACTTGCATTCCACAAATGCACAATTCTGTTTAGAAATAGTTATTCTTGTTATACCACTGAAGAATGCTTTAATTCTTAAGTCATCACCCAAAAATAACAATAAAATAGTTCAGGGGTTAGAGAATCTCAGTGGCGAATATTCGTCTAGCATGTGGGGAGCCCTGCATTCCCCACACCCAACTAAAATCAAAGTGAATTTTTAAACTATTTGTGGAGTCCTTTCTTGATGAATTATTTTAATTTATTTTTAATTATGGGAGGTATGAGTGTGAGTATGTGCATATGAGTACAGGTGCACACAAAGACCAGAAGAGGGCACCAGATTCCCCAGAAGCTGAAGCTACAGGTGGTTGTGAGCCATGGAGCATGGGTGCTAGGAACCGAACTTCAGTTCTCTGGAAGAACTGCATGAGGTTTTAACCTCAGAGCCATCGCTCCACCCACCCCCCCTAGAGTCTTTATCAAGCTGATTTTTAACATTTTTCTTTTCCGTCTTCATTTTTGTCCTGGGTCCTTTGTGGAATGCTTGATGTATGGATAATGACATTCTCTCCTAGTGACAGAGCTAGAATCACATCTCAGGTGTCCCCATTCCCTGCCATTACATCCAGATGCTGTCATTTGGGAAGATGTGTTTAATTTCCAAGGATAAAGCATGGCTTCTCCTTGTGTAGTGACAGCGAGTTAAAGGTGTGGTTTGGGAGAATTCTTCCTGTCCTTAACCCTTTCCAAGCACCTTGATTTCTATGGCATCAGCAATGGAGGCAACTCTGAAATTTTAAAAACCTTTAATGACCCAAAGATTAACCAAAAGTAACTGAAAGAACACATTGGAGAAAAGCACTTTTGACTCAAAGTTAACTGAGACACAAATGTGCACTGTAAATGAAACAGGTTCATTTCCTCCTTGAGTTCTTGCTGGGAGGAGCCATCACCCAAGTGGCCCTCTTGTCTGGCCACCCCGTCTGCCCTGCGGTCCTCCCCGCTGCTCCTACGCCACCTTCCTCCTCCTCGGGGCGGCTGGAGCACTCTGTCCCCTGAGCTCCTTCTCCCCTAGTACCTCCTCTCCGCAGCACTGTGGTAGATTTTCGTTCTGCTCTAATTAGCCAGAATAGTCACTGCCTCACCAGGATCCAGGCTAACAGCCAAGCCCATACTGTGCAGCGTGGTACCACCCCTGCCTCACCTCCAACCTCCAGTGAGCAGCAGCTCTGGGAACCAGGCCACCTTCTCCCATCTATCATTCCCTGGGCCGCAGGTGTCAGAGGCACACAGTCCTCACTTTATTTTAATGTCAAGGCTGTGAGTCAGGTAGACGGGGGCTCTGTACACATCACTTCGCAGATGGAAACTGAGGCTGAAGGAGGGTGAATTGCCTGAAACTCAGTTGTTAGGAAGTGGCCAAGCTGCTATTCCAAACTAAACTCCAGCATGATTCCAAACCCACGTTCTCACCACCACACTATACAGACTTTCTAAAAGAGAATTCCTCTCTCTTCTATCAAATTTGAAATGGAGAAATCCAATATCATCAGGCAATCAGAAGAGTTAAGTGCATGTTGGTTTCAAATAACCTACAGCTTCCAAGGATGTGGAATTTTGCTAGGAAGGGGCGGGGACTTCCTCCATGTCCCAGTATCTTAAGTCTCACAAAGCAGATTGAACGTTTGGATCCTCTTGGTGCCCCAAATGCTGAGCAGAGCTATGGGAGGCTGGACAGAGGAGAAGCAAACAGAGGACTCCTCAGCTTGCTAATATGGTGGGCTGGAGTTCCACCAATGGAAGCCCTTGGCTTTAGAAATTTGTTCTTCCCTGCAATGCTCAGGGGGAAGACAAGAGTTTGTTCCAGTGACTGGAGATGGGAGGAAATGGTTCTGGGTCCTACTCTGTTCCAGACATCCTAGTATAGACTGCTGGCAGAGAACCTGGGTCTCATCCTGCCAGGGAAGAGGGAAACTGGAAAAAAGGTCAGAGCCCCTCAACTCGTTCCAAATCAAGAAGAGGTACAGCCCCGACCATCCCAGAAGCTTTGCAAATGGAGCTGAGCCAGACTAGAGTGAAGGCTTTCGTGGGGGTAAGGGTAGTTAGGAAGACTCAGAAGGCTTAAAACAAGACAGCTAGGGATAGCCAGTGGTTCCTGTGGCCTCTGCCTCGACAGGGGGGAACAAAATGGGGTTGTAGCAAGAAAAAGTTGGGCCCTGAGGGGAGCAGGTTCACAAAACATCAGTACAGAACTGTTCCTTCTCTGGGGAAAGTTTATGCTCAGAATAAGGAAGTGACCAGCCCAAGTTCACACAGCTAACTATTAGCAGGTTCAGGAGGGGAGCCCAGCACTCCAGGCTATCAGCCCACTCTTTCCATTAGCAATGACTAACACAGCTATGTCCTGCAGTTCTTCTGGCAGGCTCATGGGTCTCAGGGCTTTAAGCTGTCTACCCTGGAGACTCACATCTATCGTCCTGGCATGCATACCACCCGGGCACCCAAGGGAAGGGGAACAATCGGTAGGACAGAGCCATCAGAGACTATAACCATAACGTTATAAAAAAAAAAAAAAACTTATTCTAGCCACTACAACATCTCTGCTGCTCCCTTGCAATAAAGCTGATAAGGGCTCCGGTTGACCTCCAGCCACACCACCCCTGAAGCTCCTTCCCCCTGGACCCAGCATCTCCAGCTGCCTATAGTCTGCCTTCCGCTTTGCTTGGCTAGACTATGCCCAGAGTCCTTCCTTTCCTCCAGGCCCCAGGCTCTTCTTGTCTCTAGATCTCAGCCATTCCAAAGCAACAGAGCACCTTCCAAAGCTCCTCCTGGAATCAAGTTCCAGGACATCTTCCAGACGCTCCAGTCACTCCTGCTTATTGGTCAGCCTCCCTTTCAGAGTCTGCTCATCTCTGGAAATCCCTCCCAGTAGATTTTGGTCACAAGATTTGAAGGCCACATTATGTCCCATCAAGCCTCACTATCCACTGAAGGTAAGGGTTTCGAGGAAGGCAGAATGGAGCCTACAGAAATGAGGACCAGTAGGGATTAGAGACTCCCTGATCTAGTGTTACCTCCTTGGTTGGCAATAGAAGTGTGGATTAAATTCCTTAGAAGCTCATCCCACAAGAAACTGAAGAATTAATGTTATCCCCACATGTACCTATGAGAAGCCACAGACCCTGAGATCAATAGGGCAGGCACTCACTTAAGGACCCTTGAGGTGTCAGCAACAGTCAGGACCAGATCTCCTGTTTCTGGACTCTAGTATACCTGGGATTCATCTGTGACTCCATCCTCCCTAGACTCATTTACAAACAGGAGCACAGAGGTGCCAAGGGCAGAGAAGTGGACTGCAGGCAAGTTCCTTCCTACTCCTGCCTCTCCAAAAGAAAACCTCAAAGGCATATTCCAGACCTCCTGGTCCCCACATGGTCCTCATCCCTGCTTCATTCATGCATTTCGCCTTATAATTAATGAGAAAACATTCTTTGCAAAACAATGTTTAAACACTTTAGGATTAATTTAATCAAATATTTAATTGCCTCATAATTAATCATCTGAGCTTAATGAATTGAGCCTCTGTCTCCGGGAGTTGGGTTTGCCCAACGACTTCTGAAAATAAACACATCATGGAGCCTTTCAGAATTATGCTTTCTGGTTCCATGTGCAGATACTGGGGAAAGAGCACCCTTCCGCAGCACAAAGCCTGAGATCAATTTTCTGAGTTGGTTAAGGGTCAGAGTCTTGGACCAGTCACTCCAGAAGTAGGCACCAAGCTGTGCAGATGCAGAGCAAGTTGGGGAAGCCGGGCAGCTGAAGACAGTCCCACTGACCCAGTTGTGCCCTCTGGGAGGCTACATTCCCTCCGTGGTCTCAGCATCAGTGAGGTGTTAGTCCCCCTGTGCTCTGGAGAGGTTCCAACAAGACCTCAAAAGGGTCAATCTTTCAAGGCTCATGGAATACCACAGAAGAAAGAGGAGTGTAGGGGCAGAGAATGGAGAGGAATGAGATTGAAGTATTGTCTTCAGGAATGGACATGGTTATTACACACGTTAACTCACAGCAGCGGTGACTACCTGTTTAAGATTGGGCTCAACACTCCATCGTGGAGGGAGGGATAACAAGCACCCCCCACAGAAGCTATAGTAGGTAGTTAATGGCACTAGAATTCACAGTCCTTAGTGGTGTAGCCTCTGGTAAGTTGCCCTTGCTCAAGTAAATAATTCCCCCTGTTTATGTAGGCAAGCCTAAGTAAATATAGTGAGCCACAAACAAACAAAAAAATAAAAGGAGGATTTGATGAAATAAAAAAAGAGTTCATGGGGGCGGGGACAGACATATAATCAAAGAACTGTGTGTGTGTGTGTGTGTGTGTGTGTGTGTGTGTGTGTGTGTGTGTTGGTTAGATTTTTGTTTGTTTGTTTGTTTTTATCAAGTTGATGTGTCAGTGTCTGGGAGGATGAAATTCCTGTTGAAAAAAATGCCTCCATCAGATTGGCTTGTAAGCAAGCATGTGGGACATTTTCTAGAGTAATTATTGGTGTGGGAGGGCTTAGCTCACTGTGGGTGGTGCCATTTCTGGTGGTCCTGGGGTATAAGAAAACAGACTAAGTAAGCCATGAGGAGCAAGCCAGTAAGCAGCGCTCCTCCACAACCTCTGCTCCAGTTCCTGCCTCCCGTTTCCTGCCTTGCTTGAATTCTCACCCTGTTTTCCCTCAATGATGAACTGTGATCAGAGCCTCCAAGCCAAGTAAACTTTCCTCACCAAGTTGCTTCTGATCATAATATTTATCACAGCAACAGAAAGCAAACTAAGAATACACACACACACACACACACACACACACACACACACATATATATATATGAAATTCTGACAGAATAAACTAAATTTTAACAATATAAATAAATTAGAGGGTAATGAGGCTTTGTGACCATCAAGTCTTGTGTTCAAAGGGAGTTGCTTAAAGCCCCTCTATGCTCTCCTTCCTAGTCCTTGGAGTATGTGCTCAGCAGACAGTTCGCAAGATGACCCAGCCCAAGAGGCTCTGTTCACAGCCTGTCACTGTACAAGATGCTATAACCCCCATCGACAAAACATCAGATGAATTAACCATTGAACCCTTGCCTGTGCTGAGACCTGGAAAACTCCCAGCCAGGCTGGCAAGACACTGAGACCCCCAATAGTGGAGTCCCTAAGAACGCCCTCCACAGTCCTGTCCTTGCCTAGGACACTGTGGAGAAGGTCAGAGCATCTGAGCTGCCATAAAACCAGGGCAGATGAGATCCCCAAGGAGAGAGAGATCTAATAATAGCAAACACTCAGTAAGCTCTCTGTTGTTGCACAGGCCCCAGCCCCAGCCTTGACTCGTGGTCATGGTCATGCATTAAGTCCTTACAGTAAGCCCTGAGGAGAGCAGTGCTAGCTAGGCTGGATGGTGGCCCTCATCACTCCTTGCCTGTCTGACAAATGAGGAAATGGGGAGTCAGAGGGCTTAGAAAATGTTCAGAGCAAGTAGCACACAGAGCCAAAATATGAACTAAAGCAGCCAGGCTCCAGGCCAAATTCTGAAGCCTATGCATCCAGTCTTCTGGGAGAGATGAAGATTGGGATAGTGCCAGATGAGGTGGGCCACTAGCTGGGGGACACTAGTAGACATCAGACAGTCAGGCTATGCATCTGCTGCCAAGAGAGACCAAATTAGCCTTCCCAAGAGATGGGCGTGTCCACCGAAAAGAAAACTGGAGTTAGCCTAACTCACTGTGTGGACTGACTGAGTCTCTGGACCAAGAAAATACTCAGAGGCCAGGTTCCTGATCCTTCTCCCACCCAGTATGGCCTTCCCCTAAATACAGGGCACCCATGCTCTCTGGAGAGGCATCTGTTAGAAGGAAATTAGCCCCAGACAGGCACAACCTCTGACCTGACATCTTCGCCTTCGGCTACACATGGAGCCAAGGATTGATTAACTCCAGCAGGGCTCAGGAGCTGTGAGGCCGAGTGCTTCCCCGCTGGAGTTATTTATGCCAGCCCATTAGCTCAGGAAAGGCAGGATTCATAGAGTCGTCGTGGCCTGGGAACTCAGTGAAATTAATATCATAGTGACTAAAATACACACGAAGCCTGTGCCACCTTCGTTTAATCAGGAATGAAGGAGCGTTCCGATTAGAATGGGAGGTTCCTCTTCTCTCACAAGTCCTGCGTCCTTCCCCTCTCTACATCCACATGGCCCCTGTCATCTCAGTAAGGCCTTACCACAGCCTGCCACAGTCCCGGCACCAACCTCTCAGCCTCTAGACACACCCCATGTAGGCACCCTCCATGGAGTTGCAGTACCTGGCATTAAAAAAACAAAACTGGCTTTCTGCATAGGTCAATGGCTCCATTTCTGGTGGCACTTTAAGATTGCATGTCTACTAGATATAAAGGATAACCAGACTGCAACCCACAGCTCCAGGGAGGCTAGCTAATAAGGAGGACCCTAGGAAGGACGCATGAATTGCCCAGTGATGGAGAAATGAATGAAATCTACATGAGCAAACTGAGGGTGAGGGGAGTTATGGAGGGCAAAGGACGGGGGATGAGAGCTTAGGGGAGCAGGAGATTCAAGCTGGAACAGGAACAGAGTGGGAGAGCAAGGAAAGAGATACCGTGATAAATGAAGACACCATGGGAATAGGGAGAAACAGAGTGCTAAGGATGACTCTGCCATAGACTACTGGCAATAGTCGAGAGGGTGCCTGAGCTGGCATGCTCTGGTGATTGGATGGCTGAATACTCTAACTGTCATCAGAGAACCCTCATCCAGTTACTGATGGAAGCAGATGCAGAGATCCACGGCCAGATCCCAGGCGGAGCTCCAGGAGTCCAATCGATGAGAGAGAAGAGGGATTCTATGAGACCATGACTGGAAAAAGTACAGAGACAACTAGTCAAACTAGTGGAAATGTATGAACTGTGAACCAATAGCTGAGGAGCCCCCATGGTACTGGACTAGGCCCTCTGGATAAGCAAGACAGTTGTTTAGCTTGAACTGTTTAGGGGCCCCCAGGCAGTGGGATCAAGACCTGTTCCTAGTGCATGAGCTGGCTTTTGGGAACCTAGTGCCTATGGTGAGACACTTTGCGAAGGCTTGGTGCAGGAAGGAGGTGCTTGGACCTGCCTCAACTGAATGTACCAGGCTCTGCTGACTCCCCATGGGAGACCTTGCCTTAGAGGAGGTGGGAATGGGGGGTGGGTTGGGAGGGAAGGCTGGGGGCAGGAGGAGGTAGGACAGGGGAATCTGTGGTTGGTATGTAAAATAAATAGAAAAATTTCTTACTAAAAATTATTTAAAACAAAGAATGCATGTCTAGGGGTAGGAGAGATGGATTTGAGGTGAAGACAATGTATTGCTCTTGCAGAGGACCCAAGTTTGGTGGCATACCACACCCGGCAGTTCACAACTGCCTGTTACTCTAGCTCCAAGGGGATCTAATTTTTCTGGTTTGCCATGGACACTGCACTCATCTGTACAAGCCCAACCCATACTCATACATACAGTTTTTTTTAATACTCTAAAAAATAGAAATTCATTCTTTACAATTACCAGTAAGAACATAGCTTGACAGAGTACTCCAACAGATCCCTGCATCTGGATCTGGAATCCATGCTATTCTTTTAGGTATTAACATATGTTAATTATTCAAATTAATAGGCTTCACTGTGGCATTTCCATACACACAGATATCATTCATTGATCATGTACCCCCACCCTTTGACCCTTTCTCCTCCTCTGTCTCCTCCCAGGCCCCTTCCAAGTCCCCACCAGTTCCTCTTCTACTTTCCCAGCCACTTTTGAAGTGTAAATGTCTTAGTCAGAGTTTCTATGGTTGTGACAAAACACCATGACCAAAAGCAACTTGGGGGAGAAAGAGGTTTTTTTTGTTTTTTTTTTTTTTTTTACAACTCTCAGGTCACACTCCATCACCAAGGGAAGTTGGGACAAGAACTCAAGGCAAGAACCCAGAAGCAGGAACAGAAACAGACCATGAAGGGACATTTCTTACTGACTGGCTCCTCCTGGCTCATTCAGCTTGCTTTGTTATACCACCCAGAACCACATGCCCAGGGTGGCATTGCCCTTCTGGTGGGCGAGGCCCTTCCACATCAATCACTAATCAAGAAAACACTCTACAGGCAATCTAGATGAAGGCATTTTTTTTTTTCAATTAAGATCCCCACTTCCTGGATAATGGGCTTGTGTTAAGTTGACCAAAACCAATGACAACAGTAAGGCTTTGGACTGCTCTGCTAAGGGCTCCCATAGCAGAGGACCACAGACTGGGTGACTTACACAAACAGACACCTGTCCTGCAGCTCCACAGGTGGGAAGTCTAGAATGGAAGTGCCAGGGTGGCCAACTGCTTCCGAGGGCTGAAAGGAAGGGGCTTATTTTGAGTCTCTCCATTTGCTGGCCTTCTCTTCATGCCTCTTTTAATTTACATTTATTTATTTGTGTGTGAGTGTGTTGTCTGCGTGTATGTCTGTGCACCACATGCATGCCTGTAGAGGGAAGTTTCTCCAGTCCTGCCTTGCCCAGCAGCCGGAACGAATCTCTCTCACCCGTGTTCCTGCAGCCACTTATAATCACTCAGAGGCTGGCATCTCTCCCGACTCTGCCCTTCTTCTTTCTGTATCTCTGCTTGGATTTTCTGCCTGGCTGTATGCTTTCTTGCCATAGGCCAAAGCGGCTTTATTTATTATCCAATAGGAGCCACACATATTCACAGCATACAGAAAGACATCCCACAGCACATGCCTACTGCCCACAAAGGCCAGAAGAAGGCATCAGATCCCCTGGAACTAGAGTTACAATGACTGTGAACCACCATGTGGGTGCTGAGGACTGATCGTGGGCTTCTAGAAGAGTAGCCAGTGCTCTCAACTGCTGAGCCATCTCTCCGACTCCTTCTTTAGGTCTCTCCCCATTGTTTTTCCACACTACATAGTGTTTGTGTCCAAATTTTCCCTCTATAGGATGACACCAGCCATACCGGATTAGGATCCACCCTCAGGTCCTCATTTTAACTTGACAGCACCTGTAAAGACCCGGCCTATGAATGTGGCCACCATGTGAGGCACAGGCAGCTACAACTCCAGCACATCTGGGGGTGGGATGACACAGTGAAGACCCTAACAGGTTTTGACTCCCATTCTGGTTGTGTTCCTTGCAAAGACCTTTAATGAAGAGGGGTGAGGCCCAGGACTGGATCCAGACAGCTGGTCCCTGGTCATCACACATCAAAATGGCACTGAAGCCTCAATCCCTGATGCCCACTAAGGAACAAAGAGCTTTGGAGCATACAGCTTTCAGCCAGCAGGTATGAGCATTCTTCACCCCAATTCAGCTCTGCATTGTCCCCGCCTCAATCAAAAGGGTAGATGTCGGCTCCTCTGGGACCTGCATCATCCATGCTAAGTCCACTCACCTATTCATTCATTTGTTCAGCAACCTTTATTGACCATGAACTGTGTAGTAGGCCTAGTGTGGGGCTCCGTGGATATAGCAGCATAGCAGTGAGTGAGGAATGAACTCTACTTTGAACGGGTTCTCAACTTGCCATGGAAACAAATGGGAGAACTGAGAAATCCAAGGGGGTATCAGAGGGATGGGTAAAGGTGAAGCATGAGGAAGGATGGGGTGCAAGTGATGCAGCCTGCCCAGTCCTTGACCACACAAGATTCTTTTCTCATTGCCATGTTAGCTTTTCAGATTTCATGCTGCATGCTGTCAAGGGTCCTCACAATAAGAGGATATCCAAGTCGTGAAAGACAGTCCGGCATGTCCTGCACTGGACAGATGGGCACTGGATCTCATGGGAGAGGTGCTGTCTCCCCACCACCAATCATGGTCCTGACATTTGGAGCAAAATGTCAACATACCAGATGCTCTGTGGGCTGCAGACCAGATTTGGAGGGGGAAAAAAATGTAATCTTTAAAGCAAGAAAAGGCAAGCTGTAGGCTGCCACTAAAAGCCAGCCCACTTTGTGTCTTTGCAAATAAAGCTTTATTCAAAGAGCCCAGCCCACTCCTTTGCAATTTGGCTACAGCTTCCTCTGCACTTATTAGACAGCAATCGGTGATTGAGACAGAGATGATGTAGTCTGCAAGCTACAATATGATGTGCAGAGCTGAAGTCCTTACTTGGGACTTTATCCAGTACTGAGGAAGCCCAGGTGACCACCCAGTGGGGAGGTAGAACTGGACTTGTCCTGCCTGGGTTCTGGTCTGGTTCTTGTTGCTGGGTGACTATAAGTAAGCCACTTCTCGTGTGAGCCTCAGCTGTCCTGTCTGCAAAGGGATGAACACAGCAGCCAGCCTGCTTCCTATCAGGTCTACACTGCTGTGTTTGTGTTGAAGCAGTTCGTTATCCTGTCGGGGCCTCTGTGACCCACAGGTGAGCTTTGTGGTCTCAAAGAGGCCTTGTAATTACTATTGCAAGCCCAGAGAGGTCACCAGAATTATTAGGGCAACTAAGGCTTCAGCAGGCTGAATATTTCTCCCAGATGGTGCTTTGCCCTCTGCCATTAGAATTAGCTTTGGGCACAAGAACCAGGCATCCTCAGCAACAAAACAGAGGGATGAAACATGGAAGCCAAAGACTCTGCCAGGTAGGTTCAAAGCCCATCACCCAGGCTTCCAATGGCTGGTGCTCAACCCCACTCTCAAACCGAGACTCCAGGGAAGAAAGAGACTGGGACTGTGACTAGAGACCCTGGGGTCCCTCTGTGGGTCTCTCATCATTACTCACGCCGCCTGGATCAGGTTATCAACCTCTTTGTGACTTTTTTCTTACCTTCAAACCTTCACCTGGGGGCCTCAGAAGGACTAAATAAGATGAGGTAAAACATGTGTAATGTGTGACACATAGAATATTGCCCAGATTATTACCAGCAATGAGTCTTTACATTTGCCCTGAGAGAAGCATCATCATCTCTGTTCATATTCTAACTGTCTCATGCAAGAAGAAAATGGAACACTGAGAAGTTTAGTAAATCTCCCCAGGCCAAACAGACTACAAAATGTTGAGATGTGACTAAACTCCAGAATTTCCAACTCCACTTGCTAAGCTTCCCCCACCCCGCTCTGCCTGCTACCCCTTCCTCTTATTAATTATGCTCTGTGTCTTTCTTCTCCCCAGCTGGATGGCCACCATGCTCACTAAATACATGCAGATGGAGAAATGAGCTGTAAGTGTTTAACTCCTCTTCCCTGGAGAGCATCTCCCTCCCTCTGCTGCCTCCCCATAGCCATCACACCATGTATCCCATCTCCCATCTGTTTGCCCACCTCAGCTTCACCCTTAGCAACCCCAGCACCTTCTTCCAGAGTGCTTGGGTAGGCGTAGGGATTGATGGAACTCATAGGGAACAGGAGCCAAGAGGAGGGAAGACACAAAGATTGTGTTCCTGGAAAGTGACAAATGTTTAAGAAAGGCTTTGATGATGGGATGTGGATGTGTGAGTATCTTTAAGAAGCACTTTTAAGAACAGTTTACTGCCTCTTGGCTGTCTCAGGCTCCCTCTCTAGACTTCTGACTCACTCTGCTTCCTCTACACTGGCCAAGGGCAGCTGTTTTCTGGAGTTTGAGGGAAGCAATAGGAGGTAGAGTAATGGCTGCTTGGGAGCTTTGGGACAGAAGACACAAAGTCCCAGGACTCACGGCGTGTGGTCTATGGCATGTTGATACAGCCAGGTGTCTGCTTGGAGCACTTAGAGGAGACCAGAGTCACAATGAGTAGCAAGTGCTCAGAGAGAGAAGGAATCTATAGGGTGTGGGGAAGGGGTCCCCATGTTTCCTACCACCCTTCTGTCCTACTCAATGAAGACTCAGAGAGGAGTAAGGTGAAGTCTCCAGATCTGATGGGAAGACAAACATGAAAACAAAGACCCTGAATTTACATGGTAGGAAAGAAACCACCTCAAACTGAAGGTGGAGAGGAGAACACTCCACACACACAGGATCTTCTGCTCCCAGCCATCTCTGCAAAGGCATCTTCAGTATATGTCAGTAATATAAGAATTTGTGGGAACAGGAGTAAGAAAAGGAAGGAAAGGAATTAGAAAAGCACAGAAGTAGGTAGAAAGATGGGGAAATTTTGGTAGGAATTGAGGGGGGAAGCATGATCAAAATATAGTGTGTGAAAAAGAACTTTTAAAAAAATCTAGATTTGGGGGAAATTAAGAGTTGTGTAACACAACTAAATTGTGGTTCCTACATTAATCTTAATGTAAGGAACTTGAGGTTCTAAGAAATAATATCTCAATGAGAGAGAAGACATTCTGCACAATGTTTGGAACACAGACAAGTGAAGGGTTTAAAAACCTATGGTCAGTGCTTAGCTCCTATCCATCACCAAGCAAGAGATGACTAGGGAGGTGAGGAAGAGACCATCACACTCAGAACAGGAACTTAATGGTCAGTGGCACAGGTCAGGTCCACTCAGTCTCATCAGTAACCACAGGTTCAGGTCCCTGCCTATTCATTTGTAAATGTTGTCACATCAATTTCTGGGGAAGTGGGGGTAGGAAGTTCTGTAATCCTCCCATACTTTTAGTGGGCTGTAAATGGGTACCAACTTTTCATAGGATGACCTGTTAGTATCTAATGACAGTTTCAATGAGTGACTTAATTCTGTCTTCTGCTTACCTTCTGATCCCCGGCCAGTGGCCCTCTGAGATGGGCACCAGTCACAAAGAAACCCAGAGCCTGGCAGGTGGAGCCAGCTTCTGCCCTCAGACACGCAACAATATGGGAAATGGATATGATGCTGGACATAAACTCTCCTCGGTTGCCACTAATGTATTGGGTTCACATCCATCATTCATGGGTAAGTCGATGTGCTGCTCTGGTCTCCTGTGTGAAAAGACATGGTGCCTTCAGATGTTTCCTTGTTGTTGAGCATTTAGAATTGCTTCAAATTCTGTGTCATTTCTTCTTGAGGAAGTGTTTCACCATAGAGCCCTGGCTGCCCCACAGCTCTTAACGTAGACTAAGCTGGATGTGAACTTGCAGTGACCTCCCTGTGTCTCTGCTTTCAGGTTTTAGGGGTTGTAGGTATGAGCCACCACGCAGATGGCTGTTTGGCGCTGTTACAAGCAGTGTGGTAGAAAGCGTGGCTGTGCTCAAAGTCTGCATACACAGACACCCTTAGTTCTGGAATAGATGCCCAAGCATGGGACTGCAAGGGTGAGAAGATTAGAAGGCCAGGAAAAGAGTAAGGGGGAAAGGCACAGGCACCGGTGCCTGTCACCACCCTCTCCAGTGATGGTGCTGTGGCCCAGCTTTTAGGAAAGAGATGGGCCCTGATCGCTGCTCCTGATCCAGTCACAGCACCTCCTTCCTTTACATCTGAAGCCCAGGGAACTGCTGCTCATCTTTAAAACCCTTCACCCCTCCCCGTCGCTTCTCAGCTCTCACGCACCTACATTCAGGCCCCCTGTGACTAGCCAGCTGGCATGGATTTTGTCTTCCTGGCAAAACTCTGACACACGGGCGCGTGCCAAGATTTTATTCAGGGGCATGCCGTGATGCGCTGTCTGACTGTGTTGGTAACTTTCCTGTTGCCGAGAATATTATGCCTGACAGGAACCGCTTAAGGGAGGTGTCTTAGTTACTGTTCTATTGCTGTGATGAAATGCCAAGATCAAGGCAACTATTAAAAGGAAGCGTTTAATTAGGGGCTTGCTTACAGTTCCAGAGGATTAGTCTATTATCATCTCGGCAGGGAGTGTGGCAGCAGGCAGGCAGGCAGGCATGGTGTTGGAGAAGTAGCTAAGAGTTCTCCATCCAGATCCATGGGCAGCAGACAGAAGGAGAGAGACCAGGCCTGTCATGGGCTTTTGAAACCTCAAATCACATCCCCAGTGAAACACCTCCTCCAACAAGGCTGCACTCCTAATCCTTCCCAAACAGTTCCACTAACTGGGAACCAAACATTCAAATGTGTGAGCCAATGGTGGCCCTTCTCGTTCAAACCAGTGGTGGCCATTCTCATTCAAATCACCAAAGGAGGAAAGGTTTATTTGGGTTCGTGAGTTCAGAAAGATTTCAGTGGTGAGAAGATGAGCTGTGAGGACAGTAAGAGGCTCATTACACAGCTTCAGTCCAGGTACAGAGAAAGCAGTCTGGAGCCAGGGCCGGTATAATGGTATAATTCTGAAGGCCCACCTCCAGTCATCTACTCTTTGTGGGGGCATGGAGGACTTTCTAGTTTATGTTTTCTTTTGAGACAGGGTCTCACTACGCAGTCTTGGTTGGCTTAGAACTCACTATGTTGCCCAGGCTGGCCTCAATCTCACTGAGATCCACCTGAGTGCTGGGATTAATAGCATGTGTTACCATCACCTACTCACACCAGCCGGCTCTCTACACACACACACACACACACACACACACACACAACACACACACACAGCTCTTAAAGGCCCCACAACCTTCAAATTAGCACCACAGTCTAGGGGCTGAGCACTCAAAACATAAGCCTTGTGGGGGATGGTTCAGATTGAAATCACAACACAGACTTAAGCCCATGGTATTGGCCGCTGGACAGAGGGCAGGACCAGAAATATGGGCTAAGGAGGTCCATAGGGTAGTGACCTGCATAGGGGTGGTAGCTGTGGATGAACAAAATGGCATGGTTTGGAAATGATGAGGGAGGAGTCAGGGACGCAGGCTGGGATTTCTGGTTTTACTAACTGGGTGGTGATGCTGCCTATGGTGGTCTGAATGAGAATGGCTCCTATAGGCTCCTATATTTGAATGCTTAGTCACCAGGGAGCAGAACTGTTCAAGAAGGATAAGGAGGATTAGGAGACGTGTCTTTGTTAGAGATCTGTCACTGGGAGCAGGCATTGAGATTTCAAAAGCCCACACCAGGTCCAGTGTGTGTGTGTGTGTGTGTGTGTGTGTGTGTGTGTGTGTGTGTGTGTGTGTGTTGTTTAAAAGCAAAGTCCGTGTGTGTGTGTGTGTGTGTGTGTGTGTGTGTGTGTGTGTGTGTGTCTGCTGCCTGTGGATCAGGATGTAAAGCTCTGAGCTGCTATGCCTGTCTGCTTAACAGAATAATGATCATGGACTAACCCTCTGAAACTATAAGTAAGCTGCCAATTAAATGCTTTCTTTTCTAAGAGTTGCCTTGGATATGGTGTCTCTTCATAGCAATAGAACAGTGACTAAGAAATGCCATTTCCAAGATGGGGTTTCCTTACTCAAGGAGTATGGAGAATAGGAGAGTGCCCGTTCCTAAATATCTTTCTCCTCTGCGCCAGCTCCCAGGGCTGTAGAGAGATGTAAATGCCCACATGACAGCACCACAGGAAACTTTACAGCACTTTTATCAAAAGAAACAACAGAATGCAGCTAGAAATGACACCCATGGTATTTCTGGAGCCTACTGCACACTTCTGAAGCTCTAAGGACAGGAGCCCCAACACCAGCTAGCTCAGTTGCTTGACATCTCACAGCAGTACCAGCTGCATGCCTACTAGGTATTGGGCCCAGGCTGGGTGTTTCATATACATTCTCCCTGATCTCCAAAACGGGAGTCAGCAATCCTAATTTAATTTTCAGTCACAACTGTGGAAATTCACTTTGGTCTCTCACATGATTGGATCCTGTATTTGTGAAGGCCTGTGCCTGGTGGGACCATTACATCATGTTGACAATATAAATTAGACTGATTAGGGGCTGACAACATCGTTAGGAATGATATACAATTTAGTAGCTGGCATTATTGCCTGTTAAATTTACACATGACAAACTGCCTTCTATCTCTGCCCAGTGATACTTGGGCACCAACCCAAGTCACAGGAAATGCCATAATGTGAACTGAAGACCAATCATTAGCTGTCCCTGGGAGGTCACTCAGCCCTTCCAGCCCTTCTGATAGACTAGCCCTGGGTGAAATGATGAAGGGGAGGAAGTTTATCTTTCCACCCTTGGTACCCAAGGGCATCTCTCAGTTCCCAGATCCCCAGCTAAGAAGTCATCCTAGTGCGTGGAAAAGCTCTGAAAGGCTGGCTTAACTACTTAATAGGTTAGTTAGTCTCTCTGAGCTTCAATTTCTTCCATTTAACAAAAAGGTTAATAAAAGAAAGCAATTTTTTTTTACTTCTCTGTACTATGGGGAGTTTCTGCAGACTGGATGAGCCAGTGAATAGGAAGTTCCTGGTGTTAGTCAACTCTTCCTGTGTCACAACAGTGACCAGTCTCTGCCCTAGGGAACTGAGCATTATTTCCCCCATGTCTGTAAGTCAGATGAGCAGTGTCTGATGCAGGTGAAGCTGGCTGAACTGTTCTGCTTTGGGCTAAGTCTTGGTCTAGAACGGGTTGTTGACCAAGCCAGGCTCTGTTCAATCCTTCTGTACTTGTTCCTGAGCCTAGCCTAGGGGGAAAAGCAGCAGCCACTGGGACGGGGGGATCTTCTCAAGGCAATGGCCAAGGCACAAATGGGAAATCTCCACCACACAGATCCCTCCAGGGCCTCCTTCCCATCATGCCTGTTAATTTTGTAGTGGGTCTGATCAAGCCTCAGCCCAGGAGTAAGCGGATAAATTTGAGGATGATTTAGGAAGGAGAGTGGATATTTTTAACAATGGTCTGTCACACATGGACTTTACATGTTTAACGAAGGGCCATTTGTGGTGATGTCTTCAGCCTCACTAAGGATTGAGAAGTCAAACTGTCTTCCCATCTATTGCTTTCACTTGACATCACATTCTTTGGTGGATGGTGATCACCCAGACAACCATCAGCTTGCTGGACTAACTGGCTGCTTGGTCATAACCAGAGGAACCCATGCAGAGGCATGTTAGGTCCTGTCTATCCCATAACAGGTAAAGAAGTAGCCTGTTTCATTGCCTACCTCTTACAAAGGAGACTGTTAGAGGGACTGTTCTGCCTTGTTTCTCATTTGTTCCCACTCCACTTCCTGAGGCTGGAAATTATGGAATAACTACCAACCACGGTTTGCATACACCTTTGTTGGTAAGCAAGTGCCTTCATAGATGGAATCCATTTTGCATTTTCACCACGTTCCCATTCTTCAGATAAGGTAACTGAGTCTCAGAGAGTTGCAAATTAAAAAATAGAGTCTAGAGTGTTACCTAGGACATATCAGCCTGGAGTAGGGAACCTGGAATTTTGACCATGCCCTGCAGATTCTAGAGTTGGGCCTCCTCTCTCCCAGTCTGTGGATGGGCGTCCTGCCGACCAGGACCAAATCTTTCTCTCTCTCTTGTGGCTTTGCTCGGTTCCACAGCACTCCACCAATGTCACCCCAGCCCCACTGGATGGTCTATCTACCACATCTACAAGGAACTCACTTCTTCCATTTATGTGAACAGAAATCACTCACTAAAATTTAATTTGGTAAATTTCCATCTTTGTAAGCAGCTAATTCAATGAAAGCGAAGCCAGCCGGTCAGCAGTTACTCAAGCTACTTCCCTGCAGCCAACCCTCCATACTGCCACAAAGGCTCAAGAGTCCTGAGCCACTTTAAATCCACATCCTTTCATTATTATGTCAGGGAAAGCTATTATGTGACTGAAGAAAACACTTCCTGTCTAGAAAAATTAAAGGCCATCATGTACCGCGGATTAGCATTTTCTGCCAGGGATTAGGCAGGGGCTTTTAAGGAGCACACTTTCTGTATTCTGTGGTTTGATGATTACCTAACCACATTGGCTGGTGATGACTATTTAATCTAGCCAAGAGCAATGCAATGCAACAGACCCATCCTTATGCTCCATGGATCCCTTCTGAAGTTTCCACTGGGAACTCAGCTCCCAGAATCCACTGGGACAGGAAAGGGGAACAGTGCAGTGTGCTCTGGACCAGTGCCTGGCACACGGACCATTCAGGAAATACTTCTGGATTTTGTGTGTCTTTGTGGGGGTAGAGGAAAGTTAAAAAGTCTCTGGCAGGTGGATCTCTGTGAGTTCGAGGCCAGCCTGATCTACAGAGAGAGTTCTAGGACAGCCAGGGCTACACAGAGGAAACATGTCTTGAGGGGAGAAAAGGCCTCTGGAACAACGATGCTGGGTCATGTTTTGGAAAGAAGAACAAGATAGAGGAGGCCACATGAGATGACACCAGGGTAAGAAAGCTTCAATGAAGAAGGGAAAGCTCAAGGTCAAGGCTGTATCTTAGCACCACGAAATGGACATGAGGTAGGGCAGGAGGGTAGTGGTTCATTTTTAAAGGGAAAATGAAAGGGCCCCTGTCCCAAGGAGTGGGTTTCCAGGAGGTGGTGAGGCTAGTGTTGGGACAGGCTTGGCTTGGGGTTAATAAGGAAAGGGAAGAATACATGTGACAACCATTGAAGCAGAGGAAATTCACAGCCCCGAGAGTCCCTGACTTAGTCCACATTGGATCATCTTGCTTCTGCTCTTTCAGAGAAAGCTGAATTAGGTCTCCAGGGCCAAGGAATGATGTTGAATGTGGGTACCTGAGATGGAGGCAGCTGCAGAAGCAGAGTTCATCTGGAGAGCCATGTGTGACTGCAGCATGCTTCTCCGCTTGGCAGAGAAGCATGTGTCACAGATATGCAAGGGCTGAGCCGGGGAGCACTCAGGCCTATTGCAGTGTGGAGGCCACGGAGGGCAGAGGAGTCAGGGAGTCCTCCCTTGGAAGAGGTGATCGGGAATTGATGCCAAAGTGCTGTGAGTCACTGGGCTGAAGGCTCAGGACTGGTAGATCTGAGCCAGTGAGTACAGTCTCTGCCAGGGGACTTGTTGAGCCTGAGGTCACAGAACAGGACATCAGTCCCAGCATAAAGTAGCACCTGGCTGGCTGTTTGAGGAAAGCCTGCCGGCCAGAGCTCTCGTGTGTTGGCAGAGCCTAAGGGCCTCATGAGTTCTGATGGAGGTAGAGGGTATGGGGTGGAGGTTCTAGAAGCAGACGGTCCTGACTCAACTGTGTCCTGGATATATGGTCTCAGACAAAAGACCTCTGAGTCTTTGTTTCTTTGTCTGTAAGATAAACCTGTTAAAAATGCTCCCACCCTTAAGAGCTGATGTACTTTAGACAGGGTGACAGTGATCTGTAATCTCTAATGTGCCCTCACTTACTGGGCCAGCCACTAATGGCATGGGATCAGGGGGTCTCCAAGTTAAAGTGTGACCAGAGCTGCCTTCTGAGACCTGCAGCTCTGACACTAGCTTTGAAGTCACCATAAAGTGGGAGCAAAGCCCTCAGCTTGGGGCTGAGACTGAGGAGCCTGGCAGTGGTCCCATGTGTGCATCGCCATGCTGAGGACAAATCCATGCCACTCTGTTGGCTCCTCTTCCACTTAGCGTGAGTTTCAGACCAGTGATGACAAGTGCTGAGCTTCAGCTTGTCCAGGGCTCACTCATGACCCTTCCCTTGATGGCTACCACAGAGTCAATGTTTGCAGGTCTCCCTAAGACTTTGTTCCCAACCTCCTGGAGTGTGCCATGAAGAGGTCTCATCCTGAAGTCAATCCTACTGTAAAGACTCCGCCTTAGTCAATGCCTTATAGACTGGGCTTGTCTGCCCTGCTCCACTATACAGACATATTTAACTCTACTTGATATAGACAGTGCTTGAAGAGCTCAAATGGAATTCATCCCAAATGGAATTCCTAGACACCCTCTTTCCCACACACTTTTCTTCCCGTGTCTCCTGTGACTGCCATCCATAAAGCTCCTCCAGCATGTCTGGATTGATATCGGCTGTGCCATCTGCTGTCCTTCTCTCCTTCCAGCATTCAGCCCACTGGAGCCTCCATCCAGCCCTGCCTCACTAACACAACCCATCACTCCCTCCTTGCAACTCCCCTGTTGCCTCTCCGCCCACACTGACAACCTCTGGCCTAGGTGCTCTGCAGCCCCAGGTTGTCCTGCTGGCTTCTCTGGGCTTCTCCAAACCCACTCCCTGCAAAGTACCCGGAGGGGTGTTTGCAAAACACAAATCAAGTTGTATCTGAGGTCTGAAAGGCCTTCTTCTTGGTATATGTAAGTTAAAAACAGAACAGAGCCTAGGCAGATGGCACAGGGTCGAGGTGTGAATAGGGTGTCGGAGGAACTTAAAGGCAAGACGCGTGGCTAGGAGAGGGGAGCCAGAGTCGGAGGTGCAAACGGCAGGCTGACAGAGAATGTGTTGTCACCTTAGGAGGGAGAGACTTCAGCGTGCTGACAGCTGAAGAGGCACACTCAGGAGAGCGGGGTTTATGGGATTTGTTTAGTTAATAAGGATTCTTAGATGAGCTTGCATCTAATTTACATTGTTCGCCACAACATTTCTGTCCAGATAAGCTTATTTTCATCAACACCCTAGGAAAAGAGAACCAGAGAGAGACTCTTTGCTACTGCTTAAAAGTCCCTCCTGGATCTGTCCCCTGCCCCTTCAGCCAGCATGGTTGTCAGCCATGCTCTATGACAGCTGAAGAGAGAGGCTGAAATACAGTCTGGTTGTTCCTGTTCCTATTTCTGCCTCCTCTGCCTTCTTTCATACTCTTCCTTCCTAAATATTCCATGCTACAGCCAGCTGACTAGCACAGGAATGCCCCACCAAGGGTGCTGGAGCTCTCTTAGGAAACCAGGGCACCCACAGTGGAGGGACATTGTGAGGAATGTCAATATCTGAGCAGTGTGGTGTGGACTGAGAGTGCCAGATTGGCTGAAGAGAATATCTGTGTGATAGAGAGTGGCCTGGCAACTTCAGATCCAAGACTGGGTGATGGAGGGGACCTGGTATGAAGATCTCAGGTCCAAACAAGGTCAGAAGACCTCCATAGAGATGGTGATGGGCGTGGAATGTCAGATCCCAGGGGGAGCAAAAATCACAATACACAGGGTAGGGCAGTAAGTAGCCTGACATGAGCATTCAGAGTCCTGAGAGACAAAGGTCGAGTCAAGACAGAAGGCTGAGCAACTGAGGAGCCATGATCAAACACAACATAACATAAACATTGATGAGAGCAGAGGCCAGACATTGCAGACTGAATTGTGTCTCCCCCAAACCACATGGTGATACATTCACCCCAAGACCCTCAGAATGTGGCCTTACATAGAAACGGGGGTCACTGTACATAAAATTATGTAAGATGAAGCCAGTCTATAACAGAGAGAGCCCCTAATCCATCTAGCTGACGTCCTTATAGAAAGAACAAAGTTGGACATAGAACCATCCATACATCAGAGAAGTGTTCATGTGAAGATGGGCACATCTACCCCTGAAGGGACTTCTGTGTTCTTGGCCTCTCTGAGGACTGAAATCCCATGCCAGCCAACATCCCACCCACAGGAATGCAGAATATACCTAGAAGCTGAGGCATGTAAAAATTCTGCAGTGAACTCCAGGAGCTAGGGCCAAAGCACAGAACAGAATCTCAAGCCAGCAGAAAGGACCCACCCTGCCAAAGGCTTTGTTGGTATCTTGGACATCTTGCTTCCAGATCTATGAGAAAATAAGTTTCTGCTGTCAAAACCACTCAGTTTGTGGCACTTTTTAGTGACAGCCCTAGAACACTAATGCCCAGGGTCATCACTACTGAGAAACTGGTTATGAACACTGAAAGGAAGAAATCCAGAATAAATAGATTTTGTGGAGTTAAGTTAGAATTGGATGTGTGGAGATAACCTAATGGATTTCAGGAGTTAGAGAAAAATATAAAGAATAAATTTAAGTGTAACACGAAGCAAGTTTCCTTGCTCTGTCTTCAAAGAAAGCCTAGAAGAACTATTCCAACAGCGTTAGATGTGTCTAGTGCCCAGATCATAGCTACTAAATACCATATTCCATGAAAAGCTAAGTGTCCCTTGGACAAATGACTGCTTCTAGACATAGGAGATATGCAACAGTGAATCTAGAAAAATATTAGTCCAGAAACTAAGGAGGTAAACAAAGGATAATGGTGACATGGTACAGTGACAATGGGAAGCTCTACCTAGTTCCCATTGGTCACCAGTGAGATAATCCAAGTACCACACTAAATAGTAGCAGTGATGAATCACAGCCCATGGAATAAAACTGGAAACACAGTAGATACAAATAAGTGAATAAGCTGGGCGGTGGTGGCACATGCCTTTAATCCCAGCACTCAGGAGGCAGAGGCAGGCAGATCTCTGTGAGTTTGAGGCCAGCCTGGTCTACAGAGTGAGATCCAGAAAAGGCGCAAAGCTACACAGAGAAACCTTGCCTCCGGGGAAAAAAAGTGAATTAACTAAAATGTGGGGAGGAATAAAATATTATGCAATCTCAAGCCTCTTTTGCCGTAAAGGTGATTATTAATTAAAAGAGGGAAAGAATAACTTTGTAGTGAAGAAGTCTGGCAGGCTGCATCTTAATTAAGTGATGAGCACAAACATCTCGAGTGAGGGACAAATTGGAATCACGTGGTGCTGGGTGGGATGGAGAGAGGATGTGGGAGGGCACACCGGTGGCTCTGTTCTATTCCTGCCTGAGATGTGTAAATGCGATCTAATCATGAGGAAGCATCACACAGACCCAAAATAACTGCTATGATCTTCAGAAGTTCTGAGGTCTCGAAAGTCAAGGGGAAGATGAGAGTTGTTCCAGACTGAAGGAATCTAAAGGGACCCAGGAAGTAGTCCAATACACAATTGGGAAATAGATCTTTTTCCTGTAAAATGCATTATTGGGACAACTAGGATGATTTGAATGAGCTCTGAGACTCCACACATCAATATATCCTTGTCAGTTTCCTTTGTATGATGACTGTCTTGTAAGTAGGTAGAAAAATGCTCGCTCGCACTCGCTCTCTCTCTCTCTCTCTCTTCTTCTCTCTCTCTCTCTCTCTCCCCCTCTGTGTGTGTGTGCATGTGCGTATGCGTGTGTGTGTGTGTGTGTGTGTGTGTGTGTGTGTGTGTGTGTGTGTGGCTGTGCACACACATGTGCATGTAGTGGGGGGGGCGGTTTCCACTCATATGTGGATATGCATGTGTGTAAAGACCAAAGACCAACTTCGGCTGTCTTTTTCAATTAATCTCCACCTTATTTTTTGAGACAGAGTATCTTATTAAGCCTTAAACTCAACAATTCAACTAGATTGGGTGGCCAATAAGCCTGGGATCCTTCTACCTCTACTTCCCCTGTGCTGGATTACAGGCATTGCCTATTTTTTTTATACGAGTCATGCAGGATCAAACTCAGACCCTGCTGCAAGGCAAGCGCTTTGCTGACTGAGCTGTCTCTCCATCCCTTGGTTTTTTTTGTTTTTTGGGGGGGGAGTGTTTGTTTGTTTGTTTGTTTGTTTGTTGTTTTGAGGCAATGTCTCACGTAGCCCAGGCTGGCCTCAAACTCACTGCATATCTGAGGCTGGCCTTCACTACCTGATGCTTTCTCCTCAGCCTCCCAAGAACTAGGTTTATACGGATGTACCACCATGCCTTCCTTGAGGATGTTCTTCACTATAGAAAATATACATTGAAATATTGCAGATACTAGGACATCAGTCAGCACTCAGGTCTCAAATGACTCAAGAAAATGGAAGCGTGTTTTGTTTTTTTTTTTTTTTTAATTATATTTTCAACTTTCCTAGAGGCTTCAGTACTGTAAGAAATGAGTCTCACACAAAGCTATTACAGGGCTTTCTTTTCCTCAACATTCTGGTTTAATTGGTCTCAGATGGAGTATCTGCACTTCTGATCATCTTCCCAGTGGTGGTCCTGGCCATGGACCACTTTCCCAAGTACCAAGTCTCCACATTCTGACCTCCCTCTGTCTAGAGTCACCAGTTCATCCCCACCACAGGTCCTTTCTGAGGACCATTGGCCTGGAATCTGTTCTCTTAAATTTTTCAAAATTAGTTCCTGGTGCTATCAGGTCTCATGTGTCACTCTTTCAGAGAGACCATCTCTGACCACGCCGTCTCCCTCCAGCCACCTCTAGACTCTGTTCCATTTTCTTTATCATCTGTTTTCTTTGACCTCTGTCAGAAATGGACACAAACTTAATGGTTCAAGACAATATCAGTTTACTTTCTTACAGTGCTGGTGTGTTGGAAGTCTGACACAGTCTCATGGGGCCACCCTTGGGGTCTTTGCAAGGCTTATTGTTCTAGAGACTCTGGGAGATGACTCAAGTCCTTTTCCTTCCTAGGGTGCAGAGGTTGCTGCTTGCCTTGGCCCACACATCCTTCCTCCATCTTCTAAAGCATCAGTGAGATAGCTTTCACAATGTCTGTCCTCTGGAGTCACATCTTCACCTCATAGACTTACCTACTGCTCTCTTCCATTTGTCTGTGCCCCCAAAACTAAGCTGGATCTATCAAGATAACCCATAATAATCACACATCTCATCTATCACTTAATTGCATCTACAAAAAAGTCCTTCCCTAATATGAAGTAGCATAGCACGGAGTCAGAGGATCGGGGTGTGGACATCTTTGGGATACTATTCATTGTTCATCTTACAACAATCTTTAATTGAAAGCCTTTCAGAGTGGAAATGTTGCTGTTTATATAATGCAACCCTGCTGCTTCCCTCTGCCCTCATTCCTAGATTCGGAGTGAGCTGTTTGTGAATGGACTCCATGGCATTTGTTCTGCAGCATCATTGGGATGCATGAGTTAAGCAGTGTCCACAAAGTTCATTTCACAAGTCTTAGTACATGTGAAGTGTGGTCCATATTCACATCTGCCTTTCTGAGCCAGAAATCTGAGGTCTCAGGAAGGCTGGTGTGGCCTTTCTACCTCAGACCTCCAACCACTTGTCATTCCTCCCTCATCTTTCCCTTTTCTCTGGTGTTCATGACAGTGAGGTCCCTTTCCCAGCTTTCTTGAGATACTTTAGGCTAAAAAGAATATGACAGAGCCAGTAGTAAGGCTCATTTCTCACCAGCGCCTGGGCAGCACCCACCTCCATACAGGCACAGACATATCCTTCCAGGTCATCTCCCTGGATAATTTGCTTTGAGTATGTCAGCTTCTCTTTGAATACAGGAGCAGAACATAGGTAGGAAGACTCTTTTCTGAAAGAACTCACTCATTCAAAACAAAGACCTAGAAGTAAGCTGCTCATCAGTCTCACCCCCACCACTATTACTACCATTTTTTTTCTCAAAACATATCATGGGTCTTGCCTGTCTCTAAGGATTTGGAGGTTAATAAAATTCAGAATATGCTTGTAAGTGCTCTTTACATTGCTAGGGTCTTGGATTAGGTTGGTCTCACAATCTCCATTATTAACTGCCCTGGTCCTGTGTGGCTCAATGAAGCTCCAGGTGTGGTGGCTTGGAATTATACCAGAGCAACCCTGGCCTCTGCAGCTCTTTTTATTTTCTTCACTGGAAGCTCTGCACGTATTTAGTTATGCCCCTCCCCCCGCCAAGCAAGGCCAATGATTTAGTCAAGGATGCTCCACAAGCCAGGTGTAGCTCCAGGCTTGGAGCACATTGCAATAGGAAACAGGGACAGTGAATCTATTTCTGGCCACCTTGGAACTGACTTTAGTTTGTAGGGTTATTAGTGAGATAGGAATATGGGTAGCAACTTCAGTCAGGGATATTTGAGCTCTCTAAATCTATTCTTCTCTTGAAACCTTAACTACTTTGGAGTAGTCATGTGTTTTTTAGAGAAGTTGAAAACATTAATTGCTCCCAGAAACTTGAGAATGTACACCCATCCCTAGATGTATGTACACACACACACACACACACACACACACACACACACACACAAATGTCCTCACTAGATGCAAGCTTATAGCCTACTTCTTTCTACAGGCCCATCAATCCAGGAGACCTCTGCTCCCCAACAGGCAGTTTCACTCTTCAGGAGACCATAGAATTGGTGACTTAAGAAGTTTAGAGATTTCTGAGTAACAGTTCAATTTCACACCTGGCTCCATGTGTGCTCACGAGTGAAAAGGAAAATGATGGATGCTAACTCGGGCAGCAAAAAAGGGAAAGGATGCCTTTTCAGAACTGCCAGAGACGGGGCTGTGTATCGCCAAAGGTGTGAGAGAAAGCTATTATTTCTACCCCATATAAAAAAGAACTCTTGAGTGTTCAAATGAATTGTAATCTTTGTAGGCTGAGAGTTTCTATTGTGTGCTCTGGTACTTTCGAATGTAATGAGCAGTTTGCCTTCAAGAGATCCCAGGCCCAAGCTGAGCCCAAGAACTCTGGTCCCTGAGTGGCTGCATGTATCTAAAAAGGTAATCAAAACACAACCATGGAAGAGAACCTTCTTATCCTGGGTATAATAGGGGCTCGGGGTTTGGTCCTTCTGTGCTTCCGATACAATAATGTCTTTATGTTCATGAAAAACTGAGTGCTACCTCAATCCCAGTATCCACTCCTGAAGAGCATCCTTCTGCACCAGCCCATGAATAATTGAACATGTGCACACACTTCATTATCACCAGACTCTGAACATCTCTCCAGCCACTTTCCCAACTCCTTCATCCAGGGATATTGGAGTGTCATTCAAACTGAGAATGAGGCCTGTTCCACACACAGCCTGGGGTGCCACCTGTGGTGCTAGGACGGCCACTGGCCGTGGTGCTGAAATTAAAAAAAAAAAAAAAAAAAAAAAGTCCTTCAGTTCCACGTCAGCTATGGCTGCATTCGCTTGCCTTCAGCGGATTACAGCAAGCCGCAAAGGTACCTATTTACTAAAATTGATTGCATGTCCCTCAGGCTTTGATGCGGGTTCCTGATTTACTGGTCCAAATCTCCAACTCCCTTTCCAGTCACTCTGCAGCTGGAATCTCATGCCTCAGTCACATCGCTCAATTTGCAATTTCTTCCACATACTAAATTTCTCCATAGTTCTGGGAAATGCATGCTATTTCCTGAAGTGTCCACACACACCACCACTGCATCATCATCATCGTCATCACTTTTCATAACTCCTACTGATCTACTGATCACCAACTCTTTTTTTTTCTTTTTCTTTTTTTTTTCTTTTTTTTTTTTTTTTTTTTTTTTTGTTTTTCGAGACAGGGTTTCTCTGTGTAGCTTTGCGCCTTTCCTGGGACTCACTTGGTAGCCCAGGCTGGCCTCGAACTCAAAGAGATCCACCTGGCTCTGCCTCCCGAGTGCTGGGATTAAAGGTGTGCGCCACCACCGCCCGGCCCTGATCACCAACTCTTTCAGACTCAGCCCATGTGTCGCCTCCTCTGGGAAGCCTTCCCCGATTACCCTTGAGTGGCTTTTTCTTTACTTGAACATTTTTAAGCAAGTGAAATTTGTCGTTTCAATTCTATTTCATGGCAGTCCCCTCTGCTTCCTTCTGCCATTGTGCTCCAGGCTCTGGTGTGGTTTCCTTTCTTCATGCCTCCCTTCCCTGGTACTGTCTGATTATCTTGGAGATGCGCAGGCCCCAGTGATATCACATCCTGTCTCCAGTACAGGTGCCAAGCATCTGGCACACCACAGGTTCTGAGAAACTGTATGGAATGGCTCCCCCAGAATCACAGGGACTGGGTCTCTGAGTGTCCACTGATGTATATTATTTTTCCAGAGAAGTAGCCATGGGGAAAACACAATGAAATTATAAAGAGGGAGAGCATTTGAGGATAAGGAGGGAAAATGAGAAATTTTACTTTTACAAAATGTTTGGCCTCGAAATGAGGAATTGGATTGTGAGATAAAGTAGTAGAATAGATCCATAAAGAGAAAAATGTCCACAGTCCTTGCAGCTTAGGAGGAAATCTTTTCTCTGTCTTCTGCTAACCATAGTTGGCCTCTTGACCAAATGAACTCCACCCCTACAAGTGGGAGGCACTGAGAACTGACTCTTTCCAGCTGCACTCACACCAATGAGAGATCAGGTGATTCTGCAGCTGTGAACCCCTCCCCCATATCCCAAAGCCCAGGCTGTCAGTCAAGCCCCCTGGCTCTACAGGAATCTGTAATGAGCAAGGCATCTGGATTCTCCTAGGCCACCATCTTCCTACCTGACCATTTTAAGGATTATTTGGTCTCTTTGCACTAACTCTCTCAATTCCCCTCTAGTTCTGAATTCAGTTGAAGGAGAGAGGTACTGCTCATTAGGGAATCCTCTCAAAAATTCCCACAGGTGATCCTTAGTTCAGTTGCTCATTCTATGAGCATTTATCAAGCACCTCAGTGCCAGGAACAGTGTTAGGCCCAGGACTGAGAATTAAACTGTGGAGTGTAATATGCTTCCTGTCTTCAAGGAACTTGTAGACTAGTGAGGGAGACCTAAAATAAGGTGAACCACTAAAAGCCAGTGTGAGAATGTTCTATGGATCAAGAAGAACAAAGTGCAAGAGGAAACCAGAGTTATATTCAGCCACAGGGGTGGGAGTAGGAGGAGCGGGATGATCTGCCTGAGAGGAGGTGTTTGATTCCAGTCTGAAAGAACAGTTAGAGGTTTTCCATCAAGTAAAAGGGTAAAGGCTGTTTCCAAAGGCCAGAAGCCGGGATTTTAAACATGCCATGTGCATTGTCTTGAAGGCTTAACAGACGCTTTGTGTAACTTTGCAGAGTGCAGAGAAAGTGAGAAATGGTTAGAGAGACAGGCTGCAGAACAGAGTGTGACTAGATAAAAAGAATTCTTAAAGGCTAAGGGAAGCCACCCAGAATTTATCTTAACACAGGTAAATTCAAATTGAGCAGAGGACCAGGGCCAGTGAAATTCTGTCAAGGATAGAGATGCCACCTTCTCAGGATCCAGCCCTGGACCCTAGCAATCAGCCACTTGATGTTTCTCTGAGCTCTTCCTGTAACATGAAATAAAGAGAGATAAATAAGGTCTGAGGTGGCTAGACACTCTGTACAATTATCCTCTTGACAGTGATTTTCTCACAGGAACGTGTGACATAATTCAGACTCTGTGACCATAATCTAGCATTTCATCAAAATGAAGATTGGCAGTGAAAGGGCCATGAACAACACATCCTGGACAACAGGACACACTTTAGATACTAAGTACACTCCTATTAAAATTGAACATGATACTACAGCCATGAAGAAAGATGGTGTCATTGACTAGAGAATATGGTTTCTAAAGATGTCAGTTCCTACAGTGTAAACTAAAGCATGTCCACCTCAGATGACCTTGAAGATGCACTGTCTGTGGGGTGGGGACTGCCAGGCCCAGCTACGGCTTCTGATGCTGACTTCAAAGCAGAAATAGAAATGAAGAGAAGGAGTCATGCACTACCTAACCATCTTGTTCATGACTTCAAGTCCCCACCACCAGTTTCAAGCATGAAAGTCAGCTCCAAATTGAGATAACTTCATTCCTTCTTCTCAATCAATGAATGAGGGCTGCCTGGCTGACTCAGGCCCTCCCTGTTCATCCACTACCCAAGGCCTTACATCTGCGAAGATGTCTTAGTTACGTTCTGTGTTGCTATAAAAAAAAAAAAAAAAAAAAAAAAAAAAAAAAAAAAAAAAAAAAAAAAAAAAACCTCTAACAAAGGCAACTTGAAGGATAAAAAGATGATTTGGGCTCATAGTTTAAGAGGACAGTCCATTCGGGTGGAGGAGATGTGGTGTGAGGAGTTCCAGGCAGCTGGCCACATCACATCCACAGTCAGGAAGCAGAGAGCAATGAATGTTAGTGCTCAGCTCCCTTTCTCCATTCTATTTGTCCAGCAGTTAAGATGGGTCTTTCTACTTCAGTTAAACTACACAGTCCCTCACTGATGTCTGAGAGGCTAACCTAATCCAGGCAGTCCCTCACAGTCATGCCCATGTGAGAGGCTAAACTGATCTAGACAGTCCTTACTGGCATGTCCAAACACTAATCTCCTGGGTTATTATAGATCCTGTCAAGCTGGCCATCAGTACTAACCATCACACATGCAGTGTGCCCCATGACAGTACCGAATTTTGGGGGAGGGAAGGAACAAGAAACAAACTCCTGGGTGCTGCCTCAAGGAATTAAGAACAAAGATCAAATTTCTACTGGGTCTTCCCATGGCCTTCTTTGCTTAGCCCAATTGATAAAACAGGGAATTCCTTGAAGCAACAGCAAATCTTGAGCCTGCTGTGTTAAGAACCATAACTGGCACATAGTAGGCACTAAAAGGTGCACTCTGAGACTGTAGAATAGAGCACACCATGTCTGATGACTGGGTTAGGCCCCTGAGCAAACTAGCAGTTGAAATAGCCTTTGCTTCCTGGCTAAACCTGAGGCTTGAGACCATCTTCTTCATCAGATCAGTGACTGTGGCCACAAAATTCATCTTCAGTTATCTGCCCTCAACCATGATCTGAATACATTCAACAGAAACTTCAAGAAATAACTCCAAGTTTTTAAATAAGTTCTATTGTAGTATGCTTTCATTTGAGTTTAGTTAGTATTAGTATTGTTTCTCTCTTACTGTGCCAAACTTTAAATATTATTAGAGGTATGTACAATGTTTAGTCAAATAGCACAGTATATGGAGAGTTGGGTATTATCCATAGTTTAGGGTGGTTACCTGGGTATCATAGGAGGCTCCAGGAGAAGGAGAGAATTTATATAGTTGTAAAAATCCTACTCAACTGTCTTGATGAATTTGAGAACTGAAGAACCCAAGGAGATGAATGCTATTGCTCAGCCAAGCTTGCTCCCTCACAGGGAGGACTCTCCTTCTCAGATGATATTGAAGCCTCTACTGCAGTAAGGCCTAACTGAGCTGAAGCATCATAGTGATAAAGTCATAGCCATCTGGACACTCTGCACTGAGCACTCGCTACATCGCTGTGCTGGGCTGGATGTCCTGGAGTGTGAAAAATGGAAGAGATGGAGCCTCTGTCCTCATGAAACTCACATCCAGCACCAAGGAAAACCATGTCTGCAAATTTCACAATGAAGGGAAAATGTGACAAGAGTCTGTTAGGCTCTTGTTTAGATCTGAAATGTTCTCCAGCTGGTGACACTGTTCACAGGTAGTTCTATGATGTTTGGGAGTTTGAGACCTGGGTGGCAGAGACAGATTACTGGAGGCAGGCTTTGGGGGGTTATTTGTGGCCCAGCCTTGCTTCAAGTTTCACACTCTGCTTCCTGGTCAAGTTGTCATGTGAAAATTCCCAACCCCTGCTCTTTCTGCCTATGCCTTCACTACCATGGCAGACTGAAACTTCCCTAAACTGTGAGCAAAAGGAACTTTCTTTCCTCCCTTAAGTTGTTTCTGTCAGGTGTTTAGTCACAATGACACAAAAGTGACTTGTAGTAAAGCATGTGGGAATTTCAGTAAAGAGGGAGGCAGCTGTTGTACAGCAATTGAAACAGTTCATCCTTCAGATAAGCTCATTAAGCAGGAAGTAAACAACTCAGAAGCTTCAGGAAGTCCCTGAAACTGACCAGATGCACTAGGCCCCACCCTCTCTTATATACTATATAAGCTATAAAGGAAGGTGAGCTTCCTGGAAGAGGCTCAGACAAACCAAGATGCCTAGAAAGAACTCTCTGACCTACTGAGCTGCCTGTAGATTGTGTCTGTGCCTAGGTTTATGTCTGTCACAAAATGTCACCCATGCTACAGTGGACTTTGGTGATTCAACTGTCTTTGAGTCATTTCTGCTCCTGTAACACCGTGCCTGTACTCCTGAGACCCCAGTAGAAATTATTAGCTCACCAACTTGGACTTCAGTGGAATCCTTACTTTGCTCTGTCATCAATTTTCTATGTGGGGTGAATAGATGTCTGTTTGTGTCTCCCCAAGTACACAGCAACAATACTGAGGGATTGCTTAACTTAATAGGACCTTTTGTCCTAGATCACTGAGGATTTTTTTGACAGAGGATATGGAGACCAGTGTAAACCCAGTGAGACTGGTGTTTTTCCTGACATTGGTGTATTTCCTGGTCCCTCTAGAACATTGCTTGGCCCATGGGCACATGAGTTACAGATTCATAAATCTTAAACAATGTTAGGAACAAAGTCACTCTGCTTTCCAATTGTTCATCAACACAGTGCCAGCAGCAGAGGCAATGAGAGACCAGGCATGTCCTCACTGTGGGACCTGAACCCACACTACCTCCATGAACCTTCAGCTCTCACCCATCAAACACATAGCTGTGGAGATGCCTTGAAAACCATGCAAGATGACTGAGGCCAGCCTACTCTGCATACCAGTTCAGGCTTGCAGACATTCTACCTGGATACCCTCTAGTTGCGCAGGAACCAAGGTCAGACTTAATGGGAAGTCCTCTCCATTTAGACACCATGACCAAAAATGGACACCAGGAGCCCAAGTCACAGAGTGTCACCATGGCCTATGACCAGAGAAAGTGACTAATGGAAGGATGTTCATTGGTCCTTGGTTAACTGGACCCAGGAACTCATCTGCTCATCAGTACTGGAAGTCTGTGTCTAAATGGGAAGGATTTCCAGGGACATCAGTGGTGGTTGTTATAGCAAGAAAGGCAGTTGTTGAATTCTGTTATCTTCTTTCCCTTCCAAGGAACAGAAACAAGCTGTGCTCTGTGGGAAGATATTTCTAAATATTCTGACTGAGCAAATGCATTTGAATGCAAGCGTTCACTTGAAACTTTACAGTTCCCTTTCGTGTCAAGAGATATGCTTGGCTTTGTTGTTGTTATTTAGCTATTTCTGTTCTTTAATCTACTGATTGCTTTTGCTGTCCCCAAAACATATGAGTCAAGCCTTTGGGCACCAACAACACCCCTGAGTGCACTTGCAGACCCAAGGCTCAAGGTTGTCATGGTCTCCACCACCATCTCCATCATTATTACCATCATTCTGTGGTCCTCATCAGCACCAGGACACCCTTTAACTAAGCTGCTTCTCATCTTTATATGCATAGTATTTCCAATGCCTCCAGCTACTCTGCATGGTAAATACTGCTCTGCCCATGTTATGGTAGCATTTAAACACTTGGAGTATTTAATTACTAGCTTGGGTGCACACCTTTTGAGTAGCAACAATTGCCTTTCTGTATATTGTACATAGCATCCAATAGAAGATCCACCTCCTATCTCTCTGGAACCTTTACATCTAGGAGCCCACAGCTGACCTTGTCTGAATCGCTGAAAGAGCCTCAGTGCTTAAAGGATGCAAAATTGAGGCATGGACAATGGGAGCTTCTGAGATTCTGAAGTCTCTAGGAGGAGGAATATGTAATTTTGCTCAATGATGAGAAAAAGGGAAGTCTGATGGAAACCGTCTCCTGTCCTGGAATTGCAAACAACAAATTAGGCTTGCAAATTAGACTGAAAGGGGGAACTCAGAAAAAGACACACTGAAGTCTGGAAGGGAGATGAGCCCCGAGTGCAGTCACTGTCAAAGCCACATTGACCCCATGAGCTACACAATGACAGTCAACGGTAGAATCCCCAGAGCCCTATCTAAAGGCACAGAACAATCTCCATTAGCTGTTTCAACAGATGCAACAAAAAAATCCAGCTGATCATTCTTCCTTCCAATCCTGAAGCTCAACATTTGTGCCCACCTTAGCTTCTCAGGAATATTGTCTCAAAGCACAGTGGCTTTGAACGACAGTACAGTCCTGAGTTCTGTGCATCAGAACTTGGTGACAGGAGGTGTTACCAAAGCTGTGCTCCTCCCAGGCACTCGGAGGAGGCACCTGTCTGCTAGTCTAAAGGCTCCAAATTCCTTGGCTTCTCCAACTGCAAAGCCAGCAGCAAGGCATCTTCCAGGTCTTCTCACCTGCCCCCTTTTGCCTTTTCCCCCTTTTGTCCTTTCCACTCCTTCTTCCCTTCATCCTCTCTTCCTCCCCACCTCCCATTTCCTCTACTCCCTCCTCCACCTTCTGCTTCTTCCATCACATCTCCTTATTTGGACCCTCCTGCCTCCCTCTTATAAGGAACTTAACAATTTCCTTGGACCCATCAGGAGAATCCAGCAGCATCTCTTCATGTTACAACCCTTGCTGTAGTCACAGCATCAAAAGCCTTCTTGCTCTGTAAGGCAACATGTGCCTGGGTTTGGGGGAATTAGGCTGTGGACATCTTGAAAGAAAGGCAGGGGACCACTTTCTACAGGGGCTTGCACCTTTCATTGGGGCCTGTGTTGGGTGCCTGGGCTTGTAGTCAACTTTATGCCTTGGCTTCAGCTTCTGCTCTTTGCAGAAAGAGGCAGAGATTTTTAGCCCCTGGACCATGCCCTTTCTCTGTAGAGGCTTCTAGGCAATGCCACCATCACAGAGGCCATCCGGTACTGTTTGTGTGTCCTCAACTCTCAGACAGTTCTCGGGCCCTCTTTTCCAATACCGCCTATCTTCCATGCAAGGAGAGATGAGAGCTTCGGCAGTCTCAGGGCGCTCCTAGCTCTGCCCTCCTACTTCCTAAGATCATTTAGTCAACAGGCAGCAAGGGGCAGCCCAAGCTGCCCTTCATCTGCTCCTGGTATGAACATCAGTTTCCAGAGAGCGCTGTTTGCCCAGAACCTAGCAGCAGCAGCAGCACTAAAGGAATCCCTAGGCTTACATTTTCTAATTAAATCAGCACAAATTTAATTTGGATGTAATTTTTTAAACACGACCCATAAAAATATCCACAAGTACTGCTCTACTGGGCCTCCGGGAGGGAAGCCAGCCTAGGACACCCCTGGAAGGTCTATTCTGTGTGCTAATCAGCAGCAGATGCCACAGACAATGTAAGGTCCTGGGTCTGCACAGGCTCAGTACAAACATAAAATTGTGAATCATGGGCGGGAAAGGTCACCAGGAAAGGGCAAAGCTAAGAAATACCAAGATTCTCTCTTTGACATTTCCCACAAATTGGGGAACTGAGGGTTGGTCTGAGGTGAGCAAAGACTGGTTCACAGAGACCTAAGGTCTGCAGGCTGCAGGACAGAGTCCAAAGAGCTGGAACCTTGAGCCCCAAGCACCTTCAGCCATGCTAGCTGGGTTCTGCGAGGCTCTTCATCCACCTGAGCCTTAGACTGGGAACACTGTACTCTGCCTTGTGCACTTCCGAGTGGTCTTACATTTTCTAATTAATTCTCTTACAGAGAGTGTGGAGGGCAGATGCTCCATGGGAACAACCAGGGCTGGAATGGCTCAGGTCACCACTGGTGCGTTATTAGGTTTTTGTTGTTGCTGTTTTTGTTTTTGTTTTGTTTTTCAGAGATGATTTCTTGCTTTCTACTGAGCATTTGTCCAAGCAGTTATAAGATGCAGTGGCTCAGCAGTCATTGGGGAAAGTGTGGCCTGGGCATTTCCCCTGCCACTGGTTCTTCCTGCCATCTGAAATCCACACTGATTGCAGAAAGAGACTTCCAAGCTGGGGCTCCTCTGGCTTCTGCAGCGTGGAGCCCACATACCCCCAACTTCTGCAGAACTTGATCTGAGTAATCATCTTCAATATGAAGCTACTGGCTCTGTGTTCTCCTCCATCTCTCCCTGCCTTTAACTGCACTGTGCCCAGTTTATGATTCTCCTGTTGCCTCCACACTTTAGGAAACTCCAAGGGAATTTTTTAAATTGGTTTCTCCATCTCCAGCCTCTTGCCAGTGGTCCTATTAGAGCCCTGCTCTCCTGACTGTAGCCAATCCCAGCCACATCAGCTTCTCACAGGACAGCATGGTCAGAGGTACAAAGCAAGACCAATGAGCTGGAGGCCTCCTAAGCTGAAATCTCAGATGGACCACTAGCCAGCACCTGAAGCCCTGGAGTCAAACACAGGCTCCCTGCTTCCTACTGAACTGTCTTTTCTAGCTGATACTTAAGTGTACTCTTGTACTCTGACATTTTTAATTTTGTTGAGAAATTGTAAAGATGCAGGAAAAACAAGTGGCAGTATTCTTACTTATCCATCAGAACTGACACTTTCTTAATGTCACCTGATAGATACAAATATATATGTATATATGTGATAGATCAGTTATAACATGTTTGGTTTTTCCATACTTATAAGATATTAACATATTTTGCATTTATAATTAAGTCTTTTACTGTTTGGCAAATTTACATATTTGTAAATGTCATACACACATAGGACATTACAGCCAGGTTCGAAGTCCCTCCCCTCTTGACTCCTAAGGGAGGTCCCTTTCTTCCTCAGAGTAACCACAAACAGAAATTGGTTACACACTTTCTCTGCCTGAACTTTAAGAGACCCCCGGGGATACTATGTAGCACTGCATGTGTGTTGATTGCAGAAGAGGTAAAATATTCCCCCCAGGAAACTGCTTAGGGTAGCTCACACTTCCAATGCTCATGGGACCAGACATGAGATTTGTGCCCATGACTGCATGAACCCAAAATGTAACACTTCTTTGTTTTTAATTGCACTCTGTGAATAGACTGACTCACTCACCCTGCCCCCCCCCCATTCACAAAGCCTGCAATTTGAGCTGTTCCCTATGCATTTGCTTTACAATTAATGTGAAAACCTCGCCCACCTGGCAGGCTTCTCAAAGATGGGAAGCCAGTAGAATCATTAAGTGTTGGGTCTTGCTGCATCCTCGATGCTACTGGATACAGCCAAGTTGCTGTTTTTGCCCATGCTTGCAGCACCAGCAAGATTCGAGTGTGCCCATTGCTCAGAGGCATACACTGAGTGTTGCCCAGAGGTGGAGAAAGTGAGACCCAGACCAGTGAACAGACTTGCCCAAAACACTATAACCAGTCTGTGGAGAGAAGCCAGCTAGTCTTTGGTCTATGCTTACATGTTCCATTCTCTGGTCAGCGTTCAAGAAATAAATGCCTAGGAATATTTTTCCTTTTGTTCAACCAAGTTCAGTCTCTGGAGTCCAATCTCTCCTTTGACCTCAGTCTGAGCAGTCTTTGTCCAACTTTGGGGATCATTCTGGTTTCTGCTTTTCTGGGAAAGGAATACAACTTGAAAGTTGCTGGCTGGTAACAAGTATCTTGCATCATTTTCAACATTAACAAAGAAAGCCTGTTTTCCCACACTGAGGGCATCTCCATTCTTCTGGTTCTGTCACTTCCCAGGGAAGGAAATCTGATGTACCTTGACTGTTTTATAACAAAATATCCTGGAGAAATGAGACACTGTCAGCAGAAGCATGAAAAAAGTACGGGGATAAAAATTAGCCAGAGATGAAGACGGTGATAGTCAAATAAATTGTGTTGTTTAAAATTGGTTTTTGTGGTAATCGCTACAACAGGCGTCTCCGAGACGGTGAAGGTCACACGTTCCAGTATTGAAAACCCTCAGGCCATGTGCTGGGGAGGCTAACTCTCCAAGGCCTGCTGCTGCCGGGAGAGCTCTTGAGGCTTCTTTATCCAGGGGCACCTCTGTCCGCAGGTGGCTGGGTCAGCACAGCAACAATGAAAGGCTGACTCACACGACTGACCACCTGGGGTGTGGAGAGACAGGTTCAATTCACCAGCCTTGCTCAGAGCACAGGCAGGCCACAGATGGAGCTGGAAGGGTCCAGCAGACATCCAGACTGAGGAAAGGAGCTATAGATCCTAAGCTGGTACCACAGAGAGTTCACAGGTGATCAGTGAGCCCAGCACTTGTCACCCGCGTCTTGCCTTTCTCTATCCTTAGACTTTAAATGCCTTGAGAGCCACAACTTTGTTGCATTTACACTGCTCTTTCTACCGATTAGGAAGGGCCCCGAACATAGGAGATACTCAGCAAGTGCTAGCTGTTGACTGAATGAATGAATGACTTCCGTGCACTGCATCCTGAGCCATACCAGAGACGAACCCATGGGGCTGGAGCAGGCTTTCTGTCACTAACACCCAGCCCAGCCCACATTGGCAGCCCAGCCCATCCTGCCAGATGCCTTCTCCAGGAAGCCTCCCCTTGCCAATATGGTATTTGCTTTACTTCCCATATTTTCTGTCTTCCCGCTCCGCAGTTACCATTCCAACCCCATGGCCTCCCAGATGGACTGCAAACCAAGATTTTAGACTCTCAACCGAGTGCTCTCTACACTGCCCCCATCTCTGCATCTACTTCCAGGGTCCTGTCAACAGCTCCTCAGAGTTGACCCTGAACCTACCTGGTGATGCGGGGGAAGTTATTTGGCCTCAGAGTGGCTTCTTTAGTGAGCACAGAGACCATTACAGGGCCCAGGCCAGGAAGAGAATATCTTGTCATGCAAGTTCCAGTGAAATGTTCAGTCTCACTTAGTCCATGGTATTCTTGTGGTAGGGCAACTGGGCCTCTTCTGGGCCACTAGTGATGCTAGAGGGTCTCTACTCTAGCCACTGGAGATGGGGCTGGGAAGCAGGGCATGCAGAATGACATGAGAGCCCATCTCCTAGACACCCAGGTGTGGTAGGACCCTTGAGTGAACCTTAATTCTGCATCGGAAACCTGGACACAGTAGAATACTAAGGCTGTCCACCCCAAGGCTCCAAACCCATTCAGTAATGAAAGCTTGATCCAGACTTAGTGAAATGATTGCTGGTGTCCCCAGCAGGGAGGAACATTCCAGAGGCATAGCCCATTCTCCTCTCACAACACCTGTCTCTGTCCTGATCACTACCTCAGGACACATTTATGAGTTTTCCATGTCACACAGTGAGCTTTGATCAGCACAGCTGTAAGTGGTTTGGATGGCAAACCCTTCTCGTCTAGCCCCTGCTGGAGTGGGGTCTATATCTGTTTGCCTGGCGGTCCAGAAGCCCTGGTTTGGATCCACAGCACTGAATAGGCCAAGTGCAGTAGTCGTATATTCCTTTACCACCCCTCAGGAGTTGGAGGCAGGAAAATCAGAAGTTTAAGATCAGCAGCAGCTGCACATCAAATCAGGGGCTAAGTCTCAAAAAGAAAAACAAACAAAGAACTGAAATGCTGGAGATATCGTTCAGTCAATTAAATGCTTGCCCTACAAATATGAGGACCATTGTTCAGCTCCCCAGCACCCACACACTCAGAAAATAAGGTGAAAATTGATTGAAGAAGATCCAGCATTCACCTCTGGGACACACACACACACACACACACACACACACACACACACACACACCATACAGCAGCTAGAACTCTGTGACCTGGAGCCTCCTGACTCCCATGTACTCTGACTCCCAAGGAGAATGGAGTGGATCATCTGCTCAGTTGTGCCTAGTTGAGACCATCAGGCAGTTGCATATGGAAGCCCATGGATGTCAGAAGGCCTCTCACTCAGTGGGGTTGGTGGCCAGCAGTTGGCACAATCTGGTTCTCCTCCTTGGTGCACTCTTTCCCAATGGCATCTCATCCCCCCAGAGCCTTTCCTTCTCAACCCTGAACTTCCTTGGAGCATGATAACAGGGTATCCGTAGAGAAAAACAGGATCTTATGACTATTTATTGATTGATTTCTTTCTTTATTTCTTTATTCATATTTGTTTTTCCAGACAGGATTTCTCTGGCTGTCCTGAAACTCACTCTGTAGACCAGGCTGGCCTCGACCTCAGAGATCCACCCACCTCTGCCTCCCAAGTTCTGGGATTAGAGGCCTGTGCCACCATGCCTGGCTGTGACATTTATTACTTACTTATTTTGGGGGAAGTGACCCACATGACACAGCACAAATGTGGAGGTCAGAGGAAAACTTGACAGAACCGGTTCTTTCCTTTTGTCCTGTGAATTCTGGTCTGAGCATCAAACTTGGACCATCAGGTTTGGCAACAAGCACTTTCATCCTCAGAGTCATCTCATGGCCCTAAAGCAGAATCTCAGAAGTGAGGCTGGCATTGACATGGGGACACTTCCTCTGCATACTATATCTAGAGCGAGTAATAAGTCAGGCCAAAGTCAGGAAAGGAGAAGACATGGACCACCCAATGAGAGGAACAGCACATCCAGACAGGGAGTAGGGATTGAAGATGATGTCCAAAGAGAGGTGGCTGTGGGGATCTCGATTCCTTCGTGGTATGATGCATGGCCCTTGGTTATCACATCTATTCACCCTCACAGAGAGAGTCTTAAGAGACCAAAGAAGAGCTCCATCCCAATGCAGGTTGGTGACCAATGATCTCCCTGGGACTACTTAACAGGAGCTTGGTGGGCTCAAGGGCAGCCACATCAAGAGGAAGTCCCCTGGGCAATAACAGCACTGAACTGTTCCACTCACAGCATGAGGACCTGTGAGAAGCTGCCACTGAAGGGTCCTGGGGATAACTTAAGGGCCACTGCACTGTGAAAGAGTGGGCCCAGCTAATTGCTTACCTCTCATCTAACCTAGGGAAGGGCCTTGCTGAAGATGCATGAATCTGTGTAGCTCTATCTCATAAGGATCACATGGGAGTAACCAGATGCCCTCATCCAAGATGGTGCTACTCATGTCCAGCTGGAAGGATACACAACAGCCTCTCTCAGGAGAGAATCATCCTGAATCCAAGGGCCCCCTTCCAAAGACCCACACCGGTCCATTCGGGGACTAACAACAGGAAGCCATGAGCAAAAGGGATGTCATAACCAGAGGCATCCCGTGACAGGACAGGGTCATGAGAGGTGCCCAGAAACCTTCCAAAGTATTCCATGAGAGAACATTATTTGGAATGGGCCCCTCACCCAAGGACACCAGACCAGATATGTGAGTTTGAGCTTTCACCTCTCCTCCCCCTTCAGCACAGAGAAGCCCTACAGTGATGGCCCCTGACCAAGGGAAGTCTGGGGGGAGGGTGTCTGGGAAGAAGAAGTTGCTTCGGATTAGAAGTGAGATTAGAGGTTCAATTATACAAAAGATAGGTGTTTTAACAACTAGAGAAAAATGAGCTATTTATTAATCCCTAGGAGTTCACAGGAAAGCTGAGAACCTGTTGAGGCTCCATCAAGGAAGGGGGAAGAATTAGTCAGGGGAATAAATTAATGGGGCAGAGTTAAACTTTAAATTGCTTTCTGCACAAAGCCTAACAACTCCAGTTCATTCTAAAGCCCAGTTACGTAAATAATAAAAATGTGCAACAGCTGAGTGCAGGTTCTGGAATCCAGTTGATGACCAACCATCTAGGACTGAATCCCAGCTCTGCTGCTTCCTAGCTGGGTGAGGAGTTGAGGTAAGTGGTGTGGCCTCTGCACCTCATCCACAAAAGGAGATCTAGTAACTGAATCATGAGGCTACCGTTACAGGTCAAAATGGCGAGTGGTTGGGGCTGAGGTGTGGCTCCGTTGGCAGGGTGCTTGCCTAGCATATGTGACACACTGGGTTTGATCCCCAGCACCACACTGATCAGGTGTTGTGGCACACGCCTGTAAGGAAGCAGAAAGATCAGAAGTTCAAGGTTGTCCTTGGGCTACATGGCAAGTTCAAGGCCAGTTTGGGCTACATGAGACCTGTCCTAAAATAAATAAATAGAAAAAAAAAACAAAAAAACTATAAAAGTAAACAGGAATAAATGCTACTGGAAGGACCAAGCAGACGCCATAACAGGCTGTCAGTCTTCTCTCAGAGATCAGGCCTCAATTTCAGTTTCCTGAGACCTGAGCAAGCAGTTTCTGGGAGGGCCATGAACAAAAGACATAGTCCTTGCATTAGCTCCCTTTCTGCACGTACTCTGACTGCTCAAGGTTCAGCCAGTTGTTTACTGTCTGGAACCCCTCACCAACCTAGAGCTCCATGCATGGGTCAGTGTGGACATGCTAGGCCAGCCAGCCTCCATGGCAGCTCAAGGACAAAGCCTGGGACTTGTCCAGGCCTGTCCAAAATGATAACTGTAACCCCCAACCGGTGAATTCAAAGGTTACATACCCTTACCCAATCATATAATGCAAAGGCTTGTACCACCCTGCTTGCCGTTTTTCCCTTTAAAAACCCCACACACTGAGAGCTCAGGGCTGTCCTCCTCCACCTGCTGTGTCAAGTGTTGGACATGGACCAAGCCCAGGCTTGCTTTGCTATTAATAAACCCCTTTGTGCTTGCACTGGATATCGGCTCTGTGGTGGTCTTGTTTGGAGGTCTCGAGATGTGGGTATTGCACTACTTCTCAGGATTTGTGGGCTAATGTTTTTAAAACAATGATCTTAGGCTCACCCTGAAGACAGGGATGGCACCTACAGCCAGCATCTCAAACTCAAATCCAAGCTCTACTGCCACTTGCTAGATGTGTGACTCTGTCAAGTGACGCAACCTCTTCATGCCTCAGCTCCCTGGATGCTGGCAAGTGATTTAACCTCTCTGTGCTCCTGTCCCCTGTTTCTATAGATGTACTAACAGTAGAGTTACCTTATGTTTAGATGATATGAATATGAGCTGTGTGTTTCTATAAAGTGATGAGACTGTTACTGGCCAATGGCAGGAAAGAGGTCAGAAGTGCCCTAGCTGAGGTTTAATGCCAGGACTGTAGATCCCAGGATCTACACATTTTCCTTGTCCTCTGAGAAATAAAATTGTAAAAGCCACATGCAGTGACCAAGAGACACCACACTAGGAGATCACGGTAGCCCAGAAATACAGTCAAGTGTAATGTTTTGCAGACACACTGGTAAGGGAGTTGGGATCATCTTCCTTCACCCTAAATGCCCAGGGCAGAGTCACCCCTTGATGAGGGCTCTGTATTGGCTGAGATTGATCTCTCCAACCTACCCTAGACTTCTGGGACACCACAGTCAGTTTTGAAAATCACAGCAAGAAAGCCAGGCTTTGTGGCTTGTGATGGTTAATCTTGATTGTCAACTTGACACACCTGGGTAGAGGGAACCTCAGTTGCGGCATTGCCTCCATCTGGTTGGCTTGAGGATAAAAGGTATGTGAGGCATTTTCTTAAGCTTATTTATGGCATGGGGCCCAGCCTGCTGTGGGCAGTATCATCCTTAGGCAGGTAGACCTGAGGTATATAAGCAAGCTAGCTGAGTAAGCCAGAGGAAGCAAGTAGTATTCCTTTGTGCTCTCTGACTCAATTCCTGCCTCCAGTTTCCTATCTTGAGTTCCTGTCAAGGCTTCCCTCAGTGATGGATTCCAACCTGTAAGCCACATAAACCCTTTCCTCCCCAAGTTGGTTTTAGTCATGGTGATTATCACAGCAACAAGAAATCAAGCAAGAACATGACCTGACCCCTTCCCCTAATGAGAACGTCTCCTCTGTTGCTGGCTGTGTTGTTATTTCCCCAGACACCATTGCTACTCGATGTATTTGAAAAGCCTGTTTGGACCACAGGATACAGGATGAGTTGCAGTTCTGAGTGGGTGGGTTGCACTCTGCCCTAGCCCAGCTGTTTTGGAGGCTGACCTGGGTGACACTTAAACATCTGTGTTCCTTATTTAGCATCCTCTCACTCTGAAGATGCGATGAGGAACACATGGGACAGGGCAGTGAGAGTTCTCAGCACCTGCTGTTACACCTCAGTCACCAGGAGTGGAAGCCCTCATTCTGCTGCCCTATGGAGCCCACCTCCTTGACACATCACTGCTTGAAGACAGCCAGAGACTCACAGTAACAAGAGAGGCAAAGTGACAGGCACACACATGCACTCTGTCCCACTCCTCTGGTGACTGCAGCCACAGCGTATTGGAGCCAGACCAGAGCAGAAAGACCCCAATCAGCCCAGGACCCTGGTGTGAGTAGGGCCTGGTAGGTCAAGACTACCTAAGAACTCTCACCAACAGAAAACTGAGCCTTAAGTTCAAGGCCTGAGAAGTGAAAGTGGGAACTGAATCTTAGCCACACGGGCCCTGGATCCACCCATAGGACCAGGTTTCCAGACATTCTCCAAACCTGACCATGTTATTCCTGAGTCCCGAGCTCTCCAAAGGGCACAGCAGGATGAGTGAAAGCCTAGACCTAGCTGCCTGAGCGAGTCCCAGAAGGCTGCTGCCTGCCCGAGGTCCACAGGCCAGGGCTTGCAGTTTCTACAACTCAGCCCTATCCACTATTTTTGCAAGGTTCATTCCCATCAGGAACAAGCTCCAGGCTTCCAGTCAAACCTCTGCTCCCCCTGTGGGGAGGGCTGACAGGCTTTCTTCCTGCCTGCTCAGCTTTAAAAGGAGAGAGGCTGAGTGAAGATGGCTCACCCCCAGGCAGAGTCCCGCACCTGTGGTGGGGAAAGATGAAGCTGTCTCCTGCTGTCTGCTGCAGCTTTGTAAAACAGAGCCAACAAAGGCTCCTCCCAGGGCTGGCCCAGGCAGCCTGAGGGCCTCAGTCCAGAAGGCCAGCGCAGCAGTTCAGAGAATCAGCCCACCATATTGTGGCAGCACAATTCTAATGCTACCAGCTCCTTGTATCCGCCAAGGACTTTTCTTTCTCAAACCAGCCATCCTACCACTCCAGGTCTGGCAAGGCTGTACTTGAGGGTCCAGTGACCCAGGCCACAGCCTGGGGTCCCTGGAGCCAGAAGAGGCTTCAGTGAGTTAAATGTGATGCTGTTTCCAGCTTGGAATTCTGAACAATGAGTTTTCATTCTGCATTCAGCCTGCCAAATGAGGTAGCTGTGCTCTCTGACTACTGGGGAGTCTGTTTGTGATCTTCTCACATTTCCACACTTTCCTCCATGGAACCCCAAGCTGGGCCTGTCCCTAATGGGCCACTAGAGACCTCACCGGGACTCTAAACTAGGAGCTGGAACCAGAATGAGGTCAGTGAGACACTCAGGGTATGAAATATCAAGAGGACCTCACTGTCTGAGCCATACACATGCCAAGTCTGCAGGTTCATGGCCTTACAAGTGAACCCCTTTACACCCAGTGTACCCTGGGTGCCTATCACCTGACCTAGTCACAGTGCTGATGGGTCAGGTTATAAAGGGATGTCGACCAAACACAGCCTCCAAGGAGGAAATCCCATGATGCTCAGTCCCTCCCATATACCTGTATACCCATGGCCCAGTCCTGGCCATTGTTCTCCTGGGCAAAGAGGACAAGGGAGGCAGAGGGCTGGGCACATAGGCCATGGGCACCTGGCCATCAGCCCCTGCAGCAGCTAAGGCTGTGTTGGACCAATCATGTCCTATGAAAGTTGGCTAGAGGCTCAGACACTTGCATATTGCAAAACCCACCCCCCTCCGAGACTGGGTAATATTCTATTAAGTGTATAAGCCATTGCTTATCTATGTGTAGACATCAAGGCTGTTTCCATAAGTCCACAAGTATAAATAGGGCCACAATGCACATGGAGGTGGTTAATGTCTCTTTGTGATCTCAATTTCAGCTCTTTGGAGCAAATACCCAACCCAGGCATTGTTGGGTCCTATTTTCAATGTTTGAGGAAGCTCCATACTGTTTTTTCATCATATACACACCATCTTGCCCTCCTGCCAGTAGTGTGTAAGAGCTAAAGTTTCTCCATGTCTTCACCAGCACTCACCTGACAGATGTGTGTAATGACAGATGCAGGTAAGCAGGAGGTCAGTAGGCTAAGTGAAGTGAGTCACATGATGACAATCACTTCGTGATTCCACTTAAAGAGGACACTGGGATAGTCAAGTTTGTAGAATTGAAGAGTGGAGTGGTGGTGGCCAGGGAGGGGAGGGGAATGAATCTCAGAGGTGCACTGCAGAGTGCTACACACACACAGTCGCGATACCATATTGCATACATACAAACTTTGTATGCAGGTGTCCTATCTCATTCTGATGCTGTGATAAAACACCCTGACAAAAAGCAATTTAGAGGAGAAAGAGTTTATCTTAGCTCACAGGCCCAGGTTACAGTCCATCTGGTGCAGAAGTCGAAGAGGCAGGAATCTGAGGGAGCTAGTCGCATCCCCAGTCTAGAGAAGAGAAAAATTTAACTATTGCATACCTAGAGCTCATCTCCATTTCTCCTCTCTTCCACAGCACAGGACTGCCTAGGGAATGGTGCCGCCCACACTGGATGGGGACTTGCCGCATCAATTAACTTAATTAAGACAATTCCCTACAGACATGCCCACATGGTAACCCAATGTAGATAATCCCTCTTTGAGACTCCTCAGAATCGATTCTAGGTTATGTCAAGTTTTCAATTAGTGCTAACCATCACAGAAGGTCAATCACATATTAGGTGCCCTTCCAGTAATAAAACAGAAAATGAACAGATTGTCAGGCCCTTCCCCTAATTTGCTGAATAGAGTCTATTCAGTGGGATCCCAGAGCCTCTGCAGCCCACCCTGCACCCCAGTTAAGACAGTAGAATGGCTTACAAAAATCTCTTAGCCCAGGCACTGGAAGCTGAATTCCACATCATCAGGGATTGCCTGAGTACTTTCTTTCTACAAAGTACTAAATATCCAACTTTTAGTAACTAAATAAACATCTAACTTTATTTGCTTCATCTCAGATTTTTACTTCAAAGTACTGGTTTTTCTTTTTATTGAAAAAAATAGGATAGCAGCATTAAACATGAAATATTAAAGTGATTTCTCGTATCTCTCAGCATATATGATAATGGATCAACCACCCAAATTTAAGAGCTAAAACTATAAAATTCTTGGAGGAAACGTAGAAGAAATCTTCATGACCCTGGGTTTGGTGGGGATTCATAAGTATGACACCAGAGGGAGAGCAAGAAGGGAGAAATGCAAGAAAAGCATCTCTCCCTGGAGAACCCCGCATCGGCGCTCTCCAGAGTGCTTCACTTTCTCCCCTGGAGCCCTTTCTTAGCCTTCACACTAAAAAACATCTTTTGATGAACTCCAACTCTGCTAGAAAAAAAAATAGATAAATTGGGCCACATCAGAATTTAAATTTTATGCTTCAAATAATCACTGTCAAGAAAATGAAAAGGCAACCCATAGAGTGGGAGAAAATACTTGTTAATTATACATCTGATCAGGCTGTAAGGTTAGCTAAAGGACGTCACTCATAAAATTGTATGGAAAACTCCCACATCTCAATAACAATAAAATAAACAACTCAGTTTTAAAATGGGCAAAGGACTTGAATAGACATTAGTCCAAAAAAGGTAGGTGTGGGGCCAACAGACTCAAGATGGTTGGCATCATCCGCTGCCAGTCCAGAGCCACAGAGAGCTGCCCTCCCACCAGCGGGAGAACTGACTTAAAGAAGAAAGAGAAGAGAAAGGTGTGTTGGCTTAGAGAAGCTGGTGTGTCTGTGCGTGTGCTGTTGCTGGGAACACAGGAGAGCACACTCACTGTGGAAAAATAGTTTACTCTTCTTTAAAGAGCCAAACATGGAACTGGGAAGGTGGCTCTGTGATAAAGTACTTATCATGCAAGCAAGAAGAAAAGAATTCAGATCCCCAGGCACCCACGTAAGTGCTAGGCACGCATCCTGGCCTACCTGTAATCCCAGCATACAAGAGGCAGAGACAAGAGATCACCAAGGCAAGCTGGAGAGCTAGACTAGCCAAACTGGGAGCTGTGGGTTCAAGTAAGAGACCTCTACCTCAATATGTAAGGTGGAGATTGACAGCACCAACTTCTGTCTGCCACATACACGTACACACACATGTTCTTGCGTGCACATGTGTATATACACAACTGCACATATATCCATGCCCCACACACAGACACAACTAAATATAAAATTAGCATATCATCAACTCCACTTAAAACAATAAAACAGGAACTCAAATACATTCTGACACATCAATTCCTAGAAGTGTTGTTCAGGGTATCCAGCAGGTAGCAGTGACCATAGATGGGCAAACAAAATGTGCTATGCACATCCAACAGAGTATCCAGCCATAAACCAGTTCTGATACACAGCTCTATAAAGCTCAAAACTGTTCATCAATACTAAACAGTCCATATTAGTATATGTTTCCACACATGAGTGAATATATAGAAGCAGATAGATTAAAGTCCACAGGGTCTGAGAAGAGCAGGGACAGTGTTTCTCCTTGGGATGATGCCAAGCCTTCGCTCATCGACAACAGTGCTAGTTACACAGCATCATAAAAATAATTGATCTCTGAATTGTACACTTTAAACCAGGCTTTAAAAATAATTTAAACTTTCCCACACAGCCCTCCAACACTGGCTCCAGCTTCTTTGTTGCCAAGAATTATTCAAGCTTGTCTATCCCAGGACATCAGCCCCTTTTCAGAGCAAGGTCACTTCCAAACCCAGAAGCCCTTTTCTCATGCCTTCTCCCCATTGGATGAGAAGACTCAAGCTGGGAGATATGCAAGCACGCCCATACATACAGAGAGAGAGATAGAGAGAGAGAGAGAGAGAGAGAGAGAGAGAGAGAGAGAGAGAGAGGAGAGAGGGAGGAGGGAGGGAGGGAGGGAGGAGGGAGGAGAGGGAGAGAGAGGGAGAGGGAGGAGAGGGAGAGGGAGAGCACTTGACAATACTTATCTCCTGTGGGTTTGGGGTCCCCCATACCCCACAGCCTCCTGCAGATCTCTTCTGGGAACCTCTTTCCCTTGGCCCTAGCAATAATGTCCCCATCCAGGCAGCTGACCCTAATGAACCCATGTAATACATTCCCAGCTATCTCCTACCCCTCTTTCTCTCTGATATGGTAGCCCCACTTTGCAGAGGGACTTTGACAAACCCTGCAGCAATGGCCTCTCCACTGCCTTGAGGAGCTGATGGAGTTTGAGACCCTAGAGATCTGAATTCCACATCCTGTCCCATCACTACAAACCTGCCCAGGGATCTCTACCAAGGCCCCTCCATTTTCTGAGCCTCGGTTTTCCTATCTGTAAATGGAGTTTAAAAATACTTTATGCTTTGAGGGTGAATTAAATCATACATGGGAACTTATTATTAATTCATAAGGGGACGACTTTGGGCTTGTTTTGGGTGTTGTCTGTTTGCATTACTTAGGATAGAGCCCACAGTCTCACACCCCACACGTGCTAGACAGTCCCTACCACTGAACCAAACCATATCTTCAGCCCACAAGGATACTTAGTGGTCTTCACTGGACTAAAAACTGTTTGAGGGCAGACCCAAGGTGTCTCCCACTTTCACTCCCTAGGAGCTTCTGGTTTAGGGCTGGGAATACTGCAGGTGCCCAGCAACTCAGTAAAACACACACACACACACACACACACACACACACACACACACACACACACGCATGCATGTGCACACACACACAGTTAACACCGTGTATGGGATGGGCTAACAGAAGGAAAGCCAGTCTGCCCTGAGCACCACCCTGAAGCAACACAGGGTGTACACCCTCCAGTACCCTCCAGCTTAACCTCCAGCAGCGTAATGGGCAGGCTGATCCTCAGAGGAGAAGAAACTAAAGTTCATATAGATTAAGTAACTTCCCAAGTTCACGGCAAGCAGGTGGCAGAGCCCTTGAGGACTGTAGCTCAGCCTCACCCACACCCCACCTTCCCTTCTCCAGTCGCGGGTCCCCAGAATGTCTCTTCATACCTATCTGCACACCCAGCATCTGCGACTGGGAAGCCCAACCAGAGACGTTCTAGCTCAAGTGGCATTGCAGTAACTACTGCTGGGGTGCAGCACCCCTAGAACCTGCCTGAGCCCCTGGGAGCTCCCTGAAAGTTGAGGACATTCTGGATGAGAAGCAGCAGCCCTGTCTCCTCTGCTCACCAGGGCCTCAACACCTCCTCCAGCCACCCACCGTAGCTGTGGCTTCCCCACACATTGACAGCCCTCTCTGCCTCCCTCCCCAGGACCCTCGCCAGCATCAGTAGAGGAACAGGATGCAAAAACACCTTGCAAGCTGGAAAAGGCTGAGCCAATGGGAGATGCTGTTTGAATGAATTAGCACCAGCTCTTCTGCCAAGCCCGCCCTGCCTTCCCTGCCTGCTACCAGTTTCTATCTCACCACATTGCTAGCTAGAGTCATGCATGTCTTCCTAGAAGCCCTGAACACCAGCTGCCTGGCAGAGTGCAGTGACTGACTGCAGGAGACACAGCCACTACTCAGGAGCACAGCAGAAGGCTGGTCCTATGACTCCTGAGAGTTAATGCTGGGATTCAGAAGGCTCGGGCCACTGGTGACTCCTCCCCACCAAGTCTCCATTATTCCTGAGATCCTAAACAACAGATTGTCAGGTGGACCCAAAGCCGCACTCCTCTCTTCTCTGGGGTCCACGAAGCCCAGGTCTTGAACACTACATTAGTGTCCTCTAGCTTCTGTGACCACAGAACACTGGAATGTTGTGACTTCAAAGCATGGGAATGTGTCCCCTCACAGGTCCTGGAGCCAGAAGCCAAAAACCAAGGGATTAGCAGGGTCATATTTTCTCTGAGGTTCCTGGAGGACAAGGTGCTGCTTCTGGCTTCTAGGGGTTGCCGTAGTAACCCTTGGTATGTGGCTGCATCACCTCAATATTAGCCTTGGTCATCACATTCCTTCTCTGAGTCTATATACAACCCCTACATCCTTTGCTATAAGGTCTTGTGTGTTGGCCTTTGGCGTTCTCGGAGTACTTGAGACTAAATCCTTCCTCTCCTCTCTTGATTCTCAACTCTAGTGCATCTGTGCTGGATTTTGTCACCTTGACACAAATCTGGCTATTTGGGAATAGAGAATCTCAAATGATAAAAAAAAAAAAAAGTATGCATCACATTGGCCTATAGGCAAGTCTGTGGGGCATTTCCTTGATCATCAGATTGATGTAGGAGGGCCCAGCTCACTGAGGGCAGTGCCAGCCTAGACAGATGATCCTGGGTTGTATAAGAAAGCAGGCTGAGCAAGTCATGAGGATCAAGCCAGTAAGTAGTGTCCTTCTATGTCTTTTGCTTCAGTTCCTGCCTCCATGTTCCTGCCTTGAGTTCCTGCCCTGACTTTCTTCAGTGAACTGTGACCTCAGAACGTGTACTCTTTCTTCCTCAAGTTGCTTTTGGTCATGGTGTTTAATCACAGCAATAGAAACCCTAATTAAGTCAACATCCTTTGCCACCTAAGGCACAGATTCTAGAAATAATGACAAGAACATACGTTTTGAGGGTGGCAATATTAGTACCAATTCTGTAAGAAGGGAAAATTGACTCAGATGCTCCATGAGGGCCGACCTTAGTGTGACCCTTGTTCTGACATTTGCAAAAGTTTAGGCTTTACAGAAGTTGCTGCCACACCCTCATTGTGCCTGGCCATGTCCCTCAGCACCTCAGCATGACTGACTAGACCGTGCCTCCAACACCCCCTTTTGTAGTCTAGCCTGGGAACCACTCCAGAGATTTTACATTACTTCAAAGAAACTGCTGTCTTCATGGCTACCTCCAGGTCAGATGATCAATTCATAACAATTTTTCTGGACTTGGCTGGTTTTAGCACTGAAATTTCCTAGTCAAGGATACCCCTCAGTCCTAGGTAAGTAGGACTACACGCCCAGGTTAGCTTAGGTGGTAATTATGATTGACAGAGCAGATTTTCAAAGCTTTCTTTATTATTCATATCTGTTCCATTGGTGGTCTTCCAGCAGTGAAGGCTCACAGGAAGCAGCTGGCAGACCCCATGCTGAGCAGGTGTGCTGTCCTCAATCACCTCAAGACCTCCTCTCTGTCAAACCCCCTGTCCTAATATCACCTAGGAAAGAGTCTCAACTGAGGGACTGTCCATATCAGACTGGCCTGCAGGCATTGTCTATGGGGACTGTCTTGACGGTTGACTGGTATAGGAGGGCCCATCCCACTCTGTGCGGCATCATTCCCTAGACAGGTGATCCTGAACTGTATAAGAAAGCTCACCAAGCGGACCGAGGTGACAACTCAGTGGTTAAGAGAACTTGTTGCTCCTCCAGAAGACCTGGGTTTTGTTCTCAGTGCCATGGTGGGCAGCTCACAACCACCTATAACTTCAGCTCCAAGAGATCCAGTGCCCTCTTCTAACTCCAAGGGCATCTGCACACACACACATACATATACACACATACATATACACACACAAATAAAAACAAAAATAAATCTATTTTAAGGAAATAAAGGGAGGGAGAGAGGGAGGGAGTGAGGAAGGGAGGGAGGGGGAGAGAGGGAGGGAGGGAGGGAGGGAGGAAGGAAGGAAGGAAGGAAGGAAGGAAGGAAGGAAGGAAGGAAGGAAGGAAGGAAGGAAGCCTGTGATTAACCCAGCGAGCACTGTTCCTCTATGTCCTTGCCTTTGGGCCCCTGCTTGAGTTCCTGTCCTGACTTCCTTCAGTGGTGGACTGTGACCTGAAGAGTAAGCTAAAACAAACACTTTCCTCCCCTACGTTGCTTTTGGTCAGAGTGCTGTATCATAGAGATTAAAGCAGGACACCCTCTCTGTCCTCTGCCCTCACTCTGTCCTCTATGAATAAAGAACAAAACTCATTCTGATGTCTGCTTAAATCCTCCCAAGAACAAACGGCTCCCTCACTTCTGAAAAAGCCAATCTACATTCAACTCTGACTGTGGGGAAGGAGACCCCAGTTCTTAGGTTGCCTTGGGGCATGCTATAAGATCCTCTGTCTCCTTGCACTGGGCCCACCAAGAGCACCTGCAACCTGGAGAGCTCACTCACCTTCTCCACACTCCTGAACCTTCTAGAAGGTCTTCACCTTCTACTCTCACAGGCAACCCACCCAGTGCACCTGCAGAGACAGCACACGGGACAGAGGTTAGCACAAAGGCAAGACCTCCTGAGCATCCAGGGAGAGGCCAATGAAAACAGAAGTGTGAGCACTGCCAATTTGAGAGAGATTGATGTGCCTGGCCCTGGCAAGCTTTTGAGCAAAGGGCACTCACAACCCTGATGGCGGGCGAAATGTGACTTATTTCGACCATTTCAGAAGGTAATCTAACAGGATTTATTAAAGTTAGAGATGTGGAGTCCCTTTGACCCAAACACAATGCTGCTTCTGGGAACTGATCCAACCGAAATAAAAGTCCCAATCCAAAAGATGTACGGGTAAGATTGTTTCTAGGAGAATTGCTAAAAATACAAAAGTGAACCCCGGACTTCACACTTTGGCGGAATACTACACTGCTATTATAAAGAATGAAGTAAATCTTGCAAAGAAATGGGGAAAAGTAAAAATCTAGAGAAATACATAGTGTGCTTCTGTTTGTGCAAACTAGTGAGCACGACACAGGTCCAGCCACAGCTGGAGGCACAGCAAGATGAGCAAAATGCAACTGAGGCCTCAGGACTTATCACGCTTTTTCAGGAGTATGACTAAAAATACCTGACAGAAACAATTTAAGGGAAGAATGGAAGATTCTGGATCATGTTCTTAGCAGGTGCGGGAGGCAGCAGCTCGCTCACACGCTGCAGACAAACAGACAGCAGGCACCGGCACCTGGCTCCCTTTCCCTCCTTGGCCCAGCCATGCTTCCAGTCCAGAGGATGCTGCCACCCACATTCAGGGAGGCTCTTCCCCCACCAAGTACTCCTCTTTAGAGACACCCTCACAGACACACCCTGAAGTGTACCTTGCGCCCTCATAGGTGATTCTAAACCCAGTTAAATAGGTATCACTCCTAGCACGTCAACACCACCTGCTGCCTTGAAGCTGTGGGGGGCAGGCCCCACACTACATTCAGCCCCAAACATCTCAAAGCAGTGTCACACCTCTAGACTCCAGTGAGGTAGATACCATGAAAGATGTGGGGAAACAGCCACTCCCTGGGGATAGAGTTCACAGAGCATCTCCTCACAATAGTACCTTCCAAACAAGTAAAGAGGTCTCCTCCCCTTATTCTCTAGGTTAAGGCATCTGCCTTCCATGGAGAAAAAAAATTATTCTTTCTGATTCCAGACATAATCTTTGGGTTTCTTGGATAAAAGCACACTGCAGCCAGAAAGAATCAGTCCTTTTCTATGGACTACCTTGAAAACACACACACACACACACACACACACACACACACACACACACACACACACACAGTCTCTGTCTCTCTCTGTCTCTGTCTCTCTCTCTCTCACACACACACACACACAAACACACACACACCATATTAACACTGTAAATATTATGCAACCAACACCAATTAGCCATTGATGATCAAGGTACTGTGCAGAGCCTGGGGCAGAATGAAGAGGTGAAGAGGGAGGAATCCAGATGCACAAGGTTTCCAGCCTGGTAGAGGACAGCAACCAAAGACTCAGTGGAAAAAAATGGAGATTCTCCCACCATTGGGGCCTCTGTCTCTATTCAGGGAATGGATTTCCAGACCCAGCTGCTCCTCCAAACCGTGCTTGTGCCTTGCTCTACCTTGAGACCTCCATCTGCAAACAACTAGAAGCCTTCTGAATGTGAATTCAGAGTCCATCTCGTCTTCTGGAATTTAAATTTTGGAACTCATTGGTAAAGCTTGTGATTAAAGACATAACAGAGCTAACGCAGTCAGCACTGAGGACAGGACATTCTTACACTGTGAACAGATGCTGACAGCAGAATAGGGTCCAGGAGTAGGGACCTCACTTGGTGTTCTGCATAGTTCTAAGTCTGTTAACCATTTATGATCTGGCATTAGCTTTGTGATCTGAGGATTGGAAGGACTAGTGTGTGCAAGGATCTGGCTTGTCCTTGTTGTCTTGTATCTTGATGTGCGCAAGTTGGAGCAGGTTAAACAGTCTAAGGTGGAGGACAGTGTCAAACCTCCTCAAGAAGATCCTTGGGATGGAGGTGGGCAGTGAGATGGAGATGGAGATGGAGCGGGCACCAAGGTAGCCTCACAGCAAGTCACTGCCTGCTGGGTTTGAATGCGTGGCCCGCCCCAGCTTACATTAAACCATAATCCTCAGAGCCCTGAGGACTCTTCTCTCATGAAGATCACTACAAAAAGGCCCACAGGTGCTGGTCATTCCTCCTAGGAAACTGTGCTATGTGAAGAACAGATTTCCTCCTCTCTGGGGAACCCCATGTTTAAAGGCACCATCTTGGAAGTGCCCAAACCAGATCTCGGCAGACACTAAACATGCTGGCACCTTGACCTCAGACTTCCCAGCCTTGGGAGCTGTGAGAAATAAATTCATTTCTTTAGAAATTGCTAAGCCAGTCTATTAGAGTGGCACAAAAATTAACTCGGACACTATGAGGGCCAGAGATCTCGTCTTTCTGATCTGAACATTGATCATCCCCCAGGGGCTCCCACTCACATCCCTCAGGCACACCTTATCTCCCTCCAGGATTGGTGCTGTCATTTTTCTCACTGCTGTGACCAAATGCTTAACAAGAAGCTTATGGGGGAAGGGCTTATCCTGGCTCAAGTCTAGGGGAACATAGTCCAGCATGACGGGTATTCTAACTTGTTCTCTATTGCTGCAATAAAACACCATGACCAAAGGCAACTTGTGGAGGAAGGGGTTTATTTCCACTTACAGCTCACCCTCCATTATGAAGGGAAGTCAGGGCAGGAACTCAAAACAGGAACCTGGAGGCAGGGACTGAAGCAAAGACCATGGAGGAGGGCTGCCTCCTGGCTTGCTTCCCATAGCTTGCTCAGCCTGCTTTCTTATACCACCCAGGACCACCAGCCCAGGGGGTGATACTGCCCTCCAATGGGCCGGGCCCTCTCACATCAATCATTAATCAAGAAAATGTGCTGCAGACATGCCTACAGGCCAATCTAATGAGGGCATTTTCTCAATAGAGGGTCCTTTTTCCAGAGGACTCTAACTTATAACAAGTCGACCAAAAAAAAAAAAAAAGACTGGGCAAAAGCATGAATACAGGACTGAGGTGGTCACAGTACACCTACAGTCAAGAAGCAGAAAACAGACAAGAATTAGGCCTGTTCATAAAGTTAAAGGCCCGATCCCTGTGACCCATTTCCCCCAGCCAACTCTACTTCCTAAAAGTTCCACAGTCTTCATAAACAGCATCACCAGCTAGGAAGTGCTCAAACACATGAGTCCACGGGGGAAGTTTCACACTCATCCACGACAGGAGTGATGGTTACAGAGAGCTACTTATTGTCACCCTCTGGCTGGTCTTTCCCCAGACACAGACACCATGTGGGTATTGATGATGGATGACACTCTGTGGAAGGCTGAGTCCTTGGGACATGGCTATTGTCCTCAGCCTCATCTATCTCCATTCTGGGGACTCAACATTTCAGACATAAGGGCTGTCTCAGAGAGCAAGTGTCCATCCCATAGTACTATCAGAGAATTTTCTAAATGTGGCTTTAAAAAGAATGCATGTGTCTGAATTCAGGCACCAGGGCCATTCAGAGGTGCACTCTATGGAGAGCCCCCTTTATTGTGCTGTATGTAATATCCTCCACTTGCCTGAAATGTGGGCTTTCTATCCATTTCTAAGTGCTGAGCAGGGCCTCCTCTGGGACTGGCAACAGGGAATGTCTTTCAGGTGAGTGTGTTGAACAGAAGGATTCTAAGGGAGCTGGCTGGAGAGGAGATAGAGGCTCTCGATTGCTTTTAGCATCCTGCTTGGTCCCAGGGGGAAATGAACCCTGCCCATCTGTAGAAATGGAGGTGGAGATTGCTTCTGGCAGAAGCATCAAATGGGGCATTCATTCAGCTAAGTCAGACAAACCAACAGTCAATTCTGATCGTCAGCAGCTGACCCTAGGAGAAAGGACGGAAACCCAGGGGTTCGAGCTGCTTGACATATTCCTGATGACATCAAATGGCCCTATTGCCAAATTCAAGGAATTCTGACCTGAATCTTGTTCTCTTAAACTTTCTAAACAAAGTGGCTCCTGCCTCACCAACTTTCAGTCGCAGTTGATGGTTGAGTGAAAACTCAGTCACAGTTGGCTTTTCAGCACCTGGGACAGCGGCTGGCCCCCGTGGACTCTCGAGAGCTATTTCTAAGCTTTGGAACACAGGACTTTTGTGTTGGTGCCCTCCAGCAGTGTGGCCCATGCTTTCCCATCCTTAACTAACCCAATGGAGCACTGAGCTTATCCAGATGCCAGACCTCTGGAGAATGGGAACTAATGCCCTTGACCCACTCTTAGCCAGGTCTGAGCAGGCAAGGCCATGGGAATCTGAACAGGCTCAGACCACCACCAGGCAGTGCATCATCCGCCTATAAAAATCACAGTGAAGCAGAGACTCAAGCAAGTTGCTGCTCTTCTGTCCCTTCTACCTCTAAGCGGAGAAGGAAGATCCAAACACAATAAGTTCTTATCTGATTTGTCAACAGTAACATATGCTAAAATCACACAGTAAAGAAATAAAGGAGCCAAACACACTCCCTGGTCCTCAGAACACCCCCTGCCTCCATGGCCCTCTCTAAGTGTGTTCCAATCTCTCCACTCATAGAGAAACACAAGGTGTGAACAGACGAACAACATGTCTTCTCTTAAAAGCAGAGCTAAGTTCTCTTTTTTAATTGTTGTATATTATTCCACATTAAAAGAGCCACACATTGTTAAAACATTCCCTTACTAGTGAGTAGATCTGCAAAGGTTCTTCAGAGACAGTAATTAATAAGAAAAAAATGAGAAAAAGAGAGAAGTGGGGGCAAAGGCAGAGTCTAAGGAAAAAATTCACACGCACGACCATGGATGGATTCTTGATAAGCCCATAGTCTACAGGGCCAATTGGCAGACTGAAACCCCAGGGTGGGCTTTAGTGGAGTCTAGATGTGATCTGTTAGCAGAATTCCATCTTCTTCATGGGAGAGCTGTCTTTTTTTTTTTTTTTTTTTTTTTTTTTTAGGCTATCAACTGATAGGATGAGCCCCACCCATGTTACTCGTGGAGGGAATCAGTCAACTCTATTCCAAGTCCACTCATTTAAATGTCATTTTCTTTTGTCTTCACTGTGATCTTGTGAGGTACCCAAAACTGCCCTGTCATTCATAATGAACTGAGACTAGGGATCCAGGTTTATCTAATGATAAGCCTGGGTTCTGACTTACTCTGTGACCAGCTCTATAGGCTTCAGCCTCTTGCCTCAACTTTCCCATCACATTGCTATAAGGGTTCAGTGAGACAAAGATGAATCTGAGTTCTCCTTTCTAACTATTGCTTGTTATTACACGTGGATAAATTGTTAAAGCAGTCTCCTGCTCATAAGTATATTAGAAAGGGTTCTTCAGAGGCACATAACCATTGGGACACACAGAAATGAAAGTGTGCCATATTGGGTAGAACAATGTTCAATAATGAAAAGATACCATTTCCTCTCTTATTCTGGTGAAGGGACTGGACCCTACTTGGACATAGTCCTGTAGTATCCCCAGGATCCTGGTCACAAACAGGTGCATAGACTATTTCCAACCCACAGCTGTCATCAGCAAGCTGGGGAGGTGCCTTAATTAAGAAGCAGCCCCTCCTGGCACCTAGCAGTGCCTTTCCGTTTCCTGGCCCGAGCTACACTGTTGTCACAGTTGACGCTCTGCAAAGGAGATCTGAGAAACATTAGCACTCTCGAAGCCCACGCTCCAGACCCACTGGAGGGCCCACCTCGCCATCTGCTGCGGGCCCCAAGCCGAGTAGGCAGCAATGGAGAAGAGGATTTAGAACATGCTCTCATTCCAAAGCAGAGGAGGTTACTAGGCTCTGGCTGGGTGAGTTCTGGTGAGGCCCAGCTCTCTCTGAAAGGCTCTGTGGCCACTCTGACCTGATCCCCCTCTGAAGCTGGACTTGCCCCAGGACTGCAGGACCACAGGATGCTGAGAGGCCACTGCCATCTGTTCCCATCTACTGCTTCACACCACCAAGGGCTGGCAGGGGGATTCCTGTGGAGGGAAGCAGGGGATCTCAGATGAGACAATCAACTTTCTACACTCCCCTTACCCTCCCCCATATACACCTGAGAACTGGGGTCACTGGTTGCTTCTAACTGTGAATTGCTGACTCCAGGGGACAAAGTCGTGGATTTCTGAGCTTCTGACCTGGAAACTGAGCTGTGAGATGTGAAGGTGGATACATCCTGGCAAACCTGGTCTGCTGGCTCTTCTTGCCCAGTACTGTATAAGAATGCCACACCAGCCAGGCGGTGGTGGTGGACGCCTTTAATCCCAGCACTCGGGAGGCAGAGTCAAGTGGATCTCTGTGAGTTCAAGGCCAGCCTGGTCTACAAAGCGAGATCCAGGACAGGCACCAAAACACCACAGAGAAACCCTGTCTCGAAAAAACCAATGCCACACCAGTGCAAGAGAGGAGAGTCATGAGGAAAGACAGAAATCTGAGGGTGGGTGGCAAAGTCCCTTACTGTCCCAGCCCCAAGACAGGAGAAGGAAAAGAGAGAAGTTGAAAGCTGATGAAATGGATGGAGGGTAAAGAAACGGGGAGACTTGAGTATTGTTCGCTGGATGATGCTGGGGTTGGAAACCCACCGAACCCCACCCAGGACAGGGTGCATGGATGGAATCAGTGGGATCCATCTTAGCCTAAATGGGTGCCAGATACTTGAGGTAACAGAAGATGAGTCCTAACAATGAAAGGTCTCCACATTAGAGATTCAAAGGGTTGCTGATTGTGTGGGACTCTGTGGGTATAAAGATACCGCTATCAGAGAAAGATGGAACACAGAGTTTGAACCTCCCTGGTGGCATGTTACCCAGTACTATCAATTGTTCATTGGCCTTATCCATAAATGTGGCCTTAAGCTCTTCTTCACCTCTGGTCCCCTCATCTGAAGTGGAAGTATTCCTTCTCTGGAGCAGCTATTACTCTACAGGATACCAGGAGCAGCCCACATTTGAAGTCCCCAGATATTGGGAGCCCAAAAGTCACTAAGGTCCTTAGTGTGGACTTACTCTCTCTACATTTCCTACTGGATTGGGATCATGCCCAACTCCATAAAGCCATCCTCTGACCTTCATGTGTGCACTGTGGCACATGCATACACACACACACACACACACACACACACACACACACACACACGCACACGCACATGCACACACACACACATGCACACACACATGATAAAAATAAATATACAACAACAAAAGCAAAAACATAACTCTGCTTTTTGGAAATAGGCAAGAGGGATTGGGCTGTGGCTCAGTGGTGGGATACTTGACTAGCATACACAGGACACTGAGTTCAGTCCTCAACACTGATAATAGTGTTAAAAGGAGGAAGAGGAGAGGAAAAGAAGGAATTTTTTAAAAATAGACATTTCTCCAAAGAAGGTATAAAAAAATGCACACAAGATGTCCAACATTACTGATCTTTAAGGAAATGAAAAAAGACCACATAGAGATACTTCTCCATGCTAGCTAGGATATCTATGGTGCACTTTCAGAAAAGAAGACTACTGAAAGGTGATAATGGTGTGAGAAAGGAGTGTCCATGTACAGTGATGTGGGAATGTGCAGTGGTCTGATCCCATCTGATGACTCTTCAAAAAATTCAGGATGGAGGCCTGGGGCAGTGCTGGGGTACAGCACTTGCTGTGCAAGCATGAGGGCCTAAGTTTGGATTCCCTGCACCCCATGTTAAAAAGCCAGGCATGGTGGAGTGTGCCTGTAACCCCAGAGCTGAGCATCAGAGACAGGAAGAGCTGTGGAGCTCCCTGGTCAGCCCAGCCAATCAGTGAGTTCAGGTTTGGAAGAAACCTGCCTAAAATGTAGGTAGAGGTTGACAAGGGAAGACACCTGATGTAGAATATTAAGGTGAGTTACTTTTGCTTATTTGCATTTGTTTAACTGTGAAGCTGTGTTACTGTGCCTGTCTAAAACACCTGATGGTCTAATAAAGAGCTGGACAGCCAATAGTGAGGCAGGAGAGAGAAATAGGTGGGACTGACAGGTAGAGAGAAGAAATAGGAGGAGAAATCTGGGAGAAAGGATCAAGGAATGAGAGAGGAAGGAGAAGGACATCAGGGGTCAGTCACCCAGCTACACAGCCATCCAAGGAGTAAGAGTAAGAGCAAGATTGACAGAAGTAAGAGAACTGGGAAAGTCCAGAGGCAAAGGGTAGACAGGGTAAGTTGTTAAGAAAAGCCGACTAGAAACAAGACAAGCTAAGGCTGGGCATTCATAATTAAGACTAAGCTTCCATATGTGATTTATTTGGGAGCTGGGTGGCGGGCCCTCCAAAAGAGCCAAAAAAATAAACAACAGACGTCTGATGCCAACCTCAGACCTCCGCATATGCACATACAGCCCACACTCACACATGCACCACAGACACACATGCATGCATGCACATGTGCAAAAAGGGGGAAAGTTCACGTATAATTGCTGTGATCCTAAGGTTCCACTTGTACAGCCACACCCTGAAGAACTGAAAGTTGTCACTAAGACAAATACAAGTACACACATGTCCTTAGAAGCACAGGTAATTCATAATAGACGTCAGAAACAGTACAACATCCAACGATGAGTAAGTGGAGAAATGGGTTGTGGTATGTTAACAGAATGGAATATTATTAAGCCATTAAAAAGGAATAAAAATTAAGCCACAAGCAAGAAGTGGATGGTGCAACCTCAAAAACAGTGTGCTTAATGAAAGAAGCTAGATTCAAAAGGTCAGACATTTCATGGTTCTACCTATAGAAAAATTCCAGACAGAATACAGGGGAGGGCAGAGTGGCAGTTTCTGCGTAATGCCTAGGGTTTCCTTCTGGGGCAGCCAATATGTAGGAGGAGCTTTGCACAAATGTAAAATCAGGTAAGTCAGTGGCTGCAGAACACTGTGGGTACACTAAATACCACTGACCTATTCACTTGAAAACGATTCATTTTATGCAAATTGTACCTCAACTTCAAAATATCTAGTTTCTGCTTTCAAGTTTGCATACTTGTCACCAAGGATCATTCTTCATCTCTCCAAAACTACACTGAAATGACTCAAAAATGGGAAAATTAGGGTCCCCAAACAGTGGGAGGCCAGCAGCTTGCAGAAGGTGGGAGGACACTTTGTGGAAGAGAGGCTCCTCCTGAAGGGATGAAGGGAAAGCAGTCAGCAAGAAACAATGACTTGCAATTCACATGGGGAGATAGGAAGTGTGGACAGAAGGTTTCCCGACACAGGGTAGGAAAATCTCTGAACTCAAGGCACCTAAGACCAGAGCAATACTGTGTTGTGAAGCCAGAGGTGGAGGTCAACTGGCAGACTGGGAAATGAGAGCACTGGCCGTGGGCAGGGTGGGTCCTAGTTGTCCCAACAAGCACATGGCGTGGTTTGACCCGGATGTGTGGAAAGGGAGATGCTGAAATAAGTCATGGATACGAGCAATGGTACCTGTAGAAGGAAGGCTACCGGTAGGTCAACAGGCAAGCTCATGTCAAAGCTTTCCGTCTCAGCCATGCACCAGGAGCCCAGATTCATTCAACTCCAGCTTCTCCTGGAGTAAATGAAGAAACACGCTTGCAGCATGACCGTGTGTGTGTGTGTGTGTGTGTGTGTGTGTGTGTGTGTGTGTGTGTGTGTGTGTGTCTGTGCATGCACACATTTTATTTTAAAAAATGTTTACTCTTTCCACTCATGATGCATTCTCATAGTTTATATTCTGGTCTAGTCTGTTTCATTTTTTTAAAAGGTGCTGGCCACAAACCACTAACACAATTTTATGTAGCCTAGGTTTCCATAGTAACTACATCACTATCCATACACAGATACCCCTAAGATCTGAGGCTGGAACGGAGGTGAGCAAGCATCAGAAGGGGGGCCATCTGCAGGTGTTAGGTACTCTCTGGAGATCCTCCGATTGCTGGCCCCCAAATGTGGGGGACACAACCAAGGACAAGGGGCTTCACCCTTCTTGCTGTAAGGAGAACCCTGACTTGGCCTACTCCCAGCAGATGTGGAAAGAGCTTTGTGCCAATCAAAGACAAACATGCACATCTCACAACGTGGATCAGAGATGGCAAGAACAAGCCTGTGGGCTTGCGGCTCGCCCCCAACCTCCAGCTCTCTGGGGCCACTCTGTCTGCAGGGACACGAGAACTCAGGAAGAAAAGAAAACGCTTGAGAAGCACCGTTTGAAGTTCCGAATTAGAGCCCCTGTAATGCTCTCTGAGAGACACAGCTAACACCTTTTTAATTACTCTGGGCACCTCATCTGGGCTTCTCTGATAGAGCTGTTCCCTGCTGGGCCGCAGGGTGGGGTGGGATGGGGAGCTTTCTCTTTGAGTTACACAGATGGCAAGTCACTCATTCTCCCTCAAGAGCAAAGGCACGAGAAATAACAAGGCACTGCAAAGCCCGCAATCCGCCAGAACGAAGAGACAGAATTGGCATGAGAATAAACTGTACCGGCTTTCCAAAATGTGACCTGTTGCCAGTACTGAAATTTACATGTACTTGTTCTGTGACTCATCAGCTCCTCCCCTGAAAGCACACCAAAGTGAATCTGGGGCAAAGTCCATGCCTATATCGGCCAGAGGGTGAAGAACTGAAGAACGTGAAAATGTCCATCACGATCATTTACCTACCATTCCCTGGGTACCAGACACACACCGAGTGCTTAAAGGCTTCACTAGAGCTAATCCTCCTGTCAGCTCTGTGGGATGTGTGCTGTTATCTCTATTTAGAGCAAAAGAAATTAAGACATGGGAAGTTTGACATGGCCACATCACAGCAGGACTGTGCGACAAGCTTGTTCTCTGGCCAAATACCCACTAGGGAGATGTTTAAAAGCATTCATTTACATAAAAAGCATTTATTGAGGGCCACATGTGCTGGAACACGGATGATGAACACAGACAATAGTCCCAGCCCTCAGGGATAGTCCTTTGTTTTTTATATAACTTCACATAGCCCAGGCTAGACTCAAACTCACTAAGCATAGCTAAGGATGACCTTGAGGTTGTGATTCTCCTACTCTCACTCCCATGGTCCCAAGAGTACAGGTGTGTGCGTCCACACCTGGTTAATGTGGTGCTGGGGATCAAACACAGAGCCCCATGCATGCTAGGCAAGCACTCTACCCACTAAGCTACATCCCCAGCCCCTCAGGGACAATCTTCTGTACTGACCTGGAAGACATCTGCAGTATCGGATGTGGGAAAGGTGGGTTAAATAACGGCAGCATTCATAGCATGACCCATTTACTCCCTCAAATACTACTTCCCACATGCCTTGTTGGGTTCTCTGCTGGGCCCGTCCCAGATCATGAGACCCTCAAGTCCACAAAGGCCTGACTCTGTGTCTCCTGATGTGGAGACAGGGCCAGGAGCAGACACCCAGAATGGGTTCATCAGATATGTGTGTTAGTCCAATAAGTGAACGTGTGAGTGAAATCAATGAAAGACAGCAGGGCTTTGGGACACGAGTCCTATGACTTTTTAATAAAATTATTACAAAATTATCATTCTTAAAAGATTTTACTAAAATTCCATAGAAATAGAGAAAGCAAAACCCCTCTTCTGCTGTCTCTCCTTTAGAGATGATCTTGACCCTTTGGTGTACAGTGTTCAGCCTCTAGGCCCTGCTCTTGTGTTAATTAGCTGTTGTCACTGTGACAAAATACCCAAGGTAAACAACTTACAGAGGGGAAAGGTTCATTTTGGATCACAATGAACAGAGGTGTCCAGGCAGGGTCAGCTGGCTGCATGACTTTCCTGCCTAGGTAAAGGCAGAACTATGCCGAAGAGGCATGGTGGAGAAAACCACTTACCTCATAGCAGCCAGGAAGCAGAAAGAGTTGTAAGAGAGAGACACAGGACCCATGAGGGAGGGACAAGAGGGAGGATCCTGCAAAGGAGGGATGGAAGGGAGGCTCCCACAAGAGAGGAATCAGGGGAAGGGTTCTAGACAAGATCCATCTTCAAGGCACATCTCTCCTCCCCGTCCCCACAAACAACCTGTCAGCCCCAGTCAGATCCACCTCCTAATGGCCCTTTCAGTTGGAACTGGTCAATGGGATAACCCACTGAAGAGCTCCTTGCCCTCCTGTCCCATCATCTCTCAGTCATGGCAACTCATGGAGACCAAGCGACAACATAGGAGGCTTTTAGGGATCACTTTAGATTCAAGCCGTAACACAGTTTTCTGCTACCACTCCCAAGCCATTCACTTTCTGCCCACACTACACTGTGGAATGGTCTTTTCTCCCCAACTCCTTGTCTTAATCACCTGGGGAGAATATAACTTCACACCTAGACCTAAAAAAAAGTAAAAATGTGCTTCCTTTCATAGCGTTCGATGGCTGAAACTGGAGCCCGAGACCCAGGGTTTTCTTGGTGTGTCCTTTGTTTCTGCTCTCACTCTCCCAGATCTGACCTGTACTAGCCCTGGATCCTTTGCATTCTTGGGTTTTTGAAGCTGTGGTCCAGAAAATCCCACTTTTCAATAACCCTGAAAGCCAATGTATTAGCCATTCTGTCCCTACAAGTGCAGGGGTGGCTCAAGGACCAGCTGGGGGACTAACCCAAGCTGGAGGCCTTTGCTCTGCTACTCTGGGGTTGGGATCTGTGACTCCCTGAGAGCCATGCAGTGGTGGCAGGTGACAACGATCCCATGCATGAGATAAGGTTGCTAAAGATGCAAGAGCAGAAGCAATTAAAAAGGCATTAGTTGGCTTCTGCATCAAATGATGTTCTTAGAACTAATTATTTGTTCATTAAGGCTCCCAGCCTTCATCAGGGGCTTTGTCACGTGGAAAGAGCTGACAGGCCTGACTAGTGCTACTGAACCAATGGCTTCACAGGCAGAATATGCTTTGTGGCTGTGAACAGCCTTACTTCCTGGGGAAGTTGGGACCTACCTTCTCACTGAAGCCTCAGAGCTTAGGGGTTAGAAATTAAAGCACACGTCATTCACGCTTTGCTGGTTGGCTCTTTGTGACATGGACACCAACCAGGAGCAATGTCACCTTCACTTTCATGTATGTCTTCTTGATATGCACCCATACAGGTCTTCAGCAATTCTAAAAAGGTAACATTAAAAACTACAGGTTAATCATGCTCATCTCTTCCCTTCCTCACCTGAATCCTGCTTACACGAAAGTAAAAGAAATCACAGGTCTAGAGTGAAGGAGAAAAGAAACTGGCATGCTTTTTATTACTGAGTCTTGAGAATCACACCCCAGAAATTTGCCATGATCCATCCACTAGAATTATCTCTAGGTCCAGCCCTATTTCAAGGAGGTTGAAGTGAACTAGCACTTCTTGAATATGAGCATGCCCAAAGCTTGTAGAAATAACTGAAAATGAATACCCCCCATAAAAGTAGATCTCCATAGTCTAGCACTTAGAAATCTTCTAAGTCTAAGATCTACTCTTTAACTGACATGTTTAAAGCAAATTCCACAACTTAGGATCCCTCCACATACCCATAGGCTACTCAGCCACTCCATAAAATTGAATCTCAGTAGTCAACTAGCATACTAGGCGATTTTATCTTACATGTGTTTTGGGACCAAACATGCATGCTATCAAATAATGACTGCTAAGAAAAAAAACTCAATCTTCCTCGGGGATGAGCTCCCTAATTGGTTATTCAATACCAAGTAATCAGTCCTAAAAATATATACATATGAACAACACTAAATGGTCCCAGTAGGTGTATTTATATGCTTGTGCTGTATATGTATGTATGTATGTATGTGTGTGTATATATGCATATAGATGTAATGGTAACTATTAAGGAAACAAAGGCCATGAATTTGAGAGGATGAAGCATGGGAGGAGTTAGAGGAAGGAGAGGGAGGATAATGTAAACACAGTACTCGTATATGGAATTCTCAACAAAAAATAATTTAAAAAAGAAACACGTATGCTAAGACAAATGCATGCTTTATTGCTGACTATACCCCAGACAAATATTAGATCTTCAGAGCATAAATGCTCAACAATAACATAGAAAGAACTAACCCTAAAAACTGACTCAGGAAACAGAGTATAATTTTTAAGTAAAATCTCTAGTATCTTCAAGGGGAATCCAAAATTATTTTTAAATATGTAAAAGAATTTTTGAAAATGTCAAATTGAATAGCCAAGAAACCATAACATAGAGGAAGAGATAAGACAGGTGAGAGGAAATAATGAAAGGGTTCTGAATAAATCTAGGGGGATTGACAGGTATTAGATACCTAATGTACTCCCAGAAATGGAGGAAGAAAACACACTGGTATTTATCAAAGCTAGGAACATGAGCATCAAGACTGGGAAATTCACCAAGTGTTCAAGTATGACTGATAAAAGAAAAACACTCTATCAACACCTTGTGGCTTTTAAAAAGCAGAAGTTAGTAAACAGTTCAGGTACCCTATCTGGCTCACCACTTGTTTGTTTGTTTGTTTTTATAAATAAAGCTTTATTGGAACAGATATGCATCCCCTTGTTTACAGGTAATTTATAGGTTTTTTTTCCATTGTAGCAGAGGAGGGGGACAATGACAACAGAATCTACATGGGCACAAAAAATGCTGACCTTTGTACTAAAGAGAAACTTCCAGAAGAGATAAATGTTCTCTTTCAAAAGAACAAAATCAGCCTGACGTTAGTCACTTCTTTATTCATCATTGAACGCCAGGGGTGATGGGTTACTGTCCCTGTAACTAATGGGCTCCCAAGAGACCTTGACTTTGAACATGTCTGCTGCTGTAGGGACCAAGACCCTTGAACTATGGCCTGAAGAGTAGGTTCACTTCCCAGGAGACTACCTGTCAGAGTCTTGAATGCTCTTCTAAAGGAATGTGTTGTGGTCCAAACACCAGAGGTGAGACTTCATGTCTAGTCCACTAAAGGGGCTGACCTGGCCAATTTGTCCTTTTGGTTCTGAGCCTGAGCCTTTAACAGCTGAACTGTCTGCATAGCCTGCCTTGGCCCATTTGGGTGTCTAAGCTTGCCAACTGCTGCACTTCAGATGTGAAATGTCCCCAAAAGCTTTTATCCCAACCTATGTACTACTGGAAGGTAATAGAACCTTTAAGAGGTGGGGCCTAGGAGCAGGAGTGTGCGAGTCAGGCCCTTGGGGACATGCTCTCGGAAGCCCAGCACTTTCTCATCTCTCTTTGCAGAGGTGAGAAACTTCGCTGTTGTGGGCTCCTGCTATGGTGGTCCCAGAACAGGGCCAAAGCAACCATAAACTAAAACTTCTGAAACTCCGAACCCGAGTAAATGGTTTTAAGGTCATGTCGTCTGGTATTTTGTCACAAGGATGAAAAGCCGACTAACACAGCAGAGATAAGGAAGCTCAGGGCAGGGGCTTCTGCTTCCCCAACATTGACCCCGCCCACAGCACCTTGTCTGTGGTGTTGAGAGAAACAGACATGCATGGGAACTCCTGGGAGCTGCCTAGAACAGGTTCTGTGAGAGCAGCCCTGGGAAGGAAATGCACCCAGGACCCCTGTCTTCTGAGACTCCTCACCCCTCATTCCTACTGTAATAGTTTAGTGACAGAAGGCGACCTTGGCAGGTTGGAGCCAAGGAGCACCACACAGTCACACCATGCAACAGAGCTCGCGTGGGAGGTTTATTGGGGGGCAGTGCAGGGGCGGCCTCTGAGTGAGGGAGGAGGGAAAGAGAGGGGGTGAGAAAGGCTTGCCTTTTATACAGGATATAGCACATAGGGAGAATGCTCTACTTAGTAGCATCAGTAGCTACAGTGTCACATCTTAACTACTGCAGATGGCATGCCCTACTAGATCCCCGAGAGCAGGACAATGCAAATGCCTGAATGCTAACACCTGCCATCAGCCTCCTCCTCTAAAAAGCCTTCCATTCTTCCTCTCATTATGCCTGACAATGTAATTCCTTCTAGGTCACTGAGTTTTCCGCCATATTTCAGACCTATCTTTTCCAAACCAAAGACTCCATCAATATTTTAAGTAAACATCTAGATGTTTACCTAGATGTTCCACAAATAAAGGTGGCTTCATGATAATTATTTCCACGACATATTTTTATGTTTCACCTGATTTCTATTTTTCAGGTTGTGGAACAAAAGCCAAAGAATAAATCTCTAACTGAAGGTTTACAACCCTGGGATCATAGCTTGGATTCAACCCAGGAATGGCTCCACAGTGGACTCTGAGAGTTCGCTCCTTTCCACCTGAGGAGAAGGGGCCCATCACTGAACCTGCCCTCACCAAGGGCCATTCAAGGCCAAGGATTCCCTGGTCCTGCGCATCTTGATTCAAGAGTCTTAGTCTCTTGGAGGAATATCTGATTGGTCCAGCTTGTGTGAGCTGTCCTCACCTTGAACCAATCAGCTGTATCCAGAGGGTGCTGAGGTGCTCAGGAAGCATTGTGAATCCTGGGGCTGTTACTGTGTGGACTGGACAGTCTTGGGAGTGGGGGGTAGGGGAGGTTGCTACTGTTGAGTACCATGTTCTTGGGCAGAACTGGTTGCTTTCAGATCTGTGTACAGCAGCATCCAGATCTGAGCAGAATGGCCACAATATTTCACCTGATGTCCTCTGCCCTCCTCCACCTTGAGCAAACCACCCCCAGCCAAGCCTGGAACTAGGAATGCATCTCCCCTTGTCCTGCATTCCAGCATGGGGTGATTATTTGCAAATGGCAGTCATGTTTGGTCACTGTGGACAGCTCTCCTACCCAGCAGCATCTTTTAACACACAGGGACATTCTTCAAAATGTTCTGCTCAAATGAGTGTGAGCCAAAACAACTTGTCAGGCTGTCTCTTTCTTGCAGAAATGAGGCGGTGATGTCAAAATCCAGTCCTTTACTCATTTAGAAACGATCTGATAACGGAAAGCTGGCTTAATTTCCGGAGAAAGTGAGAAGCTTCTTCACTAGTGGAGCTGCCAATCTCTCTCTCTCTCTCTCTCTCTCTCTCTCTCTCTCTCTCTCTCTCTCTCTCTCTCGCACACACACACACACATACACACACAGAGAGAGGGGGAGGGAGGGAGGGAGGGAGGGAGGAGGGAGGAGGACAAGCACACACACACACACACACACACACACTTAACTAAACTGTAGAATGAAGGCTGTTCAAAAGTGAGTTTACAAGGTTAATTACTGGCACATCTGCACAGCCCCGTCAGTCCCACTGTGTGGGTCAGACAGTATCATTGGGCACAACTGATGAGAAATCCACAGCCAATTTCTCTGAGTCTCTCCTTTGTAACAAAGGCACATGTGACTTCCGTCTTCTTAGGCTAGTTTTTGAGACACATAAGAGAAATCAGTGGTGTCTGATACTGTGTGGACTCCAGGCAATGTGACTTAGCATGCAACAAAACACACACACACACACACACACACACACACACACACACAAGCAAGTGTCATGCAGAGAGCCCAGGCTTCAGGATCCACAGAACCCATTGTGAGCCTCCAGCCTCACATGCTGTCTCCCTTAAAGACAGTCACCTATTACCCTTCTGCAGACTCTACAGGTACAGGCTCTTCTTGGGATCAGGAACATTAATACAGTTATAGCTCTGATCCCTCCCCACCCTGCTTTATGGGAAAGATAAGTGCATATATATTTAGAGACTGCCTATTCTCTCCTGAGTGGCATGTGATGCAGAAGGATTGGTCTGAGATTCATTTTCAGATGTTGAATATCTCAAAGCGTCAGGAACCTACCAGAACAGAAGGGCACCAGACAGAAATGCAAAAGCAAAACAGCACAGTCTCTTATGTGCCCCCCCTCCTTCTCATCTAGGTCCTGGGGGCTTGGCGAGGATTGAGGGTTGCTATGGGGATGGACCAGGATGGAATCAGGTGGGGACAGACACAGACACGCAACCGAGGGAAGAAAGAAAAGGGAGAATTTGTTTCTTGAGTTGGACTTGAAATAAGGATGCTTCTGCTAAATGGCATACATGCATGCGCGCGCGCGCGCACACACACACACACAAGCGTGCATGAAGGCACCTCACTTCCTTACCTCTGCCCACTCCCCAATCTTCCAAGCATGTTGATGTTGGGCTTGGCTGTCCATCTCCTACACCTTCCTGCCCTAGATTTGGACAGCGGTCTACAGCTCAAAGGGCTTAGGCAGGAGGCACCAAGAGGATTCTGGGGAGAGTCCAAAGGAGAAAGTCTTGGCCTCTTCTCAGAGAATCCAGAGGTCTATGTGGAAGAGGCACTTGTGTTGGACCCAGGAGACCAGCTATCACTCAGAAGAAGAAAAGGAAGACCAGCCTGAAAGATAGCAGCCTGAGCAGGTACAGGACATGGAGGGCGGGGCCTGTCAAGAGACTGCTGCGTCCTTTGCCCCCACTGAACACTGCTGGGGCTAGAGAGGTACAAGAGACCTCGAGTGCCAAAGAGGGGAGCTCGGACTTTGTCCTACAGGATGTCTTGAAAGGGGATGATAAAGGCTTGTTTGGGGGGAAAACTCAGATGGGCAGGAAGAGGGAGGGGATGGGCAGGGGGTCCCACGTAGAGACTGAGGCAGTCTGAGATAGCAAAGAGTTAGAGGGTAAGCACTGCAGAGTTTGGGAGAGCCTGATAAGAAAGTGGAAGAGAATAAGGCACCCAGGCACTTAAGAGAATGGAATGGAGTGAGTATGGGAGCGCATGCGCATGTGCATGCTTCATGCTCCAGCCAATAATAGGCTTCTTAGATCCATTTGCCATGCTTCCCTCCCCCTGCCTTCTATGACTTAAACCATAAGGGGCGACCCCGTTAAATTGAGTCGCATTTTTGTTTTGTTTTTTGTTTTGCGTGGCACTCTACATTATAGAAATTTCCTCCTAAAAGACCCTCAGAAGCAGGCAGTGAAGGCTCGGGGGTAAGGGTCACACAGCCAGGAGGCTAGAGGGCAGAGCCCTAACCTCTGACCCCAGGCTGCTTCCTTCTGTCACTTAGGGACTGCAAGAAACGAACGAGTGGTCCAGCCATCTCGCTAGCTTCTTTGCGGTGGATTACACTCTAGTGAGGAAATCCTTTTTAATCGTTCTTTTTGCTGTCACGATCATATTTCCTTCCTCCAGAAGGGAGCAGAGCCAGGAAGATTATTTTGACATATTTCTCAAAGACGCTGTTTCTAGAGCACTTGCCTGATAAAAATGATATATTTATTTGGGACCGCCAAGAGCTTGCTGAAATGAGGAATTTATCTGCATAGCTTTTGTTATTAAAGTGATTCTTCTTGTGTATTTCCTTCTAAGCTACTGATTCCATCTATAATACATGAGTTTCAGGTAATAGAAATTTTTCATGCAAGTAAATATTTTAATAACAACATTATGGTCTTGATTCCAAGACTACAGGCAAAAGCCTGGCACCGTGAACAGGCACCCGCTGGAGGCTGGGGACCTGGATTGTTGTTCCTGCGCTATACCTGTGACCTTAGACAGTACCAGGCACTCTCTAAACATCAGTCATGTTAGCTCATGTTAGCTGTCTATAAAGCGTAGGGCCTGCCACTCACAGGAGTTACCACTAAGCTCAGACGAGAGGCCAGGTTTAATGGAGCCTTGGCCTCGGGCTTTGGGACCTGTGTGCAGAGCCAACATGTGTCATTAGCTAGGCAACAGACTATCACCAACAGCCATCTCACCAATTGGTAAAAGTGCCTGTCATCAAGCCTGAAGACCTGAGTTTAATCCCCAGGACCAATATGATAGGAGAAAACTGATTCCTCCAAAATGTCCTCACACAGGCAACTGTGGCGCGCGCGCGCACACCACACACACACACACACACACACACACACACACACACACACACTTTTAAGACATCATGTGATGGCTTGCTGCTCTCACAAAGACATGTAGGAATCTAAACAGAGTGAATCACCCCACATAGTCAACCAGGGACCTGGCAGACCCATATCCACACGGGACTTCCACATCCACACCCTCCATTTCTGTTGTTTCACAACAATACAACAGGAAAAGTCAAATGGCTTTTGTCTTTAAAAGTTGATGACCTAAGAATTGCACATGGCCCCTTCCACTCATATCCCAGAGTCAAAGTCAGATACCTGGCCGCTTGACTTCCTTGAGCACAGCGGAGCCTGGAGACGCAGCTCCTAGCATGGTGGTCATCCTGCTGGCTGGCTCTCAGCGTCTCATACTATATTAGCACTTGGAAGGGAGAATGGACACTGCACACAGTGTATGCATGGGAACGACCACTTAGAATAGTGGTCACAAACACGGAAGGGCAAAAACTCATGCACCTGCTCCATGGACACATAGGCATATATGTATTCACATGCAGTCAGGCAGAGATGGGCCCCGCTGAGCAAAATGGTGGGAGGAAACTCAGCATGTTATCTGGAGTAGGCACTGCTCCAAGGGACAGATGACGGCAGTGGGGTCTAAGACAGAGCAGCAAAGGTGGAGAGAGGTAGATAAGGTCAAAATCTGCTTTCCAAGCTGGAGAGATGGCTCAGTGGTTAAGAGCACTGGCTGCTCTTCCAGAGGTCCTGAGTTCAATTCCCAGCAACCATATGGTGGCTCACAACCATCCATAATGAGATCTGGTGCCCTCTGCTGGCCTGCAGGCAAACATACAGGCAGAACATTGTATACATAATAAATAAAATAATCTTAAAAAATATTTATAAAAAAAAATAAAAAACTTTAATCCCAGCACTTGGGAGGCAGAGCCAGGCAGATCTCTGTGCGTTCAAGGCCAGCCTGGGCTACAGAGTGAGTTCCAGAAAAGGCACAAAGCTATACAGAGAAAACCTCTCAAAAAAACAACAACAACAAAAATCTGCTTTCCTCCATAACAGTAGAGGAAGAAGAGCCATGGTGAGGTCAAGTGGGGGGTGATGGACAGCCTGGACCCAGGATCGTTTGCAGGCTTCATTCAGAATGCACCACCATCAGACCCAAGGCATTCAGTCACTGATGTGATGAGCTGGTAGTCAGCCACTGATCTTTCCCCAGACTGACTCACTCTCCATGCCTTGAGAGTGTCCATCCCTCCTCATCAGAAGGACATGGGCTAATCACCCCCAGGGTTGGCCTGAGCCTGAGGAGCATGATGTGTGCCCTGGACAGTAGTTCTCTCTTCCCACTATATCCTTGTCACTCTGTGACTGTCACTTCCACAACCAGAAGTGGAAAACGGCAAAAACTGCAGGAATTTCTTTTCCCTTCTCTCCAGTCTGCCAGGTCATACCATGGGGCTTAGAAACCTCAGTGTATATCACTTTTCCCTCCTTATTAAGCTGAAAATTCTTCCCTTAAAGGGAGCACTTTCTGGACTCTATTTGGCATATTCAAATTGCCTGAGTCAGAGACTTTGTTGGGTAAAAATAAGGCTACTTGAACACAAACAGCTGGCGTAGCTACCTGATGAAGCTGCTAAGAGCCTAACGGAGCGGGGGAAGGTCACATAGGCTAGTGTGGCTTGAACTTTTTCCTCCTGTGACCCCCTTTTTTTAACGAGATGGGTCTCATAAAATCCAAACTGCCTTGCTATGTAGCCAAGGAAACCTTGAACGCCTAATCCTGCTGCCTCCACCTCCCAAGTGCCAGCATTACAGACACGTGCTACCAGCCCCTTCGACACTGTGTTGGGGATGGATCTCAGGGCTTTATGCATTCTGGGCAAGCACTCTATCAGCCAAGCAAAATCACCAGCCCCACCAGAGATTTTACACAACCCTGGGTATATAGGTGTTTACTAATAATAACTCATAAAGGAAATTATTTTCAAACAGTTCTTTGGAGTATATGTAATTTTATCATTTGTTGAAGTCTAAAGCAAATTTGGGTACTAATGAGATGGATATGGTGGCTTATTTTTATGTAACTAAATCTTGGCTAAATCTTTGACACTACAGGACATACAGCATTCTTCAACATTTTTCAGAATTGATCAGCATTTTTGATGCTATAATCGTCAATGCTGCAGCCTCTGCTTTACATATACAGGGAAAACAAAGTGGCAGAAGAATGCTCAGGGCCATTTCAGAAGCTCTCCTTGGAAATTCTGTCTCACTCCTAAACCAAAATTCATTTCATGTTTTCTTTTTTATTTTAATGATGTTAAAGCCAGCAACCTATCCAGCAGTTTCTAAAATCTAAATTCTAATGCAGTCCAATTCAAAAGATACAAATTTCATACATGCTAAGTAAGAAATGATGGAAAATAGGCAATGTCTTTTCTTTCCATGAGTAAGCCCTTGCTTTTTTTTTTTTGTTTGTTTTTTTTTGTTTTTGTTTTTCAAGACAGGGTTTCTCTGTGTAGCTTTGGTCCTAGATCTCACTCTGTAAATGAGGCTAGCCTTGAACTCACAAAGATCTGCCTGGCTCTGCCTCCCGAGTGCTGGGATTAAAGTGTGTGCCACTACTGCCCGGGGCCCTTGCATTTCTCAGAAGCAGAAAAAATTGTGTATACAAAAATCCCTGCACTTTGGGGCACACAGTAGCCTCACTCTGAGCTGTTTGCTTGCTGGTGACAACACACACTAGATGCAAAGAGTGCATGCCGTGTCTCACAAACAAGGCTGCCGTGAAGTTACGTGGTACAGCAGGGACGAGGGATGCCAGAAACATCATAGAGCCGGTACATATTTGGTCTTGAGTTAGTATTTGGTCACTGTGTGTTCAGAAACCTCTTACTGGTTTCTGGGGTGACTGCAAGTTATACATTCCCATTTGAAGATTTGGGGAAGATCCACAAATAAGAAAGAATACACTGCATGTGTCATTCTGGGTCTGGGTTGTCTTAGTCAGTTTCTAGTTCATTCATTTACCTGCAGACTTCACGAGTTCCTCTTTCTTCACATCTGTGTATGTGTAAACCTTCACTATCAACTCATCAGTTGGAGGCAATTTAGGTTGTTTCCATTTCCTAATCATTGTGAATAGAGCAACAAGTGAACATGGCTGAGCGAATATCTGTGGAGTAGGATGTCTTCTCCTTTGGGCATATACATATGGTACAGCTGGGTCATACGGTAGACTTACTGTGTGCTTTTAGAGAATTCCCCATGCTGACTTCCACAGCGGCTGCCAGTCTGCAATCCCAGCAGCGGTGAACGCTCCCACGCTTCTCGCCAGCATTTGCTGTCAGTTGTTTTCTTGCCGTTGCCAATTTTTGCAACCTCACATTCAGTTACCTGACCCCATATGGGCTCACAACCTGCAGTTTAAGAAACTCTGGTGTTTACAATGAGGGGACACCACATTACAGGGTGACTCGTGTCCCCTGTGGAATAGGGGCGGGAGATGGGATTACACCAGGCTGCTCAGGAAGTTGAGTTATTTAAAACTAACCACCTGCTTCTTCCATAATTTTCCATTTAGGATTTTCAGCCCCCAGGTAATGTTGGGTAGCTGAAACCTCAGTAGTGAAATCATGGAGGAGGAGGAGGAGTACTGTATACAAACTCAGATTTGGACTGACGACTCTACCCTCCAGCCACATGGGTTCTGTCTCCCCAAACTGACTGCTGGTTCAGATTAAACCCTGAGCCCAACCCCACTCAAGACTTCTCAGAGGACACTCCAGGAGAGGGTCCTGGCTGTGGGGTAAGTGACTTACCCCATACAGATCACAGACCTGATTCAGTTCCCAGCCCACATTCCTATGTGAATAGGAACAATAAATTCCTCACAGTAGCAAGAAATTTCCAGTGTGAACTGACCATATGGAGAAATTGGTGTCATAATACAGAGGAGCAGTCACCATCAGAAGCCCTCCCCACTCCTCAGGACCTCAGGCGCTCACTGCTCGCACACCTCACATCCAGTAGCTACCCTGGTGTATTCACATCGGCTCACCCATAATTATTTGTCAAAACCACTTTTTCCCTCATTATTCCCTGCTGAGAGTGTGAGATTATACAAATTTATGTTGTAACTGTCACCAGCTCCAACAACATCACAAAGGAAGAGAAATGGAGCCCTGATTCATTAGGAAATGTTCAGTTTGATGCTCTAGGAGAAGGTAATTTAATAGATTCATTTTTAAAATTATGGGAATCCTGTGATGTTTGTGGGCAAGCGTGGCACTGCCCACCTCTCTGCTGCAGGGGATGAGCTACAGACAGCCTTAGTGACGATGGTTAAATGTATTTATCAAGAAGGAGTCACAACAACTGACTCTGACCAGGACAGGAGATTGGGGGCCAGGTCTCTGTTGGGGGGAGGGGCGGGGGATCTGGGCTTCTGTTGAATTAATACATGTTGGGCATTTCAGTTCCAGATGACTGCCTCTCACAAGCAGGCACTGTTCCTCACGTGTGCTCTGGTTGCTCTGCCCTAATAGTCTCTTACATCTATCCTGATAATATCATCCTCACCAGGCATTCACACCCGGAGTGAGCCTTCAAACTTCATATCTAATGTTATCCTCTCCCTCCACAAGGCCTCCGAGCAAGCTCCCTCCTCTGTCTGGAATCCTCCTTCTACCCTCACTGTTCTGCCCACAAATGCTGTTAACAATTGTGAATGAGAAACTCGTGTGAGTGGAAGTATCCTCCCATGGAGTGTTCTGATTGGCCAGCCAGAGTCACCTGGGAGCTGGGATGGTTAAAATCATCCAGAGTATCTGGAGTTTAACAGCCAAAATGATTTGTGTGAGTCCAGGAGACTAACCCAGTAGGAGGTGCTGTCTGACAATCCAGAGCTGGTATCTGACTTATTTTTTTCCACTGTCTCTATGTAGCTTTAGATAAGATGTTTCCTTCTTGAATTCTCTCAAGTGGGATGGGAGGATAAGGCACCCTGCCCTGCCAGACCCTTGAGAACACTGAGGGGGAAATGTGACCGTGCTCTCTCCAGGACAGAGGCAAACACAGAGGCGGCAGACATGCCCACCTTTCTGAGCCACGCATCCAAGCTCCTGAAGAGATGTGCTGGTATCACTCATATTAAAACACAGCTTGGCTGCCCACTCGCTTGGTGCTCCAATGCTACCTCCCTCCTGCAGCCTCTATCGCATAGCCCGAGGCTACCTTCCCTAAGCCAGAAGAGACAAGATCCATCACTCTTGTGCAGAGTTCACACCACACAGCCGTGACCTGAACAACACATCTACAATTAGCTAATGTGGATCATTTTCAGCAGAAAATGAAGCATGAAATATGCAAAAATAATGAGCCCTTCACTGAGATTCTGGTAGCTGCTACAGGGCAGCCAATTTGAATAGCAGTTGCAATTCCTAAGGAAGAAACCCATTAATAAGGACAATGTTGAAATCGTTACATATGGACCCTGAAACTCACTCGATAATTAATTTGGTAGATAAACATGGTATTAATCCTCCCACAGTTTGTAACTTAAATGAGGCTTTTATTGAAATATTGGGTCCAGTTTTAGGTTTTAGCTGGACTGAAAAGCAGGCAAGGCCATTGTCAATAGGACAGACACCAGCATGAGCAAGGGTGAGTGACAAGCCATGGAGGGCAGAGCCTGCCTTCCAGGCTGCAAGAAGACACCATGTCACTCAGGGTTCCAACATAAGAGCACATAGTATCGGACACTGCTTGTCTTCGGTGGGTAGGGTTTCTATTGCTACCATGAAACACCATGACCACAAGAAGCAACTTAGGGAAGAAAGAGTTTATTTCATTTGCACTTCCTCACCATAGCTCATCATCAAAGGCAGTCAGGGCGGGAACTCAAGTGAGGCAGGAACCTGGAGGCAGGAACTGATGCAGAAGCCATGGAGGAGTTTGCTTACTGGCTTGCTCCCCATGGTTCAGCCTATCTTCTTCTAGCACCCAGGACCATCAAATCCAGTGGTGGCACTGCCCACGGTGAGCTCAGTGCTTCCACATCAATCGTCAATCATGAAAATGCCCCATAGGTGTGTCCACAAGCCAATCTGAGGGGGGGTTTTCTCAGTTGAGATTCCCTTTTCTAAATTGAATCTAACTTGTGTCAAGTTTACGTAAAACTAGCCCTCACATTGGCTCAGATGCCTTATGCCAAGGTGTCCAGAGCCTCCAGGGAGCTCTCTTTCAAGGTCACTAATTATGGCCAATCACCGTTCTGCCAAATGGTAGTGACTCCATCTCTGCCTTTAAAGTTAGCCTGTTTCCCTCCCTGCCTGGGATTGCTCAAGATCAGTGGTTCTCAAAATATGAGTTGTGACCCCTTTGGGGGTCAAACAACCCTTTCACAGGGGTTGAATATCAGCTATCCTGCATATCAGGCATTTACATTATAATTCATAACATTAGCAAAATTACAGTTATGAAGCCGCAACGAAAAGGATTTTATGGTTGGGGGTGACCACAACATGAGGAACTGTATTAAAGGGTCACAGCATTAGGAAGGTTGAGAACCGCTGCTCTAGATGGTAGAGATGACAGACCCAAAGCATCAGCGTGTGGTGTCAGACCAAGATTCAGATCTAGACTCTGCTTACCGGCTCCTTGAACTTCATTGTGTGGAGGTCACTTTCCCAGTCTGTAACAAAAAACCTGCTTTTACTGATTTTATGAAGGATAGGCAGCACAATGGGTGTTAAGTACTTGCCATGGGTATAGTGTGGAGTAAGAACTCACCAAACAGGACTTTGGTTGTCTACTTCTTTTATCCAAGGCTGGACCTTGGTTCTCAGAGGCGCTTCCTATGTAGGTGACATGTGGCTTTGCAGAGCAAGAGCATCGCATCCAAACTGTGTCTGGCACCTGACATCAGGAGTCTGGACTTCGGGGATTACTAATTATCCTGAAATGCCACATCCACAGTACACAAGTTAAACCAAGACCCATCTCATGAAATATAGGGCATGCACAAAAAGTACACAAAGGGCCAGGACTGTAATTCGGTGGCGGAGTGTTTGCTTAGCATGCTCAAGGTCCTGGGTTCAATCCCCAGAACTGGAGTAAATAAAAAGAAGGAAAGGATTGAGGTGGAATGGAGTAGAGTGGCGGGAAATGATGGCCAAGAGTTGGAAGCTGTTGACACTGGGTCCTATCAGTTCAATGCACCGTGCTATCTAGTTTGTGTATGCTTTCAATGCCGTCCCTTGTTTTATTAACACATATTAATTATGCAATAATGAGATTCACATTGATTTCCACATACACAGTGTATATTGATCATATCCATTCACCCTCTTCCACACTCACCATCCCTGCCATGACACCCTTTCCAGACCCTACTAAGCACTATTCTAATTTTCAGGATGACTTTTTAAAAGAAATGTCTACATATGAGAAGGAACATGTAAAACCTGCTTTCCTGTGTCCCGTTATCCCAACAGTTACAGCATCAGGAACAAATGCCACAGCCACTAACATTGCTACCATAAACTCTACTAAGATTTCAATGTATCATCACATTCGGTTCTAAAAACAAAGTCCTAAATAAAAATAACTTTTAAGGAAGATGGTGTTGTTACCTCTGTTTCACAGTGAGGAAGCAGCAGAGGGTTTGAGTCATTAAGTGACTTGCCTAGGGAAATACTGCCTGGGATGTCAATCAGTTGTTCTTTTCTTACCGTGAGGGATGCCCGAGATGAAAAATTGAAAGGGGGAGGCTTTCCTCTGGCTCGCAGCTTCAGCAGCTTTGGTCTGTGGTAGGCTGGCACTGTTGTCTCTGGGAAATGGTAAAGCAGAGCATAGTGGCTGAAGGGTGTGGTCACACAGAGATGCTCACTTTGTGGCAGACAAGAAGCAGAGAGAGTTGGGGAAGTGAGAAGGGACTAGAGACCATGTATAGCCTTCAAGAGTACATGACCAATGACCCATCACCCCCAGCCAGGCCCCACCTTCCAATACCCTGCTCAGCCATGAACTCATGGATGAATCAATCTGCTCATGAAATTAACACCCTCATGCTCCGATCACCTCTTGGTGGTGGTCTCCACCAATGGGGACCAAAACCTATAGGTCAGTCTTTTGTGAGGACACTCCACATGTGAACTGTAACAGAATTCTACCCAGGGCTGTCCTGTTGTCCTCCGGAAGTGTCTGCCTCAGTATTTGCACTCTTTCCAACTTCCTTTCCCTACAGATGGTGCTGCAGGAGCACCTGTATGAAATTTGCCTCTCCTGTCTGTCTGACCCTGCTCCAGAATTAAAGATGTTTTTAATTGGGGATTTTTCCCCCACGTTATTCATTTATTTCTGTACCTCTGGTACCTAGAACAAGAATGGTATAATAGACTCCGTTGATATTTGTTAGATGGATGAAAAAATAGACAGGCCATTGTATGGAGAGACGGAGTGGGAGTAATTCCCTAAGATGGACTTCCAGAAGTCTTTAGCTATTGCTCCCAGAGACCACACAGTTTAGGACAGTAGCTGTCAACTTCAACTGCATATTAGAGTTTCCTGGGGACTTGTAAGACTAGTAATGGGAAGGGATTGCATCTGCAGATAGTGAGATTTCACAAGCCTAGGTGTGGTCCAGCCCCTCCCTGCCCTTGTCTCCTCTTCCACATTTACAAGCTCTAGAATTTTAATCCAAGTTGTTATTTTTAACGATCCAGTATTACTCATTTTTAACTCTAAATTTTACTTGTATTTTGCATGCCATTTCGTTTCGTCTCCTGATGTCATCTTCCATTCATCATTTCTGTTTCTAGTCTTTTTTTTTTTTCAGATAGATTATAAATGGCATGGTTTCTGAGTCCTCAATATCTGAAAATATCTTTGCCCTCCAGGGCATTTCAGGCTTGGTATGTAATTCTTGCTTTAAATTGTTTTTCCTCTGGAGCCTGGGATATGTGGCTCCTTGTATTCTTGAACTCTGTATTGCTCACACTTGCTATTTTATGAAGAATCCATTTCTCTATTTCTCATTTGCTCTTCCTGACTCTCTCTCTCTCTCTCTCTCTCTCTCTCTCTCTCTCTCTCTCTCTCTCTCTCTCTCTCTCTCTCTCTCTGTGCGTGTGTGTGTGTGTGTGTGTGTGTGTGTATTCATGGTGTTCTGAAATTTTTCTATGCTGTATCTGAGGCTTACTGCATTTTCTAGTCAGTATGTTGGGTTCTCCTGTAACCCTCGATAACAATAGTTATAATATGAATGTGAACAGCTGGCACTGAGTTCTATCATACTCCAGTTTATGCCAAGTCCTTTGTGTGCACAATACTTCCCATGGCACTATGCTGGTTCCAGCCTGATGTCAACTCTATACAAGAGGAAACTGATAAGGAAAACGTAATCCTCTTCTAGCTACAAGTTACTGTTACTGCTTTTAGAATTGCCTCCATTCTTTTTCTCTGCCAACTCCTGTTCATGCAGCATTGGTCACTGGAGATCCTCTGACACCCCAAGAAGCATGCTAGGATGCTTTTGAAAACATGTGTGGCTGAGAAGGCCCTGGTTCATACAGTGCCCTCTCTCTAGCGTCATAGCCCAGGGCACAGTGGTATGACCAGTCACACACAGCTTGAATCTGAAGTGTACTGTACAGGCTTCTGTGTTTGGACACTTGCACCCCAGTAGGTGGCGCTATTTAGGGAGTGGTGGAAGGTTTAAGAGGGAGGTATAGCCAGCAACCTTTGCTCTATCCCACCTCCACTTCCAGTCCTGTCTCTGGTTCCTGTTGGTCAAGATGTGAGCACCCACCACACTACACTCCCACCATTGTGGAGTTATCTGCTCTGCCACACTTTCCTCTCCTTCACGATGGCCTGCTCTTCTGGAACAGTGAGCCTAAGGAAATAAAGAAACCTTCCTCTCTTCAGCTGCTTCTGTCAAGTATTTTATCATAATAACAAGAAAAGTAACGAGCAGCAGTTGGCCTTCAGAGGCCCCCACACCCCACTTGGCCACAAATGACAGATGGATAAAGGTGTGCGCACCTGACTCCAGCCAAGCTAGTCAACACCTTTCCCCTCCCAAAGTCTAAACGGTGAAAGAAGCTCTTTAGCTTATGTAACCTTCACCCTGTGATGAAAGCCACCACGTGGTTCAGTCTGTTTCAGAAGATAAGCTTTAGGAAGTTTTCTTACCAATGGTGAATTCTGAGGCAATCCATCCCTGGAGTTCACAGTTTGACCCCTTATCAAGCTACAACTCTGGCCGTGCTTTGACCTTGATTCCCTGCACTGCCTTCCTGGAGCCTCATTTCTGGCCAGACAGTGAACTTTGGATCCTTAGAATTAAGCCTTGACCTGCTCATAAGTTACATAGAGCTGAACTCTGACCCCAACAACATGCCAAGCCCACCCCCCACCTCCAACATCTCAGGAGCATGCGTCATTGTCACAACTGTTCCATGGTATGAGGGCAGATGGCCTTCCACCCTGTGGGTTTTATATTTACATCTGGTTTCCTATAACAGCAGTCACATGAGCCCCTTCCCACAAGGCACCAAGGATGACCAGGCCCTGGAACTGCCCCTACCATACTAGGTCCAGGACATGTTTCTCAGTGTGAAACCCAAGTGCCCAGATGAACTGCTGTCCGCTGTTCTTTGACCCGAAGGAACCCGGCATAAGCAGGCCACGTAGATGCTGGGGATCTGTAACTCCAGATGCAGAAACTCCGTCTTCTGGCCTCTGTGGGCACTGCACACACATGGTGCACACACATAAATGCAGGCAAAGTACTCATACATGTAAAATAAAAATGCATCAACCTTAAAAGCAAACACAAAAACCAAGCAAGCAACACTGGTTGAAATCTTCCACAGAAGGGATGCGACGTGTCTTTAATCACTGGGAGTACCTTGGATTCATACCTCTGACTCTCTGTTCTGTGTGCCGATGGTGTCTTACCTCCCAGCACGTCTACAAATCCCTCCCTGTCCTCATCTTGACCTCCCTTGGTCAAGGCCAAGCCGAGCTGCGTAAGTCACATTGTGCACATAGTGGTTTCCATTGTTGGGTGGGGCTTGCATTAAAGAGATACTCTTTCCATTTTCAAATGCCCTAAGGGAAAAAGGATGTCACTGGTGGGGTTCCCCCCCCATTTCATCATCCCTCCCTCTTCCTCCCCCCAACTCATCAAAAACTCTCAAGACCTCCAACACAAGCCTGTGGCTTCCCTTTGGCCCTCGGATGAAGCCCTGCTTGTGGTCTTCTGATCCTCTCATTATCCACCCTAAAGTACCCCATGGCACCATGCTCATCCAAGGTGGAAAGCAGTTTATTTCTCCTGCAGGCCATTTGCCCCAGGCTTGGGGTCCCTGTGTGCAAACCTTCCTGGAAAGGAAGTGATGGCTTTATTTCTTTAAAGTCCTGTCACTTCACACTGTGGGGAGTTGGGACGGTTATAATTATACATTGCAAACTGAAGCTGTTATTATATCAAAGCATCACCCAAAACCTCAGAAACGTGCTGTGACATCTCAGGACTCTTTTCCCCGCTGGCTCTGGTGCAACTCTGAAAGGAAGCTGACCTTTTCCTTAGCCGGATTATAAATGTCAGATTCGCACAGCACCATCCTTCAATTACCGTCACCTTGAAAGGGGAAAGCGCTGGAGGCCTCACACTTAAGTATTTTCAATCACAGATATATTTCAGCACTCCATCTCCTCGGGAGAGGAGAGGAACACTGAGGGGCGGGTGCAGCCTCACAGTGGCCCCGCGCCATGTGCAGTGGCCCAGAACATCAGCCACTTAAAGGATGATTTGGGAATGGATCAGAACCACCCATCCAATCACCTCCCATCCCATCCAACTAAAGATTTGATTTTTCTTCAACTGCTATTTCCAGAAGCATCATGGGACAAAGACGCCTCCGCTGTGTATCTCCTAAATGCAGATAATTGTAGATCTCGCTTTTCCCTTTACAAAATCATGATTTTATTGTCCGTCTTGAAATAACAGGAGGAGGAAAAAAAAAGCTTCCTTCTGGTCACGTTCCTGGTCCTCATTCAAAGTCTTCACTCAACAAGAAGGCAGAGAGGGTTGAGTCCATTAAGAAGAGGAAAGCAATCCAGCACTCGGGGCTGGCATGATCCCGGGGTATTTATAGCACATGAGCAACAAATTAGCATCTTCACGTGTTAATTTCTCCCTCTGTCTCCTGGAACCTGTATTCACAGAGGGGAGTTTCCCCCTTTTTGCTTAATTAACAATATTATTATTATATTTTAGTTATGACAAAATGTTGACAATCAATATAATCCTCTGGTGGTAGTGGTGTTGTGGTGGTGGTGGTGGTGGTGGTGGTGTAGTGGTGGTGGTGGTGGTGGTGGTGATGATGTGTGTGTGTGTGTGTGTGTGTGTGTGTGTGTGTGTGTGTGTGTGTGTGTGTGTGTGTGTGTTTAAGAACATTCTGAGTCTGAACTGAGCTGGAAAGTCTGCCCATCTCAAAGAAGAGAATTACAAATTTCCTGGGTCTCTTCAGGATGCCTGACTTCGTCCTGGTCAAGCTCATCACTTGGCCAAGTGTCTTCTTCCTACTTACAGTTCAATAGTGCCAAACCCTATGGCCTTCAGTACCATCAGAGCCAACAGGCAGCTGACCATGAGCCTCACCAGCTGGTAGTTACCCTATATGTCAGCCTGTTGTACTCAGGCACAGGGCAGTAATCCTAGTAGCTCTGCTTCTTCAGTCCCAGTCCCAGAAAGTGGGTCTGAGACTTTTGGGGGTGAGGAGGTTTTCCAGGTGGAGCAGTCACTTATCTTAGACCTATTCTCAAACTGAGAGGCCTTTCTCACCTTTCACGGGTTGGCATGGTAACTGGCCAGAGTCCATTGAAAAGAGATCAGAGAGAAGATGCAGGCACAGGCAGTGAGCCACACCCAGCAGGGGAGCAAAGCACAGGGCTGCACCCAGGTTTCTACAGAACCCTTTTCTGTTTGAGATCAGAGCAGTTTCCAAGATGGCAGGTTTCTTTAGAATCTAAAGTTCTCAACCTGTGGGTCATGACCCATTTGAGGGTCCCATATCAGATATCCTACATATTGGATATACACATTACAATTCATAACAGTAGCGAAATTACAGTTATGAAGTAGCAGTAAAAATAATTTATGATTTGGGATCATCACAACATGAGGAACTGTATTAAAGGGTCCTAGTATTAGGAAGGTTGAGAACCACTGCTCTAGCTGAGGACAAAGGTTTTATTCTGTGCGCTTCTGCAGGCCCACCCCCAGATGCAGACCCTGGCCATGGCTTGTCATGAAGTCATTAAGAGATGATCACCTTCTGACAAACACATCAGCACTTCCTCTGGGCAGGTATGCCCGGCATTGTTAATGGGTACACACTGCCCATTAGAGGCTAAGGATAGGCTGGCTGGACAGACTGCTGATAGGTTTGCCACAGCCGCTTCCATAACCCCACTCAGGAACCAGGTTTACCATCAGGTATGGGCAAAGCTAGTCCAGGCTGGTCCTTATGACTTCTCCTGGCATCTGGCCCCAGCTGTGACTCTGGCCTGTATTAGAGGCTATTTTGATCTCCACCCAGTTCCAGCTCTTTCTGGAACCTTCACACTAGTGCACATTAGTGATATCGCCCCTGCTGACTCTTTCCGGTCTCCTCTGACTGTTCTGCCCAGGAAAGCATCCACCAAACCTGAAACCTTAGGTCAACGGGACTTGTGTCTCCCCTCCCTCCTGATTGCAAGAAAATCCATGAAAAGACATCAGGAATCCAACTGCATCTAAAATCTCCTTGTTCTCTTCCTCGGCCCTTTGCAGCAGCCTGTGATTACCTCTCAGCCCCACTCTGTCCCAAACATAGGTCTGAGTCTTTTAAGATTGGGGTCTATTATCTCACTCTCCTACTTCTCAGCTCAAAAGCCTTTCCTTGGCTCCCATTTCCCTCTCATAGGAGCCATGCTTCTAATGGTGCTACAAGCCCCAAAGTGCGCCCCCCCAGCGCCATCCCACCACCTCCCTCCCAGCCCAGCAGGCCCCCTTGTCTTCTGACCATCCACATCTCTGGCCATATGCAGAGGCTTATTTCTGCCTGCTGTCATCTCCCAGATGCTCACTCCTGTGCCATGTCAGGCTTTCCTTGACAAGCTCTCAGCCCTGCTCCCCACAGGCTCTACCCACCTGCTGCTTTCTTTTTTCTTCGAATCATCTCTTACCCTTTAACATACTAAACATTTCCCCCTCCCACCAGAATGTAAACCAGATAGGACAGAGACCACCTCAAGCTTTTATGTCCTCATGTCTATTTCATTTGTTTCATTTTCCTGACAACATTATCAGGAAACTCTTCAAAAGCAAGGCAAGTTGGGAGAATTGAACAAAGAATAACTCACAGATCCAGCAACATTTTGAACACTTTGCTTTCATGCCTTATCTAACAGTGCATCGGCGCTCCAAGCCATGTCTTTCCTTGATGCACTCAAAGCAGTTGCAGACATCGATGCACTGCTGAACACTTCCGCACGTGTGCCAGCCACCGCTTCGATGTTTACATCCAATTCCTTTTCTGCTGGGAGGTAAGGCCTGCACTGAGGGGGAAATGCAAGTCTTAAGTGTATCGTCAACAAGCTCTGACAGATTCAAATACCATGGAATGCAAATATTTACCAGGATGCAGAAAATGGCATTCCCTCCAAAAGTTCCCTCACGGCCCATCAGTATCAGTCTCCAGAGAGCAGGATCTCTGTCGGCTTCGTTCAGCTACTGTGCTTCCCTTGCGCTCAGGAGAGCATCTGGCACCTAACAGGTGCTCAGGGGGTGCTTGTGGGATGAGAAAACAGTGATCTCCTGTGAGGGGAAACTTCAGAGGAAGTCCATTGGCCCAGATGTGGGAGTTGAAGGTTGGCTTCAATCCTTAGCCATCTGAGTCAAACCAAATGGGACCACAAGCCCAAACCAAAGAGCCTACCTGAGAATGATGCATTCCAAGGAGCCAGTCCCTTCCATTACCTGCCCAGCAGCAGGTTCTTTCCGGAAGCCAGGCCTGCTCTGCAGAGTTTGCAGACTCTGGATTGAGTGAGGTCGACTCAATAGACAGTGAGTGGCAGAACCAAGAAAGCCTGTTGGGAGGAGGCTCAGCCACTCCCTGTCTTGACCATCAGCCACCCCAGCAGCTGCAAACATAAGTAATGGTGTAGTCATTCAGGATGGTTGATTAAGGTTTGTGCAGCCATATGCAAAGTGTGACTCAAAGACAACATTTGAAAAGTTGTCTGTAGTTCAACTATGCACAAGCGGAAACAGATTGGCATGTCTAAATCCTTCCTATATAGGAAGTCAGAAGGCCACACAGGTAACAATGAACAGAACATATATCCCCTCTGCACACCACACACACATTTGCACACATATTCACACAGGTACAATCCACACATACTTTGCCTTGTTAGAAGAGGCTGTTTCGTGTGATGAATAGGAAGAGGTAGCCTCCATTGCTGCAGGTTCAATGAGAAAGCTGGGAGAACAGAAGTGCCTTCAACCACCACTAAAATTCAGGTCAGAAAAAAAATGCAGAACCCAAGAGAAATATGTGGGCCAAGCTAGTAGAGAGGCAACCACAGCGCTTGGAGAGGAAAGAGGTAAACAGGTATGAGTTCCAGGGTGAAGTGGGCTATAACACTAATTCTAAACAGTCTTTTAATAAAAAAAAAAATCCTGGTGCCAGATATTGGGGTAAGTGCTGAAAGGTAAGAAGACAAAGGAACAAGCCACTGCCATGTATCGCCTCACCAACTCCACAAATCCTCTGCCTGAAATCCTTTGAGTCATCACCCAAAAGTCTCCAGCCAAAAAAAAAAAAAAAAAACTCTAGCTGAAAGGGATGCTTCTGCCTAAAAGCCTTTAGTTCCTGTCTCCTCATATAACTTTCTCCACCCAGCTATCACTTACTGGGATTAATGGTGTGTGTGCTTCCCAGTACTGGGATTAAAGGTGTGTGCCACCACTCTCTGGCTCCATTTCTCTCCTAGACTGAGTCAATCTCATGTAGTGCAGAGTGACTTTGAACTCACAGAGGTCCAGATGGATCTCTGCCTTCCAAGTGCTAGGATTAAAGGTGTGTGCCACCACTGCCTGGCCTCTATGTTTAATTTGATGGCTTGTTCTGTTCACTAATCTTCAGGCAAATTTTATTAGGGTACGCAATATATCGCTACAGTGGATGGCAGAGACTTTTGCAGAAGAAGGCTTTGGGGACAGAGGGTCATACATGGGGGCTGCCCAATGCAGAACTGAAAGTCTGGGCCATGAAAATGGAGCTGGCATGGGCACATTGCATGGAACCTGAACTCAGAGCATCAACAGACTGAGAATTTCATTTGGGATCGTTAACTCAGCGAGCATTCATGGATAAGTGTTCAGTCCACGTGCTAGTAACCACCACTAAGGTACCTGTGCCTGGTTCCAGCCTTAGCAGATCCTGATGGAGGTGAAGAGAGAGAATGTAAAGCCACAAAACTGAGAGGCTGGGCTTGGGTGGCACTGTCTTGGATACAGCCTAGAATGGGATGCTGGAAAGAGGACCAGCAAACATGGTGGCTGGTGTAGGGTTAGCTGAGCAAGCCACAGCACCCTTCCTCAGGTGACTCAGCTAATTCCTCATGGAGGATGGGGGTCATGTACGGTGCAACTCACAGATGAGTATGACCTGTAAACTCTGTCGTTGGTGTGTATGGCAGGCTTATGTAAGTCTTGGCTAGCCCTTTGGCCAAAGAACTTCCAGGTCAGTGTCAGACTTTGGAAGACCAGGATGGTCTGTAGATTTGGAAGTGAGGTGGTCAGCATACATCAGAATATCTAGGGTATAGATAGTGGCGCTGGAGGTGTACACAGCGATTGTCACAAGCGTCCTCAAGTCCCCCTCACTGCTTCTGGGGGACTCTCCAGGAATCCAGGTCCAGGAAAGAAGGCATTCTTCCTCATAGCACTAATTGAGGGGGTCAGACATGAGAGGGGTGGGGAGAGTCTCTGAGTCTCTGTCTCCATCTCTTCCCATCAAAGGCCCTGACTGCTCTCCCTCAAATAGCTACCATCATTTCCCATGGAATCAGGAGTCAGAACATTATGAGTCACAACAACCTACCCATGCTTAGAAAACTACAGTCTGGCTGTAGGGAGATAGCCTTACTTCTGCCTGGTTCTCCATGTCCCCACAACCAGCCACACACACACACACACACACACACACACACACACACACACACACACACCACGCCCTGTTCCATGTCCCACAACCAGACACACACACACACACACATACACACACACACACACATGGCGCGCGCCCGCTCACTCTCTGAGCCTTCCACACCCTCACTGCCTGCTGTTTCCTGGGCCAGCAACTAGGCCACACTTTCTCACAGCTTCTTGCAACCATCCTCCTAGACCACCCCATTTCAAAAGCCTCTGAGACACTACCCTCTCTCCTGCTCTCGTGCATACATCCCATCTTGACCTTGTATCACACTGGTCTATACCCAGGATTTATTTCCTCCTTGGATCCCTTAACATTATTCTTTGATAGCAAGTCCCTCATCCTAGGACTTAACAAGTGTTGGTTGGTTGAACAAACTTTTCAAAGGCTTTTGCCTGTGGTGTCGCTGGTGTATCTCAGCTGTCTTCTGTCTTGGGATTTTTCTGAAGGACCATCTAACACCCACCGCACACTGAGCAAAGAACCTGAAGGTGAGGAAGAAGCATCAGTGGGAGTTAGGCAGGGCAGGCCATCCTCCCTGTCTGCTTTTCCCAGCTCCCCTTGAGAGGCAGAGGGCAGAGGGCAGTCACCAGGCAGAATTGGCATCACCCTGGACCCAGGCATGGCATCATGGGTGTTGGTGCTGTCCCTTACTGAGACTGTGCCCCTCCCACAGGGACCTGCCTTTGTAGCCACCCACTCTAAAATATGCTCTGCGTATCTTCAAAGGCCAGACCCTCCTGTGGGCACCTAGACTGCCCACATCCCTGACCTTTCCGTTCTCAGACCTCAGGCGCATGAGAAGGCAGGGTTGCATGAATGCCACTTTTGCTTCTGTTAGCTGTTCCATGTTTAGCCCAGTTGTCTCACTGACTCCATAAGGCCAGGATCTCCTCTTTCTTGATGGTCTTTAAGTATGCATTCTTCTGCGTGTGTGTGTGTGTGTGTGTGTGTGTGTGTGTGTGTGTGTGTGTGTGTGTGTGTAAGGGGAAAAGGTAAAAAATAAAGCCCTGAGATTTGAGGGTCCATATTCATTCAGTTATTTTTCTTAATTATAGTGCACTCAGAATAAAAGAATACAGTCATGTACCCTCTTCCCATGAACAGCCTTCCACAGTGGCTACAGCAAGAGAGTGGCCATAGCTCCCTGGACGGCCCCCAGGCTCACGAAAGACCACGCTCTATAGTCAGCCCCGTGTTCAAGAGGAAAGCTGTGACATAGGCATGATAAAACAACACCCTATTAAATTAATGCTTTTAATTTGAATTTTATTGATTTTTTAGTTCACCATTCTATAATTTGTCCATTTGTTTTGCTTTTCTAGTCATCTGAGAGCCGTCAGCGGAAGGAATTTACTCCAGCTATCCTGTGGGGACAGATTTTAATAGCACTAGCATAAAAGTCCTCAGGGAAGGGTGGGGGGAAGATTCTTGAAAGAATTTTTATTTTAAACGAGGGATTTGTATGGCTCGGGTTGGAGAAATGTTTTCTCCAATGTGAGACTTCTCAGGACAAGGTCAGAAGCTCTCGGCTTCTCCCAGCTGCAGTGATTTCCCCGGGAGAAATCTGCCCATGGTTTCCCTTCTTTTAACGATTCTGTTGTTGATATCCATTGGCTCATGGTTGGTTTGGAGTTCTTGGAATGAAACCTAGGTCCTCGTGCATGCTAGGCAGGTGCTGTACAGTGCTCACAAGAAACCTAAGGGGAAAAATGATGTGAGGCCACCATGGTGGGTCATCATCCTGAGAACAGGAAAGACGGGGAATATCACAGAGGAGTCCCTGAAGAGACTCTGCCCCAAAGCGGTCATCCCAGCCTCCCAGCCGGGGCAGCCCTTTCTCTATCTAGTGGGAGTAAACACAATCTTTTCTTTTTCTTTCCCTCACAATACAGAGATGTGGTGGGAGACTCCAGGAAGGGTGACTAAAGCTCTTGGCAGAGCTGACAGTTCCCAAGCAAGCAGCACAGAACCCACTTAGTTCCCACTTGCCCTGATTTTGTATTCTAATTGGTACATAGGGCAGTGTGCAAGGCCAATAGGAAAAATCACACACACACACACACACACACACACACACACACACACACACTGCATCAGTAAAGCACTTGAAGACACAACTGCAGCCCACCAACCTGGGAAAGTCCTAACGCATACCTGAGATTTTACCTCCCTGACATCCCTCTACACACTAGCCCCTTGCTTTTCCTGACTCCCACCACGCCCAGCTGCAGTCTGGGGAACTGAAAGGGGGACACTTGTACTACTGCTACATCTCTGTTTGGAATGTTTCCCACCCTCTGCAGGCTGAAGGAAGCCTGCTTGTCTTTTAGCACTGAGATGGTATGTCACATCCTTTCAGGTGACCATCACTGATCCCTGCCAGGACTGGAATGGGTACCACTCCTCTGCTCCCCGGTAGTACCCCACAGGGACCCATACTTCTCAGTGGTGCCCTGTAGTTCGAGTGCTTATCTCCCTACTAGACTGCAGATTCCTTAGGCCAGATCCCCGGGCTCCTCTAGAATCCCAGACCTGTACACAGTGTCTAGTGTATATCCAAATACTCTGAGTACTTCCAAGTGTGTGGAGAGAGGAAGACATACAGAGCTTGCTCTATCACTGCAGGGAGAGCTTGGCAATGACCTTGTGTGTCAGCTGTCCACTCCCTTCCAGGTTTGTTTCATCCCCCAGCTGTTGAGCACTCCACTTTCTGCTGCAGGCTGTGACTTTGGGGGATTTGTTACCTTTCTCATGATGCTACACTCCATTTCATTTACTACATTTTCAAATATATGTGTGTGCAGGGAGGGCAGGAGTTGTGCCCGTGAGTGCAGTACAAGTAGGGAGCATCCTATGAGACTCTGGACCTAATAAGCTGCTGTCAGCCACCCAACCTGGATGCTGGGAATCAAACCGTGGTCCTCTTAACCACTGAGCCATATCTCCAGCCCTGGGTTTTGACTTTTCCACACCCTTGAACAAGAGAGGACTTCAGACAAAGGCCTGAAGGCTGACATTGGTCCTAATCCCCTGGCTGTCGGGCCTCGGTCAAATTCAGATCTGTCTGATCCGGGATCCAGAGCAGACGTCTAAGTGCCCACCTCCACCTCCAATGCACATGGCCTGAGATGCAGAGAGAGCACCAGGGGCCCTATCCACTGTCAACTGCCACTGCAATTGTATAGGTAGCCTTTCTTGGGCCCTTCTCATCACTGGATACTTGCACCCCAGCTTCTTGCCAGAATGGGGCCTGTGGAGAAGTTTGTCAGCCCAGCACTGTCAGGGCCCAGCTTAAAAACCTAGTTGTCCAAAGCAGACTCATCGGAACTCCCAGGATGAAGACACTCAGATGCTTCACTACCTCCCCTGCTCTGTGCCTCACAAACTGCCTCCTGTCAAAACAGGAACTCCGCATCCCCCGCTATTGGGATATATGAACCCCAAAGACCACACCTGAAGGCAGTGAGGCCCACTCTGCCCATGGAACAGGAAAAGGGCAGGCTGGGATGGGGAGGTCTCCTGTCCAGCCTTCTCTTCCCTATTTGTTTGTGGCACTCAGCCCTGCCTCCCACTTTCCAACTGTGACAGTGGGGAAAAAAATCTTCAATTCCAACTGTAAACGCTGGTTTCTCTCTGCCTCTAACATTCCACCCGAAAATGAACCATAATTTGAAACGCGCAGTAAAATGTAATCTTGGCTTTTTAGCACTCAGACTCCTTCATTTTCAAAGAAAGCCAATGGCTGGGAGATTGGATTTTGTTTTTGCCAATTATACATTTTTGCCTCGAAAGCTGCCTGCAGTACAAAAAAAGAAGTGAGGGCGTCCATGCTTTGAAGATGAATCATGTTCAAAGCTGGCGTTAGAACCCATCTTGTTCATAACCCCGGTCTTGAGACAAATGCACTAGTCATTACTGAGAACGCAAACGACAGCATGGAGTTATGACTAGCGTTTGCTCACCGCAGTAAAGAATGTCCTCTATTAATGACAACAGCTGTCGGTTTAATAACCCCGGAAAAGATCATTACATTCCTTCACATTTCCCAGAAACAGATGGAAGAATTGCAAGAAGGTCCAAGCATATGGGAAAGCAGGTTGGATTCAGCAGCTCCAAAAAGCAACCAGAAACCCCATCTTCACTGGGTCATTCTGGCCACAGTACCTGTGGGTGCCCAAGAAGAAGCAGGTGTGCTCCTGGCCTTGTGGGAGACATGAAACGTGGTGGGAGTGGTGGTGAGACAGATGAGCCCTCAGTAAGCCAGGCCAGGCTGCAAAATGGCTGCCTGGGTTGTCAGGTTCAGGTGAAGGCTGAAGACAGCTGTGGTCAGCAGCTGTGAGGCCCCACTGTGCCTCGGTGACTTCTGATGGTACCATCCACTAATAGACTATCAGCACAGACAGTCTCCTAAGCACGCTCTCGGCACACATTTATACCAGTATGTGGACACATGACCCGGATGTCCTTCCCCATGCCCACACAGGCAAACTCCTAAGCCTTGCATCAGTCCACTCACTTCCCTGACATGATCACTCATAACCAAAGCCTGGCTTTGCTCTTATATTCAGAGTCAGGAGTACCTGTCCACTTCACGTGCCAGGCAGTACAAAAGGACACTTCCGGACCCCCAGGCAATTGTTCTGATGATTCAGGTATGTCCATCCACAAAGAGAGATGGGGCTGTAACTAAGGAGTAAATGAGTAAATCCAGAATTTGAACAATCCTTTCAAATTGGTAAATAAATAAATGAATGTAAAAGGCAAATGCCATAAGGCCTGGTAGTTTTACTGGTGACTTCTTTTAGATTTTTCCCGGGATGATTAATTCATACACTGTGAGAACTGTTCCCATGCATAGACAAGTACAGAAATTCAAGTATTGTATGGAAGAAACAATACAATAAAACCTTTAGTTTAAAAACTAAAGACCAGGTTCACTTAAGATTTCACATAGATATAAATCCCAAGTATTTAACAGCAAGACAAATTTTAAATTATATTATTGGGTAAATAGGGATCATTATAAGTTTGTGAGAATGGTTTGATGTTACAAAACCAATTACTTTAAAACACATATATGTTCAATACTAAAAACACTGAAAATTTTTCTGTATTATGATTCTCAAAATAATTGATTGGTGTTATTAACTGATAGGTTGAACCTGATACCTCCATGCATACACACACACACACACACACACACACAACACACACACACACACACACACACACACACACACCAAAAAAAAAAAAAAACCTGTATATAGTGCATTCCTACCTCTAGAAGCTCAGAATGTGACCTTATTTGAAAATGAATACTGCAGCTACAATGTGTTAAAATGAGGTCATGCTGGAATAAGGTGTCCAGTGTGGCTGGTGTCCTTACAAGAAGGTGGTCACCACGTGAAGACACAGGCACAAGAAGACCACATGAGAACAGACACTGGGCTTAGAGCGATACAGCCTCCACCAAGGCCCACACAGAAAGCCAGGGTCCACCATCAACCAGAAAGCAGTGGGGAAGGACTCGTGCTGTCCTACAGGGGCCACTGGTGCTGCTGATGCTGCGCCTCAGACACTGGCCTCCAGAATGGTGGAACAATACAGTTATGTTGTTTTAAGCTGCAGATTGTGTGACTGTATCCCAACAGCCCTCAGACACAAATGCAGACTGTTGAGATGGGGCCCAGCAACCTTTGGCTGCTCCACAATCCAGTCTGCCAATGCTTCCTACAGCCTGTGAACTAAGAAGCCCTTTAATCTACTTTACAAGCATAAGCAGAAGGGAGAAGAAAAGGAGGGGACCAAGACTCATCAAGAGGAGCAAGGCAGTAAGCATCACTCCTCCACGGCCTCTTCTTCAGTTCCTGCCTCCAGGATCCTGCCTGATTTCCCTGGATGATGGAGTACAAGCTATAAAATGAAATAAACCATTTCCTCCACAAATTGTGGTGTTTTATCACAGCAATAGGAACCTAACTAAAATACACTGTGAGATTTTCAAGTACAAGACTAACATAATTAAAGTAGGAGTGTACTGAGAAAAACATTGGCTGCAGATCTGAGGAGTAAGAGGCATCATTCTTACATGGGCTTGTTTAGAATAATAAGGAATGGGTAAAATCAGAAACATCTGAAGTTTATAAGAACAGAAATAATTGTTTAAATGCTGGGGAAATTTGCAATATGAGAGTAAAAATTCCTGGATCATTACACCATGTGTAAGAATAAATACGGAGCTGATTTGAAAAGCTAAATATTAAAAAATGAAATCTTTTAAAAGCCTGGAAAAGGATATGTGTAAATATGCAAGTGGTTGCTGAGCAGAAAAGAGCTGTCCAAGCAGAAAAAGATGGACCAAACAGTACAGTAGTACGGGATCTGATGGCAACATTCCAAACTCATAAGGACCTCATAAGGACCATGAACCAAGATGAGAAGTAAGCAACAGGCTAAAGACAACATAATTATGACAGAGAAAGGACCAATCACCATCATATATAGCAAAAGATCAGTAAGGAGAACACTCCTACTCCAGTAGGAAAATAAGCAGGCGCCTAACAACCCACAGATGGTGTAGAATTGGTGACAGAATATGGTAAGAAATAGCACACATCCCAGTAACTAAAAAATACACACTGTAAACCGAACTATCATGGTTAGTAGAGGGGTTGTAGTGGTTAGTTAGGGATTTGTTTGTTTGTTTGCTGCCAACTTGACACTTAACACAAACCAGGGCCACCTGAGAAGAGAAAATTTCAATTGAGAAAATACCTCCATTAGACTGGCCTAGAGGTAGGTCTGTAGGACATTTTCTTGATTAATGATTGATGTGGGAGGGCCCAGACCACTGGGGACAGTACCAGCCCTGAGGAGATGGTCCTTGGTGGTATAAGAAAGCAGGCTGAGCAAGTCATGAGGAGCAAGCCAAGAAGCAACAGCCCTCCATGGTTTCTACCTCAGTTCTCTGCCTCTGGGATACCGCCTTGAGTTCCTGCCCCATTTTCTCTTCACGACAGACTGTAACACCTGTATTATATGCCAAATAACTACTCCCATGCCCACTCATATTGCTTTTGGTCATGGTATATTATCACAACAATATAAAGCAAACCAAGGCAAGAATCTTTTGGGTTTTTTTTTTTCAATTAAAAAAAATGTTTCTAATTGACACAGTCATGCATACTTGTGGGGGTGATGTGAGGTTTCCATAAACAATATATTGTGTAAATTTTATCATACCATTGCCTCATTCATTAACTGTTTCATTGTAGTGAGTATTCAAGATAATTTCCAGCCATTTTTTAAATACACAATGTAGTATTAATCTATCGAATTGGCAAACAAAAAAAACAAAAAAATCTGTGTCGGGCAGCCAACTGACAACCCTGGGTGTCATCCTTAAGATCGCTGTCCACCTCCTCTAAGGCAAGCTCTCTCATTAGCCTGGAGTGCACCAATTAGCCTAGCCTGGTTGACCATTGAACCTCAGGGACCTGCCTGTCACTGCCTTTGCAGAGCTGCGATTACAATCACATGTCACCATACCTGACATCCGCATGTGGGATCTGGGGATAGACTCGGGTAACTGACAAGGGCTTTATCCAAGGAGCCATCTCCCCAGCCCTGAACTGGCAAAATGTGATGAGGTCTAAGCACTCTGTTGTGCAGGGTCCGTGGAGACTTTTATACACAGCGGAAGAAATTTAAAGGGACAATCTCTCTTGACACTAATCTTGTATGCAGTCCTGTCTGTCTTTCTACAGCACATGTTTCTGTGATGAAAACAAGGTCATACATAGTGGGCACAAGAAAGACATCACAGAGCCCAGAAAACCATTGTCCATATACTTCCTGAAGTCTGTGTTCTAAGCCAAAATACCTTAAAACTGTGAGTCAGGACCTCGTATGGGTCCACAAAACTGAATGTGAGTGGGCATCAAAAAACTTGGCAAGAGTAAAAATTTTCTGAACACACAATGACCAAAAAGCAAGTTGAAATCCATCACATAGTGAATCAAAGTATTTTTAGCAGTACTTGCCCACTTGTATCTGCAATTTCACCACAGGCTTAGTTCCAAACACCCAACATGCACTGGGCCGTGCTTTGCACGGTGCACACCGACAGGCTGTGCAACTCCAACACACACCGCCTGAAACGCCTTGCCTTGCAGTTGAGTCTGCTATGAGTTGTGAATTATGGTGTTTTCACTGTACATCTTTTTTTTTTTTTTGCCCTTAAAGTCACATAGTAGTCTAACTATTTTTAAAAAATTTAAAGTATTTTCCTATTGTCATTCCTTAGCTTGTAAGTATCAAATTAGTATACCTTAGGACTGTCCTATGTTAGACTAACACCTTTCTGATTAGCTTTTCTTTCTTCTTTAATAAGAGGGAAAATTGTATGTACCCCAAAAAAATATTTTAAAATACACTTCTTCATGATTTATTACTCTACTAAACATTTGGTTTTATACCTATAGGCGCAGGGTCACATAAAAATTTTCTCTAGCCGGGCGGTGGTGGCACACGCCTTTAATCCCAGCACTCGGGAGGCAGAGCCAGGCAGATCTCTGTGAGTTTGAGGCCAACCTGGTCTACAAAGAGAGTTCCAGGAAAGGCGCAAAGCTACACAGAGAAACCCTGTCTCGAAAAAACCAAAAAAAAAAAAAAAAATTTCTCTAGCCAAGTCCAGCAAATGGATCGGCAGGCAAAGGCTTTCCGGCAAGGGTGACAGCTTGAATTCAAGTCCCAGGACCCACATGGTGGAAGGAAAGAGGCAGCTCTTGAGAGTTGTCCTCTGACCTCCACATGCGCACACACTAAATAAATAAATAAATAAACGTAATAAACATTTTAGTTCCACTAGCAAAAAGGATCCTGAATAGAAAAAGGTTCAGGAAGTGTCATTCTAAGCCACCAGGTAGCAGCTGCTGAATTCGAAGTCCATTCCCAACTGCCTCCTCAGCATGCTCTGCCCTCGGTGGTTTGGCTCTTGCTCTGCCTTGAAGGCTCTTGCTGCTGACTGCACACCACTCTACAGACTGCCCCTCACTTTTCTGCACCATCTTCTGGGGAGATTCTCATCACCAACCCTTCCTTCCTCCTTTCCCAGGAAGTCACCTGCAAATGTAAAAGGCCAATATTTAGTAGTGTAGTTACTTGATTTATTATGAATATAATTAATTTTTAAATAGCATTTTTATTAGGGTTGTTATTTTTTATTTGTGCCGTGGTCACAATGTAACATAAATTTTGAGAGATCTGCCTCAACCCCATTTTCTCATAAGCCCATGTTATTTGTATCGCATGGTTTTTCAAAACATAATATTTCTAACATTTATTGACATATACACATACACTTCACATTATTGTAGAATACATTACTTTGATTATCAAAAACCTAAAAATGAGCCAACAAATCCATTTATAGAAATACATACACAGGGAAAAAAATCAAATGTAAACAGCAAAAATAATATCCACAGAGGTATTTATCAAAGACTTATTTGTAAAGCTGGAATAACTGGAAGACATCCAAATGCATGATACAATTGAATACCTAATATTCCACACACAGAATCTATGAGCCATTAAAAATAATCTTTTCAAAAAATATTTTCAAAGATACTTAGAGTAATAAAAATTATGTAATAGATCATTAAGTGGGGAAAGAATAATCTCTAAAAACTATGTCACATAATATCATCCAAATTTCATAATATGAAGTGCTGAGTTATATTTTTCCTATTTTACCTACAACAAATTTATAACTACACACAGCAAAATGTAAATAATGGATTAAATGCTGGTAGATGGGATTGTGCTTTTCTATGTTTTCTATCATGAATTTTAATCTATATTACATCTATAAGTAAAAGAAAAAACAAGCATTATTTTCTTAGAAATAAAATATTTAATGGGTGCTTTAGCAAAAAAGGAAGGCAGATAGGCACAGTGGTGCACACTATGATCTCAGTACTTAGAAGGCTGAGGCAGAAGGATCATGTGTTTGAGGCCAACCTGGGCTACATAAACAGACAGAAAGGAAGGAAGGAAGGAAGAAAGGGAAGGGAGGGAGGAGGAGGGAGGGAGGGAAGGAGGAAGGAAGGAAGGAAGGAAGGAAGGAAGGAAGGAAGGAAGGAAGGAAGGAAGGAAGGAAGGGAGAGACAGAGAAGAAAGAAAAAGGAAAGGGAAAGTGGAAAAAAGAGTCCAGAGACAGGGGGAGAGAATAATAAAGGGAGATTCCCTTCCCCTCTAAATATTACTTCCTATACACCCTTGGATCAAGCCCATAAATCCTTCAGTACTGCTCTTGGGGTTCAGGTACAGCTCAAGAGTCAAGATCTTACCCCAGGATACAGGTGATCAAGGTCAGATCTCATATCAGAGCCGCTGGAAGGGTCCATTCCTGTAGCCTACCCAGCATTCCCTGTAATTTAGGGAGGAAGTTGGAGGTTCAGGCTGTAGTGAGTGGTACTGAAACCATCAGGAATAGCATTAACCATTAAGAAGAAGCCCTGGGTTGAACCTGTCTCGGGACAGGTGGATGGAACAGCTGCACTTGTACCATATGAAGAAATGAGGGCGTGATCAGTGCACACTGCTCCCACACCCACGTCCTGACATTGCAAAGAGGCTACCCATCCCTGATGGGGGAAAAAAAGAGAAATCCTGAACTGACACAAGGAGAGTTGGTGATGGTTTTAATAAATTAAGTTATAAAGAATGACACAATGGCTTGTTTCCAATCATGGGGTTGGATTTGATATGATTTGATTCCCCCTATGGGGCCTTCTGAGGTGAAATGACTAAGGAATTGTATAAGACAGGTTTTAACTCTGCTTAAATACATCACTGGTCTACACAGAAGAGTGGAGCCCTAAATCCAAGTCAAGTAAGACTTTGGGAAGGAAGAGGAGGGTTTTAATGCTACTTTCTCCCAGAAGGCTCCTGTTAGACCCTGCAACCCTTGAGGTCTTTCTCTGAGACCACCTGAGGTATGGGGTCAAGAGGGCAAACTCAGTCACAGACCAGTGTCCCAAGGCTGAGGGCAAAATGTGAAACCCTCACATAAAGCTGAGGGCTAGAGATCCATGTATGCTCACTGTGACCACAAAATATATCTGGCCCCCACAAACAGGGAAGGGTTTGGCTCAACCCTGACATTGGCTGAATGTAGGAGGTTTACTGTAGACACAGCCTGTTTTTTTACACTATTAGGAGAATTAGGCACATTGTGAGACCCATGAAAACCTCAGGTTGAAACCTTGAGTAGTGTCCCCAATCACTGCAGAAGCAGAAACAGAAATCTCTCTGGCAAAAACAAAATCATGAACAAGGCCCCAGGAATTCCTATGAGGGAGTCCTGAAGGTAATGTAATAAGCAGCTTACAGTCCCCAAACACCAAAACAAAGAAAGAAATAAAGAATAACAAGTATGAATTTTCAGAAAAAAAATATTGACTCACAAGAGCTTTAGATATTGGAATTTTCAGGTGTGGAATATAAGGTGTATACAAATACCGGCTGGAGGAGCTGGGGGTTTGGCCGATAGAGTACTAGCCTTGCAAGCTCAAGGACCTGAGTCTGACTTCCCCAGAACACACAATTTAAAGAGTTGAGAATGATGGTATGTGCTTGAAATCCTAGCACTGGGAAGATTGGGGACAGGAGGGTCCCAGTGGCTTGCTGGTCAGCCAATCTAGTCCACTTGTTAAGTTCCAAGCCAGGGATAACCCTGTCTCAAAAACCAAGGTGGGCAATTGCCACCACCAAACCTGATGATCTGAATTTGATGTCCAGAGCCCACATAATGGAAGGAGAGAACTGACCTCCATAAGCTGTCCTCTGACCTCCATGTGCACACATGCACAAAATAAATACTGAATGTAAAAACAATTTTTAACCGAGGAAATAACAAATGTTTCAGACTGTATTCAAGGTACCTGTGATGGGGCCCCTACTTAAGTCTACAGCCAGATCTAGCTAAGGTGAGGTGATCTTCCAGGTCACAGTCTCTCTTCCTTAAAGCCATCCCAGAAGCCCAGAAAAGACTCCTTTGGTCTTTAGTTTAGTTTCATTTGGTTAAGTCTCCACCAACTCAGAAACACCCCCAAAGCTATCATCACTACAGAGACATACTAGCAGCCCATCCTAGGAACAAAAATATCATCTGGGGGCCCTTGAGAGAGGAGGCCTTCAGGAACATAGCTCCGGATGCCTGGTCCCTAGCTGAGCGCCTTATCAGGCTCCCACCAACCATCCTGCCAGAAGCAGGAGGGCCTCCCAGCTTTTGTACCAGCTCATTGAGTTCTTAGCAGAGCGTAAAATGAGCTCTCTGGGAAATTAGGGAAACATTCAACCTGCTGTCTGTCCACAGTACACAATGCCTGCCATCGGCAGGAGCCCCTCCTTCTGGGCTGTGGGTAGTGGCTCCAAGAACTTCGAGGCTTCCTGGAATGGCTCACAAAGATTTCTGACCATAGCAGCTGTGGCAGCACCCCTACAATAGAGGGGCTCGAGGGGGACCACTCGACCCCTGGAGGAAAAAGCCATCCTCACACATGACAAAACAGAATCTGTCTTCAGATGTGGGACTGGGAACAACCAGCTGCCACCTTTGAGGCTGTAGCTACTTGTCCACCAGTGATCACCCCACTTTTGGCATCATGGGGTATAGAGACAGAGCCGGGGCTCAGTCATGCCTGTTCCCAACACTCTTCCTACACAGCTCTGCTGATTTCCTCAACAGAGCAGCTGTGGTTTGCAGAAAGTCTACCCAGTGGCCTGTGCACATCACGAAGACAGGGCCCAGTCTGCCTCACTTTTCTTAGTGCTCTGAATGCCCAGCCTCAAGAAGAGTTGCCAAATGGATGCTAAGGACACACTTGTTGAAGGGCTGGAGTAGCTGCAGGCAGGCCTGGCCTTAGCTCCCTGTCTACTTTCTGATGGGTCTGCAGTTATTCAAGAGATCTAACTCTCTCCATATCTCCGTGCCTGTCCTCTGAGTCTGGGAGAGATGGCTTCTACCAGCACACCTAGAGAGAAGGACAAGGGTCACTAGCAGCTGGACTGGAAGGGAGCCCTTTGAGTCCTGTGTACAGAAGGATTCCCTCCCTAGCAGATATGCTCTCAGATCACAGAAAGGCCAAAGATGGTCTGTTGCTGGGTCCTAACAGCTCCCTCGGGGGAGGGGTGAGAAGGTGTAGCGTCAACAACACAGACACTGGAGTCAGGTGAAAGGCAAACAGACTCGTTTATTCAGCAATTGGGAGAGCCTTATATACCCTCCTCCCAGCACCCAGGCTGCATCCCAATCCAGTGACATTGCATGGTCATCCCTCATTGGCTAGGCACAATCAAGACCTCTGACAGCACCTGTTGCTAGGCCCTAAGGCAGACTCCAGGTTGGCTTATCTTTTGGCCTCATAAGCTTATCTTCCTACAATGGTCAAAGGAGAAACAGTGGGTTTTCTGCTGGAGAGGCAGTGAAGGAAAACAGGAGAGGAGGATCCTGTGGAAATGGGAGTTTCAAGCACACTGAAAGGAAGAGTGTCTGGGCCAGATCTGTGCTTTACAAGGATCATAATGGTGGCCATTGTGGACAGATGCCACTGGAGGCTGTGAGCCTGGGGGCTGCTGTAGTCACTGGCAATGAGATGAGGTGGCCTGAGCCCAGGAGTGAGGTTAAAGAGACAAGGCCAGATCACACCTTTTCCCACCAAGGGGAAAGCCCCAGCAATACCCGGGGACACAGTATCACCCAATAAAGTCCAGATTGGGACCCAGCACTGAGGTTGACCCCCCTCCCCCATATGAACCTCTTGAGACCCCACACCTCTGCATCTTTATGGGTTAATTATTTGCCAGACAGGGCAGCCTCTGCCCATGCAGCATCTTACCACACCCGCCTGCGCACGTGCGCACATATACATACATGAGAACAGTGAATGCCCCAGGCTCAGACTTCCAGTCCCTCAGAGCCCCACAATACTGAGTGCTCATCCTGGATCTGCCCTTCATTCACTGTGAAACCAGGTGGATGACTTCACCTCTTTGAGCCTCAATTTGTCTCATTCCTAAAGAGGCAGTAACGGTTCTGATCATGAAGGACTATGACACAGCAAAAACAACAATAATACCTATAAAGCTCTAGCATAACACTTAGCTCAAAGTTGGTGCTCAGGAAAAAGTCTGCATGCTTGCAGCCCTCCACAGGCTTCTCATTCCCCAAGGCTCCTCTCCTCCAAGAAGCATTCCTTGACCACACAGGATCTGTCTCTCCTGTTCTTGACTACAGTGACCCTTGTAACTGCCCCCACCCTCTTTGCCGCACAGCTGGAAACTGACGCCTCTCCATGAGCTGTCCTCATCTCTTCCAGTGCAGAGAAAAAGAGCAGAAAAAGCCTTGCTTCTGCCATGGTACAGGGCTAGGCATATCACAGATGCTCCGGGAAGCAGGCATCATCAGCTGGTTTACCAAGAGGTGGAATTTCATCCTGTATGACAAAGGCACTAGGGAGCTAGTGAAGGCTCTGGAAGAGGGGAAGAGACAGAAGAGCCATTTGAGCGAACAATAAGCCATAGCCTGTGGTGTTCCCAGTCTGTTTCTGCTCTCTCCCCCCTCCCAATAGACCAGCAGCATGTGTGAGGAATGTGCCAGGGGCCTGGCATTATTAATTATCTTAAAAGCAAACATTCATCTTGGTGCAAGGGTTTGACTTTTCTCCTCTAATAATGGATTAGAGCACCCAGATATTAATGGGCCAGATAATTTACGTTTTGCTTAAACAGAAAGAAATAAACCGTCAGACACTCGTGGTGACACCACTTTCCAGCAGATTGAGAGATAGGCCCTATAAACTGCTCTAAAATGCGAATGTCGCATGCTCACTCACTGATACACAAGAGTACACCAACATTTTTGCAACAAGTGCTGTGATTTCTGTACACAAATCATTAACGTTCCTCCTGAAGGGCTTGCTTCTCTGTCTCGCCTTCCCAATTGCTCAGGGCAATTAAACCCACAAATCCCCTGTGCTCCTGTTAAAAACTCTGACCTCAGTCCCTAGTAAATCAGTCCTTGGAGAAAACAAGTCCTGAGGGGCAAGTAGGGCCACCAAGAAACAGCAAAGATGGGCTATAGACAGTGTCCTGCCCTGCCCTGGCTGCTCTCCTAATGGGTATCCTAAGGAGGTCTCTTCATTGCTTGATTGCTGTAAAAAAAAAAAAAAAAAAAAAAAAATCAGCTGTCACAACTGCTGAAGGTTCCAGAGAGCAAGTGAGATATTGAAGAAGGCCATACATGGTGACTTACCCATGCACAAACACTGAGAGTGTAACCTTGACCAATTCTTAGCTTCCTGGACTGCCTGTTCCCCACCTGCTCAATAACCTGACAATTCTATGCTCTGCCATTTTGCAGTTAACTCCTGGGTGCTCCAGGACCAGGGCAGCAAGAGTTGGAGGTAAGCAGTTAAATAAATACCTCCCAGCTCACCTAGGTGAAATACTCCCTGTACATGCTCAATATCTAAAGGAGCAATCCACTGAGCATGCTCCATTCCCAGGAAAACTACCTGCTGAGAATCTCCAAGTGAGCTAACCTCTAAGCATGCTCAGTGCCCAGGTGCACTGAACATATCCAGTCCCTAAGCAAGTTACATATTGAATTTATTAGGTCTCCAGATGAGCTACTCCCTGAGATTAATACTCAGTTCAAGTACCCACCAAGCAAGTGAAATCCTCAGGTGAGTGGCTCAATGAGCATGCTCAAATATACGTGTGCTGCCCACAGAATGTGCTCAATTCTACCTATACTGCTCACAGGGCATGCTTAGTGGTAAGATCGTCAAATCCCTAAGACACCAAGTAGACTCTGTGTCCCAGAGTGTTCAGTTCAAGCACAGGGCAATGGTAGCTTCCTTGTTGGTGAAAGTTTTGCCTGTCTTCTTGCACTGTCCAGAATCAGAGCAGCACACAATAGGCCAACAAGGTCACGGTGAATTAAACAAGTCCAGGAGTTTGAGGCCAAGCTCCTTCTGTTAACCTGATGGTCTAGGTAGAAAGTATTATAGCAAATGGGGGCCTCAGTTGAATGTTCTACCAAAGTCTAAATCCTTACAGATAAATCTTCTCTAGTCAGTATCTCCAAAACAGAGCTGCTGCTCCTCACAAATCCACAAACTCATGGAACATGAACGATTTGGACACTGTCCTCTAAAATGACCTCACTGACATTTGCAGATCAGTCCACCTAGCAGCAGAATTCACGTCTTTCAGATACACAGGAAATCCTCACCAAGCAGGCTGTGTGCTTCAAAATAGAGTATGTCTCAGCAAGTTTTTAACGATTAAAAATCATTCACGTTATGGTCTCTAGTTGCATGGAATTAAATTTAAAAGGAATACACCAAGATTCAGGAAATTAAACAAACACTTTTAAGTAAGCCACAGATCGATGAAGAAATTACAAAGGAAACTGGAAAATATCTCAAACAAAATGATAATGGAAGCAACACATTAAAATTTGAAAGGCACAGCTAGAGTACTGAGCAGGAAGTTAGAGCTTTAAATGCCTAAAATGAAAGGGGGAAGGGACACTAAACCAGTTGTCTAAACCTCCACCTACAGATGCAAAAATAAATAAATAAATAAATACAAATAAAGACAAATAAGTCTCAGTGAAGGTGGGAAATGGGAACTGATGGGAGGGGGAAGCAGTGATGGGAAAATTGGTCCAAGTTGTTTCTTTGAAAAGATTAAAAATAAATGGCTACTCCAAGACTATGTACGGATCTGTTTATAAGGAGAGAAAACACCTACTGCCAATATTAGGAAGGGTCATCACTCCAGACTAATAGGTTTTTCTGTATCCCAATAATAGGTTTCTCTGCCAACACAGTAAGCCAGATCAAGCTGAATTGAAAAAGTAAAAGAACAGGTTTATTTTGAGAAAAGTAACTCCCAGGTGACTCCTCCAGCCCCCAGAGACTGAGGAGGGAGAAGGGGCAGGAGAAAATCACATGGCCGAACTAAAGCAGGGCACTTATGCACCCTGTAGTCGAGGGGTGATGACGTGTCTGACACAAGCTGTGTTTGTGCCCAAGTATAGTACACTTATTATACTAGAAACATAAGACCATAAAACAAGACAAGAAAAATAAGTCATAAATACTGGAAGTTAAGAAGTAAAGCAGTGGCCACTCATCAGTAATGTAGCTACTAAAAACAAAATATTTCACAGAATCTCCAAAAATATGCCAGAATGGAATTCATCAGTCTTGCATGTCATTATCCAAAAATCAATTCTTATCTTACCTATTAGCAAAAACATATTGAATAAAAGCCTCTAAAATGATCACGGGCAATAGAATTTTTTTATTACTTAGAAATGAATCAAATTAAAAGTTGCAAATCTACTCTACTGAGAACTGCAATTCAGTGCTGGAGGAATTTTTTTTAAAGACCTAAATGAGTGTAAAGACATTCCACACTCTTGCACAAAACTTGATACTGTTAAGAATTCAGATCCTGTTAAATTAGCCTGTCACTTGCAAACCCAAATCCCAGCAGGGAATTTGGAAAATTGAAAATACTAATGGATGTGACTACTAGCTTCAAGCCATTCCATAACCATCGAGTTAAGTGTAGTTTGGGTACAAGCACAGGCAGAATACAAGACAGTGTGCAGGGTACAAGACAGCGCAGAATACATGCGCCAAAACGGGACTCAGATGTAAGGCCACTTCATTTTTAGTCGAGCTAATTCAACAAGGGAAAGGATGCCTTCTTTACAATGGTCCTAGAACAACTTATAATCATATAGAAAAAAATCTGAACTCCTACCTCATTGCATATATAAAAATTAATTGGAGATAGAGCACATCTATCTTTTGTCTAAGAGCAAGTGAGGGTGGGTCATAAACCAAACATACTATAGAAAACGCCCTTTAGCCGGGCGGTGGTGGCGCACGCCTTTAATCCCAGCACTCGGGAGGCAGAGCCAGGCGGATCTCTGTGAGTTCGAGGCCAGCCTGGGCTACCAAGTGAGTTCCAGGAAAAGGCGCAAAGCTACACAGAGAAACCCTGTCTCGAAAAACCAAAAAAAAAGAAAAAGAAAAAGAAAAGAAAACGCCCTCAAATAAAATGAAAGAATGTCTCTGAGACTTGGCAAAGACACATAACAAATTAATTCAAATTAAATTCCTACTCCTCAATGTACACCGTTAACAGAATTAACAAGCATTCCACAAACTGGGGGAAAAAAACCACAACACAAACATCTAACAAGGGACTTATCTCCAGAGTATATCAAGAACTATTAATCAGCAGCAAAAAGAAAATAGTACAATGCCCAAAATGGGTAAAAAGGAGCTACAGGTCACTGATCACTGCTGAGAGAGGAAGAAGTAGTCCTCCCCAGGGATGAGCCCCCTAGTTAGTTATCCAATACCAAGTGGACAGTTCCAGAAACATATACACATGAGCAACACTAAATGGACTCAGCTGGTTGTATTTATATGTTCACATACATATATGATTAAAGAAAAAGAGGTCATGAATTTGAGAGGAGTGAGAAGGAAGAGTTAGAGGAAGGATAAGGAGGGAGAGATGGGAATGCAGTACACGTTATGAAATTTTTAATTATATTTAATTTTTAAATGTTTTAGAAAATAGGGAAATGACTTTAAAATGACACTTCATGGGGGTTGGGGAGATAACTTTGCAGGTAAAATGCTAGCTGTGAAAACATGAGTGTCAGAGTTTGGATCTCCAGCATCCATGTGAAAAGCTGGGTACCTGCTTGTAATCCCAGCTCCACAGAACAAAAATAGGGGGACCCCAGGGACCCTCTGGACAACCAGTCTAGCAGGAACAGCAAGCTCCAGGTTCAGTGAGAGACCCTGTCTCAAAGAATAGGGTATAGAGTTGATGAGGAAGACATCTGGCCTTCACATGCATCTGGCACAGGTGAGTGTGCAGATGCACATATGCACACATATGTACACACACATTCATACAAAGATATTCCACAAAGATAATATGAATGGCCTCCCTGGATGAAAAACTCTCAATATCAATTGAGACAGTAGAGACCAAATTCAGGGCCTGCGCTTGCTCAGCAAGCACTCTACCACTGAGCTACATCCCAGCCCTTGGGTTTTTGAGACATTATTTCATAATATAGCACAGATTGGGTTTAAACTTGTGATCCCTCTGCCTCCACCCTCTCAAACACTGAGATTACGGGTGTGTGGCATTACACAAACCTTCCAATGTGCTTTTAAGTGACAGAAAAAGAGCACAAAGGAGACTTTGATGGGAATAGTCTAAAACTAGACAGTTGCACAACTAAATAAATTCACAGCCATTGAACTCTGCCTCTGAATAGGTGAGTTCTATATCTACATTGTTTCTCAGTACAGTCACACAGTGCTGTTGAAAGCATAAATCATGAGACAAACTTTAAAGGTGAAACTGAACTGTAAAGAGAAGAATGATAAGCATGAAACTCCGGACAGAAATTATCCACCAGAGCAAATGGGAGTGAGAGGCTGAAGGAGGATGGTGAAGGCTGTTGTCAATCTCCTTTCTCACTGTGCTGACTGGGGAGCATGGTGACTTCAGTGAGAAATGTTTCCCCACAGACTTGGCTCCCAGTTTGTGGCACTGTTGGTGGGGAATGAAACCTTTAGGAGGTGGAACTTTGCTAGAGGAAGTATGTCACTGGGTGGGCTTTGGGGGGGGGGGTTATAGCCTCTCTTCTCTTTTTATTTGTTCATTTTCCTGCATGTGAATGGAAATGTGATCAGCCAGCACAACATGCCTTCCCTGATGTTATGGACTCTAGACCTCTGGAACCATGAACCAAAACAAACTCTTTCTTCCTTAAATTGCTTTTGGTCATGGTCTTTTACCACAGCAACAGAAAAATAACTAATACAGAGATATATTTTAGACCTTTTTATTATTTATTGGGGAGGTATTATTTGCCTCTTCTCAATAAGTAAAACAAATAAAAAAACTAGCCAAAATAAATTATCAAAGGTTAGGCACTGACATGTGGCAGATGTTACTACAGTGACAAAGTACCCAGTGGGAAGTTGATGTGTTAAAACTCAGCCTTTTTTTAGTTAAACATGATACTACCATAGTAAGGAAGAGTTACAATCCCCCAGAGATGAAACCAATGGAGTGTTGTGGGTTGTCTTTTTACTCTTTGCTCTTTGGGGGGCACACCACCCCCCCCACCCCACCACCCCGCTCACAAATAAATCTCATGGAGGCTTATTCTTTTTTATGAATGCCTGGCCTTAGCTTGGTTTGTTTCTAACCAGCTTTTCTTAACTTAAATTATCCCATCTACCTTTTGCCTCTGGGCTTTTACCTTTCTCTTACTTCTGTATATCTTACTTTCACTCTCACTCCATGGATGGCTGGGTGGCTGGGTGGTTGGACCCTAGCATACTCCTCTCCTTTTCTTGCTCCTCTTGACCTCCTCCCAGATTTCTCCTTCTATTTATTCTTTCTGCCTTCCAGCACCACCTATCCTTAGTTCTACCTTGCTATTGGCTATTCAGCTCTTTATTAGATCAATCGGGTGTTTTAGACAGGCAGAGTAACATAGCTTCAGAGAGTTAAACAAATGCAACTGTTAGGGTCCTAGAGTCATCCCACAAAAGACCACCATCCACATATGCAATTCGTAAGAGTATTTATTATCTCAAGAGTAAAAGTTCCAACATGCTGGGGCCGCACATCCCACACAGGCAAAATGGCGACCCCAAGAGACGCTCACAGGCTCCTTTTATACACAGCGAAAGTAATATTAAGGCAGTTAGGTCATTTTATCTGTGATTGCCTTCAGCAAGTGGCAACTATGTTAGTATATTTCTAATTGGATATGGCTAGCAGGAGCTGGCCATCTTTGGGCAAGTTTGGTCAAGTTCCAAGGTGGGGATAGAGGATTTGTCCCTATTTGCTCATTGCCTTGAGATACTGTAGGAGATGGCCAAGGCTTGGTACATGCCATCTCCCTCATCTCTGCTGTCAGAGGTGTTGAAGACTGATTGTCAACTGTTCATGGTTCTTTCAGAAACTGCTTGCTCAATCTCAGGAAACTGAAACTGAGGCCTGATCTCTGACAGAAGACTGAGCATCCTGTAATGGCGTCTGCTAGGCTCTCTCAGCAACATAAGAGAATGCAACACATCTTTGCATCATTAAAACAAATATTCCACAGCATAAACAAATGTAACACATGTTATTCCACAACAATGGAGAGCCATATAAACTGATAGGCAGAATTGGTGATAATGAGGAAATGGACAATACCAAAGAAGAAAATCATGGTGGGCTGACAGCATCTCTGCGTTGAATGGAAAGGGAACAGAAACTGCACCAAGTGCTCCCAGCCTCTGCCCAGTGCTATTCAGATGCCAGTCCACACTTCTTCAGTTACAATATGTATAGACCTTCCTTAGAGTTCACTATCTTGTCTAGCTTGTCCAGAAAAGGAAGCTTAGAAACATGGAAGAGTGGTGAAGGGCAGTGGTTCTCCAGTCCATGCCAGAACCTCCCTGGAGACTTCTGGGTAAAGCACAGAATCTGCACACTGAAGAATTAGTAAATTCTAGAGCAGGCTAGGCTTCGATAACTAATAGACCTGCAAGGCGATGTGTGGTGGCTCATGCCTTTAATCCCAGCACTCGGGAGCAGAGGCAGGCAGATCTCTGAGTCTGAGGCCAGCCTAGTCTACAGTGATAGTTCCAGGACAGCCAGAGCTACACAGGAAAACCCTGTCTTGAAAAACAAACAAAGCACAAATAGATACACAAAAGCTAATGGCTTAAATATAACCAGCATTCATTACTGCCTCATGCTTTTTCAGTCCAAAGACAGTCCTGACTGATGATTCTCCCTCATGCAGTAACTAGGTCCCAAGGTCTCAGACACCTTTCATCTCAAGGCTTTTCTACTCCCTGATGTGTTAAGTGTTAACTGTTTCTGAAAAAGTCAAAGAGGTTAGAATAAGGAGGTAGAAGAGAATACATCTATTTTTTGTAAACTTTTTTTTTGACTCAGTGACCTCGAAGAAAAGATATCTAAGACAGGACACCACAACACCGAGTCATCAAAGAAAATGTCAATAGGTCCATAAACTGGACTGCATAGACATAAACCCAGAAACATTTCAATGGGCTCTATTAACAGAATGAGAGTACAGGCCACAAAGGAAACCTTTTCTTTGGACATATATCTGGCAAAAGTCTTACATCCAATGTGCATTAAAAACTCAATAATGGTAAGATCAAAATAATTGAAATGGGCAAAAGCTTTTAAAGTATTTGCAAAAGCGTATACTCAAATGGCCAAGAAACACATTGAAGATGCTTAATAGAATTGGTGATCAAGAAAAAATGCAAATTAAACCACAATGAACACCGTGGTATATATACCAGTAGGGCTAAAATTAGATGGACTGGAGTTAGCAAGTGTTGATGATGGTGTGGAATATTGTAACTCTCCCATGTTGCTGACTGGACTAGAGCAATCACTGCAGGAAACAGCTTAGCACTTTCTTGCAGTTAAATATGCACTTGTGTGACTCAGCAATTTCATTACTAGGGAACAGAAAGTATAGATTCACATGCAAACTGGACACAGGTATGCCTAGCTTTATCCACTGTGGCCAAAATTTCAAGCAAGCCAGATGTCTATCACCGATTGCAGCATATTCATACAATGGAAGTCTACTCAACAGAAAGTGGGGGAAGCTACAGAAACAACATGGATAAATTTTCAAATCATGTGAAGCAAAAACATCCAGCTCCATGCTCCATGTCACATGAGTCCGAGTATATGACATCCTAGAATTCATCCTAGAATTCCACCCACCCCTAATCCGGGTGTAAGAGATTTATTTGCAAAAGCACAAGAAGGTACTTTAGGGCGATTCAGATGCTTTGAGGTGAGTGTGGTGGTCTACATGACCAGAGAGTGAGGCTATGTATCAACCTGTATACTGAAAGGGAACATCTCACAGTATACGAGTTATCCCTCAAATAACATGGGGTGGCTGGGAAAGGTTTAAAGGATATGGACCTCAGCCCAGAAAGCACATGTATAACTTCTGCCCTCTTTTCTTATGGTTAGAACATGCCATCTTGAAGACTATCCAACTAGTAAAGAGCCTGGGAAATAAGGTCCAGCTGAGTGGCCATCCAGGAAGAAGGGGGAAATTGTTTTTGGTGAATTTGATTTGTCTTTATTGTCAACTTTCCTGGATTTTGAAATCACTTTGGAGACACACTTCTATATATGTGTAGACTGTTTCCAGAGAAGTATAGCTGATGAAGGGAGACCTGACCTGAATACAAATAGTGCCATGCCATGAGCTGGAGTCCTGTACTGAGAAAGGGAGAAAGGGAGAAAGGGAGAGAACACAAAACAAACATCAGCATTTATCTCTCAGCTTCCTGACTGCAGACACAGTGTGACTAACCCCTTCTGACTCCTGCCACCATTAATACAGGAAATGCGCACACTACTGATAAAGAGACTATTTATGAAAAGATTATATTTGGAGGAACAACTCACTAATGCAGGATAAGGCAGATTCAGTCACAGAGTCCTGGAAGGCTGAGAACTGGTCCCATGCTGCATCACATAGCCTGATTGGGTCCCCACCATCCAAGAGTGCGAGAGAGAAGGGACCCACCATACATACGCCCCGGGTCTTAGGCTATTCAAGAGGTCAAGCCCTAGGGACTGGTACCCCAAGGCCATAGGTGGAACAAATACCCACTATATACCATGATGGAAGTATCCCCTCAATCTGTAAGCCAAATTAAGTTATTTCTTTCCTTTAAGTTGCTTTTATTGAGTATTTCATTACCACAATGAGAAAAGTGGCTGCTACAGTGAACAACAGCACCGTGACCACAAATGTTGGGAGTCAAAAAATGGATGACTGTGCTCTGGCCTTTCTTGCATGGATGATCTGACATAACTACACCCTTGACAACCGTTACTAAGTTACAAAAAACAATAACTCCAGGAAAAAAACACAAAATGTACCTTTAGATTAATATACTTTTAGAATAACTTCCTTGAACATGTTCAGGTTGGTCGGTTGCACAAGCTTTGGACCAAAGAGACCTTGCAATCCTATTCTTCAGAAGAAACCTCACCTGGACCCTATTCTTCTATTCTTCAGAAACTTTCCATTCCACCCCCCCCCTTTTCCCCTATTCATTTCTCCTATCTATGAGCATATATAAACCTGCTTCCCCTTGCAATAAACGAGACCTTGATGCAACTCAGACTGACTCTGTTTTCTTTATGCACTTGGTCTCCTTTCTCTCTTGCCCCCATTGTTTTTTAGGAGGAGCCTCCTCGAGTCTTACCTAATAACCTGGCCTGCTGGATGGGTCACATAGCAACCATCTACTACCCAAATGTTCACTGGACACCACTTCTGAGATAGGTAAGTTAGGTAGACTACTCCATCCCACAGTGTTTGAACAGAATACCTGGTGCTAGGTAATTTCTTTTTTTTTTAACTTTCTTCTTATTTATTCTTTGTGTTTTTCACATCATGCAGCCTGATCCCATTCATTTTCCTGTCCCCTCACATCCACCCTCTGCCCTTGCAACCTCCCCCCAAAAATAAAATAAAACAAAATTTAAGAAAAAAAGGAGAAAAAGTTACAATCTCATCATGGAAGCTGTAGTGTGACACCGTGAGTCACTCAATAAGCCCTTTTATCCATACATCTCTACTTGCAAGTGTTCATTGCAAAGAGTCGTTGGTCTGGTTCAAGGCCTATAGTATTTTAGTATATATAGTATTTAGATAGTGTATTTCTGCTATACTATCAATGCTGGGCCTCACTGGGACTCCTCTTGTTATCCTGTTATTGCCCTGTGCAGTGGAGATCCTGCAGCTTTGGTTCTGCAAGAACGGTCCCTTCAGGTGCTCCAGCAGATCATAGACAGGGTGGATGTTGGAGTAGGCCAATTCATAACCCTGGCTCTGGGCCTGGGTAGTCACAGGGTTGGTCCGCCCACCAGCTCTCCCCTGTCCTCACCACCAGGGTGAGCTCTCCAGCTTTGCTCCTGGCTAGTTCACCCCCTGCAGCAATGAGCCAGGGGTGGGGCCAGTTCTCCTGCTTTTGTGCCCTCAAGGTCAGCTCTGACACACCTACACCATCAGGACCAGCTCTACTGCGTTGCCCAGGAAAGGTGCGGGGGGGCCACTCTCCCAAGTGCTGCAGCAGGTGAGGGGCAGGAACAGCTCTCCCACTCTTAAGGCTTCAGGGCCAGCTCTCCCAGCTGCAACAGGCAGCCAGGGACATCTCTCCCCCTGCCCATACCACCATATGGCAGATGAGGGATGGGGACAGATCGCGCATGCTCATGTTCTCAGGGGCTGGTTTGCCCACACCCCATCAATAAGGTCATTTCTACTGTCTGCCCAGGTAAGGTGCAGGGCCCACTTTCCGGACTGCTGCAGCTGGTGAGGGAGAGGGTCAGCTCCCTCACCTGTTGCAGGTGGTGAGGGTCAAACTGTAAGGAGGAGCAGCTCTCTCGTGCCCACGCTGCACCATGACAGACAAATAGTGGGGACAGCTCTTTCACGCTCACAGTTTCTGGGCTGGCTCACCCACAGCCCCGCCAAGAGGGTCAGCTCTACTGTGCTGCCCAGGTGAGGTCCAGGGCCGCTCTCCCGAGTGCTATAGTTGGTGAGGGGCGGGGACAGTTCTTTTGCTCTTATAACCTCAAGGCCAGCTCTCCCACCCACTTCAGGTGTAGAGGGGTAGGGGGAAGGCATCTCTCCCCTGCCCACACCACCATATGGCAGATGAGGGGCAGGGCCAGATCTCCCCTGCTCATGTTCTCAGGGCGGCTCACCTCCCACTCCATGTCCCCATCAACAGGGTCAGCTCTACTGTGCTGCCCAGACAAGGTGCAGGGCCTGCTTTCCCAAGTGTTGCAGCTGGTAAAGGGGAAGGCCAGCTCCCTCACCAGCTAGAGGCAGTAGGGGAGAGGGAGGAGGGCATCCCTCCCTCTGACCACCACACCGCAGATGAGGGAGGCGGTACCAGCTGTGCCCTCTCACACTCTCAGATCTGGCTCACCTGTGCCCCTGTCTACAGGGTCAACTCTACTGTGCTGCCCAGGTGAGGCACAAGACCTGTTCTCCCTAGTGCTGCAGCTGGTGAGGGGTTGAGTCAGGTCCCCCACCAACTGCAGGTGGTGAATGGTAAGGGGAGGAGGGCATCTTTCCCTCACCCATGCCACCACATGGCAGAGGAGAGGGGTGCAACCTGCTCTCCCATACTCATGCCCTCAGGGCCAGCTCTGTTGTGCTGCCCAGGGGGGAGGTTGTAGGACTCTCTCTCCTGAGTGCTTCAGCCAGTGATGGGCAGGACCAGTTCTCCCTAGTGTTGCAGTCAGGGAAGGGTGGGGCCAACTCTGTACAGCCCTATCCTCTTGGCCTTTGGTGGTATCAGGAGCCACAGACATCAATCCAGATGGTGGCTGCATCCAGGTCATGAAGCCAGACATGGGCCCAGGCATCACCATGGCCCTGGGTAGCAATCAAGTCACTCACCCCTGCCTGCTCCTCGCCACTTTCACCTCTTCAGATATGCCTCTGTCCACAGGACAGGAATCATTCTGCCCCTCTCTCCATACCACACTATACATTTGCTCACCGTAATAGTGCCTATCTACCCGGTGCCACAAGGTGCTGGGTAGGTCAGGATTTTCTCATCAGAGTCCAGGATGGACTGCTCCAGGCCTGCATGTGGGTCTCCTTGTCTGGCTCAGTCTGTCATGGGACTGGGCAGGACCATGCTTTTTCCTCAGAGCCCAGGGCAGTCCCCTGATGCTAGGTACTTTCTAAAGAAGAAAGGTATGTGCAACAGTTTGGGAGTCTGAAAGCCAAAAATTGGGAGGCCCCATCTCTTCAGCCCATGGTGAGGGCCTCTTGGATGTGTTACAACGTGGCAGAGGAGCCAAAAGAGAAATGTCTTATGAGTACAGAAAAACCCAAGCCCATGGAGTGACCTCTATTTACAACGACCTACTCTCTGGAGAACTAGCTCTCTGGGACTGGAGTTACAATTGCTTGTGAGCTGCCATGTGGGTGCTGGGAATCGAACCCAGGTCCTCTGCAAGAGCCACCAGTGCTCCTCACTGCAGAATCATTTTCTCCAGTCCCTTGAAAACTAACTTTCCCTCAAGCCCGACAGTAATCCCTTCCCAGGGTGATGACCTAATTACATTAGCCACCACCCCCACCACACTGTCACACTGGAGAACAAGCCCCTACCACGTGAATCCTTGGGAGACAAAACATCCTTATCCATGTGGGGAGCAGCCTTCCAGAAATGAAGACATTTCGAAACCCAGTCCTAAAAGAACAAAGCAAGGGGAAACATGATCTGAAAATGCAGGAGAATAGGGGATAAGCACTCTGGGAATTGGTGAATTGTTCTGCAGCTGGTGGAGAGAGGCTGGTGAGAGAGGTGAAGATTCCTGAAGCCTACCATGAAGATTCCTTAAGAAGCAGGGACCGTATCCCACCCACCCTAAGAACTCTGGAAAGGCTGACAGGGAGTTCAGGCTTTTATAGTGAGATGTGTCTATTTTCCCACCCTGTATAGGACTCCCCTTCCACCCCGGTCTAGCTCCTTCCCATGCACTTGGGAGTAGAGCAGATCATGCCTTTGGTGCATCCCAAAGGCTGGGCTGGAGGCAGCCTCTGAACAGGAGGGGCTGAGAAAAGTCCCAAGTGGTGACTAAGGCTGCACTCCAGGAAGCAGGAAGATGGAAGAGTAAGCGGCAGAGGCAGGAAGTCATGTATGGCTAGAGCCTACTCCCATCTGAGTCACAGCAAGGCAAAGGCTGCTGTTGCCCAGCAACAGAAGTCCCAGCTCCTGGCTTGGATTCCAGCTGGCTAACCCTTCCCCTCCCAAGGAGGGCAATCTGGTCTCCAGCTACCATATGTCAAAGGCCTGACCTCACCTGCATTAAGCTACCTGCCATCCAGCTTGTCCCAGAAAGCAACAGCTTGAGATGGAGGACACAGAGTCCACTGTACCTTTGCTCCCTTATCCCACTAAGAAAATCAAAGCTGGGGGCCTCGCCCAAGCATGCACAGCTAACAATAAAATTTCTGGCTTCTCCCTTTCATATGTGAGACCACTTTATCCATTAGGTGCAAGCTGGAAGTCCCTAGGGCAAGAACACTGAAAGCCTAGGAAAGAAAGATTGGTTCCAAAAGATGAAAAGAAAACTGAAAAATCAAATTGACTAAAATGTCTAACGCTTATAAAGTTGGCCATTGCACTGGCTGCATGAATTGGAGCCGTTTATAATGTGTAATTGAATCGGTCTCTTCCGACCAAATCATTTCAAAAGCAAATTTATTTAAAATCCTTTGATTTGTTATAGCAAGGGGAAAAAACATCTAATGAGAGATAAATGTTACATATGATGAGAGAAGCTTCCAGAAGTAAGTGGTGACAACCCAGTGGAGGCTCTGCATGAGCACTAACTGGACCATCCTCTGGTAAACAGGGTTTTGAGTTAGAGCTGCAGCCTGGATGAAGGCTGTCCAGGAGCAAAGCGGTCCTGCAGAACGCTCCTGAATACAAAAGCCTGGTGCGTCGTGAGCTGAGCTGCAGCCTCAGAGACAACTGCCTCCCACCCCGGCTGAGCATGCTCACTGCAGCTCCCCACACCCTGCAGAATCCGCTGATCCTATTAGCGATAAGAGGCCAGAGGAAAGCCCAGTCTCATGTTCCAAACAGATTATGTTGATGGAAACAAGATAGAGGCTGGGTGCTCAGCTGTATCAGGGTGCCTGGGAAGGGCCTCCCTACAGTCAAAAGTAGCATATCCATGCTGTGTGGGAAAACAGGAGATGAACAGTGCTGTAATCTCATTTTTAGTGAGATAATCTCACATGCCCAGGGACCCAGCTCCCCACCCCCACCCATCTTCACAAGGCCTCTGGAGAGAAGTTTAGGGAAGTAGCTGTCGAGTAGAAGTCAAGGCTCGGGACCCGGAGACCTGGCCTCTACTTCTGGATACAGTCAAACTAGCTGACTCCAGCAGAGAAATGGTTCGCCCCTCTGAACATCCATTTCTTCGTGTATAAGATGTAAGGGGCTGGGGAGAGATGGCCAATTCAAAGCTTACCTCCAGCTCTAAAGGCCGTGAAGGTCAGCTTCTCTCTGCAGCCATGTAGATCCCACTCTAAGCTCTGAGAGATCCCAAAATCCCATCCACACTGGAGAACTCAGTCCCCACTGGAGGCCCTGCAGAAAAGGCTTCTGGGTCCCTGCCCCTTGTTAATCTCCAATGACTATTGGGGCTACTGGTCCTGTCCTGGATTCCATCATTTCAATTTAATAGACACCTGGACATCAGTGATGTTAGGGCCCCCAAGTGTTTTTCCTCTTGACACAAGAATCTCCTGTGGTGTAACTCCACTGGCCCACCCCCACCTCTATGCTGCTCTGGTCACACAGTCTCCTTTGCCGTACTTTGTAACCCTCAATACAACAGTATACATTTTCCTTGATAAAGTCATTCCTCTTTCAAGGAAATATTCAAAGAGAAAGATAACACTGCCTTTGCTGTTTCATCTCATCTCACCATTGCTGGTACCCTCACTCCTCTTTCCCTTCCATCGGAGTTTCTGTCTGACGCTGCTGTCTCCACTTACCTTGAAGAATTTCCCTCAGCATTTTGTGTTGTGAATGTCTGTCTGCTCGGCGGCGGCGTTTGCTCATCTGAAATGGCTGGGTTGACGCCTTCGTTTTGATAGGAAATGGACATTTTTCACCGGATGCAGAATTTTGCATTGGCTGCTTGGGCTGTTTGTTTTGTATTTCTCCAGACAGCAGCGTCTGGGGATCTCTGCCGTCAGGGTGAGAAATCCATTATCACTCGCCTCAGTGTTCCCTTGTATGTAAAGGCCTCTTGTCTCTGCTTCAATGTCTCCCTCTCTTCGCTTTTTTGGTGATTTGGTGTTGATCCACCCAGGTGTATTGTCTTCTTTGCATTTATCTAACTGTGGGGTTCCCTGGGTTTCCTACAGCGAGGTATTTGTGTTTTCACAAAACTGGAGAAAACTTGGGACACTGTCCTTTCTTCACACTTCTCTGCCCAATTGTCTCTTCTAGTCTTCTGGTTAATTACACATATGGCAGGCCACTTTGTGTCATCTCACATGACACTAAGGCCAGTTAGTTTCTTTCCTGCCACTGTAACAAAGCCACCGACAGAAAGAGCCTAAGGTAAGAGAGCTGATTGGCCGGGCGGTGGTGGCGCAGGCCTTTAATCCCACAGCTGACTTTATCTCAGCTATTTTTTTCTTCTCTACAAATTGGATAATTTCTTTGGTCTATCTTCAATTTCATGCATCTATTCATTTTCACTGCCATCTCCAATTTGCTATTAAGCCCATTAGTAAACATTTCTCCCTTCCCTAATTCATTTCAAATCCTGGAATTTCTATTTGGTTCTCATATTTCTCCTCTTCTTCCTGTGTTTTTAGCATGGTGATTGAGTCCATGCAGTTTTTTGTTTTGGGTTTTTTTTTTTTTAGATTTTATTTATTTTCATTTCTTTATGTATGTATGAGTGTCTTGCCTCTGGCCTTCACGGGCACCTACACTCATATTCACAGACCTCCTCACATACACATAACTTAAAATAAAAATATTTTAAACTGGAAATAAATCCAAAGAATTTTTATTTTATAACTGATATTCTATTTCTTTAAAAAAAAATCATCAAAATAAGAACAGTATCCATCACAGGAAAAATCAGAACCTTATGGGACGGGTTTATATTTATGTTAGAAGTTGGTATTTCTTTACTATAAATTTGTCAATGCCTGTTACGGTTTGAAACTGGAATGTTCCCCAGTAGGCTCATTTTGAACACTCGGTCCCCGGCTTGCGGTGCAATATTGAAGACTGTGCAGGCTCTAGGAAACAGAAGTAGGCCACTACTGGGCAGGCCTACATGACGAGACATGACCCCGGTCCTGGTTCCAAGTACTCCAGTTCATGGCTGTCACCATGTGAACCAAGCCACTACCTCATAGTCCCTCTGCCTCAGGCGGAATGAGCGCCCCCATGCTGCCTTCTCCACCATGACAGACTAGAATCCCCTAAAACTGTGATGCTAAACAGCTCTCTCTCTCTCTCTCTCTCTCTCTCTCTCTCTCTCTCTCTCTCTCTCTCTCTCTCTCTCTGGTTTTTCGAGACAGGGTTTCTCTGTGTAGCTTTACACCTTTCCTGGATCTCCCTCTGTAGCCCAGGCTGGCCTCGAACTCACAGAGATCCGCCTGCCTCTGCCTCCTAAGTGCTGGGATTAAAGGCCTGTGCCACCACCGCCCGGCCAAACAGCTCTCTCTTACCTTAAGCTCTTTCTGTCCGGTAGCTTTGTTACATGGCAGGAAAGTAACTAAGACACAGCCCAGGGAAGGAATCTTTACCCCACCCCACACTCATCAGTTCCAGGTGGCCAGCCAGACTCTGAGATCTCGAGTCAGTAAGCTGGAGAGCTGATGGTGTGGTTGACTTGACTGAAGGTGGTCCCATCTCACCCTGGTCCCTGGCCTGAGATCCTCTTCTGCCTTAATCTTGTGTCCTGTTTACTGTGGCAGCCTCTGCCCTATCCCAAAGCCAAGGCCTCTCATGACTATCTGCTCTAACAGCAGCAGGGTTCCATATTCTTCCCCTGGACACAAACCTCAGCCTTAAAACCGTATCTGCCTGTCTCTGCCACCAGATGCTCTGCCCAGCATACAGCAAGAGCTCAGTATATGTTGATTTGACCTGACCGGAGGCTCTCAACCTTTCCTTACAACCAAATGTCTGCATAAAGCTCCTATATTAGTTCATTACTAGTGTATAACAAACCAGCACAAAACTTAGTGGCTTAAAAATAACTTATTATTTTTCATGCTTCTTTAGATGATGATTCTACTGGGTTCCCCCATGTACCTTCAAAAGCTAAAAGGTTAGCTGGGACAGGAGGTGTGGGGTGGCTTTGTTCTCATGTCTGGCAGTTGGTCTAGCTGGAAGCAAGAGTCCTTGATTCACCTCTACCCTCCTCCAGACTCGTCCATCTTCTTTGCTTGATGGGTGGTCCCAAGATGGAATTCCAGGAGGTCAGACTCAGAAGCATGGAGGTCTTGAAACTCATAGAATTCCTTTTAATGGTTCATTTTACCCATCAAGTTGACTGGACTATATGGTGCCCAGATAGTCAATTGCTCTTGGGGGTGTTTTTGTCAGAATGTGTTTGAAGGAATATACACTCACACACACACACACACACACACACACACACACACACACACACACACGATGAACTTATTGGAATGACTTACAGGCTGCAGTCCAGCTAATCCAACAATGGCTAACTGAATGGAAGTCCAAGAATGCAGTAGTTGCTCAGTCCACAGGCTGGATGTCTCAGCTGGTCTTCAGTATATGCTAGAGTCCCAAAGTAGGCTCTAATGCCAGTGAGGAATGGATGTGCTAGCAAGGCAAGAGAAAGCAGGCAAAGAGCAAAAGCTTCCTTCTTCTATGTCCTTATATAGACTTCCAGCAGAAGGTATGGTCCAGATTCAAGGTGTGTCTTCCAGCCTCAAAGGTCCGGACTAGAAGTGGATTCACCGACTTCAAATAAAGCAAAATGTCTCTCACAGGTGTGCCCTCCATTTCTGGATTGTAGTTCATTCCAGATGTAGTCAAATTGGCAACAAAGACTAGCCATCCCAGAGGTTAACTTTTGTGTTGACCCACTGAACAAAGCACATTCCCTTTCCCAGTTAGTGAATCCCAGAGCTGAAAGTCTGACTAGACTACAAAGACTCACCTATACATTAGTGGGAATCATACCTGGAAGGTGGCATTTCCTAGCCATTACACACTCCACCATGGCACTTTCCACTACCCTTGGGACAAGAGTGCAGAAAATAGAGCCAACCCACAGGAAAATGTTTACAACCACAAAATAAAAATAATTCATTACACACCATATAAGAGGTTCAGGAAAGAGAAGCACTTTATAATAAAAGCAATATGCATTTCAGTATGTAAATTGCACTGGGAGACATCACGATGTAATCAGCCTCCTGTGTTTATAGGCAGAGCAGCATGGGTGGAGTGATGCAGGAGGATTACACTGATGACTCAGACATGTGAGCATCATTGCCATCAGTGATGATTTCAAAATGGGGATCAACTGTTGGAAATGTTCAGAATAGAGCCAAACCTAAAATTCCCCTGATTTACATAGCTGTGTCCTCTACTAATCAACACAGACTAAAAACTAGACCAAAGAGCTTGGCTACCAGAGTCAGACAACTTTGAACAAGTTATGCAGCCACAAGAACGTCTAGCTGGACATTTGAAGTCCAGCAAGACAAAGAGTAACTTGTTGAGGCTGTCACAGGACTAGGCACGCTCTGTCTTAAACACACACTGAAGTTTGAGGTAGCCCCTAGGGGGCGCTAGTGACAGTTGTGAACAATCAGCCAGGGAAGTGTTACAAGGAGGCTATCTACCACAGACCCATTCTATGGAAAGGCTCCAGGGCATCATCATAGACAATGCACCACCCAGGAGAACTAACAGTGAGGTTCTGGGGAGAAAAGAAAGTGTCTCCAAGGAGGTAGTAGGGAAAAACAATGAAAGAAGCAGCTGTAGCCCCGAGAAGATCCATGGAGAAGTGTTAGTGTTTTCCCAGACCTCTCATAATCAAGCAGGACTCATCAATGTGGACCTTTACAGACAGGGCAAGCCATGTTATGGAGGTGGCTCATAGACCCCACTATGAGGCCATGAAAGTGGCAGGTGGGCAGTTGTTTAGAATCTCTGATAGGGGATTTGCCCCTCTGTGGTAGAAGGGGGGAAATCTGGTTATTTCTACCAAGAAAGTCTGGCCCAGGAATCACCTTGAGATTTAGCTTTGGAAGCCACAGGCTTCCTCCCCAAATTTTATTTGAGCAACAAGGGAACGTCCCAGCTTGATCTGATGGCTGTGAATGATGTTACTAGGTCCCCACAGTTACGGGGAGACAGCCAAGGCCCTGCTGGTGTCTGCATGTGGGAGGCACACTCTCGGTGTGATCTATGGGTTGTGGAGTCATTTCTGTTAATTAAACTCCTTAATATAATTTTGAGGTAAGGGAGCTTGGCCCGTGTTCCAGACAGTCCCTGGAGGCCTGGGAAAGTGGGAGCACATGCCATCTGGCAAAGCACCACAAAGTTTAATCACCTGGGAGAAATCCGAGAAAGCGGTACTGGGGAAGGAGGGAGAGGCAGATGGGCAGGCGGAATTCTCTGTTCTATGCTTACCTGGCCAGTGATGGTGGCTGAGAGCAGGCCTCTGTATCCCAGCTGCATGCCCTCCCCAAGCCAGCTTCTGACTGCTCCTGAATCACTGGGAGGCTACGGTGTGGGTCTCCTCTAGCAGGCAGCTCTCGGTCCTGTGCCGTCAGCCCTTCCTTACTTCGCTGACTCCTCTGACGTTCCCCACCTCAACCAAACCCTCTTACTCCTCCAATTGCGTTTGTGTAGGGCCACGACGGCTCCTCATTCACTCACAGCTGTGCATCTTTGGGAGGAAATCAATACGTAATTACGTGTTCTGTCTGTTGCACAGCTCAGAGTCAGGCAGATCGGGAATTACCAAGAAGGGAAACGGAGTGGTCAAGGCTGGCCCAGAAGGTGCACTCCGGCTGAAGGAAAGGAGCTGGGGCCAAGGAACCAACTGCAGGTCTTCACTGTCTCGGCTCCGCTTCATGTAGCCATGTCCTCAAATGAGTTCAGTCGGGGTCACTGACTGTAGGGCTTCCCCTTGCCAGAATTCACAGATGCATCGGCAGCAGCCTCCTCACCTGCCCCTAGCCTCCAATCTCTACCGAGCATGGATGCCCTTCACCCAAATCATCTTCCCAAAGTGCAAATTGGACCGTGTTACCACCCGCTGTGGTCATTCTTACAGGCAGCTTGAGGTTTAAAGCACCTTGCATGAAGTCACAAAGGCCCAAGTTTGACTTGTCTGGGCCAGTAAGATACCAGTCCATTCAGTGGACCCTCCGTGAAGTGGAAAACATAAGAATCCTGACTTGCCAGCACTGTGTGAGGATTCTGTGATATAACCAAGCACTTCTTCCCAGGCCTGGCACACTGTAGGCACCATGTAACTAGCAGTCATTGCTTCAGCTTTTGCCATTGTCGCTATTCACAGCTCCCAAAGCCAGCACCTCCTCCACCGCAGACCACCTTCACACATTTTCCAGACTAGCACTTAGAATGCAGGGAGCCTCCAGCATCTTCTCTCCACTTACAGAGGCTCCAAGGCTTATGGACCCAGAACCAGGATGCAAGTCACATCTTGGGGTGCAGAAGCCATTTCACATGGGGACATGATGATGGCAGATGCATGGGAGAAGGTGTGGGCAGGGGTGGCTGCAGCTAGCTCATGGCTCAAATGATGCAAAGACCCCAGCTCCATCTGGGTCTGGCATTTGGTCTAAGGCTAGAACTCAGTCTGGAAAGAGAGTGAGAACCCAGTCCATGGATGACGTGTGTCATTAGCAGAATCACAACCTGCAACCAGAATCACAGCCCATGCTGGGGCCAGTGTGACTCTTGGATCACATTGGGACATTGGACTTCTTGGGTCCTGATATTGGGCTTCTTTGGTTGAAAGACTTCTGTGAACACAGGCCGTGGCCAAGGCTCTGTGGACTTTCAGTGGTAGCTGGGATGCAGCAGAAATGTAACATTTCCCTGAATAACATCACTGCATCTTCCCACCCCCATGCAGCTGGAATGCAGTTTTAAAAACAGATACTGGTCGTGTATCTCTCACAAAGAACGTGTTCTGACACTTACTGACCCAAAAAGGCACCCTCAATGGGCTTCCCTCTGCTCCCTATGGTCAAGACGGATGGAAGAAAAGCAAAAAAAAAAAGCTCCAGAGGCAGAGGCAGGAGGATCTCTGTGAGTTTGAGGCCAGCCTGGACTACATAGTGAGTTCCAGGCCAGACAGGCAGGTCTACATAATGAAACTCTTTGCAAAGAAAAAAAAAAAGGACCGGGCTGGGCAGGTGTAGTCCCCCTCAAGGGAAAGAGGACAGGCACTGGTCCCAGGGACTTCCGTGTGTTAGTTCTTCCATTACAACTCCCTCCCTAGCAACAAGTAAGATAACACTGACTGCACCCTTGACTATATCCAAAGAGGCAGGGCTTCGGGCCCTCTGCATGGAATATCCCACCCAAGCGAGAAGAGCCCCACATGACTTGGTAAAGTGCTTGCCTTACAAGCATAAGGACCCTGAGTTTAATCCCCAGGACCCACATTTAAAAAGCCAGGCATGTAATCCCAGCACTAGGAAGGTGGAAACAGGAAGATCTCTTGGGCTTTCAGGCCAGCTAGCCCAGTCTCTTAGTGAGCTCCAGGCCAATGAAAGACCCTATCTCAAAAAAAAAAAAAAAAAAAAAAAAAAAAAAAAAGTGGAGCTGAGTAGTGATGGTGCACACCTTTAATCCCAGCACTCGGGAGGCAGAGGCAGGAGGATCTCTGTGAGTTCAAGGCCAGCTTGGTCTACAGAGTGAGTTCCAGGACAGGCTCCAAAGCTACACAGAGAAACCCTGTCTCGAAAAACCAAAAGAGAAAAAAAAAAGTGCATAGTTCCTGGATAATGACACTGGAGATTGTCTTTTGGTCTGCATGTATACATGTACACACATACATACATGAACACACAGAGACCAAGAGTTACTGTCTATAACTGGATAGATATCCAGAGTGTGTGATTCTCAGGACCAAAGGCACACACCAGGAATACAGGAAGCCAGTTGAAGGTAAACCACAGAACAGAGAAAAAAGCCAGTGGGTAAGAACGCCCCTGTGAAGAGGTGACCCAAAGGGATTCGTGAGTGCAGTCAGTGTTATCTTACTTGTTGCTAGGGAGGGAGTTGTAATGGAAGAACTAACACACGGAAGTCCCTGGGGACCAGTGCCTGTCCTCTTTCCCTTGAGGGGGACTACACCTGCCCAGCCCGGTCCTTTTTTTTTTTTCTTTGCAAAGAGTTTCACTATGTAGACCTGCCTGTCTGGCCTGGAACTCACTATGTAGCCCAGGCTGGCCTCAAACTCACAGAGATCCTCCTGCCTCTGCCTCTGGAGCACTGGGATGAAATGTGTGCACCACCACGCCCAGACTTCTTCTCCACTTCTCTCTTCCAGACCTTGTTATCTCCAGCACTCTGTGGGCTGGAGTCTCTATTTCACCTGCAGATTATTTTCACCAAGATGGTTCCAGAAGGCAAATTCTTCCACAGCATTAAAAAATAATTTATAGAAATAATGTTCCTTTAATAAAAGCCACACAGAATTATACAATTTTTATAGTGCATGACAGAATAAGAAAGGTCCAAGCCGTAGAAAAAAAATGAATGTCTCTAGCTGCAGAGAGCTTAGAGAGCAGGTACCTCCTCGGGCTAGTATAACATACTGACTCGGAAAACCAACCACTCTTTCTGCTGCCCAAACTTCATCCAGAGACAGTTTCAGTCTGGCTCATAGCATGGGGACAGGAAGAACAAACTCACTCTGGCTGCATCTTCTGTTTCTGCTTTTTTTTAATATATAATTAAACAGTTAGTGGCTAAATTGCATTGTAATTGATTGCAAAATTGCTTTTTTAATGAGATTTAGACACTAGGAAATAGCTTTTTTTCTCTCTCTCTCTCTCCAATGTGCCCAAAGTGAACTTGGTCATTTTAACAACAAACTATCTCCCTGGTTGTCTTCTAGACACACATAATTCTGAGATTAGCGGAGAGGAGGGGGCTCGGCTGCCTTGGAAAGAAAGGGCTGGAGCCAGGAGTCCCTACCCCAGCAGGGAGGGCAGCTTTAAGATATCTTCCTTCTAGAACTCTCAGAGCATCCCATTCCACCCCACCCAAGGTTTCCTGAATTGTCAGAATGAGGGGCAGTCCTCAAATCACACCAGCAGGGCCTTCATTTCCTACCTCTGGCTGCGGAAGTGTCTCCTCTACCTCAGTCCATCTTGCCATGTGCCTATCCACCTCAGGAAGATGTGAGGCACACATGCACCCCACCACTAACACCCTCACACACAGCAGCAGCAGCTCAGGCTTTCCAGAATCTCGTGCAGAAGTCCTCACATGCAGTTGCTGAAAACACAAATACTCTTTACACTCTCCCGGAAGAGCCAACACTGAGACACAGTGTCCAGTGTCAAATCTGCTATGCATCTATCCAGGCATTGATTTGCCAATGTTCTATGGAATCCTTAGAATCTTGGGGCATTGAGATGGGGCTGACAAAGGGAGAGGGTAGACAGAGCACCTGGACACCACACACACACACACACACACACACACACACACACACACACACACACTTGGTTCTATCTGTTTGAAAATTGGGCTTCCACTCAAGAGATTGTGGAAAAGGTTCTAATGGGATGAGGATGTGACTTGATGATTGAGCACTTTGCTAGTACATAGGGGGTGTGGCTTATGATAGAGTACTTAGCTAGCCTGGAGGGGTGTGGCTTATGATAGAGTACTTAGCTTGCCTGGAGGGGTGTGGCTTATGATAGAGTACTTAGCTGGCATGTGGGACACCCTAAGTTTGACCCTCCAGAACTACTAAAAGAGAATGCAAGATCCTTAGAAACATAGCCCAGGAGAAAAGTTCTGGTGCCTGGGTTTTGCCACCAGATGCTCAGAGGATCAGAAAAACAGAGAAGCAGGAGAGGACAGGGGAAAGGCTTAGCAGATGAGTAGCAGTAGCTCCAGCCTCAGCCTGGCCCTGGACCAGCTAAGCTCTGCAGTGTAGATGACATCTCAGAGTCAACCCCACCAAGATACAAGACAGGGCCTTCTTAGATCCCCCCTGTAGTCCTGGGTGTCCTGTGTGCAGTCCCTGCTGTGTGTGGCCAGCACAACAGCAAGCTAAGGTGGCTCCCATTTAGCAAGGGAGGACACTCGGGCCAGGCTTTTCCTGTAAGCGGCCAGACCTTTCCAGGTGGTGCTGTGTGGAATCACACAGCCTCTGTTGCAATGATTTGACTCCCCTATTGTTCCACAAATTCAGTTACAGACAAGGCAGAGGTGAGTGACAGTGGCTGTGTCCTAGCGCTACTTTATTTACCAGAGTACTGTTTGGGTAACACAGTGGTCCTCTCTTGTGGGCCCAGCCTTCAGGAGGGTGATCTGGTACACAGGAATTAGAGACTAGCCTGGGCAGCAGGGTAATACCCTATTTAAAAAAACAAAAAAAAAAAACAAAAAAAAAACAAAAAAAAAAAAAAGCAAGCTGAGTGTGGTAGTGCACACCTTACACCTTTAATCCCAGCATGCCAGAGACAGACACAGGAGGACCTCTATGAGTTCAAGGTCAGCCTGGTGTACATAGTGAGTTCCGGTTTAGTTGTAGATGCATAGTAAGACTTAGTTGAAGAAGAAGGAGGAGAAGGAGGAGGGGGAGAGTGAGTGAGAGTAGGGAGGAGGAAGAAGAAGGGGGAGGTGGAGGGGAAGAAGGGAGGAAGGAAAAGAAAAGAAAAGAAAAAAGAAAAGAAAAGAAAGGTCAAACAAACAAAAAGCCAGGTTGCTCTGAAGGAAGAAAGTACAAAACACAGAGAGGGCAGAGCTTCGGCCATCAGTGGAAGCTGTTGACTCTGCCAGGGAGGGCTGTGAGGCAAGGGAGCATGCACAGGTTGGTATCATCACCCTGAGTTTGGGAAGGGCCATCACCCCGGGTTTTGCTAGGATCTGACTTAGTCTGTGTAATATCCAAACATCAAGGGAGGACTTAAACTTTGATCCATCAGGTAGACTCCAGATCCGCCTGGGGAATTCTAGTCCCCTTGAGAGTTGGGAGACCTAATTCTAAGAACCTGTGACAAAGCCACAGGGTAACTGCACGTGATTCTTCATTGCTTTTCAAGTGTGTCTGTGGTCATAAACTCAGGGCTGAGCTCATCAAACCTCGTGGATGATGCAAAGTAAACCAAGCAAGTCTTCTGTGTTCATTGCTTTCATGTTGCTGGAACTACGATGCCTGACAGAATCGACTTCAGGTTCACAGTTTCAAAGGAGCCCAAGTTCATCCTTGTGAGGAAAGCACAGTGAAATGAGCGGCGGCGGTGGGAGTGTAGGCTGGTTCTGTGTCAGCTTGACGCAAGCTAGAGACACCTGTGAAGAAGGAACTCCACTTGAGAAAACACCCCCATTAAGTTGGCCTGTGGACAAGCCCATGGTGCATTTTCTTGATTGATGATTGATGTGGGAGGGTCCAGCTCACTGACAGTTGCCACCCCTGGGTGGTGGTCATGGATGCCATAAGAAAGTAGGCTGGTCAAGTTGGTAAACAGTGTTCCTCCATGGCCTCTGCATCAGTTTCTACCTCCATGTTCCTTTCTTGAGTTCTTGCCTTGACTTTACTGGATGATGGACTATAAGCTGAGGGGATGAAATAAACCATTTCCTCCCCAAGTTACTTTTGATCATGTTTATTATTCTTATTACTATTATTGTTGTTGTTGTTGTTACAGAGTAGACATCCTAACTAAGCTGGAGACAGAGACTCTTCACATCGTACAAACCAGGAAGCAGAGAATGCAGAGGTGTACCAGAGGTGAATGTAATCTCCAAAGACCCACTCCTAGAGGTCTACTTCCACTAAGTAGTTCCCACATCCCAAAGATTCCACAACCTCCCGCAACAGCGCCACCATCAGGGGAATTAGTGCCCACGCACATGAGCCTGTGAGGACCCTTCACATTCAAACCAAGGCACCCACTCTCTTCCTATTACAGAACAAGACTGAAGGCCTGAGAAATGAAGTGACCCCTCAAGATCACACAACTAGAAGCTGCTGAAACCAGACCTAGAGATCGGAGCTAATTTAGAAACCAACAAGAGTTCAACTTTCTCCCAGCCTGTGGTTCTTAACTTAAGAACATTGAAGCCATTCAGTATGCTTTTCTAGAATTTAGTGCACATTGGACCGGCTTGTACCTTCTCTAAAGAAACATGATATGAGCCGTGTATGTATTTCAAATAAAAAGTAGCTTCAATTTTTCAAGGTTTATGAAATGAAGCAGCCCGAGGCATGTCTTGCAATGAGGTCGGATTTACACAAAACAAGCTGCCGAGGCCGGGAGACGTTCTCTCATCCCCTGACCTCTGGCAAGTCCCTTCCTCACCCCACAGTTTATTCTCAGCTGTTACACACCAGAGTGGGATCAATGTTCACTGGAGTCTCTCTCTACTCGAAGAAAAATGCTTTAATCAATTAGGTCTGGGCATTAGGCCAACATTTTCACATTCTCACCATAAACCATCCTGTAAGCTGAAAGAGAAGGCAGAGGTATTTGGGGTTCACTGAAAGGAGGCTGAGGTGATCTCCCTCTAGGCCACGGAGCCTCTGGATCTCAAGGCCAGCAGGAGCCAGAAGATGGGCAGGCCACTGCTGTAACTTTGCAGGTGGCCAGTAGCCCCCCCCACACACACACACACACCTCAGACCTACACACTAGGGACTGCTGGTCCCAACCTATCGTTTCACAAGGGTCTGGACAGCATCTCCCTTCCACACCTTCAGGAAGAGATTACAGTTGAGATGATAAGCAACTAATACAACTTCCATGAGGAACTGGGGAGTTGGCTCGTCAGGTGTAACTGCTTGCTACGAAAGTGTGAAGACGTGGGTTTGAATCCCCAGAGTCCACATAAAATCTGGGAGGAGTGGTAGGTCACATCTGTAATGCCAGCACTCCTACAATAAGATGGGAGCGGAGACAGGAGAAACCCCAGAAGCTGAAGGACCAGCTAGCCCAGAACCCACAGCAGGGAACAGCAAAAGAGAGACTCTGCCTCAAATAAGATAGAAAGCAAAGACTAAGACCCAAGGTTTTCCTCCAACCTCCACACATGCGCTGTGGCAAGCTTTTGCCTGTGCTCACGCACTCACACAGATGTGCGCACTCACAAATACACAGAGTAAATGAATAAATAAAGGCGAAACTTAAAAACTATGAGCTGGAGGAGCTGGAGGAACCCCTTGCATATCCGTCACTCCTTGAGGGAAGCTCAGGAGCCAGTTCCTCACCAGCACTGGGTCCCCAGCTCACCAGGCACCCATCCCACCTGGTGATGCTCTGCGTACATGGTAGAGCCACCTGGCTGAAGTGGGGGAAAGAAAGCAGGTCAGAAATGGGGCTAGTGGGAATTTCAGAGCATGTGCGGGGAAGGAATCATTTGATGGAACTTCCTGGTTCATTCTGAATAGTAATGAGTGGCGTGCAGAAGTCAAGATTTTTATTTCTTGTTTTTCAAAAGCTACATTGATGGGAGCAGGCTCACAATACAAACAGTGGTGATTGCAATCACTTGCTGTTCCCATGGCAACAGACAAGATTAAAAGGGCAAACAACGGAGCTGGAACTCTCTTCAGATTAAACTCTCCCGATTTTAATTGCCAGGCAGCACGCTGACACATGAAATCCCAGACTCTGTTTAACAAAATCAAAACCTCCCCTCTGCGATTCGTGGGACTAATTCAGGCTGACCAGCCTAGTCCTCACTCTCTCCCATTCTGGACTTGAAGCACCACAGAAAGTCAAGCTTTAAATACCTCCAGCACTGGAGTGTCCCCAACCTGTTGCAGAGAATGTGCTATGTGGCATCCACTGCTAGTCTCCATTTCGGACGCCCTGCTCCCACAGCCACCTGCTAGCACCAAGCAGTCTTGTGCTTCCTGCTCTGCAGGTGTGGGGGCTGCAACTTGGAGAGATCAGAGTTAAAGTTATTTGCTAGAAAGAGCAGAGCCAAAAACGGCATTCAGTACCATCCCATCTGTTCCCAGAACCCAGGTACTTGGCCACCGCTCTGGCACTGGAGGAAGGAACAGAAAAGTGTGGAGACGGTTGGCTTACAGGGTGGCGTAAGAACAGGAGCTGAGAAGCTGACGTCCTGCCAACCCTGCTCCCACCCTGGAGAACTGCAGTTCTGAGTGAGGGCTCAGCCCTACCTCAGTGCCACTCAGCAGGGGGGCGTTGTTGCTGTGATATTCTTGGGTTTTCTTCATCTCAGTGCCTGCTTTCCCTGGCTCCAGCTTCTTCTCCCCTGAGTGGTGAGTTTCTGCCTCACACAGCTGCTCCGAGTTTGATCAGCCTGGTTCAAAGCCACCTCCGTAAGCCTAGGGAGGTGCGGCCCTTCAGAAAAACAACACTGAAATAAAACAACAAAGAATTCACTGGGAAATGATGATTGAACAAGCCACACGGGGCATCTTCTCTCCAGCCCCAGAAAAAAACAAATTCTTTCTCGAAGCCAGGTAGCCAGACATTAGCTGCGGCTCAACTTCTTATTGGGCAAATCCTGTACTCAAAAGAAAACTGCTCCACAATTCCGCACTGCAGCATGCAGCAGGTGCTGCCATCAGCAACCACAGAGCAAGATACAAAGTAGCACATGATGCTGGACCACTGATGCTGAGACCAGATCCTGGAGTGCTTAGGAAAGGAGCCTTTCCACTCAGAGCAGCGACTTACTAAGTGCCCACAGACACTGCAAGTGTGAGTAGAAGACTGACTCCTACAGCCTGGAAGCCAGTCTCATGGGAAAAACAGTAAAAGATACCCCTCGCCACCCCAGATTCCTTGGAGGGGCAAGAAGAAGGGAAATAAAACACAGAAACTGATCTTGGGAATAATGCCTGGGAGGAAGGAGTTAGGAGGAGAGAGGGTTATTAAGGTGAGGGGGTCTCCCTTGAAAACAATTAGCCCAAGCCAGGCAAGGCAACCAGCTGGAGTAGGCTAAAATGATGGCCTGTACAAAAGCTCTGATTCCTTACTCCTGTGTGCTACATGACCTGTGCAGCCCTGCTCACAGCATTGGTTAGTAGGCTGGAACCCTGGAAGAAGGGGAGCTTGAACCTGGCAAAGGGTACAGTATTGGAGACAGGATGGTGTGTGTATCAATCACTCAACTACAGCAACACTTGGCATGCTATTCAGCTAAATGCACGTAGAGATGATGCTTGTTCCATGGTCTGAAATCTCCACTGTGTCCACAGTGAAGCAATTAAATTGGAATTAATGTTTGAGTATCTGTTTATAGAGCTGCTTCAGGCTTAAACACACCCTTTCTTTTATTACACGCTAATTGCCAGGTAGGATATTTTAGAAAGAAATATAGTATTTTTTTCTGCAAATCTGCACTTTTTTAAGAACAAAGACTTCTTTTGCCTCTCTGTCTCTCTGTCTCTCTCTGTCTCGCGTGCGTGCGTGCGTGCGTGCGTGCGTGCGTGCGTGCGTGTGTGTGTGTGTGTGTGTGTGTGTGTGTGTGGTGGGTGGGTGTGTACGTCAACCATGGGTGTTTTCCTCTATTGATTCCCATCTTATTTTTTGAAGCAGGGTCTCTCACTGAACCTGGAACTTAACAATTCAGCTAGATTGGCTTGCCAAAACCCCCAGAATCCTCCTGTCTCTACCTCCCTGACATCAGAGTTATAGACACCTGCTGCCACACATGGCTTTTAAGTGGGTTCCGAGGCTTGAACTCGGGTTCTCACATTTACACAGCAAGTACCTTACATGCTGAGCCGTCTCTCCAGCCCCCAAAGCTACAAGCAATTTTAACAAGCAAATTTTATAACTACCTCATACAAAAATGCTGTTCCGACTCAGACCCTCATTCAGACAGGGGGCCCTGTGTGGCTTCAGGTCCGACCATCTAAAGCATGCATTGCAGGAGACTCAGAACTGTGCTCTGCCAAGCTGTAATGAACATCAGGTAACCAGGTTCCTTCCCTCTGTTCCCAGCCTCACATCTCTCTGAATGGTTTGTGCTACACTTAGTCATTTTAGTTTTTCTTCACACAAAACACAAATGCACATTCCTTCCCCGGTGGATTTTTAACGCGGCTGCAGCAGACTGAGAGAAAGAAAAAACCCACTGATGACGGATGCTCCCTTATAGTGAGATTCAAGCTAAAATTGAAAATCAAGGGCTGATCTTTGTGTACTTTTCAAATGGATGTGTTTTTAAATTGGCAATTTGAAAAATAAAATCAGCTTGAACAATACAGTGCAAAGGGGGAACAGGCTGGGGGTGTCATTATAATCCTAATTAGACACTTCCTCCCCCTCTATTCAGACTGACTTATAGAACAATCTTGGTTTTAATGGGAAGATCTCCTTCCTTCTCTAGATTCTCTTCCTGCTGAGCCATCTCTCAGCCTCCAAAGCTACAGTTTTAATAAACAAACTTTAGAACTACCTAATGCAAAAATGGCTCCAACCTTCAAACAAGGGGCTGTGCCAGATGGTGGTGGTGCATGCCTTTAATCCCAGCACTCGGGAGGCAGAGTCAGGCGGATCTCTGTGAGTTCGAAGCCAGCCTGGTCTACAGAGCAAGAGCCAGGACAGGCACCAAAAACTACACAGAGAAACCCTGTCTCGGAAAAAAGGGGGGGGGGGGTGATTACTGCTGTGGAGTTTTGCTTACCTTGGGGTAGGCTGCAAGGTCCTGGAGAACATGAACTCAGAGGGGCTAAGACGGGGTCACTGTCTCTTGCTACTAAGCAGAACTGCTGCCCACAGTCGAATCCCCTGAGAAACACAATGACTGTTCTTCTGTTTCTTTATTTCAAATGCCCTGAGTGCTCCAAAGACAAATGGGAATTAAGGTTTTATACTATTGAGGGTACCTGGAAGAGCATGCAGGGGGCAGGGGGGGGTACAGCAGCCTTCCTGTCACCATGGTACAGGCACAGCCCCACCCCGGCTGAGTGCGTCGCTGTGTCTGGCACTTAAGTGGCTTTGGGGATCTGAATTTTTGGTAGCTTGAGTAGAAATGTAAGGGCTCCCCAGAAAATGTCAGGCTTGGATAGTTTGAGAGTCGAGAAACTCACACTGGGACTGTAAAAGGTATCAGAAGACAGCTGTGAACTGCAAAGCCAAGAAGGGAAATACAAAGCTTGGTGTGAGAATGCATGCCTGTCACCCCAACGCATGAGAGGCTGAGACAGGGGGATAGGGGGTTTGAGGCCAGCCTGAACTACACAGTGAGAGGTGGTTTGAACTCAACCTTGTCTCAAAAGGAAGAGAAGGGGAGGGGAGGGGGGAAGGGGAAGTAGAGGGGAGGGGAGGGAGGGAAGGGAAAGGAAGTAGGAGGGAGAGAAGGAAAGGGAGGGAGGAAAGGGGAGGGGAGGAGAGAAGAAGAAACGGGGAGGGGAGAGAAGGGAGGGGGAGGGAAGGAAAGGGGAGGGAGGAGAGAAGAAGAAAGGGGAAGGGGAGAGAAGGGAGGGGGAGGGGAGGGGGAAGGGAGGGAAGGGGGAGGGGGAAGGAAAGGGAAGGAAGGGAAGGAAAGGGGGAGGGGGAAGGAGGGAGGGGAAGCAATAAAGGTGCTTTGAGGATAGGAAACAAAGCAGACATGCCAAGTAAATGAAAATATCCTGTTTCTGTGGTCCAAGAAGGAAGAGAATCTAGAAAAGCGTTCACCGTGGAGGTAATCTTAGGCCAAACTTTTGCCTTGACTTGGCTCTGGATGCTACTGTTGCTAAATGTCAGCAAAACTTTGAACCAACATCCTGGAAGCTCAGCAATGACCTCCCCTCTGAGGTCCATGCTGATTACTCTCAAGACCGTAACTACAGACACTGCTGAGCCTTGCTGGCTTTCTGTGGCTGGTGTAACAACTGTCCATAACCAATGGCTTAACACAAAACACATTTATTATCTTACAGTTCTAGGGGTCAGAAGTCCAAGATGGGACCCACTGGGCTGGACTGAGAGAACTGAGCTCCTGATGGAGTGAGTGAACTCTTTCCTTAGCTGCCTAGCATCTGGAGCCTGGCTACACCCTTCTCCAGTTTCAAAGCCAAGTCCTTCCCATGACACCCCGAGGCTATCTCTCCCTCCCCTCTCCCATTTTAAAGACTCTCTGTGCATGGTGGGTACAGACAGAAGACTCGGGGTAATGTTCCCTTTTTTAAGTCAGCTCATTAGCAACCCAATACCCTTTTTCCTATGAATATACATTTTCATAGGTACTGGTGATTAGGATGTGGACAATGGTTGGGCCTTATTCACTCACCTTAGAGAGTGTCTAAGTTAGGGTTTCTATTGCTGTGAAGAGACCCCATGACCACAGCAACTCTTATACAGGAAAACATCTAATTGGGACTGGCTTACAGTTCAGAGGTTTAGTCCATTGTCATCACGGTGGGAAGCATGGTGGCACACAGGCAGACGTGGTGCTGGAGGAGAAGCCAAGATATTCTGTGTCTGGGTCAGCAGGCAGCAGGAAGAGAGAGAGACACTGGCCTGGCTTGAACATTTGAAACCTCAAAGCCTACCCCCAGTGACACACTTCCTCCAACAAGGCCACAGCTACTCTAACAAGGCCACACCTCCTAATAGTGTCACCCCCTAAGAGCCTATGGGTGCCATTTTCATTCAAACCACCATGGTATGTTTCACTGTTCCTCAGTAGTGGGGTAGTGGGGTCTGAGCCCCCAAAGAAGTGACTGAGACAGATGCTAGAAGAGGGGACAGGGTTTTCAGCTGCAGATACTAGAGGTCCTTCTGTTGTGCCCAGATCGAGACCACCAAAGACGAGCATGCTGGAATGCAAAAGCAAGGTTTAATTCTGCATATCCAAAAGGAATACAAGCCTAGCAGGACTTCGTCCAATACATCCAACGCAGTGGAGCTGGAGGAAGTGCCACCTATCTGCAAGCTCAGTTCTTAAAGGAAAATCACAAGGTACATCATTAGGGTAGTATGGTACAATCCTGATGGCTCGCTTCAGGCTTTCTAGAATCATAGCTTAATCTTACTTCTAAGGAGTGGTTACCCGCACATCTCATTGCTGCCCAGGTACATTCTGTGGTCAGTTACCCTGGAACCAGGAAGACATTTCATAGTCTGCAGTCATTACTCATGACTGACTACCTTATGATCTGTACTTTTATACTTCCTGGTTTCTAATCTGGACTGATTGTTTCAGTAACTATTTCCTAGAAAGAAATCAGCCAGGGGAAAGCAGGCCCAAGGCAGACATCAGTACGAAGGCTGATGAAAAGCACCCAAACACACAGGCAGCCAGTGAACAATTCAGAACCCACAGAAACAGTACACATTGTAACCTCACTGCTTATTTGGTAAGATGGGAGGTGGAAACAGGAGACTCACCCGGAAGCTCACGAGTGAGCAGCTGCTTCATGGCCAGTAGGTCCCTTTCATCAATGACAAGTGATCAGATCACTTGAATGTGCTCTTCCCCACACTCTAGTCCTTCCCCATTCCCCTTCCCCCCTTTCCTCCCCTCAAAGTAGCTTGTTTCCCTAAGAGCTCCCCTTCCCTGTGGACAGATATCCACAAACCCACAGCCTCCACTTCCCCACTCTCTCCCATGCTTATCAGCGTTTGCACTCTGTCTCCTGGACTCTCTATCATTCTGACTTTGCTACAGATCACTGACATGACCTGTCCAGAGGACCCTCATGGCTCTCACACTCCCTGGCTTTTTGTGTGAGTTCAGTTTGGGTTTTGCTATGTCCCCCAGGTTAGCTTCAAGCTTCCAATTGTCATAGCCTTGTCCTCTAATGGCTGAAATACCTGGCTGTCTCACTAACTCTTCATGTGTTTGACTTCATATAAAGCCACCTTCCTCTCCAAGTGAGAACCTGATGGACTGTTTACCCAGACCAGTTCCCCATTGGATCCCACAGTCCCACTGAGACCCAGAGACAGTCCCACTCCTTCTCACCTGATACACCCAAAGGCCTCAGCACCTAGACCATAGCAGGTTCTAAATATTACCTTATATAAGGGCTGCATACGTAATTCAGTGGGTAGAGAGCTTACCTAACATGCAAAAAGCCCTGGGTTCAATCCTGCACTATCTTTAGCTACATAGCAAAAAAAAAAAAAAAAAAAAAAAAAAAAAAAAACACTAGCGATGCATGCTGTGGGATGGCCTGTATGTCAAATGCTCTGATTGGTCAATAAATAAAGCACTGATTGGCCAGTGGCTAGGCAGGAAGTATAGGCGGGACTAACAGAGAGGAGAATTGAGAGAATTCTGGGAAGTGGAAGACAGAGGGAGACACTGCCAGCCACCGCCATGACAAGCAGCATGTGAAGATGCCGGTAAGCCACAAGCCATGTGGCAAGGTATAGATTTATGGAGATGGATTAATTTAAGCTATAAGAACAGTTAGCAAGAAGCCTGCCACGGCCATACAGTTTGTAAGCAATATAAGTCTCTGTGTTTACTTGGTTGGGTCTGAGCAGCTGTGGGACTGGCAGGTGACAGAGATTTGTCCTGACTACGGGCCAGGCAGGACCAGAAAAACTCTAGCTACAAATGCATTTATTCATAAACTCATTGCTCCCATAGTAGCTTGGCTCTAGGGCCCCACTGTGATGGGATAGTTGTACCACACTCGGGGGAGGAGGGCCAGTCCTTCAAGTCCTCTTGACTCAAGTTTCTCCTGTGAATGCCTCACAAGGTTGGAGGAGGTTGTTAAGCCTCAGATACAAGGACAAATGACTGAGATCCCTATTTAACATATCAAAGCAGACCTGGCTGCCAGGTTCTCCCAGCATCCCTCAGTCCCTACCTCTACCCCCAACTCTCCAACCCAGGGGCTGGGCTGCCCTTCCCCCAGAGGTTCTTCTCTATATAATCCAGACATTTTGGTTACCCACCCTCTAGGCTGCTGCACCTGGTTCCCCTCTCTCCCTCTCCCTTACCCTCCCCTTCTCCTCACATGGCCCAGCTCAGTCAGGGTCATGTCCACTCTGGACTCTCCCAGATGGCCCTGTCTCTGCCTATGCTCTCCCTTTTATCCACAACAAACTTTCTCCTCTACCTTATCGAGGAGTAGTCATCTCCTTTCCTTCTTGTTTCTTTTTTTCATTCAGAGGTCACTGTGGAAAGGGGGCTTAAAACATTAGGACACACTCTTGGCCCCCAAAGAGGTATCGCACAGACCTGGGAAGGGCCCCTCCCCCATAGGGACTCCACTTGGCTCTGCAGTTTTCCTAACAGTGGGTATGAATTTGTCATGAGAAGCCACATCTCATCACAGACCTTGATTTCCTGATGAAGGGATCCAGGAGAGTGTCCTGAGTCCCCATACTGGAGGAGTACCAGGTTTCCAACTTCATCATGTTCCCTTCTAAAGAATAAGAAAGAGAAGGCCTCCCAGCCTTAGGTTCCCACAAGTGAATTTGGATGTTATAAACTGTGTTGAGATGGTGGCATTCCGGCCTCTGACTCAGCCCCTCCATCAGTTAAATCCTGCATCTAATTTTAACCCAAGTTACTCAAGAACATCACATCCGTCTATGGCTGGAACTCCCGCTCCCCGGAACCATCGTGATGTGCATTCCCATGAGGAAGCGCAGCTGACGGGTGTGGAGCCTCCAGGACTCTGATTCCAACTGCACAGTGTTGCGAAGTCTTTGTCTGACTCTGAGGGGCCTGTTGTGCCTGTGAAAACCCACCGTCCCTGGAGCGGTTGAATGCTCCAGGCATTGACACTGAATGGCAGTATCCCAACACTAAGAGGTGGGACCTTCCACAAGCAAGAGGCTCGTGACAGTGGCACTCTCCAGGCTGGGATCAGATGTCCCTATAGAAGAGCTTAACAGGGAATCATCCCTTTTGCCCTTCATCTTCCCCCACATAAGGACAGTGTTCCCTCTGGGGGACACAATGCTCAAGCCACCATTTTGAAAGAGGAGACAGGATCCTCACCAGACAGCCAACACCTTGACTTCAGACCTTCCGGCCTCCAGGATTGAGAAAGAAAAAAATTCACCTCTTCATTAAGTTACCCAGTCTGTGATATGTTTTATAGCAGCATACACAGATGTGCTGGCTAGTTTTGTATCAACTTGACACAGGCTAGGGTCATCTGAGAGGAGGGAACCTCAATTAAGAAAATGCCTCCATAAGATCCGGCTGTAGGCAAGACTGTAGGGCATTTTCTTAATTAGTGATTGATGGAGAAGGTCCAGCTGATTGTGAGTGTTGCCATTCCTGGGCTGGTGGTCCTGGATAAGAAAGCAGGCTGAGCAAGCTATGAGGAGCAAGCCAGTAAGGAGTACCTCTCCATGGTCCTTGCATCAGCCCCTGCCTCCAGGTTCCTGTGCTGTGTGAGTTCCGGCCCTCACTGCTTTTGATGATGAACTGTTACATGGAACTGTGGGTGAAATAAACCCTTACCTCCCCACATTGCTTTTGGTTGTGGTGTTTCACCAAGGCAATAGAAACTCTAACTAGAGAACACCAGGAGGTCCTCAAATAAAAGACTTGAAGGAGGTCTGGAACTGCTGGGAAGATGGCAGAGGATTGTCCGGGACAAAGGCATCACTGGTTTGCACCTAATCATGTGACCATTGCATGAATCACCTTTCAGTCCAGGTTCCCTGTGTACCCAGGCCCCACCACCTCCACAGGAGCCTTTTAGACACTGCCTCCTCTTCTGTGAGCAGAGAGAAAGGAACAGCATAAGGGTTCTCTGGGCCAAGGCTGGAAGTCGTCTGCATGCCTCCACCCTGTTCCATCAGCTTGGAGGAAGGCAATGGGAGGCAGAAGCACAGGATGGCTGCCAGGGGCCAGGGAAACAGCTTTACGGCCATCCACTCAGCCTGCCACAGGTTTCTCTCCCCCGGAGTTCTAGGTTCTCAATTTGCCTTGAACTCTCCCAGAATAACCAAGTTCATTTACTCATCCTTGATAATGGAGACCCTCACCAAGGGAAGAAAATGTCTTTGTAACATAGACTAAAGATTCCCTACCTTCCTGTACCATCTACCTACCCCACAGTCAGACTCGGGTTCCCATTAAAGGCAAGGCTGGATGGGATGGGAGAAGCAATTGTAGGGACAGCTGCAGCTTCGGTGGATATGAGGAAAACCCCCTGCTGCTGCCACCACCCTCCACCGAGCCTCCTACTCCTGCAGGGCCGAAGGATGTCCTTCATGATCTTCCCTCTGAACTTCAGGACATTTGCACATCCCAGGACAGCAGCCTAGGAACTCGTGTGCAGCCAGGAGGGGTCAGCCAGAGCTATGACTTCCCAGAAGCTCTGCTGAAACAGCAGCATTTCTAAGAGACAGATGTGAAATTACTAACAGGATGAACACCAAGCTGGGGGTCTTTGTCACTTGTCTTGCTTCGAATTGCCCAAAGCGGGTCCTTAAAAGAAGCTGTGAAAGAACTGAAGACGCTGTGCTGGCCCCTTGGAACATTCATCCCAGAAAAGGGACAATAGTGAAGGGTTGCACACTGGCAGAGTAGGCAGCCGTTTCCAAGGCCATGGCGCTGGAGATCCCCCTCTCTGGAGTTGGCAGAGCAGGGAAGCTGCAATATTCACTCTCACCTAAAGCTAGGGAATGAGGAACACAGAAGCCACCTGAGAAAATAGAGGGAGAGGGATGCTAGGGGCGGCAGGGTGAACTCACAGGTGAACTCACAGGGTGCTGTGCATAAAAGTCACTGTAACGGAAGCAGATGCTGTGTACCACAATGGTCAGCCTATCAGGGTACCTCAGTGAGATAGCAAAATTTGTGGACTCCAATGTACAAATGAAGAAACAGTAGCTCAGAGACATTAAGCAAATTGTATAAAATCGCATAGTTGATTGTAATGTAAACTTGTATAACCATTATGGAAGTCAATATGGAAGTTTCGGGGGGACTAAAGATATGTGTTGTATGAAAGGAGAGGTCAGTACACCCCTTGACAAGGATGGAAGAGGCCCTTGGCCTAATAATCTGCATATGGTTAAGGCATTACCAACTGCTTTGTGGCATGTAACCATTGCCTTTTGGAAGGAGAGAAGCAATTCCTGCAAATTGTCTTGACTGCCATATGTGCTGTGGCAAATCCCCTCTCCCACCTTAAATAAATACATGTTTTTAAAAAAGCAAAAAAATAGAACTATCAATGACCAACTATGACCAAAAAAAAAAAAAAAAAAAAAAAAAAAAAAAAAAAAAACATAACAGCTATGACACTTGGTAAACATAAACCACAGTACATAACAGAGATACCTGCTCATTCATGTTCAGGGCTGCTCTATTCAATAAACGAGACCAGTCTAGATGCGCATCAACAGATGACTAGATAAAGATAATGTGGCCCATATGCATGGTGGAATTTTATTCAGATGTTAAGAAAAATGAAATCATGACATTTGTAAGAAAATGGATGGAACTAGAGGTCATTGTGTTAAGCAAAATAAGCCAGACTTGGGAAGACAAACATCACCTGTCAAATTCTTTCATCTGCAGAATCTAGATTTAGTGTGTGTGTGTGTGTGTGTGTGTGTGTGTGTGTGTGTGTGTGATTGTGTGTGTGAACAATCATGCAGCTAGTAAATGTTCAGACCAGGTTAGGAACCCAGGCTTGTTTGACTATCCCTTTTTATTAGTCTCCATTCTATCCTGACCCCAGATGTGGAGTGTGGAGACAGAAGGACAGATGTCTCTGAGGGGACCCCTGGCTGGTGTAACACAGACTGGCAACAGTGACCCTATGTCAGAGCAAGGGGACATCTGGGGGAACCAAAGAGGAACAGTTCCATGTAGTTTTTTAAAATCACCACAGAGGGGAAATGTTTGGGAGGGGAATGCTGCAGGTCAAGCTGTAAGAGGCGGACACACCCAGAATGGCAGCTGTCTGGAGCCAGGGAGTCGATCTGCTGTAAACCCTGGCTATGGACATGTTACCCTCAAATTCTCTAACCATAAAGTGGAAGATAAACTATAAAAATTGCTGAAAAGATTAAATCAACTGAGCCCTGATAGGCCAGGATTCTTAGAGGTCCAAAACTCCAACATACAACAGTGCCCTCTGCAGGCAACTTGAGGAATGTTAGGGGGGCAGCCGACAAAAGGTTAATCTACAGAAACACAATCATCCCATCAACAAACAAGCTGATGGAAAGAACACATCTTCTCCAACAAGGAGACCTGAGTAGCCCATAACTACTGAAAATGTGTTTATCATCCTCAGCCATTAGGAAAATCGTGATTAAAACTGCCTTGAGAATTCTTCTTGCCCCAATCAGGATGACTGTCATCAAGAAAACAGTGACAACAAATGCTGGAAAGGGTGTGGAGAAAGGGGAGCCCTTACTGTTGTGAGAGTTTAAACCTGTGCCCACACCTCAGAAATCAGTATGAAGATTTGTTTAAAAGAATCGAGAAAGAGACTTCCACAAGACTCAGCTGTGCCATGCCTGGGCACATTCCCAAAGGACTCTAAGTCAACACACCACAGAGATACTTGCCCATCCATAGTCATTGCTGCACTGTTCATAATAACTCAAAAATGGAGTCAGCCTATATGTCCTTCAACAGATGAGTAAAGACCGTGTATGAGATAAACAGACAGGCACACACATGATGACTGGTAGATAGATGATAGGCAGATAGAAGGTAGATACATAGGTAAATAAATAAAGAGACAGACAGACAGATAGAGATAGATAAAGAAATGTTATTAAATCATAAAGAAAATTTGATCACAACATTTTCAAGAAAGTGGATGAATCCAGAAATGGTTACATTAAGCCAAATAAGCCTGATTAGAAAGACAAAACAGCACATTCTCCCTCACATGCAGAACTTGGATTTAAATGTGCATGCATGATTGACATGAAAGTAGAAAGGGACCCATGTGAGAGAAGGAAGAGATCGTAGGAGAAGGTACTAGAACACATGGGACAAGAAAGAATGAGACACTGTCTAGAGGAAGGAAGAAGATGGGGGGCGCCATGGGACATGTGTGAATGTGGCATAAGGAAACCCATCGCTTTGTAGGCTAACTCAAAACAAATCAATTAAGAACTAAAAATCAGAAAGAAGATGTGCTGGAGTGGGGAGGGCTGGAATGGGGAGGGCCGGATGTGAAAAGTCACAGAAATCAGGTGAGCACCCTGAGGCTAACAACAACCAGGGGCCATTGACACCCCAGGAAGGAGGGGAGAGATGTCTCCCAGACAACAAGTGTGTGTGCATTGCAGCACGTGACAAAGAGACTTGCTGATGTCACCAAGTTAAGAATCTTAAAATGGAGGATTTGGCCCTGGATTCTCCAGATAGACCAGAGTCGTGCTAATGGTCCCTACAAGAGGGAGACATGGAGAGAAGAGAAAGATGGATGATAACAAAAACAAAGGTTGGAGGTGGCCTGGAGCCAAGAAATTTGGGCGGCTTATAGAAGCCAAGAAGTTTCCCTATGAGCCTCAGAGGGAACAAGGTCCTACCCAGCCTTTGACTGCAGCCCACAAAGGCCTTGCAGACTTCTGAACTCAAGACAGCTCATTTGTAAAGCCAACAGAGTGTTGGTTCCTTGTTACAGCAGCAGTAAGAAGCCAGCCCAGCACTAGCAGCATGCAAAGGGCCTTGCAGGCGTAGGCAAGGAACTGTCCTCCCCTGCCCAGAAAGCAAGCTGACCTCAGCTTCTCCACTGGGGCACCCATTGAAGAAAAAAACAGCTGGAAGCCAGCGAGAAGCATAAAGTGTGCACATAGCAAAGCCAGTTTGGAAAGAGCAAAGGGTTGATTAAGAGGCAGACAGGGGACAGTCAGCACATGGGTAGCTGGGCCAGACTCTGCAGGTTCCAGCATTCCATGAGAGTACAGGATTGGAGTGGTGATGAACACCTGGAGCCTCAGAAGTTCAAGGCCAGCCTCTGCTACATAACAGGACTCAGAGAGAGAGAGAGAGAGAGAGAGAGAGAGAGAGAGAGAGAGAGGACAATCCTGAGTCCTCAGAGGAGCAGGAAGCCTGTGTTCTGGCTGAGAGGTGAGACTCAGCTTTGCCTTTCAAGACAGAACCCCAGGAAGCCTTGACAGCATTCTTCTGCCTAAAACACCAAGAATGAAAATCCCTCCAAACCATTAGAGTAACTGCCCCTCGTTCTGCCTTAACCAGGCTAGGTTGGCTGGAGAGAAAAGTTCAGGGTTCCAGCCTGAGCTGGCTGTCACGTCTAGTTTGGGAGATGCCCCCTTGGTACTGTCTAGAGTCAGAGCTGGACATCTTCAAGTCCTACCCTTCGCCCTTCAAAACTAAAATCCATGGGCCACCTGAGCTGTCACACAGATTCTGACCTAGCCAGTATGGGAACTATGCAAATTAGACAGAGGCTCCTTCTTCAATCTCTCTCCTGCCATCTACTGGGAACTGGGAAGCACTGCACATATCTAAGGTAGACGCAGTGAGTTTAAGGGTAAGGAGGTTGGAATTCCGCAGTACTGTACAACCACAATCGCCCTTTCCAAGCCTCTCTACCAGGTTAGCTGCATCCACAGCACCAATGTCTTCCAGGAGGCCCCTCCTCTCCTCCAACACTGTTTCCTCCAACAGTTTCTTGCCGAAACCACTACAGGACTCTCCAAGTTGGCCTCCTTGTTTCAATACAACCTCAAGCTTGCCACAAAAAGATCTTTCTAGAAAGCTAATTTGATCATGTCCCTTCCTGTGGGTGCTTCTTAGAGACTCCTCACTGGCTTTCAAGATCCCTGGATATGGCCCTGTCTGACCTCCTTCACCCTCCCTTGGCTTTTTCCCTAAGATATCCCGGTATATATAGGTTCCCCCAGTCCTCACCTAGACAGCCTATAGACCAGACCCATGTCCAATCTAATCTGTCCTGTCATGTACCAGACAGTATAAAAAGCAACTGCCTGGTCTGGTGACAATAATTCCCTCCCTAGTGAGGGCCTTGAGAATGCCATAAGAAGGAAGTATGGAGACAGAGCTGTCTCTACAACCCAAGGCAACTGCGGAGTGCAAGCAAACATTGGTCATCTGGAGACAGGCCCAAGACAAGCTTCTCCCTCCAAGCCTCAGGAGGAACCACCCACTGACGCCTTGATATGTAGCATCTGGCCTCCAGAAGTGACAGGGGACATTCTTGTATTAACTGAAGTGGGCCCTCAGGTGCCCAGAAGTTTGGTGGACATTACCCCTGTCATGCACTTGAGGGCATTTGGGATAGGCTGGAATCTGAATCAGCCAACTGAACACAGCAGGTTGTCTTTCTCCTGTGGGTGGGTCACACCCAATCAGCAGAAGGTCTGACTAGAACAAGAAAGCCAACCTTCACTCTTGCGGGAGGTCTTCCTGCCTTGGATGCCTCAGGTGTGGAGCTTAGAACTTACATATCAGCCGCCCTGGCTCCCAAACCTTCAAACTTGGAACAGACCTATACACCTGGCTCTCCTGAGTCCCAAGCTTGCTCACTTCATCGTGAGGAGGGCCCTTGAACATTACCAAGACAACTCTCTCTTCTTGGGTAACAAAAAAAAAAAAAAAAAAAGGCTGGGGAGAGGGTACACTCAACATAGATGGTTAAAAAAGAGGCATGGCCACATCTCAACCTCTGCCTCAGACTGTCGGCATGTTGGCCTTTGAGAAACTGTAGTGAAGGACATCTCCAACCCTGTAGCTCAGAACCCAGATTTAACACAGATCAAGGCAGAGCAAGCAAAACTTGCTGTCTGTTCCTGCATCCTCCCGAGGACGGTGGGGAGACGTTTAAGTCCACATTGTTTGTTTGTTTGGTTTTTGGTTTTTTGGGTTTTTTTTCCTAGTGAACATGAACACATCTGTGAAGAGCAACAGCTCACAGACAGGCTGAGCAGCTGCAGAAATTGTATTTGCAATCATCTACCACAAGAGGGTGCTAGCAGACTCCTCCACCACCAAATTTTGTGTATCTCAATTACCCAAACCTCCTCTTCCTTCCCTAGAGGTTGGATCGAGTCTGTATTCCTCTTCAGCTATACCAGAAGGAGCTGGCAGGCCTGGAGTCACAACCCCAGCCAGGTAGAAGCTGTATCTCCTTTTCCCTTCCCAAGGGAGGCTGGGAACCAGGGAGCCGACTGCCAAGCAACCTGTCCTGGGAGGCTACAAGCCAGAGGCTCATAAGAAATGAGAGGAAGGAGTCTGGAGAGATAGCTCAGCAGTTAAGAGCACTGGCTGCTCTCGTAGAGGACCTGGGTTCAGTTCCCAGCACCCATACAGCAGCAGACAATCATCTCTAAACTCCAGTTCCAGGTGGCCCAATGCCCTCTTCTGGTCTCTGTGAGTACCAGGCATAAATATAGCACACAAACATATACATAGGCAGAAATGCACAAAGAGAAATCATGGGTGGGTTGACAGAAATGACAGCGCCAGACCAGAAGCCGGTAAATACCCCCAGGCTGTCCTAGCAGACTTTCTGATTCCCTTAGCCTGGACTCCTGTTGCTGGCCTTCAGTCTCCCTCTCTGCACAGCAGGGTATTGGACTGTGTGTTTCTAAGAGTCTTTGTACCAGGCAGTAGCATGGACCTGAGTTTTTCAAGGGGTGCCCATGGTTCTCAGCAGGAGGAGACATTTCAATCACACACACACACACACACACACACACACACACACACACACAGCACCTCTGCCCTGAGGAAGTGCTCACAGTGAGGCCACCAGCCCTGACACTGCTGAGGAAAACACAAGCACTCAGGCTCGTCCTCAGATGATATTTTTATTGGTGGTGAGAGGGAAAATGAGATTCCTTGCTCATCACAGTCTCTCACTAATGAGAACGGCAGACTGAACGGAGCAGTCGAAATTAGGCCAGGAGCCGCGCAGACTCGGGGCCTGGGAAACGAGCGTTAGGGCTGGCCTTCAAGGAAGAGGTGGGAGAAAGCAGAACTCCAGATGGCCTCCCTGCCAAGCAGTATGATGCCACCACTCACAGACCAGTGGACCAAGGTGAAGTTCAACATGGCGCCTCCAGCTACAAAACCTGGCAAGTCCAGGGATGGGGAGTCCAGATGCTGGCTGTCAGAGAAAGTAATATTGGACACCAGGCCCCTGAAGACTGTCATGAGCTGGGGTGATGCCAAGATTCCCTAACTGTGCACTGGAAGGATCTAGAGCTCAGAGGAAAGCCCAAGCATGCCACATGCAATACCCCAGGTCTGTGCCCGTGTGTGTTTGTGCGTGTGTGTGTGTGTGTGTGTGTGTGTGTGTGTGTGTGTATAGTGGCTTCCCCCCCCCCCAGGTTGGATGGGACCAGTGCATCTTGGGTGAAAAGGAGCTCACAGACTTCGTGAAAACATGGGCCCCTCCCTTCCCTGAGGTGAGCAGTTGGATGGGGTGAAACTCTTCAGGGGTGTAACTGCCCAGGAGTTGCTCAGGGGACTTCCCCACAGAGTAGCTGCCTTTGAGTGCCCCGGGCCCTGTAAGTAACCCCAGCATGCTCCTCAGTCTACCAAGTTGGAATTGAACAGAATCATCTCTTGGTCCACCAGTGCTCTCTCTATCGGGGGTAAATAGACATTTCTTTCTAGCACCCCAAGAAATCATGTGGCTATAGGTAAGACACACCTAGCCCCTGACTCTCAAGCTCCTCCCATCCTAAACAATTGCCAAGAAGGAAATTAAAGAAATGTCAACCAGGCATGATGGTGCACACACCTGCAATCCCAGCACTTGAGAGGTAGAGGCAGAAGGATCCACAGTTCAAGGATAACTTTGGCCACATGAGACTATGTCTCAAGAAAAAAAAAAAAGAGCCAAGCTCTATTCACCACACAGCCACTTGAGGACCATCAGACACACAGGTGAAAGCACTCCAAGGCTTGGCTCTTAGCACTGATATCACTTCTGGCCTCTGCCACTTACAACTGTGTGATCAACCCAGGTGGGCCAGCTGCCTCCCAGAATGGCTGTTCTTCTGTCAAGTGGAGCTATGAGGCCCACCTTGAGATGGGGAGAAGTTGGGGAGAGGGGTTGTGGTTGCTACATTCTGCTGCTGAGCAAACACCTGCAGAGCACAGAGCTGTTCGGCTATCGTGTCCATTCAACATGACTGAGGCTGCCCAGCCAATTCTCACAGACAGATGCCTTGGCCTTGTGACGAGCAAGTGCTGGCCATGAACTTGTCCAGCTGCCAAGTCCCACCTGCAATGACTGGACCCTAGGACTGTGTTCCTGGCAAGTAGTTCTTCACTTGATGTTGTCAGATGATGTCAACTGAGAGAAGTCCCTGTAAGGGGTGAGGATAGGGTAACCTAGGAAAATGTCACCTCTGGTCCCCTTTGACTTCTGGGACTGAACTCCAGTCCCAGCTCTGCCCTACCTAACTATGTCCCCTGAGCATGTTGCTGGCTCACTCTCAGCCCTGCCACTGCCCTCCAGCCTGAAGGACAGAAGATCCTTGACAGAAGATGGGGCCATTTGGAGAATCTGTGAGTGCCCAATGGAGGGGAGGAAGAATACTTGGAAGAAACACAGAATGGTGGACAGCAGGAATCTAGAAAGAAGGATCCATGGCCACATGCAGACCTGAAGGGTCCATTACTGCTACTCTAGGGACATCAAGAGCTGAGGCCAGGCATCCAGCCTTTGGGACCACAGGTCAAATGTTATAACAGCTGCCCAGCTATGTCCAGAAGAAACAGGTGTCCACAGATCTTTCTTCCACCTGGGGTTCCTGGAACCACCTGTCGTCCAAATCAAGAACACAGGTGAAGGAGCCACAGTGTATGTGCACAGCCTTCAGGACATAGAGCATGATAGATGGTAACAATAGAGACTATCTGACTGTGGAGAGATGCATGAAGTCCCCCAGTGATGCCCATGCCCCTGTCTCCAGAGCCTGCATATGGCTTGTGTGGTACCAGGAAGACTGGGCAGGTATGGTTAAGGCAAAAATCCCAAGGTAGAGACAGTCTTCTGAGCTATCCAGGGAGGCCTGCATCATCCCAAGGGTCCCATAAGAGGGAGACAGAAAGGTCAGAGACACAGAGATGGTGACCGACCAGGGGACACAGAGACTGGAAGATGGTCCCCAACTGGCTTGGAAGAGGAAAGGGGGCCAGGAGCTGAGAAACACAGGGGTCTCTGGAAGCTAGAAAAGGCAAGATAGATTCTCCTAGGAGAGTCTAGAGAGGAAACCACAGGCTAGCCCATTCCAGGACTTCTACCCTCAGACCCAGAAGGGGTGCTATGTCATTTTCAGCCACTGCTTGTAATACCTTGCTATAGGAGCTATAGGGCCTAACGTGCCTGCAAAGGATGGGAGAAGCCCACACGATTCCCACAATTCCTCTCTGGTCTCTGGATCTTTGTTCACTTCAGTTAGGACACAGTTCAGACAGCGGTTCATGCCTGGCCCAAACGCCCCGACTAACCTATATTGACTCTAAGAGGGAGCGAGCATGGCTGAGGAACCCTCAAGGGCCCTGTCTTGGCCTCTCTAACTATTACTACACAAAGGCCGCTGGTAGACAGGCTTGCTTTGTTATGTGAGTCTAACGTTTTTCTCCTTCCCTTTATAATGCATCATTCCCAGCATGGATCAGCTGCCGAGCAGCCCAGAGTAGCACAAAAAGTTCCAGCCAGAAGTCTGAAACCCAAGTGCTCATCTAGGAGCTACCTTCAGTTTGATTCTGGCCACTCTCTGACCCCCTGTGTTTCCCAGACTGTACAAAGCAGTGGGAACTAGGTTGTCCCTGAGTCCTTCATCTTCCAGTGGTCTTGTTCTAAGATTCTAAGTGTCCCTTGACTGTGACCACTCTGCAGGCATCAAGGGCGGTCACAGGAGGTGGAGAACGGCATCGGACCCCCAGGGACTTCAGGCTGCTTGTTGTCTGCTGCCCCCTGCTGGTCAGATTCTGGGTAAGGCACCTTCTGAAGGCTACCTGTGAGACAAGCCCACCTCCCAAATTCCTCAGCCAGATGACTGCTTCCAGAACATTCAGAAGGAGGCCCAGGCAAGGACCAGAGCCCTGGATATGGATAGCTGACCTCATCCCTGTCACTGCCGCATCAAACCCTCTGCACCGGTGAGTTAGGTGTAAGATGCAGTGGCTTCTGAACAGGACTTCTATTGTCCCTTCAGCATCTTTGGGTGCCAGTAACAATGGGACTCTCTCTCTTCAGTGTGCCTCCCACTGTCATCCACAGGTGTCCTGGGCCACAGCTCTCTTGATTTTTGGCTGTAATGTTGGGCATCAGAGGAGTCATCCATAGGAGGCCAGACAGGACCATCAGGTCTGAGATGCCTGGGCATTCTCATCTGGCTGGGCGTCACTCTGGTTCTCTCTGCAGAAGGAAAGGCAATGGAGGGTCACGCCAAAAATAGATGCGGCATCTCTCTCTCTCTCTCTCTCTCTCACACACACACACACACACACACACACACACACACACACACACACACACACACGATCCCAGCACTTGGAAAGCAAAAGCAGGAGGATTGCAAAGTTCCAGGCCAGTCTGAGCTACACAGTGAGACCTTGTCTCAAAACAACACCAGGAAGTGGAGAGAGAGGATAGAAGAAATGGGGAGGAGAGGAGAGAAAGGGGGAGAGATCTGAGATGAGGAGAGGAAAGGGGAAGTCTGAAGCCATCATCCCTGGCCCTTCAATAATGCCCCTTGCTGGGCTCCTCATCTGCTCAGAGCCACGCAGGTGCTTTGGCAGTGTGCACCCTCCAGGGTCTCCTGGGGCAAGCACCGCTGGAGGAGGTGGTGAAGGTCCTTCTGCCCTCCCTCCCTGCTGCACATCTCAGGACTCTGTGATCTCAGGACGCTCCTTCCTGTGCTTCAGCAGGTCACGATGTCCCTTCCTCTGTCCTCTCCTGCCTCCTGCCCCCTTCCTCACCACAGACACAGGTGGTCTAGTAGACTCAGACCCGAGTCCATTCAGAACAAGCCACCTTTTCTCCTAGGCTAGGAGGGCTGACGCTGGAACCCCTAGATGCCAGGAGCATCCTCATTCTGGTGGCCTGGGGACCAGAGAATTGGGAGAAATGCAGTGGAGGCCTGGCAGGGAGTGCACTAGCACAGCCACGGTCATGTCAATCTTGTTTGTTGACTTTCAGATTTCTGAGGCAACCTGAGCACCAAGCGCAGACCTCATTTGTTTGCTGAGCTCAAGGTGGATGTTAACCACAGGCATGAGGGAAAAGAAAGCACACCCCACCCTTGTGGAGAAAGGAGCGGAGTGGATGCTGGCTCTATCCCTCTTCCAGGAGTCCCCAGAGCCACCAAAGTCAATGACAGTCTGAGGGGTCCTGTGTCTAGTGACGATAACGGGGCAAACAAGAAGAACCAAGAGAATCAGAAATCACAAAATACAGCTACCCAAACTCGGGAAAGGGTGTGGGGAGCCTTTTGTAATCAGTATTGATACATGATCCAGCAAGAGGCTGCAGTGGGGACTAATATGGGGAGAGAGAGAGAGACAAAGAGAGAGAGAGAGACAGAGAGAGAGAGAGAGAGAGAGAGAGAAACTACCAGGAAAATAAGAGAGAGAAAAAAAAAACTACCAGAAAAATAAAGCTGGGCATAATGGAAAGGATGATGGGAGAATCAACAAAAGCTGATTTTGCTTGAAAACTAATACTGCGAGTGCTAACCAAAAATATTTTTTAACTTGGGACTGGAGAGAAGGCTCAGCAGGTAAGAGCGCTTGCTGCTCTTCCAGAGGACCCGAGTTTGGTTCCCAGCACTCAGGCAGGGCAGCTCACACCCACCTGTAACTTTACAGGATCACAAGCCCTCTTCTGGCCCCCTTGGGTCCCATACACATGTGGCATACACACACACACACACACACACACACACACACACACACACACATACACACACACACAAATACAGACAAATTAAAATTAATAAATCTTTTTAAAAATATTTTAATTTAAAGTAAGGTTGATTACTATACCTGAGCTAAGGAATGGAGGCTAGCCTGTGCCACTTGTTAATTTGGAGTGGGGGGTGGGGAGGTGCTTTTGATTTTTATGGGCATCTATGACATTGATCCCACAAAATACATGTATTTGTGTGTGCATCTATTTACTTATCACTGGAGATCAAACCCGGGGCTCCAGGGTTCCTAAACAAGCTCTCTGCCACTGAGCTATATCTCCAGCCCTCAGAAATTAGTCTTAATATGATTTAATCTGAGTATGTGTTAAAAAGTGACGTCGAAGTCCTGGTTAATTGAACCGGGGATACTCAGGTCATACATGCTTGTGGCACATAGCCCACAGGCTGTGGGGCCGCAGAGGAGTCACTGGGAGCCTCATGGCAGCCAAGGACCCTGCACCCTGGGGCACCCTGCAGCAAGTGGGCAATGTGAGCGCAGTGCCCAGTCCCTAGCCCCAGTGCTCAGCCCAGAGCTTCAGCCTGTAGCTCCTACCCAGCCTAATGCAGCTCAGCCCAGTCCAGCCCAGCCCAGCCCAGCCCAGCCCAGGCCAGCCCAGCCCAGGCCAGCCTAGCCCAGCATGTTCCGGCAACGCTGCCGCTCCTCCTCCTGCTTGTCCGCCAGGCGGCTCTCCAGCTGCCGCAGTTCCCTGAGCACCGCCTTGCGCATGGAAGGCTCCAGCTCCAGCACTTTCTCGAGGTCCGCCTTGGCCTCCTCAGCGTTCCACACCTCTGCATGAGCGCGTGCACGCACATAGTAGGCCTTCACGATCCCTGTAGGGAGGAGCAAGCTGAACCCACCTAGCCAGCCCCAGGGAGCCCTGGCGTCAGACCTCCTGACCTCGCTTTCTTCCAAGTCCTCTAACCAATTTCATTTTCAGAATTCCAAGCTTTGTCACCATCAGACCCTGTCCTCATACCTGACCAATCTGGGTGGCTGTGAGGCTCAGTGCAATAATGAGGGTGGAGAGCTTAGCACCTGGAGCAGGTGTGTGCTGTTATGCGTAACGTTAGTCAGTTGCCTTCTCAAATACTGCCAGAGATTTTGTATTTTTCTTTCAGTGTCGATTTCATATTTTTCTCTAGACTACTGGCCTCCTTTCAAAGCCTGGCTACTACTCCCAAATTCATGGACTACCCAGCCACATGCACATTTGAAAAGCATAAAAATAAATAAGATTTAAAAACCCACCTGCCTAAAGCCAATGGTGGTTGGTGCACACCTGTAAAGCCCAGAGCTCTGAAGGCGGAGGCCAGAGGATCACAAGTTCCAAGTGAACCTTGACTAGGTAGCCAGCCCTCACTCTGAAATAAACACCTCCCACAATAAATATCACCCGCCCAGAAGCACCTATAAAGCAGTTGCAGCTTGGGGGAGTCAACAGGGTGAAGACAAACTTCCATGCCTCACAGGGTGGGAAAGGTCCACCAAGGCTGTGGCAAGTGGCTGTGACCTGGCTGCCTGTGTCTCCCCCACCCCCACCCCCACCACCCCTACTCCTCCATCCTCACCCCCACTCCCCCATCCCCACTCCCCCACCCCCAACTCCCACTCCCTCACCCTAGCCAGGGCCGCACCTGGGTGGTGTCGTAGGATGTCACTGGTATGCTCCAACACCTCATAATACTCCTCCTTCTTCAGCAGGCACTGGCAGTAGTTGAGGATCAGAGTGTTGATCATCTTCTCCAACTTCAGCCACTCAACCTCCCACGGCTTCTCCTGCGGGCCAGAAGCTCAGCCATCAGCTTGGTTAAGGCTCATCCCAGCCCACCCAGCCAGAGGTAGCTCCCAACCTTGGTCTGAAGGTTCCTGAGGCACACGATGGCCTCCTGGTACTTGGTGGCAGCCTGGTCATAGCGGCCCAGCTTGAAGAGCCTGTTGCCTTCTCCGTGAAGGAGAGGCACAGCCTGCATCTTCTCCTCATTATTCAGATTCCACGTCTCCCTCTGGTACTCACTCGGGGCCTCCACCTAGCCCAGGAGCTACAGGTTAGCCAGGCGAGGACCAGGCAAGATGGCCCCAGCATCCTTCTGAAGTGGTTTGTCATGTGCCCTAGTGAGGCACCACACCAGAGTCAGGCAGGCTGGTCAAGACCTTGAGAACAGAGCAAGGAAGCAGCAAGGCGCAGCCCTGCCCTAAGCAAGTTGGAGCCTTTGGGTGAATTATAAAAAGGCTCCTTTCTTTAGGAAAGTTTACTTCCAACAGTTGGAAAATTGTCATGAGTACTCACTGTGTCAGAATGAGACACTTTTATTGCCATCTGGTGGGAATTTGTCATTATAATAACACAAGCATGTCGGATCTACAAAGAGCGTCTTTGCAGGGATGCTCTTGCACAGCGCACAGACCACACAACTGTTCTTTTTAGTTTTACTTCCCCGTCCAGCCCTCAGGGTTAGCCCCAACCTCAGCCTTGTTCATAAGCTGAGTCCCGACCTGGCCTCCACCTTGAGCCTGGCTCTTCCAGCTCCACACAGGCCCTTGTACTGTGCCAGACCCAAGTCCAAACCCACAAGTCACAGAAACCAAGGAAGAGGCTGCAACTCTAAATCTTGCAGAAATGGAAGCAGATGACCAATTAAAAAAAAAAAAAATTAAATAAAAATGCTTTTTCCTTAGGGGAGGGTAGGAGTTGCAACTTTCAATTTTGCTGGGGTCCCTGGCCAGCCTCTTGTTTTCTAGAGAAGCAAATGAAGTGGGCATGGGGTGGGGGGGGGGGGGGGTCTACAGGATCCCTCCTGACCTGGGCCAGCCCCTCCCACACCTGGCTCCCACCTGCAGTAGCTCAATCAGGAAGATGAGAGGCTGGGGCTCTTTCTGTAGCTCATCCAGGTCCTCATAGCCCAGAGTATGGTACGCGAACATGTTGGCCAACCCGCATGTGTGCACATGCCAGCTGGTGGGGTCCTTGCCCTCAGCCACCTGCCGCAGACTGCGGGACAACATAGGGTAGACCCCTGTGTGCTGTAGGAGAGATGAAGGGGTGGTATCTTTGTAGCATGAATCTTAAAAGGTCTTATTAATAAAACAAACCTGAAGCCAGGTATTGGGGGTGAATGCTGGAAGATCAGAGAAGCAGAACAAGCCACAGCCACCTCACCTTGCCAATTCCTCAGCTGATCCTGTTTCCTCAGATTGGAAGCCTCTGAGTCCTCATCCAGAATGAATCTCAGCTGAAATGTTGCTCAAAGACTAAAAGTTTTACCTGCTTTAGTTCCTGATTTTCATGACTTATAGACCTTTCTGCTTTCTGCCATCACTTCCTGGGATTAAAGGCGTGAGTCACCATGCCTGGCTGTTTCTAGTGTGGCTTTGAACTCACAGAGATCTGGATGGATCTCAGCCTCCCAAGTGATAGGATTAAAGGCGTGTGTGCCACCATTTTTTGGCCTCTATGTCTATCTAGTTGCTGTTCTATCTTCTGACCCCAGATAAGTTTATTAGGATGCACAATATATTGGGGGACACACTATATCACCACATGTCTTAGCTGTCTGTTCAGAGCTTGCCAGGCCACACCTGGCCCACACTGCACCGGTCTCAACAGTACTGCTGTCCCAGGACACCCAAGAACAACTGTAGCTCACAGGGTGCCACCAACTGCTTTAGACCTGTTGGCACCTCTAGTTCGTATGACCACCCAGCAAAAGAGCCATCGTGAATATCCCTGTGCTACAGATGAAGAAACAGGATCACGGAGAGGTTAAGCAGCTTGCTCAAGGCTACACAGCCAGACATGACACAGACAGGATTTGAACCTGCCTCCCCAAGCTGTGCTTTTAGCCACGTGTTGCCCTTTATAGCCCTTGAGTCCCACAAGCCCAGGGCTCCCAGAATACAGCAGTGGAGGGAGCAGGGTCCCAGATCTGAGAGAGCCATCAAATGCCGCAGTGCAAACACATGTCTGGTCTGATCCAATTGCATCCAACATGGAGTTGGCCCTTGGGATCCAGCGAGGCCTGCTCCACACGAGGCCTCAGCTTTCTAGTAAAGCCTCAGAGCCTGTCTCCGCGGAAGTGAAGTTGCCCAGTTCAGACCCCTACAAAGCCATTCCAGTCCCTCCACTGGTGGAAAGGACAAATGCTGAAGACTGAAGGTCACTCTCCCCACCCCCACCGGCCTGGATTAGCCCAAGATGTCCTGGGCTGACTTCTGAGAGGCACAGCCAGATGGCAGGTGTCTGAAGGATTAAGGCTAGAATAAGGGAGGGAGCACACATACCCCACCAACTTGCTTTGGGGAGGAACCCACTGAGGCCAATTAAGCAGGACCTCAGACAAAGGCTGTATTCTGCTAGATCCTGCCAACCTGGTCGGCCTGGTGTTCCAGCCTATGTCCAGGGTTATGGGATAACATCAGGAGTAGGATAGAACCTAAAAGAAGGAACCAAGGTTGGGAACAAGACAGTTCTTCACTCTCCTAGCACCAACTTTGAGAAAGGGAAGGATCCTGGAGTCCTCCTACCAGGTTACAGCCTGCAGGAACAGCCATTGGCACCCATGGGCTCTAGACATCTGAGGACTCAAGCAGTCAGGGGAGCCCATCACCATGGTTCCCTCTTTGCTCTGGAGCCAGAGCCTGGTGCAGGCCAAGGCCCTGTCTGGACTGAAGGCTGCCACCTGCAGTGAGTGTCACAGACCACATCCACTGACTCCCAGCCTGAATCCACCTGGCCTTCACAGCGTGTTAGACTTGGGGCGGGAGTCCGGTCTGGTTTTTAAACGTATTGCTAGTGTTTAAACCCGGAGTATTAACAGGCTAATGAAGAGCCGTGCTGGAATCCAGAGCCCAAGTGTGCTGCCACTGCTAGCCCATCTCCTCCTGTGGACTTGGAACAGCTGCCCCTGCCCCCTGGGCAGCTGGGGACCCAGCTCCTGTGGAATCAGAGTTTGTTTCTCTGGCCTCACAGGACTGAGCACCAACAACAGGTCCTCGGTGGAGACAAGCCCTTGGAGGTAGATAAAGGGCCAGAAGCTCTGGTCTACCCTGTGCTTTTGTATTGGGAGAGAGAGGGCGGCAGCCCTTGTTCCTGCCAAGATCTAACTTCAAGGTGACGGGGCAAGGACAGTCCAGGCAGATTATAGGACGGGGAGCAACACCCAACAACTGCTTACTCAGGCCTTCCTTGGGCCTGGGATTGCCCTGCTGGCGGCTGAGTCTGTCTAGAACTCTGGTTCTTGAGTAGAGCCGGCCCACAGAGAAGGGGCTAACTAAATGTACTTACACATACACTTTCCAGGTCAGGTATTTTAGTTTGCTTTCTATTGCTGTGATAAAAACACCATAACCTAAAGCAACTTGAGGCAGAAAGGATTTATTTCGGCTTATAGGTCCACATCACAGTCCATCATCAAAGTCATCAGGGCAGGAACCTGGAGGCAGGAGCTGGTGCAGAAGCCACGGGAGGGGTCTGCTTACTGGCTTGATCCTCATGGCTTCCTCAACCTGCTTTCTTATAACACCCAGGATCACCAGCCACAGTGGTCTGGGTCCTCCTGAAACAATCATCAATCATGAAAATGCCCCCACAGGCTTGCTCACAGGACAATCTAGTGGGACCGTTTTAACAATTGAGACTTGCTCTTCTAAAATGACTCTAGCTTGTGTCAAGTTGGCACTCCATGTAAACTGTTACTCATCCTTCAAGACCCAACTCATTGTCGCCTTGAAGAAGTTCCCCCCAAGACTCTGAAGCAGTTAGCTTTCTCCCTTTTGTGACCCCAGAGCACTCTGCCCTTGTTCTCTATACCATGCCCTGGCTGCCTAACACCCTGCAAAGGGCTGAGTGTCTCCTCCAGAATTCAGTTCCTCCAGGGCTAGAGACCACCTGTATCATTCCAACACAGAAAACAGGCCAAATAGGTGCCCAGTAAAGGCATGATGATGTGAAGGAGAGGATGAAGAAAGCATAGGGATATAAGAGGAAATAAGGTGAGACATACCAGATAGATAGATAGATAGATATAGATAGATATATATGGTATAGATGTAGTAGTGAAAAAACTGGATTATGGGTATTGGGGAAAGTGCTTGCCACATAAGTGTGAGGACCTAAGTTCAGATCTCTGGAACTCACATAAAGCAGGTGTGGTAGGTGGTGCATCTACAGTCCCTGTGGACATAAAGCAGGTGTGGTAGGTGGTGCATCTATAGTCCCAGTGGTCCTAGAGGCAGATGAGAAGCAGAGACAGAAGGATCCCTGGAAGTTCACAGGCCAGTTAACCTAGTATACTCAGCAGTGAGCAGCAAAAGACTTTGTCTCAAACAAAGAGGAAGGTGAGGATGACCTTCCAAGACTGATCATGACTGCTGACCTCTACACATGAACAGACACACAGATAAACACAAAACAAAAAGTCTTGATTGTGAATGAACATTGATTGAATTGAAATTTGGGTAGGAGAACTGGTGGGTGGATGGATGGATGGATGGATGGATGGATGGATGGATGGATGGATAGATGGATAAATTCATGGAATGTGGGAGGTTTAATAACAAAAGACTAGATTGTGACTGAACACTGGTTGAAGAGAAGTATGAATAAACTGATGCCTGGGTAGGTGGATGGGTGGATGGATATATAGATGGATAAAGTATGGCTGTATAGGCAGACAAGTGACTCATATGCACATTCATGAAAGCCATGAGCCTGGGGAAAACCAACAGTCCCTATGTTCTAAAACTTGCCCACCTATGAGACGGAACATCATATGACTGCTGAAGTGGCCAGAAGACCACAGAGTCACAGGGCACAGCTCCTAGAAGGAGCAGCAGCAACTTGTGGTTTTTGCACAACAAATCAATCAGTGAATCAAGTTTGTATTGATAGCCTTCAGTGCAACCATGTTAGCAAATATGCACCCTGAGGAGGGGGGGGGGCAGGTCTTACTGGTGGCAAAGCCTTGTAGACATAAAGCAGGTACACAGGGTTCTCGAAAACTCAGGGATGCCTCCCTGAGAGCAAAGGCAAAAGGGGTGGTTCTAGACTAACATATCACAGAAGAATAAGCCAACTGGATGAAGTCCTTCACTGACAGAAACACATTACTTATTTATTTAGAAGTGTTGTGCCTGCATGTATACCTGTATGCCAGAAGAGGGCATCAGATCTCATTACAGACGGTTGTGAGCCACCACGTGATTGCGGGGAATTGAATGCAGGACCTCTGGAAGAGCAGTCAGTGCTCTTAACTACTGAGCCATCTCTCCAGCCTCCAGAAACACATTTTTTTTTAAGTTAAGTGACATTAATATTAAAATAATAACAGCGGGACTGTTGCAAACAAAAGATACGCTAGGCTCCAGTATGCTGAGGAACACAGGGGAGTAATGTGTTGCATGGCATCCCCTAATGGTAGACAGTGGCACTGCAGTCTATTGGCTCTATTAAAAGGTGCATGTACCCAACAAGAAGGCTAAGGATCCCAGTTGGAACCTGCCCCTCAACTGGTTGGACCAAAGCAGATTACTTCCTCTCTCAGAATCTAACTCAGGGGGTCTATGACTCCTCAGTCAAATGGAGGGGTTAATCGTCAACATCCTTCAAAATAATAGCTTCTACCTTTTAATCGCCTTATGCACACTATGACTTCTACTCATTTTTATCATATCCTGCAACTCCCAAAATAGCCCTGAACCTGCCATTTGTTCATTTACAGATGAGGAGACAGAGTGGCAAGAGGAGAAAGACTCTCCCCAGGTCACTCCACACTAATAGAATACATCTCAAATGCAATCTCTCTCTCTAGCAAACTGCTCTTTCCAAAAGGTCATTAGCTCCCCATGAAATAAAGAGTATCTATCCACCATCCGCTGTGAAGATCCATGGGGAGCTTTGTGATGGACAGCTCAGCTTGTCAACACTTGAACTCACCCATCAATCTTAGTCTTACATGAGCTAGGCAGACACAGTGCAGCCCTCAGTGAGAAGTTCAGAGAGTTATCCCTGACTTCAAAACAAAGGCCAGGGGTGGTAGAGTACTTGCTGGCCATAACACAAATCCCTGAGTACTACATAAACCAGACTTGGTGGTACACACCTGTAATCCTCACACCTGGGTGATAAAGGCAGGAGGATGAGAAGTTCAAGGTCATCCTCAGCTACAGGGAGTTTGAGGCCAGCCTGAGCTACATGAAAGCCTGCACAAAAATAAATCAGTGAGGAGAGGAGAAAAAATTAGAGCTTTTCAAGCTTTTAGGCAAAAAAAGCTCATTTGTCAAAAATACAAGAAATAAAGGAAAATATTAGACGATTACATTCTAAAGCAACCCACCAATCCAAATGTGCATCTCTCTAAGGACCACTAACTCAGTTCCCTCCATGACCCAAAAGGGGCAGGAGACCCTGAGGAGAAAGAAGACACAGAACCACGCTGGCAAAGCCTACCACACTGACTTTGTTTGGATCCTGCATGGACACATAAAGAATAAACGAGAGAGCTGGAGGGACGACTCAGCAGTTATGAGCACTTGCTGTTCTTTCAGAAGTTGTGGAACTCAGTTCCCAGTACCCATGACAGGCAGCTCACAGCCATCTGCAACTCCAGCTCCAGGAGATCCAACACCCTCTTCTGTACTCTATGGGCCCCTGCACTCATGTGAAGGGATCCACATGCATAAACACACTTAAAAATAAAACATAAATTTTTTTAAAGAAAATAAATGAGATGGTCAGAGAATCCTAACTGTGAAAGGCAGTTAGAGAGCATGAAGGGAGTGTTTGGGTTTCCTGAAGATTTAATAATGGTTGTGTTGTGGTTGTGCTTTTCAAATATCCAGTAGATTTAGAGTCACAAAATCTGGTGTTCCCAGATGAATTGCTATGATGTCTGGAATCTGCCCACACAGTGTGGGTTGAGGAAAGGAAGTGTCCTGGAGGGACAAGGATCCAGGTGTGGTGGGCTGACAATGGCAGCCTAGGGGGCAGGAACTTGACTTTTTTTTTCTTGACTTTTGCATGTTTGCAAGTTTCTCTAAGAAACACTTGTCTCTCCAAATCACAGACCAAGAAGTCATAAAGACGGCTTATGAGTGACGTAAATGTGAGCTGAGTCATAGCGTTGGTAGGAACAGGGGGAGGGCAAAAGGAGCCCGGTGGTCACAAGCCTCCAGGATCTAAGATGCTGGACAAAAAGGGAAGGGCAGAGGAGGCCCTCTCCTACCCTGCAAGGCCACATGCTCCCCCAGCCCCCCAGCCCACCATACACTCCATGACACTTCAAGGCCTGCTCTGTCTGAAGGGCTGGGCACCATGTTTGTGATGGCCGAGAATGGAGGTTCAGGCTGCACCTACAGAGGCTTGTTTTGCCCTAACTTTCCTCAACCTTGACAGTTCTGGGAAGAGTGTGGGGGAACTGAACAGGGAAAGAGCCATGCGGCTTACTCACGATGGTATCGCACCAGAATTCAGCCACTTCCCCGAGCCGCATGGACATCAGCAGCGTCTCCCACACCTCCAGCTTGAACATGTTGCCGATGATGATGCTCATGGGTTGGCCCACCTGCCTGCTGTCATCAATCACTGTGTGTTCCCCATCACACTTCATGGTTCGGAAATGGAAGGTCACCTAGTCCCCAGAACAGAGGCCCCTGGTGTTGATCTATCTCCCGAATTCCAGCGGCGGCCACCCAACCACCACAGGCTCCTAAGGCTGTCCTCACTGTCAGCTCACACATACCTGATAAGCTAAGGTATCTCAGACACCCCCTCATACCTGCAAGTCTGCACAAGGAACCCATTCCTTTCCAGAATACCCTGTGCCCATTTCTCACAGAATTCCTTCCTCAACAAGCTCAAATGTCCAGGGATGTGACCATTCACCCCAGGAGACCCATCAAATACAAGGGGGACAGATGTCATCAGTCCTGAGATTCCTTCCTACTCACTTGACATTTGGAGCTCTGGAAAATTCCCCCAAACCCTTCCTCCTAGCCTACACTGAAGTTACCTTGTAAACTACTTAACAAAAAAAAAAAAGTTTATAAACTCCAAAGCAAGGCAGCCTAGGTGTGTAGGGTGGACAATTCCAGAAAAAGTTCTGCCTGGCTGGATTAGGGCAGAGCCAAAAGCTATTTCCAATGCCCTGGGCACAGCTGGAACTCAGAAAGGCACCACGGGGACCCTATCTGGGGGAAGGATACTCACTCGGGAGCCAGTGATGAAGTTAGGGAGTTCTCCCGTCCCCCCATGCAGAATGGTCTTTTTGACACCCTCCACATTGAGGAGTAGAGAGACGTCCATGCTGCAGGTATGGAAGAGGACTGTGCAGGCCTAGATAATCCTAGCAAAGCAGGGAACAGTCATGTGGCTGATTACCCAGTTAGAGGCCTGTGCCGGCCTGGATAATCCCATCAGAGGGGAGGACACCCAGAGGATTTCCCGGCAGGGAGGGGAGACAGAAGGAAGGTGGGGCGTCTGACCACTACAGACTCCCGTCGCCTTCTACTTTACTCAGGATCCCTCAGTGGACACAAACCCCCTGTCGGACACCCACAGTGACTACATCAGGCTTTGCTTTTGTTCCTCCTCAACAAAGGAGGTCGGCGGATGTTTCTTCGAGGATGGAGTGGAGAAGGAAGGCAGCAGGAGAGACCTGGGGCCATCCGTGGGGGGAAGGAGTGGAGACCCCAAGCCACCATTGCCCCTCCTGTGCCTGCAGTGCCGGCCTTGCCCAGTCTCTGTCTCTTAGCACTTTCGTTTCCCTCCGGAGAAGCGGCCAGAGGGCAGTAGCGGGTTCCGGCCTTGGAGTAATTTCAAAAGATTGCAACAGTTCTGGGGGAAAATTGAGGCATTTCTAGTACTGAGCTTCTTCCTCCTCTCTAAAGTCTGGCGGGTCTCAGTACTGAGTCCAGTGAGACAGACAGAGCTTATTATACGAGCCCCAGGGACCCCCTTGGGGGAATAGAAGAAAAAAATGTGATGTGAAGACTTGGTGTTTGGCGCCACCTTGTGGCAGCTCAAATTCTCATGCTTCCCTCCAGTGTCTTAAGGCTGATACAGGATTCTGGGCATCACAAAACCAGTCTCTTCAGGACGTTGCCTTTGCCCTAAAGGACCACAAACCTAAGCCTACTGGTCAGATACAGAGGATGAAACCTGGAATTCTAGAAAGTCCTCCCTGAGCGCCAGCTCCCCAACTCAGTACTTGCTTCCATCCCAGTGTTGGAGAGGAGGTAAGACTGAAGGAACAGAGGTCTTTTCCTCTTCTCTCCCATCTTTCTCCAGCCACACGGCAGCCTAGAGGAGCATGTGTGCTGAGGAGGTAGAATGGAGAGTCAAAGTGATCATCATGACCATGTAATGGGGGGAGTGTATAGGCCAGGGCCAGGCACTGACTCTGAGCTCCCTGTGGTATTCTCCCCTGGCAAGGAGGAGGGTCTTGCCAGTTGCTTTATAATGACTCTTTATAATACAGTTTCTCCTTGGATCGTTGCTCTGTCCTGCTCAGGTGCACAGTGGGAGGAAAGGACCTAGCTCTGCTCCTTTTCACAATGCCTCCACGTTGCTACTGTTTTCACATTGTCCTTTGCAGAGAGCCAAAAGGCGCAGAGCAAAGGGAAGGGGCAGAGGGATTCTGGGGAACAGGCTTCACTGCTAAGGGGGGTGGTCCATTGCCTGTTCAGGCCACAGCCTCCAATCTCTCCAAAGCCTTTATTGAACTATAGTCCCAGTCACCTGCTTCTCTCTTCAAAGCCAGCTGACTTCCCACCCCAAATCTATTCTAAGCTCCTGCCCTAACCTGGGCCTCTGCTCCTGGCCCCCCACCCTGGCCATGTCCTCCGCTTCTCTCAGCCTTAGTCCAGTCAGTCCTGGAATGTGCCAAGGTTCCTGACATCACTCTCCACCCAGTGCCTCAGCTAGAATGTCACATATTTGGGAAAGCCACCCAACCTCCAACCCCAGTAAAGTCCCTGTGTTCTTTTCACTTCCCACGGCCCCTGGCTCTTCATGTCCATAGCATTCTGCACATAGTAACTGTTGGGTGTCAGTTTTTTCTCTGAGATGTGATCACCCCAGGGGTAGGGATAACTAGTGAAAGCTTTGTGGATGGAGAGGAAGCTGGGGGGGCGCTGCTGGAGCACCCTTCCTCTTCCTCCCTCCTCGGCAGAGGAAAGGGTGGAGCTGAGCCCCACTTGTGATACCCGCTACATTGTCCTCCTCCGGTGGAGCAGGAGACCCTGCACCCACCACCCATCAAAGAGCTATGCCTGTGTGGAGCCCCCCTCCAGCCACTCTCCACGCAAGGCTGAAGGAAGCAGCTTCCCATTCAGAAGAAAATACTTCTTCTGCCTTCTTTCGTTGCCATGGAGACTTCCCTTCATTAACCTGATCTGCCAGTTGTGTCTCCGAGTGGCAAAAGAGGAGAGAGCTGCAAGCATTGAGAATACTCTCTACACACATGCATACACACACACACACACACACACACACACACACACACGCCAGATGCTTAGCAAGGATGCGTGACCTAAAGAGAGGAACACAGAGCTCAGAGTCAGAGACCCAGGGTCTCGCCTGTCTGAATCTCCAGTTTCGTCATCAGTAATGAGAATAAAAATAGATCCCACTTCCTAGAGCTGCAGGGAGAACTGAAGAGGAAACATGTCGATGCACTTAGCTGAGTGTCTGACACGTGGTAAAGGCTCAGAAAATATAAGCTATTATTATGAATGCCGTGACACACCAGGCCCTGCGGCAGGTGCTGAGGAGATGAATGTGGCGAAACACTGTTTGAGAGATCCGTTTCCCAGGGTTTCATCTTCATTGAGACATTCCCTCACTTGAACTCCTTCTTCGTAGAAACCACTCTCTCTTCCTCCGTCTGATTCATTACGTGTATTTCCTGATTATGGTCACAAATCAAGTGGCATAAGCAGGTTGAGAGCCCTGTAAACAGTCCCATGGAGGAGAGGCTGGAGGACGAAGTCGACCAGCACGTGAGAGCCATGGCTTGCAAACCGCAGCCTACGCCCACAGCTCACCAGAGCACAATAAAGCCTCTCAGAGCACACCACACAGTCACAAGCCGTTCTCTGAAGACTTACTTGGGATTGCATATGCATGTGTGTCAGATTTCTTACAGAGAGTGCCCTTGAACATGACATGCCCTGTGCAAAAACCACAAACACACACTCACAAAGACACATGCCTACAAACACATAAAGGCAAGCTCTGCCTGGCCAGCTCATTCCCTGGGTCTCAGGTTTAGGTAGCATGTGGTTCTCTGCCTGATGATTGGAGATTTGATCTGGAAGTACTCATCTCGCCAGGCACGCTGAACTTGAGTCCCATGGAAGTAAGAAATGGACGTTTTCAGTCTATTTTTAGCCAAGTTTAATAAATCACAAGTTCCCACTTGTAAGATTAGGGAGACCTTTGGTGGGTGTCGGGAAATCCAGGGTGGCTCCAACTTGGGGTTTGTTGGCTTTAAGTAGCCAGCAGGAGGTGATAGGCCCCAGGAGACTGCTGGCTTCAGGAGTCAGAGGAGAGATCCAGGCTGGGGAAGCCTCAGCAGTGAGGGAGTCAACCCTGGTCCACATAGACCCTGCTCCTGCAGAGATGGCATTTGGATCCTTCACCCTGCTGTACAGTCACACTGAGTGAAATGTGGCCAGCTTAAACTCACTACACCTCAGCTACCTCACAGAGCTCTGCGGCATTGGGGGTCAAATGGGTTCATGGATACACAGGGGGTGCTTGAAAGTGCTATGTGACAAATCGATCATCATCACAGGGGGTTTGGGAGGTGAACACAGAGGCTGGGGGAGAGGGTCAGACAATCCGGACACCAGGAAGAGGCCTGAAGAGTCTCTGGGAGTCCTACCTCAGGCTTAGGCAAGGGATGGGAAGGGAGAGGCGTGATGATGTTTCCTGGAGAAGCAGGTAAGAGGGCCCCATTGTGCTGGCACACCTGGGCCCCTTGATTTCAGTACTGGGGAGGCTGAGCCAGGGATGTGACCAGTAAGAGCCCATCAGAAAAAAAAAAAAAAAAAAAAAAAAAGGAGAGAAGAGGGAGAGACAGAGACAGAGAGAGACAGAGACAGAGAGACAGACAGAGAGAGAGCAACAGAGACAGAGAGGCAGAGAGAAAGAGAGAAAGCAAGGAATAGCTCAGCCCTTAACGCACTACCGCTCTTGCAGAAGGATGTGAGGTTCCTCACAACCACTTCTAACTCCAGCTCCAGAGGATCGGACTTCCTCTTCTGCCTCACACCCCCACCCCGACCCTGCAAGCACTCACATGCACATATCCACAGAGAGACACACAATTAAGAACAAAAATAAAATCTTAAAAATAAAAAAGTCAAAATAACAAAAATAAAAGCAGATACACAGGAGAAAGCAAGCCAGGCTGTTGTTGTTGTTGTTGTTGTTGTTGTTGTTGTGTTAAGCTTGCTGGGAGATTAAGGGAAAGATGGAAAGATGGCGAGACCAGGCAGAGGAACTGACCTAACGGGTGGAGAGGGTGGTCTAGGGTTGTCCCTTCCTCTGAGATGTGCTTTCTTGGGCGCCAGCAGGGTGGTGAGTTTGAGGAACTGACAGGGGCAGGGCCATCTCTCAGGAAGGAAGAGGATCAGGCGGGGAATTTGAAACCAAACTTCCCAGGGAACCCAGAGCTCGGCAGTCCCAGCCTAACGCTCTGACAAAACTACTGGATGCCAGAGAGAAGTTGGGTGGGGTGAAGGGCTGGAAGGAGTGCCCTAGGTGGCGGTGGCCCGCGCTCCCGCAGCATCCCGCAGAGCAGCCTGACCGCAGGCTCTGGGGACGGCCTGGGCGTGCGACGGACGAGGCGCGGCCACCCCAAACCAAGCAGCCGGAAGGTGGCAAGGGGACTGGGCGGTGACAGCGGTCAGGGGGCCACCGCCCGAGCCTGGGGGACCCTTTGCAGCGTTCCAGGCGGGGGTCCCCGAGCGATGTAAGGGCGTAGCCCCGCCAATCCCAAAGCACGATTTATGGTCGCGAGAGAAACAGGCCAATCGGAATCCAGGGGCGGCGGCGGCGGAGGGCTGATAGGACCAATGGGCTACGAGCACCGGGCCGGGGCGGGGCCGCGCGGAGTTTCAAATCTGCTGTGGTGGGCGAAGAGCGTGTGTCGATCTTCAGGTCTCGGGTATCAGGCAGGGAGGTGAGCGCGTGGGGACATCAAGGGGTTTGGGGAGGGGGTCTCACGAGCAGCTCCGAGAGGGGAGTGGGCCAGGGACTCTGGATAGGACCCGCAACGCAAAGTGGGTGTCTGGAGATTTAAAGCATCCCCATCGGATCCGAGGCCTTGGAGGGGTGGCCAGGGTCTGCTCCGTAGTGGAGCGCGAATTTGTGAAAGAGCCGCTTGCTAATGTTGTCCTGCATAAGCGCCGAGGCTCGGTGACATCTCTCTGTCTCTCCGCTGAGCCTCCGTGAAGGAGGCTGTCATAGAAAGACAGACGGTTTGCCGCCTTGCAGTCGAGGCAGCTGCTGACCATGACGCCATGGTCATCTTTCTGGCATCCAAAATTGTGCAGCAGGTCTACCCCAAGAGGTTCCACTTCACCTCTTCCCCAGTTCCCAGGGTCTCTGGCGCCTGGGAATAGGGCCAGGGAGTAGTTTCATGACCTTTTGACCTCCCCAGGATCTAGCGGGCAGAGGAGACTGGACCAAGCACATGGCGTCTCAGTGGCAGGGCATGACGGCCTCCATGCGCAGACGATCACTCCTAAAGGAGGAACATCTAGAGAAGGCGGTGGCCCGGTCTGCTGAGGGCCATCTGGAGACGGGTCCCCTGGGCTCTCTGTGCAGACAGTTCCAAAGGAGGCTGCCACTGAGAGCCGTCAGCCTCAACCTCGGGACTGGCCCCTCCTGGAAACGCCTCGAAACCCCAGAGCCAGAGCAGCAGCATCTTAAGGCTTCAGCTCGCTCAGCCAAAAGCGCCTTGGGTGCTATGTCCCAGGTAACAATGATACCACTAGCAGCTGTCTGTTTACAGAAGTATCCTATCCTCAGGGAGGCTCCAAGAATATAGAGTCGGTGGGGTCTTAGAGTTTGATTAGGTTCTTGCAGTCCCCACCCTCCCCGACCCCTGAAGCACCCCCAGTCATTCTGGCACATAATAGTTTCCCAACAAATGAGTGAGTGAGTGAGTGAGTGAGTGAGTGAGTGAGTGAGTGAGTGAGTGAGAAAGTCATGGAAGAAGTTGATATTCTCCATGCCAAGTAACCTGCTGCACCCTATGATAGGAAATTGCAAGAAATGGCTAACTACAAAGAGAGATCAGTCTCAAGCTTAGTGGATAAAACCTCCCTAGAATAGGTCACTCTTCCGAGATAACTCAGGAAGGGGAAGGTATATGGAGGCACAGGACCACTAGGATGGTGTGAGTCCAGCCTGGATGCTGAAGGGGTCTCAGTGTGAGGACTAAGTCACGGTGAGGGAGGAGATCCTGTAGACTCCCATCTAAATTCTCCCAGTCATACTATTTATTACATCTTGGCTGTCAGCTACTTGGTAGGAAAAGGCGGAGGAGCTGGGCTTGCAGAAGGATGCAACTTCTCGAGCAGTTCAGAAGGCAGATTTGAGGGGTGGTGCTTGGGTGCAGTGTGCCCAGGAGCCTTCCAGGCAGATATCTTTTTTTTTTTTTAATATTGACTTAAATGTTTATGTTTATTTATGGGGGGAGCACGCATATGGTGGTATTCATCTGGAGGTCAGAGGACAATGTGCAGGAGTAGGTTCTCCACTTCCACCATGTGGATTCTAGAGATCAGACTTGAGTTGTCAGGTTTGGTGGCAGGAACCTCGACCTGCTGAGCTATCTCTCTGACCCCATGTAGGTCTTTAAACCCGGAGCGGCAGATGTAGGCAGGTGTCCCCTGGAAAAGACAGAAGCTATGAAAATCAACAGACCTCCAAGGAGAGAAGGGGGTGGGCATCTTGCTGGGCGTTCTGATGGTGCGAGGGGAGAACAGAGGCTCCTGGCAACTCTACAGAGCTAGCCAAAGTCTAGCTCTGACTTGGAAGAGTCCTAAAATTGCTTTCAACAACTATAGCTCAGAACAATGAAATGTGACATCTTGTCTAAGGCCACCTAACTCATCAGACTTACCTTGGGCCTTGCTCCAACTTCTGGGCTCCGGTTTGGCAAGACAAAGGCAGTCTAAGCAGAACTGTTGGATGCAGCCACATGTAAAAAGGATCCAAGGGTTGGGACTCAGCCCCGTCAATTAGGGCTGTTTGTGGGACAGACCCTAGGCTGGAGGGATGGCCAAAGGCTGGCCGCCCACCTTGCTCCTACCTGGACTAACCTCCCTACATGAACCCATCACAGAGAATCCAGGAGTCCTGCCAAAGTGGCACCAGGTGGCTGATGGGAACACAGGTGAAAGTGAGGAAAAAACGAGGAGTCCAGAAGGACAGAGGGACCTCACCACCCAGTCTGAGCCAGAAGAACACTCGGCTGTACAGGACCAACCGGGATGCCAGAGTCGGAGGACATCCACGCCTCTCTGGCCAGATGGGTCTACATGCCCATCGACATCAGCGGCTAAGGAGGGAGGCTGCCCTCCGGAGCCCCTGTTCCTCCATAGAACCTCTCTGCTCTCCCAGGCAAGTAGTCTCTCTCAGCCCACCATAATTTCCTTTCTGTCCCACAAGTCTCAGTACTACCTGGGGCAGGACACCCTTGTTCTGGCCCAAGTCTGCCCCAGAGCTAATAAGGACCTGAAGGGAAAAAAAAATAAATCTCTCCAGGCCTGTTTCCTACCTGTAAAGGGGATAGGAGATGAGTCCCACTCCGTTCTAGATGGGCGGAGACAGGTGCAAGGCCAACAGCAGCCCTCACCTGACTGCAGAATGATTTCCCATGGCTCAGCCTCACAGGCTTTCATGTCACCTGCCACAGTGAGGCTCCAGTGAGGCTTTCCCAGTCATTCGGGGTCGCCTGGGCTCTGCTCGGGGCTCTGCTAACCCCTGCTTTGGCGCTTCCTTGTGTTCAGTGAGTCTGACAGTGACCTAGAGCCTGTAGGAGCTGGAATCCAGCATCTCCAGAAGCTGTCACACAAACTGGACAAAGCCATCAAGGCCGAAGAGAGGTGAGCTGCATCCTGGGGTCAAGGGGAAATGGCCATGGGTCCCCTTGAGCCATACTATATTTCTAGAGAGGGTGCTGCTGGTTCCAGCACCAATCTGCCACATGACCAAGACAAGTCCCTGTCCCTCTGTGCTTCAAGTGGCCTGGGTCGATGGTGAAGGATGCACTATGAGTCCTCCAGGCCTTGGACTCTCACCTTTGCCCATCACTTTGAACCTCACATGTGACTGGGTACCTGCTTCCTGAGAGACCTTCCCTTCTTCCAGCCCCTTTCATGGCTCCTCTATACCCTGTCGACCCATGGACCTTGGCAAAAGCAACATGGTTGCTATGGAGTCCCTGGTCTATCTGCTCAGGATTCCAACCTGGAGGCAGAGTCTTTGCTCTGGATCTGCCCTGACTTGGAAACTGTTTTCCCATTTGTAGAATGGCTGCAAAGTGTTCTGAGGCCGTATGTCCCCTGTGGCCATGTTCCCACCATGCCTCCAGGTTCTGGTCTTGTCTAGTGTGGGCTGGGGATGCCTTCAGAACATGAAGCATCCCAGGTCATCAGTCCCTCCCCCTTCTCTATCCCTAGTGGTGACATGACTGTCTCCCTTATTCGTGAATGAGGACAGCAGCATCCTACAGGTAATGGCCCCTCCCTCTGTCTCTCCTCCTCCTCTTTCACCTCCTCCTTCTCTACATATAAATGTGCAGGCACTCTTGCAAGAGTGCTAAAGAAGTGAATGGACTGAGAAAAGCCACAGGGTGGGTAAAAAGCAGAGTAGGAAGTATCTGGGTCTTCAACTTCCCTCAGCCAAAGCTGCTATCCTTACTGATCACATCAGAACCCTGTGATTTCAAAGGACTGAAAGCCACCTTCCAGCCTTTTGATTTGGAGAGGAGGGCTATAGCTTCCCACATCCCCTGCCTTGAGAATAGGGAGAAGCACAGCGGAAGTTCTGTCTTTACAGGAAACAGGCTCTGTCCAGCCACCAAGCCATCAGGATGTCCGTGCCACCCACCCCATGAACTTCCGGAGGAGGCACTGGGCTCATCAGCATCCCCAGGCCACTGCTAACAAGGACTTGACTAACAGGGGATCCAGAAGCCTTCTATTTTAGCCATATCTGGGCCCATTGGTAACCACTGGCCACAGCCCAAGAGTGTTTTAGGAAGAGGTGATGGGAACTGCCCATGCTCTCCAGGAGGACTCATACAGCACCCTGTTCTCCAGCTTCACAGAGGCCCATCCGTATTAGGAATGTACCTGAAGATGCTAGACAGTTCTGAACCTTGTGACCAGGACCAAGGCCCTGCAGGAGTCATCCCATGAAATCACCCCCTTTATTCCCAGTGCAGAGATTCTTGGGGACCACTTTTACCCCTGATCCCACAGGTCCCCATAGGAAGAGAGGAGATATTTGTAGACTGCAAGCCTGAGCTCTTGGGGCCTACTTATCAGCTCAGTGTGGGGAACTGGGGTGTGCAGGAAGGGGGACACTGTTCAAGACCAGTTTCTGCTCTTTGTAAATTATTTAGGAAATCTACTATGTCATTTTATTAGAAAGATACCAGTGTGTCAGTTTCTAGATCACATTGCTTTTTCATAATTAAAAACTCGCTTTTGACATTTGGCTTGTTTTGTTTTGTTTTGTTTTGTTTTTAAGTACACACACTCTGACACCACACTGAGTGACACAGCCATGGGTCTGGAGCTCAGCTTTGTGTCCCCCATCCCCTCTTCTCCCGTTCTTCTCTCGGAGAGAATCAAAGTGAAAGAAAACGGCTCAGTGATTAAGAGCACTGACTGCTCTTCCAGAGAACCTGGGTTCAATTCCCAGCACACACGTGGCAGCTCACAACTGTCTGTAACTCCAGTTCCAGGGGACCCAACACCCATGACAAAACACCAATGCACATAAAATAAAAATAAAGGAAAGCTTTTTCAACATAGCCCAAAACAAAGCACATCCTAAAGGCAAATAAGGTTTTTATTTAAGTGACAACGTTTCAGAGTTAAAAACAGCTCACATCAAAATCAAGACCAATTGTAAAAATCTTTTAACTCCATAATGCTGTTTTTGTCTGGTTAGAAATTGGATATTTTACATTTTCTTTTCTAACGGATTTTGTACAAGGCAGCCATGAGGACTATAATAAGCCTTTTCTATCAAGAACCAGCCATCACAGAGAGTACTGGAAGTTACACACAGGGACAGGCAGACCGCAGACAAGGTCAGACTGGCTGCCACCACTGAGTAAACAAAGAGAAAAGGACAGTGGGTCTGGGTCTGAGGGGGCATGTCCCACGCTGGCCACTGTGTCTACCGCTCCTTGTTGTCCCCCACCTCTTCTGAGCCACCGCAGGGTGGAGTCAAATTCTGACTTCCTTCCAACCTCCATTGGTTTCCAGCAAGATCAGAACTCAGCCAGGCTTTGCTACTTGTACTAAACACTTAACTTGGGTGTATAAGAAATTCCTCCCTAGCCCAGAAGGGAAAGAAAAGGGATTTTTTTTTTTTTTAATTTCCAGAGCACTTGGAATGGAACCCCAGGGATTCCGCTGGAAAGTGGTTGTTTTAAGGCGGGGTCAACTGCAAGGCTCCTACAGTCAGGGTGCCCTCCCTGGCGGGGCTTCACCTGAGCTGGGTGCAGAGTATGCCTGCAAAACTGGCACTTCTTCCAGACCCGGGTGCACCGGTCTGGCAGGGCCCATTCTTCAATTAAAGATAGGTGCCATGTTTTGTCTGCAGGATACTTCTGGGGCACAGCTCTGGGCTGCAAAGTGCCCAAAGTACAGTTTAAAAACCATTAGATACAGCCTTCCCTCCTTCAGAGAACCACCCCAATCTCAGGAATACTGGGGTTCAGATACATTTGTTGTAGCCCAGCACCCAGGCAGGAAGGCTGTTTGTCTGAATGCATGAAAATAATTTATTTTTTAAAAAATATCTTGTGGTGCTTCCGAGAAGGGTCAGTCTTTGGGGGGTGAGGGGCATGAGGCTGAAAGAGCAGACTCCAGCAACCCACAACAGGACAGGGGATAAAGGAAGGTGTCAGGCATCCCTCAGCTAGGTCAGGACAGCCACCACACAGGAAGAACAAACATGCCACTCAGATACGGGAACTTTGGTCAAGCAGGAACATGTTTCCAGCAGCTGGAGAGCAGGCACACCAGGAGCTAGAGGTCGCTAGAAAACAGCTAGATGGGGTGTCACACAGAACTACTAGAGGAGGCGACCGCACTCCCCTCCGAAGAGCACTAGGAATCGGCTCCTTTTGTCTCTGACCTAACTCAACAGAGCAGGAGCAGAAAGCACGCAGGCGGAGTACAGTTGCCAGGAAGCAATACCGAGCTGTTCGCTCAACAGAGCGGCGAGTGCGTACCTCACCGGCCGCAGCTCCTAGGGTGGTGTGCGCAACACCTGTACACCAGCGGCATCTCACAAAAGGGGTCACCCAAGCCCCAATGTGGGGCTCTAGCAAAAGGGGGATGGGGCCTCTGGCTGGCTCTGACCCACAGAGCCCTGTCACTGGCTCCAGTCTCCCTGGGGGGTCCCCCACTCGCACACTGACTCGGCCTGGGGGTCTCATTTGAAAGTTAGACCTGGTGGCTCCTGCTGAGAGGAGATGAAGGGCTGGGAAAGAATTGGATCTAGCCAAGCTCCAACCACAGCATTTAGGGGGAAGGACTGCAATTAAGGGTCTATGCCATATGAGCTGGTGCCAAAAGATAGGCAAGAATGAGGCGGGAGGTATGAATTTCTAAGAGGAATGGGGGGTTAGTGGGGGGTAATGGGGGTGGGGTGGGGGCAGGTATGAACCTCTAAGAGGAATGGTGAGAAGCAGGGCAGGTATGAACTTCTAGGAGGGGGGACAGAAAGAGGAAGCTGAAGCTGGTCCCATACCTCCTTGCCCTCTCGGCAGCCGCCTTGGCAGTGATGGGTTTGGTTTGCCAGATACAGTGCTCATAGTGCAGTGGAAGAGCCAGTAGATAGGATGGGATGGGATGGGCAGAGGGAACAGGAGCTGGCTGGCAGGCTGGAGAAGACATTTAAGTGGAAAAAGCAGGGTGGGTCCTGGGAGCCCACACCCCCTCCAGCCCAAGTGAGGTGCCCAGTTTGCTGGGCAACTCACACCGCGGTGCCAGCCACCCCCATCAGCAGCCACCACAGGCTGCATGGGAGCTGCAAGAGGTAGACATTGAACAGAAGCGACACTGAGCTGACGAGTGCCTGCTGTGTACACAGATGTTTGGCTCTGGCCTCAGGGCAGCCCAGGGGCTTCTAAGACACCCAGGAGGCCATACAACAGGTGTCAGTCCGGGCCAGGGAGCAAGGGGAGACTGTGCCAAGGCCAAGGACTTGGCAGCAAAGGAACACCCCCGTCACCACCCAAGGGGGCTGACTACCATGGAGGAGGTTCTAGGCTCAAACCAAACGTAGTGGCCAGAGAGGGGAAGAGAATACAACAGCTTGAGCCAATATTCCATGAACCTCCAAGATCCCGAGCTCTCAGCTCCATGCATTCCAGAAACCTAAAGAAAAAAGTCAGTCTGAGCAGAGCTATGGGAGGGGCAGCCATGTGGTCCCCTTTGTTGGTGGAAGGAAGTCGGTTTTTTTTTTTTTTTTTTTTTTTGTTTTGTTTTGTTTTTTACCCTCAGTGTGCACAAACCAGTTTGTTCTCCATGAAGTGGTAGCTTCCTTCCTCTGAGGTACTGGGCTCCCTTTCAGCCTCACCCTAGAATCCCTCTCCCAGGGTGGGGAGGGATGGGATGAGGAGGAGGCCCACTGGGCATTCTGTAAAGCCCCCAGAGAGCCGAAAAGCTGGACAGCCTAGGAGTCAAAGCCAGTACCCATCTCAGCCAGGAGGCCCCTTCTAGTTACAGAAAACAGTAGGGCCCAAGGAGGATATGCTACAGACTCAAGGGCACACGGCCGGACCAACTCAGGCCAGAGTCTGTGGCCTGCTGCCTCTCAGGGAAGTGCACAAGGAAGAGGAACATCTGTCTTCAAGGGCCACAGGAGAATAAAGATACAGAGAACACGGGGAACAAGGACAGCGGCAAGACAGTCAGCACCAGACCCGATCCCCAGGGCTGTGGACAGACTCCACCTACATAGATTGGACCCAGGGAATTGTCTGCTCCCACAAAGTGATCTCACTGTGTCATGAGACAGCCAACCCCAAAGTGGTGCCCCGGATGTCACAAGGAGGGCAGGCACAAACGCCACTCACTCTTCTACACACAGTCAAGTTGCTGCACCTGCAAGCGGCCGGCCGGAGGCAAACACCTGTCCGGCCGTCTACCCAGCGCTGGGGGCTTCTCTAGTGTGAGCCTGCCTAGCGCGGCTACAGAAACCTCAGGACTCGAAAAGATGGTCGACTTTACCCAAACACTGGGCACAGGCAGGCTTGGCCCAAGGGTCACATTCACACATCACCCCTGACTCTGGCTTGTGGGCACGGGCATGTCACAGGCGGCTGCACTGAGACACCCCGGGTTTCACCCAATCGCAGCCCAGAGAGCTCCCCAATGTCAGGGCAAGGTCCCTCCCTGCTCTGGTCGGACACTGCTGGACAGACACGGGAGGGAAAAAGCAGGAAAACGCCTGTGTCAGGGAGAAGGCAACCCTTCCCTTCCCTGCAGGCCGCCTAGCTGCCCCTACTGTTCTGAGCACCGCCCACCCCTCAGGGCACCGACTCGAACTTGGGGGGCCCACGCGCCCAGCTGAGCACAGGTAGCGGCCGCTCGTGGTCCTTGTCGGACTCAGGCTGGCTCTGTGCCCTCTCGGGCTTGGGGTTGGGGGCAGGTGGGTCCGGCTGCTGCACAGACATGGTCCTGCGCAGGTGGTTGCGCTTGCGCAGAAACTCCGGCTGTGCGTGCAATCCAAAGCTGCCCTTGCGCAGGATCATGCGCGAGTTGTTCTTCTTGGGGCGCGAGCGGTGGCTGGCCTCCAGTGTCGCCAGGTGTGCGGCATAGCCTTCACTCAGGAACTGTGGAGGGGACAAGCATCAGGCTAGCATCTGACCCTGTCCCCCAACATCGCCACTTCCCTGGGGCATCCTTCAAGAGAGTCTGCATCCCCAAAAGCAGTAGCAGGGAGGCTTACTACAGTTCTAGGGTTCCTGTGGGCCACGGAACGCCTCTGTCTGTACCCCTGCATTCTGGCACAACCCCAGAATGGCACAACAGCTCTTTCTGACTGTCCGTCGTCTGCCCTCCACCCCCACGCCCTTTCTGGAGGCCAGCTTTGTCCTGGAGTCTAGGTTTTGCAGCTCATCTCCAGGGCCCCGTCATTCTGTCATTCAGAATGGCACTTGCTTTGCTATAAACGGTCATTGCCATTTCCCCTTCCCCCAGATGCCATTACACTCGAACGCAGGGGGCCTGGCCCAAGGCAATGCTCGATAGAGATAAACGAATGAGCGCAAGAAGGGATGAGCCAGTAACTGAAAGATTAGGAGCTGTCCCCAACTCCTTCCCTGGCCCTCACACACCTGGCACTGGGTTTGGTACTTCTTGGTGGGCCGGCCCACAATGAAGATCTGGGATGCAGGGAGGCCCAGCACACTGTAGACGGAGATGTCTTTTGTGGAGCCGTAGGCCGCAGTGATTTTGATGAAGCACTGAAACCCGAAACAAGCAGGTGAAGAGGGAGGAAGACCTAGGGAGACCCTGCTGGGGGAACCCTTCATCTGCACTCAGACACCAAGCCATCAGTCCCCCTTTGCTAAGAGTCACCCCGCAGATGACTCTCCCTCCCTGCCCCAATACCTCACATCAGATCTCAGGTGGAGCTCTGGGGCTTTACCGGGAATGGCTACGTTACTTGCTGACACCATTACCCACCACCCCCACACACCTACCCACCCACCCCACATACCTCCCACGGTGGAGCCAAGTGTCCCTTTGTGGATAAGGAAGTTAAGTTCCAGGTTTATTCATTATGGACCCCAAAGTGGAGACAAGCTCTGGGCTGGCCATGGGCCCCTGCCTCCAGAGAGGTGGTCTGTTGAGCTCCCCCAAAGTCCAAATTTAGAGATTTGCCCTCCTTGTCCTAAGGGTGCTTTCTTTCAGCTAATTGCCTTAATCTCCCACCTACCCACAGGTGGTGCTCACTACCCAACTGTTCTCACTGTGTGTCTCCTATCAATGTCACCCTTTGTCCCACCATGTTCACCGGGGGTGTGCTGGCTAGTTTTATGTCAACTTGACACAAGCTAGAGTTATCTGAAAGGACGGAACCACCATTGACAAAGTGTCCCCCATAAGATCCAGCTGTAGCACATTTTCTTAATTAGTGATTGATGGGGGAGGGCCCAGCCCATGGTGGGTTCTATAAGAAAAGAGGCTGAGCAAGGCATGAGGGGCAAGCCAGTAAGCAGCATGCCCCCGATGGCCTTTGCATCAACTCCTGCCTCCAGGTTCCTGCCCTGTTTGAATTCATCTGGACTTCCTTCAGTGATGAACTATGATGTGGAAGTGTAAGCTGAATAAACCCTTTCCTCTCCAAGTTGCTTCTGGTCATGGTGTTTCATCACAGCAACAGTCACCTTAACTAGGACAGGGGACTTGAGTCTGAGCTGCAGTTTCCTTCCTTTCAAATACATGGTCGTCGATAGGATGACACTGTCAGCTACGATTCGAATAGGAAGTGTACCCTATAGGCTCATGTGCAGTAAGCCTGGCCTCCAGTTGGTGATGCCATGGAGAGGTGACTAGTTAATGCGTGCTAACTTCATCCATGGGGCTGATCCACTGATGAGTTCGTAGTGGGATGGGCTTAGGTAAAGTTTAGTCAGAGGAAGCTTGCCCCCAGCTTGCTCTGTTTCCCTGCCACCATTGGGCAAGCAGCTTTCTTCTGCTACCCACGCCCACCACTGTATTTCACCTCCACCTCAGTCCTACAGCAATAGAGCTGGCGGCCACAGACTGACACTTCTGAAACCATGAGCCCAAAAGCCTTTCCTCCCTCAGGTTGACTTCTCAGGTTTCTGTCACAGGACAGAAAGAAAGGTGATGAACGTATTGTCCCCATGGAGAGCCTGCTGCCTCCCACCCTTACAACCTGCTCCAGGTTGGGACCCACCTTCACGCTCGCTCTACCCTACCTCTCTATCTCCGTGGCCTTCAGAGGTGTCCTTTTCACCCCAAGGTTATCCACCCGCCAGGCTTCAGCTAGTGGACAGCTGTCACTTTCGCAAGAAAGGGCCTGCTGCTTGAAACCCTCCTTGCCTGGCCCTCTTCCTCTCCGCCTGTCCTCCCTGTCCTCAGCCGGCCTTTCACCCTGCTCTCAGAAGCATGGCATGGCTTCACCTGGCTCCAACCACTCCTGGGTGGTCCCTGCCTCCCCACACAGCTCCACTGATTTATCTCCAGGGCTCCAGTCTCTGCCTACAGTCCAGGCTACTGCCCTGATCCGTGTGCTAGGACTCACATGACTCCATGGACCCATCAGCCGCCTCATATCCACATCTGACCTCATCTTCTCCCTGCCTGATCCTCCTCCTGTATCCATTCTCATTTCATCCTTTTATTCGTTTACATATTCATACTACTAGCATTTACTGAGCACCTACTGTGTGTCATCATTACCCCAGACCCTGGAGAGATCTTGAACAACACAAATAAACCCAATGGCACCCTGATCTCTCTTGGTCATGCAATAGGACAACTGAGAGCTCCTTGACCGTAATCAGCCAGTCCCAAGTCCTGACAATGCTACCTGCTGGGTCTCCTGCTGTAAATGCCTTTCTCTCCATCTATTGTTAATGTCTGGGTTCTAGTCTTCTGTTCTTGCTGGAGTAACAGCCTCCTAACTACCCTTCCTCCTTGACTTTGCCAGTGTGTTCTCCAGTGAGCTGCCAAAGAATCGTTCTAAAACCCAAATTAGATGCTGCCACTGCCTATTCCAAACTTCCCCATTGCTCCACACTGCCCTCGGCAGAGAGCCCAAGATCTTGATCTAGTTTTCAGGGTTTCTAAAATCTACCAAGCTTGGGTCCCTCATGATCTCTATGGTCTCAGCTCCCACCTGTCCTTGATCTGACCCTGCCTACACAGACCCCCATTCTGTATTCCTTCAGCTCTGAGAACATCCCAGGCTATTTCTCACCCCTGCACCTTAGCATCTTGTGAAAATCATAATGGAATTACTCAGGTCAACCCCATGAAAAACACCAAGCCAAGAGATTATGAAGGAGGTATTCGAATTCATGATGGCCTGATAATATCTCTCTCTCTCTCTCTCTCTCTCTCTCTCTCTCTCTCTCTCTCTCTCTCTCTCTCTTTCTTACATACACACACACACACACACACACACACACACACACACACACACACACACACACACACTGACATACACACACACACAGTCTGTCAGGACCACAACCCTACACAAAAGCCTGCAGTGGCCAGGCATGGTGGCACATGCCCCTAATCCCAGCACTTGGGAAGTAGAAGCAGATGAATCTCTGTGAGTTTGAAGCCAGCCTGGTTTACATTGGGAGTCCCAGGCAAGCCAGGGTTACACAGTGAAGTCTAGTCTAAAATATAAAAATTAGTTTTAAGAAGTCAACAGCAATCTCCCTCAAGCAGTACTTGTCCGAGAACATTCTCTCAGCAACTGTCCGTTCACCCTCAGACTTAGGTCATCGTAGTTATTACTTGTTACAGCCAAACGGTATTGCCTTAGGAAATATTTTGTCATCCTCCTCCATTATTGCCTTTAAAAATCCCCCTCGACTCAACCTCTTTGATTGGTCCCATAAACCACCATGGCACAGGCATCCTTCCACAGAGCTATTCCCAAATAAAGCTTGATTTCACATCCATCTTAACCTCTTTGTATTTCCCCAGGTCCAGCACATTGTCTACCTGACAGCTTATACTCATATGTCAAGACTAAGCCCAGAAGTTATTACCTACTAGAATCTGCTCAGGCTTTCCCAGGCGAACCTAAGTCCTTTCTCCTCTGTTTGCCAATATTGCCCTTTTTCTGCCACACACCAGTAATTGTCAATTTACATGCCTTTCTTTCTCTAGATCAGCGATTGGCAGACTTTTTCTTTGAAAAGCCAAATAGTAAATATTTTAGGCTTTGAGCTCTGCCACAGCAACTCGACTCGGCTCTTTCACTGCATCGAAAAGGCAGCCACAGACAATACATAAACAGATGAGCTTGGCTGTGTGCCAATAAAACTTTATTTATGGACACCGAAATTTGAACTAGTATAATTTTCATTTGTCTATTCCTGCTTTCCATCTGTGAGTCAGCCTCTCTCTCTCTCTCTCTCTCTCTCTCTCTCTCTCTCTCTCTCTCTCCCCCCCCCCGTCTCTCTCTCCCCATCTCTCTCCCCCCCCATTTACTACCCCCCACTCCCAACCCCACAGAGTAGGACTTCTTGGAGGGCTTTGCACAAAGATGCCCCAGCATCCTCCCAGGGTTTCTGCTGTCTGGCTAAGCCTAGGAATTTGACTTTTTAACTGATTCCTAGGTGCAGCTGGAGAATCACAGCTCTAGGCGACAGATTCAGGAAGACAAGCTAGAAATGCCAGCACCAGGCAGGGAGGAACACAACAAAGCCTGAAATGTCTCAATAGGCACTGGGATATCTATTGAAGGAATAACCAGATATAGAGACAAGAATTTAAGTCTTGGAGTCAGGAGAAGATAAAGCGTGAATATTTGTCAATGAAGATTAACACCCGCCTCCTAGGTCTGTTAAGAGGGCCCAGTGAGAGCTACGTACTCTGCCAACAAAATGTGCTTCCCTACACTAGCCGATGCCCAGCCCCTTGGGATCGGAAAGAGGATGGAGAGGGTCAGAACTAACTCCTCCCTGGACTCCTAGTGGGTGTGGCTGCAGTCCCGCCCCAGTCCCACACTTACCTCCTGCATGAGGTTGCGAAGGAAGATGGCCTTCTGCCTCAGCGGGTCGTGCACCAGTCCATCCGAGAAGAAGATCATGCCCTGTGGGAAGTTGTGCTGGGACAGCCACGACACTACCCGCTGCTTCTGCATGTCCGGCCGCCCCGTGATGTAAAGGATCATGTAGCCCAGGTCCTGCCAGTGCCTGGCGAGATGGCATTGCTGGGTCCAGCTCGGCCCCCTGCAGGCTGCCCACTGCCCCTGTCCTGACTGACACCGCCCTCTGGAGAAGCCAGCAGTAATGGCAAGGGGGCTCTCAAGTCCTTGCTCCCGTGTGAGTGTGTCATTCCTCAGGCTGGCCCGTGAGAACTGACCCAACTTGGTTCCTCACTGTTACCTCCCCTGCTTCTGCCTTCTCCACTAACAAGAAAACTTCCAATATGCCCAGGCCAGAGGCTTTGCGCCAACCTCCAGTGCCTGGTCCTTAGTTTCTGTCCCATCTTTCCCATCTCATCTCTTCTCTCTCTCTTCTCTCTCTCTCTCTCTCTCTCTCTCTCTCTCTCTCGCGCTCGCGCTGCTCGCTCGCATGCGCTTAGTTTAATATCTATAGGATGGAGTTAATCATCCAAACACCCCATAGGGTTATTCCAAGGATAAAGGCATTAGTCCTAAAACCAGAGTTGGCTTCATTTTCATCCTTGACAGTTTCATGGCAATTTCTAGAAACCACAAACCCAACCCTGTTGTTCCTTTTCCTGAAATCATACTGTGCTGAGGTAATATTTCAAGCTCCCTAGTGCTGAGGTAATATTTCAAGGCTTCCCTCTATCCTTGGGCTCTGCCCTGATGAGTAGAATCTCCTAATCCACATAGGGCTGCTCTGGCACCCCTGTACAAATCCTGTGCTCCTGGCTCTGGACCCTCCCCTGCCTGTCTACATCTTCATCCTTCAGGATCCCCCTTCCAGGGGGAAATTCTCCTCATTTCCCAGGTACAATCAGTTCTTTACTCTGTTTTCCCTGGATGGCCCAAGGTACAGATGAGCCCAGATCTGGTGGCACTAGCTAGCCCCTAACTGGCTGCCACAGATTGGGCTTTCTAAAGACCATCTGGGAAGATGCGAAGATGCGCAATGCAGGAGTTACTGAGATGTTGGGAGTTCCCGGACACCCCGGGCAGATGGGATCTGTGCAGGCAGAGGGGGGGGGGGCGGCCTCTGTTAGACTAACAGAAAGCAGTGTCTGGCAACTAACTAGGTGAGGCAGCACTGTGTGGAAGGAGGGCGGAGTCACAGAGGGAGAGAGCACAGCTCCCATCTCCGCTGTGGGATATACCCGCCAACCCTCCCAGTGGGCTGTGCAGGACCTCTCCTCCAGAGCCACAAAGCAGCTGGAAACCACTCTCTCTCCAGAACCCCAAAGTTAACCCAGCTTCTCTCCCTGAGCAAGGCAGGGCAGTCCCTACTACCCCAGCTGCCACAAACTCCCAGTGCCCCCCCCCTAATTTCTGTCCATTCTTGGGGTCTAAGTCTCTAATGTCACTAATGACTATTTCTCATCCCTGGTTTATTTTCCTCTGCTGGTCTCAGATTCTCCCACCAGCAGCAACCTTTACAGCAGACCCCAAGCCAGAGCCTGATCTGGAGCTGACCCCAGAGAAAAGGTAAAAGGATGCCCAGGAGAAGAGAAGAGGAGGAGGTAGGGACAAATGAATGAGCTCAAGTCTACAAATGGGATTGATCTCCCCAAGATTCCCAGTGAATGACTCCTGGAGATAAAGCCAGAACTTTGCAGTGCCTAGGCCCAGAGACCTACAGGTGTCCTAAAGAAAGCTGGGGGGGGGGACTGATGCACTTCCCCCAAAGCTGCTGGCTCCTGCCCTGGGGAGATATCCTTCCTTAAGAGAGGTAACACTCACCGAACAACATCCACTGCCCCTGGCCGGACCTTGGGGTCACTTCCCATGATAGACACACTGGCCGCAAAGGAGCCGTCAATGCTGAACACAACACACTCCATGCCCCGGGCAGCACTGTGAGGTAGCTCATCGCACAGGTCTGGTCACCCCTGAAAGGTATCAGCCTGAGGTCAGCCTGCAGCTGAAATCAGTCAGTCTTGGGCCCAGGTTCTGGGTAGTGTCTCCTGATACCATGGCTGGTGGCCTCTTCCCTTTTCCTCTCTCCGTGTAAACAGAAAAAAAAAAAAAACCTCTATCTTCCAGCCTGGATGGGAGAGCCCCCCCCTCAAAAAAAATCCACCATGAGAACCTCACACACACACACACACACACACACACACACAAACCCTGATCCTACCTGACCACCATCTTTACAGGATAGACACCAACCCCCAGGCGCCGGGGCCGGGGCACATTGTATGTGATCCTGCCACTGTTGTTGGTGATTTCTGTGTCCAGGTGGACCCAGCGGCCTGATGATGGCTCTGTCATCACCAAGATGTCCACCTGCAGCCAGTGAAGGAAGTAAGGGACCTGCTGAAGCCTGAAGGACCACATGCTTGACAGCCCAAACAACAGACCCCTGGGCACCGCTTCCTACCTACTGTATCCTAGAGTTTCCTATAACCCTCCCTTCCAAGTGGTGGCCACACCGGCTTCCCCGCCTCTTTGGAGATACCAAGTTTCCCTTAGCCCTCGTTGATCTGCTGGGCAGGGAAAGGGCTGCCTGCTTTGTGCTCCAGCACTGTTGCTACTATCACCCTTTCTGCCCTGGGGTGCTATGAGTCACGGGGGGAGGGGGGGGGAGCAGGTGAGCCAAGGAGATGCTCAACCCTGGGTACCTTCTCTCCAGTCAGAGCCACCATGTCAAGAGGGCCATACATGAAGCGCCCCACCAGAACCTGGGGGCCATCTTCCGCAGCAATTACATCATTGGCACGGTGGTTCGCAGTAACGTTCTGCAAGGACAGAAAGAAACAACCCGGCTCAGCCTTTGCAGACAAGGCTCACTCTTGCTTTATCCTTAGAGCCTTGTGAGGATGGCTTCTGGGCTATGGCCCCACTGAGTCAGGTGTCCCATGAGCAGCCTGCACAACGATTCCAGAAACAGCCCGTGAGTTACCAAAACCGCTTTTAGGCTGCCCACCGAGGTGCCCCATGCTCTTGAGTCTGCACACCTCTGATGTGACAACTGGCCTTTACAGCTGTCATTTGTTTTTAGATTCCTGGGCTGGAAACTACCCAGTCACCTTTGGGTCTTTCTTCTGCATAAACAGCCATTTACCAAGTGTCCTTTTTTAGTGGAAATTTTCAAATACACAAGGACAGAAAGAGTAACACAGGCAAGCTTGTGAGCCTGACCAGAGCACACGCACTGATCTGCTGACTGCCACCCAGGTCTCCTTTCCCTGAAGCCTGAGCCCCACACAGGATAGTAGTCAGGGCAATGTCCTGGATAATGAGTTATTTCCTCCCTTGCTGCCTCGGTATCCTTGTCTTTCAGTTCTGCCCCACTCATTCTGCAGCTCCAAGTCCTGTGTCGGCCCCCAACTGTCCACCACTCACAGGCTAGCCTTAGAGACCGTAGTCCCTCAATCTGGTGACCTTTTTACTTCATACTGGTCAAGTCTCTGTGTGTGCCACACCCACAACTGTTGCATTTGGACTCTGAGAGAAGATTCCTAAGGGATCTCTGTGTTTCAGGGCTGCCTCCTGATAGATCTTGTCTTTATAGATCTGATCCTACCTGGGCAGCATCCCACACCTTCCACTGAAGTCCAAACCCTGAGTGTGGCACATTGAGCCAAGCCTGGCAAAAGTGCCTCTGCAGTCTGTTCTGTTTTCCTGGGGCTCCTCCTCCACCCTCTTGTCCTGACATCCCTTTGTTTCCAAACTTCAGCCCATCCCCTAGCAGCAGACTCACCTCCATCCTGCTATATCTATTGGCTCCCCAAAGATGTGATTTGCACCTCCTCTCAGCTTGCAAAGCCACATGATTCAGCAGCCCCCCCCCAAAAAAAAAAAACCCTCAGCAGAACTCATTGACACCAGTCCTTGAGAGAAACCCGTCACAGGACCTGCTCTAGCATGGGATTGGAGGTTCCTTTATGGGGTCACTGAAGAGGATGGATGGGTTCTTGGAAATAAGCATGTGCAATGGGTGATCAGCCACAGTGGGGATCCTCACACACTAAGATACCCAGAGTCAAAGACACAGACAACAGTGGATGCTGTGCTGAGGATGTGCCAGAATCAGAACCCTCAGACGCTGGTGGTGGGCATAAAATGGGGCATCCACTGTGGCAAGCAGTAGGGTAGTTCCTCAAGAGATTAAGGGTAGAATTGCCACTCCCCATCTATACCCAAAGAAAATGAAAATATATGCCCACACAAACTGCGTAGATGAATACGTAAAGCAATATTATTCAAGACAGACAACAGGTAGAAATAACCCAAATGCCTTTCAATTGACAACTGGATGAACAGAATATATGGACACAGTTGAATAGGATCCAGTCAGGAAAAGGAGACAAGTTGCTATACATGGACACAACATGGGTGAACCTTGGAAACATGCTAAGTGAAAGAAGGAAGACAGAAACACATATGTGACTTCATTCACATGAAATGTCGAGAATAGCTGAGTCTCAACAACAGAGACCAACAGCAGAGACCAACATTAGATGACTGGTTGGCTACTCAGGGAAGAGCCAGGGATAGTGGAGAAGGGAACAGAGCTGCAGGGAAAGGGGTTTCCTTTATGTGGTGATGAAACTGTGAAGGGAAGGGGGAGCCAGTAGCAGACAACTGTGAATACACTAAAATCCATGAATTTGACATTGTAAATGGCTGGATTATGTGATAGGTGAATTACATCACAACAAGTGTGCTCATGCACAAAACCGTTGATTCATGAAGCATTAGTCACTCTGCTTTTTAGAACTGTTTTTAGGATCCATGCTTGATGTTTTCTCACCATAGTGGAACTGCTCACCAGAGCACCGCTGTGCTGATATACTCTCAGCCTGCACATCATCCCCACAGAGAGACTGAAGCAGAGTAGGCAGTGCTGGCAGTTGGCTGAGAGAATAAGCGAATGAATGCCTCCCAGACTCCCCTTTGTGCCCCAGGACCATACAGAGGAGCCCCATCTTTAGAGGAGCCTCGTGTGATCTGCCCTGGCAATCCTTGCCATCTTCATCCTGATGTGTATACCCTGTTGTGGCAAGGATCACCCCCATCCCTACTCAGTGGCTCAGGGACCTGGGGCACAGGAAAGATCATCTATGTCAAGTCCACGTCTTCAGAAGCCCCGCATGGAGCAATCCTTCCACAACAGCCCTGCTTTTACCATCCCCAGAGCCCTGGACCTCCAGGTGGAGCCAGACCCTGGGAGACCAACTCACACCGGCTCCCTCCTACAAGCACTCAGCCCAGCCGGAGTGGAGAAGAGCCCTACCGGGAAACCAAAGTTCCTATCTGGCACATGGCTGCCCAGACTCCCAAGGTCACCTCTCCAACAGACACAACTGCAGCAAGATCTTACCCGCAACTTGACCTGGGTCCTCTTGCGCAGCCACTTCTCACGGGGGTTAGTGGGGCTCAGAGCCGTGGGGTCCAGGCCAGTGCTCTCCTTCACACTTGCGCTCTCATAACGCATCACCTAGCCAAAAGCAAGGAGGGGCTTGGTAGCGTGTTCTCAACCCTCGGCCTCCCAGGACAGTAGCCAGCCAAGCCCTGCTTCTGGCCTCCCTACGACATCACCTGGGCCCTGCTGGGGCTCTGGGAGCTGTCTCCCTTCCTACCTGTCTGGACAGCTGGAGCCAGAGAACTGTCCACTTGGTGGCTCTGCTCTGGGGGGCAGCCTCTGACCTTCATCATGCCTGAATCTTGTGGCTACCTAACAAGCATTCGTTTGTTCTCTGCCTTCCCTCCTTTTTTGCAGGTGACCTTTTGCCTAAGGCTAGCTGGGGCCCTGACTCAGCCCTATCACCTTCTCAAGGCCATTGATTGCTTCAGCAGCCCTCCCTTCTCTGGTCTAGACCTTTTCTGCTGGGTCATTCTCTTTAACATCCCCAATGCCTACCACAGCTCATCTCATATAAAAATGCCCTCTCGGGGCTGGAGAAATGGCTCAGAGGTTAAGAGCATTGACTGTTCTTCCAGAGGTTGAGTTCAATTCCCAGCACCACATGGTGCCCTCTTCTGGCCTGCAAGCATACAAGCAGACAGAACACTGTATTCATAATAAATAAAATAAATCTTTAAAAAAAAAAATGTCCTCTCATTGGAGACCCTTATGCCTTTTCCATAGCATCAAGTTCTCCATGAGACTTCTGCACTCCATCTCTACTTCCCTACCTACCTCCTCTCCTCTGTCCACCCCAACAGCTCTGTGCCCAGCACGCCACTGAAGCCACTTCACTATGTCCCTGGAACTTCCATCACACCTGTCTACTTGTTCAATATTCTCCTCCAGCCTATGGGGGTGACCTCTTCCACCCCTTCAGATGGGCCTTCCTGTGTCCCTGGGGAGCTCCAGACTTGTCTCTGAACTGCCTTCTCTGGCGACCTTGTAAGCATCCTTATGAGTTTTCAAGACCAGCCAAGGTCCGATGACAACCACTTTTTCATCTCCAGTCCCGACCATTTCTCCAAGCTCCAGACTCACTACCCCCCAGCACCTACCATGTGTCTCACCCCTCAGAAGCACAGCCTTGACTGCCCCAGCCCAGCTCCACTCTGCCAAAGTCCTAGGAAACGGCTCTCATGGTTACTCAGTGGGAAGACATGACTACTTAGCTGGTCACTTCCCTCAGCTCAGACCTCAGTAGGTACTGCCACTAGAATCCACATGTCACCACCCCTTGGCACTTTCAAGCTGTCATGTCCTGGTATGACTCTTCCCAGGGACTCTCTTGGACCCCCTAACAATAGCCCCAAAGCTTCCTTCTCAAAGCACTGGTCAGTTGATAGATAGCTCTCCCTTGCTCACATACCTGCCATACCCAGGTGACACACCAGACCTTCAGAACTGCCCCCCAACTCTATGTCTTCCTACCTTCAGGCTCTGGCTTTCCTGCCATTCCTTTTTAAAGACAAAGACACTGAGACTCAGAGACACCAGGCATGCCTTTCTCCAGCCTCCATGTTGACACATAGGCATGGCTCCCTCTGCGGGTTTCCATTAATTATCTAGAGAGTTGGTGTTCTTGAAGGAACCCCTTCTCTGGCCTGTCACTTCCTCTTGGCATCAGTGCCCCAGTGCTTTCTCAACATATCAGAGATAGAGAGGCCAACTGCTCCATGTGACCCCAGGAGAATGCTGGGATTCCCTAGAGAGGCCAATAGGCTGGGCCCAATAAGGGAGCCACAGTACCTGTCTCAAGATGAAGGCGACCACATCGGTAGACTCCCAGTAGCTGGCGTGGAAGAGGTGGGGTAGGGCCACAGTAGGGAAGGCGGTGAGGACATCAGGACAGTACAGGGCGTAGTCAATCCTCTTGGTTCCCCACCACTTGGCTGTGACTGTGGGGCCAAGAAGGAGATGAGGACAGAACGGCCAGAAGACAGCTGGCACAGGCTCAGTGGAGATGTGTACCAGCAAGCTTGGGGCCACAGCACCAGCCCTGAATGTGCTGGTTGGGGAGGGGACTCCTGCCCTTTCACCAGCCCTTCTAACCCTAACCCTCCACTAAGACACGGGGCTCCCAGCTCGTCTCAAGAAGGAGGACCAGGCCCCTCAGAGACAGCCACAGTTGTACCCCATGGTGCAGCTCCACAGCGATTACCCAGGAGCTCTCTCCAGGGCTAGGAATCAGTCTGCGCCTGCAGAGGTCAGGGCTTAGCGCATGATCAAGAGATCAGAGGCCTGTGCAGGGTCAAAGGTCAAGGCTATGAGGTCAAAATTCAGTGGGCCGTGGTCAGAGGTCAAAGTTCCATTCAGCATCAGAACTCAGACCCAAAGGTTGGAGATGAGGCTTAGCTGTTAGCATTGGCCTAGCGTGTGGCTTAGGCTTAGTACCTAGCATTGAGTTTGGGGATGGGGGAGAAGCACAGCCCTAGCTGGTATATTTGGAGGTCTATCCTGGGTCATAGTTTAGTCTAGGAAATCAGTGAGGATTCAGTGGGAAACGAAATCAGCCCTCTCTCCAGCCCTTCATACCCCCATCCCCACCCCTTTTCCCAAAGACAGGAATGTCACTTCTTTCACAGATCCTCCCAACCCAAGAGCCCGCCCGCAGTAGCCCTGCTGTGGACCCATCACCACCCAGGGAAGGTCCCTCAGATACAGGCTGGGCCCCAAAAGGACCTCACTCACTGCGGGAGGCTCCCATAGGTGCCAGGCTGTCCGAGGACTCTGAGCTGTCGCTATGGGAGCTGCCTTCGCTTAGCCTCCGTCCTGAGTGCTGGAATCTTGGGGCCTGAAGGGGTGAGGCAGGGGCATCCAGAAGCGGGGGACTTCCCCAGGAGCTGCTCTCCAGGAATAGGGGGCTGTGGGTGTGCAGGGCATCAGCTGGAGGGGGAATTGCAAGGTCAGGCAAGCATTGAGTCTCCAACAGAGTGGCTTACTTAGTGCCAGCCCTAAGCTGGGCAAGAGACTGGAAATGCAAAGAAGCCAGCCTAGGTTTAGCAGGTCACCAGCACCCACTACCCCCCACCCCCACACACACCAGCATAGTACATTGTTAACTTTCACCTCTTATTAAACTGTGAGTAATACAGATGTGAGTAGGGATCTCAACATCACCCTATCACCCAAAAGCTACAGAGAATTCTGTAAGTTGGACCTTAAGGCCTAGCTGAAGTCATGATGTGATGCCTAACAATACCCTCTCTCATCAAATTCCTCCCATGACCCACAGAGGCATAGGTGAAAATAGATGGAAATCACTCCAGCCTGCAAGCTGGGGGATGGGGATGGGGGGAGAAACCTCTAAATTGGGGGATCCCCTTTTTGGAGGGAGCATTCAAGGTAACAGAACAGAGCTTTGGAGCTTCGCTTCTTCATGGAAGTCCTAGACAAACATATCCCTTTGAGATGAAGGACAAGGAAGGGTAAGTTTTAACCCTGAAATGAATCACGGGTATAGCATCCTCTCATCTCTGGCCCAAACCTCTGAAAAGGATTAGGCTGGATTTCCTCAATGGCGATATGGAGCTATGGAGCCGAGACTCATTGCCAAGTGCCTGGCTGTCCATTCCAGACCTGCCTTTGGCCGTATCCCCAGTCACATACATACTCCTTTTGAACCTAGAGCCACTGTCTTTCTCTAAACTCACCTGACCTGCTCTTATTGTCCCTACAATGCCTCTCTACCTATCCAAACACACCTCTCCTCCAGGACCTTGGCCAAAGGCCACCCCTTCCATGAATCCTACCAGGACACACTCCCTGATGGGTCCTTGCAGGGTATGAGATGGGCACTGGGAAACAGCACTGGGAATGCACCAGTCACTTGCCCTTCAGGGTCAACAACCCCACTGTTATTCCAGCCTTAGCCATAGAAGCTCAAATGGGAGCCTGCCGGGGTCTGAGGTGAGCAAAGCCCTGGCACCAAGATGCCTGGCACAGAGCCGGTCCTTGTCATAAGCAGCTACTCCAGAGCCAGCTGGCTTCCTGCCAGGGTCCTCTAGCAGCATAGCCGTGTCCCCATGAGCCACTCCACAGCTGACAGCTTGAGAGGCTGAGCCAGAAAGAACATTCCCGGAACCTTCCAACCTCCAACTCAGCACACTCTCACAGCCCCAGGACCTACCGAGCAGGAGAGACTGTCCATCGCCCAGGGGGAACCTCTGGTAGCGAGGCACACTGACGGGAGGCACCAGGTGGAACCTGGGCTCCAGCAGTGGCTCCAGCCGTGAGGCTGAGGGATCCGCACAGTGGAAGAAGCTGTAGACCTGGCTACAGGCAGGACGCATCTGGAAACCTGGGTGAGCGGGAAGAAGACACATGTAGAGGCCCCCTTCTAATGGCTCTAAAGGGTTCCCTGGAATGCAGCCTTGAGTAGCCTTCTCTCCTGCTCAAGAACCTCCCCTGGGTCTTTGCTACCAATCTTAGCTAGGGTTTCTATTGCTTTGATAAAACACCATGACCCAAAGCAACTTGGGGAGGAAAGGGTTTATTTCATCTTACTCTCAGGTCACACTCCATCACTGGGGGGAGTCAGGGCAGGAACTCAAGGCAGGAACCTGGAGACAGGAACTGAAGCAGAAGCCATGGAGGAGTGCTGCTTACTGACTTACTCAGCTTGCTTTCTTACACACCCCAGGACCACCTGCCCAGGGACAGGACCACGCACAATGAGCTGGGCCCTTCCACATCAATCATCAGTTATAAAAATGCTCCACAGTCTTGCCTACAGGCCAGCCTTATGGAGGCACTCTCTCAATTGTGGTTCCCTCCTCTCAGATGAATCTAGCTTGTGTCAATTTGACAGAAAACTAGCCATCACAGTACCCAAAAACAAAATGCCCAGTTTGGCATTGAAGGCCTCGCCAGTCTGCCCCACCTAGGGGCACCATGGTAGACACCCAGCACTGCCACCCTGGTGAACATAGGTAAGCTTGCTGCTTTCCTTCCTCTGTGTTCAAAGAGTCCTTCCTTTCTTCAGAATACCAGGCCTTCCTTACACTATTTTAATATTTCCTTTTAATAGTTACAATATTATTCCTTTTAATATTTACGGTCTTCACACTGGGAGACTTCTTTCAGTTCCTCTGACCACACTCAAGTCACTACCGGATCTATGAAGCCAAACCAAGTCCCTTCAGACGGGTCAGTGGCCCCTTGATCTGGTGCTTTCAATGTTAGTCAGAGCAGGTGAAGCACTTCCTTCACTGGCCAGCAGGCGTCTCCTTGCCAGCCTCCTGTCCTGGGTCAGGGGCTTGAGTCTGCTGCACTTAAGGAAACCCCGAGGCTCCTCTGCAACACTGAGAGTGACCCTAAGTTCTGCCATGCCTCAGTTCAAGTCCACTTCAAAGCCTCAGCAGCGAGCAATGAATGACAGCCTGCACTCCTGGCCTCAGACTGTAAGGCCCAGGCTGGTCAGACGGCATCATGATCTGCTTTGTAGGAGCTGAAAAAGCTTTAGGCTTCAGATGCTACACGGGCAAAGGCACCAGTTGGCTGCAGGAGGTCTGCTGGGGACAGGGAGGGAGGGTTTGCTGGGATAGGGTAAATGAGTGTGGTCTATGTTCTCATGGGACGTGACAGAGGAGCAAGTAACCTCGGGGCACATGGAAGGGAGAGTGAAGTCCGTCAAACCGCCCCACCTAGGGAAGCTGCCTGTCCTCTCGCCCAGCTGCGATCATTTCTCTGCATCTACCCCGCCTCCATCACTCTGTCCATCCTCCCACTCCACCAGTTTGATCCCCTGAGCCATTGGCCTGACCATACCCACCATCTATCCCAGGCAGCACTGTCCTCCGCATGGCCAGGACCAGGCCCAGGGGTGAGCCAAAGAGGAAGAAGTCAGACACGTCAAAGTCAAAGCGACCCAGGCTGACCTCAGAGAGCTGGGGCGTGCCAGCTGCAGGAACCTCGGCCTCATCCTTCAGTACGCTGGAGTGGATGCTGCCAGAGGGAGGAATGGCAGGTGAGAGGTAAGGCCAGAACCATGGGAGTGTCCACTCGGCAGTACAGCTACATTCTGAGAGCAAGGTGCCCAGCCCTCTACCACTGGAGTGGGACTCAGAACCAGAGATCACGTTGACATCATCCACACAGGCTGGAGACGCTCAGCATTAGCCACCCAGGCCCGGCCAACATTTGCCTGGAGCAGAGTTCAGCAAACATTTTCTGCACAGGGCCAGGTGGGTGAGTCTGAAAGACTCTGTGGGCCACCTGCATCCACCGCGTGGACTTGTTCTGCTCTGTCAAACAGCCACGCATCTTGTGTAAGCAATCTTCCACACCAGTCTGTGTAGCTGGGCTCTGCCACACTTTTCTTACGATTCCTGGCCGAGCATCTGAGAGCACCTGAGCGGCCTGCACAGACAGAACTGACCCTCCATGCTGTTTGTTAACAGCCACCCTGAAAGCCCCTGTACTTTCCAAAGGAAGAACCCATCCTGGCTAGCACAGGGATCAGCTGGCTGCTACTGGGCATGGTTAGCACCAGTTTTTATTATAACTCATGTTCCAGGCAACAGGCAGGCACGGGTGCAAACACCCTGGCCTCCCCACTCCCCTGGACAGATGCCTGAGAGCAGGATCCCACATTCTCATCCCAAGAGCCCATCGTACCCTGAAGAGTCTAGGTTGTGTTTAGCCACAGATGCAGAGTTGGGCACTGAAGGTTAACAGAAGCCAGAGCTGCCTCTCTGGCCTTCCCACAAGCACCAGGAAACAGCACAGAGGTTAAACCACGGCAGGGGAATGACATGATGTATCAGTCAACTTCTGAAAGCAAATCCATCTAAAACACTCAAGCTGGAGAAAAAACCTTTCAAAGTAACAGTCAAAAGGCTACAGGCGAGGGGAGTGAGCCAGCATGCAGACAGGGCACACCCAGGCTGCACGCTGCTTTCTGCTCTCTCGGCCAACGATGACAACGTTGAACCATGTATATTTTATGTACAGCATGGTTCGTAAACCTGTGCCAACTATTTAGTTACCAGAGAAACAGCCATCTGTTCCTGCACCACAACCCAACAACCTGGCTGTGTTGGGCTCGCTACTGAAAGTGGCAGATGTCTGGCACTCTTTGGATTTGGGCTTTCCTAAAGGATGTTTGAAGGATGAACCAGAAATGTTAGGTTTTCACCTCACAACCCTCCCTCCAGAGGATGATCTGATAGAGGAGCCTTCACATTCAAAGCTTAACCCACAGAACCTTCAGCCTCCTATCCTGCCTCCTGGAATCCAGGAAGTACAGTGGTCCCCACTCATCCACAGGAACGTATCACAAGACTTTATTGGGAAGTGCCAAACTCTTTGCATATAGTGCTTTTTCCTATACTTAAAGTACCTGGGATAAAGTTTAGTTTATACATTAGGCAATTAAGAGAACGATTAATAATAAAATGTAACAATTATAACAATATATAAAACTTATATAGGTGTCTCTTGCAAAATGTTGTGCTTTCACATCTTCTCTTAGAGAGGACATCCACAGCTTCTCTTTGTCACATCTGAATCACCAGCATCATTATCTACTTTTACACCTTGGAACCATTACAAAACAAAGCAAGGGTCATGTGAACACAAGCACTGTGGTACCATGACAGTGATATCTGAGATAGCAGCCACGTGATCAACAGGGAAGTAGCACACACAGAGTGGACACGCTGAACAAAGGATCGATTTGTGCCCAGAGTAGGAGGACAGCATGAGACTTTATCATGATACTCTGTAGAGTATACAACTTAACAATTTGAACTGATCTACTTCTGGAACTTTCTAGGTAATATTTTCAGACCATGTTTGGTCCTAAGTAAGTGCAACAGTATTATACAAAGCCATGGTCAAGGCAAGAATACTGTAAGTCTAGCACACACATTAATGCTTATTCCCAAAGATCTCCAGCCGAAGGGCTAGAGAGATGGTTCAGTGGTCAAGAGCATTGTGCTCTTGCAGACAACTGGATCCCAGCACCCATCATCAGGTAGCTCACAATCGCCTCTAACTCCAGCTTCAGGGGATCCAATGTTCTCTTCTGGCCTCTGCAGGTACTTGCACATACATACACAGACACATACATACATAAGTAAAACTAAACGTAATCTTTTTTTAAAGATGTCCAGTGCAGTGCTTTTTATAACTACAAAGAACCAGAAAAAAAACAAAACATATCCCATTAGTGAGATTAAGGAAGTAGTTATTCACCCAAATTTAGTGCATTAAGAATCTTTACCAGCCAGGCAGTGGTGGTACATGTCTTTAATCCCAGCACTCAGGAGGCAGAGGCAGGTGAGATCTCTGTGAGTTCAAGGCCAGCCTGATCTATAGGGTGAGTTCCAGGACAGCTAGAGCTGTTACACAGAGGAACCTTGTCTCAAAAAAAAAAAAAAAAAAAAAAAAAAAAAAAAAAAAAAAAAAAAGCACAAACAAACAAAAAAAGGAATATTTATCAAGCATTTTTAATTATATGAGGGAGAGGTCACAGTATGAGGCTTTGGGATTCTTTGTTTTTAAGTAAAACTATATATAAATTATGTGTTTCAAAAAACACTCTTCTCATGACCCATGATGTTTATAACTTAGGGAGCAAGTGAGGGAAGGTGGAGAGGAGAGGAAAGGGGGGAAATGGAGAGGAAAAGTGCCCCCACCCTGTGCCAGTTTGGGTCTATGTTCAATGCTTATTTCTCTCAATCTGAATCAATGTGCAGGTGGTTCATTTAGCTGCTCTCACCATTTCCTCTAGAAAGTGAAAGGACAGTTTATGGAGTTTGTCATGTTCAAGACACCGATGTGAGGACAGGAAAAGCAGAGTGCTGGCCCCAGATCTTTGGGACCCAGTGATGTGATACTCCCTCCTCTGAGAAACAACAAATATGAACCCCTGGGATAACCCACCAAGTACACTATCTGTGACCTCTCTAGGTTCTCTAAGCTATGCCAAGAAGTGGCTGGACAGCCCTATCCTTTCACAGAAGAGGAAACCAAAGCCCAGAGAGGGGGAACAGATCATGCCCAGTGTATGCAGGGTTGAACAGAGCAGAGACAAACAGGAAATTCTCTGGTGTGGATGCAGAGTCAAGGACAAGCGGCCCTGGTTCCAGAATTTCCACTATCTATGGGCCCCTGTGGAAGGGTCTGGGATGACTGCCTGGTCACAGGCTCCCTTGGTGACTCTGAGCCAAGGCCCTTACTCTCATGGATACTGTTACACTGTGAAGGCCGCAGCTGGAGAGGGGTTACCTTGAGAGGAAGGCGTGATGCTGGGTGATCGCCTCGCAGTCATAGGTGGAGGAGTCACTCTGTTTCCGTGGCAATGGCCTCTTGGGCTCCTCATCCTCCACTCCACTGGATACATCGATGTTACTCTTGCTGAGACGCTTGCTGCTCGCCAGATCGCAGTCCTCCTCCACCACAGAGGTGTCCTTGAGCAGAAAGCATAGCGATCATGGGTGCCCTGGAGCCCTGCCTCCTCCCCTGGGCATAAGTGAACCCCTTCTCCTAAACATGTGGAAACTATGCTTCCAAAAGGCTCATGGCGGTGGGGGGGAGGGTAACTTAGGCACAGAGCATTTCCTATGGCCACAGGGATGGACCACTTAGGACAAACACTAGTAGGCCTCCTCTCCGCCTGTTTCTTGCTCTGCGCTAACATGCTCTTGCTATTTCCATAATAACCCTTTGTACCATAGACATCATAATGCCAACATGAAAGCCCAGCACTACCTTCCCTGGGGGAGCCACCTGCTTCTCTGTTCTTAGGAGAGACACCCAGAGACACATCCTCTCCCATCCCCCAGCCTGACCACACCTGGGTACTGCTGATGCTCCCCTTCCGGCTGCTGCTGCCAGGGCTGTCCCCTGAGGGTCCCGCACTGTAGCAGATGGCATCGAAAGCCAGGAGGCCGCCCACACAGTCCCCGATGAGACACACCTGCAGAGGCACAGCTGGGCTGCAGACTTGCCTGCCACAACCCTCTCACCCCAAATCCAGTCGGAGCAGGGGCGTGTTCCCATGAGAGAATAGGGAATTTATCCTAATGAGGTGCTTAGAGCCTAAATGGAGGGTGTAGGCTCATCCCGACAACAGATTTCCTCTGGGGTCAGTCTGAGGTCAGTGGTCAGGCCATGCTTAGGAGTCAAACCAGCTAAGGGCAGCATGGACTCCAAATCAGGGCAGTTTTTCTGTCTGTAAAATGGGGATCTTCCCCGCATCAAAAGCCTCCTTCAAACTCAGATGCTACAATTCTAACCTGCCTTCATCCCTGCAGCAGACCCCAGCCCGTCTTTCAGGTGGTGGCTGACACAGAGTGGGAGAAAGCAGGCTGTCCTACCTGCCCACTGAAGCCAATCCCATCAGAGGACTTGAGAAACTCTCCATAGATGTGGTTGGCCCTCTCGATGACAGTGGCAACAGCATTCTGGTACTGTGGAGAGGAGATGGCCAGCAGGGGCAGGGCAGCCAGGGGAACGTGGTCCTGGCTGGTGCTGAGGCAGCCCTCGTCGTGGCTATAGGGGTTCAGGCTGCAGACATGGGGACCCAAAGTCAGCCTAGCCAGGACCAAGAAGTGGGTGGTGTGGGGCTGTGGGCTCTTTGGAAGAACACCCACGCTGCCGGGGCACCAGGCCCAGCTCCGGAAAGATGTCAAGGCCCCAGGATAGGTCCCAGGAGGCAAAGCACAAGCATGGGGCAGGAGGGAAAAAGGATGAGGACTCGAGGCTGTGCTGACTCCATCTATGCCGGTCCACGCCAGCCTATGGTGTGGAACAGCCACGCTGTCTGGCAGGAGCCTAGAAACACCCCCCAATTCTGAAAGAACCTAGAGAATCAGCTAACATAGAACAGTATGGGAAAGTGGCATCGTGGTAGACCTCCTGGAGGAGGAAGGGGCTGAATTAGACCCCCAAGAGAGGCTTTGGGGAAGCTGAGAACAGAGCTGTGGGGGCACATCAATCGTCGAGCTAGGACAATGGCTCCAGTGTGAAGGTGGCACCTAGGCGCCTGTATGATGGTATGTTCCATGTGCAGGGGACTGATCCTCTGCTTCAGAGGTTTTGCAGAGAGAGCTGGGAGCCTGCCCTACAGAACTCCACTCCCAGAGGACACTGCATCCCTGTACCTCCCTACTAGGAAGTCCCGCCCCCTCTGGACAGCTCAGACCCACCTGTCTTCCCAACCCTACCTGGATTGCCTCTGTCCTCTGGCACACCCACCCCTGATGCCTTGTTGGGCTTGACTTTTTAGAACAGACACAAAGGAGTCTGAGAACGTCCTACCCAGGCCAACAGCCTGTCCTTACCCTACATGCCTAGCTCCAGAGTGCCTAAAGCCTAGAGCAGACGGGGCTAAGGACCGACAGAATCCAGGGCAGGTGAGAGGACTCAGGCACCCTCAGCAGGTGGCAGAGTCCTAGCAGTGTGCAAGGCAGGCCCCACCAACCATTTCTCATCTCCAAAGAACACAAATTAGAGGAAACAGGCCTCAATTGCAGCCGGAGAGATTTTAATTAGCCGAGAAGGAGCTCCCTCCCAGCAGTGATTATGGGTGATTAATGGCCCTGGCAAGAGCTGCCTGGGGGAGAGGTAAGCTCCCTCCTGCTGTCCCCTCAAATAGCCTGGACATCCGTCTTCCTGGAGATAGGGATGACCCAGCTCTGGAGGTCAGCCATCCTGGGGGTGGGTCTTAAGATGGATTGTGGACCAGCAAGATTAACTCTAGGACTGCTGTGAGTGTGAGGGACCAGAGCCTGGCCACCTGCTCAGCTGCTCCTAAATCCTACAACAGAAAAGCAGCAGCCAGCCCTTGTCTAGGAAGCTCGGCTGCTCCATAGGCACCTGCACATCTTGTGTTTGACATGGGTCACACCAGATACTGAGACAATTGGCTAAGCTAGAAAGCCATAGACCTAACCTGCTTCCTGATTTGTATATCTGATGGAGAGCCACCTGAGGGGACCCTGGGAACCCAGGAAAACCAGCCTCTGAGCACCAGTCAGGGAGTGAGCAGGAAGGGGAATGATCCAGCCCTTGCTAGATCCTGAGCCACTGGAAGTGAAAAACAGGGCTCCTAGGCCCATCCCACACTGGAGCCTCTGGGCTCAGAGCTCCACCTCGCTAAAGCGAAGCACACAGCTCCCCTTCTCATGGGACTTTGAGTATGCTCCACACAAAGAAGAAAGCCTGGAGGAGGGGCTTGAAGGAGGGGCTTCCAAGGTCACGTGATGGGGTGTGAGGCAGGGGTGCCAACAGCTCCCCTTTCACTCCACCTGCAGGACAGTCTGGCCTCCCTGCTTCAGTCTCAAGAACTTACTCGCTGTCTGGGCCATGTGGGTTCTGCAGGGGCACAAAGACTATTTTGCAGACAACTGGAAAGAAAGCAGGTGTCCAGCTGGCTCCAGGAATCCAGTACCTTCAGCTACTTCAACAGTGACACCTAGGGCACTGGAAGCCTCAGGTCCCAGCATGGTGGGTGGAATTCCCCCACAGGACCAGTTCCCATAGAGCCGCTGGTCTCTCAGTCTGCCCCTCACTGGTACCCAGGTCCACAATGTGAGGGATGTACTGGCACTTGCAGGAAGTGGCCTTGAGTTCAGCCTGTGCTTCTGTCATACTGCCCTTTCCCTCCCTGCTCCTACGAGCTGGGTCTCTACCGTGAGCTAGGACAGGATCATATCAGTATCATCTCACTCTCCACCAACAGGAAACGGGCTGAGCGTGCCCCTGGCCCCAGGAGGATGGATGCTAGTGTGGCAGCCAGTGGCAGCCCAGCTCTGTGTGAGTGGACACCTCCCATGTGCTGCGAGGGGTTTAGACCCACCTGCACTCCAACACTAGCATCACCTCCATCTTACAGATGGGGGACTTAAGGCAGGAAGAGGTGACACAATTCCCCAAGGTCACGCAGCCAAGATTCAAGTCCAGGCCGACCAAAGAGAACATACACTTAGCCCACACTATGACATTCAAATCAACTCTCCTCCAGGAAGTTTTCCCTGACTGAGTACTTAGCCATATCTTGGGCAACCTCCATTAGAGTACCTATCCTACAGGGCTGGTCTCTGGAGTGAGGCTGCCTCGGTGTGACTTCCGGCTCCATTCTCTGGCTAGCTGGGGGGGGGGGGGGGGGGATGATGGATAAATCTCTCAAAGCCTGTTTTTTCTTTCATTCAAACTGAAGCACAGGAAGTGAGTCTGGGCTAGTATGGGGACCCTGGCACTCCCAGGTCCCTGACGGAGGACTCTTAATGACCATATCCCACGAAGGATGCTCTCAGCAATTCTGACTTGACACCCCCGACAGGCCTCCCAAGGCAAGGGTATCCCCTCCACATACACCTCCCACACCAAACCCAGACTGTACAAACAAGCCGAAATGACTCACTTCGAGACGAGCGAGAAAGCCTCCGAGCAGATGGCAGGACAAGGGACAAATTTGATGAGGATGTGGCCCAGGGCAGCGGGGAAGTGGGCGCGCGTGACCTTCTCCAGCACGGAACTGAAGGTGTGAATGTCGGCCGCCTTGCAGGAAGGGTCACTAGAGCCGGAGTCCAGGACATTGCCCCCATGCAGCACCATCAGGAGAACGTGTGTCTTACAGGAACGCTGTGAGCAGCCTTCCTGAGAGGGACATGGCAGGGATAGAGGCAGGCAGGCAGCAGGACCCCAGGATGCACAAGGACAGAGACATGGGGACGATGGCCGACACTCCACGACCCCTGTGGGACTCTGGGGCATCCAGAAGGCTCCCAGGAGGGCCGGACCCTCAATGGACAGGACAGCAAAATGAGCCTACAGTGACTCTTCTTGTGCCTACAGGAGCCTGAAGCCCAGAGAAGAACAGGGAGCTACCCAAGGGTCATCCAGCAAGGAAGAACTGGATGGAGGCTAGGCAGCCAGCCTGTCTACCCTCCTAGGGCTCTTCCTAAGAGGCTGGCTACAGACAGACCGGATGCCTCTGAAACCCAGCACACCTCGCCATCTTCATGGATCTCGATGCTTCCTTGAGCTGGGAATCTCTGTCTTCTAAGGGACACCCGATACAGTTCTCCTGCAGAGAGGACAGAAAGAATGCAGCAGGCTCTCAACTGCCCTAGTGCTCCCAAGGTGTGGCTAGCCACACAGGGGAGGCCCTGATTTATTGGGAAGCTGGAGAGATAGTCGGGAGCTAGGGAGGGGCACCCAGTCCAGGACCCTGTCTCTGGAGTATATTCCACACAAAACGGCTTTGCCCTTCTAAAGAAAAGAAGCCCAGCTGAGGCCAGCCATCACAGACAAGACAGGATGTCCTAAAAAAGAGCTGCCCTGTTTACTTCTTCAGGGCAGAATGGCGGCTGTGCTAGAGTCCTGTGACATCCAGGAACTTGATACGAAAGACCCTTGAGAACAGCTGGAGAGCCGCTGTGTCATCTAAGGGTGACCAGGCTAAGAGTCTCCCTGTGCCTCCCAGGTGTGCCTGTGGGGGGCTTCCAGGAGGGTTAGCTCTGACCACAGAGGCTGAGTTGAGAAGATTCAGCCCCTGGGGTGGGCAGGCGCCATCCCTTCTGCTAAGGTCTGAACAAAACAAAAGGGTTGGGATGGTCACAGTGTCAGCCTTGGGATATTATGTTTTTGGGTCTCCACCATCTGGCTGGAGTTGGGGACTTATATCCCTGGCTCCCCTGGAGCTCAGGCCTTTGGCCTTAGCCAGAAATGATGCCACTATATTTCATGGGCATTGGACAGAGGGCAGATTACAGGACTTCTCAGCCTTTACTGTTGTACCAGGACAGGACTCATTAGAAAAATTTCCTTTTTATTTTTGTTTTCCTTCTCTTTTTTTTTTTGGGGGGGTGGTGTTGTTGTTTATTTTTCTTCTGTTACATTGTTTATTTATTTTGTTTGTCTATACATGCAGAACATGCAGAGGACAGCCCACAGAGTCAATTCTCTCCTTTGATCATGTGGATCCTAGGGACCGAGCTCAGGTTATCAGGTTTAGCGGCAAGCGCCTTTATCTGACGAACCATTTTACCAGCCTCTTTTTGTTGTTGTTGTTGTTGTTGTTTTGGTGCTCTTTACGTCTATGAATGTTTTGCCTTAATGTATATCTGTGTCATACATGTGTCCTGTTGTCCACAAAGGTGAGAAGAGCCGGGGACATCAGAGCCCCTGGGACTAGAGTTAGAAAGGGTTGTGCGCCACCATGTGGAGGCTGATAATTGAACCCATTTGTTCTCTGCAAGAACAAATGCTCTTTTTTTTTTCAGAGCTGAGGACCAAAACCGGCAAGCGCTCTACCACTGAGCTAAATCCCCAACCTGAACAAATGCTCTTAACCGCTGTAACAACTCGCCCATCTCAGCCTGCTTTAAAAAAAAAAAAAAAAAAAAAAAAAAAAAAAAAAAAAAAAAAAAAAAAAAAAAACAGTATTTTTTAAAAATATCTGCTTGGGACTGGGAGTGTACCTCCGAGGTAGAGCAGCACACTTGCCTAACATGAACAAGGCCCTGGGTTCCATTTCCACCACAAAAAAAAAAAAAGAAAGAAAAAAAAAAAAAAAGAAAAAAAAACGGGTTGAAGCTCTTAGTGAAACAGTAAGACTTTGAACTATAGGACCACGGTCCCAGGGAAGGTGACCACTCAGAAAGGGAAGGCCACCATCTGGCATGACACATGGCATCAAACAGGCACTTTGGGGTCACTCAGAAGTACTCTTCCCACTCCTGCTAGCTGCCTAAGCCAACATCTCCCCCAGGAAGGGTTCTCGGGGGACCCCTGAGTTCCCACTGTTCTAACACAGGGGGTCCACAGCCAAGGATAGACTCTCCACCTGTTTCTGTAAATGAAGTTTTCTTGGCACACAAAGAGAGTTCATCCCTTTATGTATCATCTATGGCTGCTTTCACACCACAGGCCTGACTTCAGGAGTGTCGACAGACTCATAGCCCTCAAACCATAAGATGTTTATCTAGACTTCTCCAGATTAATGTGCCAGTGCTTGACCTAAGACCCATGCTCTCAGATATCCCACAGCCACCCTTTATACATCAACAATGTCTGCCACCCAAAGAGTCCTTGCTTCATCCAGCCCATCACGGCCCCTCTCCCTCCCCCAAGAAATGGATACTACTGCCTGTGTGTGGCTGAAACTCACAACTCTCTATGAAGCACTTGTTTGCCTCTGTTGATGGGAAACTCCACTCTAGATGAGGATAATCCTCACCCCAGAAGGGTTAATGGAGGTCTTTCCCATGACTGTAGCCAACCTAGATCTAGATCAACATTCCCCAGCCTGATCCAGGGAGAACTACCTGCAACAAATTCTAGACAAGGAGTTGTTCTCAACTGGGAAGAGCAGTTCTGAACTGCTTAAGTTCTGTCCAGTCCTTAAGACACAACCTGGGCTAGAGGAAACTGCTCTGTGAGCCCTGAACTGCTGCTGTATGGATGTAAATTGTTTTCTGGGTAATGGAGCAGTTTGGGTCTTACAAGGAGGAGGCCAAGACAAGCGTTCCCAAGGCCTGGCTCTGCCTGCCACTTTTTCTAATTCTCCTGTCTGTTTTTGTCAGTTTATGTAGAGTGTGTGTGTGTGTGTGTGTGTGTGTGTGTGTGTGTGTGTGTGTGTGTGTGTGTGTGTGTATGAGAGAGAGAGAGAGAGAGAGAGAGAGAGAGAGAGAGAGAGAGAGAGAGAAAGAGAGAAAGAGAGAAAGAGAGAAAGAGAGAAAGAGAGATGTATGTGTATACCCATGCACAAGTGCCACAGCCTACATGTGGAGGTCAGAAGACAGGCATTGGTCCTCACCTTTCACCTTCTTTGATACAGGGTCACTTGCAAACCTCTGATAATTCTGTCTCAATTCCCATCTTGCAGTAAGAACACTGAAACTACAGACACGTGGTCTACTGTGTCCAGCTTTATGTGAGTTCCGGGGATTCCAATCCCAGCACTCACACTTGTATGGCGAGTGCTTTAATCACCCCTACTTCTGGTTTTTGTTTTGTAGTTTTTATCGAGACTAGGCTGACATGGGATTCACCCTCCTCCTCGCCCCTGCCTCCTGGGTGCTGAGATTGAAGGGTAGCACAGCGCCGTCCTCCCCCCAGCCCTCTGTCTTTTTCTAACTACAAAAGACCTGGCCCTGAGCCTGAATGGGGGAAGCCTAAATTCTGCACTCAGGACAGGGTGACCGTGAAAGCCAATAGCAATGGGTCCACTTCAATGAGTCCTCATTAAGGTTGGCTCGTGTCAACTCACCCATCTTCCCATGTGCCTTCTCAGTTTAGATGGCTCTTGTCCTTAGCCCCATTCTACAGATGAGTAAACTCTAAAATGTGTAGTTTACACATCCCAGGTCCTCTGGGCCAGCCATATAACAAATAAGGCCACGGAATCCCCGCTAGAGGGCCCCACCTCCATAGAAGAGGGCACTCAGCCAGGCAGTGCCCCGCCCTTCCAAGATGCAAGCTGCAGGCTGTGCCTCTCTGCAGAAGCAAAATGCGGAGAGCATCTGATGAATTGAGTCCAGGTCTGCTGCCCGAGTCCTCTTTCTACAACCATTTGTCACTGGGGAAAGCATGTCTGGGAAAGAAGCCAACGCCAACACAAAGTAAAAAGTAGTCTTGTGGTGGTGCATGTGGTCTCCTGAGCATGTATGCGTCTCCGGAGCAGGTGCATGGAGGAAACCAGAGTGTCCGCAGAGCCAAGGGTAATAGTAGAGGTGGGACAGAGGTAGATGGGACATCTCTACCTCTGAGACTATAGTCTCCAAAACCCTGGGCTTTGAAACCAAAAGGCCTGAGTTCAAGACAGGGCTCTTATCAGCTGTGTGACCTAAGCCTGTTTCCTCGCCTGGAGCGCAGGAACGACACAGTGATAATATTACTCCCTTAGGGAGCGGCAGTGGAGATAAGGGAGTTCCTATGAGTGAGGAGCTTTAGAACAAGGCATAGAATATGACACCTGTGAATTGTGTTAGCTGCTATTGTTATTCGCATTATCCAGGGTGCAGGGGGGCGGGGCATGGCTGACAAGATGGGGTGGAGGCTGATAAGGACATCACCGCCTCCACACTCCCTGTCCTGCTGCCAAGTCCCTCCCCGAACCCTGGCAGGCTCACCGACCTCACTGGGCTGGGTGCCTGCTTGCAGTGTGATTACAGGATTAAATGCTGTGATTGCCACAAATTACCATTGCGAGGTTATAAATAACTTGCAGGGAAGACATGAGGGTCCTGCTGTCTTCCGGGCACCATGCCCTCTGCTAGGTGGTGGGGGCTGAAGCCTGCATCTTCACTGGTGACACAGACCTAGGAGCTCCCACAGCCTCCATCTGCCTGGTGTCAGCTCCCTGGGGCCCACACAATACTCATGGAACTGGTGGATGCACAGGGCATCTTGACCATAGATGATGCTGAAACAGTTCCCCAACCAGTAGGGATGAGAGCTGAGGGCCAGACACTGGGTAGGGGTATCTGCAGCGTGGCCTCTCCCTGCCTCAACCCCCAGCAGAAAGGAAGCATCTCATTCCCTCTGCAGTTTGGGGACAGAACCTTGCTTCCTTGGATGCACAGAGGCATAGATGTGCTCTCCGTCAGTGAGGCCAGGAAACCTTGCCTGGTAGATGCAGACTCTGCTCCCTTGAGCACTTGCTGCCAAGACCATAGTCACCCATGGAATAGTAGAGGTCTCCGTGAACAAGCAAGAGTGTAGCCTTAAGATTGCCCTGTCTGTCGTCTGTCTGTCCCCTTCCCATAAGGCTTGGTATTGTTGCTATTGTTGCTGCCACTGCTGTTTCAAAACTAGATCTTACTATGTATCCCAGGCTGGCTTCCAATCCTTGGCAATCCTCCTGCCTCAGCCTTCTGCATACTAGGGTTGTAGGTAGCTACCCCCACACCCAGCAAAGCCTAGCTCTTTTAAGAACCTCGCACAATGATCAGGATCACTGGGTTTGATTCTCCCACAACACAAACTCTTCCGCTCCTCGTCACCTTGGCTTACACCAAGCTTTGTGCCTCTGAGCCTTTCTTCCCTCTGCAAACTAGAAAACTCATGTGTGTTCCACAAAACCCTACTCAGAAGCCACTCCTTCCGGAAAGTCTGCTCGGATCTACCAAGACCAGGATGTTACCTCACATGCTGAATGGGGCGTGACCTGTAAGTATATGGTTGCTTTATTTTCCTTAAAACTAGAAGCCTCGTAAAAGCAGAAGTTGTCAGCTTTCAGGGTCTGGTATTTTTGTAAAAAAAAAAAAAAAAAAAAAAAAAAAGAAAACTGTTTAGAAGCGATGATTTCTGGTATTCACAGCTACACAGCCTCTCCAAGCCCCCAGAGACTTGTTCAGGGGACAACCCCTCTTCCTCGGTGAGGCAGAATTCCCTGGGCAAATCCTGGGAAGAGCTAGAACCTAAGGTACTCTGGGAATGCTAGCACCTCCTGACCTGCGTGATTCCCCAGGTTTTCTGGTGCTGAGAGGCTAGCAAAGGATCCTGGGTAGTGGAAAGCCACCTGCAAGGGGCCCCGAGACCTGGTCATGAAGCCACCTGTTTCTCTCCACTACCTGTTCATTTCTGTTTGCCTGGCCCTGTTCAGGCTGGGTCCCTATTGGGCTCATACTTAGGGTAGGTAAACCAGTTTTGTGACAGTCTTTTATGAGGGGCTTTGAGGCAGGCCAGCTACCACAGTGCCTGCTCCCAGCACCCTGCCAGCCCCAGCTCTGGGACTGGTGACCCACTCAGCTCACCATGGTTCTTTCTGCCGGCTGAAGAATAGAGGCTATTTTTGCTTAATCACAGCCTTGGGAAAGCACAAATCCTGATCATCCCTTCTAATTACCATGCACCATACTGCTCCAGAGACAAAAGCCAAGGTCAGCACCCACGGGTTTGGTTCTCTAAGCAAAACATCGCCCTAGCCTAGCAAGGGAACCCAACTGTCACCAGCCACTTGCCACCCAGTGCCAGGACCTAGCAGGAGCAAATGCTCACTACTCAGTTTCATTCTCCACTCTACCAGTCCCCTGGAAGTGGCTGTCACCTCCACCAGCTACCCAGGGGCTGAACTGAGTGGAGCTGGCCCAGCCTCAAACCATGTAGCTTGTCCTGAAACAGACCTAAATGTCTGCAAGACAGAATCATGCATATAGGCAGAAGCATTTTTTTTTTTTTTTTTTTTTTTTGCAGCAACCTGGTGGCTTTGCTCTCTTCCTCTGAACTAGATCTTGAATGTCCCACCAGTGCCTATGTGTTGAAGGCTTGGTCCCCAAGCTGCAGTTCTACTGGAAAATGGGGCCTGGTGTGAGGAAGGGGTGTGGACTTGAAGTGTCTCTGGGACCCCCAGGCCCGTCCTGTCTCTCCTCTTCTTCCTGGCCAGCAGGAGGTGAACACTTCCTCCACGACATGTTCTCAACGCGGTATACTGTGCCACCCTGACACCAAACAACCATCGACTGACACCTCTGAGACTCTGAGCCAAAATAATAGGTGGGGATTGATCTCCAATAGCAGGATGAAGACAGGACAGCAGGAAACAGGAAAAACAACAGGCCTTTTCCAGAAGGTTCCTGGGCTCTCATAAAACCGAGAAATTTCCTAATCCAATGCACCTTTCCCTGGGGCTACTTGAAAAACTGAAAATGAACCAGCTGAATTCCATTGAGTGCTCAACCTCTCTTTCTTTGCAGTTAATTGCATCAAGTGTTTTGTTGTTGTTGTTGTTGTTGTTGTTGTTGTTTTAAACAGAGAGTTGACTAACATGGGCCTCCTTTCTTACTCTAGCCCAGTCTTGCTGCTAGGCAGTCCCCGAAGGCTCCTCAGAGCTGGACTTGAAAGTACCTGGCTTCAATTATCAGTCATACACCAGGTCACCCTCCCCTGGAGGTGCACCCAGCCTTGGGAAAACAGCATTCTAGGTAGGTGGAAGGGATGGATAGGGGTCTTGAATCTTGTAGCCAGAGGAAATCATCTAAATGTAAATTTTTCTTTACACTGGGACAGTAGTTGATTCCCCCCATTCTTCACTTTTCTTTATGTTCTACTATTTCTTTAGTTAGCCCATATTTATTTCAGTCTCAAAGTATTTATGAATATGGGCACTGAATAGGCACTATAAGCGTGTGTTGTCACATTTACACCAAGAACATTTACAAACTGGTCACACAAACTTATGTCTTGTATCTGGTTTTAACACATAACTCAGTATCTCTTTCTGATTTCTGCTCTGCTGGTTATCTATCACCCAACTTGGGGCAGAGCTGAAAACACTCAAAAAATCCAGCATCAGGCTACAAGGATCTCGAGCTTGAAGGATCATGTGAACAAAGCAGTCATATGACCAAGTCCACATCACACGCCTAAAACTTATCTAGGTCATATAACCAAATCTACTCATATGACCCAGGGCTGCAAAATGAGATTGCCCAAACCAGAATTATAGTTCAAAATGAGGACTTCAGGCCACACTGAGGACATATAATTGAGCCTGATAACTTGGCAGGAACACTGTACAAAGTCTAGAGCCAACCTGGAGAGGAGTCAACCAAGTAGATCTGCAGATCCACACTGCATTCCCAGGCTGCAGATCCATGCTGCAGATCCACACTGCATCCCCAGGCTGCAGAATCCACACTACAGATCCATTCTGAAGATCCATGCTGAAGAATCCATGCTGATTCCCATAGCAGATTTACAACACTAATTAATGCTGCAGATGCACACAGAAGATCCATGCCATGAATTCCCTACCATAGACCTACTTACTCTGGGGATATACACTGAAGATCCACACCATAGATCTAAACCACAGGCTCCACAGACACATACTATAGATTACTTAGTAAATATACACTGTATACTGTTCCACAGTAAAGATCCACACCACAGATCTACACTGCAAATCCAGTTATAGATGCATGCTGAGCCATGCTTGAGCCAAGTAAAGGGCAGAACAACAACATGTCATGGTGGGGTGAGTATCTCCTGGTTGAGCATGCTTTGGAAGTGTTCACAGCTGTCCACAGTGGCCTGTGTCAGCCTGCAGGCAGGGAGTTCTCTTTTACTGGGGTTATGCAAGCAAGTTATGCAATAGCCACTTGGTAGGGATGCTGGGATGGATTTTTCACTCAGGATCTGGAAACTGAGATCCCTCATGTGCCTCCTTAAGCTTCTCAAGGTCAAAATCCAATCGTATCCACCTGGCTTTGCCTAGCTAACAGGCAGAGGTGTTGTATATAGGCTGTCAGTAAGCCAGCGGTTTTAAAGAGATACAGCCAGATGAAAACTTGCCCCTTGCCCCTTGCCCTTGCCCCTTGCCCTTGCCCTTACCCCTTGCCCACTGCTAGGGTCTGGGTCCTAGACCCTACCTCTAAAGAACATAGTGTTGAGTACTCTAAATAAGCATGGGAACAGCTTGGAGAAATAACTCAGCTAAGGAAACACATTTCAGGGCTAGAAAGCCACCATCTTGAATTAGGCCTGGTGAGATGGCCAGAAGGGTGTGACATCCCCAACCCTGGTGTCCCCACTGAGCCCTCTGTACAGAACACAGGTCCCTTCATCTGTGTCTCCAGTGTGCAGTCCTCACCCCGTGTCTCAGGCAGTCTTCACATTCTCCTGAGAAGCCAGGTTATCCTAACCATCTCACAGAGAAAAATAAGACTCAGAGGAGTTAAGGGGACTTTTCTCTGGATAGAAGTGGAAGGCTCGAGTGTAGAATGTCCCCATGGGCTTGAGTTTCTGAACAACCAGTCCCCAGATGGTGGTATTGGTTTGGGGATGTTGTGGACATGGCGTCCAGGCAGCAGATATTGACCTCTAAGAGCAAGGCTTTGAAAGTTACTGTCATCCCTGCTTCCTGATCCTCCAAGGTATGAATGAACCACTCCACAGGCTCTCATGGACAGGCCTTCCCCACATGATGAACTTAAGCTGTGAGTCAAAAAACAATGAAACAAAAATCACCTTTTCTCCTTTAAATTCCTAACAGATATTTTGTCGCAGTCTGGGAAAAGGTAACTGACACACACACACACACACACACACACACACACACACACACACACATGAGAGGATTTGAACTCAGGTCACGGGTCAGGCTTCTTACTTCCTAAAGTTAGAGAGTGAGTAAGAAAGGGTGAACTCCTCAGTCTTCAAATGTCTCCTCTACCACAGCCCTGTCCCATCACTAAGAGCCAGGGCTGGGAGGGAGAGCAGACAGCTCCTGTCTTTGGGCCCGACTGGTAAGACTCCCTGTCTCGTCAGTCCTGGACTCGTCTGCCTGGAAGTCCACACCCTCACAATGGAATGTAGCAGCCTCATCCAGCCCAAACCCCCTTTAGTCATCCCTTCCAAACTCAGTGGCTCCCATCCAAGGGACAGGAAATGGCTCTCACACACAAAAAGGTGCTGAGAACCCTGAACCACCCCTAATTCCTCTCCCTTGTTTCTCAGATCAGTCACTGTCAACACTCTGTGAGAAAACAGGTTTTCTTCATTCCTTGCTGGTGAGAGTAAAAAAACAATACAACTTCTCCGGAGGGCCATCTGGCAATGTCATTCAAAATACAAAACACCTATGGCCCAGCAACACCAAGTCCACGTGAGAAACCTGTTACACGTACCCCGTTAACCACTGCTACATTGTTTACAATACTGAATGATAAGAGGCAACCTATAGGGGACAAGCTAAATAAAATAGGCCACAGACATCTAGCACACACTCAAGGCCAAGCTCAGTGAACCCGAGCATGGTAGATGTTCTGAGACAGAAAGAGAATCGTGGTATGTTATCCACAGAAGGCAGGAGGCAAGGAGGGAAACGGAGCACACAGAGTGCTCCCATCTGTGTGGGGTGTATATAAAAATATATATGGAAGTGAATATTTATGGATATGTTCATGTTTGCAGAGTCTGGAGTGGGACATGAAACACTTCTCATCGTCTTCACTTCTGGGAAGAAGGGCTGGGTGAGCTGAGCTGGGCACAGGGAAGGACAGGGGGAGGTACACGTGCGTCATCCTTCATGGCTTTTGAGTCTTTTACTTTGTTCACGCACGGCCTACTCAAAAAAAAAAAAAAAACAGATCAAAACTAAGAATATTTTCAAAGTGCATGTAACAAGGTGATTTTTTCTTTTTTCCCTTTCTGAGATTTGACTTTATATTTTCTGCCGGCTCCAATGCCTTTGCCTGGAGGTTTGTGGCAAAGTTCCTCAGCTCATTTTCCCTTTGTTACCAGGAAAAGCGGATGTGAAGACACAAGAGATTCCTTCAAGGTAAAAATAAAAGGTTCCCACCTCACCCACCCCAGTTGAGGGAAGGACAACGAAGACCTGGCCTGGGCCCTTCACAATCCTATGAAGGAGGGGAACTCAAAGGCCTGGCCACCTTGAGACCCAGGAATCCACCAGGAGCTACAGATGGAGATAAGTAGGAGACCAGGGACTGGGTTAAAGGTCCCTGTACCCTCCAGTGTGGGTACATGTGTGCCCATGTGTGCATGGCACAGGGCTGCAGACATCAAGTAATGCCAGGAAAGATGCGGCATCTCAGGGATGCTGACAGGAAAATTAGGGAAGGAGATGCCTGTGACCTCACCAGAGGGATCCTTCATCTGCTCAACCAGGTGGGACCCAAGGCCAAGGCCACACTGGCTTTCAGAGAAACAGAGGACAGTGTGGTTCCTCCACATCAAGTCAGTGGTCTAGACTGAGTGGCCTCCGGTGCCCCACCACCACCACTGGCCACACACCCTAAGCCCTGCCCCAGAAGTGGAGAGGCCATAGCTGCTGGTAAGGTTGAGCCATGGGAGGCACTGTAGGAGAACTGGGAAGAGGCACGCTCCCTCTGGGTCGGGCACTCTCCAGGAAGCTGCCCCCGTGGATGCCAACTGGGTCATCTGTGACTTGGGTCCCTCTGCAAGGCTCTCTTCCTGCCATGTGGTTTATGAGCCTCCCCTCTGCTGGACCTCTGCCAGAGACCCAGGCGACATTCTACAGCTCCGTGGGTCACCAAATTCTCTAGTCCCACCTTGCCTCTTGCTTCACACTTCTTTGCCAACCATAGTCTTCCCACAGCCCCCACTCCGCCTACCTCTACCTCTGTCCCCTCTTTTCCTCCAAACTCAGCCTTCCAAACCATTGGCAAACATCCCCTTTTCTCTCTAACCACAGGGCCCTTGAACCTCTGCTTCCAATGCCTGAACTTTTGAATACTGCTCATGTGCCCAAATTTCTTACAGAAACGTCCATGTTCCTTCCTCCTTGAGAGAGGGTGTTCCTCCCACTCCCAAAGCATCATGGATCTCTTTCCTGGGACAAATATTTACAATTGTCTTTAATTTTTTAATTTTTATTTTATGTGTGTAGGTATTCTGCCTACATGTGTGTCTATGTACCACTGCATGCCTGGAGCCCATGGAGGCCAGAAGAGGATGTTGGATCCCCTGGAACTGGAGTTAGAGATGGTTGTTAGCTTCCTTGTGGGTGCTGGGAATTGAACCTGGGTCCTCTGGAAGAACAGTCAGTCCTCTTAACTGCTGAGCCAACTCTCTCTAGCCCAGAAATCTTTACAATCCGTGTGTGTGTGTGTGTGTGTGTTTGTGTGTGTGTGTGTGTGTGTGTTGTGTGTGTGTGTGTGGTGTGTGCGTGCACATGCACAAGCAGGCAAATATCACCACTTATGTGCACACATGTGGAGAACAGAAGACCATTTGTGGGAACTGATTCTCTCCTACCATGCTGGTTCCAGGGATAAAATTTAGGTTGTCAGCCTTGGCAGCAAGCGCCATTATCTGCTGAGCCATCTCTTCAGCCCACAATTATAATTTTATCGTTATTTGAGGACTCTTTCCTCCAGCTCTCAGACTATAAAACCCTTAAAAGATAGACTGTGTTCATTTGGTTCTGCTCTGTTTTATCCCCAGAGACTGTCACGGCCCCGGCTAATAAAGGTGTTCATTAAATATTTTTTCAACAAACAAGCGAATGGACTAATGATTTGTTCCCTTTCTGCACCACAAGCATCGGAACTGTATACAACCCCAACACAAGAGACGCTGTGCAGAGAGACTTGCATCTGTGCACACAGCACACGCCAGCCCCAGGTAAATGAACACACCAGTGCACTGCCACATATTAGTGGACAACCCCAGGTGTAGGGGCACGCATTCGTGCACGCGCACAAAGGAAGGAAGCATGCCAGGCCCAAACATACGCACACATGCAAGAAAAAGTGCTCCCAAGGCGGACGTCTGCCACCCTGAGCTCATTAAAGCTGGCTAAATATAGCCTGTCTGCAGCTGTGCTCAGCAAGCTGCCCACACAGGCCAGGAAAAGATACCAGTTACCAGGCGGAGGAGGGGAGGCCAGCTGTGGGCAAGGGGCTTTTGCACACCGTGCCTGGGGGTCATCCCAGGTGGGCTATGATTTGTAGGGAAGGAAACTGTCCTCTGGTTTTGGAGCCTAGGCAATAGGGTACCACGTCAGCCTTGTCCGGTGGGGGGGGGTGATGCTGAGCCCTCGTCATTTCCATCTGAGTTGAGGATCCAAGCTCAGACTAGAGGCAGGGGCTGGAGTCCAGACTCAGCCCCTGGATACATCTGGCTCTTACAGAGGCTCTGGTAAGGATGAAGATGCAGAGTCAGTCTGGGGCCAGAAAACCGGAGCCAAGTATTGGTCACTGCCAGGTTCTGGTCTGGGAACTAGGAGGAGTGAGACTCCCAGTAAGCACCCCCCGCTCTGATCTACAAATGTGGCTGTGGTTAGCTGTCCCATACCTGGGACAGATGTAGCTGATGCCAAGCACTGGCCCTTGGGAAAGCCAGTTGACAGCCAGCATATATCAAGTTCTTGTTGTATGCCATGTGGGCCAGGCCCAGCCCTGAGGGCCCCAGTAGGTAAACTTTTTCCATGCAGAGGAAGCTTCAGGTGTCCTTACAATGTCCCTGTCCTATGCACAGTCTGGACCCAAAGAGATTGGGGGTGGGGGGGGGGCGTTTGATGAGTGGTAATGAAGCCAGTCCTTCAGAAAGTGCCTGTGTGATAGAATGGACAGAGTACCTCCCCAGTACCTGGGGCAACTGGGAATAAAATAATTAATTAATTAATTAATTTAAAAAAAAAAAAACCTGCCAGGTGGTGGTGGCACACGCCTTTAATCCCAGCACTCGGGAGGCAGAGGCAGCAGATCTTTGTGAGTTCAGGGCCAGCCTGGTCTACAAAGCGAGATCCAGGAAAGGTCCAAAGCTACACAGAGAAACCCTGTCTTGAAAAAACCAAAATCAACCAACCAACCAAACAAACAAACAAAAAAACTGCAGTAAAGGAGGGAACTTAGATCCAAATTGGCCAGGCCTGGTCAAGCTCTGAGGTTGGTGGGGTGGAGAGAGAAGAATGACTGCCTTTCTTAGAAGTCATCTGCTCCTGGACATCTTTGTTTTCACATCATGACCCTGAAATCATAGTTTCAGCCCTTCCAAGCTCCAGGGTTCGTGGGTATCAGAGGGGAAAGCCTGGTCAATCCCCAGCACACCAAGCACCTACTGAGCCAGAGTGGCAGGGACAGTCTTTGGGGAGTAGGTCTCATATCCTCCATGACACCTGTGTGGGATGTGAGGAGAGGCCGTGGACTTCCATCCCATAGACAATGCAGAAAGCTCACAGCGGAGACAGGACAGCTCTCTACACACAGCATGCCATCCATCCAGCATCTGCAGCCAGGAAGCGGGAAGTGAGGGGGGTCCCCTGGGACCTGCTTCTTTCCTGCCATCTGCCAGGCAGGAGGATGCCTCTGTCCCTCCCCTGGGATGCTGGGGTGGGTGGGCTCTCAGGCTTCCCACTATCCTATGAGAAGTGTGTGCCACAGATCATTCTCTAGAAAGGACAGGGGATTAGCACGGACACACACAATTAACATCCTAACTACAACAAAAGAGAAACACCGAAGGAAGGAGAAGGTGGGCAGACGGGATAGGGAGCCCTGGGCATGGGGAGCGCTGAGCATGGGGAGCCCTGGGCATGGGAAGCACTGGGCATAGGGAGCACTGGGCATGGGGAGCACTGAGCATGGGGAGCACTGAGCATGGGGAGCCCTGGGCATGGGGAGCACAGAGCATGGGGAGCACTGCCCAGCGAGTGAGTGAGGCAAGCGGGGCTAGAAGACCTAAGATTTCCTACAAAGACCTCACCGCCACTCCTAAAGACAAGAATGGGAGACACTGGAGGCACAGAGGCCAGTGTAGGCAGCCAGGGCAGTTGGCAAGAGAAGGCCAGGCTTCCTGTAAAAGAGAGATGGGGGCCAAGGGAAGGAGGGGAGCCTGGGTTCTGCTGGAGGCAGTGTGCTGCCCTGGGGTCCAGTTTGGCAAGGTGGTGGTGAAGATGGTGGGGGTGTTGCCTAGAAGGTGCACAGGTTTGAAATTTGGATTTGCGGGGAATGGTGCTTTTCTCTCTCTGAAAGGAAGAACAGAACTGTGAGCTTCGGTCCCTCGGGACCCACATCCAAGGGAAGGCTCACCCGGGCACAAGGGAAGTATCTGGAAATGTCCCTGTGATCAGGAGGCAGTGACAGGCAGGAACACAAAGAGATGTGGACAAAGGAGAGCAGGAGACAAAGAGGCAGCAGCAACGGCACCTAGAGTAACAGACCCAGAGGGACTCCATGTCCTGACAGAACAGAGGGCTGGGCCCCAGGCCTGGCCATGACGGCAAGGCGAGCTGGAAGGAACAGCCCAGGCCCCCTGCTCCCCAGGCCAAGCCCCCATGCTGTCCCCAAACCCAAGCGCTCCCCGGTTTCTTCCCACCCGGTTCTAAATAACACAAGTGGTCATGGGTTTCCAGATCATCTGTCCAATAGCAGACGAATACAGGACTGTGAGGAAGCCACCAAGGAGCAGGGAGTCCAAGGAACATACATGGCCCAGAGCTGCTAAACATAGGGCCAGGCAACCTCCCACCAGTGAGTTAGCTTTTTATCATTGTGACCAAATGTCACAGGGAAACAATGCAAAAGTGTGAGGGTTTATTGGGGCTCAGGTATGTCTGTGATGTGCCAAGGCAGAACATCACGACAGAAAAAATGTGAAGTTGCACAGTTCTTCTCCTCAAGGTGGCCAGGAAGCAGAGAGAGAGGTAGGGCAAGGAGCTAGGGACAAGATATGATTTCAGTAATTTCTCTCATCTCCCAGTAACAATATCAAATTATGAATCCATCACTTCTCAGTGATTGGACTCTCTAGCTGGACACCAATGGTCAGGGGCCTGGTACTTCATCTCTGAACCACAGTGAAGGAGAAACGCTATTTACATGACGGTAAAGCCAGGTAGCCATAGGATGAGCTCCACCAGATACACCTTCACCTAGGAAGCACAGTTCAGCCATCTTTCCACATATAAAGAGACTCAGAGATGCTAAGTCACTTTGCCAAAGAGTCACAGTAACTAAATAGAAACACCAAGCTTCAAATCATAGGCCTTCTTCCCTTTAAACACCAGACATCACAGCAACAGTCCCAGGTGATGGGGAATCTGATTCCTCACCCAGAGTAACATCTTATTTTCGGAGAGTGTTCAAACACCCAGTGGAAAAAGTCAACGAGGAAAAATGTACACACGTGTGCTGTCAGTGGGAAAACACATTCTAAACATAAGCCGTGGATACAGCCCTTTCAAATCAGGTCACAGACTTTTATTTTGCCTATTTCAGATTTGAAATAAACAAACACATTACCATCAATTACCACCATCACCTCATAAAAGAAAAATAATTTTAATGTCTGAAATTGTAGGCAGGACACAATCGTAGAGTTTTGTGAAAAGCTTTGCTCTCAGCTAAAGACTTTTGCTGTCATAGGAAAGCATGTTACAGCATCCGTTTCCTCCCTGCCGAACATACTGGTTTTAGGCTTGGGTCGCATCAGCCAGGAAAGCCTCCAAGACAAAGATGTGATGGTTCTAAAATTCTTCTGCACATCAACTGCCATTCTTTCCTTCATAAAAATATCCTCAAGGAGCAGGATACAATGACAGCTTTCAGCAATATAATTTTGACCAAAATCTATAATCATGAAATAAAAAAGACTTCACTGCTGCTGAGATGCAATTCCCCCCCAGGGAGTCACAGGAGATAAGATGCATCCTGTCAGTTCAATTGTGTATGTGGGAACCTGTGGAAGGGAGCCGTGACCAGCCTCCTGGTAACAAAGCCTAGTGTAGGTGGCTAGCTCTCACCTCCAAGCTACTGCTTAAAGGCCCAGAAGCAGCAAGTCATAATGGTACATGATGGTACCCTCAGCACTTGGGAGGCCGAGGCAGGAGGATGGCCAAAAGTTTGAGGCCAGCTTGGGCTATACAGGGAGACTCTTGGCTCTAAAATAAATATAAACAAACAAGAAGGAAGCCCCGCATAGATGATCTGGACTCTACCTGCCTTGTGTATTTGTATTGGTTTGTTTGTTTGTTTTTTACTTCTTGATGGTTCAACATGTTGGGGACTTCCTGACCAGTGAGACACTGGCAATCCTACACTGGCTAATTCAGACAGAAACCAAACTTGCCCATGAATGTGCCTTTCAAAGCCAGCCAACCACACCCCAATCCACACCCAGCCTATTGTAGCTAACACTCACCCACCACACCTGTCTTCCTCTGCCCTGAGGCAATCAGGGCCAGGTGCCAGGTAACTAGGGGCCAGCAGAGTGAAAACCCTCAGTCATCATTCAAACCAGTCCCAAGCTGTTTCCCCCGCCCTCCCCCTTTCGAGTGTGTCCACTCACCCACCCAACAACACACACACACACACACACACACACACACACACACACACACACAAGCTGCAGTCAGGGCCAGGGCCTCGCTCACTCCCTACCTCCTACTGTAGTGGCTCAGCTCATACAAATTCTGTAACCATTCCTTTTTATTAATGGCTTTAGTCTCCGTGTCACCACTGTCTCCTCCATGATATAAGACCCTGCAGGCACAATTTTAACTGCCCGTCTTTCCTGGCACCCTGTTCTTTCTCTGTGCCATTACGCTGCTCCTGACAGAGGCACTCATGACCACCAGACCTTTGTCTGTGGCTCTGTGCATTGTGTAGCCGCTTGGGCTGGACCTCGGATTATGGATGCTGATGTTGACGCACCCTCCACAGAAGACCAGCCGAGGAGGGGGGAGCTTGAAGGAAGGCCTCAAGTTGGAGCCTGGGGAGCTAGGAAGCAAAATGAGTTGAACCTCCCCAAAGCTCTAGCCACAAGCAGAATAGCAGGCAGGAAAATGAGAGGAGTTCTGAGCCCTTGCCCCAAACCCAGCCTCATATAGAAGTCAATATTACCCATGGGGAAGACAAGATTTGCCACAGGTGCTGCCCACCAAGTCCACCTGGTGTGTCCACAGGACATGTGACCAGTGTGTTGGCATGACCTTAGCACACCCAATCCCATAGTCATCTTCCTAAGAAAACTGGCAGAAGGAATCAAGACAGACTGTAGTAACACACACACACACACACACACAACACACACACACACACACACACACGACAAGAAGAGCAGGAAACCCCAGAACTCAGTCCCAGAACTCCTGACTGAAGAGGTTGCCATTCTGTGGAGGGGTTTTAAGGAGCAGCTGTCCAGTGACAGAAACACTTGCTGTACAAGCCTGAACCTGAATTTGATCCCCAGAACCCATGATGGAAGAACAAAACCAACTCCAGAAAGATGTCCTCTGGCCTCACAAGTGCCCACACTCACACATACAATGACAGTATCTGGAAAGTAAAACGTGTTTAAAAGGGACCATTCTCTGGTGCTCAGCATTGAACGACCTCATTCACTCCGATCTCGGTCACCACAGGACCAACTATGACTGCTGGAAGGTGCCATCCAAACGTTGATGGCCACAAAGGCTCAAAAAGGCTGCCTCTCCAGTCCCTCCCAGTCTCAATCCCTGTGAAGAGGACAGTCACCAAACTTTCAGTGATCCCCCATCAGGGCCATCAGCCTCAGGCCCTAGCTCCATCTCTGACACCGGAACAGCCCAGCATGGATGGCTTAGAAACCCCAGGGTCTCAGGAGAGCTGCCTAAACCCAGGCTGAGTGGCCCTAGGCTCTCTATTCTTGCCCAGGACCTAGATGGGAGCGATCCTTCCAACCTTGGAGCTTTAAGCCTGAGAGGGTTCCAGACCCAGGGGACACCCCTCTTCTAATGGAAGGAAAGTCTCTGTGGGGCCAGGTGTAACTCACGCTGCTTCTCCTGCAAGATGCTGGACGTGCACGCTGTGGCTCCTTCTCCTGTGGAAACAAGAAGGACATGAGCAGCTGGGTCCCTGCTCTGATGCTGTACTCCACAGAAGAGCTGCTAACAGTTGCCACTACCCCTCCAGAGCCAGCGGCGGCAGAGGCATCACCCAAGTTTCCCACCCTACCCCACCCACCTCAGAGTTAGCCCTTGGCCTTTGTGTATGACCCAGCCCTGAACCCCACATGACACCTTTGCTGAGTGTGGTTGGCTCCCTGGTGATGCCCTGTCCTTAGCCTTCCTAGGGTTATCTTTGCTGGCTCCTCCCTTCTCCTACTCTATGAAGCAGCTGCTGATAGGTGCCCTCTCTCCCCCTCACCCTGTCCTATGAGGGTCTGAGCTGGGCACTGTGTTCAAGCAACAGTAGTTAAACCTCTCTTTAGCCCAGACCTCCGTCCTCAGTTTTGATCTGTGCATCCTGCTGCCTCTGGCTTCTGTGGACACTTCCCAGACACCTCACCTTCTCTGTGACTAGGACTTCCTGAGTAACTCTGAGTTGCTCCCCCTCCCCCAGCCCAAAAAAAAAAAAATGTGTCTGGGAAAAAAAAAAAACTCGGTTCTCTAAAGAAGGGCTCAGGGCACTTAGGGACATCACATCTAGGATCTCCTAGACCTTGTGAGGCTGCCCTGCCCCCCACCCCAACAGGACTCCAGGGCAGTGTCATCCAGGAAATGCCTCTGTCTTCCCAGCCAGTCCTCCAGGGCCTGCTGTGACTCTTTCTCCAAATGTGCCTGACTCTGCATTTGTGATTCAAGACACCATCCTCAGAGTCCCCACTTCCACAGCCCTCTGCCTGCCCACACTGCCTTCATGGCTCATGTCACCTGGATCCATGTCTCTCTGGTTCCCTCCTGCTCAGAATAGAGGTCTGTGAGTGGAGAGAGCATACAGCCGGGGTTTGAAGGCTAGAATTTGGTTCACACCAACCCACTGCATGACCTGATGCACCTTCCTCTCCCTCTCCGGGATTCATTGCTACAAAACACTGAGGACCCAATGCTCTCTAGAGATCCTCTGGGTACTAAAAGCCTAATGGTTAGACACCTTCTGTCCTTCACTTACTGTGTCTGTTGGGGCCAGTTACATAGCCTCTATGCCAGTCTTCTGGAATTGAGGGTCCCACTGGTACCTTACACAAGAGGGTCCTTGTGTCGTGAGTTATCAGAGCTCTGAGAACACAGGCAGGAAGCTAACAACTGCTTCATGAGGAGTGCCCGTTTTTGTTGTTGTTTATTTTTGAAACAAGGTCTCATTGTATAGCCCTGTCTGTCCTGGAACTCTGCAGCCCAGGCTGGCCTTGAACTCAGAGATCTGCCTGCTCTTATCCTCCCTCGTGCTGAGATCAAAGGTGTGCACCTCCATGCCCAGTTTGCCCTTACTGTTTTATTTACCGATTTACATGTGACAACCGGCTCATGACTTTGTCTTTTGTCCTCATCATAACACAAGGTGGAGCCAGATGGACATGGCCAATGGCTAATGTGGGCATGGCTCAGAATGCTCCCCAGGCCCAGCGGCAGGATAGAGCCTGCAGCAAGAAGGATCCAACTGGAGAAGAGAAGCCTGGACCTTCATGGAGTGGTCCCCACCCAGCATGATGAGGTAGCCACAGACTGGGTCCCAGGAATGAGAGTAACCCAGATGCAGACAGAAACCAGGGAAGACCCAACATGAGACAGCAATGACAGGCATCACTCTTGGGCATCGTCTGAGGCCACAGAGCATGGGTGCATCTGGGCAAAGTCACTTTCCCTAACACAGAAACGAGGTCACAATTCGAAGTACACATTCTGTTTCCCTGCTCACCGTGCCAAGTGCTGTAGGTGATACAGAGATGAAGAGCAAAGTGTGTACAAGGCAAGAAGAAAATCTCTGCGTGGAGCACGGTGCTGAATGCAGTCAGCCATGATGGATGGGGAGAGATGGGGGGGGACGACTTGCCTGGGGGGGGGACACTTCTCCTACTGAAGCCGCCAGCAGAGCCATGATTTGAGTTTCCAAGGGAAGAGAAAAGGGCAGGGTGTTGCAAGCGGTCAGCAAGCACCATACTCCAGGCATGCCAAGTCCAGGGGAGGCAGGATGCGGGGGTTGGTGACCCTGGGCAGGAAGCCCCAGTTACATGAATATAATAGGCAGGACAGCCAAGCTTTGGTGCAGAAACGACTTACAATATCTCCCACACCCCAAGCTCCTGCTGCTGTCTATGGCACCCAGAAGCAGCTACATAATTAGTTGGGTTCTAGGCAAAAGGAGCAGCACTGGCTCTGCTGTCCAGAAAGACAGAAGAACAGCAAAGGTGCTGACTTTGTTCTGAAGATTCTCAACCGGGGTCTGCCGAATGCCAGCGTGTGCTCCCTCCTGCTCAGGGTTCCTTGCAAGCAGAGCAGTGACTCTCAGTGGCCTGGGACTCCCATTCCCTGGCTTAGAAAACACATGCTGGGAGCCCACCATCTCCCAAGTCCTCCGCTGCCAGCCTCTGCCAATTACTATGCATAATGGCCAGCTGGCGAGTGGAGGGACACACCCTCCCATGCACCTGCTGTCCCCAGCTAGGACTGACAAGAGTCCTCACCCTCCAGGAAGGGAGCACTCGCTTCCTGGATAGGATGGGTAATAGTTTGCTCCCTCGGAGTTACATTCGGGATACACTGTGACGCTGCCAGCCCAGGGAGACACAGCAGATGGAAGCACCTGTCCCCTACCCTGCCTGTGCCCAGGCTCCTGTTGGAGGAGGGGAGGAGGTGGGACAGGAGAGCCAGATAGGACTGAGGAAAGCCAAGCACCCATCTTGGGAGGCCTCAAGGTGTTGCAGCACAGGACCACATCCAACAAAGCCTCACTCAGCCTGGGGCACATGACCTGCCGACCTCACTCACAGACCGCAATACTGGAGATAAAATAATTCAGAACTGGGAACAGTCAAGCCCAAACAAAGGGCTCTTTGGAACATTGGCACAGCCCTGACCATAATTTTAAAAAAAAAAAAATGCCTTGGCATTTCTTACACACCCACCAGATAAGGGAGACCATTCTGGTTCACCACCTCTGGGTTCTCCCACTAGGCGACAGAAGTTCCACACCTAGACTCTTTATGAGCTGCTCTTCCCACTTGGTGCTTTCGTGTCCACAAAGCAAGTTCAGTTCGAGCTGGGGCAGGATTTTCACCAGCAAGATTATCTGATGGAGAGGTGGCTCAAGGCCCTGAGTCTCGCTGCTGGGGAAGCTGGAGGGTAGAGAGTGGGAGAAGCCAGGAGGCCCATATGACCTTGAGACACTGGATGTTAATAGATTTGGAGAAGGGAGTGTTAGGGAAGGAGATCAGAGACAAGCTCAGAGATCTCACAGCCAGCCAGGGGCATGGCTACTGCTATGTAAGCTCAGCAGGCTATCCCTGGGAGCACAGGGAGTATATGTCCTGCCCTGTGCTTTCCAGACCTAAATAACGGTGCCTTCCACCTATGTGAAATAGGCCCCCTTCACAGATAAGGAGATGGAGACCCAGTGGAGCTCCATCACTTGGCCATGATGAGGACTTCTCCTTCCCATGACCCTGTCTCTCCCTCTTGTAATCTCCAGGCTGTAGCTTCTTGAGAGGGCTCAGGTGGTGGTGGTGGGGTGTCTTTGAGGCAGAGAGGCCGAGAGTGGGTAGAAAGAGAGCAGAAAGGGGACTCTCAGCAAAGGGTGTTGAGGCTGGCCAGAGTTTCCTGCAGACAATGATGCTGAATTCAGGTATCCAGTAAAACGGATAAGGACGCTGGGGAAGAAGGCCAGAGTGAGTCTGCTTTTTGTTGTTGGCATTTTGTTTTCTCTTTATCAATTTTGTTCTTTGATATTTTACAGATATATACAGTGCGTTCTGATTATCCTTGCCACCTGCCCTCCCCTGTCTCCCTCCAACCCCTTGTTTTTTGATAAGAGGGGCTCACTATGTTGCCCAGGCTGGCTCAGAATTCAAATCCTCCTGTCTCAGCCACACCACCACCATCACCACCCAGTGTGCTAAGATTACAGAGCTGCTAGCATAGTGGGCCTACCATCCACACTATAAGTGATGTATATGGGGGTCTGGGGGAGGGTTGCAACAGCAGCAGGCTGGCCTTTTGCCTGCTCATCCCAGACTGGCTTTATCTCTCCTCAGAGCCGCCACCGGTGACAGAGGAATCATCCAAGCTGCGGAAACCTGGCTTCCTGATTAGCAGGCTCCCAGGACGTGGGCCATTAACCAAATGTGCAGCTGGCTCAGCGTTGCCTAAATGAGACCCCACTTGGCCTGGAACTTTCCAGGGCCCTTGGGCCCAACCACGTTGTCTCAGCTTAAGCTTGCTCCTATCACAGGAGCTGCAGGAAACATTCACAAGCCGAATAGTTTACGCGGAGAGGGCTGGGGGCCGGGGTTGGAGGTTGAGGGCTCAGGGCAGGGGTTGGAGGCTGGGGACTGAGCTAGGAGCTGTAATCCCATAAATTTTGCCTTTCTCAAGTTCACACAGTCTGGGGAGTTTGGCCACAGCATCTCCCCAGAGAAGACACTTCCAACCCTTGCTAATGACTTCCCAAGTGATCTCTTTCCTCTTCCCACCCGTCTTCCAGAAAACCACCAGCTCCCTCCAAGAGACAAAATGTGTAACTGTGAACCAATCTCTCTCAACAAACACACATAACAAGAGAAATCATCCCCTGCACTCAAAGGGAGGTTGTGTGGCTCCTGGGGAGGATTTCAGACCCTGGAAAGGATCTGGGAATTCTGGATCTGTTCTTCCAGGGCATGGGATGCTAAAACTCCTATTTGCCCTATACCCTCCTGTTCCTGGGCCTTCGAAGCCCTAACAGGCTCAGGCCAGCTGTTCAGTTCACGAAGGAGGCTGTCGAGGAAAGACTGACCTGCCCCTCCTAAACAGGTTATTCCCCAAATGCTGAGCACTGCTCAGCTGCAGGTAGTAGTTCATTACCCCCAACCCCCAGGCCCTAGTGACTAGGTCCTGGGGTACGCCTTTGGTCCTCCACATTGCTTTTCAGAATTAGCTCATTGCTACCCTGCTTAATACATTTCACAGACCCAGGGATATTCCCAAGGAAGCCCCTATTCCTCAGCCTACCTACAGGACCTTCGGCTTCAGCTTTCTTTCCCTGCCGCCTCCCCAAGACTCTCCCATTCCTTTTTATTCCTCATCTAATGTTTAACACCTCAACTTCAGTGAGAATGAACTTTGTAGGCCAGGCACGGTGGTACACCACTGTAATCTCAGCAAGCAAGACACCCAGGCAGAAGGGTCTCCAGCTCACAACTAGGCTGAACTACCTAGGGAGACCCTATCATCCCTCCAAAAAAAAAAAAATAGGAAAGAAAAATAAGATGAACTCCACCTACCTCCCAAACCCCTTTGCATCTCAGACCTTTCTCCTCACTTTACACTTGGTCCTTCTGCCTGTTCTGCCCTCTTTGGTCTATCCTGGCCTCAGAACAGCTCCTTAGTGCCTGGAGTCTCAGCTCTGTGTCCTCTTAGCTCCCTCTTTATTTCACCCCATCTTATTAGAGCAACTGGTTAAGTGACCTGTAACAGCTCCAAGTGGGCTGGCAGATGGGCAATCAATCAAACCTGAGGCCCTTCCCAAATGATCTACACTGACCAGCGCAGAGTCTGCCGTACAGTAAGGGCACGTGTGGCTGTGTGAGGGCACCTGACTTACTCTGCTTTGGGGTCAAGAGGGACTTCTAAGTCAGGCTATGGAAGGAAAGTGTAAACCCAGAGAGACACAGCTGTGCTATGGGCAAGGGAAGGGCAGGTAAGCTGTGATGGGCAGGGCAGACAGGGAGAGGCTGGGAATCTCAGGGCAGCTTCCTGGAGGAAAAGCCCAGGACAGTACGAACTAGAGATGAAGCAGGGAAGGATGATGGTGGAGGTGCTCCAAGGAGATCTGAGCCTCAACAAGCTTACCCCAACCTTCTCCACTGAGCTAGAAACACAGAGTGATTGGAGGAGGAGGGGAGGAATGCCTAGACCTTCAGAGGTGATCCTGATATCTCAGGTCTTAGCAACAGTTTGATGCCCCTCTTTTAATGTCTTTCACGGTAGCTGCTCAAGGATGCTTAATTCCTGTAGTAACAGAGAACTCACTAGCCCTGGGAAATGACAATTGTGGGGAACAGGGATGGTCATGCGTGCCAGGATGGGGGCTTTATGCTCCATTCTGCAGGTAGCAATGACTCAGTTCTCACTACCACCGCAGCACAATGGTCTTGCTCTTCTATTTTAGGAACATCACAGAGGTCGAGAGTGAAGACAGTAAGTTGATTGCATGACCCAGACTTTTTCCTCTGCCCAAACCAGACTCAAATTATTTCCATCTGACTCTCTAGCAGCAAAGGAAAAATAAGAAAGAATGTCTTCTTAAAACCAAAACTGTGCATAAGCATCTACTCCCCTCCCAAAAAAATAAATAAAGGTAGAAGGCAGAGAGTACTGAAGGACAGATCTCAGGATGGCTACAGAATTGGCAGGACCCAGTGCAAAATGGAAGCTTAAATCCCCTTATTTAAAACCATTGAGGATTTCAAGATGGTGACAGCAGAGCATAACATGGACTGTGGACCCTTCTCAGTATGGAGCCAAATGCCCAGAAAGCCAGCTCAGCAGAGAGGCAGGCCTAAGCTCAGCTCTGCGGGGGAAGGTCTGGGGCATGCGGAGGAAGCTCAGAGAACACAGCAGGCTCAGGAGGAAGTGCCAGAGCCCCCAAATTCTGCAAGAAGTTGGGCATCCACAGTGGACGAGGCAGTGCAATGAGCCTTCCCTGACCCCTGTGTGTGCCAAGCAAAGACACCTGTCCCTCTATGTGAGAAAAGGTGGACATGTGAGGGAGAGGACACCCCGAGAAGATGGAAATATGCAGGAGGGATAAATCGGGAGCCGGTCTACTCACCCCGTAGAGATTCCTAGCCCTCCCTAATAATCACACGGCAGCAGGTTGTGCTAAATAGACAGCTCCCATCACTTGGAGCTCCGCTAACAGGCAGCTACAAACAAAATGGAACACAAAGCCAAATGTTGCTAAACATGAAAGGAAAGCCAAAGCTGTGCAAAAAAGATAGCAAACTCAACGACTGGAACACGGCGAGTAGAGGGAAATGGGGCTGTGCAGCCCCAGAACCAGCTCAGCATCATAATCCTTAATCACTCTTAAGTTTGAACATGCAGCAGAGTCCCTTAGAGGACTAGTTAAATCAGCGCCTAAACGCTTCTAGAATTGGACTGGCTCTGTACGGTCGGGTGGGACTCCCTCCCTCACATTTCTGACAAGTCCCTGAGTGATGCTAATGCCATTGGCCCAGAGACAGCTCTTTGGAAACCATGTGTCTAGATGCAGGGACATAAACCAAAGTTGTGAGCGAACAGCTGGGGAGCAGTGCTCTTTGCAGAGATGGGGGCAGGGAAATTTATCAGGGATACCTAAACACTGACTGCTTCTTTCCCACCAGTGATGATGTGATTGTTTAGAAATGAAAAGAGCCCTGATCATAGATGGCTCTTAAGGGATAGCTCATAGACTATTAGTGTAAATGATTCTGGAAGAAATGAACCCTGAGCATAAAAGGATAGCAATATGGCAGAACCGGTCAAGAGCCTCAAAAGGTTACTCAATGTATAAAAATCAATATATACCAAAGAGACAGAACAAAAGATGAAAAACACATAAGTATCTCAACAGATGAGCATAAACAAGCATTTGGCAAGACTCGATACCTTCAAATACTAATAATCCCCAACAAGCTAGGAATGTGAGGGAACTTTCTCAGCCAAATGAGGAGGAACACATTCAAAAATCCCAAAGAGATGGCTCATCACTTAAGATCACATGTTGCTCTTGCAGAGGACCTGGGTTCAATGCCCAGCACCCACACAAAGATTCAAAACGATTCATAACTCCAGTTCTAGGTGATCTAGCCCCCTCTTCTGACCTCTGCCCGCACCAGGCATGAATGTGGTACAAAGACATACATGCCACAAAACACCCATTCACATAAAAATCAATCAATCAATCAATCGCTGCAATGAATATATGTAATGGTAAGAGATTGTAAACATCCACAAGTGGTCAGGAATAAGACAAGACTCTGCTCTTCCCACTTCTATCCAACATTATTCTCTTGAGGGCCGAGTCAGGGAAATTAGACAACAAGGAGAAATAAAATGTAACCGGACTGGAAAGAAAGAAGCAAAACTACCTCTATTTGTAGGTGACATGATCTCATATATAGGAAATCCTAAGGACTCCTTCAGCTCTTACACAACACACACACACACACACACACACACACACACAACATGAATCTATCAGGTTTCAGGATACAGGATCAACATACAGGGTCAGTTGCATTGCCACATATTTGCGAATGAACGGTTTGAAAATGAAATTGAGGAACAATTCCAGTTACAATAAAAGAAAATATTGAGGAGTGAATTTAATAAAGCCAAGTGCTCAGACTTGCTCATTGAAAACTATAAAACATTGCTGAAAGAAATTAAAGAGGGGGAGCTGAAGAGATGGCTCAGGAGGTAAGAGCCTTTGCTGTGCAAGCTCAAGGACCAGATTTTGAATCCTAGCGCACGTGTGAAAAGCAGAGTGTGGCCATGTGTGCTGCAGGAGGCAGAGATAAAAGGAATGCTGGGTTTGCGGGCAACCAGCTTAGCTCCAGGTTTATAGAGACTCTGTCTCAAGGGAATAGGATCCCTGACATCCTCTGCTAGCCTCTGTGCATATACATGGGCATATACCACACTCTCACAAACACACATGCACATGCACACATTAGTTTTAAAGAAGTAAATAAGTTAAAGAAGACCTAGGTAAATGTAAAGACATTCCATATTGATGTGTTATGACTGATAATGCCATGAGGGTAAGACTCCAGGCTGACCTCCAGGGCCAGCACAGTCCCAGCTGGTCCCTTTGCAGAAATGAGCAATCTGACCCTAAATTTCATATAGGAATACAGAGTAGCCAGAGATATCCTGCAATAGAAAAACAAGGTGGTTGGTGTCCCACATCTGATTTCAATACCTATAAGCACAGTAAGATGGAACATCTAGAAATAAATCCATATGCCTATGACCAGCTGACATTGACAAAGATGCCCATGCAAGTCAATAAGGACAAAAATCTTATCAGCACATAGTGCTGAGACAACTAGTTACCTATGTGCAAAATAATATAGCTGAGGGGCTGGAGAGATGGCTCAGTGGTTAAGAGAGCTTGCTGCTCTTGCAAAGGACCTGAGTTTGGGTGCCAACACCCGTACCAGACAGCTCACAACCACCTGTAATTTCACCTCCAGGGGATCTGATGCCTTAGGCTCCTTCACCCAGAGACATGCACAGATACACATAAAACTTTAAAAATGAAAAACAGTTAAGAATGAAGTTGAATCCCTACCTCATATCATACACAAAACAAACTCCAAGTACATTAATTTTTTAAAACCCTAAATATAAGAGCTAAAACTATAAAATCCTTAAAACATATAAATCTTTGGGCTCTTGGGTTAGGTAATAGTTTCTTGGGTATGGTACCAAAAGCACAGACAATGAAAGAGGGTTATTTGGACTTCAAGAAAATTTTAAATCTTTGTGCTTCCAAAGACACTATTGAGGAAGTGTAACAACAACTAGCAAGATGGGCAAAATATTTGTAACTCATGTATCGGGCAAGATGCCAGTGTTGGGGGTACATCAGAAGCACTTACAGCTCAACAGAATAAAGACAACCAGTAGGCAAAGGGTTTGAGAAGAAAGTTTAAAAAAAAAAAAAAAAGCAAATGACCAATAACCACATGAAAAATGCTAACATAAGTAGTCATTAGAGAAATGAAAATGCAAAACACTCACTAGGAGGCAATAACCTAAAAAGCAGAGGATATGAGCCTCAAGCATCAATGAGGATCTGGAGACCCAGGGCCCTTTCATGTCACCAGAGGGAATGTGAAATGGGCGGTCGCTTTGGAAGACTCTGGCAGTTCTTCAAAAAGTTAAACAAAATTACCATGTTGTACAAAAACTCAAACTCTTAGGTGTGTATCAGGAGAGTTGATTGCACGTGGACACACACACACACACACACACACACACACAGACAGAGAGACAGAGAGACAGAGAGAGACAGAGAGACTGTGATTCACAATAGCCAGAAAGTGAAAACAATGCCTATCAACTGATAAATGGATAAGCAGAATGTGGCATGCCTGCGCCACAGAGTAACATGGAACCATAAGATGCAATGGAGTACTGATATGTGCTACAATATAGGAGAGGCTCAGAAAGTGATGACGAAAGACAGAAGTCAGACACAAAGAGCCGCATCTGCTCGATTCCACTGACGAGGACAGATTGCTGAGCGGAATGGGGTTTCTTTGGGGGTAACGATGAATGTCTTGGAACTAGGTAACAGTGATGGCTGTGCACAGACATACAAAAACCACCGCAGTGAACACTCTGAAAGAGTGAATTCTATGGCATATGAATTATACCCCAGCTTAAAAATAGAATTTGGCAAGAGGTATTTCACTTGGACAGTGTTTGAAGCAGCTGCACGGTCCTGGGATAATGGATAGCCACTGCCCCATGCAGTAATCTCACTTTTAATCCGTGGCTAATTAATCATGCCTCAAGTGTGTGGTCTGTTCTCACCCATCCCCAATCAACAGAAAAATCTGAAATTTAATAGAGCAGGCAAAGGGAACTTCAGAAAACACAGAATGAGCCTGTGGTCTCGATGACTCAATGCCAGGTTGTTAGGCAAAAAACCCAAAATGGATGAGAGCATAAGAAGGTGGAAAGATGATTGCTGGGAGCAAAACCAGCTCCAGAGATGCCGACAGAAAGCGCTGAGGAGGAGAAAATGGACAAGCTGCTGTTGAGAGCTGAGGAAAACCATCCAGAACTCAAACAGAACCAAGAAATGAGAATACAGACAAGTTAGCCAGATGTAGTGGCCAATCCATTTAATCCCAGCACTTGGGAGGCACAGGCAAGCATATCTGTGATTGTGAGACCAGCCTGGTCTACAGAGTGAGTTCCAGGACAGCCAGAGCTACGTAGTGAGACTCCGTCAAAAAAAAAAAAAAAAAATGGCATGGTGCAGGGGATAAGGACAAGTTGAAACGCAGCTACAAAAATTCCTGCATCAGTCTAGCATAAGCGTTGGAAGGACAAACAGGAAAAATGTACTTGAATTGAAGGAACAATGAAAAGGAAACTTCCCAGCAATGATCCACGTGCCAGCGCACAAACAGTGCCAGTGAATCTCACTCAGAAAGTACGAGCAGAATGCGAAGAGGCAAACCCTGGAGCCTTGACAGCTTCAGGGGCAGAAACCCCAGGTTATCCACACAGGGATGAGGATTACATTTACCTCCAACTGCTCACCAGAGATGCTACATGCAAGGAAGCCACTGACAAAGATCGCCTGGATGTAAGTGACGTTGCGGTCAAAGGTAAAACAAAGGCATGTTTAGAAACACCAGGACTGTGGGACAGGCCAGTAGGCTCAGTGGGTAAAGCTGCTTGCTACCAAGCCTGACCTGTGTTTGATCCCCAGAACCCATATGATAGAAGAAAAGACCAGACTCTCAGAAACTGACTCCTGGTCTGCACACATGCACACCTACAAACAAATGTTTAAAAATGTAAGTTTTTAGAAATACAGAAAAAGGATGTGTAAGAAATTTGGTTATACCAATCAAAGGCATTTAAAACATTGAAGGGAGAAAGCTGTACTGGTTAATATGTTTAACCTAATAGGTGGAGAGAAAATACAATCTACAAGCAGAGCAATTTATTTTTAAAAACATGTATGGAAGCCTTGCGTGGTGAATACATCTTTAATCCCAGCACTAGGGAAGCAGAGGCAGATGGGTATCCGTGAGGCCAACCTGGTCTACAGAGCAAGTTCCAGGACAGCTAGAGCTACACAGAGAAACTCTGTCTCAAAAAACAAAGACAACACAAAAATTGTAAGGAATATTCAGAAAGGGGGAAAAACATGTATTAAATGAGACAGGGCTTCAAGGGATAATACTTAAAAATCAAACATTTTAATCACAAGGTACTTAAAATCGCAAATTAACAATAAAAAATAATCTATACACCAAGATTTTTATAAATGGCTCTGAATACTCATTGGATCAAGAAGAAAATGGAGGTTTTGAACTCCTTGGGCATTGCTGAGTGAGAAGATTCCTTATTCAGATCCTGTGAGATGGATCAGTGGGCAGGATATATGTTTTGTGGTGACTGAAACTTGAACAATTGGGGAGTCCCCTTTAAGGAAAAAATCATCAAAAGTTTGATGTTCGCAAAATTAATCTCCTGCTGGAAAAGTAATCTCCCCAATGCCTCAGAAAGGACTGGTGAGTGTCTTCTGTTCTCTCTAAACTGCATCACATGAAGTCATGAAATAAAAGCAATATCAACTTATATAAATTAAATAGAAAAAAACAGAGTTGGCAATAGAGCTGATTAAAAATAAAACTAAGAAAATACTTTTGTTTTTAAACAAAATTGTTAAGTCTTTGACAAAAGAGAATTAAAAATGATGCAGAGGGCTAAAGAGATAGCTCAGATGTTAAGTCCTGAGTTCAATTCCCAGCACCCACATGGTGGCTCACAACCATCTATAATGAGATCTGATGCCCTCTTCTAGCATGCAGGAATATATGCAGACAGAACCCTGTATTCCATAATTTATTCGTAATAAATAAATAAATCTTTTAAAGAATGATGAGGAAGAATAGATACCTAACAGGAGAAACTGGAAAAGACAATTTTTTAGAAAAAAAATTTTTTTAATCAACCTGATAGTGGGCATTTCTGAAACAATAAGGTAAAGGCTATACTTACTTGTAAAATGGGTAACATCACTACAATCAGAATCAGAAAAAAAAAAAAAAAAAAAAAAAAAAAAAAAACCTGCCATCATTTTTTTTGCTAGGTACTGGCCTAGGGATGCCAAACACTTCAGGCATCTATTGTACATATATGTGATATTTTTATTGTGAATTATGATTGGGCATTAAAAGTGGATCACTGGGGCTGGAGAAATGGCTCAGTGATTAAGAGCACTTGCTGCTCTTCCAAAGGACCTGAGTTCAGTTCCCAGCACCCACATGGCAGCTTACAGCCACCTGTAACTCCAGTTCTAGATAATCAGATGCCCTCTTCTGGCCTCCGTAGGCACCTACATGCATGTGGTGCACATAAATTCATGTATATAGGCACTTATATACATAAATAAAAATAATCAAATTGTTTTTTAAAGTGGGTTACCCTGTTATGGAGATGGGAGTAAATATGGAGGCAAATTTCTAAGATAGCTATACGATGCAATTTAAAAAGAAAAATAAGTAGTATAAATATTGGCAAGAATATAACTGCTAAGATTTTTAAATGATATGGCACATTGAAAAACCCAAAAGAATCAGCTGACAAACTGTTAGTGCTGGTACAAGATTGCGAAGAAGCGAAATTTCAAATATGCAGCTGTGATAGCTCATTTTGATTGTCAATTTTAGTGCACTACGAAAAGTCTAGGACATTAATGATGCACAATTTTGGATCTGTAAGGGTCTCTATGAAGGCTTCTAGAGTGGATTAACTGGGGGAGGAAGACTCATGCCGAATGTGGGCAACACTATCCCACAGGCTGGGGTTGAATGAACAGGAACAAAGGGGAGACTGGGGTGATGGCTCAAAGCACTCATTAGCTACACAAGTGTGAGCACCTGAGTTCAGATCCTCAGCACTCACATAAATGTGAGTGGGTGTGGCAACCTGCCTGTGATATCAGCCCCTAGCAAGCTAGCTAGCCAGACTAACCAGATGAGTAAACAAACTCCAAGAAACCCTGCCTCAATATATAAGGTAGAAAATAATTGAGAAAGGAACCTAATGTCCAACTCTGCTCTCTCTCTCTCTCTCTCTCTCTCTCTCTCTCTCTCTCTCTCTCTCTCTCTCTCACACACACACACACACACACACACACACACACACACACACATATAAACATGCAGACACACAGGCATACATACCACACACATAGACACCTGTTTAACAAAAAGAAAAAAGAAAAGGAAAGGAAAAAGCTAGCTGAGTTCAGGCATATTCCTTTCTCTGTTTCTTGATCCAGGAAGATGTGGTCCCTTCTCAGAAATAATAGATTGTATCCCTTGAGACAAAATAACCCTTTCCTCCTTGAAGTTCTTCCTATCAGGCCTTGAGTCACAGTCATGAGAAAAGTAACTAATTCAATAATAGAAAATAAGTTACATCCAGAATATGTAAAGACTTCCTTATAAATATAAGCAAAAGACAAATATTCCAATAGAAGATGGACAAAAAATGTGTTTAAGAAAACCAGGTACTCTGGAGGCAGAGGCAGGCCAACCTAGTCTATATAATGAGTTCCAGGACAACCAGATGCTGTTTTAACATTAATAATAATAATAATAAATTAAGAAGAGGGGCTAGTGAGAGAGCTCAGCAGCTAAGATTGGTTCCCAGCACCCATGTTGGGCAGCTTACAACCATCTGTAGCTCCCGCTCCAGGAGACCTGATGCCCTCTTCTGGCCTCTGTGAGTACTTGCCCTCATGTGCATCTAACCACACACAGACATACACAAGTATACATAATTTTAAAAAATAAAAGAAATTTTAAAGTATTCTTTTCATAACAAAAAAATGTCTGTCACTGCAGAATGTTTATGTAAATGATGGTGCCTTTATTGTGCAATAGTGCAGGTAAAAAGAATGGGATGAATCTGTTTCCCATATAAAAAGCTCTTCAAGGCTACTCTTAAGTTTTTTAAAAAAGGTGATTTGCAACACAAATGACTAATTTGAGCCATTGAACTATGCACGCTGGAAAGATGTCTGCGGTGGAAGGGACCAGGAAGGAAGACCGGCTTTGTTTTTAATGTTTGATTTTCTTCCAACAAGAATGTATTCAAGAAGAAGGTGGATATTTGTACACTAATGTTCACAGCTGCATTAGTCACAATAGGTAAAAATGGAAACAACCTGAATGTCCATCAACAAATGAATGGATAAACACAATGGGTATATACAACGGCAAATTATTCAGCCACAAAATGGAATAAAGTCCTGACCCATGCTACAACATGCATGAAGCTCAAAAACATGCTAATGAAAAAAGCCAGACACAAAGGGACAAACACTGTATGATCTTGCTTCTGAGTGACCTGGAGAAGAGATGGAAAGCAGCCTGCTATTAGGGGCTGAGGGGTAAGGATTGGTGCTCCATACAGTGTATCAGTCTGGAATGGTAACAGAGTTCTAAAGATGCATGGTGACAGCCAGACAGCAATGTGCCTTAAGCTATATTTTATGTTATGTGGATTTTACTACAATAAAAAAATGCTAAGTAGGGCTGGAGAGATGGCTCAGAGGTTAAGAACACTGGCTGTTCTTCCAGAGGTCCTGAGTTCAATTCCCAGCAACCCCATGATGACTCACAGCCATCTATAATGAGATCTGGTGCCCTCTCCTGGCCTGCAGGCGTACATGGAGGCAGAATGCTGTATACATAATAAATAAATAAATCTCTTAGAAAAAAAATGCTAAGTAAAAGTAGGACAAGTAATGGTCAGATAATAATAACTAAAGTAAGGGCTAGCACTGAAGGGTCTCTTTTTAGGGAAATGCACATCCCCTAAAGCGTGACTATATAGCCAGGTCTACAACAAAGAGTAATGACAGCAGACGACAGAAACAAAAGCAGAAGTGCACGAGAGAGGAAGACACAGCTGCTCAGAGAGAGAGGACCCGGGATCCTGGAATCCCATGCATGGAGGCTCCCGGGCTCACAGCTGAGGACAAACTGCCAACTCCAGAACTGACCCTAGTCTGCGGATGAGGAGGAGCTAAAGTGGATCCTTTAAAGGATATGACATCCATAAAGGAACACTCACACGTACTCACGCACACCCACATACACACACATATACATACAAACACACACATATACACATACAAATACATATATACATAAATGCACATATACACACAAATACTTAAACACACATACATATATATATACACAATACACACATACAAACAAATATATGTACAAACACAAACATACACATATACAAATGCACACAACATAAGCATACACACAAACACATACATGTACACATAAAACATACATACACACAAACTCACATACACATACACATATGCTCAGACACCATTCCTTTGGGGCAGCAGCAAAAAAAAACATTCACAGACAGTGAGAAAGAAAAAGTCACACATGAGTAATTAACACCCTATGCTTGTGCCACTTATGGGTGTGGGGTCTAAATTTATATCACCCATGGGGAATAGAAACCATGAACTGTAAATTTAGCATAAAAATATTCAAGGTGAGTGAAACCCTCCAGTTCAGAGAAAGAAAAACAAGACCAGCTAGATGTGGTGGCACACACCTTTAATCCCAGCACTCAGGAGGCAGAGGCAGGCAGATATCTGTGAGTTTGAGACAGCCTGGTCTACAGAGTGAGTCCCAGGAGAGCAAGGACCACATAGAGAGACCCTGTCTTTAAAAAAAAAAAGAAAGAAAGAAAGAAAAAGAGAGAAAGCATGCAAAACCAGTCTCTCTGGGGACATGTGCATGATCTAGGACATGAAGAAATCCACAGAACAGACAACTGGGTGACCAAGACGTATTTTAAAAAACAAAAAAGAAGAAGTATAACTCAGGAGCACAGGTACACTCTCCTCAGAGTCAGCACCCTCAAAGTCTGAACATTAGGATGGCCAAGAAGTGCCTGCGTGGCATGATAGAAACAGTGATGGACAGAAGAGATGGAAATCAAAAGATCATTCAAGGGGCGGAGGAAGGTCAGCTGCATTCAGAAGTTGCAGAGCATGAGCGGTCTTTTAGTCATGCAGACAGGATACTACCAACAAGCAGGAGTCTGGAGCTCCTAAGAGTTCTTGGCTGGAGGTAAGGTGATCAGCCAGGCTCTACCATGTTAGGGGTCCCTGGGATGACACGTGAGTAGAAGGGTAGAAAGCTTGGAGCAGGCAGCAAGATACTGATGAAGTGCAAGATTGCTCACTCCATCATCATGACCTGCGTGCATTTTTGCAAGTATTATCTCATAATTCTCACACCCTTATTACTCATTCCCCCACACTGCAGATGAAGAAACCGGACTGGGAAAGGTACTGGGATGTAGCAGGCCTGAGAGTCCTGTGCAGACCTTACATTTCAGAGGCTCTGCCTGACCCATGAACCTCCCTTCTGCTTCCTTCTCCCATCCACTTCTCCCTCCACCACCCTCCCACCCTCACAGTTCACACTGCCTCTCCCTCACCCCTGCTGAGCTCACACTGGGTCTGAGTCACACAAGCCTTAGCAGACAGGTGGGGGTGGAAGTGGGGAGGGAAGGCCAACTGAGTGATGAGCACAAACCTGGGTTTGTCTCTTTTGTGGCTACCAATCATGGCTGGAGAGGGGGATCCAGAATAGGTGACCCATTCTGGATTCCTTCTGGGCTCCTGAGGTGAAGCAAAGAGCAGACTGAGGACCCATCTGCAAATACATGCCTGGGGCACTGTGTCCCACACCAGTAGGACAAAGTCCCTAGACTACTGTCACATCAAGGAAGGATCCAGTCTTCATCTGGCCCCTAAAGCCAATTTAGAGATGATGTCCCAGCCTAGAAGGACCTTAAATAAGGCCAGGACTCAGCTTCACGTAGCTTCTTCATTCATGAAATGAAAACAATAGCTTGAGCCTGCTCATCTCTCAGGATAGGTACTTCTACATGGAACAAGCTCTGACTCAAAGTAGAAGAGATGTGGGATAAGAAAAGGAGTGAGTACCGGGGCAAGATGTCCATTTTCTTGGGCTGGGCCAACACCACCTTCTCTGGACAGCTCCTGATAGGATGGCTATGGCTACTTAGCAACTCTGGCTTGCCCAGACTAAAACTGTCTAGTGTCAAGGCCAAGAAAGGATTGGAAAAATGATATGAATGTAAGGGATGGAGTGTGTCTGTCCCCAAAGGCTCATATGCTGGGAGCATAGTCGAATGTGTAATAGCACGGAGACAGTAGAGCCTCTTAAAGATGGAGTCTGGTAGGAAGTGATTGGGCTGTGACCGCCTTGGGAAGGGATTCATGAAGATCTTGTGAGCAGGTTAGTTCTTGGTAGCCTATCTTATCTAAAAGATCTCAACCTCATAGACCTAGAACTCTAACAGTTTGATCTAGATTGCCCTTAATCACCCATGGCCCCCTAGTGCCACTCTATGAAAAAAAGGAAGTATCCTGTTGAAGTGCCCTGGAGTTGTTTTGTCCCAGGCAGCCCCACAGATGGCCCCTCAGAGAGTCCTATAGTTCCCAGGCACAATGGGCAGCCGCCACCCCCACCCTGTAACACACACACATGCACAGCCAGGCCTTGGGAGAGGCAGAGGCTCACCTTGATGTTCATCCAGCTTCCCCATGGTCTCAATCTGCTCCACCAGGTCATTGGAGCTCCACTGGCTCATTCCAATAAGGATGGCATTCTTCCCTTCAGCCACCTCCTCTGAGGGAAGGGGAGAGATGGATGTTAGCAGACAGGGTTGAGTATAGGAGGCCCTAATCAGAACTGGTGTCTGAGGGAGTACTCATTTCACCCATAAGTTGAAATAGACTCGAACATTTTTTTGCAGTGCTAGAGAGTCATCCTCCATGCAAGACTTCAGCTACTGAAAGTATCTTCTCTAGCAGAACTAAACTATTGAGGAATTTGTCACTGCGACCATGCCTGACGCTGTGACTCACCAGGGTCCTATGTGCTATAGCCAAAGAAAGCAACAACGAGGCAGTCATCCACTCCTAGCACCGAGACTGGCATTTCTTGGAAAGAAAGGACCAAAAAACTCATTATTTGTCCATAGTTTTTCTTCGGGAATGTGACAGGACTTCTATGAACCTCCATTTTCCCATGAGTAAATGAGACAGGCAATGTCCAACTCACAGAGTTCTGGGAGGATCAGATGAAGTGAAGGGTATCAGAGCCTTGGCGCACAGAGGGGGGCCCAGAGATAAGAGCCATTATGCTCATTTCTTCTCCTGACAAGTCATTCATCAGCGGGGCTTAGGCCAGTTGGAGGTGGAGGTGTGCTGGAGCAGCTCTGAGGTAAGGGTATGGGAAGTCTCCTGGTTCTAAGCTGCGTGAGCTGTATGGAGACCTTAGCTTCCATCTCAACTGCAGGAACCTTTTAGTGTCTCCATTCCCTGATCAACTCCCCCTAGTCCTGTCTCTGTCCTTAATGATTATTCTGGGAAGAAGCAGTGGGGCCATATGCCCTGTTCACACCATACACAAGCTTCTGGGTCCCCCATCTCCAACACTACACATGTGACACATTCCCTCATGAGAAGGAATGCTTCTATAAGAGCACACCTGTGGGAACACACACACACTTCTCACTGCCACCACCCACCCCAAGATGAGCCCTCCTGGTGAAGAGCTCTGTGGCTTCTTTCACATCACAGACAGCAAGGTGTTGAGGAGAATCCCCGGGTTCAGGATAATGAAGACTAAATGCTGATATCTGCGTTTCTGGCAGAGGGTTTCTCCAGCAACCAATATGGTGGACTGAAAGTTTTGGGAGCTGTCCAGAGTTCTGACTCACGCTAGCACTCAGTAATCCAGATCTCATCTCTGAAAAAACGCCTCCTGCCTTATTGTGTTATTTATTTGATTGACTTAACAGTCCTTATGAAACTTTTACTAGTGATGCTGGTATACATGATTTACAAATATTAATACGTAAGCTAGAATGTGGTGGTGCATGTCTGCAATCCTAGCATTCAGAAGTTCAAGGCAGTTTTAGTTATATAGTGAATTCAAGACCAACCTGGACTCCATAAGACCCTCTCTCAAACCACATAAAGCAAAAACAAAAAGACAATTAATTCAATTCTCATAAAAATGGGACTAATAATGGGGCTAGGAATGGCTCTGTCAGTAAAGTCCTGCTACACAAGCATGCAGAGTTGAGTTCAGATTACCCTAACCTACAGGAAGAAGGAGGAGGAGGAAGAGGAGAGAGAGAAGAGAGGAAGAGGAAGAAGAGGAGGAAGAAGAAGAGGAGAGGAAGAGGAAGAAGAGGAAGGAAGAAGAAGAGGAAGAGGAGGAAGATGAAGAAAGAAGAAGAGGAGGAGGAAGAGGAAAGAGGAAGAAGAAGAGCATCACACGCCTGTAACCCCAGTGCTGGAAGTTACAGGACAGAGACAGTGGGTCCTGAATCTGCTGGACGAGACAGCCTTGCCAAATCGAGTTTCAGGTATAGTGACAGACCCTGTCTCAAAAAGTAAAGATGGGGAGTCATCAAATAAAATACCTAACATCAATCTCTGGTCTCCACATGCACATACACATGAATAAACCCACAATAACAAGTATCTGCACCTCACAAACACAACACAACATCCACACACACACACAACAACAACAACAAGAAACAATGATTACTATCTTTATTTTGTAGACAAGGAAACTGAAGCAAACAGAATTTGAATAATCCTTCCTCAAGAGTTCTGCCTAGCACCTGGATTCAAAACCAGATATACTGGGCATTGGGGTAAACACAGATGTCCCTAAGTCTGCCATTGTGGCATATATCTGTATTCCAGCACTTGGGGGGCTGTGGCAGGAGGATCATTAAGTTTGAGGCCAACCTAGGCTACATAGTGAGAACCTGACTCACACAAAAAAAAAGGGTAAAGAAAGCCCTGCCCTGACATTCTACCCTCCCAGTACCCTGTCCTGAACATTCCTGCATTGGTTGGCCCCACACACCTGGACAGCTTCCTCAGCCAGGTGTGCTCCTTCTGTGGACAAGTTCATACCTGTAAGTGGCATATAATTCTGGGCAGAGCCCTGATACAGCTTCTGGTGCCGATTGTATGTGAGCTTTGTTTCTGCACACACACACACACACACACACACACACACACACACACACACACACACACTGGTGTGTCTGTTTTCTTGTCCCTCAAATGGCAATAAAACCTGTAGCTCTCCAACTCAGGGATAAATACTATAATAAACTTGAAAGAACTACACAAGCTAAAACCCTGTGCAAAAATGTAAGGTGGCATTGTCCTTGAGAAGGCCAACCACAAAGAGGTTAAAGCCAGGCAGAGTGGCACATGCCTTAATTCCGTCTCTTGGCTCAGTTCGCTACCCAAGTAAGCAGGTATTCCTTTGCCCACTTCAACAACCATCCCACAGCAAACAGACTCCTAAGCATACACTGTGTGTGTAGGATGTGACCTCTGTCCCACAGAAAGCCAGTGATGTGAAGGACAGACACCACCATAAAGAACTCCGATATGGGAAGACCAGAGAGCAGAGTGCCAGGTCCAGTGCCAGGTAGGTGCTCAGTACACACTAGTTAGTGTTTCCTACGATGCTGGGGGTCCCAGGGCAGTGTGTGAGGCTGTCAGTGCCCTTGGAGTCAGCCAGGGCTCCAGAGCTCCCAGCATGCTGACTTCTGTACAACTGACTGTTCCTCTCTGTCTCTCTCTCCCTCGTTCCCTGTGTGGCTCAACTGCCTTTGTCTTTGGTCTCTCATCTGGTTTTCTGTCAGATGTCTCTTTCTCTCACAAACTCAGCATGATCCCTCCTGCCTGGTTTGCAGTCTTCAGCCCCTGAAGATGGACTCTCTGGGGTTCTCTTCCCATGAGGTTGTACCTCCTGTGGTCTGTGAGCTTGCCTCTGTCTCTCTCAGACTCCCTGTGCTCCCCCCTGTTCTACCACACCCCAGTATCTGTCCCTTCCCCTCCCTCTGGGTCTCTCCTTTTCTCTGACTGGAAAAGCCTCCTTAATCTCTCTCATGTCCTTGGAGTTCCCTTTCTTCTGCAGGATCTTGTCTCCTCCTCCTTAGGGTCTTCACTCCATATTCGAGGCTTTCCTGCCCTTTGCCCCCTCCTCTTCCAAATCACTGGCTGTCTTATGTACCTCCAGCACCACCACCACCACCACCCGCCTCAGCTCTATGTTCTCTCTCTCTCTCTCTCTCTCTCTCTCTCTCTCTCTCTCTCTCTCTCTCTCTCTCTCTCTCTCTCTCTCTCTCTGTGTGTGTGTGTGTTGTCTGTGTGTGTGTGTGTGTGTGTGTGTGTGTGTGTGTCTGTCCATCCTCTCTCCCTCTTGCTTCCTTTCCTGACTCCCCCCTGGGTCGTGCCTCTGCCCTGTCCTCCCTCACTTGCCCACCCTTCCACAATGCTTTGTCTCTTGCCTTTTCCTCCCTCTGGAATTCTGGCCTGTCCCTACTCTCCACACTCAGCCTTCAAATATTCACTCTGGAAACAATGAGCTTTGTCCCCTACAAGGCCCTGAGAACACACACACACATACACACACACACACACACACACACACACACACACACACACACACGTGGGGAGAGAATGCACAGCATGCAAAATGGCTCCTTTTGGAGTGTTTCCTAACAGAGGGGCTACAAGGCCCATCTCTAGCCTCCCTCCACATTTCTTCCCCATTGAGCTGCCTCCCCACAACCCCCACGGAACCTCAGAGAAAACACGGGCATGACCGCCATGGGAATTGTGTATTTGTTCCTTTGCACGCTAATTCCCATACCCAGGTAGCCTCTGGTGCAGACACCGCTGTAGCAACTACATCATGGAGCTCCGATTCCTCCCTGTGCTAAGCTCCATGCTGAGTCTCACTCACCATCGGTACAACTCTAACCTTAACCCCAGCACCACTCTGTCCCTGGCTCTGCCCCTGACAAAGCCTGGGAGTGCCCTGTAAGCCCAGGCTCCAGAGCTATCAGGAAGCCTTTCTTCCTTCCCAGGGCTCAGGGACTGTCCTGAGCCTCCAGCTCATGAAGCAGAGGACTGTCACCTCCTCTACTTGGTTGTCCAATACCATCCACATCAGGCCCACCAAAAGTCTTTCTAAGGACCTGAGTGCTTGTTTCTTGGTCCTCACCTTCACCTTGCACTAACACAGACCTCATCTTCTGAACTTTTCTATGCTATACTTGAGTATTCTCCCTCACCTTGATGATGGGTTCCACTCTACCCACCTCCAGAAACTTCAAGGCAGCATCATGTCACTCCCTCCCTCCCTTCCCCTAATATGGGATGAGGGCAGGGCCTTAGAGACCCCTATGGTTTGCATCTATAATAGTTCCTCTGTCTAGCAACCACCACTTTACTCCCCATGGCCTCCCTCCTCTTCATCCATGGGCTAAATGGCTACATTCCTATTGTCTTCTAGAGGAGGACTCCAGCCCAGGGTTTTGAGACATGCCTGAGCTCAGAGAGCAGCCATTCAGTGGCACTACCATGATGAAGACCTGGGCCCTCACCCCAGGTTTCCTTCTCCCTCTTGTTCCAACTTGGAGTCTCTGAGAGTCCATGTGCTCACAGCAGAAACCCAACCAAGGAGGGAAGACTTGGCCTAAGCTCCCCGTCAGCTATGAGACCTGACCTTGCCTTAGAGTCTTCTGTAAAATGGGTTTATTAACCCCAGCACCACCTTCTCCTAGTTACTATGGGAGGCAGGGGGCTACAACCATGAATGGACTATGCTGCCCAGCATCCAGGTCTACAGGCTCCAGCCTTAAATGAAGCAGAGACAGAGGTATTAGCCTAACCCTGAGTATCAAGAAGAGAACAGAGAAAAATAAAGGACAGAAGTTTGGCATCCTGTGAGGGTGAGGGTGTCTCTTTGCCTTGTTTTTGGTTAGACTTCCCAGCGCCAGGGTGCCTAAATATAATCAGTCTCCAGATCCCTCATTTCCCAGCCACTGGCCCTGTAAAGGTCAAGCCCAACTTGTTCATGCATATTCATTGAAGGAGGGGTGGGTACTTAGATGCCAGAGAGGAGGCCCAAACTTGTAGGTACTTCTCAAGTCAGTGAAGGAATGTGCCTGGACATCATGGACCACAAGAAGAGCAATCCCAAAACAGTTTTCATTTAGATCTCGATGCCTTTCAACTTTCATTCTTTTTTATGTTGTAAATTTAAACCTCCTAACAAAATTTTGGGAGAAATGAATTAATGAATTAATTAATTAAATGAAACAGATAATGTGCTGTTTTGACAACTGTAGATACTGCAAGGCAGTAATTGCGAACTCATCACACTCCATTTTCTCCTGTTATTTCCCCTCCTCCTTCCCACTCTCAGGAGCCGTTCATCTGCTCCTGTCCCTGGGGGTGCCTTGGCATTTTCTAGAGTTTTTTTTTTCTTTGCCAGGGCAGTCACACAGTGTGCTCGGCTCCAGTCGGACTTGTTTTCTGTCAGGGTGACTTATGCTGATGTTGTCCGCACGGTTGCATGCTTCAGCTCATTCCTTTCTTCTAGCTCAGACTGTTTATCCATTCGCTCACTGGTTTTCACTAGGGATGTTTTCAGATTGGGACTAGAAGAAATTAAGCTGGCATAACATTCCCCCTTAATTTAAGTAAACACCTAGACGTAGAAGGGCTGTAGGACAGGATGAAGCCCGGGCCCTTGGGCATGCTGGGAGACTTCACATTGAGCTACATCTCCCATCCCACTTTGTAGCTGCCATCAGTTTTCTAAAATTGTTCATTCCCTCCCAGAATAGTTTGAAATGACCAGTTCTTCCACATTTCAGCTGGTTATTTTAATAAACCATTCTAATAGGTAGGTACATAGTGGTATCATTGCCATTTAAGCAATCCACTATATTTATATTTGTTTATTTTGTGTGCATCTGGAGAGGGACTCATTCCACAGAACACATGTGGAGGTCAAAGGGCATCTCTCAGGAGATGGTTCTCTGCTTCCACCATCTTGGTTCCTAGGATCAAACTCAGGCCATCAAGCTTGGCAACAAGCAACTTTACCTCCTGAACCATCTCACCAACCCATCTTTACAGGTTTGGGGGTTTTGTTTTTGTTTTTTAATGTGTGCGTGTACACATGCATGCATGTACACTTATATGTGGAGAGCAGAGGACAACTTTAGTATCATCCTCAGGAACACAATCCGCTTCCTTGAGACTGAGCCCCTCACTGGCCCAGAGGACAGCGAGCCCCAAGGACTCATTTGTTGGCCTCCACAGTTCCAGGACTACAACAATGCCTGGTGTCTCCAGGTAAGTGGATTGCTGGGGGTTGAACTCAGGTCCCTGTACTTGCAAGACAAACACATTACCAGCTGAGCTACCCTTCCAGTCCTCTCTCCAGTTTTGATTTGCCTTTCCTTGATGAGTGACAGTATTGAGCGACTTTTCACGTGTGTGTTTGCCACTCGAACATCCTCTGCGATGAAGTGCCTATGGCTTTGTGTTGTTTTCATAGCAATTCCTGATGAATTTTATTAGCTTGTACATTGTCTTCTCCCGTTCCACCTGTTGTCTAAGGCAAAGCTCCATGAGGACTGGAATGTGGTCTGTCTTCAATCTCTACACTGAGGGTGGGGGATCAACACTGGTTGAACATATACTCAATAAATACTTGAGAAAGAAGGGGTACATGAGGTAGAATTTTACGCCCCCCCGCTCTGCTACAGTCTGAAGCCCTAAATAAATCTCCTGCCTCAGTTTCTCACCTTGTAAAATGGGATCAGACTGTGAAGACGGCTTAGCTAGTAACATGCTTGCTGTGTGAGCGACTTGGTTTGATCCCCAACACCCATGTAAAAGGCTGGGTAATCTGTAATGCCAGAGCTGGGGAGATGGAGACAAGTGGGTCTCTGGGACTCTTTGACTAGCCTAGCTAGTCTAATTGGTGTTCCTCAAGCCAATGAAAGACCCTGTCTCCAAAACCAAGGTAGACAGCACCTGAAAAACGACCCTCGAGGTTGACTTCCAATGTCTATGCACAAACACATGCACACATAAACATATCACATGTGCAGACATGTTGCACACAAACATACACATTGAAGACCTTGAGGGGCATCCCAGCTCTTATCTGATCTGGGTTTTAGGCCCCGCCTGGAGGGAGAGAAAAGAAGGAGCTGACAAGACAAAGAAGGAAGGAACAAAGACGTGCCACAGAGACAGGGGAGCGCATGAGAAGGCCAAGTTCACGGAGATTGCGGAGGGGAGAGCAGACACAGCTGAGGGCAGCTGAGAGACAGTGGTCCCAGGGATGGGGGCAGGAAAGATCTCCAGCTGTTCACAGGGGAGATGGGTCAGCAGGCCCAAGACACACATGACCCGGTGCCACCCACAGATGCTTGCCTCTGCAGCATGCCATCACAGCAGCTAGGGACACACAGCCCTGACGAACTGCAGCAATATTGAAATGAAACTCTTCTGCGTATCAAAATATTGAAGCTGTGTTGTCACACTGTGGGCTAGTTGCTATGGAGAAACGCAGCCCTGGCAGCCACTCCAATCAGACACCAAGGGAAGATGGGAAATGAGCCCCCAATGGGCTGGTTTAGGGACAGCATTGGGGAGAGGTTTCCCTGCCCAGAGCCAAGGATGGGGAAGTCTTGAGTAGGGATAGCCACTGGCATCCAGCCAGTTTCCCCCCAAAATCCCCTGAACCCCAATATTTGGGAAATATTCTCCAACTGGGGATATACAGAACTGATAGGGGAAACTGAGTCCCCAAAAAGGGGAAAGGCATACCTGAAGCCAAAGTCAGGTTCATGTTCAGGCCAGTCCCCACTGATCTGTTCTGGGTCTAGATGCTGTCTAGCACCATCTGTCTGTCTTGAAGATCATGTTTAACAGGCATTTCAAACTAGCCCCATTCCAAATAAGTCAACACCTTAGCCTTGGTGATGTCCCAGGGTGAGACCAACAAGGCTAGAAGGCACCAGGACCCTCTTCATTCAGGATCAGGCTAGCAGGGTTTTTCACCACTCGCACCCAGCCTGGCTCAGCATGACCAACCTCTCTTCTCTCCTGACTTGCCTCCCACCCCTACATCTGCCTGGTACAATCACACCTTGGCTCCTGTGTTCCCTCCACCTGAAATGCCACTCTTAGGGTCCCTCTGGGTGTTGTTTGGATGCCCACTATCTGTCACAGCTCCCCTGAGCATCACTGGTGGCTCTCTTGCTATCTGTGAGGCCTGTCTTAGAAGCCATATAGATACTGTAGGCATCCCGGACCAGTCTCATCCATCCCTCCTTTCCCCTTAGCACACCACCTCCAACCACCACCACCACATGGGCCTCCCTTCAGAGCCAAAATATTCCTCAGTCTTTTCTAATTCGGAGCCACCATACCTGCTGTCACATCTGTCTGGAAGGCTCTTTCTTCTCCTCACCTGTCAAGCTCCTCCTTCCCACCTCTGCAGAAAGGGTACCCTGCCCACATCAAGGCCGGTGCCCTGGCTGCATTCTCCCTCATGTCAGAAGGTACATTTTTCTTGATGACATCACTCCCATCAGTGGCCTTTGTAGTGTCTCGTGACGTTTGCCTCTCGAGCTAGACTATATAGTGATGAGGGCAGCAATCAAAACCTCCGTACTCCATGGTCTCCCAACCACCTCGCACACATTAGGAGCTTTAAAAAATATTCCAAATCCCACCCATTGTCTAAGTATGGAGTGGGAAACTGCAAGTGTGGGTGGAGGAGGTACCAGTCCTCAGCAGGCACCCACTTTTTAGGACTTCTCCAAAGGTCACCCAACTGGTGGTGTGGAGAGGGAGCTCACTCACCTCTAGCATCAAAGAATTCATCATCTGAACTCTCCACCGAATCACTGAGGACATTCCGAAGGTGCCAGGAGGCACTGCCACCCGGGGAAGGGCCACCTACCAAAGAGAGCATATGTGTTAGTCAAGATTAAGAGAATGACCCAATATGGTGGGGTCAGTCCCAGGCCCCTCAGATAAAGGTCAGCTACATCCTCCATGTCTGAGTTTTCCCCCTCTGTAGCCTCAGACCACACTAATCCTTCTCACCACAGTGTTTTCGTTTAAGTCCAAAAACTCTGAGGAAGCTCCACAGGGAAAGAGTTGAGGGGAAGATGAGAGACCTAGCCAAGGAGACAGTGTATTGGTCAGCAGACGTTGAGCCATGGTAATAAATTATCTCAGCTCTTTATAGCAGCACTGATTCACTTCCACTTCCACGGGTCAGATAAGACGCTTCTCATCATTCTCGCTCCAAGGGGCCACCACCTTATGATGTCACCATCTCCAAATGAGATGTCAAGGTCTGGTGAAGCAAGGAAATGCAGAACATCATGCCCAGTTTTCAACTCTTCTGCCCAGAAATGGCATGCTCTGTTCACATTTCATTGGCCAAGGTCACATGGGAAGACCAGGCATCCTGTTGACCACCAAAGATGTCAGCCACACACAGCACATGCAGGCCATGACAGGACTCAGCACTACCCACATCTGAGTGAGGAGGGACATGACTGAGGATGTGTCCTGTCTCTGCCATCAGCAATCTGAAAAGCCATTCCCTGTCCATCCCAGCCTCAGTTTCCCCACTGCAGACAATCAATCTCCAACTGAATGGATAAGAAAGTCTATACTCAGTGCTCGAGTTTCAAGAGGCTCAGAAATGGCAGCAGCTACTATCAGTTTCCTCGGAGAGCAGCATGCAGGGCTAAGGGCCCCCCAGAGCAGAGGAGAGGAAACATGGACACTGAGAGTGGTCCCTTACACCAAACTCTGCCCCATCGTACTTCCTGCCCTGGGGCCAAAGGGAAATAGGGCAAGAACACAGCTGGCACCTATTCCCCCCATCCCCCGCTCTCTAGTTCTCTCTGTTCAGCACTTTGGGGCTCCCATGGGACCAGCATGCACATGAAGCCCTCTGCATACACACTCCAAGGCCTGTGAGATGCAAGAGATTGCAGGTAGATTGCAATCTGGCTTGAGAATGAAAACCACGGAAGTGGTAGAAGAAAATCAACCTGGTTAATTTTCCTGCGGAAGTTCCCAAAGACCGAGGCATAACTTGTTCATCATAGCATTTCAAGTGATACCAATATGGCAAGAGAAACCCCAGTGTTCATGTCCAGGAGATGAGCTATACACATCCATACACAGCCATATGAGATTCCCAGCAACTGCTGAAAGAATGGAGTAGTGCTTTAGGAGCTGACATGGAAAGATGCCCATGGAGTATGGTTAGGAGAAATACACAAGAAAGTTCCAGAACATTCTTTTGACCTCCTTTTTAAAAATCACATACACCTGCATACTGAGGGATATGTGTGGCATGTCGGTTAAGGGCTCGGGCCTGGGATCAAGCTCAGGCCTTGCCTCTTAGAAGCTGTGTAATGTCAAGTGAGTTGCCTCTCCTCTCTGTGCCTCGGTTTCTTCATCTAGACTGTGGGACTAGTCCATGCCAGCCTTATGAGCTTATTGCAAAGATTAAACAAAATGCATTGAAAAGCTTAGCATCATGTCTTGCAAAGATCAAGTGTTTGGAACAGTAATTATTACATAAATACACTTCCGGAGGTGTTAAAATGTTTGGGAGGACACATGCCAAGATGCCATTTATAAACATTTATCTCTATGGAGTGGAATTTGATAAGAGACAGAGGAAACTCAGCTTTAACACTGCGTGTGTAATCTTATATGATTAGCAAGATTTTTGTCTCCTTTTACCAGTTCTAAGTGGCACCTTCCCCACATTAACATCTTTGGAACTGGGTGGTGACTTAGGGGGATGGTGCATCATGAGCTAAATAGCATCATTCATTCCTTCTCCTCACTGATATGCAAAATAAGGCTGCATCCTATAGTCTGTGCATGTTCCGTTAAAAAAAAAAACAGTAAAATGAACATGCAGTGGGGTACATCTTCCCTGGGGCAGAGGCTTTGACCATCAGACTCTTACATCCTGTCGCCACAGAGGGCTGGGGGCTAATACCAACAATACTCCTGCCTCAGCTTCCCCATCTGTATGATAAGAAACATGATTAAGGATCCCCCATGGGGAAGAAAATGTACCTCTGAATCTAGAGGAGTCCATCTGAAACACAGTTGGTACCGAGAACCATGAGAGGTGGACTCCTCCCCAGTGCTCAAGCAAGGAGCACCTTACAATGCACTCTGTGGGAACCTGCTACAGCCTCAGTTCACCCCATCCCACCAACCTGCAGGATGCTGGCACTGCTCCCCACCCTGTGCATGAACAGTTTTTGGAGAGGCCAGCCCTCCTGCCCTGCCCTGCCCAGCACAAACTCCCAGACACATACCCAGGTTATGCTCTATGGTTTGCAGCCAAGAGAGAGAACATTCTGAAACACAAAAGGGCAGAGGTCACAGGAAGCACCGACATGGAATCCTCTCTAGATGCAAAGTCATTTCTGCCCCCACACTTTCTATGGAACCCCTCGAAACTTCAGCAGGACAGGGACACTCGGTTTCCCACCCTTAAGCCCCAGGTTTACTGAAAGGAGGTCTGATTGTGACTTTCTGCCATGGATATGAAACTATTTTCCAAATGTATGTGGAAGTTTTGGGCTAGTACAATAAGACAAGAAAAAAAAATGGAAAATATAGATTGCAAAACAAGAAACAAACCCGAGTCTATTCTGAGATCACATGATCATCTACACAGAAAGCAAAAACTCCACAGAAAGAAAAACTACTGGAACTGGTGCTTGAGTATAGCATGACCGCAGGAACCGAGATTAATATGCAAGAATTCACTGCATTTCTACACACTAATAACAAACAGCTGGAATTTGATTTATACCTAAATATTTTTGTGATATGGTAAATACAATTGTCTTCTCATTTTCAAATATATGTAGAGATTTTTTGTGACTCCAAAACACAACCAGTGGGGCTAGAGAGATGCATCAGAAGTTAAAAACACACGCAGCTCTTGCAAAGGACCCAACTTCCATTCCTGCATCAGGAGGCTCTGGACTGCCTGTACTCCAGCTCAGGGGGATCTGACTCCTTTGTCCTACAAAGGCCCTGCACTCCTGAGCACTGACTCACACCCAGACACACACACACACACACACACACACACACACACACACACACACACACACGAAAATAAAAATAAATATGAAAAAAAATAAGAATTTAAAAATAGTGGCCAGGCAGTGGTAGCACACACCTTTAATCCCACCACTTGGGAAGCAGAGGCAGGGAGATCTCTGAGTTCGAGGCCAGCCTGGTCTACAGAGCTAGTTCCAGGACAGCCAGGGCTACACAGAGAAATCCTGTCTCAAACAACAACAACAAATCATTTAAAATTTGTCCCAAACTTACATTAACTTCATTAATACAGTTTTCTCAAGACACAGATGTCAGTTATTAAAATTATCATATAGCCTATATGAATACATACTGTATATGGATATACAAACATCCCTTACTATCTGAGTCTATTTCATTCCTAAGAAGTAAGAGCTTGCTTGAGGGGTAAGAAAAATGTTGTCATCCTTGTCTATTCAACTGCTGCACTTGGGACAGTGAACAGTGAGCACTGTCCTCATGGAGCCATCTGGAGAGTTGCTAGGGTCTCTCTGGTTCCTGAGTTTGAATAGCCAGAGATGAGTGACAGGCCTCTGCACATGGAGATGCTCACACACATACCATATGCGCAAGTGCAAAGGCATGGGCATTCCAGCCAACCTCCTGCTTCTGGCGTGTGCCACAGCCTGAGAAAAAGAGAAGAGGGCTCATCATCCTCACAGCAGCCCCCAGTACCGGCCACATCATCTGAGGTCACTGCAACATTCCGAGGGTCCCCAGAGGGCACTGGGGCAGAATCAGGGAGACCCTGTCAGGGGGAGCAAGTTCTCCCAGCTGGAATGGAGCAATGAAGAGGCTGGTGGTCATCAAAGGAAGCTGCCATTCACCCACAGGCACTGCCAGGAGTGCTGGGGACACTATAGTGAATAAAAGGGACAGGGTGGGATTTCTGCCATGCTCACGTCCTAAGAGGCTGCCAAGAGGCCCCCTGGATCACCTAAAGAACAAAAATCACCCCATGGGAGAAGGTGCTACAAACTTAGACCTGTCGCTTTCCACCTCTTCCTTCCGCAAGTGTTTCTAACAGCGTCATCACTGCCTGGAAAAGACAGGCACATGCATGGGTCTGTTACCCAGCCTGGATCATGGGAAGCACCTGCTGACACATGCTAGTTTTGCATGTGAGCCAACCTGGCAGCTCCCTTCTTCTGCAGCTCACAGCAGCTCCCTTCTCTGATGATAACTTCACCATCCACTGTGTTCAAATTGTATCTTTGAGTTGATTTTCAAGTGTGCATTTTGACATCACGAATACCCTCCTTGTTTTCTTTCTTCCTTCCTTTCTTTTTTCTGTTTTTTGTTTTGTTTTGCTTTTGTTTTTCGAGACAGGGTTTCTCTGTGTAGCCTTGGCTGTCCTGGAACTAGATCTGTACAGAAGGCTGGCCTCGAACTCACAGATCTGCCTGCTTCTGCCTCCCAAGTGCTGTGATTAAAGGTGTGTGCTACCACTGCCCGGCACTCTCCTTGCTTTCAAACTACATGCCTGCATTCTTTTTAATGTGTACTGTAGGTCTGTTTAAAGAAGACACCAGGCCTTCTCTCCCATTGGGTAGAGTCTACCCAAAACCACTTCTGTAAAGGTAACCGGGGACTCCAGCTATATATACTTTGCTGGCTGGTTTCGTGTGTCAATTTGACACAAGCTGGAGTCATCAGAGAGGAAGGAGCCTCAGTTGAGGAAATGACTCCATGAGATCCAGCTCTGAGGCATTTTCTCAGTTAGTGACTAATGGGGGAAGGTCTAGCCCATGGTGGGTGGTGCCATCCCTGGGCTCATAGTCCTGGGTTCTATAAGAAAGCAGGCTGAAGAAGCCAGGGGAAACAAGCCAGTAAGCAGCAACCTTCCATGGCCTCTGCATCGGCTCCTGTTCCAGGTTCCTGCCCTGTTCCTATCTTGACTTCCTTTGGTGCTGAACATGAAAGTGTAAGCTGAATTAACCCTTCCCTCCCCAACTTGCTTTTGGGTCGTGGTGTTTCATCACAATAGAAATCCTAATGAAGATATATACCTAATATAAAAAAGAACATGGAGCCAGGTGTGATGGCAAAACTTTAATCCCAGTACTCAGTAGGCAGAGGCAGACAGATCTCTGTCAGTTCTGGGCCAGCTGGGTATACATAGTGAGTTCCAAGCCAGCCAGAGCTACATAGTGAGATTCTATCTTTAAAAAAAAAAAATTAGAGCCGGGCAGTGGTGGCGCACGCCTTTAATCCCAGCACTCGGGAGGCAGAGCCAGGCGGATCTCTGTGAGTTCGAGGCCAGCCTGGGCTACCAAGTGAGTCCCAGGAAAGGCACAAAGCTACACAGAGAAACCCTGTCTCGAAAAACCAAAAAAAAAAAAAAAAACCAAAAAAAAAAAAAAATTAGATAAAATAAAAAATAAAAATAAACCTATAAGAATGGTCATGTTAAGAAGTAGCTGTCAAGGTCATCAAGATGGCTCAGCAGGTAAGGGTGATTGCCATCCAAGCCTGCAGACCTGCATTTGATCCTGGACTCCACACAGTAGAAGATAATCAGCTCCCTGAAAGTTGTGGCAAATGTATGCCTACACACATACATGTGCATGTATACACACACACACACACACACACACACACACACACACACACACACACAAATAAATAAATAAATAAATGTAAAAAAGTATATATTCAAAAGAAGCAACTGGCTCCTGGATGGGAGGGGACAGTCTGCGGACAGGCCCTCCTATACGTTGGTGGACCCTCCTGTACGCTGATTTTAGCCAATGGCAAAGATCATATTTCAAAGGAGGAAAAGAGCCCAGGAGGCTGTCTGAGGGGGAGACTGCTTGGAAAAGATATCAGGCAAGCTGGGAACTGAATGATGAGAAAGACCAGACACACAAAGCAAGTGTGTGTGTGTGTGTGTGTGTGTGTGTGTGTGTGTGTGTGTGTTCCTTGAGGGGTGTGAGCTCTCAGCCCTCCACTCTGTCTTCCCAGGATTGTTCCTACATTACAGGCAATCAGTTGCCAGGCATGGGTAAAAGTTCTGCACAGAGCTTGGAGCGTGGGCTTTTGAGTGACACGACCTTGCCTTCACTCACTTCTCTATAATTCAAAGCAAATTAACCTTCTCGGGGCCTCAGTTTTTCTCATCTCTCAAATGGGCATCATGAGCCTTCCTTCATTGTTACAAGATTTTGATTTAAGATCAGCCACCAGAGTTTCCAGCCCACTGCCTGGAGGAAGACTTTGTCATCCATAGACCGAGACTCAAGGCAGAGAACAAATACCCAAGGAACTTTTAGCTACTGCCAGGGGACTCCTTCAGGCTTATGTCTTCCAAGGCTCAGCATGTCTCTACCTGAGGACAATTACCTAAAACCTGAAATCAGCATCAAGGAGAAGAGACGACCTAAGCCCTGCCTACAGAGAAACTACTGCTACTCCACAGTCCCAAGCTGGGCCTGCAGGAGGGGGCTGTTAGAGCCATCCTCAATCTGCCTCCAGACCCACCAGCCCCCCTACCTCAGGCCCAGTGTGGTGTCTAAGAACTTGTGACAGACCTGAGTTTCTCCTACATGAGTAAAGCCAGACCACCAGCTCAGATCACTGGCTCCATCTCAGGCCCCACATCTATAATAGACAGAAAGGCAGGCACAGCCAGACAGGAGTCTTCTACTCTGTCCTAAAGGACCTCAGGTCAGCCTCGCCTGAAGGCAGAGTGCCCTCTTTAAGGAGACACTGCCCTGTGCTTGGGAACCCTGGCTAGAGGAGAAGCCACCCCACAGGAAGGAGACGGGAGTAGAGGCCAATGCTTCCTGGGCCAAACCTTAGGCCAGATGGTGCCTGGAGGGAGGAGGGGCACGGAGAGGAACTGGAACCATCCTGGCCCTTTGGAGTGCTGGCTCAAGGCACAGCCCTGCTCTGCCTTGCATAGAGCAGAGGGCAAGGAGCTTGATCCTTGGGCCAGATTCCATGCAAGTGCTTTCGGTCCAGGCAGGGTCACACAGGGGTGGACCACACCCCAAGAAGAGACCTAGTGCCCTTTCTTGGGAAGGAGACTCAAGCTGAGTCTCAAAGGAAAAAGTGAGCAGGGCAGACAGAGGCAGAATAGGGCCCAGGAAAGGCATGACCACAGTGGCAGCCATTTCCAGGCAAAGAGGACATAGAACTCCCCACCTCCCAGTTAGTGACTCAGTATGTCAGAATCAGGAAAGGACCATGGACCTTTGCTGGGAGCCATGACTCTGGGATATCCAAATAACATACAAGACTCCTAGATCCCAAGATGAAGCAAGTGCCTCTGAGCATGGCTTGGGTTGCACAGCCCAGGGCCTGTCTATACTCATACCTGCCTGCCTGGCAGTGACTGTCGCCCCACGGCATCTGAAACTGTCCTGGTGGCACTGATACACTGCAACACCGGTGTGTCAGCAGAGAAGGTGACAGGGAGGTGAGGTTACAACCCTTAGCAGACATCCCTACCCACCATCATGCTCACACAGACAAGTGGGCTCTATAAGCCGGTGCTGCAGTTGAAGTCCTGGCCATTAGTGTGGCTGAAATGTGTTCTGGTCTGGGAACACACACACACACACACACACACACACACACACACACACACACTTAGAAACACATCATTGATCCTCATATGACAGTGGGGCCTCAAAGTCAGGAGGCAGCCTGTGGAGTATGGTACTTTATATGGAGCCTGAGGGAGGATCTACAGACAACAGGTGACTGACCCCCTCTTTCCCACTGCTTCTGCAGCCATCTCCTCATCATCGTCCTCATCCTCATCCTTCTTCTCCTCCTCCTCCTCTTTCTCTGATACCTTCCTCCTCCCTTCAGGGAGCCTGCCCACTTCCACTGGCCTTGTTCCCAGCTCTGATATTTACCAATTATGTTGTGCCTCAGTTTCTCCTCTGTAAAACAGGGATAATGGTCATACTTACATCACAAGTAATGAAGAGGTTAAATGAGTGAATATTTGAGAAAGGCTCAGCATAGAACCCAGTCTCCATTGCTGCCATAACAGGGCGTGTTAAGGGGCTGCCAAGATGACTCCGTGGGTAAAGGCACTTACTGTGAAAGCCTGATGACCCTTGTTTGATCCCCAGAACCTACATAGCAGAATGAGAGAATCAGTTCCTGCAAATCGACCTCTGATCTCCACACGTGTGTCACACACACACACACACACACACACACACACACACACACACACACACGCTAAATAAAGTGGAAAAAATCAGTAAAGGAATGGAATAAGAAGCCACGAATATCCAGGGGCTTTTCTTTGCTTATTTCTTAAGTGGAAATTTCTAAGAGCAGGCTGCTCTCCTGGGGCCCCTGGAATGGGAGCTGCCCCTCTCCTCTCCTCCCACCATCTGGCCCTAGCCACACTAGCCATTGGGAACTTTCCATGCTTCTCCCTCTTCCTCCAGGCCTTTAGTGGGGCCTCCATTCTCCACCCCATTCCTGCTAGGAGAAGGGGAGGCACTTCCCTGCTCCCAGGCTGGACTGGGGCCTGATTCCTCACCAGTGTCCCACCACAGACAGTCACTGTCTGCATCCCTGCCATCCTGTCCCTCTGGACCATGGGCTTCCCCACAGGAGACACCTGGCAGGAACCCTTTCCAGGCCCATAGTTTCTCCCTGCACAGGGCTGTGTGATAAAAGTTCTCTTGAAGCTCAGCATGAACAGCACAGGAAGGACCTCAGGAAGGTTGCTCTCTGGAGAGCATATTCCGAGCTGTGCCCTCAGGCCCCCTTTGTAGGTCAGGATGAGAATGGGGACCAGACAGTCCAGGGACAACCAACTCATGCTTGGCCTTCAAGGGGCTGTGCGGCCACCCAGGGAGGGATGAGAGGCCAGGAGAAACTGCTTCCAGAAAAAGGCATTATTGAAGGAAACCAGCGCTGGTCGGGGGTTGGTTGCTATAGAAACAGTCCTAACTATCTCCTAAAATGCTAGATGTGCCACTGATGAGCTGTGTGCTGATCTCTTTCAGGGGACTATCAGGAACCCCAAAGGGGCTGTGTGCTATGGTACCCAGCTTCAGGAGCCAGCATCCTGAAAGATCCTTAAGGAGAGATCAGCTTTCAGGACAACCAAGTAGATCTAGTCCATGGGGAGCACACCCAAGGGCTGGGGATGAGCCTTCAAGATGCAGAATCATCCCAACAACAACTGGAGTTTAAACCAACAATGGCCTAAACCTTGACCTCAACCATATCCTAAACCTTAGATTCAGCCATTAACACAGGACTAGAAACTAGAACCTGAGTCTGACCACATGACAAGTGACAAGACCAGGCACACACAGGAGGAACCCAGCCATGGCCGTACATGGCACCCAGTCTAGATCCAGGGCCACATCTAATAATTTGCAGGCATATCCAACCTGGAGCCTAAAGCCCACATGTGACTAGGGAGCACTATGATTGTGGTCTAACACAAAACTGTAAAATTTTTAACATATTAGGAGATTTTTATTTTGTAACTCCATTGCATAGATCTCAAGAATTAACTTTGTAGGTTACAACATCACACCACAATATCATAAGGTTGTTTATGCCTAAAGAATGTTTTTGCAGGCCAGGCATGGTGGCACATGCCTTTAATCCCAGCACTTAGGAGGCACAGGCAGGCAGATCTCTATTTGTTCAAGGCCAGCTTGGTCTACAAAGCAAGTTCCAGGCTAGCCAGGGCCACACAGAGAAACCCTGTCTCAAAAAAACAAGAAAAGAAAAGAATGTTTTTGCAGCACATTGTAGACACTATACTGCATTTTATATACTGCAGGAGTTTCTATGACCTGTTGCCTTCCCAAGTGCATGGATGTCCCTGCAAGGAGGAGTTCAGGGGGAGGGGGAGGGTGGGTACAGTGCCGGGATTAGAACCTTGGTCTCCATGCTTGGCCCAGTTGGCCAAACCAGTTGCTTTGGGAAAGATGTGCTTTTGAAGACCTGCTGGTAACTTATAAATATGCCATTTAAATACCCCTTAATTACCTTATTTAGGAGATAATGAGTGATTAATAGCTTTGGCTATCTATTGTACTTTCATTTGCTCTGCCAATTCGACTCCCAACAGTTCTGAATTCTCTGGAACAGTTTCCCCAAGGCCCAGATGTCCCCCCCTATGTCCCTCCAGGCTCTTGTTTCATAAGGCAGAAGTTGTCTCCTCTACCACATAGGAAACTCTCCATAGCACCTGCCACTGTACCACATGTGGGAGAACATGGGGCAGCCTGGGGTGTTGGGACAGAGGATAGCATGCTCCTTAACTATCCCAGAACCCCTCTGTAGACACCAGGGAATAAGGATTTGACATTTGTGTATCCAGCCAGTGGATAAAGAGACTCCTCGGGGGATGCTGTACGCTCTTGCAGGAACCACCACCTCAGTGAGATGGCCAGCGTTTTGGTAAGGGCACCAAAGGCTGCCATCAGCAGGAAGCAAACCGCAAGAAAGAACAGCTCCCTGCCACACCCCAACAACGGCCAGTGTGACCCCATATGGGCACCCCATTCCACCTGCAGCTCCCAGACTGTAAGGATGGGCTTCAAGGTGATCTCTGCCCTCAGGCCCCTCCATTTGGTGCCAAATCACAGTGCCAGCAATTGCCAGTGAGCCAGCGAAGCCCCGGAGGCAGGCTGGATAATTCTGTCTTCACTGCCCCAGATTATACTACGCAAGAAGGAAACAAAACACAGCAAAGGATAAACACATTCCCCACACCAGGCCCTAATAGGAGGCTCAAAATAGCTATGCTGCCAGGGGTGACTCCAGAATTGCTGAGCTCAGACCAGGCTCATAAAGGGAAGCCACAGCAGAGCTGAAGGGAGTTCTGATCCAGAAGGATGGCACTTGGGACCAATCAGGAACAATCCAGAAAAGGTCAAACGTGTTGACCAAGGTATGCATGAAGACAGGCTCCTAGGACACACTCAGAGCCTTCCAGCTGCCAGCCCACCTTGAGCTCATGGTCACAAAAGTCTGTAGACCTAAGTCTGTCCCTGAGGAGGGCAGGAGGGCAGTGACGTGCTCTGCAAATACCCAGAGCCGAACAAACACAGCGTCAGCAACAGCCGGCTCAGAAGAGGCCTCTCCATCCACCAGAACTCGGCGCCCCTCCCAGACGGAGCCCAGTGTGTTTCTATTTCTGCTTTCAACCCTTGTTTGGCATCCCTAGCCAACAGACGGGCCACTTCTCCTGCCTCCAGAATAGTGGGTCATGGGGAGGTGGCACACCTCCTCACTGGCCACGCCTGCCCCAACACACCTAGCGACGGCCTGACACAGGGAGACCCCCCCCCATCAGCCTCCTACACCCAGATGCATGGGCCAACCTCTCATCCCCAGGCGCTCAAGTGCACCCATACTGTGACCCACTCCAGCCACAGACAGCCCCACCATGCCACCAAACACGTGTCTTGTCAGCCTCAAACTGAAAGCTGATTGTTCCACTGGCTCAAAGCCTGGCCCCATCTGGGGTATGCTGGAGGAAGCGGGTCAGCTGACTAAGTCCCCCTGCAGGGACCCAGCTCTTACCTAGAGCCAAGACAAGCAGGGTGACCCTGTCACCCTACCCACATGCGTACCCCAGTTGGGGGCTGTGGCCACACAGCTGTGCAGGCCTCCGCAGGCACACGTGGGACCTTGGAGGTGGCATTTACCTCCGGAGTGACTCACTAAGGCTCCCATTCCTTGGGAAAGGGGGTGCAATTTAGCATTTTCTTTCTCTTTAGAAAACAAGAATTTTAAAAGAGAGCGAGTAGAGAGATTTGAGGGAGTGGGTGGGGAGCTCGGATCTCATTTGATTTCCAAACTTATTTGCTATGCATTCTCTCCTACCCCTCCCACTCCCAAACCTCTCCCTAGGGGGGCCCTGGCCACCCTCTTCCATGAGACTCGGTGACAAGCTGAAGTCAGAGACCCCCCCCCAGAAGGCTTAGGCTGTGAATATCCTTGACTCCCCAGGGATCCTCAACCCTCAACTCCCCCAGATGCCATCCACATGAGGTGAGGCCCTTTCCTAGAACAGTAAAGACAGATAGACCCTAGGGAGAGGGTGGGTAGAAGAGAAAGCACAGATAGAGCTGCACAGCACTTCCAGCCCCTCCCGAACCCACGCTCTTCTTCCTCATTCCTTTCTACAGATGCAAAAGCTGAGGCTCAGAGAGGGCTGTTCAAGGTCAACCCATGCCAGGTTAGACAATATAATGTTGGATGCAAGATTGGAAGAGTCCTGCTTGCTAGTCTCAGTCTGCCTCCAAGTCCATGGGTGAGTCTAGAACCAGATGGTCAACCTTCCTGAGGTTCAGTTTCCCCATCTACAAAATAGGAACAACATTATGATTGTATGTGTGCCCATTCCCTCATTTGTACCCCTCCGAACCCCCTGCCCCACCTCTGCAAAGAGGTGCTATCTGGCCACCAGAAGAGAAATAATGTGGTGGGCTTCTATAAAAAGGAGCCAGATGCAAACCCCTGGTTCTCTCTTCCTTTCTGTAAGCCAGGCATCTCAGAGTATCCCTGGGAAGTGGCTGGTTCTTTCTTAGAAACCTCCAGTTCCCAGAGCCTTGGTTCCTGGAGTTCATATCCCGGCCCTTGGTTCAAGGAGGACCCTTTGCCTCTCAGACTCTGCCTCCCATCATAAATATTTAAATTAGACTTATTGATCTTATTTTATGTGTGAGTGTTTGGTGTGTGTGTGTGTGTGTGTGTGTGTGTGTGTGTGTGTGTGTGTGTACCATGTGTGTGCTTGGTGCCTACAGAGGAGGTCAGAAGAGGGCATCAGATCCCCTGGAACTGGAGTTACAGATGGTGGTGAATCCTCATATGGATACTGGGAATTGGACTTGGGTCCTTTTCAAGAGCAACAAGTGCTCTTAACCACTGAGCCATCTCTTTACATACACACACACACAGACACACACACACACACACACACACACACACACACACACACACACACACACACCTGATGAATTTTTAACAGGCAGACTAAAAGTCTCCAAACTTCTTCTGGCTAGGAACTACCACAGTTTACTGTGATGTACCCTACCCACCAGCTGCAGACACAGCCCCAGAGAGCAAGAGAGAGAGCATCTAGCTGTCTTTAGTATGCTATATGCTATACCCGATGCTATACCCCAACACAGACCAAGGCACAGGGGCCTCCAATGGGAGTGAGGAGCTCCAGACCCAGGGTCCCATGCTAAAAGCAGAGCTTCTGTTTGGTCTGTACCATCTTTGCTCATATACTAACACCACACCAGGATTAAGGGGTTGTGAAGGGTCTCAAACTATGCCTGTGTGTCAGCTGCCGGTGACAAGTGATTTTTACCGAGACGACAATTTCACACCAGAACCTAAGCGCTAACCTGACTGCAGCCAGCCCAGGAAGGCTTCCTGGAGGCAGAGTTTGAGGAAGTCCTGGAGTCTGACATTGCAAAGGGGGACTGTAGTCCCCTTGCAGAAGTGATGGCCTTGCCAAGATACACAGGTGCCCTGTGTATCCTGGTGCCCTAGGCCTGGGAGTTTCCCACATGTGCCTCAGTTCTCCTGCCCTCTTCCCAGAGTGCAAGATCAGCCCTGGTCCCTTCCAGAGGTGAGAATACATATCCACCTCCTAGAGCATTCATGTCTGCTATTACCTTTTCTTGTGACCTTGAACACACATATAGGCCTCAGTGTCTCCTTAATCAGGGCTTTGAACCTGAGTGTATGCAAGCATCCCCCCCCCCCCCCCCCATGTATCAGATTGGTATTTTAGTGCCATTGCTTGTTGCCCCCCCTTATCCAGCTCCTTCTCCTAAGGCTAACACCTGGAAGTGGCACAAACTGGTTCGTCCAGCCTGGAATGCCTGCCCAGCCCTGTGGCATGGGCTCTGGGCTCTCCAAACGTTGCTGCCCTTCTCCTAGAGCTTCACATAGTCTATTGGCCACTTGCTGTGTGTCTGTGGAGCCTAAGGACCCAGGTCTCCCATTTGCACTAGCCTGGGGGTAAACTCACCCTGCTGGCCCACTAGGATAGAGAGAGGTGGGGATAGCAAGGTTCACAGGAAGGGAGGGGCAGGACTGCTGCCAGAAGGCAGAGCAAGCCCTTCCCAACAGAGGCAGCTCCCGTACTGGCAGCCCTCCAGCCTCCAGAGCCCTCACAGTGTGCCAGAGGGATTTGTCCAAACACACAAGGCTTACCACCTCGCTGCTGGCCCCCATGCTCTCTGGAGTTCCTGCCTACCTCTGCAGCAAGTCTCTAGGAACCCAGCACCCCAGCCAGCTGGGCTTCTCTGTAGCAGCTCCTGTACACTTGCTCTTTCCCCCTTGATCCAGCCTCCCAGCCTTTGCTCAAGCTTCTGCAGAACCAGAAAGCCTGGCCCTTGCCACCATCCTGTCCAAACTCTGCTAGCCTCGAGGAGCCAGCTAGAGAATCCAGCCTTCACTCCTTCAATCTGCTGCCTCCTCTGACCCATGGGTGTCTCTGTACAGAGAACTGTCATTTCCTTTACAGACTCCCAGTCCTCTCCTCCTCCCCATCACTGGTTTTCATCCTGTTTTCTTTTGTGCAAGGAGTGTTCTTCCTTCCCAAGTATTGGGGATGGCCAACTATGATGATTCCTAGGTGGCTGAGGTTGCCCCAGAGGTTGGAAACTGGTAATAATCAAGTTGGATCCACTCTCTACAAATTAATCTCATCCTTTCTGGGATCTGCTTACATTTTCTCTTGTACCTGGGTTCTCCTAGCTACACGAAAGTCCTTGAACTGTTTTCCTTCCACTCCTGGCACTCCTGGCACAGCTGGCACAGCCATGGCTGGCTGCTCAGGCTGTACACCGTACAACTCTAGCACTGCCTGCCAATCACCGTGATGTGATGACCTGGAGTCAGGTACCACAACAGCCCCAGGACCTAAATCCCATCTCTTCCCTCAGCAACTGGGCTATTGGCCAGTTTTCCGAGGAAACCCCACACAATCCAGGAAGCAGACCCTTTCCTCATGGGCAAGATTTCCCACACCCTCTACCCAAGACCTACAAGCCTCCCTTTATTCTAGTCTCACCTCTCAGATCCTTCTGCCTTTTGGTCTGCAGGTGGTCATAAGCTGCCACCCATCTTGGGCATCCCTTCCTTGGATCTCAGTTTCCTCAGCTCTGAACAGAAGGACTCGGTGCCCTCTGCTCTAAAGCTTACCTACTATAGTTCAACATAAATGTGGTTGGTGAGAGAGACCAGACTTCCCTCTATCCTGTGCCTTTTTAAGTCACTGGGTTTAGGCAGCTAAAGAAGAGAAGGGATGTTAGCAAGCTGCCAAAGTTGCCTGGAAGAGCTGAGAAGGGACAAATAGTCAGATCTTGCCAGAGGTCATCTGCAGAGCTCCTTGGGGTGGCAGCTGAGTAAGGGATAGAGGCGGCACCAGACAGTGGAGTCACAGAGGAGGGAAGTCTGGCTTGCCCTGAGGGAAAGGACTGGGTGTGAAATCACAAAGTTGGAGAGCAGCTCCAGGTAGCAGTGTTGGGAGGCCTGGCAACTTCTTCACCTTTCACCGGGTACTCATCCCCATGGACCTCAGCCAGGGACCAAAGGACCTGGGGCTGCCCCTCCCCCAGAATGGGGGGTGTAGAGGGTAGAAATATTCCTTAGCATCCAAACAACTTGGTCTTGCATTCATGCTTTGCCTAGACCCTCTCAGCCACCTCGAATGAGCTATTTGCCTCCGGAGGTTTTAAAAAGGGGAGTGCCGCCCTACCTCTCAGGATCATGGGGCAGTAAAGGGCTTTAGCACATTACTTGGTGCACAGTACAAGAAGAGATTGCTTTAACTGCCGTTGCTACTGTGGTGCCCTGACAAAAGACCTGGAACCAGGTGTCCAGACCTGTGCACACACATGAGCACATGCAAAGGGGCCAGCAGACAGGAGCACATGCCCTCCCTTTGTGGAGAGCAGGGGTAGGGAGGGACTAAGACAGGAGAGAGAAGGGAGCAGAGAGCCATTTCCAGCCTCCTGGTGTCATCACTGTGCCTCCCTCAGGAGGGCAGGGGAGGGAAGTGGGAAAGGGGGTGTTTAGATGCATTTGGTTCTTGCTGTCTCACACAACCAGCCTCTCCCTGATAAGATTCCTCTGTAATAACAGGGAGTATAGTCTCAGGCACCTGATTCACAAGGCCAGCGCAAGTCCAAGGATTGGGACCTGTCCCCGGGTCACAGACAGCTCAGTGGCACTCACGTCTAGAGTGTAGACAGATGGCCATGTTCATGCCATCTTTACCATGCCTTATGGGTGGAGAAGTGGCGTTCACACCAGCCCCACTGGGATGGCATGGCACCTGCCAACGTCACAGGCTGGGTGTGAGTTCATGGCAGATTCTCACACGCCAGCTCCCAAGCTAAGGACTGCTGAAACCAGACTTGCTTGTGTGGCCAGCCCTGTGAACACAGGTTTTTCTCAACTTGGCCTCTCAGGGTACAGTGGGGGCCCAGGGTGCAGATTGGGAAATAGGGGGCTGAATCTGGTCCCTCCAGGTCCCAGCCAACTCAAGGCCTGGCACCAGAGCAGATGCTGGTGAATGAACGCCTGGCTGGATGAATGAAGGAATGACTAACACCCACTCCCTGAGATCCTTGGGCTATAAGCACTGAGCTTGCGGGAGAGCAGAGCCCATGGGACCCCAGCAGAGGCCCCGCCTGCCTAACCTGGCACCTAGGCTCTGCCTCCAGGTCGGGTGGGGGGCGGGGCGGCTCCCCAGCCGTGGAGTATTCCTCCTGTGGCCCGACCCGGAATCCAGGTCTCCGGACCCAGCTGGCAACAGGGAAGGGGGGCTGTCGCATTCAGGATACAGAGTGACAGGACAAGGGGGCGCGTCCTGATTTGCGTGGTGGGGCGTGGGATGGCTCGGCGGCCACGGGACATCCCCTTTAGGTCCCGGTGCTGGGGTCTACTCGCGGGCCTCCCGGAGGGCAGCAACAGCTCCCAACTGCTGGACTGGATAGGAGAGCCGCAGACCTGATCCTCTGCTGCTGGGTGAGCAGGATGCCGTGTCCCGCGAGGTGACCCGGGGCGCGGGAAGGACGCGAGGAGCGCGGAACCCCATATGCAAGCCCTGAGGTCCGGCCCGGTCGCCGCGGTCCCTATGCCTCCGCCCACCTGGAGAGGGGCTCACCTGGGCCGCAGGATCCCTCCCGCCACCCGCCAAGCGCCCCGCTCCGCGCTCACCTGCGCCGCCCGCCTTGGCCATGTCCCGGGCGGCAGGCTCCGCTGCGCTGCCGGCGCTGCTCGCTCCCGGCCGGGCCCCGGCACCTCCGGCCGGAGCGGACTCTCCGCGCGCGCCGCGCCCGCGCCCCCGCCCCGCTTGCTCGGCCGCCGCCACCGCAGCCGCCGCCGCCTCGCCGCTCCCTCCCGCTCCCTTAAAGGCGCCGAGCGGCGGCCGCGCCGCCCCCCCTCCGCGCCGCCGGGGAGGGACTGACGACGGAAGGCGCCCGACACCGCCCCCGCGGGCCCGCACCCCCTCCCAAGCCGCGCGGCCACCGCAGCGCGGGGGAGGCGCAGCCCACGATCCGGGGCCACTGAGACCCTGACCCGAGACGAGCCGCCAGTGTAGACAGACTCGGGTTCACAGCTCCAAGACTCTGAAAGCTGGGCAGAGATGGAAACATGGTCTGCGAGCCTGGGGCGCAGTGACCCTGAGACACTGAACCAGAAAGAGACACTCCTATGGCAGAAACACCCTTGGGAGAGAGAAATTCAAGGAAATCGGAGCTGGCTAGAGCCAGTGAGAGGGACAGGGCGAGAGCAACAAAGACCAAGACCCAAGAGACCGAAAAACCTAGAACGAAGTCTTGCAGAGATGAGAGACAGTGGGCACTTCTCCATCAGCTCCCGACTCCAGGGGTGCAGGGTGCTTGGACCATCTCTAGCCTCAGGAGAAAGGGCTTTTGTTCTTTAACACTAAAGGGCCCGTTAAACCTGCGAATCCCACCTGCCGTCCAGGCTGAGCAGGGTTTATGGGGGGCCTGGCAGTCAGCAATATTCCTTAACACTTTCCTCATGGAAGTGCAGACATTCTAGTTAACAGGCCTCCTGAGACATTTAAATTGCGGTTTCTGCCCAATGCAGTCAGAGGATCCACAGGAGATGGCCAGTCATTTTAGACAGTGTCTAGAAGTAGGGTCCAGGAGAAAACAGTCCTCTCTCTAGCTCAGTTCTAGGCCACCTCTGTGAGCCCAGAGGATGTCGCCTGGCTCCCTGCTGCTGGGTAGGGTGAGGGATAGGCTCTTCCGAGGACTCTTGGAACTCTCCTGAGCCGGGCTTTTCACCCACAGTCTGCAGCCAAGCACCCACTCTGTGCAGCAGACAGTTCCACCCGTGAGCCAGCCAGGCCTTTAGTGTCATATCTGCCCCATGGAAACAGCACACGAGGGGCATCCGTGGACATTTTAGCCCATCATGCACACACCCACTCCTGTTAATCAGCCCTACTCCTCTTGATTCTATCCAAAGGCAGTGGGCTCAGAGCCTCAGGCAAGAGCCCTTCTAAAACTTTTGCACAGATGTAGCAGCAAAAATGTTCTTCACCTGAACAGAAGTCTGAATCCTGCACCGCCTACTCATGGGTCTCTCTCTCTCTGCCTTCTGATGGCCCACCCACCAAACCAGAGTTTCCTAGGATCCTCTCTGCCACCGTGCTTTGACAAAGATTGTCCTAGTTTTATGAAAGTCTCACCTCTCAAGAAACCCTGTAGTCCCAAGGACTCCAGACTCAGACACCAACACAGACTCCCATAGACGTGGAAGTTCAGAAGCCCCAAAGTCATAATTCAAAGCTGGTCACCAGCTCACACCATTGGCTACTAGCAGGGAGGGTGTGAATAGCCCCAACCCACCCCTAACCCTGGAGTGCTCCTCCATACTAGAACTGTAGTGGAGGTTACTGAATGAGCAGTCTGTATGTGGCTTTCTGTACGAACTTTTGTTAAGTCCTGATGTACCCTCTGAGGGGTAGTGTGTCATCCCCTGTTTACGCAGAGGAAATGGGCTAAGAAAACTCACTGCACGTGGTCTTACAGAATTCCATTTCAGGCCCGTACTCTATCTCTCTGGGTCTCCTTGTCCTCACACTCCCCTGTGGCTGTGGGAGTTTCAGAGGCCTAGCAGCTTGTACAATGTCTCAATTTGGCCACTTTGGTCTGTGGACACATGAGTGGTGACCGTGGACACCACTGACTACAGAAGATGAAATAAACCAATCACAAAAGGCACACAGCTGAGCTTAAGCACCACCCCGGGTCTTGGCATGTTCGTGCACGAAGCACACGCCCACATACATGTACATGAGTACACGTGTATATGAATAGCTGTGTGCACATCACAGACGCACACCTGCTTACAGGAGGTACTCCATAGGAGCCCCTCAGACCCTCTTTTCTCTGAGTCTGGCCATCCCAAACCCTAAACTAATGACCTTGAGGGGAGGGGGCATGGATCATACCGGTGAGGTGCCAAGCAGATGGGCACTTGCAAAGTCACCCCACAGGATACCCTCCCCATTCCTTTCCTCATACAGGATGACAATGAGCCAGATTAGCCAGGTGAGAAAGCAGACTTCTTCCCTGCAATCCCAGACAGCCAGAGGCTTCCCTGAGGGGTGGGTGTGGAACCCAGCAGGCCCAGCTTGCACAGCTTGGCCTCCCAGGCAGTCTCTATTCTGCATGCAGACCTGGAGTGGCAGCCAAGGCAGTTTCTCGGCCCTGCCTTCAGACAGAGCAAACACATCGGGACTCAAGGCCATTAGATTAACTGGTGGGAGTTAACTTCCTGCATCAGAAGAATTGTCCTTAATTGAAGAAAAGAATAACTAGCAATTTGCAGCAGCTGACCTCGCTGCCTGGTGGAGGGAGGAGCCTGAGCCGGTGGTGTCTCCCAGGCCTCCAGCTCCTAGTGGGAGAGTGCCTGGGCCGGGGCTTCCTCCTCTGAGTTCTCATTGTTTCTGCCATCATGGTGGCCAGCCACTCTCCAGACCAAAAATATTAAAATCTGGAGAACTGGGGAAAGGGAACAGGGCCCAGCCCACATGCAGGCATAGATGTGGTCCAATGGCAGAGTTCCAGGCAGGTGGGCAGGGGAAGCTGGTGTCCAGATGATTCCTCAGCTAGCCAGATCCCAGGCCTAAAGATCAATGCCTGAGACGCGGCATTCAAGCCTTTGGAATGATAAGCAAGAACTGGGAGCCAGTGTGACTACAAGGAGAGTCAGGCTGGGCCCAGCTCATTTTTCTGTCTGGACTTGGCTGTAAAGGCTGGTAGAGTTGGGCATCACCACACCATCTGGGCTAGGGCACAGCTTCTGCTCCACTCACCGATGGCAACTCCGTGAACAACACAGTGAGCCACGGGCAAGATGATGACCTGATCACATGGCCTGCCTCTGTCACTCTGGGATGGACTCCAGTGGAGGGTAGCCTCGGGGCCCATCATGCCTGTTAGCAGAAGTGTACCCGACCAAGAGGCAGAGAGCCATCTGGCAGGTGCATGTCGACTCACAGTGGTCTTCGCAGCTGGGGCTATGAGCCACAGCCAAGAGGTTGAGATAAACACGGACGAACAAGCACATCTAGGCTGGTACCCTTTCTCCAAGTCTCTCCCGACTTGTGTTCCCACTTCCAGGTTTCCACGGCCCCATTTCTCCGCCCCCCTCCGCAGTCCCCACCCCCACCCCCGACCTTGCCACTAGCACATCATTATCCTTGGTCCACTGGCAGCCCCCTTCCCTCCAGAGGGGTCTTCGGGTTGGCTTCTGGCCCTTGCCAGCCCCTCCTTACTGGTTTCCACACGCCTGTAGGGACCACCTCCAATCACAGCCCCAGACTGAGCTGCTCCTTGGGACTCCGGAACAGCTCTGAGAGTAGCTGCCTTGCTGTCGCCCTAGCTTTCTCACTCCAGGCTGCCCGAGTTCTGCCTACAGTTCAGGACACAGCGTCCTGTCCTTGTGTCCCTTCTTTCTCCTTCCTGGCCGCTGGGACTCATTTACTGTGTGTGTCCGTCCACCTTCATCCCAGGAAAGGCAGAAACCATGCCTGTCCCGGTTTCCATGATGAGGGCCGTCTCCCGGGTTATGTGGTCATCCATGGCCTTACCCTCAAGGCAGATGCTATAAGGAAGGCCTGTGGTACCCAGGGGCTCCTGAGGAAACAGGAAGATCCCCTTAATGTCAACCCCGAGATCCCGGGGTGTGAGGATCGCAGACAAGACAGGCCCCTACCTCGAAGACCAGCTGAAAGCACTTTCTTATCAGTGGGTTTCTTCATGCTGCTCTCACTAGAGCGAGCTGTGGACACTAGAAACCCGTGCAGCTTGTTCCTCAGTGTGTTCAAGGATGCTGGCAACAACCTGCTGAGTCTGTTGAACTGCCTAATGTGGGTATCATCCTGAGAGTTAGGGACAGCTGAAAGGAAGGAAGAAGGGGAGAGGGAGGAAGAAAGGGAAAAGAAAGGAAGACCCCATTGAGCTAAACTTCCTCAGGTGTGTGTGTGTGTGTGTGTGTGTGTGTGTGTGTACATTTGTTTGTGGGGCTGGAGAGATGGTTCAGCAGTTAAAAGCACTCACTGCTCTTCCAGAGGACCCAGGTTAGGTTCCCAGCACCCATACAGTGGCTCACAAACTATAATTCCAATTCCAGGGAACCTGATGTCCTCTTCTGATCTTTGTGAGCACCATACATAAACATGGCACATGTACACACCTGCAGGCAAAACACTTATACACATGGCATCAAATAAATGTAAAAAACTTAATTGTTTTTTTATTATTCCAGCATATGCCACACACACACCACGGTGAGCATGTGGAGGCAGTTTTTGCCTTCTACCTTTATGTGGGGTCCAAGGATCAAACTCAGGTCATCTGGCTTACACAGCCAGCATCCAGTAACAGTTGAATCATCTCCACCTGCCGCTTTTTCAGAAACTGTGATCTGTTCCACCTTTGTGGACTTCCATAGAGTGAGTGGTGCTGGTAGGTAAGATTTTGGAGAGGCAGTCTCAAGAGGTGATGGGTTAGTTTTTCAAGAAAAGAAGGTGTTGGGGGAGGCAGAGGGAGATGCAACAGTCCTAAGCTGAAGCATGGTAGGGAGAGAGCTTACTTCATACATGTTCAGCTGGCTCTGCCAGGACCCCTCTTCCCTGCCCATGGAAATGACATCCACAGTTTTACACCCCCCGCCTTGTGTTCTTCTGCAGGTGGCCCTGTGTTTTGCATTTGTTTAAGGTCCAGACCGTTAAAACTGGCCCCAGGCAAGTCCTGTTATTTTCAAATTATTACCATGCTGTTGGGTTAAAAACCCTAAAACTAGCCGGGCGGTGGTGGCGCACGCCTTTAATTCCAGCACTCGGGAGCAGAGCAGGCGGATCGTGTGAGTTCGAGGCAGCTGGCTACCAAGTGAGCTCCAGGAAAGGCGCAAAATAGAGAGAACCCTGTCGAAAAAACCAAAAAAAAAAAAAACTAAAACTCCCAGCAGCATTGGCTTCCTACCCTGCACTCCTGGGAAGTGCCTGGCAGCATAGATTGATGGAACCAGCACTTCCAGGTGCTCTGAGATCACAGTTCTCCCTGTCCTGCCCCATCTCACACACACACACACACACACACACACACACACACCCCCCATTTATTTATTATGAATTCCAGAATGCTGAAACACAAACACAGTTGCAGATGATAAGGTACTGAAGAAACAATACATAACTGGAGGGCCGGGGGGGGTGATTACTAATACAGCACTATCAGCCAGGGCAGAAGTCACTATCAGATTATGTAAATAGACTGTGTAACAGATGGGGCTTTATCAGCATATATATATTATGCTATCTACACGTACCATGGCTCCCGTCCACCTGCTTCAGGTAAGGCTTGCCTCTCTCTGGCTCTGCTGCTCTGGAACCCTTCATTGTTTCTAGCTCTGACTAGTCTTGCCAAAGACAGGGGCACAGAGTGGAGGTCTCCAGGAGATCATGGAGGCCCAAAGAACTGCTAAGTCATTTTGTTTTTACCCAAGATGAGCATAATTGAGAAGAACAGGGTCTACTGTGCTTTCTGGCCGCCTGGCATCTCTCACCAGTCTTTTACCTCTAAATCCCCTCCTCCCTCTAAGGAGCCTCTCGGAAATGGGCATGTTCTCCAGTCTGACTTCCAAAGCCTGCCCCATCGATATGCATGCCATCAAGTGTTAAGGCAGTACAGACAGACAGCAGGGTGTGGTGGCACATGCCTTTAATCCAAGCTCTGGAAGAGTCAGAGGCAGGCAGATCTCCATGAGTTCCAGGCCAACCAGAGACATACAAAGAGAGCTTGTCTCAAAAAAAAAAAAAAAAAAAAAAAAAAAAAAAAAAAAAAAACAGACATTTCATAAGGATACCATATCAGGGAGTGTCTGCCTTTTTCTTTTCTTTTTAATGTTGTTAGTACATTTTTATTTAGGGTGTGTGAGCATGTACATGCTCGGATGCCACATCTAACGTGATCAGGAGGCAAGTTTCCAGAGTGGGTTCTCTCTTTCCACCATGTGGGTCGACAGACTTGCCAGCAAACTCCTTTACTCACTGAGCTATCTTTTTTTTTTTTTTTTTTTTTTTTTTGGTTTTTCGAGACAGGGTTTCTCTGTGTAGCTTTGCGCCTTTCCTGGAACTCACTTGGTAGCCCAGGCTGGCCTCGAACTCACAGAGATCCCCTGGCTCTGCCTCCCGAGTGCTGGGATTAAAGGCGTGCGCCACCACCGCCCGGCCTCACTGAGCTATCTTGATAGCCCTCTTTTTAATATTTTTAAGGTTGTCTTTTTTTTGACATTTATATAATGTTTTGAGACATGCATACATTGTTCAGTGATTGAATCAGGATAACTGCACATCCATCACCTTAAACACGTATCACTTCTTTGTAGTGAGAATCCCTAACATCTTCCCTTGTGGCTAATTTGAAACATGCCAACACTGCTCGTAGTCACCATGCTGGGCAGTAGAATGCCAGTCCCATGGACGTTTGATTTGTCTTATTCCTTTTGTCGGCTGAATATGATTTTTTGTTTGTTTGTTTGGTTGGTTGTTGTTGTTGTTTTCAAGACAGGGTTTCTCTGTGTAGTTTTGGTGCCTGTCCTGGATCTTGCTCTGTAGACCAGGCTGGCCTCGAACTCACAGAGATCCGCCTGGCTCTGCCTCCCAAGTACTGGGATTAAAGGCGTGCACCACCACTGCCCGGCACAATTTTGTTGCATGATGTACTTCATTTTATTTCTCTAATTTTCTCCAAATAACCTTTGAGGATTCTACACAGTAGCGTAATAAGGACAGCAATCTAACGGCCATTCACACTGGACGGATAAGGGAACTGAGGCACAGAAAGATCAGGGATCACCTCGATCTCATATGTGATACTGTAATAAATGCCTACTGCACTTGGCCTGTTCCCATGGGAAAGAACTCAGACATGCATGGTTTATTTCCACAAGCAACTGGGACATTCCACCAAGGTCTCCATTTAGTTGTCAGATGATAAGACCCAGAGCCCAGGACCCCACTGCCCTTCCCTGGAGCCAGAGTTTCCTGTAGAGCTAGCTTTGGCTGCAGCCTCATTGAGCCCCAGGATAGAAATGTCTTTGTTCTCTACGTTGGATACATGGTACTCACTACAAACCTTTACGAGAAGAGGGAGAAACATGGAGGGTCTGAACAGCAGTCATAATGGAAAGATATTCTCTACAACAGAAATGGAGACAGCTGGCAGAGCGCTTGCCTAGCATGTGTGAAGGCCCAGGGTGCAAGCCAGAGGTAGGGGCAGGAGGATCTGAAGTTCAAGGTCATCCCCCACTATGCATTAAATTGAAGGCCACCCTGAGATAAATGAGACCCTGACTCAGTAAAAAAAATAAAGCAAAACCAAACATGAATCTCAGGGCTGGGTGTGGGTATGTGGCAGAGTCCTGGCCCAGTGTGCATAAGATAGAGAAGAGAGAGAGCACCTTAAAGCTTGTCAGGGAAGAAATCCCTTCACCCAGAGGGAGACTCCTGGTTCCCTAACACTGCCAGCTGGGAAGCCCTTGGCTGTGTTTGCTCCACAGTCTCTACTGTAACAACACAGTTTTATGTAATAAAAACAGTAGAGTAACAGGTGTCTGTGAGTGAGGAGATCGTGTTTTAGGAGTGTTCTGTTATCTGACTTAATTTTTACATCAAGCGAATAATTCTGACCATGCTCATTTAGAGATAAGAAAACCAAGCAAGGCTCAGAGAGGTTCCACATCTTCCTTGAGACACCTCAGCTTTGTGATAAGTGACAGGGCAGGAAGGCAGACTTGAAGTTTCCGGTGTCCACGCTCACTTTTTATCCACAGAAGGGGAGAAGGCAGAGGGCCAGTGAGACGGCTCAGCAGGCAAACACACTTACGGCACAATTACTCAAGCCCGAGTTCAAGCCTCAGAATCTGAAGTGGAAGTCACCCTCTGATCTCCACACCTGTGCCACACACAGACACACAGAAAGACAGACAGATGGATACACACACACACACACACACACACACATACACACACACACACACACACTCCAGGAAACTGAGAAACTGGGGCTCTGCCACCGGCTCCGCCGCAGCCTCAGCTGTAGCCCACTGTATCTGTATGCCTCCTTGTCTCTGCTTGCTACAAGCCCACTGGTTCCTCGGGGTTCTCAGAGCTTTGGCAGCTCAGATACGATCCTGTGGTTTTCCGAATCCCCAAGGGAGGTGCTCTGGCAGGTAGAGGCGCCTCGTCAGCAGGATTCTCTGCAGCACTGATGTGACTGCCTTTGTCTGGGCAGAGGCCTCCCAGGGCTATCAATGTAACTGGCAAGCTGGTCTCCCAGGCAGATCTCCTGGGCTGCAGGGCTATCTATTCATATTGCAATTTGAATGCTTCTGGTCAGAATGACTAAAAGGCTGAATTTTTACAAGGGTTTTGAAAGTGAATTGACTCCACTTATTAAAGATATACTAGATTACATGCCGAGGCAAAGGACACCCCAGGGACTCCCGGTATCACGGAGATGGAAACAGCCCTTTCCCAGCCGCTCGGCAAGCCTCGGTGGGGGACATTTCACCAAGCAGGTGCCAATTAAATTGCAGGCTGAAAGATTGCAGTCCATCAAGGAAATATCTTGGCACAGAAAGGCTGCTGGGGAATAGAAATGTGGTTCTAGAAATCCCTCCTGGTTATTTTATATAAATCTGTTTCTAAGGGCAGAAAGCAAAGGCTAAAAAGGAAAGTGTTCGTCAGCCCTTTTCCTTTCAGTCATAGAATTTACAAGGGACGCGGAGAGGGGAGGGACCATGTTTGCTGAAGGACAGGCTGGGAGCACCTGGTGAGGGAATCCCCTGTAGGCGGGGCCTCCTTGACTCTAAGGAGGAAGCTGACTAGTCAGAAGGATAACCTGATGCTGCCCCACTGTATCCCACCCCAGCCCGGTGTGCCCAGTACCATGCATGCTGTATGGTTGACGAGCTGAGATCCAGGTAATAAGGTGACCAAGACCAAACAAACCCGGTGCTGGGGAGACAGCTCTGCCAGGAAAGCGCTTGTGTGAGCATGAGGACCCGAGTTCTGGTCCTCAGCGTCCTCTAGGGCACAGCAGCACTGAGCAGGCAGAGATGCGAGGTTCGCTGGGGCTGGCAACTAATAGAGCTGAGTTGGTGGGTTCTAGGTTCAGCGAAAGACGTCATCTCAAACAATAAGGCAGCGCCTGAGAAGATGGCTCAGCAGGAGAAGCACTTGCCATGAAAACATGAGGACCGGACTGGATTCCCAGGGCTCATGTTGGGTGTGTTGGACTGTGCCTGTAACTCCAGCATTTGAGAAGCAGAAACAGGGGAACCCCTGAACAAGCTGGCCAGCTAGACTAGCTGAATCGGAGAGCTCTATGTTCAATTAAGAGGTCTTGCCTCCATATATAAGGTTGAGCATGGTTGAGGAAGATACCAGAAGTGAGCCTTGGTCCTCCACATGCACAAGCATGTGAACCCCACGTTTGCCCCCACATGTGTAAATATATGTGCATACAACACACACACACACACACACACACACACATACATATACACACACACAGTGGAGGAGCAATTGTCTGTCTCCTCTCCCTCCTTCCTTTCTTTCCTCTCTATGCCCACAAGAAAGTTTCTTTTCCAGCCCCTGATGCCAGGGAACGGCTCATGCAAACTGTTCAGGCTGCATGGCTTGCAGGAGTCATAGGAGGTCCAGATGACAAATGTGCTCCCATTGTAAGGAATAGACTCAGGCCCCAGGAGTCCAAAGGGAGTTTATAAGCAGTCTGCCAGGGTCTCTCGAGACTGTAAAAGGAAACCCCAAGGAATGGCTTAGAAAGTAGACAGGAACTGAGGCAGCTTGAGAGAGCCGGGAGCTACAAGCATAGCACCCATATTTTCTTTGAACAAAGGCTTGGCCTGTCAGCATCTCTCTCCCACCATAATACACCAGACCTAAAATGATCTGAAAGCCAATGGCTCAGAAAGGAACATCATTTTTTTTTTTTTTTTTTTTTTTTTTTTTTCTCATTCAAGCCAGGCCTTGTTGGCCAATGCTAGACTGGATGAGTACATCCCAGGTTGGGGACCTGGATTTCCAAACACTATAATATGGAAGAAGTAGTGCGGCCATGACCAATAAAAGTGTGATGGGAACTAACACCATGAATTCCAAACAAGACACTGGGGGCAGGTTCATCTCGTAGACCCAACAACCTCTCAAAGCCCTGCCAAGGTTAAAGGTTATAGAAAGCTTCAGGAAACACAGTGCTCCCCCCTCATCCCCACCCCTTCACACACACACACACACACACACACACACACACACACACACACACACCCCTTGTAGCAGGCATGTGAGTTGAGCCAGGTACTCTGAACCTGCAGTAGGCACTCAGCAGCGCACCGGGCAGGAAGGGATCTAGTGTACCTCCACAGGAAACTGCAGCCAAGGGGTCCTGGCCTCCAGATGTCCAGCACCCTAGCTGGGCCAGCAAAAGGGCTGTGGGTGTCGTGTTGGGGCTACTATAAGCTGTGAAGTTTTCAATATCAGGACATTGAAATAGTTCCTCTTGGGGAAATAGGAACATCTAGGATTTTCAGAGGCAAGCCATCTGAAACAGATCTTAACCATAAGCATTAAGCCAAGATCCTGTGGACCTCAACCAGGAAGTGGATTTCTCACTCCTCCCCCACTCCCACACACACACCCTTCACCCCATAAGTGAAAGCATTATAAATTCCTGGGGTGGGGGTATGAATTGGTTTTTGTTTCGTGCATAAAGAATAAGCAATAGCTAACCAGTCAGAGGAAACGGTGGTGAGGTGGGACCAGCCACAAGCTGAGAAGAAGACTGGAGGTCTTCTCCTCTCTGTCTCTGACTCTGTCTCTACCTCTGTCTGTCTCTGTCTCTGTCTCTCTATGTCTCTGTGTCTCTTCTCTCTCTGTCTCTCTCTGTCTCTGTCTCTGTCTCTCTCTCTCTCTCTCTCTCTCTCTCTCTCACACACACACACACACACACACACACACACACACACACACTGCTTTCTGTGATTTCCTGGGAGTCCCGCTCCACTCTGGGCTTTTGTTCTCATCTGCAGACAAGAGGGTAATAACACCCCGAACCCCCCACCCCACCCCCCACCCCCCCCCCCACCCCCCCCCCCCCCCCCCCCCCCCCCCCCCCCCCCCCCACCCCCCCCCCCCCCACCCGCCTCTGGATAAGATACTGGAAAAGGCTTGGTGCAAAGGACATGCATAAACAACTTCAGCATGTTGAAGGGGTGGAGCCAGGACTTGGTTTCTGGGTGCATAACCTGAGGCTTGGCCTTCCTGGACCTGGGTATCCCAGGCCCTAAAACTGGACAAGAGATCTTGTGTGTACATGTATTTGTGCATACAAGGCCATACATCCATCCATGCATGTGTGTGTATAAACGAACACATGTGCATTTACATTACACATATATTCATGCATGTGCTTGTGTATATGTGTGGTTGTTTATTTATTTATATATTTATTTACTTTTGGTTTTTCGAGACAGGGTTTCTCTGTGTAGTTTTGGTGCCTGTCCTGGATCTCACTCTGTAGACCAGGCTGGCCTTGAACTCATAGAGATCCGCCTGGCTCTGCCTCCTGAGTGCTGGGATTGAAGGCGTGCGCCACCGCCGCTCGCCGATGTGGTTATTTTTATGTGACTATTTATTTGAATGTGCATTTACCTGTGTTTTTCCCTAGGGATCCAGGGCTTTGACCAGATTTTTATCTGTTCCTCCGGGCTACCATTCAACTTAGGACCTTGCGCGTGCCAGACAATGGCTCTACCCGAGAGATATCTACCTCATCCCTGCTTTACTTCTGAGACAAGGTCTCCCAAAGCTGTTCAGACTGGCCATGGACTCGGTGTTGCCTGAGCTTGCTCACACTTGTACTCCTAATGCCTTAGCCTCCCACAGAGCTGGGATTATAGGTATGCCCCAGCATGCCAGGCTTGATCAGGTTTTAAAGGGATCTTGACATTTCCGATTAGCAAGAACCCCTGCTTTGATCCCTTTCTTCAGATGGAAACAGTCCCAGGAGTCCATGTGGGGGAATCCGGGGCTTGCTCCTGACTAGGAGCTGTGAACAGCTACCAGTTAGTTAAAAGCTTTGGGGAGCTCTCTGGTTGGCATCCTGTCCCTCAGGCTCAGGGGGCCTGTCACACATACAGCTCATAAGACAATGCAGCAGCAGCAGCAGCAGCAGCAGCAGCAGCAGCAGCAGCAGCAGCCTCCCAGCCGTAACAGGCCCCAGCTCTGAATGGAAGGAGGACCAGACACATTGACAGGGAAAGAACAGGTCCCAGAGCCCCGGCCTGGACTGTTCCCATGAAGACCTGATCCAGGTGACCCCGCACTTACCACACATGCCTGGAATTTCTGAAAGCAAATGCTGGCCAGAGAGCCACCTAAATGGGTGACAAAGGCTGGGAGGGCTGGGAAGAGATCGGGCAGGTCTTGTAATTGCCAGGACTCCTCCATCACACAGAGCAGACAAGCCAGAGAGCTGACAGAACACGCCCGCCCGCCCGCAGGGCCTTTGTCGTGCTTGTGGCTTACCTGCCCCTGACATGGCCACTCAGTCCTCAGCATCTGCCCCTCTGCAGCACCCTAAGCACAGTTCCCATTGTTCTCAATCCATTTTCTCATTCGCCAGAAAAGCCAGGCGCCTACAGACTCTTTCCACGTTTATTGTGAGGCTGGAGCGTATGCCGGTTTGGGTTTCAGAAGGATTGATTAACACAGATGGAGCACTTGGCAAGGGCCCGGGGGCTCCCAGTAGACTCCCCCATTTAGACCTGGAATAAAGATTAGAGAGCTGGAGGGCAATCTAGGGCAAACCTCACTTTCAAGGGAAGGAAGGGACAGGGGTGGAGGGAGCTGCCCATTCTAGTTCAAGGGCGTCTTCTTGAAGCTGGATGAAATTCCTTGCCAGAAAGGAAAAAAAAAAAAAAAAAAAAAAAATGAATAAGGCTGAAGCCACTGCTGCCACCTCCTATCCAGCCAGCCTCCGAGTCCAGGAAGCTCTCCTGTTCACCTGCACTGAGACGATGTGGAGAGGCCTCAGCTGAAGCCCTCCAGCACCCATGCCATCTGAACCACGTAGTACATTCACACCTGTGTCTACCTTCCTCAGGACATGAGAGCCTTGTCTGTGCAGTCCCCTCTACTGGCGGGCCCTTCCCCTCTCTCTTGATGAGTACAGTCTGAACTATCTACTGTTCAAGGTCTAATTCAAACCAACTGCTGTCCTCATTCAGCAGAAACGAATCCCTCCTTTTCTTCCTTTTGCTTCAGCCCCGTTTCCATCCTGCCCACTTTGTTGTTTCTATATACACAGTGAACTTTCACATTAGCACAAGTTGCGATGTGTTGCTACCTCATCTAGAGACAATGGTGTGTTTGTTTTGCTTCTGTGTTGGGAACTGAACCTTGGGTCTTCCTGTGCCAAGTGCCTGGGCTATAACCTCCACCAGGGAGCTAGCACGCTTCATTCACGTTTCCTGGCTGTGTTTGCTTGGCTACCATCAATTCCTCCTGTCTACGTTTCCCACCCAGGTGCAGTCCATGTGTTAGTGTGAGAATCAAATGAGGTGGTAGAATGATAGCACTTGGCTGCACCCAGGTGATGGAGTGACTTGTACTGTCAGTACACTTACAGAGGCCAGCATTCAGGCAAGGTCCAGCCTGAGCGGTGAGCCATCCTCTGTTCTAGAGGATGGGTGTCTCTGACCTGACCAATCAGAGCAGAGGGATTAGATGGGAATGTGTCTCATGACTGGAAGTGGCCAATGCCAATGAGACAGGCCAGGGCCCATCTTGGAAAGATGAAGGTCTTGGTGCCGTGAATGCTAACTGGGCTGTTGGTACCCATGTGGCTCCATGTGGGACTTTGAATTTCTGGTCCCCCTGTCTCCAGCTCCTCTGTGCTGGGATTACAGATGTGCACCAATGTGCTGTTTATTTGGTGCTGGGGACTGAACCCGAGGCTTTGAGCATGCTCCCCACTGAGCAAGCATGCTATCCACTGAGCTCTCAAGTAGACGACTCTTAGATCCACTAGCTGTCAAATCCAAGCGCAGTCTTCATTTTTAGTGGGAGCGAGTAGTTACTGTGGCCCTGCTGTATGACTGCCACTGTGCTTGGTTCTGAGCAGATGAAGGCGACTGGGCCATAGATCATTTTGAGGCAGCCTGCCACAGAGCCCATATTCTAGTCTAGCTGCTGGCACCCTTTTCATCCTCTCCATCTTAATCTGCCTCCGTTGTCCCCTACTTTCTCACTTAGGCTGGACCTTGCCTGAAGCTGGCCTCTGTAAGCGCACCGACAGTCAAGTCACTCCATCACCTGGGTGCGGCCAAGTGCCATCATTCTACCAGCTCATTTGATTCTCACACTAACACAGAGATGGAGAGTATTAACCCATTCTACAGATGAAACTGAAGCCACGTGAGGTGGAGATTTTCCAATCACAAAACAGCTGTCACCAAGCCTGGCTTGAAATACTGCAGTCCCCTTCCCTGGACCCTGGCATCCACACAACTGTGATGAAATGGAAACTGGAACTGGAGGTGAAAGATGAAGATTGATGCTTCTGGCTTTGTCACTCTGTCTAGTTGGCCCTAATCAAGTCCATAAGCTTCGATTTTCCCATCTGTAAAATGGGACAACTGATACTGCATCTACTGCATAAGGCTGTGATCCAGTTTAGAAAGTTCTGGTGAACCTGAGGGCCTAGACAAGGTGTGGATCTAAGGCAGGACAGCAGAGCAGCTGGACAGGCCCCAGATGTGCTGCCCAGGACAGAAAAAGACAAAGCTAGAGAAGCACCACCAGGTGTCCAGATGGAAGGACACGGCAAGGATCCTCATAGGACAGTGAGCAGAAAAAAGCGACGTAAGAGGCCAGGAGCACATTCGGAGCCCGGCTGCTTGGTGCATGCCAAGGCTCTCTCCTAACAGGTTCTGTAAAAAACCTAACAGTGACTAAATATCAGAACTTACAGCCACGTGCTGGTCTCTGTCTTCATGGCCATATCCTCTAATCTTCACAATAACCTTGGGCAGGTATCATTTTTTTGTCCACATTACAGATGAGCAAACTAAGGTATGGGAGTCACAGGGGATTTCAACCACCTGAACTACTACTGGTACACAAGGGGCTGTTCTATGACCCAGGGAGAGCACAGCATATATCGAAAGACACCTAGGAGTTTTAAGACAGGGTAGATATGAGCTGGTGGTAAGCCCAAGCGCACGTACAGTCGCTCTTGCTCTGGATAACTCCATTAGGTATCGGTGATGATGAAAACCTTCTGATCTCTCAGAGTACCTTGGAGCTGTGGTTCTCCTGGGAGGTCTTAAGGGTCCTGAAGAACTCTGAAGAATTCTGCAAACATTCTAGTCGCTGGCCCGTCTCCACGGTCCCTGCTTCCTGTGTGCACCTGAGTAACCAGTGTTTGCCAGGTTTTTCTAGGTCAAATGTAGCTTAGACTTGGGGAGCCTGAGGACTTGAGTACTCTTGCCCCCCTGGAACACAGATTCCTGAGCCAGAAGCTCCTTGGATTTCCCCATGCCCATGAACTCTCAGGCGCTGAGAGGCAGACTGGGGGGGCTGAAGGCTCCACCCAAGCTGGGGGGGCAGAAGCATACATACATGGGGCTTCTCAGTACAGCCTTCTAGTGACTTGGAGCCCATGAATGAGAGGTCTTAGGAGACCTCACCAAGACCAGGAAGTCAGAGGAGTGGACACGTGGAGGGGCGGGGGAGGACACTTGGGAAAAGCTGAGGAGCATAAATCCTGGGGATGGAGGCAGGGACTAGGACAGAGATGGGGGTAGGGGAGGGCGCCTGGCAAGTGTAGGTATGAAACCCAAAGAGCAAACGCAGAAGGGGACAGGGTGGAGGGCTGCAGTGACAGCGAGGGGCCACAGTGCCTGGGAGCAGGGAGGGGTGTGGTGTAACAGAAGGGCTGTCAGAGCACAAACGATGATGAGCAGCCGGCTTCTCAGCCCTGCCCCCAGAAGCCGCCATGATGCTTCATGGCTGGCCTGCGGATAGTGTAAAGGCGCTTCAGAAACCACAGGGCAGGACTTCGGAGGCTCCTCACAGAGGACTTCATGGTATTGGAGCGGGAAAGGGAGAGACCAAAGCTGTAGGACCCAGGGCCAGGGAAACGGATGGTTCTACCAGGAAGAGGCTGGCTCTTGTTGTGGTGGCCTGTGCACAAGTGCCCTGGCAGGAGACTGCAGCAAGGTCAGGAGCTCCTGAAGGGAGAGATGCTAAGGTCTTCTCCGGGGCCATTCTTGGTTGGGGATACATGAGACGCTGATGGGGGGTGGGGAGGAAGGGCCAGTGAGGCAGACTGCGCACACTCAGTATTCTAGGAAGGGCAGTGGCAAGGGGGACACCTAATAGGGTGTGTGCAAGCTCTGGCTGGACTGAAGACACACACAAGGTCCTGGGTGGACTGCTGAAAGCCTGTGTTAGAGGATAGAGGCCTGGCAGGCTAGAGAGGGGACTCGGCACAGCACTCCCATGGGAGAAGATGGGCTGCTCACAGGTGTCAGCAAGCAAGGCTAGCTTTGGAGGGGTCCTTACTAAGGACCAAGAGTAAACATACAGCATGCCCGACAGGAGCCCCTCCAACCCAGGCCCACACTGTTGGCTACTGAAATACACACCCATGTTGACACTGACTAGAAACAGCTCTAGCACCAGCTGAGAGGTCAGCAGTGGTAAGAACATACAGCTAGATCACTGCTGCCTTCTGCTTTGCGTGGGCCCAAAGAAGCAGGGGCTTGCTTAGAGGAGCCCTCCAAAGTAGTGGTGCTCAACCTATGGGTTGCGACCCCCAAAGGACCGTTGGAAAACATTATGATTCATAACAGTAGCAATATTAGAAACAACAATAATGTGATGGTCGGGGGTCACCAAAACATGAGAAAATGCATTAAAGAATCACAGCGTTAGGAAGGTGGAGAACCACTGCTCCAAAGGGTGCCTCCATGGTGACCAGGAGCCACAGTAAGGGTACACCTTGGTTTTCAGCTGTTGCAGGCAGTTCCTACCAGTGTCAACTAACACACTAACTGCACTCAGAGGACACAGGAGCTTCTAAATGTGGTCCTTCTGCTTCACTTGGGCTCTTCCACCTGCAGCCTGTGGCCACTGTGTCCCCTCTCAGCCCTGCTCCCTTCCCTTTGCTCACTCTGCTGGAGCTCCCCAGTTCAGGGAGGCAGGCACCTGGACCTAGTGCGGGGAGGAGGGTGCGAACTTTCTCTCATCACCCTTGTTCCCCTTCAGCACACCACCCTGGTACAGGAAGGACAACCATACCAAGAAGAAGGGGTAGGGTCACCTTCCCACCTGGACCCCACTCAGTTCTCTAGCCCTGGGCCTGCCCCACATCCAATTAACAGGAGCAGCCTGACTAAGGCCCAGGAGCAACTGGGGCACCCTCTCCCCCAGTCTAGGTAGAGGGAGACAAGTTCTCCACAATGAGTTGGAAGCCAACATCAGTAGACTCTAGGGACCAATGTGCACCCTCCTAGATGGCCTTCTGCCAGGGTCACGGCCTTCTGCCAGGGTCACACAAAGCCAACACCTATCTGTGGATAATGTACTGGGTGTGATCCACCCCCGGTACATTAATTCAAATGAACCTACAGAGCAACAAGCAACAAGAATTCCTGCCCTTAAGTCTTCACTGGAGACAAGGACTAAACAGGTGAGACACAGTCTGGCAGTCAAAGCCGGCCTACGGAAAGGAACACTACAGAGCACACAAGCATCTCAGCAAACTAGGGGAGCTTAGGCAACACAAACATCCTCAACTCACGCATGGCTCTCTAAAACAGGCTGTCAACAGGCCCTGAGAAAACCGAAGGGAGTTAGAGAATGACTCACATGTGCTCAGCCCTTTTTCACAAAGCAAAACCTCTAGCGGTCTGGCTGCAAGGCTGTATGCAGGAGCATCTAAAGTCAGAGGATCACTTCTCATTTCCAAATTCTTAACTTCTTGTGGTTTACTTTTGTGTCTTACTGTGGCTGCCAAGAGCCACAAGGATCTGGGCTATGAAGCAGGCCCTGGGCACAAGGCAGAGGTTAAGCTCGTTCATCTACCTGAACTAGTGGTGGTCACCTGGCGCAGCACGTCACCAGCAAGGACAGGCCTCAGCAAGAAGTACTTAGCAAAGGCACTGCTCCAGAAGCAGTGTCTAGGACACTAGAGACAAGGAGAGGCAGGAGCAGGCACTGAGTGACACAGTAATCTTCTTGGGAGTGAGTGACTCCATGAACACAGACTAGCTGGCCCAATTTCTCCCTTCCCGCTCTCATCTACTAATGAGATATGATGGTGTCTGTCTCATACAGAGTACACAAGCATTAAGTTAGTGCAGGGAACACCTTTAGAGCAATATTCTAGTATGTGCTCAATAAATGTTAGGTTTTATTAGCATTTGTTTTTCTCTGAGGTAGCAAATAGTCCACTATGTTCATATCAAATACAAAAGTATTCTCAGTGGTTTCTGTAAATCCCTTTTCACATTGCCTGTGGGAAAAAGGAGATGTAAATTATTTCAAATAGACATGATCACAATTTAAAATGCTGAGTTTATTTTTGTTTTAAATCATCACAGTAAAAACTGCCACACAAGTGACTTCACACTACCAATGACAAGTGCTTTACTGGCTCAAGTGCACCTTTAACTCTCCAGACTGAAGACTACAAACCCCTAGATGTCCTTTACATTCTGAGGTCATGTAACATTAAGCAAGAAAACATTAAACAGAAATCAGTTTTGTACAAATAAGTGTGACCAAGCAGCTTAACTCATCACCTGAACTTCTGATACCTTCAGAACAATCACGGAGGCTGCTTAGGGCATCTGCAGTAGCCAGACTCACGTGAGTCCTCGGGCGCATCTTGCCCTCTGCTCTTCCATTTCTTTCCCCAAACCTCACGTAAATAACTGACCCAGGCAAACTTTTTTTCAGGCAGTTGCCTTATTTTTATACACACTTCTTTTTCTCAATTCAGAGTTTCTGAAAATCTTAGCACCAGGACCTATGAGCCTTCAAAAGGCCATATGGGCATCTTCGGTCCCCTGGAGAGTCCAAAAGTCTTCCAGTCACCCACCTGGCTCCCTCCTTCAGATGGGATGTTCTGTGGTGTGGAGAGGACCTTCTGCCCTCTGGGAGAGTGAGCTGGCATGGGGAAGGTCTGCCCTCTCCTAGCCTCAAATTTCCTGCATTCAGAGAAATGCTTTTCACACCTGCATGTATCAAAACAGCAATAAATGACTCCAAGGAACTGAAAACGTGAAAAATCCCCTAGGAAGTAACCCTTGGGGAAGGTGTTTGGCCCGTGTGTTGGACCGCCCACTCCTACTGCTGCTGAGCAGCGGCTTGGTGGCATCACTACACTCTGCATTCCATGTTGGTTGCCACCCAGTAGGGACAGGTGTCCTCACAGGACAGCACCAGTGACAATGTGAGGAACACATTTACCACGGGAGCCAGGTGCTGGGAGCAGACAGTGACTGCACTTGGGTTAGCAATGATTGGCCCTCCCCTGTGGTTCAACTGAAGCTGGGATTCGTATGTGAAATGTCTTTATCCATTACCTTTCAAAACATTTTGATCTTCAAACTGAGTCAGAGGAATGAACACACCATTTCAGCAGGAAAATTACACATTCTGAAAATATTGTCTCATTATAATCCTCTCATGTTCCTCAGGCACTAAGAAACATAACCCACCCTGGTGTAACTTCCAGAACCACTGCTAAGACAAGGAGAGAATACAGAGTGAGGATGACCTCACTGGCATTTCCCTTCAGTGGGAAGCTGAGGACAAAGGTTCCCCATGGGCTGACACAGGGTGGTGCTGTCTCTCCTCCAGAGATATGAGGGCCCTGCCTGGACCGCTTTCATGCAGCAGCCTCTAGGAACTCTGAGGTGAATACAGCTTCTGCATAGTCTTCACACACATCCTGCAGCTCCGCAGCCACGGCCCCCAGGGCTTCATCTACCAGCTCATCTGAAAAGCTGGAAGACAAAGGACACAGCTGAAGGCGTGGGCAGCCAAACACGGAACTGTTCAGTATTCATGAAAACCTAGTAAATCAACTTGGAAATTGTGTGGAGATCCAGAAGCCCCGAAGAGTGAAGACACTTCTGGAGAAGAAAAAGAAGGTGAGGAGCCTGGGTCTCCCATATATTAAGATGGTAGCACCCAGATCCCCAAGTCCTGCAAAAGCACCAAAAGACAAATGGCCCTCACCCTTGAGATGCTGACATTAGAGGTGACTGGAAATGAATGGCCTGGCCACAGCCCAGCACTAGCTCAGTGAAGGTGCATGCTTTCTCTGTGGGAAAGGGCAAGGTCCTCCAAATCCCAGATGTCTCTATATAAACATATGCATGCGCACACAATACACAGCCTTCTTCATTTAAAACTGTTGCAGAGTATGCTGCAGACCTGGTATCCCTCAAGAACTTCAGTGTGTCCTGGAAAAGACACCGTGCAGACAGCTGTAGTAACATCACTATAAACCATTAGCTAATCTTACCTACAGACTTTATTCAAACCTTGCCGATCATCCAAATAATGCCATTAAAACTTTTTATCTTTCAGAATCCAATCTAAGCTATTTAGTTGTCATGTTTCTTTAGTCTACTTTCATTTAAAATAAGTTCCTCAGTCTCCCTTTCACGACTATAACATTTCTTGAGAGTAAAGTTCTTTTTTTTTTCTTACACTGTCCTCGTATCTGGGGTTGTCTAGTATTCCCTTACAATCATTGTCAGCTACATATTTCTGGAACAGATTTCAAAGAGGGCTACTGTGTCCCCTAGGTGCTCTTCCCTTTACTGATGACTGCTGATTTTGACCACTCAGTTGTGGTGATGTCTGTCAGGCTTCTTCCTTATCACTATTTTCCCTCTATAACTAATAAATAAATATACAGGGATATTTTCAGACTTCCTACATTTTGCTTTCCTATGTCTTCATGACTTGTTCCTTTGGAGACGACAGCCATTATCTCTCTGGATATTGTTTCAGACTAATTTTCTTCCTCTCCTCTCCTTCAAAGACCATAACCTCACATATATTAGACCATACTGCTTGGTCTTCTATGTTCCCAATCTTCCTGTCTTTACTTTTCATCTTTAATATTGCCTTTCTATACCACTCTGGAGATATCTGAATTTTGTTTCACATTCCAAGCCTCCAAGTATCTCTTCTGTTGTATCTAATTCACTATTGAGCCTATCCAATACATTCCTCCTTTCAGAAAGTATATTTTTTATCATTGGATGTATGTTTGGATTTTGATGAGCTCCCAGTCCTCTGGCAAAATTCTGAGTTGTGTCTTTTATTTCTATGGCCACACAGGCAGTTATTTGGGTCTGTAAACAGCTTCACTATTTGGAGCTGGTGTGGAAGTGCTGTTAACTACTGTCTCTCTCTCTTATCTGGCTATTTTCACTATAAACTAGACACTGCTTTTGAAAATTATAGAAATAAATTAAGTCTCCCGTGATGACATTATTTTCCTCCAGAGAAAATACATGTTTGTTTACATATGGAGCCTGGGGAACAAGAGAATCCAGAGTCACATCGGCAACTGAGAAGATGTAGCATTGAGTACAGTCCGTAAGAAGACCTATACATCCAGGTCGCCTGCACTTGCAGAGAACGCAAGCTTTCAAGGCCTCAAGCAGAAGTAATACAAGGTCTGAGGATGTAGCTCAGCAGTAGAGGGCTGGCCTAGAACATACAAGGTCCTGGATTCAACACCAGCACCACAAACAATGAAGTAAAGAAACTTTACAAGGCAGTAAGATGGCACCTCTGGATTCTAACCTCTGTCTTCTGACCTAAGGTGGCTGTGGATATGTTCTCATCCAGAGTGAACCATTCAGTACCATACTGTGGGCTGAGCACCTGTCTTCTCCATGATCCTGACCTAGTTATTCTTCATTACCTAGTTAGTACCTAGATGCTGTCAAGTGTATACATTTATTTTTAATCCAGCTTTTCTATTAACAGTTATCCTCAGGGGAGAGGTGGTTCAAATCACCACATGTATCATTTCTGGAAGCAGAAATGTGTCGTTTCTGGAAGTGACCAGTCTTTGTATCTGCTTCCCTCTCTATATTCCTACCACTGCTTCTCCACTAAACTATGAAGGAAACACAGGGCACTTCTCATTCACTTGGCACAGCAGGTGGCATATGGCATGGGGTTTACTTTCAACTTTCTTCACTCTGCCTCAGAGCAACATCCTTCCTGACCTGTCTAGTCTTTCTCTTCCATTCTAAACTGGCTGCTTCCTATGCTCAAGCACAATTTCTTTCGAAATGGCTTTGCCATTTTTTTGGATGTCCAATGTTGGAATCTAGGTTCCCTGAAGTCCTAGGTCTTCTTTCTTAGTGTACACCTTGCCCCAGGGCAGCACATGGGGTCCAATAACTTAAGAAGAAGCAGTGCAGGATATCAAAAGCTCATAAATATATAATACAAGAATGAAAATAAGCATGTTTCAAACTTAAGAAAGATACAAGCAATCTACTATTTTGCTCAAGGACAACCACCACCTTGCACTTGTACTAAAGCAATACTTGGAGGAGGTCCTTGGAGGTACAGGAGAGAGGTGAATGAGGACTAGTGCAGTCAGAAGCTAGCTGCTTGTCAAGGCCAGTGTGTGTCGACATGAGGACGTGATAATGGCTACTTCTTGCCCAGCAACACTTGTGCTCTCTGAAGGAGTGCAAACCTCAACAACAGCATCAAGAACTGAGCCCTGACTTGAGTATTTGTGTTCATACATGAAGCCCTAATTCCATATGATGCCTGGGCCTGGAGGGCAATGAAGTCCAAATGAGGTCACAAGGGAGAGTCCTCATGATGGGAACAGTGCCCCCAGAGGATAGAGGACATCTGTCAACAGAGGCCAGAGCAGGAAGGGGACACGCACCAGACACTTGGACCTTAGATAACTCCCAGCCTCCAGACTGTGAAAAGACAGTCTTGGTGTTTTAAGTCCCCCAGTTACAACGTTTTAAGGCTCCCTGAGCTTGGCCTGACAGTCTGCCTGAGAGGAAACTGCAGGGCACTCTGCTCCTCCAGGTGGCAGAGCCCGTGATGTTTTCATGGCTTCCTCTATCAGAAGAAGAGCAGTTCATAGAGGAGGCTGCTTGCCAAGCCATGAGCAGCCACTGGAACCCCAAAGCAATGATTAAGACCTCAGCTAGTCCTTTCTCCAGCTCCTCTTCAAGTCTAGGATTTGGCCCTTGGCCTGTAAGAGAGACACGGAAATTTTACTGACCTTTCAGCTATTAGCCATGGGTTGAAGGAGCCTACAGCCTCATGAGATATGATCCGTAGGAACTGCTCAAATTGACTACAGTAATCACCAATGCTGTGCCGCATCCCTGGAGGGACAAAGAGGGGAGTTCGGCCTTCTTTCTGATGCAGATCTTCGACGGAGGAAAAGGGGGCCTCTCTTTTCTCTGGTTCCTCCTCTGTTCCCAGACTTTCATCCAGTGAGCTGAGGACACACAAGAAGGATGGAGGCATCCAAGTGTAAGCAAGGGTGAGCTGTTCCTGGACCACGAGGGTTTGTCCCCTCATACTGAACAAAACTCAGCCTCCTACCATCACTGCCCACTTCTCTTCCAATCACACTAATCCTCAACACTGCAGGTGCTCCTGACCCAGGAGCAGGAGGACATAAAACTCCCACTAAGTGTCAGCACAACTCATATATGCCAGTGTGAACGCCAGCTAAATGCCGCCAGGTGCTGGAGGCTTCCTTACAATGCAAGTATTCAATGCCCACCACAGAACCACTGTCTTACTTACTCCTCAGAGTCTGCAAGAACTCACTTGCTCTAAACAATTTCTGTTGGAACTAAAGGGATGAAGAATTTAACTATACTCAGTGCCACCAACTAGAAAAAAATCACAATGTACTGCCACTTACTTGGCATTGCAGGGCCTCTCTAACAAGATTTTCACAGCTGGATCCTTGGGAGTTACTGTCTTAGTGATCTTGATTGGATGGGGAGCCAAAGGTCTTTCGCTTACTGCTGGGTTGTTCTGGTCTAGAAAGGACAGGCATAAAATGACTGATGTCAAAAATGTGTCCCCCTCAAGAGTGAGGTAGTAGCTAATGAACTGTGAGGAAGTCACAGGCATCTTCCTCACACACTAAGACACAGGCCGGGTTTGGTGCAGAGTGGCTTCAAACACAAGGCGAATTTTTACGTTATAGAGAAACCAAACATCAGTCTTCAGAAACAAGCACTGCTCCCTAGCTCCAGACTCCTTGCCCGGTCTGTGAAAGGCCTCAGGAGACACTATTTCACTGGGACCCAGCTGCCAGTCAAGCAGTCTGAAGTCATGAAGTTTGTTTTTTAACCTTTAAATGCTTTGATTACTGAAGAACAAGAAAGCCACTCAGACCTGAACACTTAATTAACGGATCTAACTTGCCTCTGGACACTGTTGCAAAAAATCTGCATGAGAATCAAAACATTAATTTATTAACTACAACCTGCAGACCTGAGAGCTCTCCTGAGTTTCAGATGATTTGTAATTTTACATGTCTTTCAAGTGGAAGAAAGAAACCCATCACTCAAGTAAAGTTGTTCAGGCAAGATACTTTCTCTGATGCCCATCCATGCTGGTGATCGCACACTGTCAGGAACAAACACTGCCAAGGTCAGCTTTTGTAAGAATGTTACCACTACTGGGCTGGAGAGATGGCTCAGAGGTTAAGAGCACTGACTGCTCTTCCAGAGGACCTGAGTTCAATTCCCAGCAACCAAATGGTGGCTCACAACCACCTGTAACAAGATCTGATGCCCTCTTCTGGCCTGCAGTCATACATGCTGTATACATAATAAATAAATAAATCTTAAAAAAAAAAAAAAAAAAAAAGAATGTTACCACTACTGAGTACAATCAATCTTCAGTTACTCACAGAGCTGAGAGAAAAGGACTAGACACCACATCACTCTAAGATCACTCTAAGTCTGGTTCTGTAATGTACCTGAGCCCAAAAGCATGCTGCCTAGATTCGTACAGTGGTCTCATGATGTTGGAAACTCACTTCAGTTCTTAGTGTTCTAAAAAGATCTTTTAAAAAATACAATTATGTGTATGTCTGTGTGGGTGTGTGCAAAGAACCTAACTTTGTGCTCCATGGCCAAACCATCAGTAAAACACATTCCCTTCCTCTGCCTCCAACTCAAAAAATGGTAAAATGCCCATTGTCTGACTACACAATCATTTGAAGGGTCCTTGCTTACCTTCAGTAGCCATAATAGGGGCAAGACTGACTGACAAATTCTCTAGGCCTCAATGAACCAGGGGCTTAGTTGGGAAAGTTAAGACACCTTGACAAACAGCTGTAGCCTGCTAGAACAGGCCGTGGGAGTTCACAAGCAAGAGCTGGGCAAAGGAGAGAACTCTTTTACATTACATTACAGGTACATTACAGGTTGAGTATCTCTAATTACTTGGGACCAGAAATGTTTCAGATGTGCGAGTTGTTCAGATCTGGGGATATGTGTACAAGCTTCACTGAATGAGCATCTCGAATTGGAAGTCCAGTACTTTAAGGCTCTGGAAGCACACTGCATCTCAGCATTTTTGTTTATGGTTGTTTAGCCTGTATAAGAGAAAGTACTGTACAGGTAGGACCACATGAGCCAAACCCACAAGAACAATTCAACTGCTAGCCCATGAGGTAGAAGCCAGAGTTTGTCACCATGAGTAACAACAAAATGCAGAAAACACAGAAAGAGTACATGCACGTTCTGTTAGATGGCCCATCTTTCAAAATTTAACATGGCGAATACTTTTTAGAAAACAATGACACAATTTTGTACCTTGAAATAATTCCATGTGATATAAACTGTTATCAAGCATCTACCTGCAACTTCCTACATATCTCTAGGCAAATATAATATGCACTGAATTTAAGTTCCATTAGATGTAATGCTCAACCACATCTACTCTTTCATGAGGAAGACGAACATGAGACAAGCAGAATTTGATTAACGCTTCCCAATCAAACTGCGACAGCAGCCTAGCAATTGCATCCACAATGTAAATGTATGAGTTTGACAAGTGGAAGAGAAAAGCAAGTCTTTCTTCAGATGGAGCTAGAAGAAGTGAATATCATCAGCCTTTTCCTCAAACCACAAACTTTTATCTAAGATAGACCATAATGCTAAACATTAAAACTAAAACAAACAAACAAACGATAAAGCTTCTAGAAGAAAACAGCATCCTCTCACCTCAGTGAGGCAAAATTTCCCTAGGCCACAAAAAAAAAAAAAAAAAAAAAAAAGAAAAAGAAAAAGAAAAAAAAGATATTCAAAGTTGATTGCGGTTTTATCAGAATTAAAACTTTAACATCATCGAGAGAGGAAGTAGTTAAGCTACATACAGGAAACACATACCTCCAACACATCCACTTGAGTGCTGACTGCCACCAAGTGGTGGTGTGTGGGTGTGTGTGGGGGGGGGGTTGGAAGTAACCACTGATACATACAGAGGGTTGTTTTGGGTGTGTGAAAATAAATGTTTTATAATTGAGAAAGTAGCAATGAGCACCAGTCAGACAACTATGTGAACATAGCAGTTACTTTAAAAAAACAAAAAGGTAGTGCTAAGAAGAGAGCTCAGAGGTACAGTGTCTGCTGAGCATAAGCAAAGTCCTAGGTTCAATCCTCAGCACTGAAAAATACCAAAACAAAAACAAAAACAAAAAACAAAACAAACCAACCCAAAACATACATTTGATAAGAACTTATGCCTATAACATACATATGATCTGTATAATTAAAAAATAAAAGGGCAACCCAACTAAAAAGCAGACAAAAAGATTTTGGATGTCTCATAAAGAATTATACACCATTGGCTACTAATCACTTGAAAAGGTTCAAAGTATTATTCATCAAGAAAGAAACTGCCAGGCGGTGGTGGCGAACATCTTTAATGTTCATCACTGGGGAGGCAAAGACAAGTGGATCTCTGAGTTCAAGGCCAGCCTGGTCACAAAGCAAGTTCAATGATAGCCAGGGATGTTACACAGAGAAACACGTCTCAAACAAAAAAACAAACAACACCCCCCCCCCAAAAAAAAAATGGAAGGAAGGAAAGAAGGAAGTGAAAGAGAAATTGAGGAGCTGGAGAGATGGCTCAGTAGTTAAGAGCATAAACTGCTCTTGCAGAGAACCTGAGTTCAGTTCCCAGCACATCTGGCAGTTCCCAACCACTTGCAGATCTAGCTCTAGAGGGAAATCCAATACCTTTGTGCGCTCCCACCTCCCACCCCTGAAGGCACACACCCATAACTAAAAATAATAATAAAGCTTAAAAGATAGTAGCAGAAGGTGGAACCGAAATACCATGAGACACCAATCCCCTGCGAGATCCATTATGAGGACACAATGGAAAAGACTGACAGTGTGGAGGCAAGCAAGGGCACTCAATGGAGACAGGAGCGGGCACGTCGGCCTCCTTGGCAACAGTCTGGCAAGTGTTTATAAAGCTTGATACACCTAGCACATGACCTGGCAAGTCTACTTCTTAGGTATTTATCCAAGAGAAATAAAAACTGATGGTCTACACAGAGACTACATATTAATATGCTTACAGCAGATTTCTTAGAGACAAGGTCTGTGTGTAAGCAAGGCTAGCCTGGGATTCATATGTCAGCCAGGATAGAACTCTATCTCTCTCTCTCTTTTTTTTTTTTTTAAAAGATTTATTTATTTATTATGTATACAGTGTTCTGTCTGCATGTATGACTGCAGGTCAGAGGGGGCACCAGATCTCATTATAGATGGTTGTGAGCCACCATATGGTTGCTGGGAATTGAACTCAGGACCTCTGGAAGAGCAAGCAGTCAGTGCTCTTAACCTGAGCCATCTCTCCAGCCCCAGGATAGAACTCTTCCTGCCTCAGCTTCAGATGACAGGAATCTGTCACCACACTTGCTTTTAGATTCATTATTTGCTTTTTAAAAATAAATTTTTAGATGTATTTACTTTTACTTTATGTAAGTGTTTGCCCATCCACTTGTGTGTACATTGTGTGCCGTGGCCTCAGTGGTCAGAAGAGAGATCCAGATCCCCAGGAACTGGAGTTACAGCCTACTGTCAGCCATCATGTGGGTGTTGGGAACTGAATGAACCCAGGTACTCTTCAAGAGCAACAATGCTCTTAACCACTGAGCCATCTATCTGAATAGTCCCAAACTAGAAGACAACCAATATAGATCCACCAGCAAACACGCAAATTAGATGTGGTATGTACATTCCAAGGAGTACTATTCAGGAAGAAAAAGGGAGGGGAGTAAGGAGGGGAGGAGAGAGGGCTAACTAGTACAGTTATTTGGACTCCAAGATGTTTACAATCAATAGTTGGGAGTCTGTGTTACCTCCATTGCAGAGGGGACTTGAAGATCATGAGATGGGTGGGGAGAGTAATCTGTATATGTGATTGTAGGTATCTACAATAGGCAAAGGCAGGCCTGACTACAGGAGGAAAGGCGGCTGATCATAGAAACAGACCCTGGATAACAAGGCCATGACTGGGGAATGGAGGCAGCCGTACAAACTGGGAGAACTGCACGGAATAGACCCTCATCTGGAGCATCCAGAGAAACAGCGCCTTCACTTCTTTTAGGACTCATCTCCAGCCTTATGACCTCTCCAGCTATAAGAGAATAAATCTGTGTTCTGATTCAGTAATTTGTGGGTGAAGAGTGTTCTAAGCTTCTATTTTCAACAGGAAATAAGCAACAGTAGACTATAACATGCTATGTTGACTGGAAGGATCTAGACAAAAACACATTCTCCAGCAAGAGGTTGTACTTACTCGAACCTCTTTATTAGTCAACATGGCTGAAAAGCACAGTGTTGCCTAAAGGTAGGGCACTGACTGGGAAGGAGATAGGGGAAATTTCTGCATGACCGTGTGTGCTACATCTAGACAGGAGTTTGGGTAAGAAACAGATTTGTCACAACTCCTCAAATGACGTGGTTAAGATCTGTGTGTTACATGCAATTTTTTTCTAGTTAGTAAATATGTGTGTGTGTGTGTGTGTGTGAGAGAGAGAGAGAGAGAGAGAGAGAGAGAGAGAGAGAGAGAGAGAGAGAGAGATATGAAAGATGAAAGTGTAAGAATACAGGCACTGGCATGGCATGGAACATTCCTGGAAGTCAGGACAACCTTAGATGCCAGTGAGAGCCTTCCACTTTGTTTGACCAAGGTCTCTCTTGTGGCCTAAGGCAGGCTAGCTGGCCTGGCAGCTCCTGTCAATTCTCCTGTTTCAGCCTCTCACTAAGTCATCTCCCTATTCCTTATATATAAATCTTACTTCAGAAAAACAAAACAGAACCATAAATAAATAAGAAACTCAAGCTGATGCCACATATTTGGAGAAAAATGTACTGTTATCTAGCAGTTAAATGCATCGATAAGATCACCTGAAATGCAAACCTGAGATAAACTGAAGACAAGAGGGGTAAACAGTGACATGGTAACCTCGCAGCTGCCAGGTGAGGATTTTGGTCATCACTGGGCAGTTTTCTCAACCTTTCAGTATGTTTGGAATTTTTCAGAGTAAAATATTGAGGGTGGAGTTGGGGAGAAACACCTACCATTTCTTTCTTCGTGCATCCATAAGTGAGGGTCAGCGTATACAATTTTATTATATCTTTGGCGAACTGTCTCCTGGTATTTCTTTAAAAAAGAAAGTTTAATTTATGAGAAAAAGTAAGTTTCATTATAAACTAGAAGTAGTAAGTGTGGAAACAGCTCAGCAGACAGACACTGATGAGAACAGGCGTCTGCTGGGCTAGAAAGCGAGCAGCTCCTGAGGGAAGCCTAGAAGAAACAGCATGACTAACGTGGCTGCAACCTCGGCCAGCTTGTCCCTAGAGCTTCCTGTAGTGACAGACACATGTCCTGTCCATCTACGGACCACCTGTATTTCCATCTTCCTTCGTTTTGTTTCAACAGACATATGCTGGCTAGTTCTACTGCTCAGGTCTAGGCAGTTACCGCATGAGAGGGAAGGCGGTTTAAAGAGGAAAAACAGTATGTCTTTACATTTTCAAAACCACCAAAAGTTACCTTCTTTATAATTTCCTACTTAGCAGTGAGGAAGAACTGAATTAATCATGACACAAGTGAACCAAAAATGCTGAGTATGGGGTCAGACCTGGACAGGGCATCCTAGCTCTCTCGTTTTTATGACCTTGACCACACCATTTGATCACTGGATTTTGATTTCCTGTTCTTGAACAATCCGGTAGGATGGCTGATGTCTGAGGTCTAAAGTTTATAAGAAAAGGGAGTCATTCTAAAGTAGTAGTCTGGAAATTAACGGAGGTAAGGACATCTGTGATTTGACAGGGTCACTACAGCAAGGTACAAGAGGTATAAATGATGGATGCAAAAGTCAATGGTACAAACTGTGGAAACAAGTTTGTCCTGGAATCTGTTTTTGGAATTATAAGTCACTGTTAACAGGGTGATAACAGTATGGACTACTTATTAGGTGATGTGTCAGATAGTTTGCTAAATACTTTACATCTTCTTCTTTTCTCAGAAACCCTACTTAGTAGACAGGGTAAATGAATGAACCAAAGCACACTCAGTTGGCAAGAGAGCTTGGATTTGAAAGTAGGACCCTGTGGCTCTGTCATATTGAGTGTCCACACAGGAGTGGAGGTGAACCCACACTGGCAAAACAGACCAGCAGGCCCAGACCTTACTTCCATTTCCTCCATCCGGCGCATCATGGTCTGTAGATCAGGGCTGTCCTTGCTGTCCCCCAGTGTGGCTGAAGTCTCTAACCCCAAGATCTTATCATGAGTCACGGCCCGGAGCTCATGAGCAGCATCTTCTAAACAGTCATCCAGCTGATGAATATTCCTGGATTCATAATTGACCCCTGCAGCCTACAAAATGAAGAAAGGGTAAAAAGGTAATATAAAGAGAACCAAAAAATTAAAGATTATTGTTGATCATTGTAACCCCAAAGCAGAGTGATCCAACTGGCAGAGATCCTATGCCAGAACAAACTTCTTGGTCAGTGCATAACAAAAGCACTAGCTGATACAATTTTTATCAGTCGCTTAAGTGATTGCACTAACCAAGCAGTGGCCTTCAGTGACAACTTAAACAGCATTTCATCCGCCTTGCTGACTGGGAGAGCACGTATCTCTTCTGCCACATTTAGGGGAACATACCCTATTTTATATGTCACATATTCTAGATGGCATGCCTTTTCTTTTGGTCCATGCCCTTGTAAAAGCCTCATGGCACTATGAAGTTCAGGGTTCTTTTCTTTGCTTGAGGCTCTTGTTATAAGCTAAGAGAATGTTAACATTCTCTGCAGACTTGATGTGCAAGCGTTTCCCCTTTCTTTCTTTTTCTTCCTTCCTTTCTTTTTTTTTTCTCTCTTTTTTTTTGAGATAGGGTCTCTACACAGCCTGGAACTCACTTTGTAGACCAGACCAGCCTCAAACTCACAGAGATCCTCCTGCCTCTACCTCCCATGTGCTAGGATTAAAGGCTTCTGTTACTACACCCAAATATTTTTCTTGATCCTAATATAGGTCTATAATCTGATCTGTATTTTTTTTTTTTTAGTATCTTCTTGGTAAAGAATGAGACATTCCTAGGAGTAAGACCTGGTTCTGCCCTTCAATTTTGGACAAGTTTATTCAGCCTCTCTGGGCTTATCTTCTTCCTTTTCTTTTGTTTTTTTCGAAACAGAGTTTCTCTGTGCGGTACTGGCTGTCCTTGAACTCACTCTGTAGAGCAGGCTGACCTCAAACTCTTTGTTTTTAAAAAATATTTTAATTAAAATATAATTACATAACTTTCCCCCTTTCTTTTTCTCCATCCAATACCTTCCATGTCCCCCATTACTCTCTCTCTCAAAGTACTAGCCTCTATTTCTTTATTATTGTTACACACACACACACACACACACACACACACACACACACATACACTATATAGATACAACCCGCTGAAGACACTTAGTGCTGCTTGTGTGTACATGATTTCAGGGCTGACCATTTTGTCTTGGATAATCAATCAGGAAGCTCATCCCTGGGAAAGACTAATTCTCCCTCTCTCAGCAGTCATTAGTTACCTGTTTGATTATTTTTAACACTGATTATTGATGTATAGCCTGGAAAACTTGCAATGAGAATGTTTCTAACAGCCCAGAATTCTAAACGAGAGTTTTATCTTTCAAATAATTGTATTAAAGATGGTTTAAGGCCGACGAAGTAATTTGCACATAAAAAGGCTGTTTTATTCATAATATTTATATATGTCTATTTTACTGTTAGTATTAGTAATCCATTTCACTTTCCTTTCATATTGAAATGCTTTATGGAGCTGCTTTCCTAGGTTAGATGCTAGCCCATCACTTTTTGGGAGTCTAAAAGGGGCTTTTAGTGGCCATGATGAACAAAATACACCAAGCTATCACACACGTGAGACCATAATGACCAATGAAGGCTTAGTTCCATTCTTAGCAGCCTGGCCTCACATGGAACTCCAACACAAAATAACAACACAGCTAAGATCCCGCTTAGTACTTACATTAGTTCGAACAATCTTGACCTACAGTCTTCTTGCCCCCAAGGCCACTGGGCTATTGAAACTTCACTCCTGCTTCCTTCTGACTCCTTTATACTCTGTCTATTACTTGTTTGGAGCAATTACAGCAGCAAGCATCTTTTTACAAGATTTAGAAGACTAAAAGAATGTAACTTGCACCTTCTATTCCAAAGTTCCTTAGGCCAGGCAGACAGACAGTTTCCTAAACATTAAAAGCAAATCCCCCAGAGGAAGATTAGCCTGAACAACCACAAAAGAGGTTTGTATTTTCCTCAAATGCTTTCATTTCTTTCTTGGACCTTCTTTCCTTTCTGTTAGGCCAGACATGGCTGTGTACTGAGTACTCAAAACTTGCTTGCTTGACAAAAACATTAGGCCTTAAAAAGAAAGGAAATGAGGCCAGTAATGAGCCAAAGTAGGCTGGCTGAGAAAGCAATGAGAAAGCTATTCTTCTGCCTCAGGCCATCAACATTCAGGGCCACAGTTATCTACACTCTGTCATTAGAGAGATAAAAGTGCACCAACAAAAACCTGTGGCTCTAGAGATGTCTATGAGCTGTTTGCAAGGCCTAGTCAGACACAGAACTAAATACACACTCTAAGAATTAACATGCCACACACATATGAAGAAGAATTTTCACTCTCCTCGAGTAGGATAATGTAGTGTTTACAAAGTAATCTGCATATCATTTTCCTTTGACTGGAGACATGATCATGCAATAATACCAGAATACCAACACGACACACCTGCTCTGCAGGCTGGGATGCTGCTGCTGCTGCTGCTGCTGCTGCTGCTGCTGCTGCTGCTGCGCTCGGTGACAGATGATCCTTCAAATGATTATTTGCTTCCACAGAAGAATTAACTCTCTATTAAAATGGACAAATGCATTCACAGATTATGAAAACTCACAACTCATATCAGAACAAATAAGTCATGTTGCAGAATAACCCATGTGGAACTATTCATCAGCTCTAGCTACAGTAGGCTTTTTGTAGCAATGAAAGTACTCGGTCCTTGTGAGAACAAATGCCATGTGTTGTTCTTGGTGCTCCAGACATTTTTTAATCTCTACTTTGTAAACACTGCCAGAGTAGCTATATGCTGCTTTGCAAGTCATTCAACTTGTCTGTTCTATATTTTCTCAAGAGTCAAATAAGGAGACTGCACAACTTCATCTCTAGGAGACCTCTGAGGTTAATAATCCTGGAATTTCCATCAACTCTAATAACCTAACACTTCTTAGGCTCATAATGCCATTCAATCAATTAAGGTCATAATATTCTTAGATGACCTCTTCTATAAGCATGAAAACACCATGACTTCTATTTCCAGGGTGGATCCATCTGGTGTCACTATTGAATCCCTACTGCTTACAGGAGTGTGACATATACTCGTAGTATGCTGTAAGTCAATTCATCTTTGAGAAACTTCTAGTTTGTGCAGATAAGTGCCCCAAATCTCTCTCTCCTACTGTAAAATAGCCAACCATTCCAAGTTATCAAGGTCATAGAGACCAGCATCCAAAGGATGATAAAGTGAACACCATCATTATCAACAGATTGATTTGGAAAGAATGGAAAATCCACTCTAAACTCCTTCCCCAAGTTAAAATGCCACCCTTCTCTTTTAAAAGCAGTGCTTGCTTCTCTCCCCTCACCTATACTCTCACCCCCCCAGCCCCCCCAACCCCGTCTACACAGAGGACACGTAGCTAGTGGGTGTTGTGTGGGAGTCTGGAGGCTGTGATGGCCCCAGCAGTGAAACCCTGTCTGTACTGCAGGCTCCCACCACCAAACAGACACTTGGCCCTCTGAAAAAGGGTCAGTATGACCTACGTGACAACTCTTCATTTCAGAACTGCCAGAGGCAAGCAAATGAATCAGTTACCTGGGCCTTGATCAAGAGGGGCTTCAACCGCTCCAGAACCGCCTCCTCTACCCTGTCAGCTAACTGGGTGGCAGAGGCACTGTGGAGAAGGAGAGTTGACAGTTCAGAAGCCAGCATGTCCTCTTGGGGCATCTTTATGGAACTCCTCCAGGAGACGGCAAACCAGATGAGGGCACACCCACAGTGCTCCTCCAACTGCAATGACCGCATGCATGCCCCGGGTCTTGTCAAAGGGACATTTGGATTCAGTTGCTCTGAGCGAGACTAAAATCCCATCCCTCTCTTTCTTTCTCTGTCTCTCCCCCCCCCATCCCTGCTTGCAGATCAGCATGTAGCTCTCCGCTATGTCTCCAGCACCACACCTGCCTGCTGCCATGCTCTCTACCACGATGATAATGGACTAATAAGCCTTTGAAACTGTAAGCAAGCCCCCAGTTAAACGTTTTTTTTTTGTAAGAGTAACACTGGTCATGGTGTCTCTTCACAGCAAGACTTCACAGTGACTAAGACAGAAACCAAAGCATACGAGAAGCATACAACCCAGCAAATTCACTCTGGGAAATTACTACAGTGAAATAAAGACACATCACAACACATATATGTTTATACAGTTTTTAGTCATAATCATGCCATACTAATGATAACCCAGATGTCCCTCACTTGTTTACTAAGATGAGTAGCTAAACCATGAAATCCAACTCACCAAAAGAAAGAATGAACAAATAACACATGTAGTGACTCTCCAGCGATTACTTCAGGAAAAAAAGGTCAATTCTAGGGCAGGTGAGATGGCTCAGTGGCTAAAGCCACTTGCTGTCAAGCCTGACGGCCAGAGTTTGATCCCCATAGTTGGATGAGAGAACTGACTTCTGCAAGGTAGCCTCTGACCTCCATATGTAGCCTCTGACCTCCATATGTAGCCTCTGACCTCCATATGTACCCTATGTACACTACGGCACAACACTCCCCTCCCACTGGAAAAAACAAAAATTTAAAAAGCCAATTCCAGAAAGTTATACACCGTAGAAATAATGATCTTGAAACAAAATTATAAAAACAGAAAGCAGATTAGTGGCTACTATGCTCACTGAGTCAAATGATGGCTGGGGGCAGCAGAGAAGTATATATGGCTATAAACGGTAACATGAGTGATAATATGGTATTGGGTATATTCTTGACTGTAGCAACGACAGCTGATCACATGTACCCTCACTGTATAGATATCTACACCCTAGCTATATGTAGTCAACAGTTTAAGATGTTACACTAGGTAGTTGAGAAATGATTTCCCAAGATTCTTCTATATTATTACAACTTTGTGTGAATATATAATTATTTAATAATAAAAAGTTTAATATTAACAAATTTTCCACTAAAAATCAATTCCAAATAAGAATTCTGTAATAAGACTAATAATGGGTATACAAAATTAGCAAATATAAGCATAGAACAGACATTTTTAGATTTGAAATGTCTGGAAAAAGACTCCTTTCCCTCCAATTAATTATTGTCTTGTCTTTCCTGATGCTGATGAAGCGCTGACCCTCTGGGACCTGTCTGCTGAGGGTCCTTACCTCATCCCCAGAGGCTGCCAGAGGAGCTGAGAAGGCAGAGCATGACCAGACAGCTCACTCTCCAGACAAGGCTTCCTTCCAGAAGCTCAGGGAACCTAGTTCCTGAGGTGGCTGAAACCTGTCTTGTCTGTCATGACCCCCATGCTCTCTGATTCCCGGGGTGGGGCTCTTGAACTCTGAGGAAAGCCTGAAGTCAGGTTCTGATCCAGATTCTGCAACCTATTCTCCCGAGCCTTCCTCTAACACTAGCAGAACTGCCCTCCCCACGCTTCGCTAAACTTGTACTTCTGTTTCCAAAATTAAGGCTGTTTGGCAGAAATGCAGACATCAGTAGTAGATTGTGAACAAGGGTAATGAAAGATTAACTCAGGAATCAGGACAGTAGGCATCTCTAGGGGGAAGGAGGTAGAGCTTCTACAACACTATTACCTGGTTTGGGAGGCAATGTATAGGTGTTTATTTTTTATTTTTATCTATCTATCTATCTATCTATCTATCTATCTATCTATCTATCTATCTATCTATTTAGGTTTTTCCGAGACAGGGTTTCTCTGTGTAGTTTTGGTGCTTGTCCTAGATCTTGCTCTATAGATCAGGCTGGCCTCGAATTCACAGAGATCTACCTGGCTCTGCCTCCCCAGTGCTGGAATTAAAGGCATGTGCCACCACTGCCTGGCCTAGGGGTGTTTATTTATAATATTCTTAACCATACAAGTGGATTTAGTGTGTTTTTCTATGTGTATTCTACATTTATTTTTTCAGAAAAAATACACATAAAAAAATAAATGAGATATGGAAAGACAATTCATAGGCAATCAACCTTATAATAACTAGAGATGACCAAGGCAGACTCCCTCCAACACCTGAGACCACCCCATCACAGAGGTATGTATACATATGCTGGCCACTTCTTGGAGACAGCAGAAGTATGGAAGTATCAGTTATGTGTGTAGGGGGAATCCTTCAAATCCTAAGATCTGTGATTGTATAACTGAATTCTTAACCTTAGTCACTTGGCCTCTAAGGAAAGAACCACAGCCCTGTAACCGGGACCGAATGCAGTCACGAATAGTAATAGAATGTACAGATGTTTCAATCAGTGCTTTGTTCCTTTGACTACAGGGTGAATGATCATCAGAGCTGGAAAAATTGGCCAACTGTGGCAATGGCATCAGCCCCATTACATCTTAAGTATATTTCTTCATTGCCTGTTAGGTGGCAGCACTCTAAGGGGATGAATGGGAGAAAGCAAAGTCATCTGAAAACCTCAGACCATGTTCAGGCTAACATGTCAAACAAAAGCATCCACACAGTCACCATTCACACACACCATGCACATCCACTCTGCCCTCAGGAAGACTGATATTGGCCTAGTGCAGTGATGTGGGATGCATTGCAGGAAACAAGAAGCAAGCACAGAACTCCTCCCAGATCATACATGGCTCTGCAGTTCTCCTTCACACTCTACACACTCCCAGGAAACTGTGACGTACTAGTATACATGGAAACATGCAAATGCTCATTCATTCAATTACTTGATGTTGGAATGAGGTGAGGTTAAAAAAGTCCAGGTTGGCTGTTCAAACTGTAAGAATTAAAATAGGGACACATACCCTATCACTCCCCAGGAGCAAACATATACCTTAATTTTTGAAGTCTATCCAATTCTTCGGCTTTCAGTTCATCCAGCTCCTTGGTTCTTCTACAAGTCTCAGCCTCAAGCCAATCAAGCCTAGAGGGAAGTAAAGTCATGTCAACTCTCCTTAAAGCAGGTCAGGACTCCTTTGGCTTCTATCTTTGGCTCTACCACAGGCCTCGTAGTTAGCTTTGCAGTTTTAGGAGGCAGAAAGCCAGTAAGCAGAAGTGTAGCTGACATCAACAATCCTGAGTCACTGTCAAAGGAGTGAGATGATGCAGAACAAGCCTGCCTTCTTGTTCACCTCAGAAACAAATATTTACCTCTGCTTTTGCATTCTTTCCATTTCTTTGGCTTCCAATTCTTCTAGTTCCTTCAGTCTTTTGGAAGACTCAGCATCTGGCCAAGGAAGCCTAACAGACAGTACAAAAGTCAAGGTAACCATGCCTCAATGCCACAGAGTGTCATTATCACAGAAACAGAGCAGAAATGAGCCCCCTCCCCCAGCCCAGCACCAATCCTGGCTCTATTAAAGGATTCAAAAAGTAATGTATTCTCTGTGTACCCATGAAAGCTTCCACAAAAGGATATTTATGCAGTTAGTACATACACAAGAAGCTGCCAACAAGAAAGCCAGCCATCACTGTTCTCAGGACCAGTTACTTGTTTAGAAAAGAAACAGACCCCAGTGAATAATAAAACCAAATACAAACAAAAGGGAAAAGTTAACTCTAAATAATTTTATTGCATGTGTATGTCAAAGAGCTTTGATCCTTCTGATTTAGGATATGTGAATATCACCAAATTCTCTTTCGACCTACTCTTTTTTTAAGGGCTGAAGATGGAGATATACTGGAGCACAGCGTACGTTCTTCACATACATTGGAGCCATGCTGTACTCCTGAGCTACCCCAGCTCTAATACCCATTTTCATTTTTGCTTTCCCATAACTGCTCGGGTAATTTCAGCCAAACAAATGCAGAGCAAGCTGTTTTCACTGCTGTCTTCCTTTGGAATGTTCTCATTATACCCCTCACATTTATTCCTGCCTGTGCAAGTCCTGGTTTAATTCCTACCTCCTTGCATGAAGCTTCATTTTCTGCAGCAAGAGGTAAACACTCTCCGTTCTGAACTTGCCCAGATCTTAGGGTGTATACCATGTTCTATCTTAAATCACAGCTAATTACATATATTTTCCACTGGCTGCAAATAAGAAGGACTAGGATTATGGTCTTATTTGCTCTTTTTTTTAAAGTGCATAGAGCGCACAACTGTGCCATTTACAAATTGGCAAATGACATACATAGAAGTTTTGAATGAATGAAACAAGAAAGAATAAAAGAATGGTGGTACTGTGGTAAGCTGGAGAGTGCAATAGGAAAGTTCAGCTATCTGATTTTAAATAATCACCTTTAGATACAGGAAAGACAAGAAGGGCTTTGCTTCAGAGTCTGTGTAAATGGAGCCCTTTGATTCTGAAGACTGCTAATACAAACCTGGCTGCTTCCTGCTGGGCAGCACCTCCCAATTGACTTCCCTCAAGGGTGTCCTCCTGCTGGAGGGGCTGTTCCTTCGCAGCATCTCTGCAGGGACTGGACTTCACCTTTAGCCACGCAGCACTGCACCAAATGGAAAAGCATGCCTTTGCAATCATCCGTCCACTTCTCGTGACTCATCCTAAGTGCACCACAGTAATGCTGATCTACAGCTCAGCACCTGGCGCCTGATAGAAAATGAACGTGAAGGGGAGAGATCCTCCAGCTCTCATGCCCAATGTCAAAGGGAGAAGATCCCTTTGCCTCAAAGAAGCAGTCACTATTTTAATTTAAAAAAAAAAAAAAAAACTGTCACAGAATGAAAAATGTACTTCAACAAAGCCTGCTTTAAATATATGAGTCACTAATAATATCCCACATCCTCTAAGTGTCTGTGTTAGGTCTCACACAGCACTGTGATCTAGGAAGCCTTCTCTGTCCCACATCTCCACCCACCATACATACTATCTAGAGCAGTGGGTCCCAACCTTCCCAATGCTGAAACCCTTTAAAATAGTTCCTCATGTTATGGTGACCCCCAACCTAAAATTATTTTCATTGCTACTTCATAACTGTAATTTTGCTACTGTTATAAATTGTAAATATCTGGTATTCAGATATCTGATATGTTGACTTCTGTGAAGAGGGTTGTTTGACCCCAAAGGGGTTGAGAACCACTGGTCTAGAAGATAGTATATTGTACACTTGGTTAGCAGGCCAGACATCATCCTGTTGATGTTTTATATTACCAACTCAACTCACATCCCTATATTGACATGTATAAAACAAAGAAATCAGAACAAAGCCACGAAAGCAAACAACAACAAACAAAAACACACACTCAGCCACGAGATGGTGGCACACGCTTTTAATCCCAGCACTCAGGAGGCAGAGGCCAGTCTGGTCTACAAAGTGAGTTCCAGGAGAGCCAGGGCTGTTACACAGAGAAACTGCCCCCCGCCAACAAAACCCAAAACAACAACAACAAAGCCCCCCGCCCCCCACACACACACAATCAGGTCAGAAGATCCAGCTCTGTGACACAGTGGAACACAAGCGTCTTTCAGCACTGCTTTCTCCTTTTTCTCAAGGCTAATAGGTCCGCACTACCATGGATTCACACCATGCACACCCACAAGGGGACTCCCTGTTGTGTGTTTCCTCCTTTGCACTGCTAGACCTGTCTAGTTTCTACCACTGTGCCCTCAAGAACTCCCAAACCTTGACAAACAATCTCCCTTTATCTTTGGCCACCCTGCCCCCTGAGCCTATTTCAAATCAAACCCTGCTCCCCCTGAGGACAGCACCTCCTCTCTAGCTCTGTGGAGAGCAGACCCACACTGTCCTCATGCTATGAGTGTGTGTGACAAGACAGTAACGTTAGCATTACAATGACTAGCTCCTGCAGGAAGGGCAGAGTCAGGGAAATATGGATGAGCTCAGAGTTCATAGCTATCTTGACTAGGAATTAAAATTCTTTAAAAATCTTACTCAGCAAAGATTAAATGAATGCCTATTATGTGTAGGCATTGGATGTTAAGACATAAGAGATACAATGCCCAGCCTCAGGTAAGCACAATCTATTCACAGGGCAGACAACAGTCACAATCCCTCCTACAATGAATGGCACATAGCCACTGGGCACTGAGGTACTCCACCCATGGACAGGTACAAAAAGGAACCAACAGTCTTCCAGACAAAAACCTTATCTATCACTCACCCAAATAAGCATTTCTGCTCACGGGGAAGAATGAAGCCTACTAGTTCGTTTGCTCTAATGTGTGCCATCTGTGGAAGAAAAATAAGGCCATGCAAACTCACAGTCCTTGAATTTTTGCATACCATTTAGGAGAGGCTGGTGGGGATGTGGGGTTTGGAGGTATCCAAGGAGCCCTGTGGTCTTTCACAGGCTGTCGGTTCATTTTTAATCTGGATGACACCGTTGTCTGTTGCAACCTGCTTTTGCTATAAGGTTGGTTTGGTCGATTTTTTTCAGGTATGTGGAGTCCCTGTAAGATGTAAACATGAATTACAAAGACAAACAAGTATCAAAGACACTCTGGTTTCAACCTCTGACTCACAGGAAGCTTGAAGTGCCTCTTTGCATTCATTCTAAAAGCTATAAGAAAGCACTCTGAGGGAAATGTGAGAAGCATATAAACCACACTAAAGTAAACCTGGCAAGGGTGGACCTGGAATCCTTGGCTTTTCCACATTTATATATACAAAATATTTATTCTCTTTTTCCTTAATTAAATCTCCCTTTTTAAAAGTCCATGTTTATTTACAGGTAAATTATAAAATATTCTTGGCTAAAATATTTAACCCTTTTGAACCTTAGTCTAACCACAATGAGTCATACAATTTCAAATGCCATCGGGCATGATGCTGAGAAGAACCTCCAAGTAGAATTCTTTCGTATAGACTCAATCCTAACTTCCCAGTGACCTCATTACAAGTTTATCTGGGAAGAAATAAAAACTTGATCCCAATCTGTGACCTGTCGGTTACTGGCTGTGCTGATTAGTGTTTTAGAGTCCTCTGCAAAGAGGGAACTTCCAATGAGAAAGTACCTACATCAGACGGGCTTGTAGGCAAGCCTATGGGCATTTTCTTGACTAATGAGTGCTGTGAAAGAAGCCAGCTCACTGTATGCAGTACCACTTCTAGACATACAGTAGGCTGGGAAATTCATGGAGAGCAAGTTAGTAAGAAGCATTCCTCCATGGTCTCTGCTTCAGTTCCTGCCTTCAGTTTCCTACCTTGAACTCCTGCCCTAGCCAAAACAAAAACAAACAAACAAACAAAAAATCTTTTCTCCCCAATTTGGTGGGTTTTTTTTTTTCCATAGCAATAGGAAGGAAATTAAGAAACCAGTAAACTACCAAATCTTAAATCCTCCTAACTCTCACACTTTCAAGTACTGAATTTTAAGACAAGTTTCCTAATTACAGCCATGGTATTCAATTAGTTAGGATCTTACTGAAGCAGGGAAAGATAGAAGCTACATCCTATACTACCATTACAAACTGGCTTTTGTTAAAATAAAAAGCAAACCTAGAATTAATTTGACTTAGATTGCTGGACTCAGGGCTGTGGCATCCATCTGTCCCCAAACAAATGTTGGTCCCACCATTGAGTAGGTTGTATGGCCTTGGACAACATCAGTTGAATAGAAGCACATCACATAAAAAAGGAAAGACTTCATACCTGCTGCAGTCTGGCTGACTCTAACATATCTTTCTTCCTAAATGGCACATGCTCTGTTGCAGTCTTCTTTTTCACTGTTCGTGTTTTTGCTGGGGTTAGTGCTTCATCCTTGACGCCTGTACTATGGCCCAATATGAAAGGGGCTTCTTCTGGAAGAGTATCCTCATCTACCACACCAACTTCACTCTCCAGCCTTTGAGTCACTGGAAGCTCCACATCAGGCTGACACACATCTACACAGAGATTTCAGAGCAGAAATTCTACTTAGCCACACAGGTAGAATGACTGAATAGCACACAGGCTCTAACCTCCAGCCTGGCTGTGAAAAGCATGAAGCTCTGTTGCCACACACGCTGCCCCCCTTACCAGTACTACCACCATTGTAATTACCAATGCCCAAGAACCATGGCCGGAACCCCCTCAATGTCAGGACCCACATGTACTGATTTTCCAGTTCTTGTCTATGGTCCTAATTCTGCAATATGTCTTGCTCCTACCCAGGTTGGCCTCTTAAGGGTCTCTTGACTATAAGATACTACCCAAACTAGCCCCCTGCTGATCGCAGTCACATTTCCACTGGATTGCCAAATTGTCTGTGCTAGCTAGCTTTATGTTAACTTGACACAAACTAGAGTCAATTGAGGAGGGAACCTCAATTGAAAGAAAATATCTCCATAAGGTCCAGCTGTAGGGTAATTTCTTAATTAGTGATTGATGGGGTAATGCTATTCCTAGGCTGGTGGTCCTGGGTTCTATAAGAAAGCAGGCTGAGCAAGCCATGATGAGCAAACCAGTAAGCAACTCTCCTCCCTGGCCTCTGCATCAGCTCCTGTCTCCAGGTTCCTGCCCTGTGTGAGTTCCTACCCTCACTGCTTTTGATGATGAACTGTTATATGGAACTGTGAGTGAAATAAACTCTTTCCTCCCAAGTTGCTTTTGGTCATGGTGTTTCATCACAACAACAGTAACCTTAACTAAGACATTGTATTTCTAAAGTAGAAATACTGGAGCCAGTATTTCCAGAAATACTGCGCCAGATGGCTCAGTGTCTAAAAGCACTTAATGCTCTTGTACAGGACTTGGGTTCAGTTTCTAGCACCCACACAGTGGCTCATCCATAACCTCAGTTCCAGAGCTTCTGATGCCACCGTCTAAACTCCATGAGCACCAAGTGCACAGATGCACAAGTATATATGCAGGCAAAATACTTACTTTTGTAGATTTACTTATTTTATGTGGACGAGTGTTTTGCTTTCATATATGTCTGTGTACCACATATATGCATGGTACCCTCAGATCTCCTGGAACTAGAGTTATAGACAACTGTGAGTTACAGATAGCTACGATATGAGTGCTGGGAACCAAACCCAGAACCTCTGGTAGAGGAGCTAGTGCTCTTAACCACTAAGCCATCTCTCTACCCTTAGAGTAAAAACTTTTAAAAGTGAAAACACTTAAAAACTTTTTTCTCTACTCAATATCTTTGAACCCTAGTTTGATATAGAATATAGTATGAACTGTATTCTGCACACGTGGCATCCAATTGGCAATTAGAAAAGGAAATAAACTTTTTTTTAATGAAATAAAGGCCTATATAGCCAATTCAGGGAACTTGGAATACAGATAAACTCTTACTAATAAAACTGTTCAGTCAAGTTTCTACACATAAGAGCAACATACAAAAGTCACAAAATAACTACTTAGGAAATATAATAGGGAAAATATCCCATTAACATAGGTGACAAAAATTGTAAGGTGGGGCTGGGTGATGGTTCAGTGGTAGAGTGTCAGTCAGATGTGAGGCCCTGGGTTCCAGTCCTGGAACCAAAAACAACAGCAAACACAAATACACAAAAACAAAATCTCCAAGAAAATGAGGAGGAAATCTAATGAAAAACTCATAGAAATCTCAACAGAAAACATTACAAAGCTTTTATTTTTTGCAGTACTGGGACTATGTACCTGGCCATTAAAATGACACAAATGAAAATCTGAATCAAGTTTTCATTTACAAACAAAGTGAACATTGCAAAGATCTCAATTCCCCACCAAGGGATCGATAATCTCAAATGTATATCAAATTAAAATTTGTGTGTGTGTGTGTGTGTGTGTGTGTGTGTGTGTGTGTGTAAACAGATGATCCAGCTGGGTGTGGTGGTGCATGCCTTTAATCCCAGCCCTCAGGAGGCAAAGGCAGACAGATCTCTCTGAGTTTGAGTCTGGACTACATAGCAAGTCCCAGGTCAGCCAGGGTTACAATAGTAAGACTACCAAAAAAAAAAAAAAAAAAAAAAAAAAAAAAAAAAAAAAAAAAAGACAAACAGACGAAACCTAAACATATTGACCCTAAAATCTGTATGAAGGGGCTTAGCATTTTTGAGCACCTGTTCTTTTAGAAGACTCAGGTTAGGTTCCCAGCACCCACGAAATGATTCATAACAATCTATAATTCCAGTTAAAGGGAATCCAATGCCCTCTTCTGACCTCTGAGGGCACCAGGCATGTACATGGTACACATATGTACATGCAAACATTAATACATAAAATGATAAATCTAATTTTAAAAATTCATGTGAAGTGTAAAAGTCTAAGAATTAGCCCAACAACTTTGAATAATGACAACAAAATGGGGAGTGAACTAGAGGCAGGAATCTTTCTTGACCAGGGATGAGAATCTTAGCAAGAGCTGCAGTGGTCAAGGCAGTGTGGAGAAAACATAGGAACAAAGGTACAGGATGGGAGCCACAGATTAGCAGATATGACCTGAATTACTACTGTCCACATATCAAATATCAGAGTGGAATCCATGCCCTACACTGAACAATACTCAGCTTACAAAAGCATGAAGTCCTAAAGCAGTGGTTTTCAACCTGTGGATTGTGACCACTTTGAGGATCACATCAAATATCCTACATATCAGATATATCTACATAACGATTCATAATAGTAGCAAAATTATAGTTATGAAGTAGCAACAAAATAATTTCATGGTTGGGGGTCATCACAACATGAGGAACTGTATTAAAGAGTCATAGCATTAGGAAGGCTGAGAACAACTGCCCTAAAGGAAGTGGTTTTTTTCCTTCTTTCAGAAGAAAAAAATAGGAGAATATCATCATCAGGACAGAAAAGACTTTCTTAAACTCAAATACGATATTGACTTATTAGGGTTTACTTACACTGAACTACAGCTTTTGATTAAAAGTCACTATAAAAAAAAATCAGTCAAATCTGGAAGGAAGATCCCTAAAATATATGTAATTAACATGGGATCAATACTCAAATGATATAAAGAACTTTTACAAATCTATAAAGGAAATAAACAGTTCAACAGAGAAATGTTGAAAAGCATAGGAACTATAATTTATGCAGGAAAAAAAGTGGTCAATAAAAGCATGAAAAGATGACAAACTTCATTTAGCAATCAGGAAAATCAAGCCATAACTAGCATTCAAAGCCATTAAAATGGGAAAATATGAAGTATGATACCAAACATAAATGAGAAGTGAGGAAAGAAACCACCAGCACAGGCGTGAACTGGTTAACTCCTCGGAAGGGTGACTCAATCGATCCACCGATCAATGGATGCCCTAGCAAGGCTGGAGGTTTGCAGTGCAGCAGCTGCATCACAGGCACACTCAGCCCAAGGGAACTCACTTATGTACACACAAAGAGAAGAGGCACAGCCTTTCACTTCACCCTGTCACTGTTTATAAAGGCAGAAGCAGCCAGTATAGTGGCATGGTGACATCTATGTATACTCTCAGCTACTCAGGAGGTGAAAGAGAAGATCATTTGATCCCAGGAGTTCTGGGCCATCCTGGTGAGATCTTGTATCACACACAGAGACCTATGACAGAAACTGGGAACAATCTAAATGCTCATTAATAAGTATGAAGAGATAAAAAATTATCTATGGTTTATCCATACAAGGGAGACCCACACAAAAGAAAGTTAGAATCCTCTGAGCTGGGGAATATAGCTTTCCTAATGTGTAAGGCCCTAGCACTAGGAAAAAATAGATTTCACCTATTAATATGAACAAGTCTAGTAATTTAAATAAGAGGGAAGCACACTACAGGCTGATATACACTGTATGTGACCAGATGTGTGAAGCAATATATTATGGACACATACATGAGCAGCCTAAACATAAAAACAGAACAGGCTCATAACAGTAACCTCTAGAAAGGGAGGGAAGAAAATGGAATGAGGGGAAACATTCAAGGGACTTTAATAGTACTTGTCACAATTTTTGAAAAAATTCCAGACTAAAACATTTTAAACTGCATAGTAAATACATGGTATTTCTTATTTCCTTTCTGATTACAATATTTAAGAACCAAAGGAAAGCTTTATTCAGATTCTTCCTTAGCAGCAGTAAGTTAGGATCTGGGTTTCCCTAACACTTCTTTCCTCGGCTGTTCTCAAAGCTCCGTGAGTTACACAGCAAGGATACAAACCAGAACAGAAGAATGCAGCACTGACCCTGCAGCCTGCGGCTTAGTAACCCCCAAGATTACATCTACAGAAGCAACTCTGGCTGCCAGGTCCTGACACCTTTTCAGTTGTGAACGGCATTGATCAGACAGCAGATGCAGTGCAAATTCACGGGAACACGGCTGCCAGCACAGTGGCAGCCAGAGCCTCCCAGCTCCTTACATCTGCACACAGGGCACTAATGCAATCAGGAGTCAGAAGCCTCCAAGAACCGCACTAGCCAGCAATTACTTAAATCTCAAAGTAGATGATCCAATCAGGCTCAATCATAAATCCCAAATGACACAGAGACAGTTTCCCTCCCTTGCAGCTCCCTGTGACATTTTGGAGGTATTGGGTAGTGAGGAAGAACCTCGGAAAATTAGAATGAAGAATTAGGAAGAGGAAGAGTGGCATCTAAAACAGAAAGAGAAACATGACCTTCTGAAAGATCATAAGAAAAAGAAAAAAAAAAAAACCCACTAAAGATTACCACATTGCTCCCCGGGGGCAAATGCATGAAACTTGCAAACGGGCTACCTATAGCCAAGCCTCAGTCCACAGCAAAGGTGTCCATGTGGCTGTTACCATGCCTCACGCTTGGTACAACACTTTTCTGTTTTGAACAGAATTCATATCCACCTGGTCCCACCATGCTACCTCTGAGGGCAGGCAGAACAGGTTTCCTAAGATTCTTCAGGTGAGGAAATAAATGAAGCATTTGCTCAAGGTCACAAGGAGAGTGAGTGCAGAGCCAGGCCTCCTCCTCTGCCTCCACAACAAGTTTTATTTATTCCAACCTCCATACTCAAGGAAGGGTAGACTATAGGCAGGCAGGGCTTCAGTTATAATCAAGCATGCCTATGTGATAAAAGCTGCATGATAATCTTACACTATGGGCTTCAGAGAGCTTTTGGGTTGCTATAAATATGTAGGTTCCTGGAGGCAGTGTGCCCCTTCCCACATTCCTGGCCTTAGGTATCTCCCATCTGGCTATTCACCTGTATCTGGTGTAATATCCTTTGTAACAGGAGTGAATCTGAGTTCAGTGAGCAATCCCAGCAAGTCTAGATTTAGAGCCACAGGTTACAACCCACGACCTGCAATGGTATCTCAAGTGGGGCAGTCTGCAGGAACTGAGGCTCCCTCCATCTGTGGGACCTGGCTCTTCTGCAGCTGTTAGAGTTGAGCTGAGCTGCAGAATCCCTCCACACACTCGATGAACTGCTCCGCCTGTCATCACTGAGTGCTCCACTGAGGCTACAGGAAGAACACTAAGCTCCTCAGGGTCCACAGAAGAGCAGCAGAGCAACAAACACACCATAGAGATGAGATACACAGAAGTTTCTGATCTCAAGAAAAATGTTGACATAGTAAATTACAGTGAGGGGGAAAAAACCCAAATTCTGGCAAATGAAAAACACAAAACAAGGTCAAAGGAAATCCAACATGTCATTGCTCTCAGTAAATCTAAGGTTAAATGTAGAGATCTACAAGAGGAAATACAGAGATCAAAAAATTAACAATAGCCTGGAGTGGAGGCACACACCTTTAATCTCAACACTAAGGAGGCAGAGGCAAGCTGATCTCTGTAAGATCAAGACCATCCTGGTCTATACAGTGAGACTTTGTCTCTGAAAAAAAAATTAACTTCTGTGCTGGAGATGCTCACCCAGCACCCGCCAGGCCACTCACACTGTCTGTAACTCCAGCTCCAGGGTTCCACTGCCCACTTCTACTCTCTATGGGCACTGCACATATGCAATTAAAAACAAAATAAAACCTTTTTAAGAATTAGAAACATACAGGAGCCAGAGTGAGAGGGAGAAGGGCAAAGGGCATTTCTGAGGGGCTGTCACTCTGAAAGTCCAGAAGTCTCTCTCCTGGTATTAGGTCAGCAGTGAGCTGACACTTCGTACATTTCTCTATCTATATGTTCTACTGCAGTTTAACAGATGAAGACGAGGTCCAGTAAGATGGCTCAGAGGATAAAAAGGGCTTACTGTGAACTGACAACCTGAGTTCAATCCTTGGAAACAACCCATGGCAGATGGAGAGAACCGATCTTTCATAGTTGTCCTCTGCCCTCCACATATATACCTATCACCCCCTCTTCTCTCTAATTGTAATTATAAATAAAATGGAACTTTTTTTTAGAAAGGAAAAGTAGTTTACTGATTTTACCCATATATGTCTATAGGTTATCTCATCTATCTGGAAAATGACAAGAAAAAAATATCAAGCAACAAAACTTTATTTCATCAAATATAAAGCATCCACTTATAACACATACCACTACTGGGTCATTAGAATTTAAACACTGAAAACTGAAATGTTACAATTAATTACCAGACACATCCCTCAGCAGGATACTGCGGCTCATACCTGCAATCCCAGCACCAAGAGGCCTAACTAAGACCCAGGTCTGCACAGTTACAGGTCAGCCTCAGTTACAAGGCTGGCTGCCTACCAAGCAAGCTGGACAGGATGGCTCTACCTCAGGGCTGGGGGTACCCTTCTGCCAGCTGTGCAGCTCAGTGGTGCTGCATCTGCCTGGACGTGCAAAGGCTGGATCGCTAGCACTAAAAAAGGACAAGCTTTCCAGTTTCAGAAATCTTCAGCTGTGCAGGGCCAACAAAACACAAGGTCATCAGAAAAGACTTCAAGGCACCACCAGATAGGAGCCCAGTGCACAAACCCAACAGCTTCCCTTAAGTAGTGACAGCCAATTTCATAATTAATAAGAAATGTCATTCACAATAGCAGTGAAAACTACAAAATAGAAAACTAAAAACATACGTAGCAAGGAATTTATAAACCCCTATGTGGAAGCGTGGCCACTGGACTGGAGGTCTAGATCAGGGGCTGCAATAAGCGCTCACCCTGCCTAGCCGCCGCCGCCGCTTCCCCCCAAGCTGACACGGACCACCAGCAGCATTCCCACACAGAATACGCTCATTCTCAGTTCTCAGAGTGAGCAATGACCAGCACATTTTTGAAAAATAATGAAGAAAAATCAGTTGTCATGTTCTTGTTAAGTATTAAAATATAAGTGAGATTGACAGTTTTGCCTACAAAATTAAGTTTCTATACCAGAAAAAAAAAGCACTATAAACAAATTCCAAAGATAGGTGACTAAGTAGGAAAAAATACTTACAATACATGTAAGCCAAAAAGTGACTAAGAGCTACACTATCCACAGAACTTTGATAATCATAAGTAAAAGAAGTGGAACCAACAAAGAGAGGGATGGAGAACACAAAAGGGAAACCAGCACAGGAGGCACAAGCATGGGTGAGGAAGCCATGAACAGCCCTCAGAGGACAGAACTGAAACCTGCAACAGTAAGATGCCATTCCTCACTGAAGCTGGAAACAGTCAGATCTCATTGTATAAACACTGCTCATCTTTAAAACATGATCACCCACCTCCTTTTATGGGGTAAACTGGCAGCATCTGTTCAAATGTGCATACCACAAAACCTAACAATCCCACTTCCTAGGATGAGGATCTGGAAATGCACCACACATATTAGTACAATACAGTCAGCTTAGCACTATGACAGAGCAAAGGGGATTTTATTGGCTCACCGTCTTCTGGAGAAGCATATTCCAGCCTCCAGTCCTAGGATATATGTGGCTATTACTTCCTGATCCTAGCTACAAGGCAACTCTCATGGACAGGGCCACAAATCCTAACACCTCACACCCCCCCCCCCAACTGCAGTAACTGTTGCAGCCACTTTCACAGAGTAAAATATCACACAGTGACATCTGAGACACATACCAGCAAGAAGCCTCTTTGCCACAGCAGGTCGACTGGCTTCCTGTGGAAATGTCTCCTTTGCGACCAAGGGTCTCCTCTCATTCTTGGGCAGTGCAGTTGGCCATCTCTCTAAGATTCTTTGGCTACCAATAGGAAATCTGCTCCGAATTTCTGTGAAACATTTCTTTACCTTTTTAGGTGACAGTTTCTTTTCCAGGAGAGACTCCAAAGCCTGTCATGAAAACGGTCATTATTCTCTTAGTTTATCTTACTAGAGTATGACTTTAGTCACAACACTGAAAAATAACACCTTCCAAAGAGACATGTCATTAAATGGCTATCTGTTTTGCTTAATTTAAAATCAGTATTATTTCAACCTGTGATTAATGTATAAAAATAACTTCTACAAGTTCTTTTACAAGTTTAGCTCATTAAAATCAACAGCAAAGATGTTACGAGTATGACCATTTTTAAGAGGCATCCTAACTTTAAAATTCAGAATCATCTCTTTGGAAACTAACCAGTCTTGAGAACATAGCTGTATGTGCTCTAACAGGGTCTTCATTTTCAACAAACCCCATAAACTCAAGCAGTGTTTTATGTGGGTAAATACATTATACTGAACATACATTGCCATAAGCTAACAGAACTTAGTGGGTCCAACAGCTATTTGTCTATGGCAGTAACGGCAGGAGGTATGTGTCCCCATCCTTGAAGGCACACCCACTCACTCATCCCCAGGCAGTACTGGTCAGTACAAAATAAAGACAACTAAGCAGGATCATATGGAAACAGGATAGTAAGTCAGGCAAGGAATCAACAAGAATTTCATTTCCCACATTACTGAGTACTTTCAAAACTAGGGGAGATCTACATTATGCTTAAGATGCACTGTTCAAGGTGCTCTTGCTCAGGATACAGGGTAATCTCCTGAAATCCTTTCTGGGGTTTGGAAGATAGGTCCTCTAAATGAAATTACTTTATTCAGTAATGTTTTATATAGGTAAGTTGAAAACGCATGAATGACATGATATGATATGCTGTCAAAAGTTCTGAGATGTGCCCTTGACATTCACACTCCTGATAGTGAGCTATGTCTACACAGATGTAACCAAAGTCAATCACAGACATTTGCTAAACAACAGGACTGCAATAGCAAAGCATGACTTAACAACCACCAGAGCCAGTTGGTGGTAAACAGCATTCTCCCTCCTATGCCAGTCTCCCACAAGGGCCAACAGTTTACTAATATAAGATTATCTTTTCCTATCGGATGAAAATGCATAACAGAAGTAACACTGGCATGGGTGGCTTACTAGTTCCAGCCCTCAAATAGAACACTCTGACCTTTGCTTTAAAAACAGCCATCATATAAATTAGTAGTAACAAATGCATTTGAAAGTCGGGGTACTGCGGCAAGAATGAAAGGCTTCACTGTGTAGCAGGACTGCAAACCTGTGAACTACAAAGCCAGAGTTCATTGCTAATGCTGTCTTTGTTACCACTGAGAGCTAAGAACATTGTCCATTCCCGATTAGCACATCCACTTGTGGAATGCCAAGTGTCTCCAGTCCTCCCAAGAGCTGAGGCTCCTACTTGCATGTATCCTAAGTGGTTCTTTTCTAGAACAAATCTACATCAAATATGGATAATTAAGCACCAATCTGAGAATTCCTTGCCATTTTTCTTTTTCTTCTTTTCTTACTCTGTGTATAGATGATGTATGGGCATATGTGCCACAGTATGTGTTATTCTTCTCTCAAAGAAATGTAATAAGGACCAGAGAATAAAAACAATAAAAATGCAAACTTATGTCTCTGAAAAGCACCAAGTTATCAGGCAGCAGCTTTGTCTTATATTCTCACTGACTAGAACTAGAGAGAGCCAGCATTATTTCCCTGCCTTGAAACAACACCCTTTTAACAAAAAGTGGAGTCCATTTCATACCTCAATTTGATGCAAGATGTCTATGACCACATCTGGCACAGAAGGATCAGTATCCAGCTTGGCAGAACACAGTGAAAGCTGACGAATAAGGCTGCCCAGTTCCTTACACCGAGCAGGAACTGGGTGCTCCCCTCGGTCAGTAAACTGAGTGACAAACATCTGTAAGGCCCGGATGGCTCCTCGATGAGCGGCTGCCAGCCTAGACATTGCCCACGACTGGCAACAAAGAAGAAGCAAAGGGTTACTTCAGGTTCTGACTTCTTAACACCACAGCAACCTTTAAGAATATCTGGAGTCCTAGCAATAAGGGATAGTAGCCTGAACTGGCCATCTCCTGTGACCAGGTAGGATTTCCAGGACTGGTACACTAACCCAGCCACATAACCTTCGACCTACTGTCTCTCCTGCCTATGGGATGTGCTGGGATAAGGGTGGTGCAGAGATTGTGGGAGTGGCCAATCGATATTGGGTCCAGCCTCAGACCCATGCCACAAGAGTGAGCCTATCAGACACTGTCTGGAGCACCAGAATCAAGAGGCTGGATGGCCCAGAGACCTAGGACAGAACCAAACACAACTGGAGAAAAAAAAAGTCAACATAATGATGCCTAACAATAGTCCACTATACTCATAGATTGGTGCCTGCCTACTCCAATTGTCATCAGAGAGGCTTCATCCAGCAATTAATGGAAACAGATACAGAGACCCACAGCCAAACACTAGGCCGAGCTCAGGGAATCCTGCTGAAGAGAGGGCTGAAGGATTGTAGGAGCCAGAGGGGATAAGGACACCACAAGAAAACCCATAGAATCAACTAACCTGGGCTCATAGGAGCTCACAGAGACTGAACCAACAGCCAGGAAACCTGCATGGGACTGACCTAGGCCCTCTGCATATATGCGACAGTGTGTAGCTTGGTCTTCTTGTAGGATGCCTAACAGTGGGAGCAGGGGCTGTCTTAGACTGTTTTGCTGGTTTTTGGGACCCTACTCCTCATATTGGGTAGCCTTGCTCAACCTTAACACAAGGAGAGGTGCTTAGTCTTACTGCAAACTTGATATGCCTTGTTTTGTTGATATCCATAGGAGACCTGACCTTTTCTGAACAGAAATGGAGGAGCAATGGGAGGGAGGGGGTTAGGAGGGAGAGACTGGGAGGAGAAGGGGAAACTGTAGTGGGGATAAGAAAGAAGAAAGAAAAGAAAAGAAAAGAAAAGAAAAGAAAGAAAGAAAAGAAAGAAAGAAAGAAAGAAAGAAAGAAAGAAAGAAAGAAAGAAAGAAAGAAAGAAAGAAAGAAAGAGGGAGGGAGGGAGGGAGGGAGGGAGGGAGGGAGGGAGGGAGGGAGGGAGGGAGGAAGGGAGGAAGGGAGAAAGAGAGAGAGAGAGAGAAAGAAAGAAAGGAAGGAAGGAAGGAAGGAAGGAAGGAAGGAAGGAAGGAAGGAAGGAAGGGAGGAAATCTAGAGTCTATCTGCCACACAGTGCTCCCTGTTGTAAAACCTTTGCCAACATGAAGAGAATTAAAAAACCTCAAGTTCTCTAGAAACAGGTTCTTTTCTTTCCTGTTGTCTATGAAGGGACTCTGGCCAGCTCCAGCATGGTGAGCATGTGGCTCTGGCAGACCTTGCCCTTCCTCCATTCCCTCCACCTTGCTGAAAACCCATTAAATTACATTTCTAAAGCTAGCCACCAAGGTCTATTCCCTTAGTTGGCCACTTCCTCCTCCTGAAGCTGACTACCAAAGTCCAACTATCAAAGTATTGAAGTCCAGCAATCAAAAGCCCCTTTTGGTTCATCTAATTAACATGCCCAATTAAAATTAAACACCTCATCCTAACACAGGCTTTCCCCTTTTACATTTATAAACTGCCATTTTTCTATGGGCTATGTCTGTTTCCTTTTCATCCAGAGGCAATCCTTTGGACCTCCAGGACAGATATCCCTGGCCCCTTTCCCTTGTTCCCTTCCCCTGATACTTGCCCTTTCAGCCTATATACCAGGAATTACCGTACAGTGACCTGCCTGTATACCAGAAGTGGCCGAATAGTGACCTGTCTGTATATCAGGAATGACCATACAGTGACCTGTCTCTCTACCAGGAGTGACCATACAGTGACCTGTTTCAGAGTCCCTTTTCCTTAGAAGGCAACTCCACATTCAGAACCCTTAGCAGCTTAGACCCCAACAGGTGTACACAGACAAAACACCGTAAAATGCGCTCTATTAACCATTCATCAGAATTATAACATACCTTTTTAGTATGTTTAATTTTGTGTGGACTCAGTTTATCCAATTCTTCCTGGACTTCTTTTACCTGTTTTATGAGAAGGTGGAAATGAGATTTTTATACTTGTCCATTTATCTTTCTTATAGAAAAAAACAGACCCTGTTTTGTGCAAATATAACCCTATTAACTCAAATCATTTAAAAATGGGAAAAGCCTTCTCATCAGTGCTCCCAAAACACTGACTAGTTTCCAGTTCAAAATGGTTACTAGAACTATCCTCAGGTCTGCAGTGTAAGGAAAACTGAACATGAATACCAGACAGAAGGACCAACTCACTAATTCTTAAGTGCTACACTGAAGAGTTTTGCTTCCTGCTGGGTGCAGGGGCACATATCTTTGACCTCAGCACTAGGGAGCCAGAAACAGGTGATTATCTGAGTTCTAAACCAGCTGGGGTTACACAGTAAAAACCTTTCACACACCATATACATACACACACAGTGGGGGTGGGGGACTCACCAGGCACCACTAAAGTTTTTAAGTAAAAATCTGACATGGTAGATTCATGTTTCAGAACAATCTCAGCTAGGGATGTATAAAGCCCATGGTATAGCACTTGCCTCACACAATTTCTGGGGCAATGGTGTAGAATATGAACCAACATAGGATTAAAAAAGAATACACAAGAAAATTTAACTATGGCATTTGCTTTTAAACAAATAAACAGAAGCATAGCTTTTGGTTCAAGCTATAAACACCAACATGTACTTTGATGACCAGAAAGGATTTAAAGGTTTATTAACAAAAAGAATTGCCAGGCAGTGGTAGTGCACACCTTTAATCCCAGCACTCAGGAGGCACAGGCAGGCAGATCACTGTGAATTCGAGGCCAGCCTGGTCTATAGAACAAGTTCCAGGACAGCCAACCCATCACACACACACACACACACACACACACACACACACACACACACATCCAATGCAAATGTCTATTTATCAACCATTAAATATTTCCTGAAAGACAACAGTCTTCATTCTCTAGCATGAAATAAAGAATAACCCATGTTATTCTCTAAGACAGATGGGAAAGTCCCTTTAAGACTCAGGCTCATATGCACAAGCACTTTTTCTGAAGGAAAAATGGCTTTTAGTAGATTCAGTAGTCTATGTCCCCAAAGTCAAAAACAGCAATTTAAGGAGCCTGATCATATGCACTGCACATCACACACACACACACACACACACACACACACACACACACACACAGACATACACACACATCTGTCAAAAGAATATGAATTATTTGTTCATAAATTCAGGGAATTAAGCCTGAGAATTCATTAAAATTTACGCAGGCCCCTTTGTGCTCATCTTTCTGTGACAGAAGGAGAACTGCAAGTCCCTAAGAAAGCCACATCAGGCCACCTGCTCCACCCCCCTGGCTTTTTCGCCCCCCTGGCTTTTCCACCCCCCTGGCTTTCCCACCCCCCCTGGCTTCCCCCCCCCCTGGCTTCCCACCCCCCTGGCTTTCCCCCCCCCCCTGCTTTCCCACCCACCCCCCCAGCTTTCCACCCCCCCTGGCTTTCCCACCCCCCCCCCCCCCCCCGCTTTCCCACCACCCTGGCTGGCTTCCCACCCCCCCCACCCCCCCCCCCCCCCCGCTTTCCCACCACCCTGGCTTTCCCACCACCCCCCTCCCGTGGCTTTCCCCACCCCCCCTGGCTTTTCCCACCCACACACACACACCCTGGCTTCCCCCTCCCCCGGCTTTCCCCACCCCACTGCTTTCCCACCCACCCCCCCCCAGCTTTCCCACCACCTGGCTTTCCCACCACCCTGGCTTTCCCACGCCCCCTCGTAGGCTCCCCCACCCCCGCTTTCCCCCCCCCCCCCCCCGGCTTCCCCCCCTGGCTTTCCCACCCCACTGGCTTTCCCACACCACACCCAGCTTTCCCACCACTGGCTTTTCCCACCACCCTGGCTTTCCCACCACCCTGGCTTTCCCACCACCCTGGCTTTCCCACCACCCTGGCTTTCCAGCTCCACCACTGGCTTTCCACCACCTCACCTGGCTTTCCACCACCTCTGGCTTTCACATTACACCACCACACTTACTTTTACACAACACACAATCACACACACACACACACACACACAACACACACACGCTTTTCCACCTCCCTTGGCTTTTCCACACCTGCTGCTGAAGAACGTAGAGCATTCGAGCACAGCGCACAGCTTGCTCCTGTCTCCTCACTCGGATTCGATGCTCTTCATCTGGATCCAAAGCTTCTTCTAGTCTATCTGAAAGTATTTTCCCCACATTAGGTTAAAAACCACACAAAGGAACTCAAAGAAACCTTAAGAACTTAATGGAGTAATAGCTGAAGATCTTGGGTCTTACTAGCAGATTTAACCTCCAACAGCCAAGGCTAAAACTGAATGAGAGCCTATGTACTGACTCAAGAGACAGAAGGGACAGGAAGATGTTGGCAAGCTGTCCTGCACACCAGAATTCACTGAAACAAATCCTACTGGACTTCACTATGAAGCATTTCTTATTGTCTCAAATTCCTTTGCACTGAGCCAAAATCCACAAAGCTTCCTCTATTTTCCAAAAAAAAATCTTTACTGGGCTATTTTCATGCTAAGTGAGATTATTTTTACTTTCTTATCCTGAATCCAAATGAGAATTCTTTCTCTAACACATTAAGATAGAAGTGCTAAAGTCATTTGAATGATTATAAGTCTAAGTCTTCATCTATTCGTCAAGAAGCACACTCTTGTACACACAGGCTCCCCATAGTTTTTAAAGATCAGCTCAGACCATTTCGGGAAGACTGCCCAGGGAAAATCCAATCTATGCAATTCTTCTAGACCACTGTTCCCAAATATATTTACACAAATTCTTCTACAAGACAGACAATTCAATAGAAGCAATACTTACAAGTGTAAGTATATTCTGAATTTAATTTTCTCATTAAAATGTTACACATGGAGCCAGGCAGAGGTGGTGCATGCCTTTAATTCCAGCACTCAGGAGGCAGAGGCAGGCGGATTTCTGTGAGTTCGAGGCCAGCCTGGGCTACAGAGAGAGATCCAGGACAGGAACCAAAACTACACAGAGAAACCCTGTCTCGAAAAAAAAAACAAACAAACAAAAAATGTTACACATGAGAGAGGGGCTAAGTGCAGCTTGGTGGTACAGCACTCGATGAATATATGTGCATGGGTTTAAGTTTCAGCATCAATTAAAAAAAAAAAAAAAAGAGTCAAACAAGAATGATAAGGCAATTAGGCTGCTAAGAGGGGCAAAACTTTGAAGCCAGAAGTTGCACATACAAGTAAGAGTCATAGGGGAGCCTCTAGGCTAAATTATTGCCACCTCATTTGGGTTACACAGTGGGAAGAAAATGCACGCTCACATACCTGTAAGAACAGAAACATGCCAGGCAGCAGTGGCGCATGCCTTTAATCCCAGCACTCAGGAGGCAGAGGCAGGCGGATCTCTGTGAGTTCGAGGCCAGCCTGGTCTACAGAGCGAGATCCAGGACAGGCACCAAATCTACACAGAGAAACCCTGTCTTAAAAAAACAAAAACAAAAACAAAACAAAACAAAGCAAACAAAAAAACCAAAAAGGACAGAAACAGGAACTGGTTTAGGCAGGGATTTTTAACTCCCCCTTGAAGGTGGCTCCAATGTAACCAGCTGGGCTTGGGAAGAACAGCTACTGAATGCAGAAACTGAAACTATGTATTCACATGTCTTTTTAGTCATTTGCCCCAGTCAGGACATTGTGATTATAGTTACCAGTATTGGTAATCCACTAAAATATTTACCGAAACAAAGTAAACCAGGCCAGCCCTTCCCCACAGAGCTTCCAAAGCTCAGTTCTAAAGGTCCTGGTCTTAGGCCAGAGCACCAGAGCAGGAGACCTGGGAGCTTTGTTCCCTGATAGCCTAGCTTCTACTTAAAGTATCTGGTTGGGTCATGCCACAGACTGACACTAATGGATCCCATGACCAACAAACCACAGTACTTCCTGGGGTGTTCTGTGGATGCTCTGGACCACAATGCTCAATCATTCATTATACAACATGCTGGTTAGGGAGACTGGCTGTGTACGTGTAAGTTGGTCTTCTCGGGCAGCTCTATTTTTCTGTTTTAGGTATTGCTGGTCTGCAACAAGTGGCAGTTTTCTTTGTAGCTGGTTTCTAGGAACTAGGAAATGAATTTGTAACCATCCTTAACACATCTCTTTTCCAGTCCTCGTCTCCTATCCAGCTATACCTCAGTGCCTAGTTTTATCTTGTGTCAACCAACAGGTACTTTATAAGGTATTTACATTTTCTCACAACATGCACATATTTATATGTTCATATTTTAATTAAACTTTAAATGCAAAATACAATTTTACTCTATGTAATATCATACCCCACTAGCTCCTTTTGCTATACTCATGCCTCACTGTCCAAGAGCTGGACTTGGCATCCTACTTGTTGGCTATCTTAACCCTACTCTCTACTCCTGAATCTACTTCCCAACGAAATGCAAGGACCCTGAGATTACTAATTACTGTGAAATAGTATATTACGATTATACTTCTTGAGTTCTACCTGTGGTCAGATATGAAGTGGGTTCATCTACAATACACATATCCTATGGTCTTTTAAAGCAAATTAAGCATAATTTTGCCAGAAGCACTTCGGTATTAACAAGGCAAATATCACAGGATGCTTTGTATGTATTAGGAGATGCAAGGTCAGGCAGAGGGAGTGGGCATAGCCAACTCAATAAAGAAAGAAGATCCAGGTCAGTCTCCAAGCCTAACTCTCTTATAGTGGTTGTTGAGCTCTACTGAACAGCAGAACTCACAGCAGAACTTGGTAGTGTGTGTGTTGGGGGAGAGGTCCCCCAAATGAATGCATTTGAATTATCCCACACCATGGCATCTCATCAAATGAAGAACCAGGTTGTCTCACCTTTTTTAGTTACTGCTTCTATTTTATGGATACAGCTGTTCAATTCCTTTCGGAGTCGCTGAACTTCTAACAGGCTTTTCTGTTCCCACAGGTTTTTGTGCTCCTCTGTCCTGGGTTGTGGCTGAAGTCCTGGATCATGGGTAGGTGGTGAATTTGGCACAGTAAGATCTGAACGCCCTGGATGAGACGTGTATATATAAACCCTGGCACCTGAGCTGGAGATGCTTGCTTTGGACGGCTGGTGGCTGCAATGACAGACACGCTGACTCTTCGAATCCTTATCCACCTTGGTGTGTACACATTTGTGAGAGACATGGGGCTGACTTCTGAGATGATCTTTCATGTGTTCTTCAAACTGTCTTCGTTTTACATCTCTTTTGGCTAGGTGGACAGCATAGCTAAGCCTTTCTTCCGATATGACAGAAAATGAGACAGAACTGCTTAGATCATTTCCAGCTCTAAAATCCAAGTCTTTACAGTGATACAATTCATTATATGAGTGTTTCAGTTTTTCAATTTTAATTGCATGTGGACAAGAGTATCGGACTGCCAAGTTGCTGGGATGTGTAGGAACATTCCTATTAAACTGCAGCTGGTTCTTTAAGAAATAAACAAAAATAAGCTCACATTAGAAAAATAACACATTGCACAGCTGCTACACAAACACACACACACACACACACACACACACACTCCAGTTCCTAATTGTTATTTGTCAGCGTTATTTACCAGGCGCCAGAAAACACGAGGTACAATGGAACCCACTATAAGAGATTTTATTAGTGAAGGGAAAGGGTGGAGGTGGGTAGGCCTATTGAAAAGAAAAGTAGAGGGTGGGGAGGAGGTACACATTACCTCTGGCAATCGGGTAGAGTCTACTTTTATATGGGCTTATGTGGCTATGCCACGCATGCACATAGATTATGTGATCACACTGAGTACAGATTATGTGACCACTCTGCGCATGGATTACTTAGGAGGTAAGGCCCCGGAGTGACTAAGCATTTTGCCTGACTGCTGACAGCGCATGCATGGTCATGTGACTCCTCCAGAAGAGGCTAGGAATAATAACACCAATAATTTACCCAGAAGATTATCTATATGTAGAGATACTTTTCTAGTGCACCCATAGAACCAGTCACCTGCATATACCACATACATGGTTCTGTACTAAGTCACCTAGTCCTGCAAACAGCCTTCCACCTGCTAACAGCACACTGGTCCTCCTGTAAAGGCTGCCCTACAACACTTCATGTAGCAACCAGTAAGTTCTTCAACTCCCAACTATAGATCTGTCCTGTTTCAGGATGTCAAAGTCTAGCAAGACACAAAGACCCTGGATTAGAGTTTTCCTAAAAACAGCTCCACAGGAACAGACCACACAGCAGACCTAAGCCACTGTTGCTACCCCTAGGTCCTCCCGAGATTTTCATCTGATCATTGAACACACCTTTTATCCTGCACCCATATAAGCATCGTGTTCTAAACAGTCAAGTTACCCAGGCTTACACAGACTTAAGTTCTTAGCAGATTTCATCATATAGATAAATCTCATGATGCTCGACATTTAAACATAAACATGCTACCACATTCTTAATGTTCCCCCCGCCCCCCAAGACAGGGTTTTGCTGTGGGATGTCTTTCTGCATGTTGTGAATATATGTTGCTCTGATTGGTTGATAAATAAAGCTGTTTGGCCAATGGTGAGGGAGAATAAGGTTAGGCAGTACATTCCAACTAGAGAGAGAGGAAGAGGAAAGGAAAGGCAGAAGAGATGCTGTGAGCTGCCGCCAGGAGAAGCAAGATGTGAAATATTGGTAAGCCATGAAGCCATGTGGCAATGCATAGATTAATAGAAATGGGCTGAGTTAAGTTGTAAGAGCTAGCTAGCAAGAAGCCTGAGCCAATAGGCCATATTGTTTGAAAATAGTATAAGTCTCTGAGTATTTATTTGAGTCCGAGCTCATGTGGGAGAAATTTATCCTGACCACAGAGCCGGGAAGGACCAGAGAAAACTGCTGGCTATAGGGTTTCTCTGTCGCTCTGGAGCCTGTCCTGAGAACTCACTCTGTAGCCCAGGCTGGCCTCAAACCAACAAAGATCCGCATGCCTCTGCCTTCGGAGTGCTGGGATTAAAGGCATGCACCACCACCACCACCACCACCACCACCACCACCAGTGGCCTAGCTTCCTGATGGTTTTTAAGATTACTTTCACAGCTGCATTTTCTAATCTTCAAAAACCAGCCTTTCAGACTAAGCTACAACTGTATTAAACAGATTGCTCCGTTTTTTCCACTAACAGGTATATTATTAGTATAGGTTTGTCTTTAGGATTTTGTTCTGTTTTGTTTTTCTGCTTTTACATTATTTTCTTAGGTTTAGTAATGTGCTCTAGGATTATCAGACCAAAACAAATAATAAGTTTATGACTTTAAAACCTAAAAGGGCCTACCTATGAAAGGGAAGCAAGGAAATCCATGTTGTTGAATACAGTGGACACATGATACCTTCATTGGGAGATCTCCCCAACACTCACAATAAATGTGCTCAAATAATCACATGTATATGATAAAACTTCAGGAACTTTTGGGGGACATGGGTGATAAAGGAAGAGTAGGAACAATTCACTAAGTAGAAAATAATAGCAACAACAAAACAACCTGAAATGTGCATAGATTTAAAAAAAAAAATTGAAAGCCGGGCGGTGGTGGCGCACGCCTTTAATCCCAGCAATCGGGAGGCAGAGCCAGGCGGATCTCTGTGAGTTCGAGGCCAGCCTGGGCTACCAAGTGAGCTCCAGGAAAGGCGCAAAGCTACGCAGAGAAACCCTGTCTCGAAAAACCAAAAAAAAAAAAAAAATTGAAATCTGTAACCTTATTTGGGAAAGCCTTTCCTCTAAACATAATTTAATACCCCAAGACTCTGATATCCACACTGGGGGAAGGAGTAAATTGATGAACTCCTCTTTAGTGTGAAAGTCTTTAAAGATTTTTGCTTTAATCCCAGCACTCAGGCAGAGGCAGGTGGATCTCTGAGTTCGAGGCCAGCCTGGTCTACACAGTGAGTTCCAGAACAAACAGGGCTACACAGTGAAACCCTGTCTCAAATAAATAAATAAATAAATAATAAAAAGCAAACAAACAAATGAATAAATAAATAAGTGAAATTTCTTTTAAAATTTTCCCCCTGGTTAAGAACCAACAAATATACAAGCACACAAATAAAAAGCCTCAATAAGCAAAGACCAAAGAACTGAAAAAATTATTATTAATTTTTAGATTAATAGTTATTAGAAGAAAATATTATTTGCAAGTACAAAGGGCTCCTTAACTGAAGTTACAGAGGAAACCACAGTGAGCTGGAGAGATGGTCCAGCAGTCAAGTGCTTAGTCTTCTTGCAGGAGACCTGAGTTCAGTTCCCAGCACCTACATTAGGTGATTCATAACTGCTTGTGACTCCAGTTTGAGGTGATCCAACACCCTCTGTCTGGTTTCCTCAGATACCTACACATGCATGGGGCACATAAATGCACACAAGCACACACATATATACACATAAAAAAAAGAAAGAAAAGAAAAAGAAAAAGAAAGAAACCATAGAAAATGGGAAAGGCAGGAGAAAAGTGAAAGAAAAGTAGACTCTTAAATATGGGGGGGAGGGAGGGCGACATTCAACCTGGGGCCAGAGAGATGGCTCAGCAGTTATGAGCATGCAGTGTTCTTGATGAAAACACAAGTTTGATTCTCAGCCCCATGTCAAGTGGCTCACAGCCACCAGTGACACCAGCTCCAGGAGACTCTAAGCTTCTCACCTTGACAGGCACCTACACTTGTGTGCACATATCCATACACAAACATATATACTTACACATAATTTTTTAAAAAATCTTCAGCCTTATAAAAAGATAGTGAAATTCCATAAAATAAGAATACAACGCTACATGCTTTTGGTAAGGCTATGGTGAAACATATTGTCATAGAGTTATGCACATAAATTCACACAGGTACACACACATACACATTTAAAAAAAACATAGGAAATGGGAAAGGCAGAAGAGATGAAAGAGAGAAAGAACAGGGAGAAGGAGGGGAGACGGAGAGAGAAAGCGAGAGAGAGAATGTGTAATGGGCAGAGGGACACTCCTTTCTGGGGGTAACTTGGCAATATTCAGCTACTTCTGACCCAGCAGTCTAGTATCACTTCTGGAATACTGTGGTAATTTTAATGTAATTGGCTCCCATCATCTCATAGGGAGTGGCACTATTAGAAGGTGTGGCTTTGTTGAAGTGGGTATAGCCTTGTTAGAGAAAGTGTGTCACTGTGGGTGTGAGCTTTGAGGTTTCCTATGCTCAGATACCACTCAGTGTTTCAGCCAACTTCCTGTTGCCAACAAGATGTAGGACTCTCAGCTACCACCTGCCTGCACACTGCCATGCTCCCACCATGATGATAATGGACTGAAGCTCTGAAACTGTAAGCCAGCCACCCCAATTAAATGTTTTCCTTTATAGGAGTTGCCGTGGGCCAGGCAGTAGTGGTGTATGCCTTTAATCCCCCAGCACTCAGGAGGCAGAGCCTGGCAGATTTCTGTGAGTCTGAGGCCAGCCTGGTCTACAGAGTGAGATCCAGGACAGGCACCAAAACTACACAGAGAAATCCTGTCTCCAAAAAAAAAAAAAAAAAAAAAAAAAAAAGAGTTGCCATGGTCATGGTGTCTCTTCACAGCAATGAAAACCCTAAGATAAGACAGCTATCATGCAGATGAATTCCCAACAATACACATATAAAGGCTTACTTAATATTATATGGTTTGTAATTGCCAATTACTGAAATCAACCTACATGTCTACAAAGGGTTGGTCATGAAATAAACTTTTGGACAGCTGCAGAACAGAGTGCTAGAAATAAGTAAGACATGAGGATGTCTCTAAAAACAGCTCTAAGAACTGGTGTGGGAGATTTCTGAGGAAAATAGTAGCTGTAATATCAAGCAAAGATGATACCATAAGAATATATGCATGCATCTGGTCCTTAGGACAGAAATAAAAGGACAAAGAAAACTGGGAGTTAAGAGATTAGTTATCCATAGGATGTGAGTAGGAACAGGATGGAAAGAACAAAAAGAACAACTAGGTGGAGGATGATACTTCCCTGAATATATCTGTTTGCACAGCATTGTTTTTGAACCCTGTGAATGCATGTGTGCACACAAGGGAGGAAGGGGTCGGGGGACACAGTTCCATAAAGATAACAGAAAAAAAACCCTAGAAAGGCATACCAACAGAAAGCAGTGAACCAAACTCAACCACACTAAAACATCAGAGTGGAAAAAAATTTAACCTATAACTTCTAAACATAGCATTTGAACTATCCATCACTGCAGCTAGGCACACAAAGTACTTTAACCAAGTACTGAACTCTTACTTTTCATATACCTGAAAACTGAGCAATTAAATAGCTATTGTGGATAAGGGGTACCAGGCTTCACACTGTAGCCTGGAGGGGTCCAGCACCTTCTTCTGGCCTCTAAAAGTACCCCTGCACACACACAGTCAGACACATACATGTAAGTTTTTTTTAAGTTATTTTCTTAAGTGTGATAATGGTACAATTAATTAATAAGAGTTCATTTTTAAAGTGTTCTGAAATATTTAAAACGAAAGCATCAATGTTTGTAGCTTCCTTTAGTATGCTTATACACAAACTTTAGAGACAGATGGTTGAGCAGACAGAAAACATAGCAAATTATTAACAACTACTGAATCTAGAAAATGGCATGAAAATGTTCAATGTCTTTTTATTTTTCAACTTTTCTTTATGTTTAAAATGTTTTGTAATAAATATCAGAAGAAAACAGCAGAACAACCTGAGGCTGAAGAGTCCTAGGGTCACTCCTTCCATCTAGTTGGATACTGGATGCTAGATGAACACAGGTAGAAGCTGTCTGGCTTGGTCCCATCACGTCAGGTGATGAAGAACAACAGTGACCACCAAGTCATCAGGCAAATCTTCCTTAAATGAAACATGTCAAAAATTAAACAGTGCCACAATCTTCAAACACCAGAGTAAGCAACCTACAACCCCATGCAGCATTCCAGCATGAACTCACAATAACCTCATGTAAGAATGACTGCTTAGAAAGAGGTCTATTTCTTATAAAAGTAACTATTTTTGAAATTCTCATTTTCAAAAGAATAGGAAGCTACTATTTTAATGATAATCCTTCAGACCCTTTTCATTTCAAATCCCAAGGGTCTACAGTAAGATATTAGTTCTATTATGATAAACTATTGTTGTGACTGGGTAGTTTCATGGACATGTTCTTCATGAATAAATCCTAGTGACTGGTCAAAAGAGCAGAATGTATTCCTCTGTTAAGTAGCTCAGATGAAATTCTGAGCTATTCTAAATAAAGCTAGGGTTTAAACAGCGGAACAGGCTCTATAGTTGTTTGGCTCCCCCACCATCCACACCATGTATACATTTGCTGTGAGCCTATAGCTACTGAAGAATCTAGAAAGCTGTAAGAAACTCCACCCTCGTTCTTCTCTCTATTCTGAAGATTCTTAACATGCTTGAATGGCCCTGCCACTCAAGGGTTAACCACGTCCTCACACAGTTATTTACCTATTTCAAGGTCTGTGTCTTAGCTTTCCAGCTGGACAAGGCTCCTTGAGACTTGAGGGCCTTGTCACTCTTTTATTTCCCACAATCACTACTTGAACACAGGAAACAATTTAACTCAACATGGTTGCGTTGAACAATTTTCTGAGAAATTATAAGTTTTAAATACACTGGAGAGTTTGTTCTCTCAAAGAATCCTATAGTAAACAACTGGGAAATTCCAGGTGAAGAGGAAAAAAAAAAACTAGCTTAAATTTAAAAAAAAAAAAATCTGAAGTTTACAGACTGGATTCTCTTCAAGGCAGATGCATTTGTAGGAACATAAAGACAGCTGTACATGATTCCTTGTTTCTAAGACTACGGAGACATGATCCAAGAGGCAGATGGGAGGCACATGAGTAAGGCAATGCCAACTGGCCTGCCAGTACCACAGGGCTGGAGCTGAAGCCACAGAATGAGCTGCAGAGTTGGGGCTGTACACCTCAAGTCATCAGTCACACACATATTCACACACAAGTCCAGGGATACCCACCCCACACCATTCCCCTATACAAAGTCCTGGGGTAGCCCTCTCCTTGCAATGTATTCCCCATCTTTCCAGAAGTCTTCCAGTTAGTTTCTCTGCACAGCCTGTGACATTGCCACAAAGTATCTCTCCAGGAACCATGAGGTACCTACACTAATCTGTTCCTTCATTTATACCCAAGACAAACCATTCCCCAACCTCTTCCCTCCCAGAATCCCAGGACAATTTCTAACTTGTTTTCTACAAAGCTATTGGAAGGTGCCCCTCAATCCACCCTCCCCCCTCTCTCCCAAATCATCCCCTCTCACTCCAGCTTCAGGAACTCCTCCCACAGCTCTGACCCCATTCCCCTGCAGATTTGCTCTGAAATGGCCGAGGCCTGTTTCCTCCCTTGAAACTGAGGGCACAGCTGTTCTCATTGCAGATACTCTGGGAACATTCTCATAGGTTGTTTCCTCCCTCACAGACCTTGGACTGCCCCACATCCTGGCACCAAGCTCATGGGTGTAAGACATCCCAACAGCCTGGCCCCTCCCTGCAAGTCCCAGGACCCCTCTACTCCCTGTTCCCTCCCCTGATGCCCTTACTCCCGCATCGGACTGTCTCCTAACCAATGTCAGGTCAGAGACACCTCCACTTGCCTCCTCTCTGGGGGAGCCAGTCACCCACACTGCAGCAGGCACACGTCCAACCACGGGAGCCCCAACAGCTGCAAGCGTCCGCTGATGCAATGCCCCCCTCACTACCTCAGGAACTACCCCATTGTGTCTCCTCCACAGACCAGAGACACCTTCAGAGCCTGCTTCCATCTCAAGGTTAGGGATTCTGGCAGCAGTGGACAAATCAGTCATTTGTCTTCTTTGCCATATCCCCGAGCTTTCTCCACAGGCACTATCTACCACCCTGTGAGGCCCCAAGAGCCCACAAGCTGTGGGCACTTCCACAGTTGTGGCAATTCCAGCGGCCACAGGCATCGAGGCAGACTGTCTTCTTTGTAATCCCTCAGCTAGCATCTCATCCCCTGTGGCCTCAGGGAGCCCCACAGTCATGGATACCCCTGCAGGTGGTCTGCCTTCTGCTGAGTCTGAGACTCTTCTAGAGCTAATATGCTCCCACACAGAACAAGATGTCCTGGGAGCCATGGCCACACCAGGAGGGGATATCCCTGAAGTCACAGGTTTACCTACAGTTAGCCTCCTTCCTGACAAGCCTGAGAAATCTCCGGAGCCAGCCTCTACCTCCAGAGAACCACGTATCTCAGGAGTCATGGGAACCCCAACAGCTTGTCTCCTTCCCTGTGAACCAGAGAGAGTCCCCGATTCAGTATCCTCTACCACAGATGAGTATTCCTCAGGAGCCCTGGGCTTCCCAGAGGCAACAGGAGTCCTCGCCTGCAGGTTCACAGCATCTGTGGAGCTGCTTTCCTGACACACCCACAAGGCATCAGGTACACCCAGAGCTGAGGGGACTCTTTCTGTGGCACACCTGTACTTTGGCATCACAACTGTCTCAAACACCCCCACTGCCCTCTTCCTGCTGCACGGACATGACAGAGCTCTACAACTGACATCCTGATCCATAGGCCCGGGTATCCCTAAAGCTGCAGGACCTTGAGCCTCTTGCTCCCTCATGACCTGCCTCCTTTCCCACAGGCTTAGGAGATTCCCACTGTGTGCCTCCTCCATAACTGGCCCTGGTAATGCCTCAGCTAGAGGAGCCCCTAGAGACTGCTGCTTCTCCCACAGACCTGAAACATCATAGCTGGTTTCTTCTCCCCTGTCTCCTGACACCACCACAGTCTGCAAGCCTGGCAGCTGTCCTGTTCCCCACAGTCCTGGAACACTTGCATCATCTGCCTCCTTTCCCAAAGCCCTGGGTGCTCCCATTGTCTGTTCTATACCCCACGGGCCCTGGGCACCTCGGGAACCTGCCTCTTGCTCCTCAGAAGCAGACAGCTCTGCAGCCTGTGCAGCTCCCCATGACCCTGGGTCACCTCCACATCTGGCTCCCTCTTCTCTAGCACAAGGGACTCCTACATACTGTCCCATAGCCCTCAGGCCAGGAATACCCCTAGAACTCATATCCTCCACCTCTTGTCTCCTTTGCCACAACCCTGTGGCTGCCCCGGAGGCAGTTTCATCTTCCATAGCCCTGGGTAGTACCATCAAGGCTTCAGGCGGCCCTACAATTTGCCCCCTTTCCCATAACGTGGGCCCATATACAGCTTCCTCTGCCAGAGCCCCAGAAACCTGCACAGACTGCCCTTCCCAACATGAACCTGGGGCACCCCCACATTCCATCACTTCTCCAGCTCTGGACCTTTTCCTGGCCTCAGACCATCCTATGGCCACAGGTAGCCCCACAGGTTGTCTTTCTTCCCAAAGGCCCGAGGCAGCAGAGCCTATCTTCTCCACTACCCCAGGTCCACCCACAGCAGGAGGCGCCTTCCCAGTTTGTCCCTGGCTACAGAAGATGGAGAGTCTCTCACAACCTGCCTCTATTCCCCGAGCTGAGGGCAGTCCTGAGGCCCGAGGGAATGTCCTAGCACGTCCTCTCACCCAGGGTCCTGTGATACCACCTCTGCTGGTCTCTACCCAGGACGCTCGCCCGGGAACACCCTTTTCGACTGGCCCCTGTCCCGCAGGAACAGGATGGAGCTCCACTCTGCTTCCTTCCCAGCATCCTGAAGCTACCCTCATCGCTTGCACCTTCAACCACAGTTCCAGGATGCTCTCGTGGCCAAGTGTTCCTGGCCGACCTTTTCTCTCACAGCTTGGTGGACTACTATCGTCTGGCTCCTTCCCAGATCTAGTGACCCACACAGACCCAGCAGGCCCAATCACCTCGGGCTCGCCCACAGCCCCGTTCACCCACACTGCCCCTGGGTCCATTCCTGCTTCAACCGAGCCTGCAGCCCCAGGTGTCCCAGAGGCCCTGTTTACCCCATGAGCCATCGTGGGCTCCGTAGTTCGTCTCCTCCCCAGAGCCCGCCGACCATCCTGCAGCCTCCCTATGCTTGTACAGCGCCTCCGCCGCACTGAAGACATCGCCCGGCGCCTTACTCCATAGCCTCGGGACATCCTTGCACCCCACCTCCTTGCCCACAGAGGCCGAACACCCCGCCGAGACCTGCCGGCCACCGCGCAACGAGCCGGCATCTTTGCTGCCAGCGTACACCTGCGCAGCTCGGGCAAGGGGCCCGTGGCCCACCGCCGGGCTCGCAGCTCCCCGGACAATTCCTTTCCCCAACGCAACCTCGGGCACGCTGTCTTTGCACCTGTCCCCCTAGACAGCGTGCCCCGCACACGCACTCACAACACTCGGTCCGGCCCTCGCCGCCTTTCTGCCTCCTAGCTCTCTCCGTACCCCCGCCCAGTCCCGGACGCCGCCCCCAGCCGCGGCCCCCCTAAAGCCTGACAAATGGAAAGGTAATTGGAGGGGCGGAGCTGCTAGAGGAGCCCGGGGTAAGATCTCCTCTCACTTGTACCCCTCTGCCTAACGCAGCTTCCCAGAATTCCCCCAGCTCCGGCCCGAGCCCACCTGGCTCGGCGAGGCGCGGCGACCCGGAGGCGGACAGGCAAGCCCAAGCTAGGCCTCGCTTCCGGCCTCTCGCCCAGTCGCCATGGCAACAAGCGCGGGGCCGCTTGGGAACCGTTGAGCTTCCAGAGCCATTTGAGGATCAAGGTGTTGTACTGCGACGGGTTTTGCAGTTACTGTCCATGAGAGCAGAGTGGGGAACCAGACCAGGTCAGAAGTCTAGATGTCAGAAGAGAGCTTGCGCCAAAAAGAAACTCCAGCAGACCAAAGTGACTGTCCTACCGAGTTATGGTCTTCCGAGGCTCCCGTAGCGCCGCACAGCTCCAGCGGCACCTCCCTCCCGGAAATTTGTCCACGCCCTACTCCGGCCCTCCTTGAGGAGGCAGGACCCCAGAGCGCCTCCCAAGTTCTTCTCGGGACTGTACCCATGGCCACCTTCGAGGAGGTGAGCGTGTCCGGCTTCGAGGAGTTCGACCAGGCTGTGAAGGAGCACCAGGGCAAGACCATTTTCGCCTACTTTAGCGGTTCTAAGGATGCCGAAGGGAAGAGCTGGTGTCCGGACTGCGTGGAAGGTGAGACTGGGACTGCGGGTTGCTACGCCGCACAAGTGGGCAAGAAAGGCCTCTATTAAAGCCAGAAAGTGGGATCGTAGTGGCAAAGATAAGGATCTTGGTCCCATAGACCCGCAGAAGAGTTTGAGCTGTCCCCTTGTCTCTCATTAAGTCCTGATTCGCTCCACCCAAGGGTAGCCCTCATTTTTATCATGGACTCAGATCTTGGAACCTGATTCTTTAAAAATTCTCAGTTCCCCAAACGATTAGTGTCTTACAGGACTCAAGAGTTGGTCTTTCCGTTAGCAAATATGTATGCTTTCTGATGTTCTAGGTGTGTCTTAAGGACAGTCAGGATTAGGATTTAGTGATTCTCGAGTCCAAAAGTGAACTTCTGACTTTAACATCCTCATTCTTACCGCAGGTTAAAGTCTACTAAGACTGGGGAGAGGGGAGGGGTTGTGGGGGCAGGGCGCGGGCTATCACAATTGGATGTGTAATTACTTTAACTTTTTTAAAAAGCTGAGCCAGTCGTTCGAGAGGGACTGAAGCATGTTACTGAAGACTGTGTGTTCATCTACTGCCAAGTAGGAGACAGACCTTAGTAAGTGGTCATGTATACCATATCTCCAGACATGGACTAGGTTCTTAAAAACTTGGGTGGAAAGGACCTCAGATATTTGCTCAGGCTGTGTGTTTTAGGTAATGTCTGATAAGCCAAGCAATTAGAATTATTGAATCCAAATTTGGCGTTAATGTTCTGTCACATAGTATCAATGAATTTGGTGTGGAATAAGTTCAGAATGCTATTGACCTTACATTTATATTTTAAATCTTAACCACATTTCAAATGTAAACTTTGTAGAGGGTGATTACATAATTAAATCCTCAAAATGTTTAAATGTTAACAAAAGCAATGATTACTAATATACTAAATATAGCTCTACTGCTGAGTAAACTGTAATATAGTAGTATTTTTCATGATCCTTTTCCTTTTGGAATAGCTGGAAAGACCCAAGTAATGACTTCAGACAAAAACTGAAATTAACTGCAGTGCCTACATTACTTAAATATGGAACGGTGAGTATCTACCTTTATGTTGTGGCTATAATGTAGTTAAAACTCAAGTTGTTAAAAGATCTTCGTTTAATTTCCAACATTACACTGCTGTCAGAGTGAATCAGAAACACAAGTTGGTGTCCATTCCTCTGCCAAATCCCAATGAACTTCTAATAATGCAGCAGAATGTTTGGGGAGTGTTTTCAGCCACTGTGAAGATTATGTGTTCAGAAGTTGACTCATTCCTGAAAGCTTGTGTCACTGTTTTCTAACTCCGTTTTTCAGGTTTAAAAAGGCTCTCCCTTTATTTCAGCCCTGCCCCTAGAATCCTAAATTAAAGAGTCAAGGGAAAGATGGCAAGCACTGGACTTGCCGTCTCTTGTTTTCAGTCTATGGAGCTTCCTGGTATGGGGCCTGGTATGGCCCTTCAGGCCAAGTATTTTAATGATTCATCTTAAGTATCTTAACTACTTCATAAAGCTTGTTATAACTAGCTGATAGTTTCTTTCTTTAGGTTTGTTGTTGTTGTTTTCTTTTTGATAAAAGGTTTGTGTAGCCCTGGATATCCTGGAACTTGAAACTCGATCTGTAGACCAGGCTGGCCTCTGGAGTACTGGGATTAAAGGCATACACCACCAGACCTGGCTAGCTGACAGTTTCTGATGGCAACATTTCTAGGTTCAAAAATGTCTACTTTGAATGTAGAATTCACTCTACCCCTAGTAACATTTCATAGCAGTGGTTAAAACTTAACCTTCTTTTTTTTACAGCCTCAAAAACTTGTGGAATCTGAGTGCCTTCAGGCCAACCTCGTGGAAATGATATTCTCTGAAGATTAAGATTTGATGATAGCACTGGGTGGTAGTAGAGCACGATTTTGATCCCAGCACTTGGGAGGCAGAGGCGGTCAAATCTGTGAGTTCAAGGCCAGCCTGGTCTACAGAGCTAGTTCCAGGACAGCCAGAGCTACATAGTCTTGGGGGAAAAAAAGATTTGATGATCACAATTGTGTCTTGATTTCCTGGTTTGCTTAAAGAAGCCACATACTTGCTTTGAATCGATCAGTGTATGTCTAAACAATAAAGAATTAAAATACAAACCTCCAATTAGCTTTGTAATACATGGCTATCTAAAAGATTTGAGTAAAATAGGTCTTCAGTATGGCAGTAGTAGTTCAGAATATTGAAGATAGACTTTCAAATCTGCATCTATTAGGATCTATTACCTTAAATTTGCAAAACCCTTTTCTGCCTTTGAAATGTAGAACTTCCCAAACCATTTAGGGAAGACACATGGAATATATCATTTGTTTCATAACTACAGCTGTCTAAAATGTGATTCTCTTGAAGACAGGCTGGTTCTCCTAGCCACAGGCAAGTTACTGTCTAAATCTCAATTACTTCAAAAAAGAATTGTGTCAGGCATAGTGATGCACACCTGTAATCTTATCACTTTAGAGGCTTAGGCAAGAGAATCAAGTTTGAAGCCAGGGTGGACTACAGGACCAGACCTTGTCGCAAATGAAAAGCCCAACTATTGTACTACAAATAAAACGAGAATGTGGACTGAAGAGGGGGTTCAGTGGTTAAGTGCACTGGCTACTCTCCTAAAGGACATGGGATTCCCAGAACCCACATGGCAGCTCAAAACTGTCTATAACTTCCGTCCAGATTATCTGATGCTCTCTTCTGGCTTCTGAGAGCACCAGGCATGCAGGTGGTACAGATATACATTGTGTAGGCCAAACATTCACACACATAAAATAATTTTTTTAAAAAGCAGCATGTGAGCAGGCCTAGTAGCTATCTTTAAGCCTAGCACTCAGGAGATTGGGGTAGAAAATTCCAAGGCAGCCTGGGCTACAAAGTGAGACTCTACCTCAAAAAATAGAGAAAAAAATAAGTGGTTAACAGTACTTGCTGCTCTTGCAGAGGACCCAGGTTTGGTTCCTAGCACTACATGCTGACTTACAACCACCTTCAACTCCATACCAGGGGATCTAATGTTCTCTTCTACTGGCCTCCTTGGGCACCAGGCACATGGTGCACATATATGCAAGCAATTCAGACATATAAAAATCTTTTTGAAATAGATTAAAAGAAGCATTTAAGAAAGTGCCTACTTGTAGCACTTGTCAAGTAAATGCTAACTTTCCCATCCAAAGAAAGGTATTTGAGGCTCACCTTAAGGACAAGAATCCAATTAGTCATTAACTACCAGTCTGTCCAAGCCACTACTAGAGGTCAGCTATCTTACAAAGCAGGGAGCAACTGAGTATGTCCTCTCCTGCAGAAAGAAGGAACCTTCCTGTAGTTCTTGTTCTGCAGTTAGAGCTCCTTGACTCCAGTCCTCTCTCTTGAAGATAGGGTGGGGTGGAGGTGGATCAGCTGATGTCAGTAAGGTTCCTAGAGATGATCTGGCTCAGGGTACCACTGTATGTCATACCCATGTTCTTAAACTGCTCTACAACACCCAACATTTACATTCTTATTCACTTGGTTCTCTTCAATGCAACTGAAATTTGCAAATCCCCAGAGAAATCAAAGTAGAACAATTCTGATTTAACAGAAATAATCTATTAACAATATAAAGTTTGCTGACCAAAAATAACACTAATGGTTCTGAGTGCTACCATAATAACGGTGATCAGAAAGAGTCTTCTTTTATCGGTGCTGTACAACAGCGATACATTATATACATGTCCTTAGAGCCGGTCTGTCACCAGCTCTTCATTTTCCTGCTGTGTTGTTCTGCTGTTGCTGCTCTGCCAGGGCTTGCTGAAGGCGCATCCGCTTCCGGGAGTAGTGCTGCCAGTGCAGAATCTGCTGTTCATCAATGAATTTCGCACACTGAGCATTCACCAGCTCCTTTCGAAAGTGTTCATATTGGAGCAGTTCTAACATGTGTAAACACTGAGGGTACCTGGGTTTAAGTTCATAAGTTAATTGTCAACATAATTTAAGGCATCCCAAGTTCTAATTCAGATACTCCCCTAAAAATAATCTTAAGCCTAACAGCTCTATTAACAAAGTACCTATTTGGTAATGTCACTCCCACCATGTTATTTCAGAACATTATGCAAAATTAAAGTTCAGAAACCTTAAGTAACTTGCCCAAGACCACACAACCCAGTAAAATCGGTAGATAGCCATACTCTTCTAGTTTTCCAAGTGAGGAACATGAACACTTTTTAATTTAAAAATGTTTTATTGCATTTATTATTTAGCATCTGTGTGAGAGGAGAGTAAGCACATGCCATGGGATACCTGTGGAGGTCACCATGGAGTCCTAGGGATCAAACTCGGGTCACCTTTACCCACTGAGCTATCTCACTGACTCTGAAGACTTTGAAAATAGTTATGTTTAATAAATACTGGTTTTCCATCAGGAGTCATAAAAGGGTAACCTTTATTTAAGTAAATCAACTAACTCCACAAGAATCATATACATTGCCAGGCACAAATCTGTACTCCCAGTACTCAAGAAACTTAAGAAAAGTAGACTTAATTTAATGGCCATGTAGGGTTGCACTGCAAGATCCCTCCTCCAAAATAAACCATGAACAAATGTTGTGCTCTAATTATCCATGGGGACTATAGCAAGAAATCATGTATAGTCTAGGACTGAGCAAAGACAAGTACACTAGAGTAAAAAGAAGCCAAATATTTGATGACCAAAAAAGGATGAAGAGAGGGGAAAGGGCAGGTAGGACACGTGCTGTGTCACTGAGCTAGAACTACAACAGTATGTCCTCATAGCCTTTTAAAAAAATTTTATGTTTATGAGTGTTTTGCCTGCATGTAATTCTATGCATCACAGGTATGCAGTGTCCATGGAGGTCAGAAAAGGGCACTGGATCCCCTAGAACTGAAGTTACTGATGGTTGTAAGCAGCCATGTGGGTGCTGAATATTAAACCTGGGTCCTTTGGAAGCCAGTGATTTTAACCTATGACCCATCTCTCAAGCTCCATCTTCATGTCAATTAACACAGACACAAAAAAAATAGACATAGATATGTGTGCATATAGAAACATCTACATACATACCAATTCTAGCTTTGTATGCACAAGGGCCTAGAAACAAAAACACTGTAATATCAATGAGCACACTTAAGTCTCTAGAGCTTCGTTCTCAAATAGCATTTTCCAGAGTTCCTTGAAACAACTAATTTCAAGACTAGGACAGACAAAGTATAACATGAATGCAGGATAAAACATGTTAAAAAGAAGTGCTAAACATGAATAGAGATATGTCAGAAGTACACAACAGCCAATCTAAAGGTATTCCAGCAGCCAATTCTGCTGCAATAATTAGAGCCAAGAAAAATGACTGTAATCATTGGATAAAGACAAGAATCCACAAGTTGATACTGATATACATGTTTGAATGAGTAAATAACAAGGAAATAATTTTTCTTGCTACAGAACTCTGACTAATAAATATAGAATGATAGAATTAGAAAATTCCATAATAAAAACTGAGGCAAGTATCTGCAATAATGCTAAAATTAGGGAGAAGAAAACAAATGATAGTAAAGTATAATGACACATATATGAATGTGTCATGATGAACCCATCACTTTATAAGTTAACCTAAAATATTACTTGATTAAAAAATGCTAAAATTGGGGGCTGGAGAGATGGCTCAGAGGTTAAGAACACTGGCAACTCTTCCAGAGGTCCTGAGTTCAATTCCCAGCAACCACATGGTGGCTCTCAACCATCTGTAATGAGATCTGGTGCCCTCTTCTGGGGTGTAGGAATATATGCAAACAGAATATTGTATACATAATAAATAAATAAATCTTTTTAAAAAAAATGCTAAAATTGCTGGGTGGTGGTGGTGGTGGTGGTGGTGGTGGTGGTGGTGGTGGTGGTGTACGCCTTTAATCCCAGCACTCAGGAAGCAGAGGCAGGAGGATCTCTGTGAGTTTGAGGCCAGCCTGGTCTACAGAGTGAGATCCAGGACAGACAGACATAGCTGTTACACAGAGAAACCCTGTCTCCAAAAAAAAGAACTAAAATTAGGGGATGAAATTTATGTAACAAGATGTCTATATATAGTCTCAACTATTTTCCCCACAAGTTACTTATTAAATACAAAAGAAAAAACAGTAACTTGATGTGGGGAAATCCGGAAGGCACCACCTAACACAATGGATCAAAATTATCATCACTAATGGGACAAACAGATTTCACCTGACTCTGGATTATAACAAACCAAGAAGGAAAGTAACAAAGTAGCAAGTCAGTGTTTAGCCCGAGTGAGAGAAAGAGTTTGAGTGAGAGAGGAAGTGGGAAGTAGAATAAGGAGGCAGAGAGAACACCAAGGAACTCAAGACTAAGAAAAGAGGATGACAAAATTAGCATACAAGCCTAGACTGGAGGCCACACTAGATCCAGGACACCAGCAGGACAACAGACAGAAGCTAATGGGGTCTACAGACTATAGAGTAGATGAATATTAATGTTCTATCAAAATGAAGATCCTGGCAGTCTCATTCCAGTGCAGCTTTTGCCTGGCTTTTGGGATTACTCAGAAAAGTCAAGAGACTCTCTCTTCTAAGCATACCTTCCACAACACTTTGGGCTGCCATACTTTTTCTTTGCCTTCCTTCCCCTAGTCTTATTGACAGCCCTCCGTGTCAGCTTAACTCCAGAGGGGCAAAGCTTTTGTTCCTTCTCCCTTCCATTCTCCTCCTTTGGGCAGCTGTTGAGATTTTACAGCTTGCTTGCCCTGGGGTATTTTTCTTGTAAATGCTAATAATTTTGTCCTGGAGCTTTTAAAAGGATAGTAAGAAAATGAGAAGGGGGCATGGGGGCGGAGGCCTACACAGGGGTGGAGGGTAGAGATAGCTATGTCTGCCACTGCAGAACCAATGCTATGCTTCCCTTCCAGTAAAGCCTTATTATTTATATTCCAAATAAAGAGCTGTCTGTAATTGTAATCGCTTAGCCCAGAATGTTCTATTCCCACTATACTTGCTAATTCCATTTCATGGCATATCAGTAATTTAAAAGATTCAGCTCTGAGTATCAGGTAGTGGCTTTAAAGGCAGTGTTTAAATTTCTTAAGTTCAGTTTCTTTGTGTGCAAAATAATGTGACCAGCAAGAGAATGGTGTTAAGTAGCACTTGGTAACTGGAATCTAGGCAGTTATCATTTCCTTATCAATTTTGTAGAAATAATGTTTTGTTGGGTTTTTTTTTTTTGAGACAGGGTTTCTCTGTGTAGCTTTGGTGCCTTTCCTAGAACTCACTCTGTAGCCTAGGCTGGCCTCAAATTCACAGAGATTCACCTGCCTCTGCCTCGCCGCCGCCACCACCACCACCTAGCTGAAAATAATGTTCTTAATACAATAGACTACAGAGTAAGGAATTCCACATATTCTAAAAGGCTACAACACACTAACTCCAGGTCTACAGGATGAAATAGAAGAGGTACAAATGGAAATACAATTTGATTTTTAAAAAATAAACAAGACATAAACAGAGAAGTCAAGTAACAGCATTCAATTCATGGAAATAAATGGTGGATTTTAGTTGGTATAAAGCTTCCAGGAAGTCAACAATTTGACTCCCAAACCTCTTCCACTCAAAAAAAGTATAATCAATCTATGTTGAATTATCACAAGGAAGAGAAATGCCATGTGGTCTGAGGTATTCTGACCACATTTGAAGGCCTATGTTTAGTTTGTTTTTTAAATTTTATTATTTTTATTTTATATGCATGGGCATTTTGGTGCTTGTGTCTATGTATCATGTATATACAGTGTTTTCAGAGCCAAAAGGCATCAGAATTTATGAAAGTGGAATTTTGGATGGATGTGACCTGCCATTGGGTGCTGAGAACCAAACCTGGGTCCTCTATAAGAGCAGAAGTGCTCTGAAGCACTAAGCCATCTCTCTAGCCACCATCATCCCCAAATTATTTTATTTTGAGCCAGGGTCTCACTATATAACCCAGGTTAGCCTCAAACTCAAGAGATTTCCCTCTACTTCTTCCTTGTGCATTAGTGTAACCATTTTGCCTGGCCTATGTCTAGTGTTTTTGTTGAATTGGCAGATAATCTAAGGTTCCTGAGAACTCTGGAAACTATGGAACTAAAACACTGACTGAAGGCACCTAAAGACAGATGTTTAAGAGAAATTCTGCTGCTAACACACTAGCTATCAGTAAGCAGGCCACATGCTGGGAAGACTGGAGGAGACAGCTTTCCTCAGCTGCAACCAGCCTCTGACTGGGAAAAAGAAGGACAGCTCTTCCCAAGTTCCAAGAGTTGGAATTCTATTACATAAAGCTTTCCCATCTTTAAATTTTGGTAACTATTTTAAAAATTTAAAACCATGTGCAGATATAATCAAATTGCCCAACAGAGGTTAATTCACAACCTCTCTTGAATTTAAACATCTATAGCTGTTGTCTCCAAGAGGACATTGATTAACAGAAAAACAAACAAAAACCCTTACAAACAGGTTAGAACTACAAGGAGGTCTGTCTGATCACTATATAAGGAAGAGCTGTCTAACCTCTGCCATCAATGGAGTAAGCTGCCTCTAATAGAGTGACATATGCTCATTGGAAGCCTCCAACAGAATATAGATAATCACCGTCCAACAACTCTGCTGGTGAGACTGAACTTGAAGGTGACTAAGGCTTTCAATACCCAATCTGGAATCTGCTAGCACTAACATTATAATCTCCTAATAATAATTTAAAGTCTCTTCTTTGGATTCCTCTAGGAATCAACAATTGCATCATGAAGAGCAAAATCAGACTACAATCAGACTTCTACAGAGAGCCCAGGAATCAATTCAGAAAAGTGACTAGGATTTAAAGAAAAGGTTTGAAATGTTTTCCTCTAATTTTTAAGATAGGATCTGTCTGTGTGGCCTTGATTGGCCTGAAACTTGCTACATAACCAGGCTATTCTCGAACTCACAGAGGTCTGCCTGCCTCTGCTTCCTGAGAGCTAGGATTAAAGGGGCATCAGTCTAAACTTCTGGGTTTTTTTTGTGGTCTACCCTTTTAGGGGAGGGTGAGTTCAAGACAGGGTTTACCTGTGTAGCCCTGGCTTCCTGGAAGCAGCTTTGGAGACCAGTCTGGCCTTGAACTCAAGAGATTCTCCCACCTCTGCCTCCCAAATGTTGGGATTAAACATGAACATCAGCTTGTTTTTCTTTTTTAAGATAAAGCAGAGATGAGTTCAAGGTTTTATCATTAAAAGGGATAGTTACATGATTGTAATGTTTCTTACAATTTAGTAAATCCTATAATAAAATTGTCTATCAAACAACTTGATAGTGTCCATGTTTGTTTTTCCGCAGTGAGTTAATGTGCACAATACATTTATCATAGTGCCTGACACAGGACACTCTAAAGAAGGGCCGTCGGAGATCCCAGAAAAATCACTTCCTATGTGCTCATTTCAGCTTATGGGTGTGCCACTGCATTTTAGTAGCTTATGGGTTGGTAGGCATTAGAAACCCAGAGAGACAAGGGGAATGTTAAATGACAAGGTTAGGAAAAACCAAAGCACATTAGAGCCTTAGACTAAAACCAGTTAACTGGATTTTATCTCCATGAACGGAAGTGGCATGTTCTGATTTGTATTACTAAGAGAGTAAGTTGGCTTCCATAGACAGCTATTTAGCTTCATTTGGTTTGAAGGGAGTGAGATAAGAACGATAGCAGAAACAAATGAGATTATTGTAATAATCCAAGTTAGAGATGACAGTGTCTTACATTAACTAAAAGCAGAAAGATTCAAAACAGTTTTCCATTCTGACACTGAGAAAACTGCTAAATATCATTACTTTGTATTTATAATAAAGTATACACAGATTTAAGATTAAAAAAATTAAACTTACTTTAGATACTTGGCATATTCTGGTTCTTTCCAGTAAAGCAAGTACTTAAGATAATTAACAAAAGCTTTGTCTTTGAAGTAACCTCTCTGGGCAAGAACTGAAAGGCATAAAGAAACAATCTGTATGTCAACCAATTGCTGGACTACAACTTGTAATCTCTAATAAAGTAACTCTTTTTTAACATCCCTACCATCAAAACACAAGGAATTAAAAAATACAAGTCCTTGTTTGCTCAGTTAATACCTACAGACCAGCACAAGTAAAATCTCATTCAAACATATCAAAGTAAATACTCTTATGAATTACATCCTGTCAGAAATCATTAACAGCTAGCTACTCAACTTAATGATGTACTCGACTTACAATTAAGGTAATTTGGGTTGGCTAAACATTGCACAAATTCCAACTCCAACTGAAACCGAAGTCGATTTCCAGCATCATCTAGGAGAAAAGACAGAAAAAAACACCCAAAATGAAAGTCACGATATGAATATTGATTTGTAGAAGCAAAAATAAAAGTGAGACGGCTCAGCAGGTAAAAGTGCTTGCAGCAAAGTCTGATGACCTGAGTTTTCAGTCCCTGGAACCCACAAGGTTGGCAGGTAGACAACTGACTCCCGCAAGTTGTCCTCTGACCTCAGCATGCACCGCCCATCCCCATATGAATGAATTTATGAAAAAAATATCCAAGTGCAGGTAAGACTTCCTTAGAAACTAAAGAGTGGAGCCTGATTTAAAACAAAACAAGCTGGGCGTGGTGGCCGCACACCTTTAATCCCAGCATTTGGGAGGCAGAGATAGGAGGATCTCTGTGAATTCGAGGCCAGCCTGGTGTACATTGCTAGTTCCAGGACAGCTAGTAATACATAATGAGAACCTGTCTCCAGTACAAAACAAAAACAGTAAATTCTCTAAAATTGGTTGAGGAAAATAAATGGAATGGATATTTACCACCTGTAGGCCGTTATGGAAGGACGTTAGCAGAGATCACTGGATAGTCTGTGATAGCTGTGCCGCCCCCTATGTTAACCAGTTATAACTACTAACAGCGATTACGTTAAGCAAAAACAAAGTGCTATATGAAAACAGGAAGCCGGGTGCAAAACGATTAAACAGCGGAGCGAAGACGGTAATCCACATCAGAACTATACACGTTCCCGACATTTCAAGCAAGTTCACGGGAAAAGTTCCAAAGAGCAGACAGCTGAAGGGCTCAGTCCTCCCTCAGCCACCGCCCCCCTCCGGCCCAGGAACCAGGGAGTCGGGGTTTGAGCAGCCCAGGAGCAAAGATGTTCCCACAGGCCACAATCTCAGATATACCACCACTTTCTCCCGCTCCGGTCCCAACTCTAAGGAAGCCGCGCTAAGCCCGAAAGACGGCTCAGGGAAACGGGAGAGGAGGTCGGGGTGGAGAACCGTTCCTTCGGTGAAGACTCGGGGCGCAGGGCACAACGCACCTGTCTCCATAGCGACGGCCGCGGCCATAACAAGCAGAGAGACGCAAACACAACCAACCCGAACGAACGGCAGGCTCGAATGGTGAGGGAGGATCCGGAAGCCACGGCTCCTATTTCCGGTCGCGGGGCAGGGTGGGACACGAGGGCGGGGACAGCCTCATTCTGAGACGAGAGGCCCCGCCTATCTGTGTGGCCTGGGCCGGCTGCGCGCGCAGTGAACGAGCGGGGCGTGCTGGAGGACCTCATTGATTGCAGAGTTTATGTGTCCCGCAGCCTACGCTGACGTAGTACACCACCCTGACGTCACCTTTCCCTGTGTGACGTGCCGCAGAGCATGACCCTGGAACCTCTTTGTCCCTCCTGACCTGGGTGTCCTGGCAGAATGGCCTCGCCTCTTAGGAGCAAGTCCTCCGCTCCGCGAGTGGAAAGCACCCGCCACAAGGAGACGTCAACTATCCGCGTGGAGACATCGTCCCACCGCGAGGAAACATCATCCCACCGCGTGGAGACATCCTCCCGGCAGGTTCGAACGTCTTCCCGGCAGGTGGAGACCTCTCAGCGCCACCGGGAGGGGCCCTCCCTCACCCCCTCCGCGAAGCGACTCCCTAGATTCCTCGAGGTGTCCTCCCAGCACGTGGAAACCTCCTCGCAGTGCACGGAAACGTCTTCCAGCCACGTCAGGTCGTCGTCATCCCTGCGGGTGGAGACGACTGTGCACAGGGTAGAGAGCCCAGCCAGGCGGGACAAGCAGGCTGCTCGCCAGAGTGCCAAAATGGCCCGATGAAGTGCTACCCAAGGGCCATGGCCCTTAGCCAGGACTGAAGTGCTTCCAGTTGCCCGCCAGCCAGCCAGCTTTCACGAGAGCCAAGCATCTTTGGTTTCATGGAAACAGCCCATAAATCAATGTAAGAAACATGCTGTGGTTTCTGGGCGCTGCCAACATGTATTGACATTGCAGCACCTTAGACCACCCTGCGATTGACCCAGTGTACTATTTAACCTGAAGCCAGCACAGAGGAGTTTCGGACTTGTGGTACTGTATATGCCTGGCCGATGGACAAAGAGGCCCTTTGAGTCTCTGCACCAGGTAAGTTTTGTAGTCTTAGGTCCATCTAGGATGACAGGTAACTTTTGTAGTCTTAAGTCCCTCTAGAATGCCTTGACCACTTGAAATTTGTGAAGAGGGACCAAAGTTGTCACGAATTCTTGGCCACTGGCTTGATTATATAGTGCATGAAACCTACAGGGCAAGGAATTGTCTTTCATGAATTATTAATTGGCCTTTATTTGTATTTCATAATAGGCTTTCTTACGTTAAGTTTTTATACACTGTACTCTACCTACACTTTTTTTCTAAATAGGTCAGGGGGTGTTAGAAAAAGCAAGGCAAGTCAGTTAATAAAAAATAACCTTGCAAAGGAAAGGACAAGGAAGTGATTGACACCTGACCTGAGGTAGATTGAGGATGGGTACTGAGTACCTACTGTGTGCTAGGTACTAGTCAGAGCATGTCAGCTATAACAGTGGAAAAGACTAAGATCTTCCTCTAGCCAAGAGGCAGAAATAAAGGGGAAAGCAAGACATTGTTCTCTTGTGCTCCTGTGAAGGAAAAGGTGTCTTGTGGTAGAGAGCAGGGAGGTTCTTTAGAGAATATGGTCAGGGAAGCCTTCCTAATTGTGTAACTTTTGATCTGAGATTGTGTGGGTGAGCCATGCCAGGATCTAGAGGAGAGTGCATTCTAGACTGATTCTAAACAGAAGGAAAAGCCAGCATAAAAGGTCGGTGGGAACAACCTGAAGATGTTAGTTTATGGAACAGAAAGACCAGTTAGTATATGAGTGTAGTATTTAAAAAAAAAAAAAGAGGAAGATGCCAGTTTATACAGAGTATTGGAAATCACAGTAAAGAGTTTGAATTTTATTCTGTGATCATAAAAAAAAAAAATTGATGCAAGGGAGTAAAGTGCATGATGCAGTTTACATTTTAAAACTGCCTTTCTATCACTGGTACGATGGTACCCAAGTTGGGAGTGAGTTTGTCTCCTGGGATAGTTGGCAGAGGCATGCGTGTTTGGAGGCAGCCTGGAAGGTGCTACTGCTAGCCTGGCCTCAAGTGCCTAGCAGCCTGGAATGCTGCCAGTGTCCTAGGCTGTGCCCCAAAGAATCGCTGTGCTGAGAAAGTGTGTAGTGATGAAGCTGAGAAACATTGAAGGTTCTAGTAACTTTGCTACAGTTTGGTCCACTGAGCAGACCCCTCACTTCTGCATAGCAGGATTGTGGGAAGCCTGTAAAACAGTAATGGAAAGTGTGACAATAGTATCTTCTGGTGAGGAGCAGAGCAAGAGCTCTCAGAGGAAGAGGATGTGTTGCCCTGTAAGGAACCCTCCACCTCTCTTCAGTAATGCATGTGATATTTACCCCTAGAACAGAAGACTGCAAATGGCCCTGATTAAGTAGGACCCCTCATGAGTCAGAGTACTTGCTACCTCCAGGCACTTTTTTAATCTCAGGGAGTGCACTGGGCTGTGAACTAGATGGGGACTTAGGTCAGAAGAAATGTTATAACTGTTATAGATGCTATAACCACCACACACTGAGGCTACCCTGATACCTCTCCACCTCATAAAACTGCTGTTAACGAGGAATTAGCCTTTGGAATGTCAGTCTCTTCCAGTTTACTAATTCTTTTTAACATGCCCAACTAACTGTGCCTTAAATACAGGCAAACAAAGCAGTTGCTTCTCTTTAACATGTTCCTTATTAGTGCTTTTATTACCAAAATGGTATGTGTCTAATGTAACAAAATAAATCAAAGTTTTATAAAGAAACTCTTAATACTGTATCATCTTTCCTTTCATTTCTAGCCTGGAAATAACGTCAGAAATGTGTTTGTCCTTCCAGACTTTTCTCCACTAACAAGGATTCTTGCTTCTGTCTCCTCTTTTAGTAGTATCTGGAAGACTGGCTGAATGTGACCTGGAAAAGCCAGACACCTGGCTTCTGGATCATTGATGCTTCAGGAAGGGCACGGGATCCTGGTAGATTCTCTGTTGTCCATCTCTTAAAAGAAATTTTTATCTAGGTTTCTTCCTCTACATTTCACTTCTTCATGTTTCAAAGTTGGAATGGAAAGAGAGATACAAAGTGTCAAAAAAAGTGATTAGATATGATAAAACCCATATTTACCCTATTACTATATTATACATTCCACAGCTTCAGAATGACAGTGTGTGTTGATGAAGGTAATTGTCACTGTGCCTGTCGTTCTTTGTAAATGTCCATTAATGTTGGCCACGCTGTGTGTCATCCTCCCATTGTTCTCAGTAGCAGATAGTGCTGCTGTACCTGGCATGTGTCATACAATGTTCAAGACAGTATGTGCAACAATAATGAATGGAGAGCAGTATTCTCCACTTGCAGTCAAGAAAGCCTTTGATGGCACCGTCTAATAATGGAGTTTATTATGTGAGGTAATAGTTGTGTACAGCTTACCTTCAGTTGTACCAGCCAGGTTAGTGTGAAAAACTAAATAAATGCAAATTCTTGAAAGGAGTCACTTCTTATTCTCATAATCTTTTTTTATATATTGTCTGGGGATGGTTTACAATATTTACTGCCTATTGTATTGAAAAGAAATGACTGGGTGTTGTGGTGCACACCCATAATCCCAGGACTAGGAGAGGTTGATGCAGGAGGATTGCCATGAGTTCCAGGATAGCCAGGGCTACATAATAAGTGCCAGACCAGTCAAAGCTACTAAGCAAGATCCTAGCTCAAAAAAATAAAACAAAGAAAAAAGGGAAAGGAAGACAAGCCCGGTAAGATGGCTTGGAGCATAAAGGTGCCTGCCACCCAGCCTGACAACCTGAGTTTGATTCCAGGGACTCACAGAGTTGAAGGAAGGAACCAACTACCCAAAACTGTCTTCTGACTTCCACACATAGGCCTCCCCACTCTTCTCACCAATACATAATAATTTAATTAAAAATTTTAAAGGTTGGCATTGACAGGATCCTCTTCCCCCAAACTACTCAGGCCTTGGGAAGAACCAGGAATCCAATTAACGAGGTGTTTTTCTCACATCTTTATCTAGACTTTCCAGAATTCCTGTTCCCCCATTCTTTCTATTGCTCCCAACCTAGAATGGCTAGTACAGGTATCCAAGCCAGTACAGGTTTGACCCAACCTGTACTGTGTTAACTAGCCTTTACCTCTGCTTCCCCTGCCTGAGCTCTTAGCACCAGTAATCAATGGTAAGAATTGCTTGACTGTAAAAAACAGAAAACCTGTCCCAAAGTGTCAGAAACAGGAGCAGCTTGTCTCTCCCACAGTAAGTCACACAGTATGTCATCCAGTAACAGCATCAGATCAGTCTGTTTTACCACCTGTATACAGTACATTAGCTCTGCATGCTTGCTGATTACCTTGTCTTAGTAAGGTTTCATTGCTGTGAAGAGACACCATTTGAGGTTTTCTGCCCCGACTCAGGGGAACAAGCCCTGTTTTCAGTGCGTGTGAGCTTTAGCAGTTTCTGCCCTCGAATAGTTTCCTTACACATGCAGTGGTCAGTACCCAGCTGAGTGCTTGGCGGGCACCTGTGCCATCTCTAGAGTTCTCTTTCTGTGCAGCTTTCCTGTTTTCAGTGTGTGAACTCAGCTCCCCCTCCTCAACACAGGATGGTGAGAGGACTCTGCCACAGCTCCTTCTCCCATGCTACAGACCAAAACCTCTCTCTGGGCAGTGAGCTGGAGCAGTCACACGGCTCAGTTTCGTTTCTCCAGCTATTCCAGGCCAGAGGGAAGCCTGTTACTCTGCTCAGCCTGGAATCCTCCTTCGATTACTTATATACAGATTTTGCTGAAGGTTAATGTTACCGTTTCCTTTCTAGGTAACATTATGAACAAATCTTTATGGTAGCTATAGTCCAGGGATGGAACATGTCACAGTCTCGGAGATGGACACAGTGGCTACACTGACCTGCTCTCTCTTTCATTTTAAAAACAGAGCCATACTCTGTAGCCCGTGAACTTTGGTATTCCTGTCTCCACCCTCTGAGTGCTGGGATTATATGTATGTGCCACCTTGCCTGGATCTTTAAGTAGATGGTAATAATACCATTTTTTCTGTGAGAAATAGCTACATTATGATAAGTAGAAAAAGATTAGGAGAGTATGGGAACTTAAATATAAATGCTAATTATCAATGCTATTAGCTGTACCCGTTAGAGTTTACCCCTTGGCTGCAAACCCCAGCCAATTTCTTCTCTACCTGTGGCTCCTTGCTACTGTGCCACCAGGGGGCGCTGTAGGACACATTCGCTCTAGAGGACCAGAGATGCTTCCTGGCTGCTGCCCTCACAGTGCCTCCTTCTTCCTGTGAAGTCCCTGAAACCAGCCACACTTCACCCTGGCAGCTGCAGTTCTCTTCCCTTAGTGGCAGCTGAATACAACTTAGTAAAAAACAGAAATTTTTCAATTTTCTATTGGAAGAACCCATTTTATTAAACATGACGTCGGAATACCAGCACCAGCCAGTCATCCATTCTCAGAAGTCTGCAGTTTCAACTTCACGGGGTCCTCTGAGTTTCTCAGCTTTAGTCATTCCAGTCTCTGCTCTCCTGTCTGCTACTGAGCATCATCATCACACAGACTCCCCCACTCCCTTTCCTGTCGAAATTGCCCGTCCATAGCCTTTGCTCTTTTTTTTCCAGTTTTTCTTACTGATTTGTTTATGAACACTAGATATTTTTAGCTCAAATTTTCTTTGCATTACATACATATTCTTTAATAAAACTTACTTTTATGTATGTGTATGTATGTTTATGTGAGTGTATGCTATGTGTGTACTGATGCCCATGGAAGCCAGAAGAGGGAGTGGGATTCCCTGGAACTGGAATTTCAGGTTGTTGTGAACTGCCTGATATGGATGCCGGGAACCAAATTCTGGTCCCATGTAAGGACACCACTCAACCAATGAGCCATCTCTCCAGCCCCTACACTCATATTTTTAAAGTTTGGGGATCACTTCCCTCTTTGAATTTTAAATCTCTCTCTCTCTTTAATTTTTTTTTTTTAATTTGGTAGTGATGGTGGTGGTGGTTTTTTATGGTCTTGTGGGTTTTTTGTTTATTGGTTTATTTTTGTTTTCTGGGATAGGGTTCTGTATAGCCCTAGCTATCCTGGAACTCACTCTGTAGACTAGGCTGGCCTCAAACTCAGAGATTCACCTGCCTCTGCCTCTGGAATGCTGGGATTAAAAGACATGCTGCCACCATCCAGCTCTCTCTAAATATCAGAAGACAGTTTCTCATCTCTACAATGTGCCTTAATCTTGCCTGGTTTCCTTCTTTGGTTTCATTTCATGAGGGGCAGCAGCATTTCTGTCTTCCTAAACTGACCTACCAGGAATACTGTACAGTCAAAACTATTAAAGGCTGGAGAAACTAATTTAGTGGGTCACAATTAAATTTTAAAAAACAAGGGAGCTGGAGAGATGGCTCAAATGGAGAGAGAGAGAGAGAGAGAGAGAGAGAGAGAGAGAGAGAGAGAGAGAGATTAAAACCACTTATTGCTCTTACAGAGGACCCCAGTTCAGTTCTGGGCACCCAGGTTGGGTACCTCTCAATGGCTTGTAACTCTGGCACCATGGGTCTGTCACCCTTTCCCTGTCCCCCTGGGCACCTGCGCACACACACACACACACACACACACACACACACACACACACACCACAGATAAATATTTTTTTTTTTGATTAAACAAGACTGGTGAGCTGGCTCAGCAGGTAAAATCCTGAGGAAACTCGATAAGATGTGGTCCACTGCCAGGACCCATGGTAGAAGGAGGAAAGGCAAGTTGTCCTCTGACCTCCACATGGACACTGCATGAGTGCTTCCATCCTTAGAGTTAACCACACATGTGTGCAATAATAATAGGAAATAAAATCTGAAAATTAAATGAAATCAAACAAAAGATTAGACCACATCACGTTGCTTAAGAGGGACAGAGGGAGAGAAGAAGAGGAAGGAAGGAGGCCAGGTCTGGACAATTTGGTTATGGCCCAGAGTTAGAGGTTTTACTGTAGTGTTGCAGTAAGGGAACTATTGGCTTCTAGAGCCCATCTAACAAGTGTCTAATAATAAAGCATCTGACAGGAAATGGACAGTGAGACATGATTATTAACCTAAACAAAAGAAAACTGAAGTTTAGTTAAGGATTAGTAGACTCGTTGAAAGACCTTAAGGGCCATTTGTTCCCAAGGTTGACATAAACTGAGTATATAGGTAACTAGTTTCTCAGAAGAGGTATTAGCCCCATTAAAATCCATCATGAAATTGCTCAAGTGTTTTATTGGAAATATAAATTGATTCCCAAAACGAGGTCTGTGGTTTATATTTACACATCTCTACCCCTGTTCATGTGTGGACGATCTTTTATTTTACAACATAAAGACAACAAAACTTGTGTTTCAGAACATACGTGTTACTGTAAAAAAGGGGGGAGTGTGGAAACTACTATGCCACCCCCTACTTTATTTTTAAAAAACGGGTCCCTCACTATGAAGACCACACTGGTCAGCCTGCCTCTGCCGCCTCAGTGCTGGGATTAATGGTGTGCACCATCATGCCTGGCCACCAATCTGTTCAAGGGTTCAAGAATTCTTTAGAGCTGAGATTTGTTCAAGGGCTTAAGAATTCTGTGGGTGCTTGCACCTGCCATTGTCTGGAGAAAACTTACCCATTTTTACAAGCACTTGGTAACATTCCTCTAGAAAGCCTCACAGATTCACTGGCATATCTGTTAGACTAAGAAATCTGTCCACCACAGGTCTGCTCTGTGCTTCCTAAGATTTTATTTACAAATGGATCCTGGTCCTAAAATAAAATACTCAAAAATCATCAAACTACTCTGGTCCCCTTGTTCTGTGAAGAAATAGCTAATATCGCCTGCCAGTCACACAGCACTTGGGTCATCGGCAGGGTGCTGTCCCTGTTCATGAGCAGAATTCACCAGTGGAAACTTACATATTTAAATGTCAATAGCCTGACCATATTGTCCCTTAGAAAGGCCAGGAGAGAGGGACTTAAAGCTCCTTGATGTGGATTCATTATGAGCTTCCCAAACCCAAGGCTACTTCATTAGTTAAGGCAGGCTGTAATCCCGGGGCCTCTGAGTTTGCCAAGGACCTAGGAAAGTAGCCAAGTCCTGAAAAACTCAACTTGCTTCAAATTACAAGACAAAATTGGAATAAGTCCCAGTGTGAATCAGTTCTAGTATGCATCATGTGACAAATCAGGACCTCTGAAAATAACAATGCATAGAACTTTTCAGCGGCTGTACAAAGTGTCTACACACTATGTGCCCCGGGAAGATTCTGTAACGGGGCCTCTCTAGCAGCTCATAAGACTGATAGACCTAGCACAGCATTTTGGAGTCTCTAAAGACACCTCTCTCTCATTGACAGACATTTGGGCAGTCTGCAGATAAGTGAAGCCACCTGTAGGTGGCCCACTTCCCCTACTGCGTATGGACAAAATCCCTAATTCTCCAACGGAGGTGTGGGATGCAAAGGGAGTTTAGAAAGTATAGAAACACTTTTTGTGTCGTTTTGATGGCTACGTTTTTATTTTAGTTTGTCTTGGGTAAAAACCAACTTTTCCTCAACATTGTGATTTCACCAATATTTTATGTAGGCCCGAGTGGGCATTTAAAAGGCTTAAGCTCATTGATTTAAAGGAAGGATAGTCTGATTGCAGGAGCAGCCAGCCTTGGATGTGACTCAAAGCCCGGAGTGGCCACACCAAGGTTGGGAAGCTCATTCAAGACTTATTGGTAGGTTGAACCAATGTTTTCAGAACCCAGTGAACATAGACGTGTAATGTAACTAGCATTTTCTAGTTCATGAGATAAAATAGAAAAAACACGATATATCAGAGTTCTCCTCATAGTGAAAATTTCAAATTGTCTTGTGAAATGTTGGTATAGAGTCCCAGGGTAGAATACATTTCTACTGAGAGTCACTGTAAAAAAAAAAAAAAAAAAAAAAAAAAGTGGGAAAAAGGGCGTCTCCGAGGTTTCCCTGACTGAGTAGAGTCCAATGCCAGCTCACTTGGTGCCATACAGACAACGGACAGCAGAGGTCAGCCAATCCCCACACAGCCACAAAACCAGCAGAAACCATGTGGGGTGCCGTGCAGGCAAGGTCCTGTGATGGACCATGGCCATGGCTGTGTTCAAAGCATGGAAAATCAAAGCATCACTGGACATGCCCATGTAGACTCAAAGGACTCTTCTATCCTCCCCAGTTCCAGAGAGATTTTTTGACACTCCCAGAAGTTTGGCTGCCAAGCACTGGCACTACTGGAAGCACCTATGCCTTCCTCAGATCTGGATGAGGTAGTCAGGAGTTGAGTTACCTTACCCAGCATTCCTGGCCAGGAAGAAGCAGCACCAGAATCCAGATGTGGGTAGGCTGCTCTGGGATGGTGCCCTTAAACACCAGCTGTTGCTGCATAAGGACCAGTTGTCTGGTGCTCTGCGTTGTACCCGGGAGGAGCCCAGGAAGTCATCAGAAGAGCAGGGGACAGTTAACTCTACGAAAGGCCAGGCTGGTGCTTTGTTGTGCAGTGAGAAGGGCCTCAAGAGCCAGAATCAAAGGGTGAGAAGCTACAAAAGTGACACATTGGGCTTAAAAAAAAAATGGACGAGTTTTTAATGTACTTACTATAAAGCCTTAAATCTACAGGTAGACCTAGAGCTCAATCCTCCTCAGCCAACCCATGGAAACCCCGGTTTATGACCCCAGTGGGTGTCAGAGTCACAGAGAAAACTGCTGAAGTTGAGCCCAGCTTAGATGTGGGCCACTGCTCCCGCCCCACACATACACAGAGTAGTGAGCTCCGTGACTCACTCTGTAAAAACAAAGGCTGGACCACCACTTAGAAAGACGCATGCAGTGGGAATTTCCCCCCGACGAGCATCGCAAAGGAGGCCTGGAAGGTCCCGGGCAGCCTGTCACTGAAGGAGCGGAAGGTCCAGGAGGCACACAGGTTATGTCTTCCTCACCCAAGATCCTTGGATGTTTCCTCTCCTGCTGCTCCCTCAACCAGGTCAACACAGCATCTCCCCTTCCCTCTGCCCAAACTGGACACCCTCTTCTATGCCCTCTGCCCACCACCCACCCAAGCTCGTTATTCTCTTCCAGACGCTGAAAAGCTGTCACTGCCTGGGCTTCCCCATCCCATAGTCCTTCTCTTTCCAAATCTCTCTCCCTTGGCCTTCCTCCCTGCTGACTTCACTGTAGGATCCACTGATGGCTTCTCTGTCCCCACCCTTCCTGACCTCCCGGTATCATTGGACACCGGAGACAGTTTCCTCCTCTAAGTTCTCGTCCCCGTGGCTTCCACGAACCTGAACGCTTCCCCGTCTCCTCAATGCATCTGTCTCCTCTCAGTGTCTCCTCCCTGCAGGAATCCCGCAGGTGGCCCCCAGAACTCTTCCTTGCCACTTTCACTTGGCACTCTGCTTAGCACTCAGGGTCACCTGCTGCCTGGCAGCTGATGTCTCTCCCACCCAGACCTCTCTCCCAAGTGAGCACCAAGCCTTTGTGGCCTTGTCCTGCAGGAAGCCAGGTTCATCTTCTACTCAGATGTCCTCAGGTTCTTCTCTTTCCCATTCTCCTTTCCTCTCTTTGATCCAGCCCCAAAGTGATTCCAAAATTATGGCTTTAAGATATGTCGTGTTTTCCTTCACCCCATTTCAAACACATTGGGGGCCTCCCTGCCTCTTATACTATACCTACCCATGGCCTCCAGTTCTCTGACACTGCCTAACACCCCCACCCCCCACCCGTCCCTCTGAACTACATACTGGTGCTCACTCCTATGAGACACACTCAGTATGAGTTGCTTTCCTTAATGCTGGAAATCCAGTGGCATTCCCGTGAAGAGCAACGGAAGCACAGAAACTAGAGCCTTGTGCCCTGTGAGGGCAGCAGAGTAGGCGTGGCTTGTCACTACCCTTGTCAGACCCATCAGGCACCTTCTCATGAGCGTGTGACCCCTGTTGGTGCCAGTCAAGCACGTCAGTGTGCAATGCCAATGGATCCAATGCCAGCTGAAACCTTCAACACAAGGCGGGAACCGAGCTATAGTACAGGAGATGTGGGTCCCAGGAGCTTGGAAGCCAGCGCCATGGCCAAGTCTGGCACCTTCTGCCTCTCTTCACCTATCCCCTTCTCTCTTTCCTCTTTGTCTATTCCTGTAGTTGGGACCTTAAGTGCCCCCCGCACACCCAACTGCCGTGCACGGGCGATGGTAGACACACCATTGAGAGACTGTGGACCCTTTAGGAGGTGGGGTTTAATGGGAGGGCCTGAGGTCGTTGGAGGACTACTCACGTGAAACCTAGCTCCTCCCTCTTCCTGTTCTGCTTCCTAGCCAGTTTGCTTTTCCACACACGCCTGGCTTCCATCAGGCATCCTCAACCGGAGTCCTACAAGCAGTGGTCTGCGGGAGCATGGCCTAGAACATCTAACCTGTTAGGATAAACAAACCTCTTTACTTTATAAATTAATCAGTTGTGGCCTTTTGTGAGAGTGACAGAAGGCTGACACACTTACCTCGCTGGCCTTTATACTAACCCTTAAACGTGCTGAAGTTTACTCTTGCCGTGAGACCTTTAGTCTTCTCTAGATTTTTTTCAGTGTGTGTGTGTGTGTGTGTGTGTGTGTGTGGTCTGCTTCTTTACACTACTCAGGTGTTACACCAGGTACAGCTTTGCCACTTCTGGCGGTTTGAGTGAGATGCCCTCCATAGTCTCCAGCATTGAGCACTCAGTCTCCAGCTGGTGGTGCTGTCTGGGAGGTGTAGCCTTGCCGCAGGAAGTACATCACTGGGGGTGAGCTCTGAGGTTTCAAAGATTCTGCCCATTCCAGTTCCCTCTCTGCTTCCTGCCTGTGGTTTACCATGTGAGCTCCCAGCTTCTGCTCTCAGCATCCAGCTCTTGTCCCCCACGCCTTCACTCCTACCATCATGGACTCCACTCCGCCATGAGCTTGAATAAACTCTTCCTTCTCTAAGTTGCCTTGTCGTGGTGTTTCATCACAGCCGCCAGAAAGTGACTAAGACATCGTTGAAACGTCTCCTGGTTAAATATTACACTTTCCTCCCAGTCACCACCTTAACTCCTGTATTTCCCAGAACAGTTATCACAACAAGCAATTACATCACTCACAGAGCAATCATAACTGTCTTACATTGCCCTCTGAAGGGCAACAGCTTTAACTTGCTCACCACGTACCCCCCCCCCAAACCTATAATGGTACCCAGCACCCAGCAGCTATGCTGTGGGTGTCTGAGGAACAAACAGATGAGGGAGTGAATGAATGAACGACCGAGATGAATTCAGAGTCCTAGGAGTTTGGACACAAACCGAGAGACTGATGCTGAACTCTGCTCCAACCAGGACCAGATTGACTGGCGTGAGTTCAAGGGCAAAAGCCAAGGGAGACCCAGGTAGGCTTACGCTTGCCCCAGACCTCCTGTGTTCCTTGTGTGAGATAGACGGCCTGTCCTCCAGGCCCTCTCCAGTTTCATCTCCCCAGGGAGCCCGACCCAGCCCTCTACCCCAAAGTCCCCTCTTGGTGTCTGCCCTCCCCACCACTACCCTCTCTGTTGACAGCCCCCATGTGTGTGATCCATAGCTTCCTTCCTTGTTTGTTCCTGTCTCTCCCCGTGACACTGAGAGCACCAGGAGCAGGGGCTGTCAAAAAGCCTCTTTGTGTTCACTAGGATAACCCTGGACCAAAGGAACAAGGTTGGCTTGTCTGGACCTGGACACGGTCACTGACTGTTCCTGGCCTCCGTGTGGTGGGACATCCCCTGGCAGAAAAAAAAAAAAAAAAAAAAAAAAAGACAGACACAAGGGGTGCAGCATCCCCTGAGCAAGATTAGTGCCCATGTGGAAGGCATTGAACAAAGAAGGCATTGTCTGCTGACTTGCTCATTCACATATGGCACGGCCTTGTCCCTGTGCCTGCTCATTCACCCAGTTTATTGAATTCGCCCTGACTGCCAGCTTCTGTGATGGGCACCAGGGAAAGGAGAAGACCCCGAACTGATGACTCAGGTGCAGAGTCAGATTGTGCCTCGTGTTAAGTCAGAGCAGACCGAGAGAGGTGACCCGAGGATCCCTCTTCCTTTGTCTTCAATCTGTAAACTGTCTTCACCCCACCACACACACACACACACACACCACCCCATGATGCTCCAGCTAGGAATCCAGACACCAGCCAGCGTCGACAGACTGCTGTGCTTGCAAGCAGCAGAGCCTGCAAATCACCCTATCCCTTTTCTTAAATGAAGACCCGCTTCCCCCATCCCTTCCCTTTTCTGGTTTGGCCTTTCCAGGTGTGACTCACAGAACCCTTTTCCAAATCCCTAGGGCCGCCACATGAACCAAGCGAGGTGGGCAGGGCTCTGCTGACGCAGTACCCAGCCCACCCCAGCCTGAGGTCTGTGGATTAGGCTTCACGATCACCTAGGGTAGTTCCAGACAGGGAGTGGCAGGGCAGGCTGAGTATGGCAAGGATGGAATGACTAGTCGACCAGATGGGCAGCTAGAACATAGGACCTCAGCAGGGTGGGGCTGCCCGGACTTTCCAAGCAGCTTTTATGCAACTATTAATTTTAACGAATAGGTGTGTTTATTTTCCCGTAAGAATTCTGATAATGGAATCAAATTAGTTATATTACCTATTTTAAAACCTAGTTGTGCCAGATGTGGCAGCTCGTGCCCAGTCCTGAGGAGGCTGAGGCAGGAGGATTCCAAGTTGAATCCTACGTAATGAAGCCCTGTCTCAGAACAAAGAGATTTATAGCACTGAACTCTAGTACACTAGGTGCAGCAGATGGCCCTGGCTGGTCATCTTTATGTACAAAGCAGTTATTGTCCTGTTGGGTTACTTCCCTGCAACACATTCCCAGGAGTGGAATTAAAATGGAAAAAAAAGATATGAGCAGTTTAATAGCCCTGGAACCCTAAAGGGCTGTGCAGCATGTTTAGGTTGGTTTTACCATAGACGCAGCACGCGCTGTTATAACTTTGCTAATGTTCGCTAATTTAGTGGGTGTAAAACGGCACATCAAGGCTCCTCTAATTTGCCTGATTATAGACAGGGTGAGCCTGCCTGTAGGTGCTAATGTAAGTATCTCAGTGGCAGGCTCCCCACAGCCTCTCAGTCACTGTTCTGGTCTGTGTCGCTACATCACTGTCAGCCTCTGTCTGTCTTTACACTCTTTTTAAGCCTTCCTAGCTCCATCTCTCAGCTTCTTCTCTGGGTTATAACAGTCAGGGATATGGCCCCTTCATGGAGATCCCAGGCTAGTCCTGCTTAGCTAAAGCTAGCCCTGGGCACAATGCTTTCCCCTGGGGAACTACACCACTGGAGTCCAATGGTGCCCTTCTTTCTACCAGGACCTCAACAAGGACCCTTTTCATTTGTCCAGGTAGCTTCACCTGAGTTGAACTTGTAGCTTAGAGTCAGTGGCACTAAGGTCTAAGAAGTAGCTAGGAGTGGCCAGACTGTCCTTTAGTGACCGTCTCCAATGAGGTGTCCTAAGTGCCACACCTCAAGGCAACCTGCCAGATGGGGTTTCATGTCTGGGCAGTTGGAAATCTGTGGTCTAAAAGAGCCAGTGAGTGGGTCCCTCAGAGTACAGATATGTGGACAACAGAGAGTTCCATAGAGGTGACAGTGGCTGCCACCAACTAGCACCTCACCTACAGTTAGAGAAAGAACCCAGCCTTCAAGCAGAAAACCCACTTGGCCCCAGGCAGACAGAGGGCCACTAATAGTGCCTATGAAAGAACAGGGCCAGTTCCTACCTTCCACAGCACCAGGAGGATTTCAGACAGGCATCAAGGCAGCTGACATCTTGAAGATGAGGGACGTGTGCGCAGATGCATATGGGGAATGCCCATGGAGGGCAAATGGCAGCGTACCTGCCTCCGGCAGCCCAGCAGCCCTCAGCAGCCCACCTGCCCCTGCCCCTGCCAGCCCACCTGCCCCCAGAAGCTAGTCCACAGAGTCGGTGAGTAGAGAGTTCAGGCCTCTGCAGACCTCCTAGACCCATAAGTAGTCCAAAGCACTAGAACCACAGACACAGACCAGGCAGGACTCAACCCTCAATATGACTCCCTCGCTTTAACTTCTAACAGCTTTTAAAAATGATACTCGAGAAACATATACCCATTTCTAGGATGTTGGAAAAATATCAAAAGTAATAGAGGAAATATCAACCCTTTCTCCACTCATCCAAGGTAACGGCTTTTCTGGTTCCATCTCACTTTGTCTGTGCTCCTTGACGAAGCTGTCTAGCATGGACAATTTTCTGTCTTGCTTTAGAGTTGAACACATGAACTCATAAAGGAGGAGGGAAATGTCCTTCATGAATACTTTCAATGACTGCATAACAGCCTTTTGAAGGGACATCCCTTAATTGTTTAACAATTACATTATTAAGTATGAGAGCACAGTATGGTCAACATTTTCACAAGCCATGTTTTCATTTAGTTTAACTTTTCCTTTAGCTTAGTGTCCATGTCCGTGTCCGTGTGTGTCCGTGTGTGTCCGTGTGTGTGTCCGTGTGTGTGTGTGTGTGTGTGTGTGTGTGTGTGTGTGTGTGCTGTAAGACTCTGCATATTTCAATTTTGCTTTCCTGGGTGGTTGAATTCATACATGTGTCCACCTCACCACACACCATCATTGATGCCAAGAAATGTTTGTTATTTGGAAGTTGGTAAATCTACTGCCCTCTTTTAGAAAAAGATTTATTTTTACTTCTTTGTGTGTGTGTCTGTGTCTGTGTCTGTGTATTTTGGCCATTTGTGGTGGGGTGTGACTGTATGGTGACTGTGGAGGCAAGAAGGCTTCGGGTCTTCTAAATCTGGACTTACAGGTGGTTGTAAACCACCTGCTGTGGGTGCTAGGAAGCAAAATTAGGTCCTCTGCAAGAGCAGTTATGTGCTCTTCACCCCTGAGCCATCTCTCCAGCCTCTATTGTCTTCTTTAAATGCTGGGTCAATGGAAGCTTGGATAAAGAATTCCTGAAGGACATCCTGAAGGTCATTCTGGGAGTGAGCATCTCCTCCTGACTTTGAAGCTTCTGGTCTGTGTGAGAGATGCTGCCGTGCTCTCTAAGCAGAGAGGCAGACGAAGCACTGGAGTTAAATAACCTACCCAGGCCCACATCACACGTACAAGAAGCAGCCATTGTCTGCTCCCATGCTGTGGAAATCCAGGGCCCTGTTCTCACCTTTCCCTTCTGTTCTCTAGCTGTGGGAAGTCAAGGAGAAACTTGGACTTGAGTCTGCCCTGTACTCACAGGGGCACCATTCATCGATTTTTTTTTTTTTTTTTTTTTAAAGTATTGAGGCCAAGTTTCACAAAGATGCTTCTGATAGGCTGGCTCTGGGAAGACGGGAGACAGGGAGGCCAGTTGGGGAGAGAGATCACATACGGAGAATGTGATCAACAGAAAAGACTAGCATGGATGCCTATGCATGTGTGGTTGTGGGCAGGGGGCAGTGAAGAACAGTAAGGGTCCAGGGAGGCCTCCCACAGAGTCCTCTTCTCCGTGAAAGGGCCATTTTTATCTACTACATGTCAGGCAAAACCTACGCCAACTGCCAAAGACTTCACCTCAAATCTAGAAAATAAGAGAGAGGACGGTATGGATTACGTTATATTTAAAACAAGCCCACACAATGCCTGTAATTTTTTATTCTGACTCCGTAATTACAGCCCGAGACCAGCCAGATCACAGTTATCCCCACACCGACCCGCTGTTGGGACACATTGAATTAGAGGGTTTGCTGCCCTTTGAGAGTCTATTTTAGATGCCCTGGACTGGCAGGTAACAGGCCTTTCACAAGCCCCATCTTGTTGGAGCCTCTCCCAGGCAGCCTGCTCAAAAGGCCAAGTCAGCAGCAGCTTCTGAGAAGGCAGCCGAAGGTGGGGAGCAGCTGGGATGCTGTGGTATTGCCCAAGCCCATCTCTGGGCCTCAGGTCTGAGCCCGGGGCCTGGAGCATCAAGGCCAGCCTGGGAGCAGGCCTGGGTCAAGCCCATCTTAGAGCCTCTACCCTCTGGAAGATTCCAGAGTACTGCTCAACTTCAGCCCCTGATCTGGATCTGATGGATGAGATGGATGGATGGATGGATGGATGGATGGATGGGCCACTGCTTGGCTGTTTGATATGGTTGCTATAGTCAGGCTCCTGTTGCCCAAAGGGACCAAGTTCAGAAAAGAAGAGAGGAAAGAAAGAAGCATGGGGAAAAGGAGAGAGGGAGGAAAAATCAAAAGAGCCTGACACAGCGAGTTATATGGCTAGGCCCTGGCACCAACCATGCCTGGACCAAGTAACCTTACCCTCCCAATAGATCAGTCCCATGATGGTACCTCAGACAGAGCCAAGGTGGGATTGGGACGCCTGAGTATGAACCTGTATCTCCAGTGGGTGTCAGATGAGCCTTCTCCTGACAGTCCTTTGGAGAAGATAGATTGGCACCATCCACCCAAAGATGCAGATGTGGCCCTAAGATGCTATGCACAGCCTTCTCACTTACTCACAACATTCTACCAGGTAACTGTATCCAGGGTCCACACAACTTTCATTTTAGACATGAGGACATGAAGTTCAAAGAGGGAAATGCACCACTGAATGCCACCCACCTCACAAGGAGAGAGATCTGGAACCTAGTGGTCAGAAGCCCACAGGCCACACAACTGGCCTGAAACCTCCAGGTCTGATCCGCCAGCCCCTAGGCTGCTCCCATGCCCTGGCTAAGTACTTGGACCTGAGGAAGCCAGCACAGGACCTATGTCTCAGTGTGATTTCTCCTGGAGCACTGCACCCAAGCCCCCAGCAAGCCAGGTTCCCAAGACCCTTGTTCTCATGACCCCACATAGACTGACGGCTCCCTCTTTCTGCCTTGATGCATCTTGCACATAGTCCTAGTTTTGCCCTGAAGACAGACGTGACTATCTTCTGCTAGACTTCTCAAGACACGGCTTGAGTCTTGTCTCTCTGTTATTAGACCATACATGGCCCACAGGTAGGTGCTCCCAACTGTCTCTTGAAAGAAAAAAAGAGAGCCTGAAAAACCATTTGCCTTCAAAACCTTGCCCAAAGTCCATCCTATGAGGCCCTCTTCGTGGCTCACATGGATATAGCCACCTCAACCTTCAGGCTTATCCTCCAGAGCAGGGGGAGTGAGCCATTATTTTCTGTGACCCCTTGCCTTAGCACAGACCGGATACCTAACTGGGTCAATAAACATAGAATTGAATTGCTCTTTACAGTTACACACACACACACACACACACACACACACACACACACACACACACAACTTAGACTTTAGACTCAGGTTAGGGCACCCAACCTGAACCGGCCAGCTGGGTAGAAACCACCAGGAGCTGGCATGTGAGGACTGTTTGCTAAGAATGGGAGCACTGAAATAAACCCTAACTTTAAAAAAGAAACGCAACCCATAGGTATTTTATTTATATAACACTGCTCCGTTTTTAGGTCACAACCTCCTCAAGGTGGGCCCTGCCTGCCCACAGGCCCCTTCTGTGCCCCACCCAGTAATCATGGCTCTACCTGCCCTCTCTCCCCTCCTGTTTACCCTGCAGGGTTTCCCTCGATTGCAGGGTGTAAGCTTCCAGACAGCCCAGGGCCTGTCTCAGACCTGGGTCGTGAGACTCCTTCCCTCCCTCCGTCTCTCCCTCCCTGACCCAAGAGTTGGTGAGGATCAAGTCGGAGCCAGACCTGGAGCTCTGGGGCAGAAAGTATGACAGTCAAGGCCATCAGTCTATGAGGGCAACCGTCCTTGGTTGGCCCGGTGCCAGGCAGGCTGACAACTGGGTGCATGAGAAGGAGCCAGGTTCTGCCAAGCCAGAGGAGCCCACTCCACAGTTCAAACAGCAGTGAGGTGGCTTTGGGTTAGAATGTGGGAGAAAGGACTGTTGGAACCAGGGATCTTGACCCGGACTTGCCTTCACTGTCATCCCCAACATTTACACGATTCGCTACCCCCCAATCCTGAGCCCAACTCTTCCAGGGCCTAAGGAATGTCTCCTGCTGAGAGGAGACTATAAGCCTGCCCCCATCCCCCAGGTTCAGAGTGAGCCCCTGTGAATCCTAGCAGCAGGGAGGAAACAGGTAGAGGCCATAGCTTTGTCCTGACACTTCCTCCCTGTCCTCAGAATCATTTTGTGAACCCCAAACCCTGGTGGCTTTGCCCTGGTTTTGTGAGCCACCAGATGAACACCTCAGGGAAGGAGCCAGTGGCATCAAAAGGTCAGGAGGCCCTTGGTCCCCACTCCTAGCTCTCCCATCACTCACCTTCCTCTCTCCAAGCACAACTTCGCCATCATGGGCCCCTCACTGGGGCACAAGAACCGACACACCTCTGGCAGGATCCCTGCTCCTAGCAGGCTATCAGGGTAAGAGGAGAGTGCTTGGGGACCCTTCACTGAGGTGCTTGGAAGAGGCCAGCACAAGCCCAAGGCTGGGCCTTAGGCCTTTCGGTCACAACACTCAGACAGGCCCCCAACAGGCCATAGCTGTGGTTTCCCAGGGACAGTAAATCATGAAGCCCTGTAGCCATCAACGTGAAGTGGCCAACCACCAGACACTGTCGCAACCCAGCCGTGGGCAGGATCCTGGTTTCAGATGCCCCGCAGGCTGCAGGCTGGCGCTGCCAAGCCTCAGAAACCCAGCTCCCTTCTCAGAGCAGCACGACTGGGCCCAGGGCAGACGTTACTGTCGGGCACTCTGGACATGAGGACGGTGGCCTGGGCTCGTCTCACAATCCTGGTCTTGCGAGGAGGGGCCCAACAGCGTTGGGTACTCGGTGCTTGTGGCACCAGGTCACAGCTCCAGGCCTCTGAAGGGTGCCTTGAATACTGTCAATGTTGCCTTGAGGTCGGTCTGTTAGCATAGGTCTGAGTCTCACGTGGCCTTGGTGTCTACCCACACCACAGCCTTAGCAAGGAGGACCCTAGGGAGCAGTAGCCAGGAAGGAGCCCTCAGAGCTCTGGTAGAGTTGTGTCCCAGAGAGGGGAGGCTCCTGGGCATTCGACTTCACGCCACACCGGAGTGGCCCATCTGCAAGGGCTGAAGAAAGGGAAGATAAGAGGCGTCTTCTGCTGAGTCCTTCTCTCAGAGTCTTCCAGGGCAAGGTCTCTCTCCCGAGACTCTCCCAGACTACCTGGTGAAGACTTGAAGGGTGTAAAGAACCATCCAACACCCAGGGAGCCTCTCTGATTTCTGCTGATGTGCTGTGTACTGGAGGTCAGCTGGCTCTTGAACTTCCAGCTGAGGGTCGCCGGGATTTCTAATGCAAGCCACCACATCTGGCTCCTAACCTGAGTCTGAGGATTGAACTCAACCATCCAGCTTGCCTAGAAAGTACCCCTTCTCTCCCCTAACCATCACCTTGGCCTCCGCAAAAGATTTTTTTTATTTATTTATTTTATTTAATTAACATTTTTCTCATTTATTTTACATACTGACTACAGGAATTGCATCATTTGTTTATTTATTAATTATTTTTGAGACAGGGTTTCTCTACCTAGCTCTGTCTTTCCTGGAACTCACTATGTAGACCAGGCTGACCTTGAACTCACAGAGATCCACCTGCCTCTCCCTCCCAAGGTGTGTGCCACTATGGCCCGGCTAAGGTTTTTTTTTTTTTTCAAATGTTTTAAAAACAAGCTGTTACATACATGAAGCAATGAAACAAACTTGAGTGTAAGAGGAAATGCCATCTTTTCACGGAAGGCAATACTGTAAAAGTATCACCTTTTTTTTTCCCCCGACAATCTACAAACCCATCCCGGCAGATTCATCCAGACAGTGTTTACTGTGTATCTACCATGTGTTCTTGCATAGGATGATCCACAGGTGAACATATACTCACACTCTTGGAGATGGGGGAGAAACGGGGAGTAAGGAGGAGGGAGGAGAAAGGGCAGTGGAGAAAATCCAAGGATGGCAGGGAGAATGCCAGGTGGACGGGAGGAGGGGCGGCAACCTGAAGCAGTTTATGGAATGCTTCTAAGAAAAGATTTGAGGCAGAGAAGGGACATCCAGCAGCCAGTGCAGCTAAATGCAAGGGAGTCGGTTGCTCTCAGTCACGGGGGATTCTGCCCTCCTAGGGACATCTGGCAATGTCTGGAGACAGTTTTCATTGTCACAGCTGGAGGAGGAGTTGCTATTGGCAGGCAGCGAGGAAAATCCCCTGTCATCCAGCAATAGCAGCCCCTTACAGCACAGCTATTCCATCCAAATTGGCCATAGCGCTGAGGTCAAGGCTCCCTGGGGTTAGGGGGGGAAAGAGGAGTAGGAGCCAGAGCCAGAGATGTAGATGCTGACCAGAGAGCCAGAGTTGTTTTGGAACCAGAGAAGCTGATTCAGAAATTCTTATGGAAAAATTTGTGAGACTAGCTTGGGTCAAACATGAAAAGAAAGAATAAACAAGAGTGAGTAGCCTCGGAGAATCTTATATAAAAATCCCATGACATATGGCTTGTTTCTTCAGTATATAAAAAGTTCTGACAAATGAGAATCTCTCTCTCCCTGCCTTCCTCCCTCCCACCCTCTCTGTATGTGTATTTGTGTGTGTGTGTGTGTGTGTGTGTGTGTGTGTGTGTGTGTGTCTTGTATTTTTGAGACATGGTCTCTCTGTGTAGTCCTGGCTGTCCTGGAGCTTGATTTGTAGACCAGGTTGGCCTCGAACTCAAGGATCTGCCTGCTTCTGCCTTCTGAGTGCTGGAATTAAAGGTGTACATCATTAATGCCTAGCTCTGAAAAGAACTCTTAAAAGACATTTTCTTTAAATAAAAAATAAAGTAAAATAAAATAACATGAGCAAGAACCAGAAGTCTTATAGGAAAAGACTAAATAGGCTACCAACACAAGGAAATATGTCCAAACACAAGGAAATATGAACATTATTCACAACTTAATGAAATACATGGCTATTATATCTGAGTGGTAGAGCTTGGCATTCATCAGGTCCTAACATCACATAAATGAATGAATGAATGAATGAATGAATGTCATGAAAAAACATTTTTTAAAGATAAGAGAACAAAGGTTGAATATGATTCCACACAGAGTTGCTCAGGTGTATGTGGGATCAGGCCTAGGCACAGCTCTTAAAACACACATGGACAGAGCCTCTTAGAAAGCAAATTGTCTCATGTTGGTATTCCAAAACCAAATATATATCCTTTGAGCAAGCATGTCATTCTAGGAACATACTTTTCTTACTTATATGCACAAAGACTTATGCACAGATTCCTCTTAGGCAGCAGCAGCCATATATGGGAAGAAACCTGAGTGTCTACCAACAGGGGACTTGTTTACTCCGTGGTGCATACTTAGAGTGGAAGATGAGCAGCTGTTTAAAAGATGGAGTATAGGCAGAAGTTTCTGTCTCACCAGCAACTCCCAAATACCCAGAAGCTGCTTCCCAAATTACCACACAGAGGCTTATATTGATTATAAATGCTGGTCCGGCTAGCTCAGTTTGTAGAGCATGAGACTGTTAATCTCAGGGTCATAGGTTTGTGCCCCACATTGGGTGCCATATGTAGGCAGAAGATTCTGTCCTGCCAGCAACTCCCAAATACCCAGCTATGGAGATCTTCTCTCAGACCTTCCAGAAGAAATGAAAGAACATGTCCACAAAAACAAAGCATCCAGCAACTTCTATAATAGCTTTATTCATAATAGTCCCAAATTGGAAACACCCAAATGTCCACCAACAGACTAGATGAATTATAGCGAGTTCATTTGGTGGATTAGTACATGACAACAACAGTAAATAAATGAACAGATATACATAGCAACAGAAATAAATTTCAAAAGCATTTTGTTTATCAAAAGAGATCAGATCCAAGAGTATGAACCATGTGATGCTGTTTCTGTGAAGTTCAGAGGGTGAAAGCAAGGCACACAGATGAACCAGGACCTGCCTGCCCAAAGGAGGAATCAGTTTCTGGAAGAGATGGGAAGTCCTTTGAGGGGAGCTTACAAGGTAGATGCCTTTGTCAAAATCACTGGACTGCACATATTTCAGGTTGTGCCATCTACAAAGTTTGACTTTATCTTTTTTAAAAAATTATTTTATTATTTTATGTATAGAAGTGTTTGCCTACACGTATGTCTGTAACGGTACATACATGCCTGGTACCCTTGAGGGCCAGAAGAGGATATTGGATCCCTTGGAACTGGAGTTACAGCCATTTCTGAACCACCGTGTGGGTGCTGGGAACTGAGTCCAGGTTTTCTGTAAGAACAGTCAGTGTTGCTAACCCCTGAGCTGTCTCTCTACCCTTTGACTTGATCTTAATCCAAATTCAGAATTAACTATTGAATGAAAAAAAAAATTCTGGCCAAGCTTAATATAACTTGAAATAGAATAACCTCCAAATTAATGATTTCATGTGGAGTAGAAGGGAAGAAACAAGACAGAATATACATGCCACAGGCTTCTACCTGCCCTGAAGAGGCTTTTCTTTTTTACATAGTCTTGTGCATATGCAATGCTGCTAAAGGGTTATGTGAGCAAGTGTTGGCAGTTACCTTTGGGCAGGGAATGTGGGGGACTCTGGTCTGAAGTGGAAGAAAAATTAAGATAGCTTTGTCCTGTTGTAATTTCTTAGTTTGCTCATACTAATTTTATGTTACTAGGAAGACTGATTTAAGGTCTTGATTGGATAACAGGGTGTTCTGAGGTTGAATTCCAACCTCTTTACCCTTGATAGGTCAGGAAGAAAGGGGCAGCCTGAAGTTCCAAGTTGGAAGTGGCATTTGGACAGGCAGATCATGATTCTGCCAAGCTCCCGAGCACCTGAATTCTGCCTGGTTCCAGACACCAGTGGAAATTAATTGAAAATCTGGTTGCAAAGATTTCAAACTGACATGACACACTTCTAGTTCCTCCTGTGATGTGGGGAGATTCATCTGAGTGAAAGGATTTTGAATGTACAGAGGGTGAAACCTCCCCTGGTAGGCTGAGAGACAAGACTTTTAAGATGCTGTGGGACTAAGAAGAGGCCACTGGAAAGAAAGGACCCTGCTCTGGGATGGGACAGCCAGATATTTCTCACCAGACAATCCAGTAGCTGGCTTTTATTTCTATAAATAAGAACATGCTGATGTTCTTACCAAGAATATCTTTATCCATTTCAGGGGTGACTCAGTGAGTTGATGTCCTATCTGGAGTCTGAAGCCAAAGCCTCTCTATCGCAAGCAAGAGGTTTTGGAAGAAGTGACTTCACCTGTCCCTGGGAGCTGCCCCAGAGAAACTGAGTTCAGAGGGAGCAGGGAAGGAGACCCACAGCCTGTCCTTGGAGACACCTTATTTGGGTAAGGAGCCCCTGAGCCTTGGCCTTTGGAATGAAAGTTCTTTATGGACTCCTAAGTCCCTGGTAAAGACATTCAGAAGACAATAATGGTCAGAATTGTGTGTTCAGCTAATTGTGACCCCAAATACCTGGCTCATATATTAAGAAGAGGAGACTCGATACAAAATGTTGAAGGCAAATATAGGTGGGGGCGAAGACCGCAACTGGCTAAGCCTCAGGTGGGAGCCAAAAGTCACGGACTTGCTCTCAGCTGACGCATGGGCCTGGAGACAAGGGTGTTGAGGAGGAGTTATAGACAGCAGAAGGAAAGGAGTGGTCACCTAAGACGAGGACTCCCAGCTCTAAGGAAGGCCCTCACAGACTGTCTAGTCTGGCCCTTTCACGATGGAAACAGATGTGCAGAATGACTTGCTCCTTGTCACATGTGGGGACCCAGCTGGGTTTACAGCACACACTGTAACCATGGGGGGCCCAGTGGGGCCCTCAGAGGAAGCCCGGTCCTTGGAAAGTGGAGGCAGTGCTAAGCTCTTTGATAGCCAGGCTAGCTGCTCTCTTGCTATCTGCTGACATTTTCCTGCTGCATTCTGTGGAGACGGAGCCACCAAGTGGCCCGGAGAGATGACACCAGACACCGTTGCTTACCCAGCAGCTCCCCCTACCTTGCCTTTCCTCCTGCTGGAATTTAGACTTCCATTTGTTTAGTGAATGGAAATCCCTTGATGAGGGAACACAGGCGAATCCCCAGTTCATGGCATTGCAACCGCAACCCATCTCCTCTGTCAGTGGCTGTTCAACGGAAACGCATGTGGCCCGGTTCTACCCAGTGTAGCATAAAGGGGCGTCTCCACGGGGCCTCTGAGAAAGGCTGCGTTTTCCCCAACAAGGGAGAAGGATGCGCTTTGGCACCGTCACAACCCCCAACTCCTGCACCCTCTCTTCATCCCTAGAAGGAACATAGATGTGGCTGTGACCCAAGGCGCCAGTGAGAGGGCAAAAGGATGACAGAGTGGACTGTGGGGGCCAAGCCTTTGGTGGCATAAGTGAGCCGCTGGATGACCTTACCTCCACACTTCCATGAAGTAGACACCAAAGGGTCCTCCTGTCCACTGGGGATTCAGTTATTTACAGCCCAAAGCATTCCACGTGAATGCAAGTCAGACATATTGGTGCACCTCCCCCCGGCTGTAAGAGATGTCACTCAGCGATAGCCTTAGGTTTTCCACCATGGTCCCTGCTCTCCAGATGGTATCTAGCACTAGAGTCCTCCACTCGCCCTACCACATCCTTTCCTTCCCGCTGGTCATGCTACTCATCTTTCAGGGCCCTCTTGAGATGCTCTACCGCCCTGATCTTTCCCACTGCAATCAAGCATGGGCCCACTCTATACAGATCAGTCCTTGGTCATACTCAGGGTGACCTGCTCTCACTCAGCCACAATGCTGGCCCTAGACCCAGCAGCAGTGGAGGATATCAGTCACAACAGGGCTGTGGAGATCAGTGATTTGCATAAAGAGAGGCCGTCAATGCGACGTGATGGTCACCATTTCTGTCAGACTTCTCCTAAGGGAGAGTTTTAGGGAAAGGACCAGCTCTGTCTGCTTCAGCCCTCTCCTGAGCCCATCTCAGAGGGGGCAACTGGAAGGCCTCGTGTTCAGAGATCTTTCCTGGGTAAGCTCTCAGCCACCCACCTTTCCCTATAAACCCAATAAGGCCAAGGCCTTTCGTGGCTAGAGGAAGGAGAAAGGGATTTATCTTTATTGGAACCAGAACTGCCACTAATTGGACTTAGAACTTGTCCTCTGGCTACTCTAAGCCTTGTTTTTTTTCTTCTAGGACAACTGAGGATCCTAATGCTGGCTGTCTCACAGGGTAGCCACAAATATGGAATATGATAACTGGTAGATTCACCATGTCCAGGAAGGCCAGGCACCCAGGAGGTGGACAGAGAATAACTGTTTATTCATCTACCTCCCTCTGTCTCCTCCACAAGGCACAAAATCACAGACCAGTCAGCCCACTGGAACTTTCCATAGCAGACAGATTATTTGACAAGGGTAAGCCTTCAACAGTGTGGTCAGGAGTTACCCTCCCAAGGAACCAGGCACATACTTGGATTTTGATGGGGATTCCTTGGGTCCCCATACTGTCTTCTGCCCAGAAAAATGACACCCATGGACCTTATCTACCCTCCAGTGCTTCTTTTCAGAGCAATATAAGTAGGGAAGAGAGTGTCACTGAGGGACAAGGGGGAGCTTCCTTCCCTGTCTCCCTTTCATTTGAGGGGTCCTGTGGGTTCCCATGGACACTCTGGAGTAATTCCCCATACTCTCAGGTCAACTGATTTCCTCTGGTGGGGTCCGACTGCTCGGGGACCACCGGACATCACTCAGTCTCAACCACGCTCTGTTGCCACCAGGCCTGGCCACAGTGCACAGCTTGCAAGGGAAAGGCCTTCCTGAGGAGCTCCAACTCCAACAGGACAGACCAACTGCAGTGGTCCAGTCCTTGGAAATGAGCTGTTGAAGCTGCTCCAGGTCTAGCTGAGGGGAGACTTAGGTAAGCCCCTTGGATACCAACCACCAAAAACCATTGTCCATCCTCAGAGTGTGATCCCAGCTGTACTGGTCTGGTCTGGCAGGAAGAGCATTCCCAGAAGAACCAAACTGAGCTCCCTGGAAAAACTGGGCTTTTACCTCCGCCAGGGGTGTGAGCAGCTTCTGGCCAAGACAATAAAGGGATCTCGGAGTAGAAGGAGGCTCAGTGGGGAGCTGGGAAAGGGGTTTGAATTGTTAATTAATATGAAACAAGACAAGTAGGGGGCGGGTCCGTCAAGGGTGAGCAGGGATGTCGTGATGTTAGCACCTCAGGTTGCTCAGCCATGAGTGATGGCGCCATGTAGGGTCTAAGTCTTCAGGAAGCCTTGACTCCCGCTCTCACTCTGGCGGTGGGAAGCTGCTCAAGATCAGAGTTCAGTGACAGAGATGATCTGGGGCATCCAGAGGTGGCACATGGGGCTGGGCTCTTATCCTGCTGATCTAATCCCCCGAGGACACCACGGGAACAAGGATGTGAGAACCAAAGCCCAGCATGGGACCAAGTAGTCTTTCAAAGCCACGTGGTACAGGATCTTGAGTCCTGGTCCCTCTGTTTCCTGTCTGTCCCAGAGGGGATGGCGGGGTCCTGGGAAAGATGAAGCCCGTGGCCTCTCAAAGGGACTCCCTTACTTCTCTTCCAGTCGCCCATTGCCATCTCTGAATCAGCCTGGAGAAAGAGGTGGCTAACTGGCTAGATCTTCTAGGGTGTTGGCGTCATTGGATCACACTGGGGTATGAGCACCAGTGCTCTGTGCAAGGTGCGCCGGAGGATCATAGTCCTCAGAAGGGTGGGAGGGGGTGGGGGGGCCATGCTTGTTCTGCTGCGGCTTTTCCTAAGTGTTAATACTTGTTGAATTAGCCCAGTCGGGGAACTCATCCAACTTAAACAAGGACCGTCCCCAGGTGTTAACTGACAAAAACACACATGCAACTCCAATGATGTTCATCATGACTCCTGTCTTTACCTATAGAATAAAAAGAGGATCAGTCAGCAACTCAGGTCTTGTCTGGACCTTGGGTTCCTACATTCCGGGCCCCCTCTCATCCCCAGACAAAGCAGTTCAGTGTCATTGTTGCTGAAGGAAACCCCGGGAAGGAGTCAGCACAGGTAGGGTCTCTGTACCCATTATGGCATCGGAAAGTGACTTCAAGAGATGATGTGAGACATCTGCCACTTCTTGTGACCCTCCAGCTCTTCCTGCCGCCCAGGCTGCAGGCTTTCCTAACACTCATGAGCCGTCACTCCAACGCTCTAGCATGAACTTTTTTGCTGGGGCTCAGAATCAAATTTGCAACATGTGTTTTCTGGGATCCACGTGCTTAAAGAAAACTCAGGGTGGAGTCTCAGAGTGCCTCAGGTAAGCACCAGTCTGACTCCCCAGTTCACCTACTCACTCATCCCGGGCCCAGAGCCACAGAGTCGCTCTTCGCCCATCAGAGGTGAGAAAGCCAAACCTGGCTTGGAAAACTCTGTCTGTGACTGTGTTTGCTTCCAAGACATCACTGACCCCAAGCAAATGGGCTCCTCATCAGGCATCCCCTCTTTAGACACTGCACAAGCCTTTCTGACTACCATCCCCCTCCTGGATGTCCTGAGGGTTCTTACTAGTTGTGAATTCTTCTGTCCTGTGAGGGCCCCACTCCATCCCTTCCAAGTGTTCAGCCAGGACTTCCCTAGGACCCACAAAGGTTTCTGCAGATAGGACCTTCCATGGGAACAGAACTCATATGAAATCATTTCCATAAATAAGAAAGGCTGCACCATAAATAAAAATGTCAAATAGGTCTAGGTGTTCTGTGGTACTCTCAGATCACATGAGGTCCTTCTGTTGTTCTTTCCGTTGTGTGTGTTGTGTGTGTGTGTGTGTGTGTGTGTGTGTGTGTGTGTGTGTGTGCAGGTGTACTTGCTCATGCTTGCATGTCTGGGGGCCAGAAGCTGGTGTTATCTTCCTTTCCATTTGTCAGATTCATTTTATGCGTCTGAATGTTTTGCCTGCATATGTGTGGGGGCACAATGTACGTGCCTGGTGCCCGAAGAGCTATAGACCGCTGTGAGCCACTATGTGGGTGCTGGGAACTGGACCTGGGTCCTCTGTAAGAACAGTGAGTACTCTTAACCACCAAGCCACCTCTCCAGCCCTCTGCTTTATGAAGCCGAGCCTGAAGTTCACTAATCTGGCAATACCGGCTGGTCAAGGAGCCCCTGAGATCCTTCTATTTCACCACCCAAGTCCTGGGGTTACAGGGCAGGCCCCACCCTTCCTGGCTTTTTGTGCAGGTGCTGAGAATCCAAACCCAGGCCCTCATGCCTGCCCAGGAAGCAGTTTACCAACTAAACTGTCTCCCCAGCCCCACATGCCATCCTTTTTGGAACTCACACACCATTCACCAACGGGACACATCACTTACACCAACATCATCCAAGAGGAGCAGATAAAAGGAGCTTTTACCATGTCAACAATTTTGAGGTGTCCATAGGCGAACACGATGGCGTTAGGCGGGGTGGCCACAGGCAACATGAAGGCGAGGGATGCACTCATGGCGCAGGGAATCATGACGTACAGTGGATGGATGCCGATGGATCGAGCCTGGAGAGACACACAGGAGCTCACAGCAAAGGACACACAGGAGCCCACAGGCCATACCTCCGATGCATTCCCTGAGGCCCGGGTTACAGTCCACAACTGTAACCTTCACGACTGTGTCTGGCTAGCCCCTCTGAACTTCACACCTCTCTACATGACAACTACTGACCACAAAAGGCTGAGCTCAGAGGCCACCTCCCCTGGATGCTTTTCTGGAGCCCCTCAGTTTAGTCCACATGTTTTGTGGGAGGGCACTTGCTGTAAGCCGGAGGCCATACGGAACCTTTGTTTGGATTGCACTGAATCTTAAAATGTCCCATGAGCCGTATGCCTGCCTTGTCACAGACAGAGGCAGTCTGAAGCTAGAGTCAGTCCTTCTCACCTGCAAATGCTCCCCTGGGATTGCTTTGTATTGGGAACCTGGTATCTGCCTTTTTGGTTCTACACTTTAAAATTCTACTACATCTACTGGAACAGAGTTGGCATTCGTCGTACATTTAGTGAATAAATAAATAACATAATTTTAACAGCTATCAAAGGGACTCTTTATCATGTATATGTGTATTTCCATGTGCAAACACGTCTACAGAAATTTCACTGTAATGATTTAACATCAGAACACAGGAAACTGACTCACTGGCTAGCAAGAGCAGGATGGTGTTTGCAAACAGTGTCACTCAGCTGAATGCTCACCACTGTTCACTTTCTACGTGTGGATGTCCAGGAACATGAAGGGCCTTCATGGTAGTTCTGGGCAATTTTACTCAGAAATTTTGCCTCTAGAAGAGCCTCTTCCTTTTTTGAGATTTGTTTTTTAATTTTTATTTTATGAGTGCCTGAATATATATATCTGTGCATCATGTGCATGCAGTGCCTGAGGATGCCAGAAGAGGGTGCTGGATCCCCTGGCACTAGAGTTACAGATGGTTCTAAGCCTAATGTGGGTGCTGGGAACTGAACTTGGGGTCTCTGAAAGAATAACCAAAACTCTTAACCACTGATCTATCTTTCCGGCCCCATAGAAGAGCTTACTTTCAAAGGTCCCAGCTACCTCCTTAGGTTAAAGCCTGTATTTGCCTAGCTGGGGCTGTTTGTGCTCATAGGGTTCACAGGCGATGACAAAGCTAAGGCCTTTGCTTAAGAGAGGAGCATCGCCCTGCATGCCCAGCACCAAAAGATTCCCTCTTCCCCCATTCCTGCTCCCTTTGCTCCCTGTCCTCCTCAGCCTGTCTTCTTCCTCCTCCTGTTCTCCTCTCCAGTTCTCCTCCTCCACCTCTTCCTTCTCTACTTCCTTAGCCCTTGCCTGGGCAGCCTGCTCAGGGAAGGAGACCGCTCCCCTGCTGCTTCAAACACCTCGGCCTTCCCAAGCAATAGGAGGAAAAACCATTCAGATTTGCTCTTTTGAACTGGATGCCCCAGGCTGCTTGGATGGGAATTTAGCTTTGTCTCTGAGCTCGGACTAACCACAGCCTTTCCCTGTTCCTCTCCAGGGCTCTGTGGATCATGTACGGTTTGGGGGACTCTCAGCACACCTCTGGGATGGGGCTCAGGTCTTCTGGCTTTTCCTGAACTCCCTGAGGTCAGTGCTGCTCTTAGTGAATGACAGCGGGAACGTAAGAACGGGTGACAGCCAATTTCCCCACAGGCTTTGCTTCCTCCTCAGTTCCCAGCTCACAGCTGAGTTTGCCCTGGAATCAACAGTCATCAGCCCTTCCTCTAGTCAGGCGTGCCCTCTCCTCCTCTTGGCAGAAAGACCTATCCAATCCTTCCATTCTCCAGTTCTACATCCCCTGGGCTTCTTTCTGTGGTCTCAGCCAGTGACATATGCCCTCTTCTAACTAACTTGAAAAATAACCCAGGTAGTTAGATTAATATAACAGTTGTGGTGTTATTGGTGTGTGTGTGTGTGTGTGTGTGTGTGTCTAACTGAGGATTGAATCCAGGACCTTACACATGCCAGACAAATGCTTTACCACTGAACTATATCCCTAGTCTTTTTTTTTTTTTTCCCTGAGACCGGGTCTCACTAAGTCACTTTGGCCCTGCAACCACCCTATCCTGCCTCCGTCTCCCAAACCATCTCTCTCACCTGATGCGATAACGTATGCACACCTGGTGCACATTTGGTGCTATGGGCAGGTGCGAAGGAATACAAAGAATGAACAAAGCAGTGAGAGAGGCCTCGGGGCCAGGCTCATCAAGTGTGCACAAGACCACATCAGAGCCAGGGCCATATCTGAGTATTCAAGCCTGGTGAGGCTTGGGATCCTAATTTTCCTGCCTCTCAGGAAATGGTCACGGGTTCAACAACTTCCCGTGAAGTGTTCTTCCTGTCTCCAGCAGACTTACTTACCATGGCGGCAAAGATAGGCAGGAACAAGGTGGTGGTGGCCACATTGCTTGTGCACTCTGTGATCAGAGCAATAAGACAGGACAGGACCAGGGTAATGGTGGAAGGCTTCATTGAGTTCAAGGGCTCCATATGTCTTGCCATCCACTCAGAGAGCCCAGAAGCCTGGGGATCACAGAAGACACCATTTCAGGGCTCCTGCTTTACAGTTCCTCCAGGATCCAGGGAGCTCAGTCCACCCCATCCCCAATCCCCTCTCTTGCACGTAGGTAATCTGATCCAGCCCTACAATTTTCATCCTCCTCAATATTTTGGTTCCTACAACTTAGCTTGTGGCTCAGTTGGTCTAGTAACTAGATTCAAACATCAGATGTTATCTGGAAGTTTCTGTCGGAATGTCCTGTGAGCGCATCAGGTTCAACATGCCCCAGCCTAGGTTCCTCTTCTTCAGTCCAGAATCTGCTTCTTTCTCTGGGATCCCTAACTAGTGAATGGATCCACCTGCCATTGCTGCTGGGAGATCATATATATAATATATATAATGACCTGCTAATTCCTGGTACCCAGCAGTCACAGGTCACCCTAGATGCCTCCTATCCACCTTCTTCCCTTAGTCTTCCGCATTCTCAAGGCTTGGCAGAATGGCCTGAGCAGTTGAGGATTTAGCCTTGAAGCTCTGGAATAGGATGACAAGAGCAGAAAGCAGATAGACAAGAGGCCAAGGGCAGAGCCTTGGAAAATGATCCCATCTGTGGGAGAACTGAAGAAGAGCCAGTGGAGGAGGCTGAGGAGGGGCAGTGGAAGAAGGGAGGCAGGGAAAGAGGGATCCTGGCAATCAAAACGGCAGCAAGTGTCAAGGAGAAAGTGGCCAAGTTCAGGGGATGGGTTAGATGAAGACTGCAGAGAGCCCACTGGTTCTTCTCTAGCCCTGCGGGTCTCCGACCACCACTCCAGACTCAGGATGTCCATCTGACCAAGTCTCTCCTGGCTGTTTCTCTTTGCCTTCAGAATCAAGGCCACGCCTGCTATCCTGAAACCAGGCCTTCAAATGCTGGCTTTGGCTGGCCTCTCCAACCTCACTGCCTCAACCAGGGACCTCTTTGATCTTATGTCAGCTTCTTCCCAAAAGGCTCTTGTAGATGCCCCCAAGTCTCTAGACTGTGAAGTCTTCAAAAACACATACTATGTCTCGATGTCTTCTATAACTTCTGTGCCTGGTCTATCACTAGGAATGTTGGATACGTAAAAGAAAATGCCAGATGGAGAAATGGATTGGTGGGTGGAGGAATGGTGGCATGAGAGGTAACTACACTGGTGGATCTGTTCATCTGAAACATGTATTAACTTATATCAACATATGATCTGCATGTTAGGCTGTGGATAGGGTTCAGTGGTACAGTGTTTTGTGGGGGCTTGATCCCCAGCACTAAAGAAAGAACATGCGTGTATTCCTGTGCACCAGGCTTTGCCCTAGATGCTGAGGAAACATTAAACACAGTGCAGGCCAAGTCTATCTGTTACGTTACGTTCCTGGATGGATGGAAAGATGGATGGATGTGTTGGATGGATGTGTACATGGATAGAATGGATGATGAGGAAGGAAGAACTAAGAAGAGAGGAAGGGTGAATGAGTGGGGTGGGAAGGATGGGAGGGAGAGAAAGGGGGAGAAAGGGAGGGAGGAAAGAGAGAGAGAACGGGAGAGCCAGAGAGAACCAGAAGCCAGAGGGAGCCAGGGGAGAGGATGGGCCACATGGGTGGATGATAGCAGCCCCAAGCTAGCTCAGCACCTTCTGCTCAGGAGACTGTTAAATTGTGTTTTCCCTTAAAAACTGGTCTTTTCCTATGCTGCTAAGTACTTAGCTAGAAAAAAGTTTTGAAATTCTAAAACCATCTCAACAAGGAGTGAAACAAGTAGAGGACCCAAAGGTCGTGGTGAGAATACTCAGGAGGGCTCAGAGAGACTTCCCTAGGATTCCTCAAGGCTACAGCATCTTCTGCCTCTCTCATGCTGCCCTGCTTCCCCCTTCGTGACCCTGTTTGCGGTGGCAGCACAGCGTCCCCTGCTTAAAGAATATGCAGTTCTGTGGTGACAGATGGCCCAGGGATGGAAGCGGGGTGGATGGTGTGATGTCTGCCACCTCTTAGTAGAATTCAAGGGCCACCTAGAGCTGGACAAGTACCTCACATCCTTTTGCCATAGCAAAGCCTCCCCCGAGGAGCAGCACTATGCTCCAGGGCATTTTCTCTTGGGTGTACTTCCAATCCAGCAGTGGTGGGGGATAGAACGGAATTTTCCTTTCTGTGAAGAAAAAGAACACGCATGTTCATACGTGCACATGTACATTAGAAAGCAAGAGATGTAATCAGAAGAAATTAGCCAATAAAGATCACGAGGTACCACTGTATACCTGCATAGTAGCTACAATTTGCAATAATCACTGTACTGCTTGTTGGGGAGGATTTGGTTATATGCTTGGCTAAGGGCATAGTTAAGTTGGAACCACCTTTTCAGAAAGCCATTTGGTCATATATTTTTTTAAAAAAAGTTATTAAGCATTTAAAGGCATCTCTATTCTTTTACCATGACAGTAACGCTGCTAGGGATTTAGCCTAAAGAAACAGCTTCAAAGAAAAAGCTGTATCCAGAATATTTAACACAATGAAAAGTTCAGGGCTGGTGAGATGGAATAGGGAGAAAAGGTGCTTCTCACCAAGCCTGAGACAACTCCCAAGAGATGTCCTCTCACCTCCACACATGCACCATGGCACACACACACACACACACACACACACACACACACACACACACGCACATGCGCGCGTGTGCGAGGGAGGGGGTGTTAAAATTTTTTAAAGAAAAAAAAAAAAAACGCCAAAATACTCCAGAGCAGGAAGATTACAGGGTCCTTTTATGTGATAAAGTGTTGAAGAAGGTCACCTTAGCAGCTGTAGCATAGTGGGAATGTTGACAAAGAAGTTCCGAGCCAACGTAAAAACTCAAAATAACAAAGAGGCAGGGTTCAGGCTGTCGTGTGCTTAGACAACTTTACAGTATGTACGCGCATCACAAAAACAGGAAGGGAGAAAAAATATTATGGAGAATCTGAAACACTTTCTGTGCCTGCCAGGATGTGTAAATAAGATTTCAAATATTGCGATACAAAAAGAGAATCTACATGTCTTTAAAAATGTTTTTAAAAATTTCCCTAGGCTTTGTAATGGAGCCAATCATGTTCAGGAGGACAGGATTCTCTGCCCTCTAGACCCAGGAACTACCCCATGGGGATCCTTTGCTCTCAGGACCCCGATCATGATAACTGTAAAAAGCCATGAGAGAAGAAGACTTACCTTCCTCAGTCTGGCTGCTGAAGTTGAACTTGGGCTTCTGGGAAGGTACAATGAAAAGCAAGATGGCCACAAAGATGGCCACTGTGGCGTCAGTGACATAACTACACGGGGAAGCACAGGTAAGGAACTCAGTGACCGTCACACCACAAATTTGCCCCGACCCGCACTTCCGTATCTAAATGCTCCTTCAGGAGGAAATGGACTCTAGTCCATTCTAGGCCCAAGAATCAAGGTTAGGAGTGGGGTGGGAAGCTGAGCCTTGCTATAGCCAATACCTTGAAATTCTTGGCCACCAACTTTGGGTGAGCGTCTCTGCCCCTCACCAGAACCTCATCCTCCACCACACACATCAACCTGCACTGCTCCATGGGCGAACTTCCTGATTTCTTAGCCAGGAGTTTTAGACTTCTGGATTCACTGGACCTCATGGACTCTGTGGCTAAACCAAGTAACTAAGATGGAGTAGCCAGTTGCGGGGCGGCCACCTCCTCGCTCACATCTTCTGCCTTGTCCAGGATAATCATCCCTCGACCTTTCTTGCATGCTTCCCCATCAAAGCCCGGGGAGAAACCACATATACTTCGCTCCCACTAAGTTTCCAAGTAACCTTGAGGCATCTAAGATAGGTTCTAAAGAAAGATAAGAAAGGAAGATGTCAGAAACCAAGGCTCTAAGAGACCTACTCCAGCCCATTTAAACCGTACCAGGGCTCTGGCCACCCTGCTCAACAAGCTTTTTTTTTTTTCTTTTCTTTTTTTTTTTTTTTTTGTTCAACCCTCTGTGGGACCTGAGGGAGCCACAGAAACACACGCACCTGCAGCTTCACCATCAAGCTGGATAGCGAAAGAATGGAGCCCACAGAACGTTCCTCTAAAGCCTAGCTCCAGAACCTAGGGCCCAAGTTGCACCCTCCTCTTGCTTCCTGTTGCTGAGAACAGTGGCACTTAGACAGCATTGTCCTAAACTAAAAGGCCTTCCTCCACGTCGTCAACTTACTTGGTCCTTCCGTCCACCCAGGCAATGGACAGCCAGCCAGGCGTGAAGCCGGGGTCTCGGGTGAACCATAGGATGATAAGCAGAACAAAGCAGAAGAGCACGTTGTATTCGGGGTAGGTCAAGGGCCCCAGCTTCTTGTGCTCCTCCTGCAGCACCTTGAAGGCCAGCTTCTTGGTGCTCTGCTTCTTCTGCCCGCAGCAGATGCAAGATTTTTTAAATACAGACCTTGGAAGGATGAGGGGAGAGCAAGGCGGATGGAATGACTCGGGGGTAGAGTCTGACCGACTCACAGCAGAATGCTGTGGCCAGATACACCACCCTGCGTCCTGACTGCTCTGGAGCCTGCATGGGTCCAGCCCTCCCTCGTTCCTCCTCTGATTTTCATCTGCTCCCCTGCTTCCCCCCACCCCATCCCACCCCAGATCATCTCAGGTAGAGACTGTTGAAAGGTCGAGGCTGAGGGCCCAGAGCACAACCCCAGGAACACCTCCAAAGCTGAGGATAAGGTGGTACAAAGCAGATGTGCCACCGTCTCGGCCAGGTCACAAGGACAGCAGCAGATGGAAAGGGGTGGTTAGAAGGCTGAGTGGGAGATGGAACATGTCAATGGTGTTCATCAGCAAAGCTGATGTAGCCGTTAGCAGAGGGGAGACAGACTGGGCTCCAGGGTCCCCAGGAAGGAGGCTACAGGAAGTTCTAGAGCCTACAGGATCTGGACTCACACAATCCTCACGTGATCCCCAAGCTTTCCTCTTCCCGTTACTAGCCTGGAGCTGCCTTCCCCAGTGCTGGAACTATGTCTAATGCTTCCAGAGGGTCGGAGAAAGGAGAGGGCCCTGACAGAATTGGCCAGAACTGGACAGAATTAGACAGGTCTCAGGAGACCTAGGGTAGGCAGCAGCTCTGGCTGAGACAGGAAGGAGGCCAGCCGAGGCTCTACGTTGGGATGGTCCCTTCAAGGTGTTCCATTGGGAGATGGGCCTACCAGGGTGGCTTGCACCGACTCCCCTGGGGAGGTGGCTTGAAATGGCAGGAAGGAGGGGGATTTTTCGAAAAAGGCAACTGGGCTGCGTGGAGTAGGTGAATGGAGATAGCAAAGAATAAAATGCAGGCCCCAAGTTCTTCTCAGAGGACATGTCACACCTATGCCCCACCTCTGTTGGCCTCAAAACAGCAAGGCAAGGCCAAAAGCGTTGTCCCAGGAGAGCCCTCTCCTCCAGAACCCTTTCAGGGCTCAGCACAAAATCCCCAGGGGTTCTAGGCTGATGCAAATTGTTTGGTTCCGACAGCCATGCTAGATGTGAACCACCTTTGAGGACAATGTCAGTGCCAGTGGCATGGCCGCCTCCCACAGACACTAGGTCATCAGCACTTGACCTCCTGAGGTCCTTGAGGACCAGGAAGGGGGCAGCAGTGAGCCTCCTATGTCTGCAGAAGCAGCTGGGGCCTCCGCACTGAACTGGGGAAGGCCTCCCTCATAAGATCCTCCGGTGCGGGGCTGGCTGGCCCTGCTGTCACCGGTGGGGACCCGTCTGCCATCGCTGGCTCCAGAGTCTATGCTCTTCTAAGCACTGACTGGCCATCTCAGAGACTTCGGAGCTGCTCTGGCGACTCCTACATTCCAGGATAAGGGGTGGCCTTGGCATTTCTGGTTGCCTAGCATGGGATGGGCAGTGAGAAACCTGGGCCCAGCTGGTGCTGATGAGAAGTTCCTGACAGCACAGACTCCAGGACTGTGTGGAATATTCAGCCTTCTGATGCTGGCCCCCACAGCGGTGACACTGAACCGCCCCCCCCCACCCTTGCCCAGTTTAACCGAGCACCTCCTCTGGGTTCATTTCATCTGGTGGCCGCTCGATCCTGTGGATATCCTGGAGCTGGGTTAGGGACCACAGTGCCCTTCTGCAGAAGAATGGCCTCCAGCCTGGTGCATCAGAGGGCACTGGGTATGCTGCAGAGCCACAGAGAGTGGGAGGGATCCCTGGGTCCACGAGTGCCTCCCCATGGTGCCAGAAGGAAGAACTCTCAGAAAGAACATTTGTCCCATCTTTGGCTGAGGCCAGTTGGGATGCCTGAGTGCAAGACAGCTCTAACATGCCACATCATTCCTATCGGTCGGTCCTGGGTGAAGGTCTGTGACCTGTCTATAAACTCGAGCAAAACCTTGGGTCTGCTATCCATCTTCAGATGAGAATCTTAAGAATGATCAAGACACAAGGAACAGTAGAGGCACCTTCTGTGACTGGGAAATGTGATTCCTGGCTTCTCCAGACCTGGTCCAGGAAGCCGCAGATGCATGGAGTGATCACCAGGTTCTGGTACGTGGTGGGGCATGGCCTAAGACAGAGAGAGGACTGCTTCTATGTCTGCTGAGCTGTTTGTTCTCTCCCTTGGGGATCTGGAATGGAAATCAGGCTACCTGTGAGCCACGCTGCACTTGGCGTCCCAGTGAGCGCGGTATGCCAAGGAGGACTGGGGTAGAAGATGGCCCTGCTTCTCTCCTGCTTGCAGCCAGAAGTCCTGATATATCCCTGGCAGATGCTGCTCAGGCTTCTCGTGGCCCACAAGAGCAGTAGAAGATGTGCAGAACTGGGCGGAGCCCTAGCTGGGTTGTCGGCCAAGCTTTGGGGGGCAGGGGGCCTGTGTCAGCTGTGAGACTCTGGTTGGGAAGCTGGTGGTGCCCTGATAGGATTGCTGCCCAGCCAACTCCCTCTGCACATTTGACCTTAGCATTTTATGGAAACCCAAGGCCATAGGTCATCCTTCTAACACCAGAACAGCAACCTTTGGCACAGGCTCTGGAGCCGACTGACTGACTGGACTCCAATCCTAGGCCTACCACTTCGGTGCTGTATACTGTATATATACTAGCCCTTACCTCACAGGTTGTCATGAAGATTAATTCATAAATGTAGAGTGCTTAAAATAGTGTCTGGCATGCAATGCGTCTCTCTCTCTTTCTTCTTCCTTCCTTCCTTTCTTCCTTCCTTCCTTCCTTCCTCCCTCCCTCTCTCCCTTCTTTCCTCCCTTCCTTCCTTCTATTCTTTTCTTTTGTCAGTGCTGATGATAGAATCCAGAGCCTTGTACCACGGAAATGCTCCACCATTGGGCCACACCCTTGACCCTTGGGGGGCTGTTTATCTGTCTATTACATTTATTTGTGTATGCATGCTTTCATGCCTCTGTGTGTGTGTGTGTGTGTGTGTGTGTGTGTGGTGTGGGGGGGGGGGGGGGGGGGGGGGGGTGTGTGTGTGTGCGTGTGTGTGTGCGTGTGTGTGCGTGTGTGTGTGGTGTGTTGTGGTGCGCCGCGCGCACATGCTACAGCACACGCATGGAGGACAACTTGGAGGATCAGGTCTCTCCAACCATGTGAGTATTGGGGAATGGAACTCAGATCATCAGGCTTGGCTGCAAGTGCCTTTCTCCAGTGACTGCCTGGGCCATTGCTGGCCCTATGTTTTTATGTTTGGGACAAGGTCTAACTGTATAGTCCAGGCGAGTCTGGAACTCACAATCCTCCTACCTCAGGCTCCTGAAGGCTGGGATTTCAGGCTTGTACCACCACACCTGATAGTCACTTTAATTCCTACTTCCTCATGAGGCAACACAGATGTCAGTCAACCTGCAGCGGGCTCAAGGGACCGTCTGCTGATCAGCCCGCCCCTGCCGGATGGCTGTGAGTGAACAGCAGGACACGAGTCCTGGTGCGCATTCAAGAAGCTGAGTGAAGAGAGCTCTTATCAATGCTTCCCCTTTTTTTAGGGGGGGGAGAGGAGTCTGGACACAGGGAGGGTGGGTGGCTGGTGGGAAACACTGCCTGATGCTAGTACGTGCTGTTGAAATTCCTCTGATATGTGTAGCAATTTGAAAATGTAATTTTGTGAAAATGGTTCCTCTTTCAGAAGAAAAATGGATTTTTTTTTTAAATGTCTCATTTCCCCCCATGAAGTCAGAGGTTCCTAGGCCCTTTCTACCAAGTCTCTTCCCTGGGGTCAGAGACACCCATTTTTTTTTTTCTGGGTTCAGGCTCCCTGGTGGTTCCTAACTGTCTTCCCTGCCAGGGTGGCAGGGTCACCTTTGTGCCGCTGGTACATTTATATCTTTTAAAACAACAGCTTAGCCGGGCGCTGGGGAAGGCAGAGGCAGGCAGATCTCCAGGACAGCCAGGGTTACACAGAGAAACCCTGGCTGAGGTGGAGACGGGGAAGCTATTTGTCAGCCCCACGTCATAGTTTCTGTCCAAAGTCCGACTGCATCAAGGGTGACTCTGGGTGAACTTGACAGTGTGCTGGGAATAGGAAGGCAAACTTTCCAGGCCTGCTACACTACTGGGAATACCCCAGGCATTTAGTGACGGTCTGAACGTAGACTAACACAGAATGATCAAGAGGACTGCTGTGACCTAGCCTACTAGACCCACGTGACTAAGTGGTAATGTGTCCAGCCGGCGGTGTTGGCTTGGCACGTGGAGACAGCCTTCTCTTTCAATTACTTTAGCCCACCAAGATGGCACACCTGCTCTTGTTCCCTGACTGGGAGACATGTAGGAGTCAGAGGGGACCCTGGTTCACAGTCAAGGGGAAGGGGGAGCATCAGAGCGTGAGGACAGGTGTCAGTCAAATCACGGGGATGGAACACACCCAGCAGTGGCTCAGAAAAATGCGTTATTCTAACGGAGTGGCAGAGAGGGAAAGCTGGGAAAAGGGTAGCCCTGGAGCTGGCCTTCCGGGCTGGGGAGGTGAGGAGGCGAAAGGTAGAACTCTCCCTCAGGGCTGAAGGAAGAGCACATACAAAGTTGGAGCCAGCCTCCAGGCATGACAGAAACAGAAGAGCAAGCCGGCAGGTCAGGCTGGAGAAACAGGGCCTGGTGGAAGAACTTTGCAGACTGGCCCAGGGCTGAGGGGCTTGGTGCAGGAGTCTGGCACCACCAGATGCTAGCCAGAGAGCCGCCCCACACTTACTTGGATCCCATGTAAAAGCAATGGAGCCACAGCCAGGACAGCACCAGCATGATCAGCATGTTGGGGAAGGCATATCCAAACCAAGAAGCAAAATTCAGGACTTCTTTACTGTCAGGAAACAATCTGAAAGGAGAAAGGCTGGTCTGTACCTCCACTGCCATGCTGAGCTGTGGGGAGCAGGCCAGGCAGCTGAACCCTGAGAGACGGATGGGTCCAGGCACCAGAGTTCATCATGGTTGGGGACCCCAGAACATGGCCTCAGCAAGAGGTAAGACTGAAGAACGAATGACTAGGGACAGTTGTGTGGGAAACAGACCCTGCTGCATGTCTCGTGGAAGTACAGCCCAGTCTCTGGAAAAAGCACACCTCTGCCACACGTGCATACGATCTGACTGACAGCTTCAGGGATCCCTCTGAAACCTCACTGGGTGTGTTTCTGCGGGGGACTTCTCTGTGGACTGGAAAGATGTTCTCCGAGCCCTGCCTTCCTCCCAACCTAGGCTCTGCCTCCCTATGCTCCCTTCTAGCCCTGTTTAGCTCGAGGATATCAAATCCCACTCAGGCCTTCCTCCGCTCAGCCCGGGGGAGGCTGCTTTTTTGCAATGGAATTTAAGGGAAAGTCCTAGGGTTGTGATCACAGAGAACACTTTCAGGATCAAAAGACCCTGGCTGTTAAATCTCAAGCTCTTGGCCTGACTGGCTGGCTGCTGCCCTTTATACCTCCGCCCAGTGCCAGCTGCCCTCCCCACCTCTGTCCAGAGCTCTTGTCTACACAAAAGAGGCACCGTTCCCTTTTTGCTCCTTACCATAATAATTTGTACATACTTCAGTTAACACATTATTTGCCGGGCTGCCTGAAGAGCCCTGTACCTAGCACCTCCCGCAGACCATGAAAAGCCCATGGTGGGGCCCTGACTTCTCTCCCCTCCACGGTCTTCCAAGCCCACCCAGCACAAGGCAGAGTCCACACATGGGATCCTCACAGCCTATGTCCCTTTGCGGTCAAAGATGGACACTTCTAGGCTACCCTTGTAAATGCCCTCAAGGCCTCAGCGGGATACTTAATTAGTGGGACTATAGTGAAGGAGACTGCAAGGCGATGGGTAGCCCAACCCCAACTCTCTCTGCCATCTATAGACCTCAAAGATCACAGGACCCTGGCCATTATAGTCAGTGTTAGTGAGCTGGGAAGGGCTCTTTTAGAGCTGTCCGTTTTCTGTGAATTCAGCCCACTGTCGTCTCCTACGATATTAGCGCAGAGTCCGAGCCACACTCCCTGTCTGATAGAAGCCCTGAGCCATTGGAAAAAGTTGGACTTGCCCCATGGCAGAAAGCAGCCTTGTCCACGAGCTCCAGGACACCAGGTCTCCATTCCCTGGGAGGACTCTTAGTGGGTGCAGGAATGCAGGGACACGGAGACTCTATGGGTTCATCCTCCCTCCCTACTAGACTGATGGCTCCAGAGCCAAGACAGGAGGAAAAGAGAGCTGAGTAAGCACCCCCAGCCCCAGAAACCCATGCTGATGTCTCCTGAAGGCACAGCCATGACTCACTCCTGCATCTGGCCCAGGAGCACCACGTTGGGTCCCGTCCCGGTCAAGGTGGCCGTACCCCCAATGCTGGCTGCATAGCACACACATAGGTGCATAGCCTTGTACATGTTCTTTGTGTCTTCATCTTCCTGCTTCTGCACAGTGATGTCTTCAAACATCACCTGGTTTCCTAGGGTGGACATGGGGCTGTTAGCCATGTCCGCTGTGAAGGCCACCCAGCCACTCAAAGCTCTTTACTCTGCCACTAACATGAGGCCAGGCACTCACCTTGCCAGGTACACATGTATTCCACAGCTCCAGCCCCAAATCACCGTCAGGCCCCATCTGCCTTCCCACAATCCCTTCACATGGCTTCCCTAGGTATCCTCCACATACTTGCCAAGCCCAGAAACTTGAGGCATATGTCCCCATTTCCTGGTTCCTTCCTGTTTGTTGCTCAAGCCACTCCCTGAATCCAAGGGTGCCTCAGTCTACCTCAGATGCCTCTCCTCCTAGTGGGGCCCTCGCTCTCTGAGCCGCCATGCTATCCAGCCTGCCTAAGGCTTCTCCCGAAGCAGTTGGCTTGGGCGATCATGCCCACTTAGGTCATCCCACTGGGCTCCACGAAGAGTCAGTGGCCAGAGTGTGCCTGGTCAGGTCCATGTGGCCAGAACCTCCCCCGGGGCCTAGAAACCAGGCGGTTGCCACAGTTCCTGAGCTCCTCCCGTGCAGAGTCCTGGGGAAGAAGAGCGAGTAGGCAGAGGGTGAAGCGGGAACCTATCCTGCATCTTCTAAGTCCCGAGCCTAGTAGGAAGCAAACCCCAGACCTGTAGGAGTAGAGCAAGGGGTGACCTGCTTAAGGAGAGCCGAGAAGGCAGCCCCAAAGAAAACAAGAGTAGCAAGGGTGAGGAGCATCCATTGGGTGCTCAATGATGCCTAAGTAAATTATCAAATGAATACTCGATACTTTTTATCAAGGGACCAGTTATGATCTCTGGCTAAATAATGCAATGCTCTAAGCACGAGTAAAGGACCTTTCTTTTATGTGATGACCCAAACCCCAATACTAAAAATGACTTCCCTATTTTCCCCCTCTATGCACGCTTAGGGAATGGTACAGGGAGACCGGGAGACAGGAAGCAGCCATAGCATCCGGCAACAGCAGGGAAGGCCACGGCTGTACTAAGCCCGCGTGTACCTGGAAACTCGCCGGCCTTGGCCTTGTCTGACAGCTCTAGTGTCCCCTGGCAGGTATCCAAAGCTGCGTGCGTGGCTACTATTTGCTCCAGCATGGCCTCCACAATGGGCATCATCATGGCTGTGGTGGCAGTATTGCTGATCCACATGGACAGGAAGGCCGTGACAAACATAAAGCCCAGCATCAGCCTGCAGAGGAGGGGCAGAGAGGAAAGCCAGAGTCCCAGTGCCACATCCCAGGGCACAACTAGGTGCTGGAAGCCACCCTTCCTGTCAACTCAAGACCAGGTGTGCCAACGCGGGGTGGCTGGCTGGGCAGCTCTCTTCTCCCCCTCCCCCATCTTCCCTGACCTCCTTCCTCTCTGTGACAGTTGATTTGCATCATCAGCTGGACTGGATTAAGGAAGGCCTGGTCAGAAAGTATACTTCTGAGTGTGACCGTGAAGGACAGACCAGGAGATCATGAGGGCTCCAGCATAGTGAATGAACAGATTAAACCCTCAATGGACTTATAATGTGATGGCATTACTGGGAGGTGGTAAAACAGAAGAAGCGGAGCCTATGGCCTAGCCAGCCACACACTTGGAGCCCAGTTAATGGTATAGACATGAGTTCCATCTTTTGGAGAAGTCCTTGAGTCCAATCAGAAAGCGGTTGGTTCCTCCTGTATCATTTGTATCATCCCTACAACACCACAGGGCACATGGCGGATAGCAGAGGAACTGGGGTGGGGGTGGGGGGTGAGGTGGGTTTGATTAAAACACGGTATGTGCACCTATGAAGTTCTCAAATAATAGAAAAGAGGTGGGGCCTGACCGGAAGGAGTATGTCATGGGGACTTGTCCTTGGTGGTGTATCTTGCCATGACCTCTGGCTCTTGGCTCCCTCTCTTGCTTCCTGTCTGATGTAGGTAAATTTCTGCTACCACACACTTCTGCCACCATGGCATTCTACTGAGGTATATAAGACTGATCAACCATGGACTGGTCACCGTGCAAAGCTATAAGCTAAAGTAATTCTTTCTTCCTTTAAGTTTTTCCTCTTAGGAATTTTGTCACAGACATGAGAAAAGTCACTATATAGATTCTCTGTGACCCCTCTTCTCACAAACATTGCTGGTATCTATGCTGCCAGCTGGTGGGCCAGAAAGAGACCCCAAACTCAGCTGTGGGTCTAAGAAATTCCCATTTAGCATTTGGTCTGCCTTAGCAAGACTCAGGGTGTGGTAGACCAAGCCCCGCATGTAGGCAGATTAGCTTTCTACATAAATCTAGAAGATTCCCACTATCTTACATAGAGCCTCTCCTCTCCTAAATCCCAAAGATCTAAGCAGAGATCTTCCTCTGTGGCCAAAGAAAGAAGATGTACTTACTGTGAGGGCTGGGTCCCCACATAGAGCAGCATTCTCAGGGCAATTCTCTTATGAAGTTTCCAGCGCTCCACAGCCACGGCCACAGTGAGGCTTCCCAGGAAGAGCATGTTGGTGTCCTTCATGTACTGCATACACACCTGAAGGGTGGCAGGGGTGCCCCGTCAGGGCAATCACCAATCACATACTACTTGGGGCCAAGGCTGCTACCCAAGTCCCCTAGACAGCTAAGTAAGCCAGATACTGATTTCAAAGGTAGCTTGGAAGGATCTGTCTCCGTACTTGTCCTCGAGGGATCCACTACTAGAATTCTGTAGCTATCGCTAGGCCTTGGAAGCTCAGAGGGGCTCAGAGAAGGAGGAAAGTACATGGGAGGACCAGAAGCCACCGGCTCTTGCTCAGCTTACTCACCTGCTTGGAGTCCAGTACCTTCAAAAGTGGGAAGAGCAAGGCAGGCAGGAGGGAGGTGATGGCCACCGGGATGACGTCTGTGCACCAGTAGATGGCCATGAGGATGATAACATAGGCGCACCTGGCAAACTGAAGAGACAGTTCTGAGGTCTGGAAGGCTTCCCTTCTGCATCCCAGCTTCATGGGGGGGGGGGCAGCTGTGATGGAGAAGCCTACGCCCTGCTCCTGAAGAGTGTGGCTCTCTAAGGCTCAGGGCAGACACGAAGAGGCAGCTCGCCCCCAAGTCCAGCCTTTCCCTGCCTCCATCCTTCCTGCTCTGCAGTCCTAGCACCACCATAAACAAACAAATGTTTTCAAAGAAAGATTGCACCCCATAAACAGCCCAGGACACCTCCCTATTGACTGGAGCAGGGTTCCCCGATCCCGTGCACTGACATTTGGAGCAGAGACAGGTCCTTGATGTGGGGACTCTTCTCTACAGAGTGGGATATTTTAGCTTCACCTTGTCCTCCAGCCAACAGACAGCAGTAGCATTCTCTCTAGTCATGACAACAAAGAGTTGTCGCCATAATCTATACATTCCCTGCTATGGGCAGGAGAGAAGACTGAAGGACTTCAGGGACTGCCATCCCAAAAGGCCGTCTCCTGAAAGGCTGATTATTTTGAACTGAAGGAAGAAGGTAGAAGACAATAGATTCTGGAAGAGGTCCTGCTCTTAGGCTGTGTGTCTGCTTCAAGTTGGGTCCTAGCAATAAGAAACAATCGTCTCTGACCCCTTCTCTGAGTCTTCATTAACTAAACTCACAAGGCAGTGAGGAAGACTGAGGTCTGAGCAGGGCATGGTGGAGCATGCCTATAATCCAGCATCTAGAGGCTGAGGTAGGAGGAACTTTGCAAGTCTGAGGTCAGCTTGGCCTGTATAGTGAGCTGCACGATAGGTTGGACTACAAAGTGAGAATAAACAATAACAACAAAAAGCTATTAATCACACAAAAACCAAAAACACAAAGTCTGTCAACATACCTTAGAAACACTTGTCACATTCCATTGCCCTCCACTTCACAGTCTATTGCACTGTTTCATTGTCTATTCTGAGGGACCCAATGGACTTTGTCCCTGGCCACTATTTGTTTCTTTAAACTAACTGGTTACTCTAGAAATCATTTAGTATTCCCCTAAAACTTCCTACAGTCCCATGGTTCCCCTCCCCTTTGGAACAGGGTTTGTGAGCTTTGGAGTCACTATGGGCTTGTGGGGAGGGACTTATTTCTTGTGAGCAATGAATATCTTTATATTGTAGATCTTTTCTCCTCATTTATCAGTCTATGGTCAGAGAGCAAAGGGGAACCTTCCCTTTCTCTCCTATAGGATGGATACTGATTGAAAGCCACTGTGCATGAGCTCCTGGGATGGGCGGTAGAGGAGGTTTCTTCTGGGCATGGATAATAAAAAGATATGCTGTGGAGAAATTTTAAGTAATAATGCTGAAAGTTGGCCTGTGTTCATGGTATAGCAATTCTTAAAAAAAAAAAAAATGTCATTCACAAGTCTCCCCTCCTCTTCCCAATCTTGGTTCCTTTTTGGACTCATTTCCCATCCTTATCTATAAATTACAGGATGTGTGACACCCAGAAACTCCTTAATAGCCTTTATTCTCTGAACTCAGGCTGTAGATATCCTATGACCGTTTTCACCGTCCCTTGAAGAAGATGGGACACAAGGTTAACGGCCTCATCTCCACCCATTAGCAATTTGTCCAGATGTCTCAGCCCTGAATAATCAACCGACACACTCGACCCTTCCTAATCTAGACTCACAAGTGTCAGTGGAGAGTGCAGAGTAGGAAAAGGATGTTGGAAAAGTCTGGGGGATGGGGGTCGCAGGAGAGAGAGCTGAGACAGGAAAGTGCTTACCATGTAAGCATGGGGACCTGAACTTGATCCCTAGAACAAATGAAAACACTAGGTGTGTCACACACATGTACCAGCATTAAGAATGTGGAGACAAGGGTTGGGGATTTAGCTCACTGGATGGCCAGATCTGAGCCACTGAGGATCCTGTCTTAAGAAACAAAATGGATAGGAGCTGAGGAAACACCACCTGATGTTGATCTCTGACCTCCAAATGCACAAGTACACACACAAACAAAACACAAATATCTACGGAGGCAGTAACAACCTTGGAGAAGATGATGAATTCTAAGTACATGTCCTGCACTTCCCTTCCACTGAGAAGGTGTCTGGAAAAGCAACAGAAAATGAGCTCAAAGTAGGCACTGGAGTTTAAAAGAGCTTAGCACACAGAAGGGTCGGGAGGCACCTGTGCACAGTGGAATCAGCCAGGGCTGTGTTCATCAGCCAGCACTCATACATCAGTCAGCAAGGGGCTTGTTCTAATCCACGTGCCCTTAGGTGATATCTTTATTGTCAACTAAGCCAAAGTGATGTGGCTATGACATCACTATGTGATGTAATCTGATTTGAGCCACAATGGTAGTTCCAGTGTTGAATAGAATGTCCTTATATGGCTCATTACACATTGCAGAATGAAAATGAAGTAGGCAAAACTACTCTCCCCCCACCGTGTGTGTGTGTGTGTGTGTGTGTGTGTGTGTGTGTGTGTGTGTGCATGCAAACATGAGATCAATTGATTGGTATTTGGAGAGCTGTCCATCAAAACAATAATAAGGCAATGAGGGTAACTTAGTTTACTTTATACTTGTGGAAATAAGAATTTCTCACAAGTTCAACAAAATAAGCGATGAAACTTGTCACCAGCGTTATTAAAACGAGTTTTAAAAGCAGAGGAGGACTCAGAGAAAGGGTAGGAAAAGTGGACCAGAGAGGAGGGCCTAGAAGCAAGCAGGTGGAAGAGAAGGAAGAGCGCCTGAAGAGGGGCCATGAGCCACAGAGGGCAGTGTGTTCTGGGAGCCATCATCGGGTTGGGACAGCGGTGTTTAGGGTTTCGCTGACTTCTCTCGCTCCTGTGAGTATTGTGTATCTCTGAGTTTTCTTGCACAATGAGGGCGGCATGGTGAGTGGGGGCAGGGTGCTCTTTGATGGTGATCAAAACCGTGGCACAGAGGGAGAAAACGGGAAGCCAAGGGCCCAGGCTCCCGGTAGCTAATCCAGTTGGAGGGAAGGTGCAGGGAGGCAGCTTTTGGAAGAACCTTCACTATGGTCTCCTAGTCCCCCAATCTTCATTCTCAGGGTATACACACATACACCCTAGTTGGGAACCTGGCACGCTGTTATTTAATCTCTCTCTCTCTCTCTCTGTGTGTGTGTGTGTGTGTGTGTGTGTGTGTGTGTGTGTGTGTGTGTGTACATGCGCCAGGGATAAAGTGGGGTCCTAATTATACTGTCCTCTACCAGGAAGGTCAACCAAGCGACTATAATTATTCCAGGGAACATCACTCCCCCCACACACACACCAGCAGAGCTAAAATCACAGCTTCCTAGCCTGGCTCCCTCCCTCAGACAAGAACAGACCCGGATCTCTGTGGATGCTCACTAACAGTGCGGCAACTGAAGAGAGTTGACCTGCTCTCCTTGGCCCCTGTGGGGCCTCTGCTCAGGACATTCCCTTCCCCCATCCTAGGAACCAGAATGATCCCCCTTTACTCTCAAAGCCTTGAAGTGTCTGAATCCAATCACCCCATTGTACCCATCAAAGCACCCAGACCCGGAGAGCCCAGGGTCTTGGTGAAAGGCACGATGTAAAGTGAAGAGGAGTGCACTCCTCTCCTCTCAAAACATTCCCTGGAGAGTGCCACTGTTTCCCAAACCTGCCTGTGGAGGGGAAGCAGAATCCGAGCAAGGTTTCCTGTCTGGGCGGAGAGTGAAAGGGCTGGAAGAGGGAATGGAAGAAGGAGCAGCCAGCAGCCACAAAAGGCTTCAAAGAGCTCTGGCCTCGCCAAACTGGCTGCACACAGCCCGAGAGAGTCGGGCCAGGGCTCCCGCCCCTCCTCTGCCCTGCAGCCAAGGCCATTCATTCTCTCCCTTCCTCCCAGGAGCATTAGGAGGCCAGGGCATGCATGGGACGCCGCTTCCCTGCAACCCAGTGCCATGCCACCCAAGGCGTGAGCTCTGGGAACGTGTTCCGCCTCCTGCCACAGCCACAGCAGGCAGTGGGCAATGGAGACCAAGCCCGACCTGCCTTTCAGGCTGCAGCAGGATTTGGGACTCAGAGTAGCTTCCTTGGTTTCTGAGCTGGAAAGAAATATAGATCATGGATGGGGAAACTGAGCCTCAAAAATCAGAGCCATAATGTGACAGAGGCAGGATCCACACAGGTGATGCTCTTTTCCTGTGGGTCCCTGACTGAAGGCATCTACAGCTGGTAATGTCTATTCTCTAAATTAGAGACACCGCAGGAAAGCCCAGCCCTCAGAGTCCCTACTGGCAGCATCTTTAAGCTGGGACAGCGCTGGCTTTGCATTCTTGGGGGAGATACTGAGTCAGAGGCTAAGTCTGTGACAGGCTCTGTTTGGTTCAGATCTGTCCTAACGTCCAGGTCTCCGTGTTTGCCCGAAAGATAATTGCGCCCTACAATCGGTGCACTCTCGGACGTGTTCACCTTTAGGGTCTCTGCGTCCCTCAGAGTCTTTGCAGGGCAAACCCCCCATCTGGTGCCTCGAGCATCTGAGCACGCACCCCAGGGGAGCTTGTCCCCGCGGGGGAATCCGTGCATTCCATTCTCGGCTTTCTCGGGTTCGGTGCCCGTTATTGTACTGGGCACCCGAGTTCCGCCGGGCTGTCCAGACACGCAACTGACCTTGTCAGGTATCAGAATGATGAGTGGAAGCAGCAGAATCGGGGAGAAGAACAAAATCACGAAGGACTTCAACTTGGTCACATAAGTCTTCACAGAGGCCATCGTGCGGAAGGGAGACAGACTGGCGGGAGAGAAGATTGAGAGGCTGCTAGAAGCTCCGCGAGCTTAAAAGGGGGCCGCGCGGTCCCACCGGATTGGGGGCGGCTACAACCCCGCCCCCTATGGCGGGGCCTCCCTGCGGTCCCCGGGCGGAGCCACCCCTCAGGGTCCGTGGGGGCGCATCTGTCCCGGGACTCTGCCACCCCGCGGCGGAGAGAGGCGTCTGCAGACTCCAGTGTTTGGCACCAGGCCTCTGTGGAGGGACTGGACCTTGGCACCTCATCGCTCGCCAAGACCTTTGACGCTGCTCTGGACGCCGGCACTACATAGGGTGTGCAGGTCATTTCTGCCAGCTTAAGCGTGAGGACCCTTCCTGTACCCGAACCTGCTCTCTCCTGGGCTCCGAAGGGTCCCAGATGAAAAGCTCCACCGGCCTGTAGGTTTCTCAAGCTTCTCTCTCCAGAGCTCTCTCCTTCTCATCCCGATCCTGGAGGGGTGTCTCCTAGAGGCGGTGGCTGATCCCTGGGCCACCGCTGTCCCCTCACCTCCGGGATCCGCTGGCTCCCTTGCGTTAGCCCTACTCTAGACATAGAACCCATTTCCATCCTCGTGCCCTCTCGCACCTGGGCGCTCTACAGGAACCGCTAAGGAAGGCGGTCACTGTCCTCGCAGTCCGAACGACTTTCGCCCTCCAGCGGACGCGCGTGCGCAGCCGGTGGTCTCAGCTCTAGGCGCCGGCAGCGGCTTCTGCCCATGCGAGGAACACCGCTAGTGCCATTTTAGAGAGGAAGATGGGGAGATGGGGTAACGAAGAAGGGACATAACCCTGCCAGTTGTGAGAAGGGCGTTCGTTCATTCATTCATTCATTCATTCATTCATTCATTCATTCATTCATTCATTCATCCTGCCCTCAATAGACCTATGCTTACAATCTGCTGTGCTAAATCCTGTTTGGGGCACCAAGACGTTGGCACCTCAGTGACTTCTTCCTCTTTTCTCTTCTGCTTGCCTCTCATTCTGAGTTTTTTGTTTGTTTGTTTGTTTGTTTTTGTTTTTAATTTTATGTGCATTGGTTTTGCCACGGGTGTAGGGTCCTTTGGAACTGGAATTAGACAATTGTGAGCTGCCATGTGGGTGCTGGGAATCAAACCAGGGACCTCTGGAAAAGCAGGCAGTGCTCTTAACCACTGAGCCATCTCTCCAGCCCCTCGTTCTCATCTTCTTTGGGGAAGTCTTACCCATGCACCATAGGCTGCTTCTTAGACATTACAGGACACATGGCTCTCACGACAGATCCAAATGCTACTTTGTTCCTGACATGGTTAGAGTGTTTAGGACTAGGACCCTGCTTCTGTTCTAAAGATGGAAACCATCAGTATACTCTAAACCATACAGACACCAACTATTACCATAGCATTTACATTGTGTTAGGTGTTGCAAACAATCTAGAGATGAACTAAAGAATAGGTTATATGCAATTACTACACATTATATGAGAAGATCCAACTTTTCCTCTCACTTCTCCACCCCCAACCCTGCCACCACCACCAGGAAAGAACTACTGTATTCACCTGTCTCAGTCTGTGTATGTCCGAAGCCCTAAAACTCAGCACATGTTTGTATCAAGATCTTGACTCTATTCCTGTGACCTGTCGCTGTTCTCTCGAGTCTGCAACTGCCTTCTTCAGGCTCTCTCTCTCTCTCTTTTTCATTTTCTATTTTCATTTTCTATATGGCCGTGGGCCCCACCTTCTTCCCCTCAGAGCACTTAACACTAGATTTCTTGCTTTGTTTCTTTTTTTTTTTTTTTTGATTGTTATATTTCAAGATTCTATGTGTACGAGTATTTTGCATGCATGTGTGCATCTGTACCATCTGTGTGCCTGATGACCCCAGAGTCAGAAGAGGGTGTCAGAGCCCCTGGAGCGGTGGTTATGGGTGGTTGGGAACCACCATGTGGGTCCTGGGAACTGAACCCAGGTCCTCTGCAAGAGCAACAAGTGTTGCTCTTTACCACTGAGCCATCTCTCCAGCTCCTGAGAGTTTTTATTTAGTTTTGGTTTTGTTATTGTGTGCCCACTCAACACCCTTTATTGAGCTTTGGCTGTGCACTCAAAGCTTTCTCTCCAGGATATATGATGCAAGTCAACTATTATGTTAAAATTCAGGTGCTTTAAAGAGGGTATAATTTGTGCTCTGCATCTAGATGCCTGAATCCTTATTCTGTTCCTGTGTTGTCTTAGTGTTGAGGTCTCTGTTCTGATTCATCTTCTCACAAATAGAGAGAATCGGACCAATTTTGATTGCCGATAGCTGTTTGGAGACCACGAGTAAAAGGCTCTGAGTATTTAACAAGGTGAGGCGGCCTACAATCAGCAATCACTAGTATTTGTTCTTTCAATTATATGTGACACACTGTGGGTGTCTGTGGGCAAAAGGTCCTCCAAGTGTGCCTAAGGCTTCACAGAGGAGGTGGCATTTGAGTGAAGACTTGAAGGCAAAGAATTTGCCGGACATCAGGGCGAGCTAGTCAAAACCACCACCAAGTGTTCCCTCATACAGAGAGTTCAGATTTAAATTATATGTGTTGTGTGTGTGTATTTATACCGCTGCCCGGCTATGTGGCACATAACCTTTAATCCCAGCACTCAGGAGGCAGAGCAGGCAGATCTCTGAGTTCGAGGCCAGCCTGGTCTACAGAGTGAATTCCAGGACAGGCTCTAAAGCTACACAGAGAAACCCTGTCTCAAAAAACAAAAACAAAACAAAACAAAACAAAAAAACCCACAAACAAAAGAGAGAGAAGAGAAAAATCCCTCAAATATGAATCCAAACAAAAATTAAGATGCATTTATTGAACTCACAAATTGTCAACTAAAAATAATGTTCATGATGCTCATAAAATTGTTTAGTGATATTTAATTGACAATGGTTATACAGTATTACAATTTTCACCCCCACCCGAATAATCTCATACAGTTTCAATCTTTTTTTTTTTTTTAATTGAGGCAGGGCTTTTCTTTCTTTCTTTCTTTTAAGATTTATTTATTTATTATGTATACAGAAAAGGGCATCAAATCTCATTACAGATGGTTGTGAGCCACCATGTGGTTGCTGGGAATTGAACTCAGGACCTCTGGAAGAACAGTCGGTGCTCTTAACCTCTGAGCCATCTCTCCAGACCCAGTTTTAATCTTAAAACTAAGATATTAGAAGTCTGCTATTTGTACAAGAGCTTTAGAATAAAGTGTTTCCTCTGTTTGGTGTCAGCTTCAATGTGTAGTTTTTACTCTATGGTCAAAACAAAATCAACATTAAATTTTTGAAAATGCACCAACCTAAGGGTGGATTTCTTACAAACAGGGACGGTGAAGAAAATAAGGACAAAAATGCTCTTGGACACAGTAAGGCAGCAGATGCAAATTCTCCAAAGGCAATCTCCAGACTAGAAACACATCCAGCAAAAGCTTTCAACTCCACAAGATTCTAAAACACAAGCAAACCAAACACTGACAGTCTGCCACCTCACTAACCAAACCGCTGGCTCAGAAACCATCTGCTGAACAGAAGCATCAAGTGACGAAACTGCCTCTAAACTATACCCATTGATTTTTACAAGAGGAAAATTGAGAGTGTTAAGAGAGCTAAGAAAGCCTAGTGTTTCCACGCGGCAATCGAAGCCTACTTTGGGAAACCTTACAAATTAACGTGAGGAACTGTAGTAAAGAGTTGTATTTTTAGGAAGGTTGAGAACCACTGTGCTAGAGTGGAGGAAGCCCTGAGTGGCTGAAGTCCTGAGTGAATGTGTGCTGCCAACAGGAGACAGCCATATCAAAGGACTGTAGCCTTAGACCCATGGGAAAGTGGCAAAACATCCACACACCACCCTGAGACGAGGTTCAGAGAAATGGCAAAGCCTTCCTCTGGCGGTGCAAGTGTGGGTGCTGATAGTGTGTGCAGAAAATGTTCACCATAGCCTTCTGCCCCGAGATGTTTATGACCTGAAATCTGCTCCCCTCAGATGCTGCTCCTACCTAGATCAGCTAAACTGTGGCAGCATTCCTGATGGGCTACCCCTGCCCTGGCTCCAGGGAGTAGCACCTAGCCCTAATCCATCTTTTGTTTAGCAGACACCCTTTGTTTCTCTTGTCATCCTACGTGAATCCTGTCTGAGAGTTTCCCAAAGATACAAAGCCTATGCAAAACGTCTCCAGAAACCCAGAAAACTGTGGTACCTGATGAAATCTGCACTTGGCATTGTATTTTTGGGAGCTTCTTTCAGGTTGTTTTGAACATAGGGAAATCAACTGGCTAAAGTGTAAATATGGGGGAAAAAATTTAAATGCCCTGGGTGAAGGGAAAGTGCTTCAGTCCCTAGAGGCTGGATTCCCCTGCCACCTTGAAAGGCTAGATTCATTCTCAAGGTGACTCTGAGTCTTCATTCAATGGACCAGCATGAACCCACATACCTGCGGCTGCGCTGCGACACTAAACCTGTCTCCTTGACTCAGAAATACTGCCTCCTTGTTTATCTGTATGTAATAGCCCTGCCACCTCATCCAGCTATACCCAATAACCCCACCTCCTCTCTCTTCAAATTTATATAATAAACATACTGAACTTTCAGAGTGCTGAGTCTTCTCCACCATCAGAGAAGCCAGTCCACCTAATGCCAGCTTTTCTGTGTGTCCATCATGTGGCTGTCTTTTCTTCATTCTCCCACAGCCCCAGTCATGCCTGCCCTGCATGGAGCCCTGCAGAATTCAGCAGAGGAAAACACAGGGTAGACATTCTAAGATATAGGCACGGGCAAAGACTTTCTGAGAAGGACTCCAGCAGCTCAGGAAACAATAGCAACTATTGACAAATGAGACTACATGGAATTAAAAAGTCTCTGTACTTGGGGCTGGAGAGATGGCTCAGCGGTTAAGAGCACTGGCTGCTCCAGAGGTCCTGAGTTCAATTCCCAGCAACCACATGGTGACTCACAACCATTTGTAATGAGATCTGGCGCCCTCTTCTGGCAGGCAGAACACTGTATACATAATAGGGTTTTTTGTTTTGTTTTGTTTTGTTTTTAAAGTTTCTACACTGTCAAGGGAACACTTGGCCAATCTCTGGCTCTCTCAGACCTCGCTGCCAGGAACGTAAAATATAACCCAGTGTGCTGAAAGTCGAAAGTCAACTTGGTGGGTTTCTTAGGCGGTTAAGCATACATTTACCACGAACCCAGCCATTCTTCTCTGGGGTACTTATCCTCGAGAGATGCAAGCCTGCATTCCCACACAAACCTCCGTATGAGTGTTTTGGGCAGCTTATTTATGACAGTCCCAGAGTGGAAGCAGCCCGCAGGTCCTGGCCAGGGGAGTGGTTGGAGTGGTTGAATAAACAGGCATATCCACGCAGGGAACTCCCAGCCACGAAAGGGGTGCATGTGTGAGGACTGCAGTAACACTGAAGAGCACTGGGTCGAGTGAAAAGGCCAGTCTCAAAGGGTCACATGTGGTGTCCTTCCATTTATAGAATATGCCACAAGTGACAAAATTAAAGAGAGGCAAAACAGACCAGTGTTTGCCAGGGGTGAGGTTTGGAGGAGAATATTACTAGGTTGTTTTTTTTTTTTTTTTTTTTTTTTTTTTATGAAAGACAACTAGAGGGTGGCTCTGTGGTGACCAATCAGTATTGTGGCCTGATTGTGGTGACCAACACCCAAATCTATATGTGTGATGGAATTCTAAAATACCACACACACTCACAGACTGCCTGTGTAAAAACCATCAAATCTAAGCATGACCCTTAGTTGTTGAGTTGGTCGTATTTTATCAACGTCAATTTCGGCTTTACTTTTAAATTAATAACTGATACATGACAACATAAAAATCATGTATACTTCTGGAGTGTCATGTAAAGTTCCTATGCATGTATACATTGTATGATGTTTAAATAAAGCTGCATATGTCTGGTTTTGTTTTATTTTTTAAGTTTTTATTTCCTCTTAACGGGGGACCAAAAATAGCCTTACTAAAATCTGACAAACTTTTTAAAATCTAAAATATCTTCTATAGTAAAATTAGTGTATTTATTGAATTTCTTGACAAATTATTCCTGAAACTTCATTCATGGTCACTTCTTCACTATGGGCAAATGGGCTGTTGGTAAAGGAGGATCTGGAGAAAGGTATATGGAATTCAGTGTATTCTTTTTTTAACTCTTTGTAGGTCAAACTGAAATGAAAAGGTCAAATAAAGAGTGCTTCTATATCTTCAGGAATGAATAAGGTTCTGCATGATGAATCCTCTCAGTTTATAGTTTGTGTTGACACCTGAGCCCAAGAAAATGTTAACATTGATGAGACGGTGGCCTGCAAAGACACATCTGGGGATGTAGCTGGTGAGCGAAGCCTCCTTGGCTTTGGATGTTCTGTTTGTCCTAGTGTATGCCTATTTGGGCATGACGGCTTGAGTACTTCCATGGAGGGGCTACTACAATGACTGGCCATCTTACTACCTCTGGGCTTTAACTTGGGAATGCTCTTATTTGTAAACAAACTCTCGCTGCTTAAAAACCCATACATTGGATTCAAAGAGAGTATCAGTCAGTTTTTCCCAAGGCTGGACCGACAACAGAAAATGTTACTCGAGTTGTTGTAAGTCAGGTGGGGCTGCTCCCCTCTGGGGATGGATGTTGAGCAGCACCAGATTCTTCTTGTCCTGGACAACGGCTGGGGTTTACCTTGGCTAAGGAAGGAGGCAGAGGGCAGGTGCGAGGGGGCTTGTGGGAACTCACAGACCTCTAAAAGCCTATGCTGCCGGCAGGCACTGTACACACTTCTCATTCCTCATCTTCTCTTAAGCCCATCTAGTCACCTGGCCGAGTTCCAAATCAACACACTAGGGAAAACACCATCTACAGGAAAAGGAATTAACCAATGTGAACCAACAGCGCCGTCTACCATCCGTGACAGATACTAGTTCAGACAGGCCTACATGCTTCTCTCCTGAGTGATGTGTACAGAAATGGAGCCAACTCACATGAGTGGTTTGGATTCAGACAGTTGTCTCAGGGATGCAAATCCACACCTATCCAAAATGGAAATGAAACTACGCTACTTTTTTTGATAGCCTGATTCAGATAACTAGGCTGGCAATTAAGACTAACTTGCCAATTAGGTTTTAGAGCCAATGCTTCACATAAATTGAACTGTTTTTTAGCTTCAAAGTTTTGACAAAAGTGTATTTGAAGCACAGTGTGGCAGAAAGCCATTGCTATCCTATCACCCAGTCTCTGATTTAATGATCTTTTTTTAATTTATTTTTGTGTGTTTCTGTGTGTATATCTGTGTGGGTATGTCACAACACACATGTTGTCTTAGTGTTCTATTGCTGTGAAGAGATGCCATGACCATTTAATTAGGGCTGGCTTACAGCTTCAAAGGTTTAGTCCATTATCACCATGGCAGGAAGCATGGTGGCATGCAGGCAGACATGGTTCTGGAGAAGTAGCTGAGAGTTCTACATCTGGATCCGCAGGTAGCAGACAAAGAGACATTGGGCATGGCTTGAGCTTTTGGAACCCCAAAAAGCACCCCTGGTGACACACTTCCTCTAAGGCCACACCTAATCCAACAAGGCCACACCTCCTAGTCCCCCTCAAGTAGCACCACTCCCTAATGACCAAGCATTCAAATATATGAACCTATATGGGGGTCATTCTTATTCGAAACACCACATAAGTGGAGGTCAGGGGACAATTTCATGGAGTCGGTTCTTTCCTTCCAACTTAACTTTGGTTGTAGGGATGGAACTCAGGTCATGAGGCTTGCACTGGCTGGCAGCAAGTGTCTTTATCCACTGAGCCATCATCTCACCGACTCCCTCCACCCCGATTTAAAGATCTTAGCAAAACACTTTTGGCATATATAATGGTCTGAATGACTCCTCTCCCGAATTTCATTTATTGTTTGTTTGAAGTGCGGAAGATGGGTCTCAGTACTTAATGAATGCTAGGCAAGCCCTCTACTATGGGGCTATTATTTCCAAACTTTCTACACTAAGATCCTACCCCCTGAGGTGATGAACTTAGGAGGTGGAGCCATAGGAGGTGATTGGATCATGAGGGTGGCACCCCTCTGGATAGGGTTGGCAGCTTTATATAAGAGATCCTAGCAAGCAAGCTTGCCCCTTCCCTCACGTGAAGAAGACCCACTTAGAAGGTACCATCTACCGTTTTCATTTACATGGAAATATTTCTCAAAGGGCACATTCACGAGGTGACATACGGCTGGTCCTGCTTCCAATTCGTGACAGGAAACATCACCCAGGACCTGGTAGAGATGCCAAGCCCCCAGCCCAGCCTGAGCTCCCTTCCCGAGCAAAGCTTTCTTTTGATATGTAACAATTATTTGTCCAAATATGTGCTGCTACATCTGTGTCGCTTTGATCAAAGACATGCTTATGATACTTAATGCTGTGGCAACTCAAAGCAAGAAAAATGTTCAAAACTTAGGTCTTTACTGTCACAGAAGTTTTAAGACACTAATATTCAGTTTATATACATACTTTTCCTGTGAGACGATATGAATGGTGTGACAGTAGAAGATTTTAATAAAATACGTTAATAGGGCTCTTGTTTGTTTGAGTTCTAGGGTTCAAATTCCAGGCCTCATGCTCTGAGATGTCCTCCCAGCCATTAACAGAACTTTTATGAGTTAAGTAAGCTAGAAATGCAAAACAATAAGAAAAGGATTAAATTGCTGTGCTCTTTAGAGTCCTTTGGATTCATTTTGAAAAGTAAAATATCCAATTTATGTTCACTTTTTTAAATTTAATTTTTTTTCTTTTTCTTTTATTTCTTTTCTTTTTGGTTTTCCCTAGGCAGGGCTTCTTTGTATAGCCCTGGCTGTCCTAGAACTTGCTCTTGTAAACCAGGCTGGCCTAGAACTCACAAAGATCTGCCTGCCACTCCTTCCCAAGTGCCGGGGTTAAAGGTGTCCACCACCATGCCCAGTTGAGGCTACATGGTGAGACCCTGTCTCGGAAAAAAAAAAAAATTCTCACTGCATTATTTCCTTTGGGTAATTGTATGTGTGCACGTGTGTTCAAGTGCACATATAAAGCACATGTGGAGGTCAGAGGACAGCTTTCAGGAGCCAGCTCTCTCCTTTCACCATATGGGTCCTGGGGAATTGAACCTAGGTTGTTAAGCTAAGCCATCTTGTAGGCCCTTTTAAGTTTTTTTTTTTTTTAACCATTGGATAAAAACATTAAAAAAAATGTCTACTGTATTAGTCAGGATTCTCTGTTTGAATCAATAGGATATAGAATATAAAAAAAAATATAAAATAGGTCTATGTTAGAAAAACGGTTGTCACATGTCTGAGAGGCAGAGAACCTGGTGGATGCTCAGTCCTTGAGGCTGGGTACCTCAGCAGTAGGAGGAGTCCCACAGCGGCTGTCCCACACTGAAGTGGTTGACAACCTGGCCGTTTCTTGGTTCACCAGGCAGCGTGCCACAGTAGTCCCAGTCTGATGCTGAAATCATGAAAGTTTCCCTGGACGGCCACTAGTCCTTAGTCCTAGACACGTTGGTTCTGATAGCAGTGAAGGAATCAGCAGCCTCCATAGTAAGAACCACTTGGAGGCAAGACGGAATGCCAACCGAGCAAAAGGAGAATGATCTTCCTCCTGCCACGCCCCCTTTTCACCTGGACCTCTATCAGAAGGTGCTGCCCACACACTTGGGCTGTGGCTTCCAGCCCAGTCGAGGCAGTCAGGACAGTTCTTCAGGGGAGGCTCCCTACACAGGCGACTCTAATTCGCGGCAAACTGACATTGAGACCAACCATCACAACACCCCTGGAATGCAATGTGATGTTTCCTTGTGTGTATATTTCATCACAGTGAAACATTTGCCTCCTCAAACATTTCTTTCTGGGAAAAGCTTCTAAGACTCTTCTAGCTTTTTGGAATCCACATTGCCCATATCTAGACACCATCTGTGCCAACAGCACACCAGAAGGTGGCTGCTAACTGTGCCTTCGTGCCATGAATGAACAGCTTCATCCCTCTCAGCTTTACATTTGAGTATTTACAGTGGTAAGACAAGACAGTCACTGCAATATTAATCCAAACCATAGAAAACTGTCAATTTCAACCTATAAATCTCATATGCTTAAACTAATACTTTAAAATAAAATAACATTTTAAAAACAGAAAGCACTTTAGATGCTGTTGAAAAAAACACTGAAGAGGTACATAACTTTTTTCTAAAATTATCTTCGGCCATACATGAAGGAGTCCCAAGACTCCTACAAGGGGAGTGACCTCTCGAACTCACACACAGGAGACATACAAAAGAAAGTTGGTAGAAGCCAGGAATACCCCATGCCTGTAAGACATGCACAGCTGTGCCCTGTGCCTGGAACCCCAGCACTCAGGAGACTGGTGTGGGGGCGTCTAAGAGTTTGAAGACAGCTGGGCTGCATAACAAAGCATTGTTAAGCAAAGGAAAGAGAGAAAGTTTTTGGGCTTCGGATGCAGCCTAGTGGTGGACTGCTTGTCTAGTACACACGAGGCCCTGGGTCAAGTCCCTAGCACTGAACAGAAAGTTGGTTTATTAAAAAAGAAAATTGGGCATGACAGTCCATGTCTCTAACCCTGGCAGGTGGATCTCTGTAAGTTCAAAGCCAACCCTGGTCTGCAGAGCAAGTTCCAGGACAACCAGGGCTACATAAAGAGACCCTTTCTCAACCAGGAAGAGAAAAGAAAGAAAATTGGTAATAGTCTTTCGCAAGAGTAAATAATTTTGAAATATGCAATGACTGGTGTCAAAATAGTGTATTTTTAGGTTGTTTGTGTACAGCAGTAAAAATAACGGAATCAAGGGTCCACAAACACATTTGAAGCTTACAAATACTTGGTGAGAGCTTTTAGTGTGGTACCCCTTTAAAGCTTAAATTATGCAACATATTACTATAATTTCGCTTTGGAAGATAAACAAAAGTAAAGTATAAAGAATAAAAAGACACATAAACATCAAACTCAACCTAGTTTTAACCTGGTAGGGTCATGTGAGCAGAATGGATGTTTCAATAGTGTCTAAGATGTTTTATTATTTTTAGTTAGATAGAGATGTATATCAGATGATCCTTTACCACCTTTAACTTTATTTTAAATGTTAAACAATAAATGTGTGCAACATTTTAAAAGGGGATTGCATCTATTTTAAACTAAAAAAAAAAGTATAAATGAGACTCAAGGTAGAATAAAGGAAAAGTATTTTAGACAAAAATAATATCTAATGGGGCTGGAGAGATGGCTCAGTGGTTAAGAGCACTGTCTATTCTTCCAGAGGACCCAGGTTCAATTCCATCACCCACATGGTGGTTCACAATTGTCTGTAACTCTAGTTCCAGGGGATCTGATGCCCTGTTCTGGTTTCCTTGGGCACTGTATCCATATACTACACAAACATGCATGCAGGCAAAATGCCCATACACATAAGATTAATTTTAAAAAATACATCTAGGCCGGGCGTTGGTGGCGCACGCCTTTAATCCCAGCACTCGGGAGGCAGAGCCAGGCGGATCTCTGTGAGTTCGAGGCCAGCCTGGGCTACCAAGTGAGTTCCAGGAAAGGCGCAAAGCTACACAGAGAAACCCTGTCTCGAAAAACCAAAAAAAAAAAAAAAAAACCATCTAATGCCCCACTTACTATAAATTTAGTTATTCCCAGAACCTCCAGCCTTTTGTTAAGAAGAGGCTTAAATGAGGAGAGGTAAGCACAAGCCTACAAGCCCAGCACTTGGGGAACATGGGGCACAAGTTCGGGGCCAGCCTGACTAGATAAAAAGATTCTGTCTCAAAGGACAAAATAGGCTGAGCAGGATGCCACACCTGTAATCCTAGCACTTGAGAGGCAGAGGCAAGATCATCAGGAGCTCAAGGTCAGCTTAGTAACATAACAAGCTTGAAGTCAGCCCATTTCAACAAATAGACAAGCAAATAAGAGAAAGAGCAATGTGGAGATGAAAAGGTCATTCTGAATGTTTTTAAGTCGAACAAGTTTCTTTTTATCACTATGTACATGATGATGACCTAGTCAAAATGAGAACTTTCATTTCTTCCCTAAATTAATGCTGAGCCCAGAGCTTTGTATCACCAAGTAGTAATGGTGGCCTTGATGAGTAATTCTGAAGCCACGTTCCTTTGGGCTGACTGAGGTTTCAAATCCTGAATTCCTTTGGGCTGAGTGGAATGTGGTTCTCTAACATTGCAGTAAGTGAGGCATTAGCTGTTCTCTTTCTGTCTGAAGTATTTTTCATTTCTTTTATGCCTTGAGTCTCATTAACCCTTTTCAAGTGTAAAATGAATGCTGCCTTAAAAAGAGATTCCCCCCACACCCCTTTTCAAAATATACACGTTAACAGACAGAATGAAAATATCTACTTGCATGCAGGATTCCTTTTCATCAATGAGGAGTGCACATTTCATGGAACATGGCACATCACTGTCGAAGATACCAACGAAGCCCTCGTCCTTGCTCTTCTCAGACAAATGCATGGAAATGTACTAGAATGCCCACTCTGCTGGCCTTTTCATTGCCTGCCTCTTTGTGGCTTGCATGTTGTGGTGGTTTGAATGAATGATAAATGTCCCCCATAGTCTCAGGCATTTGAATACTTGGGGTGGGGTGGGAGGTATAAAATCTCTTGCTAGGCTACAGAGAATATGTGCAGAAGATAAATGCACATACCCACACCCAAACACATGCATACACATCATTAAAAATAAATCATTTTAAAAGTCTTGAATTTGTTACTGTCAGTTGTTTTCAAAAGTATTTATTCATGTTACTGTGTGTGCATGCACACATACATCACAGCCCATGTGTGGAGGTCAGAGGACAACTTCCAGTAGTCAGTTCTTTCCTTCCACTGTGGCACCAGGGAATCAAATTCAGGTCATCAGGCTTGCATGGCAAGCACTTTTAAGAGTTGAGCCACCTCACCAGCCCTTTTTTTTTCATGGTATCATTATTAAGGATCAAAAAGCATGGGAAGTCTAAATCTTAATTCACAGAAGAATGAATTAATGACTGGGTACACAGGTTGTATAAATGTGTATCTTTTAAATTTTTTTAAGTTAAAAAAAAGTACTATGTGTATGTGTCTTTTGCCTGCATGTATGTCTATGCACTACAAGCATGCAGTGCCCGTGAAGACCAGAAGAGGGTGTCAGAACTGGAGTTACAGATGGCTGTTAGTCACCATGCAGGGGATGGGAATCAATCCAGGTCCTCTGCAAGAGCAGGCAATGCTTTTAATCACCGAGCCTTCTCTCCAGCCCCTAAATGGAAATCTGACAGAAATTAAAATGAATAAAATATAACTCTAGGTCCAAATGTGGACAGACCTCAAAAACTTAAAGCCAAAGGAAGAGGAAGATTGTGAGGAGACACAAATATTTTCATTTCATTTACAAAAGGTTGGACCATATTCGAAAAACAGTACCATATAGTTAATGGGTCCACACATATGTAGAAAACATTTTGAATCACATGAAAGGAATAATAAACTCCAGACTCAGGAAAATAATTATAGTTGGGGAGGCAAGGATGCTGAAATAAAAAATTTAAGAAGCTGTTATTTCTAATATTTTGTTTCTCAAGCTACAGGTGGGTATTCTTTATACTTTTCATAATGATATTTCTACTTGAAATAAAGAATAGTTTAAAACTAAAGTTTGTAGGAAGATCACGTTTTATTTAAAATAGAGAGGAATCTGTAAAAATCGGGGCTCTACTAAGATAAATCAGAATAAAAATATAAGGCGAAAGGAGAAAGTACCACCCAAACCCAGCTGCCATTACAAGATATCAGTAAACAGTCTAGTTTTGCTTAATTTTAACCAAGAGAACAGTGTCCTGTACACAACTGTACCAGGGAAAAATAGTCAAGAAGGAATTGCAACAGCGAGTCAATTACGCAAGCAGGAGGCAGGATTTCCTAGGTGGCTAAAATGACTTTTCTTATGCCAATTCCAAACGGATGTTATTGGACTGATTTGGAAATTGGCAGGTGCGGTACACACCATCTCTCTGGGCACCGTGGAGACGGCTCTGGAGCATGACGGGAGGCAGGAAAGGAGACAGTGTGGAGGCGTTTAGGGCCACCCATCCGAGAACTCTCCAGGATTGTGTGGTGGTTCTTCCTCCCCACTCGGCTACTGCTGAGGTAAAATAGGCCAGTGTGGACTGCACTACCTCCTCTGCTGTTGCCGTCAGCATCCTTAACATGCCATGTCCCCGGAAGGGAAGTGGTGGTCCCATCCGACTGGTCAAGGCTGTCCCCCAGGCAGCCTGTGCTCTCCGTGCCGCTTGAGAGAACCAAGATGACCTATGACAGTTGAGATGACCCTAGGCAGGACCCAGAGGAAGATGTTCAAGGCTACAAAGCGGATTATTATAACAACAGATGACTCACCCTCCTACCCCACCTCTTCCTACTCATCTCCAAGAGCAAACACTTGCAACGGGGCTTTCCAGAAGGCTCTTCCAGTGCTTATGTACCTGCATGCTTCAAAACAAAACAAACTATGATTTTGCAACCTGTCAAATTTAGAAGCTGTTTGCTGACTTCCTCTGGTAAATTCAGAGTGTCTGGTCCTTGCGTCTTTCCCCTCCCCTCCCCTCCCCTTCCCTCCTCTCCCCCTGCATCATCTCAATATATATCATCGCTGTTTTGGTTTAAATTATTAGAATGATGGCCTGTTGAGCTAAGCACTTGTAATGCTGAGTACTTCCCCAGCCTTTTACATTGTTTTCCTTAGGGCTAGTGCCTGTCTTCTACTCACTGAACTTTCTACTACATATTTCAACTCTTCCTGCATCTCAAACAGCCTCTGACTATGATTTCCCACATGGTCTAACATGAGGTAATCTATCACTGTCCCTTCGGAAATAAAAGTAAATAAGTCCTTGAACTGTCTGTTCCGCTCCAGTCTGAGCCACCTGTCCTCTGGACCTGCTTGCACAAGTGGCATGTGGGACTTCTCTTTACTGGCAACCCAAAAGTTCCCTTTGCCTCCCCTGTGGGATTTCTTATTTCTTGATCCTATGCCATATTCCTTCTCGGTTTATTTGCTCATCTTATTGGGTGTATCCGAGAGTGGCTTCCCAGGAGAGTTTGTGAGGCAGGTGTGAACGCCTTGATGGGAATATAGGATGCTAGATTGGGAATCAATACCTAAGATATTCAACTTATAGGGAAGATAGATTTTGGCTCACAGTTTCAGAGACTTCAATTCATGGCCAGTGGGTTCTGTTGCTTGTGGGCATATGACAAGATAGATCATTGTGGCAGGGGGCATGTGGCAGGGCAAAGCTGCTCACCATACAGTATCAAAGAAGCAAAGACAGAGGGCGGAGGAGCCAGGGTGTCAACAGACCCTTCAAAGGGCATGCTGTCCCCTACAAATAGCCTAACTTCCTCCCATTACATCCCACCTCCTAAAGGTCCTGTCACTTCTCAATGGTGCTGTCAGCTGGGGACCAAGCCTCATACGCAAGCCTTTGAGTGACATCTGAGATCCAAATGTAACACATCCGTTTGCACTTTTCATAGCGTTCAGTCTTCTGCTTTGTTCTAGTGTCATTGTGACTGCTGCTAAGTCCTGATTTTTCTCTCAGGAAGCTTTGAGGATATTTTTTTTAGACCAGTAGTTTGGAGGAATGAGTGCCCTAATGCTGGACTTTGGATTTTGTTCAATTCATGCTGAGCACTGTAGGCCCATTCAATCTGTAGTCCCTTTAGTTCTGAGGAATTTCCTTGAATAATTTCTGTGTGTTTTCACTCCATCTTTAGCTTTATTGTAATCTTATGGGCCCACCATCTTACTATGAACAGTCCTCTGCAGACCAAATGTTACTATGCAAGGTATCACTGTGTTTGAAAATGTAGCTATAGGATTTTGTAAACCCCCCACACACACCTTTTTTTTTTCACGATGTAAACCAGGTTGGCCTTGAACTCACAGACATCCTTCTGCCTCTGCCTCCTGAGTACTGGCATTAAAGGAATGTATCGCCATGCCTGACCAGATTTTGTCATATTTTTTCAGTTAGATGTGTTTTTCAGGCATATTGATCCCAGAGCCTAGTATATGCTAAGCAAGTGCCAAACCACTAACCTAAACCCCAAGCCCCTTCTGTCATTTTTATTCCTCCAGCTGACCACAGCCTGCTTCTTCCTCCTAAAGAGCAAACACAAAGGAACCAGCAAGCATCCTCTAGTCTCCCAATTCTGTTGCACCTCTTACTAATTCTGGGCACACACTGCCTTTATTGGAACTTGGTTCCTTTTGGTCTCAAAGATTCAAAGACTTGAGTCAACTGATTTAGTCATCCCTAAATGCCTGGGGCTGTGGGTGCTTCCTCAAGAACAGGCACACGGGCCGGGCGGTGGTGGCGCACGCCTTTAATCCCAGCACTCGGGAGGCAGAGCCAGGCGGATCTCTGTGAGTTCGAGGCCAGCCTGGGCTACCAAGTGAGCTCCAGGAAAGGCGCAAAGCTACACAGAGAAACCCTGTCTCGAAAAACCAAAAAAAAAAAAAAAAAAAAAAAAAAAAAAAGAACAGGCACACGCTGATATGATGGCAAATCTTGCACACATATTCCGGGAGCACCTAGACTCCTCAAGTGCCCCGGGGCCCTAGTGACATTCAGTGAATAAGGAAACACAGCAGCCTAGAAAGGTTGAGGCCTCTCAAGCTCCTAGTTAATTATACTGTCAGGATTGGGGTGCAGATCTGACATCGCCAGGATGGCCTCAATGAAGGCACTCTGAAAGCATCACTGGGATAAGGTTGCAGCTCAGTGGTAGTGCGCTTCATCATCAACCAGTGTGTGTAAGGCCCCGAACAAAACCAAACAGATAAATGAGTAAATAAACAAAACAAGAACCTTACATGGAGAGGTAGAAGGGTCTTCCTAATGACCTTGAAAGGTCCTTGACTCTCGATTAGGATTGCAGATTATCTGGAATGGGTGGGGATGTGTGACAATGTTTTAACTAGGAAAAGGACTGGGAATGTGCAAGAGTGGATGGAAAAGCATTGAGTGCTGGAGCTTCTGTCTCCAGCCCATGGGGCTAACGACCAGGTTCCTCTCCTGTGCTTGCCAACTGCACAGGAACTGCCAGGACATTCTCTGACTTCAAGAACCAGCCAGGCCTGAAGCCTGCCCCAAACACAATCACAGATATCCCCAGGCTTGGAGTCTTCTGAGAGACTAGTCATTTGATGCAATTGCATGTGGTTTGAAAAACAAACTCCCACTCAAATGTGCTGTACTCAGGGAGACGGCAATCGCTATGATCATGTCTCCCAGAACACGGGCTCACTCTGACCACACGGCCCTTCCACACAGCCGACAGGAGCGTGTGCAATTCCAACGTGTAATTTTTGTCTGGGAAGTGGAGCTTCTCTGTCCTTACAGGATTTCCCTTAGCCTAGCAATCCCTTGAAAGGATTAGGCCTTAACAAGACTCCCCTCAAGCCAGCCACAGTAATGTTCTTTGACTGTGTACTCCTGTCCTTCATGATCTCAGACAGTTTTCACATAAAATCTCTCTTTTCATTGTCAAATCAACATGTTGAAGTATGTATTTTTTTTTGTTTTTGCTTTTGTTTTGTTTTTCGTGACAGGGTTTCTCTGTGTAGCTTTGCACCTTTCCTGGAACTCACTCTGTAGCCCAGGTGGGCCTCGAACTCACAGAACTCACGGATTTTCAAACCGCCTGCCTCTGCCTCCTGAGTGCTGGGATTAAAGGTGTGTGCCACCACCACCCAGCTGAGGTATGTATTATTATCCCTTCGTGCCACCCCAGAGTTCTGGGTCTCAGGGAATGGTGCCACATAGCAGCCTGTCCAAATCATATCTCAGAGGTTGGTTCCCTGTGCAAACCTTCACAATCCCCCTCCCCTCCTCTGACCCACAGGTCCAAGACAAGCAACGGCAGGAAACTCCAGATGACTGACAAGCTGCCGAGCGGGTAGCCACAGCGTCCTAGAAAGGCATTCTAAGTCCACAACAGAGTGATTCTACAGGGCTTTTATGGGACTGGATTGGAGAGGGTCGGTGACCGGCCAGGGGTGGACGATGGAATAATGCAGCTATGCAAACCCCCAGCCAGGCTTCAAGATGCAGCGGGAATGGGGACAGGCTTTTGTGCCAACCAGATTATGCCATCATCTACACTCTGGCTAAAAATAGTAATGGCTCAGAAGCAGGCATGGTGGGCAGAAAGAAATTTTGGTTTATCTGTCACATTCCCTGTTCTTTAAAAAGAACATGTAGTCATGCATACTTTCATAATTATAAGTTTTCTTTAAAAATCAAAAGGAAAATGGCTTTTGTTGCCGCTTTGAGAAACCTTGAGTTCTAGGGTGTTGTGTGGGTGGAGGAGATTCCTGACATACTATTTAATTATCTCAAACACACAACCATCCACATCCATCCAGGTCAGCCAACTTGTGACTGCCATCATTGCAAACCACAGTGACGTCACTGCCTTCCAGGCCAGGGCACACGGGTCCCTTCAGAAATGCAGGTGATAATAGACCAGAAAGGGCTTGGAGCTAGTCAGTTTTCCATCGCTGCGATAAAATGCCTGAGGTTAACAACATTTTAGCAGTAAAGGTTCACTTGGCTCAGGTTTTCAGAGGTTTCGGGCCCCTGAAATAGTCCTTTGGTCCCTCTGCGTGGGCCTGTGGTAGCACTCGGCACAGGAGGACTGTTCTTTTCATACCAGGAGGCATGAGGGGGAGACAAGAAGGGGCCAGGGTTCCAATTACCCCTTTAAGGGCACACCTCAAATGACCTAACTTCCTCCCAGTATGCCCTGTGTCTTAAATAACACCCAAATATCACCTCCCAACAGTGCCCTGAGCTGGGGAACCAAGCCTTCAACACACGGGCCTTCCCTGGAAAGCCTGCTCTTTTTTTTTTTTTTTTTTTTTTTGAAACAGAGAAGTTGATCTGGGGAGAGGGGAGGTGGGAAGAGGAAGGGGTGGAGGGAGGGGAAACTCAGTTGGGACGTAATGTGTGAGAGAAGAATAAAAATTGAAAAGAAAAGAAAAAAGAAACAGGTCCTGTATTAGGACTCACTCCTGAAGCCCACTTGGGATTTAGCCAGGGAAGGAGCATGACAAAAACATTGAAGTAAAGTCTGGGAAGAAAAACGACAGTACAGGTAAAAACCAGTCAGAAACAAACCACAACACAAGCTGCAAGATCACTTCTAATTACCCTTCCCGTCCTTGTCACAGACTCCTGTCCTCGTGGACGTCCCCCTACGTCTGCCTCTTTGACATCTCTCCCATCACCAGCCTCTCTGAAGATCACAGTTCATAAGAGTTCCTCGGGTTTTTTATTGCTCTTGGCAGTCACAGACATCTGGAGAGAGACGGGAGTGGGCAGCAAAGGTCAGAGGCCTAAGGGACTTGCCCAGCTGATGAGGAAGGGAATCAAGATGCCAGCCTTAGTCTCTCTGAACTTTTGACCCAATTTTCCTGGTAAAAAATTGAGGGTGAAATCCTGGCCTCTGGCAGTCCCAACAAGCTGTGCTCAGTGTCCCAGTACTCCGGCTACAGAGATGAGTACAGAGTAGATGAGCAAAGTTCATTCAGCTGGCACACACACACACACACACACACACACACACACACACACCATACACACCAACTGTCAATCAGGGTCACCTGAGTCAGATCAACCCAGTTTCAATTCCAACTCTGATACTCACTGGTGTAGGTCCATGACCTTGAGAAACTTAACCTCTCTGGGTCTCCTTTCCTAGCACTGTAATGAGGGGTGATGATGTTTACAACTAGAGCTGTTGGGCAGAGTAAAATGGGGCAATGCCTGAGACACAGAGCCACCAATGTAGTCGGTCCCTAAAATCCTAACACTGATTGTTAATATTCCCATGCACTGTCTCTCTCTCCTTTGGCTCCTGAATTGTGGAGTCTGCCTGGAGACTGGGGCCCAGGCTGGGCTATCTATCCAACCCCATTTTCCTTCTCAGAGAGGTGCTCCCATCCCTCGTACAGACTCCACAAGAATTCTCAAGGTCTGTTCATCATAGCTCCTGATGGCAGCGTGAAGCTTTTCTTAGTGCAACTGATTCTGTCTCCTGGGAAAACTCTAAGAAGTGGTCAGTGCAAAACACAGCTCTCTGAGCCAAACATAAGTGGCCACAACCCAGGAGCACAGATTCAGGCTGCCTGGAACAACATGTTCCAGTGTGGAAGCAATCACATGAGAGCTTATTCATTTCAGAACAAAGCGGGTCATATATAATCAAGGCACTAATCAAATACACCAACTGGGACCACAGGTAGGTGAGTCACAGCAAAGGGGGGGAAACTATGCTATAGATCTTACATGCTTATATTTTAGCCGGGCAGTGGTGATGGCGCACACTTTTAATCCCAGCACTTGGGAGGCAGAGGCAGGTGGATCTCTGTGAGTTTGAGGCCAGCCTGAGCTACAGAGTGAGTTCCAGGACAGTCAAGGCTATTACAGAGAGAAACCCTGTCTCCAAACAAACAAATAAATTTTAAAGGTTTTACCTGAAAGTCAAAAGGATGTCAGGGCATAAGGGTGGCTAATGAGTGGCTATTACGGGGACTAATAACACAAAGTAATTTGACTCTGGATAGGCAGCATTCTTTCTTCACTCACAAATAGCTAATCAGTCATCAGGGTCTTATAAATCTTTAACACAGATGAGGGTCCCTCCTCCCCACTAAACTTCAGTTTACAAGCCTGAGGATGGGGTGAGTAATGCACCTTAGAATAGGTTCCTTGAGCTGAGAGGGGTGGCTAGAGAGACAGGGGGGTAAGGGGTGGGGAATGGGAGGATGGGAGGAGTCCTGGGGATGAGCAGCTCCCAATCTTGTTCTCACATCCATATGGCATCCAGCCCTGCTGGCCACCCCCTTGTCTCTTCCCAGGCACTGCCCCGGACCAGCTCAGTGTGAGCTCATCTGATGCTCTTCGGCTCACCCATTGGAACACTCACATTCAGACTCGGTGTTTGCTTCATCTCAATGCCTCCATGCCTAACTTTGTCCAGAAGCATGGGGGGGGGGTTTAGGACACCTTCCTCTCTCCTTTACAGCAGCACAACTCTGTCACCTGGGTTTTGGATGGAGTGACCATCGCAATCATTGGCACTTAAGGACAGGAAGGCACCTGGAGAAAGGTGTCCTTATGGGATTCGGTCAATCTGTGAACATCGGAGAGGGTTTAACAGTATCAGACCAGTGTAAGTCAATCACTCAACGGACTCTTCATACAATCAAGAGACACACACGGTAGGAAATGGAAGTGAGGCTGCTCTCAGAGGAACCTCTTTCTGGTGTGAACAGAAGCATCTCAGAGAGATCCCCACCAGAGTCAAGAGCTTCTAGCAGGTTTAAATATCACCAACTGGAACATTCTTGTTACCAGACACACTCAGGTCCATAAACTGTTGAGGCCTGGTTCACCTGGTGGGACTTAGAATCACCATGGAAACAAATCTCTGAGTGTGTCTGGATTAAATTGAGGTGGGATGACCCATACTAAGTGGGGGGGGGGCATGTGTTTAGGGGGGCGCTAGACTGAGTTTTTAAAAATGAAAGCCAGTTAAGCTCAAGCGTTTATCACTCTCTGATCTCTGCTTCCTGACTGTGGATATAATGTGTGAAGAGCTCAACAGTCACCTCCTGTCCCTGTCTCCGTCCTGCCTGGCCACGGTGGGCTGTGTCCCCCCAGAACGGTGACGAAACAAAGCACACCCATCCTCGCTGAAGTTCCTTTCTCCACAGACTTTGTTGCAGCAGTGAGAGAACAACGGACGCACCCAGTTCCCTTGTTAGGAGCCTGGAGTGATGATGCACACCTGTTAGTCTCCACACTCGGGAGGTGGGGGGGGGGGGAGGATCAGGAGTTCAAGGCTACCCTCAACCCCAGAGCGAGCTGGAGCTCAGCTTGGGCTACAAGAGACCCAGACTAAACCAATTAATTAATTAATAATTAATTAACAGAAGTTGATAGAAGAATCTGGATTTGCTCACAGTTTAGCCAATGAGAACTGAGAAATCTAATCCTGCTCCATGTCTGAGGCCACCTCATAATTTACAGAAAGCCATGAGAAAAAAGTCTAGAACAGATGTAAATTTAAGTACAGTACTGGTTAGGTTTTTTTTCCTGGGAAGGAGGAGAACTGGGTTCCAGGCTGCCTCCATTCTCTGTTACAGAGACAGTTTTTTCATTAAGTCCATTTTTAAAGAGGAAGTAGTCTGGGTGTTTCCCCTCCCAGGGTCTTTGTCCCCTAAGTCCCTTCCTTTAGTAGGTGTATATTGAGGCCTTGCACAACTTTCCCTGAAGGTCAGCTTCAAGCTCAAGACTCCTGTATGCCTGTTAAGCACACTAATTTTGTAAGTGGGGGCGGGGAGGATGGCAGTCTCATGGCTAAAGGAGGGTCACAGTGTCTCTTTGGAACATCTCCTGTCAGCACGAAATCACAGTCACATTGTGACCTTGTTGATACATGAAGTGCTGTGAGTCATGAAGCCTAGGCTGGGCTGGGCTGAGCTGTTCTGTTTCAGGCCCCTTTTGCAGTCATTATCATTGACTTCTGTTACCTACATTTTTTTTGTGGTTATTGAACAAAATCTTATAATGTATAGCAGGTTGACAGACCTCTGGACTCTATTAACCTTAAGGCTGAGGCAGCAACCAAGGCCTGCTGGGGGTGTCTTGCCTGATTTAATCAACGAATAAATCTGTGTAAGGTTTGCCCACTGTGGCAGGTTTCTGTGAGTAGTTCTGCACAGGACCACAGAGAGCTGGATACTTTCCTTGGTGGGACACAGACCTGTGAAACAGAACGGAAGGGAGGAAGGACTCCTGTTAGCCCCTAGTTTGAAGGGTAGGATGGTTACCTTGCCATTGAGAGTGGATTTAGAGTCACCCAGGAGACAAACCTCGGGCTTTGTTGAGGCTGTTTCCAGAGGATTGACTGAGGTGAAAGAGCAACCGTGAACGGTGGATGTGATGAGTTGATAAAAAGAAGAAAGAGCATTGAGCACCAGCACTCACTGCTACGCTTCCTGACTCAGATTCAACGTGACCCACATCTCATGCTCCTACTGCCAAGCCTTCGACACTGTGACGGAAGTCACCCTCACACTGCGAGCCCAAATTATCCTTTCCTCTTTGAAGTTGGCCAGTGTTCTCTCACAAGGAGAAGGAAATTCATACAAAGGGGCATTAATCCGTCGTGGTGAGCAGGCATGGCAGTGGGCATGCAACAGCCTCTTGATACCCAGTACAGAGAGCAGAAAGTGCTTAGACAGGAAGCAGGGCTGGCCTATCCCCCCAAGACCCACCCCTCACTGATCTGTTTCCTCTAGCCAGGCCCCACTCCCTGAAAGTTTCACAAGCTCCTAAAACAGCACGGTCAGCTAGGGGACAAGTATTCAAACACAACAGTCTGGAGCAGACACGTTAGTTCAAAGGGTGTCACAGGTCCTTGGAGGACCATGTTCTTGGGGAACCAGGGTGGGCAAGTATTCAAACACAACAGTCTGCAGCAGACATATTACATTCAAAGGTTAACACATGTCCTTGGAGGACCATGTTCTTGGGGAACCAGAGTGTTAATTTGTTTATACTTCTGGAGCACGGTCATTCACATTGGCTCAGAACAAGCCAACTCTTCATTCTGAATTGTCATTATTTTTTAAAAGATTATTTATTATGCATACAGTGCTCTGCCTGCATGTGTCCCTGCAGGCCAGAAGAGGGCACCAGATTTCATTACAGACGGTTGCGAGCCACCATGTTGTGGTGGTAATCTAATTATACTGAAATGTGATTTTGATTGTATGTTAATAAATAAAGTTGCCCGGGGGTCAGAGCTATTAGAGCCATAGCAAGAGTGTGGCGGTGGTGGCACCTTTAATCCTAGCATTCCAGAGATAGAAATCCCTCTGGATCTCTGTGAGTTCAAGGCCACATTGGAAATAGCCAAGCATGGTGGTGACACACTCCTTTAATCCCAGAAAGCCAGCCTTTAATCCCAGGAAGTGGTGGTAGAAAGCAAAAAGATATATAAGGCGTGAGGACCAGAAACTAGAAGCATTTGGCTGGTTAAGCTTTCAGGCTTTGGAGCAACACAGTTCAGCTGAGAGCTATTGGGATGAGGACACAGAAGCTTCCAGTCTGAGGAAACAGGACCAGCTGAGGAACTGGTGAGGTGAGATAGCTGTGGCTTGTTCTGTCTCTTTAAATAGACGAACAGACAGGAAATAGAGCCCTCATTCGGGAAGCTGGGACACCGCAGGCGGAAGGGTGAGATTTTAGCTCTGAGCTCTGACCTCTCGGCTTTCTCTTTTGCATTGTTTCTGTGTTTCTTATTTAATAAGACGGTTGGTTACATCAATAACCATGTGGGTGCTGGGAATTGAACTCAGGGCCTTTGGAAGAGCAGCCAGTGCTCTTCACCTCTGAGCCATCTCTCCAGCCCCGCGTCATTGTTTTTAATGTCAAAAGTAAACATTGTGATTTCTTGATTATTTTTTCTCTTTTAAACATGCTAAGGATGGAACCTAGGGCCTCGTGCATGCTAAGCACGTGATGTACTACTGAGCTACTTGGCCAGCCCCAAACAGTTTGCTTATAGGTAAAGAAAATATATCCTATAATGACAATAAGAAGTATAGCATAGTAAATCCTCAAACCAGTAATACAGCTGTCTGTTGTGATTATCAAGTACTATACATAATATTTAAAACATTTATTGTGTGTGTGTGGAGCTCAGAGAACAGCTCCAGGGAGTTGGTTCTCTCCTCCCACCATGTAGGTCCTGGGAACTGAACTCAGGGTTTAAACTCAGGTTTAGTGGCGGGTGCTTTACCCACCGAACCTGTCCTATGTATAAATTCTGTGCGCTGTATTTTTTTGTTCATTATCTGGCATTTTAGTGCATGTGTGTAATGCAACCTGATTGCGTTCCCACAGCCCTCTGCTCTCCTGCACTCTGCATTTATGCCAAGGACAGCACAAACACAAGTGACTCCGAGCTGTGACATCCAAGAGCTGCTTCGTCACTGGGTGACAGGACTTCTTCCGTTCTCTATCATCTTAGCTGGCTACTGTTCTGTGTACAGTCCCGCTGCTGCCGGAAATGCCATTGTTTGGTGCATGGCTGTGTTGGTGAACATATCGGTTGCCGCTGAGATATACTATTTTGTGATAGTGGTGTGTGTGTGTGTGTGTGTGTGTGTGTGTGTGTGTGTGTGTGTGTGGTAGGTACCAGCCCCAAAGTCTCACGCATAGTAGGCAAGTGCCATACCACTATCTATGCCCAAAACCTCTTTTGTCATCTTTATTCACGTAACTAATGACTCCGTTTCTTCCTGGGGGGGAGGGGAGGAGAAAATGAACACAAGAAACCAGCAACTGTTGTTCTATATCCACATGATTCTGTTATGCAATATAATAATTTTGGACATGGGCTGCCTTTAACAGAATTTAGTTTCTTTGAGCCTCCAAAATTCAAAGACATGAGGTTAGCTAGTCTTGTTAGTCAACTGTCTGGGGCTGTGGGCACCTCCTTGAGAACAAACACATCCTGACATGGCAGCGATTTTGCATGCAATTTCTAGGAGCACCTGGACCCTAAAGTCCCCCGGGAATCCCAGTGTAACCCAGTCAGGCATGAAACAGCCTCCAGAAGGCTGAGATGACTCAAGCTCCTCGTGAATTATCTTGACCAGATCTGAGTACAGATCCCCCAGCCCTGCACCTACGGCAGAGGAATCACACCATGGGCCATGTCACCTGGGAACTTGTGTAGGTTATTCAGCCCCTTGGTGCCTCAGTTTTACCATTTCAGGGTGGAATGACAAGGGCTCCTTGTGGTGCCTGTCGCCTTGGGCTTAAGTGCGTGTTTGTCATCACTGTTTTTTGCAGCAGAGGACAAACTCGGGAGTTATGCATGACCACTCCCAAGACTTGCCCCAAAGTCTATAGGCTGAGCATCCAGCACCCTGTACCCCCTACCCAGTTCCTCACAGACCTTGTTTTCAGTCTCTATAAACTGGAACCCAAGCAGGGTGCAGGTGCAGGGGCTGCTTCCTCAGGGAGCTTAACACCGGAGGATGGACCAGACAGGGGCAGCGTGGAGGAGTGATGTCACAGGTTGAGAAAGGGGTGGGGATCCAGATAGAGTGAAACCAGTCAGGGAGGGAGGGGGAGGAAGGAAGGAGCCATTGTGCTGCCCAGAGGAGACCTGCCTGCTCACCCCCAACCTGGAGGTCACAGTCACAGTAGCTCGGGATGAGGGGGGACTAGATCATGCTGCAGAGTGGCCTTCTGGGAGTGTCCAGTTACAGGGACCTGGGAACCGCCCTGGGCTGAGAATTCTCCAAGTCCCCTCCTCCCTGCTGCTGTGAGCCAGGCTGGGGAAACACTTTCAGTTTTGTTTTCTTGTGTGCAGTAAAGGAAACTCCACAGAAGTCCTCCGAGGAGCAGAGCATGGAGGCTGACTTCCAGGTGTGCAGAAACTGGTAAGAAAGCACTCTCTCCAGGGCTGGCCAGAGAGAGAGGGGCAGAGCAGAGAAAGCTATTTCTGAAGTGAGGGGGATGAGGGACACACCAGAGGGCAAGCCAGAAGGGACTGGAACTCCTGGGGTGAGGAGGCCAAAACTAGATCTCTTGAGTGTGGTTAGTGATGCTACACTCCCTCAGCATGGGCGTTTCAGGCTGGCTGGTCAGCCATGAAGTCAAGTAGCCAGGGACTTGTCCCTGGCAGGCTATTCATTCCTGGTGAAGCTTAGGTCCTAGTGTGGGGCCCTGGCAACATAGTCTTCCCACCCATCTGTGAGAGGGACCTGGAAAGGTGCTCCAGGGTTATTCCCACCCTCCCACCTGACAAAGGAGCTGTGAGGTAGAACTTGGAGGACAGAGCAGGGAGCAGGGACCGCATCTCCAAGTAAAGGGAGACTGTCTCTCAGCAGAACCTACCTGCTGCAGTCACTGGCTTAAGCCTCCCCAGGATCTCCGGACTCTGGAAGAAGTGCTGAGTGTGTAGGTAGGCAGAACAGAGAGCAAGCAGAGCAAGGAGACGTCACCCTGTGCAGCTGTGGGGACAGCCTGATCAGGCTAACAGCAGTGAGACTTTCCATGTCCCTCTGTGAACATGGCCCAGGTACTAGGCCCTGGGGCACCTCCCGTGGACAGCTGGCCCTTCAGGGCCATCAGCATGAGTGGGTAAAAGGAGCAGCAAGGTCATAGAACAACTATCCACTACACATTTCCAGTGAGAACACCCTGCGCTAGCAGACCCCCCCCCCCCCCGGGGTCGCAGCATCTCTCTGCATAGCTGTCCCAGGAGAGCCCAGGGACAGAAGACAGCTGGGTGGGCTTTTGCTCTTGGAGAGTTGGGAAACCCTTGGAGATTCTGAAAGCTGTTTCCACCCATGTAGAAAGTGGTGACCGCAGGACAACTGATATGTTATTTTGTTTTCATGATGGCTTTACTGAGAGATAAATGGAAAAGGATAAACTTCACCTCCCTCCATCTCTGAGAGTGGGGAGCACTTGGCACTAAGTCTAGGGTATTGCAGAGCAGCCAATCACTCTACTGAGTTGTATCCCCACCTCTATTTTTACTTTGCATTTTGAGACAGGGTCTCACTAACTTGCCCAGGCTGATCTCGAAATCTATTGCATAGGTAGGCCTTGAACTAGCCATCCTCCTGTCTCAGTCTCATGAACAGCTGGGATTACAAACCTTTGGCAACAGGCACAGCTGACTTGCATATGTTTAAAGCACACACTTTGGCATACATTACATACCTGTGAAACCATCCCACAACCTAGGAAATGAGTCTATCATCACTCTCGAAAGTTGCCCTGTTGCCCTGGTAACCCCTATCTACCATCCCTTCCTGTCCACTCTCCTGGGTAGTGCAGTACTTTGTAGACTGCCCTCACCATTATTTTATGATGGTGAATTTTTCTGCTTTTTCACCAGCACAAGCAGGGCAGGAGAGTATCATTGGCGTCACGGTATTTTCCATGCTTGAAGGTCTGGGAAGAGCTGGTCCTAGGTATGCAACAAAGCTTCATGCTTTATATTAAGACAACAAGCCTTTCTTTCTCCCTCACTTTATCCTGAAGCAAAAGAAATGTGGCCTCTGTCCACTTCGCCCTCCACGAGGCCCACTGCCTGCGCTTCCTGGTCCTTTGCCCGGAATGTGAGGAGCCCATCCCAAAGTCAAAGATGAAGAAGCACGCAGAAGCTGTGCATCAGCAGGTGAGCAGGTGGCAGTCTGGACAGAGGCCTGGGGTCAGGAGCTGGAGCCCAGTCCTTCCTGGCCCTGTGGGAAAGTCATTTCACCCCTCCGTGTCTGACCTCAGTTTGGGAAGAGAAAAGGTTTTTGTGTGTGTGCTACATTGAGGCTGCCCCATTTTTTCCCCTTTCTACTCTCTGCTGTGGAACTCCCGGCCTGGCAAGGCAAGGGGTCCATCTTAAGAAAGGCTAAACATCCTTTAGAGAATTGTAAGGAGGAGGCAGATGGGCCCAGCTCAGTCTTCTTTCCTACTTTTCTAAATCAATCTCTCCTGTGGCTTTATCTGAGAATCAAGCTCAGGCAATCATTTAGATTCAAACTGGTCCAACAAAAACACCTTTTGAGGCCTAGGTTAGGTGCTAGAGGAAAGAGAGGTCTCCATCCTCTAGGATCTCGTGGACCCAAGTGTGAAGCATGACTAGCCCGAGAGGCCAGGGGCCGAGGCTAGAACCCGCATCTCTGTGTACATGTGTTTGTATCCTAGTTAGGGTTACTGCTTTGATGAAACTCTGTGGCCAAAGCAACTTGGGGAGGAAAAGGTTTATTTGGCTTAAGGAAGTCAGGACAGGAACTCAAGCATGGCAGGAATCTGGAGGCAGGAGCTGATGCAGAGATCGTGGAGGGGTGCTGCTCACTGCTTTGCTTCCCATGGCTTGCTCAGCCTGCTTTCTTATACAACCCAGGACCACCAGCCCAGGGATGGCACCATCCACAATGGGCTGGGCCCTCCCCCATCAGTCACTAATTAAGAAAATGTCCTAGAGCTGGATCTTGTGAGGACATTTTCTCAATTAAGATTACCTCCTTTCAGATAACTCTGGTTTGTTTCAAGTTGACATAAAACTAGCCAGCACAGTTTGGGTAGTCTGCACTATGTCATCAGTATGTGCAGTTGGTCCCATGTCCTCCATCTTCCCACAGACCAAGGACATCCAACAGCATCCTGCCAAGTGCAAATTCTGTGACCTGGCTGTGCACCTCAGCAAGCTGGATGTCCACGAGTCCCACTGTGGCGGCCGGACAGAGCGTTGTCCACACTGCAACCAGCCCATCATACTCCGAGTGTTGGCCCAGCACAAAGAGGTGTGTCTGAGCGCAAAGGCCAGGTCTGAAGAAGGTGAGCATCAGAAAGAAGCTGGAGAGGGGGAGGATAGTTTCCAGGGCCAGACAGTCTCCTGGGCAGGATGCAAGGACAGGAACCCTTAACAGCACAGGGGAGAAGAGAGTGTCCAATTCTGTATTGGACTGGAGCAGCCTTCTTGTGTGTCTGCAGTGCCCTTCAGTGACTTATCCAGGGAAAACAAGAGGCCAGGGGTGGGGTGGAAGAGAAGAGGGAGAGAAAGCCATGGGCAATCCTAAATCTGAAGGGCTTTCTTCACATTCTAAAGACATAATCTTAGCCTGGTAAGGCCACCCAAGTCATCCTACAGATGAAAAATACACAAAGAGATCAGGAAACGAATAAAAATGGACAGTCCAGCTTCCAGCACTAAGCCTAGATCCTCCTTTTCCACCTGAGTGTATTGCCTATTTTTATCATTCTGTGATTTAAAAAAAAACAAAACAAAACAAAAACCTGTAAGAAGCAGAAGCAGCTTCAGGCAGAAAGGATTTACTGAGGCTTATGGTTTGAGAGCAAACAGTCTTATTACATTGGGGAAGGCATGATGGTGGGAACGTGAGACATGGCACTGGTCAGTCACTCTGAACCCACAGTGGGAAGCAGAAAGCACAAGACATGGAGCTGGGCTACAAAACCTCAAGGCCTGCACCCAGCACCCTACTTCTTCCAGTGAGGCTCTACCTCATAAAGGTGCCACAACTTGACAAAAGAGCATTAGTAGCTAAGAACCAAATGTTCAAACACATCAGCTCACCAAGAGAGTAGGGTGTTTACATCAAACCACAGCACTTAGCAATGGCCAGATGGGAGGCTGCTGCAGCTCCAGACTGTAGCTTCATATATCAGCTTTCCAGTATCACTTCAGATTCTCCCCCACCTCTCTCTCCAGTTCCAGCGCTGGGGGATTTGAACCTAGAGTCTCATCCACGCTAGGCAAGTGCTCTACCACTGATCTCTCTATAGACTGTTGACCCAATTCAATGACCTTGTTATAGGAGTGTTTGCCAAGAACACAGTTGCCAATGTTTCACATCTTTTGTTGATTCCATTGTTGTTTTGACAACATGATGGCATGTGGAGAAACTGTGAAACCCCTTAGTAAGTCCCACCAGGTCAACACTCACTCTACCCAAGATCAAAATTGGCCAATAGAAAGCTAGGAAGTATGAGATTTGTGTACTTTTCCTTCACTCTATTGTGCCTGGCCTCCCACCCACCCAACAGTTCCCAACACCAAGTTCATTGACATCTTCAGTACAACACAACCTCAACCTGGTTGGATCACAGAGCTTGGAAATTGAGAATAGTTCAATTAGGCAGTCTGGGCATGAAAGGAAATGTATCGACTCAGGACCCCAAGACCAAGCTCTCAGCACAAAGCATATTCATTTGCCTCAGAGGGACAGAGGGCAGGGAATCAGAGACAAAAGATAGGAGATAGAGGAAGAGGGAGAAGGGGAAGGGAACAAGGGAAAGGAGGCAGGGGTATGTGTCCCGGAGGGACAAAGGATTGCCTCTGGATAAAAAGGAAACAGACTTAGTCCATAGGAAAATGGCAGTTTATAAAGGTAAAGGAAAGCCTGTGTTAGGATGAGGTGTTTAATTTTAATTGGGTATGTTAAGTGAGTCAAAGGTGGTTTTTGATGGCTGGACTTCAATACTTCGATAGCTGGACTTTGGTAGTCAGCCTCAGGAGGAGGAAGTGGCCAAGTAAAGGACTAGACCTTGGTGGCTAGCTTTAGGAATGTATTCTAATGGTTTTTTTTAGCAAGGCAGAGGGAGTGGGGGAGAAGGGCAAGGCCTGCCAGAGCCCCACGCTCCAGTAGGCTAGTGTCCCTTTGGGGCAGCTATGTATATAAGCCCTTTCAATTGCCGAAAAAACAGGTCTGCTCTAGGAAAAGGTCTCTTAATCAGTGCCACTGTAGTAAAAATGGCCATCCAGCCAGTTCTCTCCTTGACTAGGCTAGCCTAAGGATGGTCAATGTTCATGAATACAGGCCTTAGGAGCATCTTGGGGAGAGGTGGGCTAGCCATCGTCAAGAACAGTCATTTTGTGGTGTTTCTGTGATTACTCAGGGAAGAGAACTGTATCTCCTGGAAGGAAAACCCATTGCAATTACTGCAAACAAAAGATTCCAGAAAATAAGGATGTCTCCCATATGGTGAGTAGCAATGTCCCACTTTTTAGATGTGCATTAGCCCAGTTCGTACTCCAAAAGCAAGGCGTGAACAGCAGATTCCAGACCAGTTTTGCACGGCTCAGTTATCAAAGGTTCTGATATTTGTTATTTCACTTTGTTTTGTTTTGCTATGTTCCAAGGTTCTCTGGGCAAATTTGGCATGCATAGTTGGTTTTCATTTGTGCCTATCCCTTCAAGCAGCAGTTCTGGCAACTCCTGATGGCCCTGATCACCTCCGACCATCACCAACCTTCAGGACCTAGACTTTGCAATGTGGGCCTCAACAGGCCCTGCCCTGTTAGGCTTTCTGTCCATATGGCACTTAGCTGTGAACTCCCTGATGAGACGAAAAGGGACTTTTCCATTTTTCCATAATAAACCGATAGCATACTGAGTACTAAAAGGGGACTCCGGAGATGTCCAATGGTGTGGCTGGCTGACTGGCTGGTTTTACAGAAGAGCGAGCGCTGCCAGACTTAGCCCTCCATATAGCCTTGGGCGCTTTTTAGTGCATTGCTGAGCCAAGCTGCACTCTTGTCTTAGAGCTCTTCCTCCTGGGAAACACCACAGCTTCTCTCCCAGGAACTCATCTCCTCCCCGCTTCCCCATCCCGCCCCTGGAACAGAGAGCTGTTTATCTTTCTTCAAAAAGAAAAAAGAAAGAAAGAAAGAAAATAGGATATCCCAGCACTCGGGAGGCAGAGGCAGGCAGATCTCTGAGTTCTAGGCCAGCCTGGTCTACACGGTGAGTTCCAGGACAGCCAGGGCTGCATAGTGAGACACTGTCTAAAAAAACAAACACCCACCACAGAACATCAGAACTAGGGGACCTTAGAGATGAGCTAGCTCTTTTTTTTATATATATATATTGCAACAGCTGAAACCTGCCATTTCAGGCAGTGCCGTACAGGGGAGGGGCTTTTCATCCCCACTCCTCATCTTTCACAGCTGGGATTTTCCTCTCATCCAAGCCCCTGGTTACAGGATGAACCCCACATCTCTTGCAGTGTCTTGGTCCATTTGCCCTGCTGTAACACAAGACCACAGGCTAGGCAATTTCTACATGACAGAAATATGTTTCTCAATGTTCTGAAGCCTGACACTCCAAGTTCGGAGTGTAGTCATTTGGTGTCTAGGGAGGGCCTTGCTGCTGCCTTGCATGGCAGACGGCAGAAGAGCAAGCAAGCAGCTGGCTAGGCTGTTTGAAGCCTCTTTTATAATCCCATGTGTGTGGCAGGAGCCTTTGTGACCTTCACCTCCCAAAGGTGCAGCTGCCTATGACCCTATGGGTAACCTTTGGATTTTAATGTATTTTTTAGGGACTATGGAGAGACAAGGTTTCTCTCCATAGTCCTGGCTGTCCTGGAACTCACTCTGTGGACCAGGCTGGCCTTGACTTCACAGAGATCTACCTGCCTCTACCTCCTGAGTGCTGGGATTAAAGGCGTGCGTCATCATGATGGATTTATTTTTATTTGTGTTTACATACGTGTGTGTGCCTACTTATCTGTATGTGCACCACATACACGCAGTGTTTGTGGAGGCCAGAAGAAGGTATCAGATCCCCTAGAACTGAAGTTACAGGTGGTTGTGAGCTGCCTGATGCGGGTGCTGAGAGCCGACCAAACGGGTCCTCTGCAAGACCAGCCAGTCCCCTTTATGACTGAGCCATTTCTCCAGCCCCCCAAACCTGGATTTTCGAGGGACACATCCAAACCTCCATTCCCGCAACCTGAGACTTCTTTCTTCCAGCAAAGTCAGCTGTAACATCGAATGTCGGCCTCATATTATTCAGGATTAATTTTTTTTTTACAATTATTTACTGTGTGTGTGTGTGTGTGTGTGTGAAGGTCTTGTGGAGATAGGTTCTCTCGTTCCACTATGTGAGTTACTCAGGTCTTCCGGCTTGACAGCAAGCACTCTTACCCACAGAGCCATGCTGCTGGCCCTTCTTCATCATCTCCAAGTGTTTACAGGGAGAAGCCTTGCAGGTTCTCTCAGCTGTATTGTGCAACTATTACAGCTGAAGTAATTTATTTTAATTCGTGTGTAATTCACGTTTGCAGAAACAATGTCCAGCCTTAAGGACCGTGAAATATCTTCAGGATGGAAAGCCAAAACTCCTTCCTCCATCCCTTACAAGTCAGGTGACCGGAAGTCAAACACCCACAGTGAACAAAGATGTTCGTCCAAAGACAAAAAATAGAAACAATTCAACAAAGCAAGAGGCAAAGGACCAAAATGGCACCCTGGGTCTGCCTTTGAGGTCTGTGCTCCAGCAGAGGGCTGCTCTTGCTACAGGAGATGAAGCAGCCTATGACATCTTTCAGAGGTGCTCTCAGTGTGGCATCTTACTTCCCTTGCCTGTTCTAAATCAGCACCAGGTACCTAGCTCCCCCTCGACCCTGCTGCCTCCTCACCTGGCTGGGAACTAACTGCACAGTGTTTACCCAGAGGTGGGAGGGAATGGGGGATCAGAGGATGGAAGTGGGGGGATGGGAGATGGGGGTGGTGTACCAGTGTGGTGGCTGGACAGTTCCTCCCATGCTTCTTCCTGCTTCCCTGTGCCCATGCACATTCTCTCCAACACTTGCTATCTGGTTTGTGTCCCTTTCCAGTCACTGGGTCCCCTTGGAGGGTAGAACTGGATCTCTCCTGTCTGTGTCTACAGCTATACCAGGCCCGGACACATGGCAATGACCCAAGGTTGTGGAGTGAATGCGCGAAGCCCAGGGCTGTCAGTGAGCTCTTTCCAGGTGGAGACAGGCAGCTTAGACCTAAGAGCCGAAGGGTCTGGCTCCAGATGTGAAGGCAGCTGGTAGTTTGCCTCCAGCACACCCAGGTTTATAGCTGGCTCCCTCGTCCTGAGTTTTCCATTCAAGACTATCTTCTTTTTCAAGAAAGCTTTACTCTTTCAATGTTATTATTGGGAGGAGAATCGCACTGGTAAGCACGTGGAGGTCAGGGGACAACTCTATGGGGTCACTTCTCTCTTTCTGCCTCTATAAGAGTTCCAGGAGATGCCAGGTTTGTATAGCAAATGTTTTCACCCACTGGGCCATCTTCTGGGCCCCCAAGACCATTTCTTGTATTAATAAGAGTTGTCATTAGTAGTCAGCCACCATGCATGTTACAAACATTGTACAATGTTACATTGCTTGGCTATGGCTGACCTTCCTTATAGACAAGACAGGTTACTTTAACCCCATCCTACAGATGAGAAAACTGGGGGGATGCAGAACCATTTGAGGAACTTTACAATGTAAGCTCCAAAGTCTATGCTCTTAAGTTCTTGGCTAGAGGCCTTAGTTGTTTGATATTTTAAAAGAAACACAAAATATGGGCAGGTGTGGTGGTGCATGCCTTAAATCTTAGTGTAGCTGAAGTTTTCCTGTGTCCTGCCGGCAGTTGGGACAAATCTCTCCCACTTGCGTCCCCCAAGTAAACACACAGAGACTTATATTACTTATAAACTGTATGGCCGTGGCAGGCTGCTTGCTATCTGTTCTTATATCTTAAATTAACCCATTTCTATAAATCTATACTTTGCCACGTGGCTCATGACTTACCAGTATCTTACATCATGCTTCTCCTCACGGCGGCTGGCCACATCTCCCTCCCTCAGCCTTCCACCTCCCAGAATTCTCCTCCTTGTCCTGCTTACACTATCCTTCCTGCCTGGCTACTGGCCAATTGGTGTTTTATTTATCAATCAATCATAGCAACATATATTCACAGCATACAGGACATCCCACACCATCCTAGCACATAGGAGGCAGAGGCAGAGGCAGGTGGATTTCTGTGAGTTCCAGACCATCCTGCTCTACATAGAGAATTCTTAGATAGCCAGGACTACATAGAGAACCTGTCTTTAAAAAAAAAAAAAAAAAAAAAAAAAAACTGGATTTTGTTATAATAGACATTATTTGGTATCATATCAACTGATTTTCAAACTAACTCAATATCTTCATTTGCTTTCTATTGCTATGGTAAAACACTATGACCAAAAGCAATTTGGAAAGGGGTTTTGTTCACCTTGCTGCTTGTAGTCCATTCAGGGAAGTCAGGGCAGGAACCCACAGCAGGAACTGATACAGAAGCCATGAAGGAATGCTGCTCACTAGCTTGCTCCCTTATGACTTACTCAGCCTCCTTTTCTTTCTTTCTTTTTTTTTTTTTTTTTTTTTTTTTTTTTTTTTTTTTTTTTTTTTTTTTTGAGACAGGCTTTCTCTGTGTAGTTTTGCTGGCTGTCCTGGATCTCACTCTGTAGACCAGGCTGGCCTTGAACTCACAGAGATCTGCCTGGCTCTGCCTCCCAGGTGCTGGGATTAAAGGCGTGTGCCACCTTCACCTGACCTCAGCCTCCTTGCTTATAGCACCCATGGTACTACCCAAAATGGACTGGGCCCTCCCACAGCAATTATTAATCAAGAAAATAATCTCACAGACTTGCCTACAGGCCAATGTGATGGTGGCATTTTTCTCTATTGAGGTCCCTCTTCCCAGATGACCCTAGGCTGTGTCAAGCTAACAAAAAAAAAAAAAAGCAGCTGATTCAGCTAGGGTTAAAGGTGGATTCTTGTAATCCCAGCACTTGGGAAGACGGGGCTGGGGAGATGGCTCAATGGTTAGAGCGCTTGCTGTGCAAGCATTAGAATGTGAGCTCAAATCTGCAGAGCGCACGCAAAAACCAGGCACAGTGACTCATGCCTGAAACCCCTGTGCTAGGGGAACAGAGACAGGTGGGTCCCAGGTACTCGCTGGCCAGCCAGTTTAGCTGAAATAGTGATGTTGAGGTTCAGTGAGAGACCCTGTCCCAAAACAAAGCAGAGATGCAATCAAGAAAAGATACCAAGATGGCAACCTCTGACCTTCACCCGTGGGAGGATGGACCTTCACACACATATCTGCACATACGTGCAAACATCACAAACAATTGTTTTTAAAAAGGAAGGCTGAGACAGAAGGAGTCTGAGGACAGCCTAGGCTATATAGTGAATTCAAGACCAACTAAGTTATATAGTGATCCCCTATGTTGAAAAATAAATACATATATAAATAGTAAGAGAGAGGACTAGGTATATAGGTTAGTGGCAAAACATTTGTCCATCATGCGTAAGGCCTTGGGTTCATTCCTCAACACCACACATACACACACAAGCTAATTCTCCCCCCCCCCCCATGTCCGCAGTCACATCACTGAGGAAGCAGTTCCAGTAGCCCTCGGGCATCCTTTCAAAGCCTTATCTTCTCTAACATGAACCACAGGGTTGAATTGTCCGCCCACATTATCTTAGTATATTCATTACTCTGCCATTTACCATTTTTTACTTTATAAGATGAGCAGTCCTTCAAAAAGCGAGGACATTTTTTTTCTAATTTATTTATGCATGTATAAGTTTTATAAAAAATGAACTAATTTCATCCTTAGTGGAATATTTCCTTCCCCACTTTTCTCCATCCTTGACAGACTTAGCAAGTAGAAATACGATATGCCCAATCAAATTTGAATTTCAAAGAAATGGAGACTGGTTTTAATCTAAGTATGACCTGAGAAATTGTAAGAAATCCACCATTATGGTCCATTTCCCGTCTGCAAATGCATTTCAGTATAAAAGTGCCTTTAGAGCTCGCTATGGAATTGCTAGCAAGCAGGAGGCCCCATGCCTTCTCTGGCTAGCAGCTGGCACCCATTTGCCAGGGTGCTTCTTAGTTTACGTCAGGGTTGAAAAGTTAGTCTGCTACATGACTGAGCCTCTGGACTAGGATAGAAGTGAATCTCAACCCACCACCCCACCACCCCCAGGGTTGGGAGGCTATGCTAGAAAATCTAACTGGAGAGCCAACCTGTGAGGAAAGGTGGGCAGCAATTTTTCCCACCTGAGAACTATAAAAATCACTGTTCTGCACCAAATGGGAGCACTAGCCATTTTTACCGTTTCTCTCTCGAGACTTTGCAAGGCCGTAAAACTGCTTCAACTGCCTCTGTTTCAACACTTTTGAGTCTCCCGGACTCTCATAAAGGGAGAATCATTGTCTCTCATACAGTGATTCTTTGAGTCTCGGAAACTGAAAGTTAATGGGTCATCCTGTATTTTACTCGACAGCCCTATGATATACACGTTGGCAAACATGAACATCTGGGAGTGTTGTTATACACATCCTTCTATGCCTCAGTTCTATGACTTGGCACTAACCAAGTAACAGTGTTGCTCACTGATTTCAGTGGCTGCAAAGACGCCCTACCTGCGCCTCTTCCTGTTCTCCCACGATGTCCGCCTCCATTAACCACTACCCCAAGTCTCTTCGATGCCATTTCATCCCAGTCTCAGTCAGGCATGCCTCAGAACAAGGGACAGCAACGCCCAGAGACCAGAAACCAGCAGCATTGGAGGGGACTAAGATGTAGCTAGCTGTGTGGTTGAGTGTTGGTCTAGCACTCGCAAAGCCCTGGCTTTGACAGTCCCTGTTGGTGGGGAGGACCAGCTACAGAAAAGCAGTAAAAACTCAGCAACTTGTCTCTCACTTGAAGCTTTTTAACATCTATTTCCATTTCTTTAGGAGAAGTGCCGGAGGTTAGCTCATCAAAAGAAAAACAAGTGAGGAGAACCAGCTAGCCCCAGAGGAAAGAGGTCCTAGGATTCAGAAGAGTTCACACTGGCTTCCCAGTTCACACGGGCTTCCCTGCTTCCTCTCATGGTGGTCACAACTTTGTTTTCTTTACCAATCCCTGTAGTTGAATTTTTCCCTTTAATTTTTGACAGTTTCATACACGTTTACAGTGTACTGTAATCATACTTATCCCCATTGCCTTCCCTCATCCCCATCCCACTCTGTGAACCCCCTTTCTTCCCAACAGTTCCCTTCCTTCATGTCTTCAGCCTGCATGCCTGAGTGCTTTCGTGTGTGTGTGTGTGTGTGTGTGTGTGTGTGTGTGTGTGTGTGTGTGTGTGTGTGTGTGTGTGTGTATGCACACACATGCTGGCACACACATGCATGTGCAGGCCTTGTGCAGGTAACCACAGCTGACGTGTGCTCATGTTTACAACAGCCGTGGCCATGCTGGATCTCAGCACTTTGGGTGGTCTTTATTTAGGAAAAGAGTCAGCCTTTAATCGTTGAGCTTCAGAAAATGACCTTAGGCCTTTTCCTTCTTCTGAGCCAGACCTTGTTGGCCCAGGAGCTACAGATGACCGGGAGAAAAGGCCTTGTGTGCTGCCACTCAACTCCTGACTAAGTATCTTGACTCAACTGCTGGGTTTCCGAGAGACCCCAGCCTTGTCCACAGTTTCCTCCTGTCCTCTTTCTTGGCCTTCCTCATCGGTTTTCAGGACAAGAACGTGTTAGGAGTGTGGGGGCTCAAGGGGGGGTGATACAGTAAGAGAAAGGAAGTGGGAGGGGGAGGGAAGGGTAGAGCATGGAGAATTCAAGTTCCAGAAAGCAGCCACCACAAACTGAGCATTCTGCAAAGGCTGACTGAGTACAACTTCCAGGGCTGTGGAGAGGTTAGCTCATTGCCAGTCCGGCACCAAGTATCTTGAGCTGTCTCAGCCCCTTAAATAGGTACTTGTCGTCCACATCTGTGTGTGACCTAACATCCTGTGACTCTTAGTAAAGGTTTTGGAACATAAGAGCAGATTCCTACAGCTAAGAAAGTCATCGTACGGCACCTGGGGCCCATAGCAAGGTCTCCCTGCTTTAACATGGTTATTTGGGGCAAACTGAATCTGTATTTCTGGGGCATGATCACTCATATTTGGCTCTAAAATAAACTGTTTCTTCATCTCCTTTGAAGTGGGAGCTGTGTCTTTCACCTCAGAGAGGAGGAGGGTGACAAGGTGACAAGGGGGGGGACCTTTAGCAGTAAAGTAAGGGATAAGTGGTTGAGGCAGCTTATCTGGGGACTGACAGAATGCTCAACCTTCAGCCCCGGGCTTCAGCAAAAAGGTTACTTACTCACCAAGCAAGATGGGTCGGTTAGATGTGCACCACCTTCTGGAAACTGGGAAAGGAACCGAGCTCAGGCTTTGCTGGGTTCAAGTCAGATCTGCTTGCAGACCCGATTTGAAACCCACCCTTTGAGGGTGAGGGGCTACCTCTGAGAATAGGAGAGTGGAGGCCCACGGCTAGCGTGGGGGCGGAAGGAGGGTTCATCTGAGGACAGCAATGGAGGCCCAGAGCTTCTGGAGGTCACAACTGGAAGGAACGGACCTGAGCACACAGTATTGGGATCAGACCTCTTCCCTGCTGCAGAGGTAAGAGCAGGGAGCCTGGCGAGCTTCCCAAGGTGCGCCTCCCTCCAGCCTCCTGCCTCCGCCTGGCGCTTTCCTGGTGGGTCTGTGCAGCGCCCTCCCCAGCAGTGGATCTGGCAACTCCCGGTTTGGGACCCACCGACCTGGCGGGCTCCAGCGGAGCCAGTAGGTGACGGCGCGTCACAAAGGCGGCGGTGGCCTTGGCCGCTGCGAGGGCAGGGCGCTGCCCAGGTTGCTCTCAGAGTCGGCGTGGGAGCAGCAGCGCGGGCGGAGGGGCAGGCGCGCTCGGCGTCCCTGCAGCCCAAGCGGGGCGCAGCGAGTTGGTAACGGGAGGCCCAAGGCACGCACGCACCCGGCAGCTTGTGGCCCCGGCGCAGCCGCGAGGCCCGCGTGGGAGGGGCGGGCTGCCCTGGTGATGGGACAGCCTTAAGTTTTCGCTGGTTGGCAGCTGTGTCATATTATGGTGGACCAAGCCGAGGTTTGGGAATGCTAGCGTAGGTTCGAATCCCACACCCATACACTTAGAACACCACCTCACTAGGAAACTTTCTTGACCTCCCAACACCTTCCAATTCTCTATTTGCAAAGTGGGCATGTTCCCATCTTCACAGAAAAAAAAAATGCAAAAGTACCTTGGCCCCAACTCACTTACGGCAGCAGAGTTTACAGCAGCTCTTTCTACCTCCCAGCTGTATTTTCCACATCAGCTCGTTCAAGTATCCCAAAACTAGGAAAAAGGAATGACTATTCCTATTAACAGACTAGACATTCAGACACAAAGAAATTTACTAAGATTGCGGTAGCAATTGATAGGCCACTAAGTCCCATTACCTTCTGCCAGTGGGGGTGTCGTTTATTACTTGGGGGAGCCTTGAAAAAGTATTTAACTCAGGAACAGGGAAAGGCTCAGTGTGTAAAGCACTGGCCATGCAGGTGTGGGGACAAGAGTTCGAATCCATCCCCAGGACCCATATAAAGCTGTAGTTGTAATCTAGGCTATCTACAGCAAGAGAGAAATTGTAAAAAGACTGTGTTTCAAAAAAGGTGAAAGGTGGAAACCTATACCAGAGGCTGTCCTCTGGCCTCCACATATACACCACAGCACATGTGCGCACACACACATCTATAGCTCTGTAGCCCACCGACATATTCTTCTAGGCTGTGACTTTGCCTGGGTTTGATTATGTGACACCACCTGCCAACTCAGCATACACACACACACACACACACACACACACACACACACACCGTTCTGGGAAGCACCACATGCCCAGTTTATGAAGTGCTGGGGATCAACCCTGAGCTTTGAGTGTGCTAGACATGCACTCTGTTACCAAGCAACACCCCAGCTTTTGGTTTGATTTTTTTGTTTTTGTTTTTGTCTTCATTTTTCCATATTCCCTTTTGGCCTCTTGATCCACACTGTCCCTGGTAGAGCTCATAACCTTGGACAGTTCGTTTACAAGCAATCAAAGTTTTGTTTGCTCGTTTGTTTTGTTAAATAGACTTTACAAGTTCGTGATATGAAAGCAATTGTTACCCCCATCAGTGTGAGCACATCACATGCCTTCACGCTTCTGTGGCTTCACACATACTGTTCCCTCTGCCTGTAATACAGTCAGCTTTTCCTCTGCCACTGGGCCAGCCTGGTCTGCTCTGCATAGCCTACTCATCCTTCAGAACTTATCTCGGACATCACCTCTTCTGAGCAGCCCTCAGCTCTTCCTCCTTACACGGAAAATAGTCACTTCTTATCTGTCCTATCCCCACCCCCACCCCATATCGTGAGCATGCCTGGGTCTCCCCACTTCTCTTGCTGTGTTAACACTCACTGGGTGTTTTGTTTTCTTGGAGACATAGTCCAGGGTGACTGGGACTCGCTGTGTAGCTCAGGCTAGCCTTGAGCTTATGCGCCTTCCGCCTTAGCCTCCTGAGTCCTGGGATTACAGGAATATGCCACCACAGGCAGCTTCTCACTGTGCTGAAGTTGGGTGCTGGTCTGTGACCCTGGATGAACATGCAGTCTTCACAGGTGTGGGGTGTGTCCTGGACTCACTAATGCACCACCTACGTCTGACCCGGTGTCTGATACAGTACAGTAGAAGCACAGAGAAGGTTTGTTCAATTGAGTTTGATTTCTGCTTGGCTGGTAACAGTCTTCCTTTTTTATCCCTCACAGAGAACACGTGATTGTATTTCTTTCCCCATTTTGGGAAGCCCTGCTCACCACACTGCTACACTGTACATCCGGGTCCTTTGATGGACGAAGAAGGTGAAGTGACCCAGCCCCAAGAGCAGAGTTGCTGGGCCACTCTGCCAGATGTGTGCCTGCGACGTATTTTCTGGTGGCTAGGAGACAGGGACAGGTCCAGAGCTGCCCTGGTCTGCAGAAAGTGGAACCAGATGATGTACTCAGCTGACCTCTGGCGATACAGGACCATCACGTTCAGTGGGAGGCCATCCAGGGTACATGCATCTGAATTCGAGTCAGCGCTCTGGTACGTTAAGAAGTTTGGCCGCTACCTGGAACACTTGGAAATCAAGTTCCTGAACCCTTACAATGCTGTCTTGACCAAGAAGTTCCAAGTCACCATGAGAGGCCTCCTGTCGTGCCTCGGCAAGAGTAACAACCGCCTAAAGTCACTCTCTATCCAACACCTGGAGCTGGACCGCCTGGTCTGGAGAAACAGCATCAGGGGCTCGCTCATCAAGAGCTTGAGTTTTTTCTTAAAGAAAATGGGCAAACACCTGGACCATCTCAGCCTGAAAGGGGCCCGGCTGACAGTGGAGCAAGGCTGCCACATCCTCAACTCCTTGAGCTACCTTCGGAATGAGAACTTGGCCTCAGAGCTCAACATTGAGGACTTCTTCAGCCATCACCTGGCCGTCTATGGCAGCGCCCAGTTCAACAAGGCCATGGCTACATTCCACAACCTGACGTTCCTAACACTCAACTACAACTGTATCTCCGACGAGCTGCTCGAGACCTTGAGTGAGAACAATGCTGGCACCCTCCGGACCATGAATATCAAATGCCACGTTCACGACCCCCACGGCCAGGTAGTTTGGGGCATGTCCTGGGCCAAGCTGGCCAGGCAGGCCAGCAACCTAAAGGTGAACTTCTTCTTCGAGCGAGTCATGAAGTATGAGCGCCTGGCCCGGATCTTGCTGCAGGAGATTCCAGTCAGAAGCATCAGCCTAAGAAGTTGCTATTTCAGTGACCCAGACTGGTCCATGCGGCCCACTCTGACAGACATTCTGCCTCCTTCCGGAACACCCTGCAGGTAATTGTCAAGTGAGGCCCCCAGGAGCTGGTGAGGAGCTATTGCTCACAGGAAAGCCTGCTATTTGTCCTCTGCTAGGCTTCTACATGCTCACTTAATTCTTTGTCAAAGTTCTAGATGCGACCAAGCAAGCACACTCGCAGGCCTCCTACACACTCCTCACAAGACCACTGTTCACTCCCTGCACATGGGATTCAGGGAACTTCCGGGCTGGCTGTCAATCAAGAAAACCTCCCTTACCCTTATTGGAGAGCTGTGAAGCCTGAGCCAGGAGGTGCTTGCCAGCAGCAGGCAGCCTCTTCCAGCTGGCTCACAGCAGTAAACAGGCATCCCTGTGGTTCGTTCCTGTGGCCAGCAATAAGCTGGGGATGAGAAGAACCAAACTTGACAAAAAGCCAAATTTGACTTAAGTCCCTGGAGACCTCCAAGTTTCCAGGCAGTCCCGGCACCTCTGACCCCTTCCCCCCCCCTCAACCCTCCTTCTCCGGTGCTTTTCTAGAAGTTAACATTTGAGTTCAACAACAATCACGAGTCGCTAGATGAGCAGCTACATCTCCTCATCCTGGCTTGCCGAAAGCTGTTCTACTTCAAGATCTGGGCTTTCCTGGACGTTAAGTTTGTGGAGCGAATTCTGAAGAGCCAGGAGGAGGGGCAGTGCTCCTTGCGCACGCTAAAGGTGAGCACCCTCGGCTGTTGGCATGGGTCGAAGCGGGGCACATCTAGACTCGGCACTTCCGCTCTGATGCAGGTTGGAAATTGGGACAGGAGACAGACCCGAGACAGGCACTGCCCTTGATTCTGTCCGTGGGAGACGTCCAGCCCCACAGACAGGATCTGGACATCTCTTCTGCTCGGTCTCCCGTGGGCTCTACGTCCACGAAGCCAGCCAACTTTGTCTTTCCCAAAGATGTATATTTTTTTGATGTTACTGCCTAAGCATAGCATTCACATTATAGTAGGTATCATAATCAACCCAGAGATAATTAGCACACACTGTTCCATTATACAGAAGGGACTTGAGCAGCCACGCATGCACCTTAGATTCCAAAGGGGGTCCTGGAATCAATCCCTCACGGATACCAAGGGAAATTGTGCCTAGGCTTTTTCCGATTCAACCATTAATTGTGTGTGTAGATGCATTTAGATGTTTGTCAGGTCTTAAGTGATACAGTCATCTCTCTCTCTCTGTGTGTGTGTGTGTGCTGTTTCTTTATCGGCACAGGTGAGAATTTATACAAACCGATATGAGACAAATGAAGAGGACAGGACCCTACGGGAAATTTACAGGAAATACAGAAAGCTGATCGATTCAGAACTCAACTATTTTGTCATCGCCTACCCCATGATGTAAAGAGTGCTCTCCAGAGGAAGACATCTAGACGCACTTGGGACCTGAAAACCTGGTTCTCGGTGAATTACATTTGGGACTCGCATGCCCTCATCCCTTTTTCTTCTCTCTCCTTTTTGCCAGTTCTACACCATCATGAACAGCCTGGCAAAGGCTGGACTGCTGGTGACGGCAAGGCCCCCGAGCGTCTTTAAAGTGCTATCTTTGCCAACAATCCCGGCTGATCACCTTTTGTCACCAAAGTGCAGTTTGGTGTAGTTTTTGTTTTGTTTTGGTTTGGTTGGTTGGTTTGGTTTGGTTTTAGACAGTCCCACTCAGCCACAGAGCAAACTCAAAGTAGTTTTCTGCTAAGGGAGTCTGACTCCTGCTTACCTGAATAGATGTGACCAGCCAGTGAACAAACCTCCTACCAACCGACTTTACCCATTTGCAAATGCTTTGTAGCTGGGCAATGGTGGTGCAGCACACCTTTAATCTTAACACTTGCGAGGCAGAGGCAGTTGAATGTCTGAGTTCAATGCCAGCCTGGTCTACAGAGCGAGTTCCAGGACAGCCAGGGCTACACAGAGAAACCCTGGAAAAACAAAACAACAACAACAAAAAGAAATGCTTTGTATCCTGGCTGACCTTCATGTCAGAGCCTCCTGACCTTGAGTTGGTCTGGGCCTAATCACACACACACACACACACACACACACACACACACACACACACACACACACACAGAACCCACCAGTATGTCCTTGGATGAAGCAGGACCATTCCCACTTAAGATACCACTGCTCACAGAGGAACTCGGGCACTGAGTTATCAGCCCTGTCAAAGTCTCCTGCCTCGGCTTGGCCCATGTCTCCTTTTAGTTTTCTATTCAGGTGACATCATGTTCAGCCTGCTGTGGACACTCAAGTCCCCAGGTAGGAAGACAGACTAGAAGTGGCAGTTACACCCATGTCTATAATGAATCCGTAATGTGCCCTGTCCTAATGCTATGGTAAGAGGAAAAAAAACACAAAACTCATTTAGAATAATATTGCTGACATAAAACACATCTAAAGATATTTTAAAAATCTATGAGATGTAACCAAAGTTGAGTGGAGGTAGAATTTTGGTAGGTATTTTTTGTCTTTTTTATGTTTTCCTTTATTTTTCAACTTTTCTACAATGACAACGCCATTTTTGGTAACTAAGAACATGAACTAGCATGTCTCTAAATATGAGTGACCACTGAGTCCTGAGGCTGGGTCACAATGTTTCTTCTGTTCCTTTGATATCTTTTAAAGCTTCTTCATTTTTTTATTTATTTGTTTGTTGTTTATTTATGGTTTTTTGAAACAGAGTTTCTCTGTAGCTTTGGCTATCCTGGAACTCATTCTATAGACCAGTCTGGCCTTGAACTCACAGAGATGCGCCTGCCTCTGCCTTCCGAGTGCTGAGATCAAAGGCGTGCACCACCACTGCCCAGTCTGCTTCTTCGTTTTTTAAAATTGACCTATCAAATATGAGATATTGTTATAGCATTATCAAACAAAGTGTTTGATAATTCTCCTCTTCCTCTCCCTCCTCTGTTCACTATCCCCCTTGTAAATCCCTCAAGTCTCTTTTCTTAAATCATGTGTTCATTTGGCCCCAACCTACCCTTCACCCTCATCATCATACATCCTCCTTTATCTGTTTTTAACTCTCTCTTGGTCTCTTTTCAAATACCTTAAGTTTTACCCACATTTACCTTCATTTACATATATACATGCATACATTACCAGCTAGGATCCACATATGAGAGCATGTGGCTTCAGTCTTTCTAAGTTTGGGTCACCTTATTTAATATTATACTTTCCAGATTCATTTGCTTTCCTGCAAATTTCATAGTTTCATTTCATTGTCATTATAGCTAAATAAAGTTGTTTTGTGTGTATGAGCCTGTATTGGCTAGTTTTATGTTAACTTGACACAAGCTAGAGTCATTAGAGAGGAGGGAACCTCAATTGAGAAAATGCCATAAGATCGGGCTGTAACGGGGAGGGCCCAGGCCATTGTGAGTGGTGTCATCCCAGAATGGTGGTCCTGGGTTATAGAAGAAAGCATGAGACCGACCTAGGCCCTCTGCATGTGGATGACAGTTGTGAGGCTTGGTCTGTTTGTGGGGTCCCTAGCATTAGGATCAGGTTCTGTCCCTGGCGTATGAGCTGGCTTTTTGGAACCTATTCCCCATGCAGGGATGCCTCGCCCAGCCTTTTTGCAGGGGGAGGAGCTTGGTCCTGCCTCAGTGTGATATGGCATGCTTCGTTGACTCCCATGGGAGACCTGCCCCTTTCTGAACAGAGGAGGAGTGGATTGGGGAGGGGGGATACATGAGAGGTGGGGAAGGGAATGAGAAGAGAGGAGGAAGGGGAAGCTGTGGTTGATATGTAAAATAAATGAAAAAAAAAATAGTTAAAAAAAATGATGTAAAAAGAAAGCAAGCTGAGCAAGCCATAGTGAGCAAGCCAGTAAGTAGCCCTCCTCTATGAGCCCCTGCCTCAGCTCCTGCCTCCAGGTTCCTGCCCTGTTTGAGTTCCTGTCCTGACTTTCTTTGATGATGAACAGTGATATGGAACTATGAGCAAAATAAACCCTTTCCTCCCCAAGTTGATTTTGGTCATGGTATTTCATCACAGCAATAGTAACCCTGACTAAGACACAGCCACATTTTCATTATCCATTCATCTGTTGATGGGCATAGAGATGGGTTCCATTGCCTAGACACCATGAACATGAACAGCAATAAACACGGACGTGCAAGTGTCTCTATGAAAGGACAGTGAGTCCTTGGGGCTTATGCCCAGAAGTGGTATAGCTGAGTTACATGGTAATTTTATTTTCAGTTTTTTGAGACATCTCTATACTGATTTCCATTAACAACTGTACTAATTTGCACTCCCTATCAGTAATGAATCCAGGGTTCCTCTTTCTCTGCATCCTCACCAGCATCTGTTGTCAGATTCTTTGATGATAGCCGTTCTAACTGAGATGTGGTGGTATTCCAAAGTAGTTTTAATTTGCATCTCCCTGAGGGCTAGAGGTATTAGATACTTTTTAAAACACTATTGCCATTTGCATTTCTCCTTTTGGGAACTATTTATTCCATTGGCCCATTTGTCTATTCCTTTGAGACATTTGTGCACAAAGTTGCATTCTGTTCTCTTTTTCAGTAGCTGTAAGATGGCTACAGTAGCCAGGCAGTGGTGGCCAGAGGCAAGCAGATCTCTATGAGTTCAAGACCAGCCTGGTCTACAGAGTGAGTTCCAGGACAGCCAGGACTATTACACAGGGAAACCCTGTCTTGGGAGAAACAAACTTGTTGGTTCATTTCAGAGTCAGTTTTTCCCTGCCTTACTTTTGATAAGACATACTTATGCTTCTCAGACCTTTGTTGAAGTTCACAGCCACTCTATGGAACTATCCCTAGATGCTGATTGGAAGAGACAGTTAATGTTTGCCTGCCCTTCAGAAGAGATCATTCTGGTGAAGGCAAGGGGGCTCCCACCTGTAGGAAGCTCCCAGGTCTGATGGGAAAAGATGCCTTACAACATCATAATATGATGAAACTGAAGTGCCCTGGAGAGCAAGCCAGTCCTGTGTGGCTCAGGGATTAGAAGGACCCCTCAGCTGGAAATCTGACCATTTGGCAGACAGACCTAATATTTACTTGTAGTCTTGGGCAACCCCTGTGAAAGAGTCTTATGACCCCAAAGGGGTCTCGACCCATGGATTGAGAATCACTGATATAAGAATAGATAACTTCAGAGTCACACACAACATGAACATGTTTTCTACAAAAGAGTAGATTCACTTTAAGGTCTGTACTACTTGGTCATATCCAGCTGGATAGTTGATGCTCCAGTTCCCGTCCCTGACTCTGCATTGACCTAATACCACATCTCACACCATGCCACCCCTGGAAGACCTGCAGAGGCAATGAGAATGAGAAAGATACGTAACACCTTGGTGTGATTGTTAAAGTAATTCTCAACTCATGGGCCCCTTGAAAGAATGGTCTCACCAGATCCCCCTACCATAAGAGAGCTACTGCAAAAATATTCTAGCTCCCCTGGAAATTGAAATGCAATCAAGATCAGGAGAACCATGGTGGGAAAATCAGAGCCAGAGAGATTCCCAAATGCACGTTTTTAAGTGAGTACCTTTTCTAATGACGGCATCTACTGTTTGTAGGCCCCTTGTCCTATGGTGTCTTGTTGTTCAGGCTTGACTAACACTCAAGGACGTAAAGTAGTGCTGCAGAGACTTAAGCTAAGATGCAAGCCATCACCCTCAGACAAAGCAGATTTTCTTTGGGGAAGACTCCAGGGCTGGAGCTCCAGGGTCCCCAAGACCTGGGTTCTCAGACTGTTTAGGCCACTAATTTATGAGACCCTAAATAAAAGCCTTAGTTTTAGGTATTTTTAAAGTGATAGGAGCTGAGAAATCCCACATCCCTAAGGCTCTTAGGATGCAAACCTTGCGACTCAGATCCGTGGTGCTGAGCATGGACATGAGTGGCCACATTGCCCCGAAACACCTGGCCTTAGAAGTCAAGGAACACAGGTGTGAGATCTGGCCTGCCAATCATTGTGTGTTAACTCCTCAGATTAAACAAATATATATGAACCTGGTTCATAGATTTTCAATAAATGCTTGCTTTTCTATTGTTCGGTCAATGAGGAAATAGATTCATGAAAAGAAGGCGCCCTACCCACCGTCACCAGCTTGTTGGTGGCAGACCCAATGCCCTAGTTTCCAGATTTAGAGCCCAGATCTCTGTCTTCCAGGTAAGCAATAAAATAGGAAAGCTTCATCCCCTCTTGTGTCCCCCAACACAGCTCATGATGGACAGACGACAGTCATTACCTGTGAAGAATGAATTCGCACAGTCCCTCCCTCACTGCAACCCCAGAAAGGAGAAACTAGCCAAGTCACTTAGAAAGTGCTGGAAGTGTCACCTAAACCAACTCCAGAGCAATGTTCCCACACCCTGAAGATTTGGAAACCATTATTCTGTCATTCATGAAGAAGAAGGGGTCAATGGAAATTTCTGCGGTGCGTTGCTTAGCCCCAAAATGCTACTGTGTAAGATATAAAACACAGCTGAGATGTTAGGGTATTGGGAATGGAGAGACGGCTCAGCAGTTAAGAGTACTGGTGGCTCTTCCAGAGGACCCAGGTTCAGTTCCCAGCAGCTACATGGCAACTCTGCTCCATGGTTCCATCTGGTGCCATCTTCTGGCCTCCTTAGGTGCCAGGCACACATGTGGTGCCCAGACATGCATTCAAGCAAAACACCTACTTTTAATGTTAGAATATCTTCATTACAAGGTCTGGGAAATGGGAAGGGAGTTAAGGAGGATTAATCCATGAGCATCTGTGTCTAAAGCAGTAGAGACAGTTTCACATGCTGGAATGTATGTTAAAGGCTTGGCTTTAAAACCCCAAGCTGGGCAGTGGTGGCACACACCTTTAATCCCAGCACTCAGGAGGCAAAGGTAGACAGATCTCTGTGAGTTCGAGGCTAGCCTAGTCTACAAAGCGAGTTCTAGGACAGTCGGAGCTGTCTTGAAAAACAAAAACAAAACAAAGAAACAATCCAAGCTGCCAAACCCCCATCAAGTGGTTCCTAGAAAAAAAAAAAAAGTGCTTCTCCCTATACGCTGACCTCCTATCCCAGTTCCACCTCTCTTCAGGTTATCCTGTCCCTAGCCAGTGGAATTCCAGTGCAAACAGTTCACGCTTTGCTTCTCCAAAGTCTTGTGATTAAAATGCTCTTAGCTTGGGCTGGGGTGCAGCTCAGGGGGAAAGCACTCGCTTGGCATGCATGAGTCCCTGGGGTCCATCCTCAGCACAGGAAAAGACAAAACAAGATTGGTGGTGAACTTCTGTTATCCAGCCCTCGAGAGGCTGAGACGGGAGGTTTTCAGGAGTTCAAGGCCAGACTGAGTACTACAGTGAGTTTCAAAAACAAAGACAACGTGAAGTTCTTACCTCCAAGTCCAGCGGGCTTCTTTTCCTGTTGTGTTTTATTCTCTGCTGCCACTACTGCAGGAACTTGCCCAAGAACCTAGTTCTTTACCTGTGGGGTCTGGAACTGTGGAACAAACCCTTGACCTCAAAGACCTTTGGTTTAAGCAATGAAACTCTTTCAAGCCAAATATTTGGAGTAAAGTCAAAGATAGGACTGTGTCTTTATGATATTTTACTGCTTACTTACATTCTTTTCTTCCTTAGCTGATTTACCATCATCCATGTTTATGGGACACAGAGTGATGACTCAGTCCTTGTGCAAAGTATGTGACAGCCACATCAGGACCCAAAGCATTGCCATGCCCTTGTGTCTCATTCTTCCAACAAATGTCTGATCAGTTGCTGCAGACCACAAGCCCTCATGGTCTCATTGTGGAAGATCATATCTTATCTAACCGTATTTCTGTACCCACTGTCCAGCCTCTATTTGCGTCCACATTTCCCAGCCTCTAACAGTTTCTGTTATACTCCCTTTCTCTTTAAGAACGACTTTTCCAGCTTCCATATTTAAATGACAGCATAAAATATTTAGCTTTCGGTGTCTGGCTTCTTTCGCTTAACACAATATCCTGCATTTCCAACAAATTTTGCTGACAATTCTGATGCTTTTGGAATTATGGATGTCACTGTTTTGAGGGGGAAGGGAAGGTTGTCACTAACTCAAAAGAAGCAAGACAAAATATATCATATGCAAATATACAGATAAATGACATACGTAGGTATGACATAACGGAAGGGAACCATTAGAGGGGAGGAGAAGAACCAGCAGGAGGTGGGAGGAACTGGGAGGGTAGTGGAGGGTCAATTTGAGCAAAGTACAATCATATGTAGACATGAAAATGTGATCACAAAACATTGTTTTGTATGCCAATGGGAAAAAAGAAACTTTAAAAAAAATTCCTCCCCAAAGAAGCAATCTTTTGTACATGTAAAATATCCCTCTTCTACAATAGATGAATACCCTTTTGTACACATTACCCAAACAGCTATTCCAGAGAGAGACACACAGACATACTTTCAGATGTTCCTTATGATTTGCAATCTGAAGCCACAGAACCTGTGGACTCACTGACTGAATGACACACAGAGACCATCCACCTGTGCAACTTCTTACGGGTGGTGCCTAGAAAAATAAATCATTTAATCAATCTGATTCATGTTTCTCTACACTTACAAATGCACATATTTTTAAAACATAATCACACACACACACACACACACACACACACACACATGAACAGCCTAAATGTTCAGGGGTGTGTGAGGTTCTTGAGAACACGCATGTCTGCTTTGCACACTGTGAATCTCCAGTGCATAGAGCCATGCTAGAATCAGAACCTGTCCTAGCTGGCCTTGAACGAATAAAATAAGGTCTAGTTTGGAGATCATTCCAACTTAGTTGATAGCAAACAAATATTTCAAAGTTTTGTGTTCTGAACCACCTTCCTGAGTGTTAAGACAAATGCACCCTTTGAAAGCAGATGGTCAGGGCACAGAGTTTATGAGCCTGATGTGATAGTGTGATCGATTTCAACAAGAGTGTTCTGTAGGATGCTACCAGGGGCTGTTAATGTGAGGAAGGCATTTCAGTGAGACGAAGTCTCACAAGTCATCTCCCATATTTACTCAATGTTCCTCTTCACACACGAGTGAATGAAAGCGAGCTTCAGGGGGGACTCGCCTACCTCCCCTTGAGAAGTTACTAAAAGCCAGAGATGACCCCAAGTGCACATGCTTTGTCAGGCAGCGCCGTCCCTAGAAAGTGTATCCAATCCCTTCTCTCCCTCTGTCCCCCACACTTGCCGGGTGACCACAAGTCTGTCATGTGTGGCTGAAGAATAAAACAACCTCATAGAAACAGACTCAGAAAGGCAGGACAAAGCTGAATACTGAAGGGCTATTACAAATAGAAAATTATCTCCAACTAAAATGTCCATCAGTTGGATAATGGGTGACATCAGCACTAATAGTTCCCAGTCATGTTGGCAATTTAATGACTAGGGCTAAGCTTCATGTCTTGACATGAACATCCTTCAAGACCCTAAGTGAAAACAGCAAGCTTCCAGCCAAAACACCTGCAGTGAGTCTATTTTTTGAAAACTCTATGGAGCTCTGGGTGTATAGGGCCTTGACTAGGCCAAGAATCCAGAGGTCAGTCCCACCTGAGCTGGCTACATCATTCAGTATTGGCGACTATTCATGAGGTCAGAGTTGTTTTCAATATTTGACCTCCCAGCAAAATTGGCCACTCAGGGCTCCTTCAGCCCTTCAGACTCCTGGGCCTTGCTGCTCTGTGCCGTGACCTCCATCCTACCTTCTGGCCATCTCTGCCATTCTCCGAGCCAAGATACCACAAGCGAACATGATCTTAACAGATGATAAACAGAACTGCACACTTAGCGGTCACACCTCCCTTTCCCTAAAAACAAGGGGACTGGACCCTGAAAGACAAGTTTCCTTTCTTGGCTGTTGAGGACACTAGAAAGAAATTCCCGAACTTCATAGCTCTCCCTTGCTGAGCATGTGGAAGACGGCTTGGACAGAGTGACAGGCTACAGAGGCAGAGCACCTGCCCTGGCCTCTGGACCCACCCACAGTTTCTGATAGGCTACAGCTCATCATCCTCGGGGGGTAACAGATTGAAAACCCCACACTTCTCTCAGCCTACCTTCCAAAACCTCCAACCCTGGTCAACCTTGCCCAATCCATGTCTCTCACCAGAACCTGACTTGAACTTCGCTGTGGTCTACACAGTTTGATCCCAATCTTCCTCCTCCTCCTCCTCCTCCTCCTCCTCCTCCTCCTCCTCCTCCTCCATCTTGGTTTGTATCACCCTTGTCCCTTTCTCTAGATGCTGGCTGTCCGCTAAGAAATCCAGAGGACCTGTTTCCCCAGGCACTCACAAGATACCATAGTGTTCGCCTTCCCCAGCTCCAGCTTCAGCCTTTCTCTGAGTTAAGTCACTTACTCTGGGACAAATGGCTGAGGTGTCTATTTAACATATCAAAGCAGACCTGGCTGCCAGGTTCTCCCAGAATTCCTCAGTCCCTACCAGTTACAGTATAGGACTGGCATACCCTCCCCTTTACCTTGAGCTCTCCAGCCCAGGGGCTGCCCCCCACCCCTCACCCCCCACACCCAGAGGTTCTTCCCTATATAATCCAGTCATTTTGGTTACCTGCTCCTTTATACATTTGGCCTCCTGGCTGCTGCACCTGGTTCCTCTCTCTCCTCTTCTTTCCCCTCCCCATCTCCTCACGTGGCTCAGGGTCTTGTGCACTCTGGACTCTCCCAGATGTCTCTGCCTCTGCCTACGCTCTCCCTTGTATCTACAATAAACTTTCTCCTCCAGCATACCTAGGGGCAGTCATGTCCTTTCCTTTCCTTTTCTTTTTTTTCATTCGTCTGATGTCGAAGCCTGGGAGTAGCACAGATGAGGTCCCTCCTGGGAAACCCAGCTGCTCAGAACCAAGCTGCTGACCTGACTCTCCTAAGGTATGTGTGGATCACTTGTTTCTGCTGGCTTCTGCCACCTGCCAAATTTGATTCCAGAGTCCACCTCTTCAGCCATTTCTTCCCTTAACTAACCTTAATTAACGATCCATCTATTCTCACCTACTCAGTAAGTGTCCTCTGTCTGGCACCTGGAGTCTGCTACACCTTTTGGGGCCCCACCATGTGGTCATCTCCCTGCTATGCCTTTTGGGGCCCCACCATATGGGCAATTCTGCCTGCTAAGACACTTGCTCCTCTCCCTCCGCTGGAACCCTCGTTTTTCCAAAAGTCTCTCCCGGTGCACATCTCCAGCTGTTTTCAGAGAGCCACAGTCATGTTTCCTGATCCATCACAGCACTTTCCACTGCCTGAAATGGCTTTTCATATACTGTCTGCCTCTGGGCTGAGTTCCAAAGGACATCTTGTTCATCCCTGATAATAGCACTCAGCATAGACTCAGAGTCTGAAATAGCCCAGCAGATGTTTGTTGTGTGAGTGAATAAGCAAAAGACCCCACCCAATATCATTTTGTTAGCTTTCTGTTCCCATAGCACCTGACTTGATCAGCTTATAGAGAGAAAGGGTTTGTGTTGGCTCACACACAGCCCATGAGCAGTTAACGGCCTTGTATTGGGTGAGACAGCTCATGGGATCATTCGTCTCATGATCAGGAAGCAAAAGAGCAAGAAAAGCTAGGTCACACAATCTGTTCCAAGGCACACCCCTAGTGACCTAAAGACCTCCCACTAAACCCTTCCTTTTGAAGTTTCTACCACTTCCCAGTAGTGGGATCAAACCCTTTAACTCTCAGGCCTTTGAGAAATAAGATACCTCCTGTGCTCCCTGCTGGCTAACCCTCATGGTACCTGAAAGTACCATGAAGGCTGCTGGAGGAAAACTGCCACCAACAGTCTTCAGCTGTATTCCTGTAGGTGACACTACCAGCCAGCCAGGCAACATGTGCTCACTGGTACAACAGAGTCAAGTCTGTTGTGGGGCAACCAATTGTTTTCTGATTGGATTAGCAGCCCGCTCCACTGGAGGGGAATCACAGCTAGTACTATAAACCTGGTTAAACTCTTTGGCTGGGACTATCATAGGCCCTATCAGGAAAGCTACTGTTGTTTTTTCCTGAGTGGTGTGCCCATCAAATTGCCTTCTGGATAAGTATGTGTATGCCTATAGATGAGTGCAGCATTCAGTTTCAGTCGGAGAAACTTCTTTTTGGAATGGCAACCGAGACCCAGGACTAGTCAAAGGGCTAAGAATAAATGACTATTGAAAGCTGAGCCCTAAATGAGAGATCTGTATCTCCCTCTCCAAGGCTCAGAAGCACCATGGAAGAGGAACTGTAAAGAATGTAAAAGCCAAAGAGTGGGGTGAACATTATGGAACACTGTCTTCTGGGCATGACGTGGCTTGAACTCTTAGCACTGCGATTACCTACACAAGATTTAAGCCTACCAGCACCCTGTCATGGAAAGGGGAAGGAGCTTGTGAGGCCACGCCTCACCCTGAGATCCAGTTACTGGTTGCTAGGGGAGGTAGAAACATTTTCTCCCGTGGTATAGCCACCGCTAAATTAATCCGTCATCCACGCTTCTGTAAGCAACCGTAACGGAACTCACTGGGCCACCAGAGGAAGGGAGCGGGTAGTTGTGAAGAGAAACAAGATCAGTGGGAGCAGGAAGGGACAAAAGAGAGAGATGGGGGTGAATGTGTTTCAAAATACATTATCTAGGGACCAAGCAGGATTGCTCAGCAGGTAACAATACCTATCACACAAGCCCAACAACCTGAGTTCAGTCCCTGGAATCTGTGAAAGGATGGAAGAAGAGAAATGAATCTACAAAGTTATTATTTCTGTGTGTTCATCTCATACATACCACACACACACACACACACACACACACACACACACCACACACACAATCACAACACACACACACACAATCACAACACACACGTCACATCACACATATACACATCACACATGTACACACACGTCACATGACACACACATGCGCACACACACCACATACATCGCACATACACACACATCACACATACATACTCACACATATACACATCACACACACCACACACATCGCACATACACAAACATATACATAAACATCACACATATACACCACACACCCTCTACCAAGCTTCAAGAGCCTCAAGGAGCATCTTCCTAATGTTGACATTTTTTAAAAACTCATACCAATGTTTATAAAGGAATTTCAAGTGGGAAATACTTTGGGGCCCAGGGATGTTGATTTCAGGGTCTGAAGGCCCAAGACCCAACCCACTCTCGATACTCTATTAGCCATAGGACTTTGGCATTTGTGTTCCCGTTGTAGGTTCCTCGTTTGTGATGTTCATAAACTGTGTCACGAAGTGTAAGGCTATAGATTGGAGCTCTCCAGAGGAGATGAGCTGGCCTTCCCTCCTTTGACTGCCCCAAGTCCTGCCACGCACACTCCCGTCCTTGAGTTTCCCCTCTGGACCACGTGGAGACTGGATGAGACCTCGGGCGGCCTCTCTTCCCAGACACTCTGCTTCAGGCTCAAGGAGTCTCCCTCAAACCTGACGAATTCAACACTCTTGCCCTATAACCTCTCGCTGTCAAATATTTCTGGGATAACTGGGATCGATGCTTGGTTAGGGGGTCCACACCTTGCATCTGAGATGGGGTGACCAGTGTGGCCACACCCCCTAAGGGTGAACAGACTCAACTCTGCTCTAGGCATGTAGGCTAGAGTTAGCTGCTCCTTTGCTTTGGGGCTCCCGTTAGGACTTCTAGTCTATGCTTCTGACCTTGCCCTGTGGCTTCTGGAGGCTGCAGCAGCCATTGTCAAGGCCGTGCAGGGGCATGGAGAGGAGTCTTCTCCAGAATCCCAAGACAGCTTCTGTCTCCCCTCTGCCCCTGTCAGAACCGAGTCTCATAGCGCCACAGCCCGCAAGAGGGAGCACACATTTTGCTCGGGGAGACCTGTGAGTACTCACGACTGTCTGGCTAGGCAGCCAAGGATGGGATCTGTCTCCTCTCTCTGGGCTCTGTGGGCCGCTGTTCATCCAAAGCAGGGGAGGAATTAGGCTGGTAGGGTGTGTGCGCCAAGCCGCAGTCAGGTGCATCAAGATTTGAGGTGATGAGAAAATCCACACAGCAGCCATCTCACAGAACAGAGTTGGTCATTTCCCTTAAACCGTGTCTTCTGAGTTGGGAAAGCTGTGGCTTCTCCATACAAAAGACCTGTTTTGTACTCACCTGGGATCTGCGGTTACCCATCCCCTTCCAAACTTAAGGCAAATTTAAACTTAGGGGGTGTGAGTCATTTTGGGAAACAGACTCCCCAGGATTAAGACGTTAAAGCATCAGGTCACGCCCCCGGATTAAGGTATTAGAGTCTCAGGTCGGATCTGGAAACTTTAAACTCAGACTCTAAATCTGACACCTGAGTCACAATGAGCCAGTTACCCACCACACCACAGTGTTTCCACCCAACATCACTCCTTGCTGCTAAATTCTGCTATGGTGCTAAAGGGCCAGCAGCCTACTTGAGTGTGAATCCTATGTTTGGTACCCTCCCAGGTCTCAGTTTTCCCACCTGTAAAATGGAATTCACAGATTGCACTACCACACATAACAAGCCTCCCATGGGTGTTAGTGGCTGCATTGCCAACAATACACATGTAAGCCTATCAGAAGCCCTACTTGGTTTGAGACTATAAAATACCTCCCAGGGACCGGAATATACCCAATTTTTCGCTGTTCTAAAAACAGTTTCAGCCCCTTTTAACCCTTTGACTTTGCATATGCTATACCGCTATATTGAATGTCCCCTCCATTTCCACCAAGTTACATCTGTTTATTGAGATCGGACTCAGAGTGGCCTTCCCCACCCACCCCCACTCCCAGCCTGCTCCTCTAGTCAGGCAGCCATGGCCTGTGACAGCACTTTGTGTCAGAGCCATGAAAACTCCCTGGAAGTCAGTCATGGGGGTTGGGGGCCCTCAACATGAGGTGATTGGGGGGGGGGTCTCTCAGAACGCAGGGGCTTCAGGAACGGCCTTCAGCAGAAGAGGGGCTTTAGAGGTGGGGCTGTGGGTCTGCTCTTGTCACTTGTCTTGGTACACTGGCTGCCTCTCTCTCTCTCTCTCTCTCTCTCTCTCTCTCTCTCTCTCTCTCTCTCTGGCTCGTTAGCTGGCTTTCTGTTTCTGGTTCACATAACAGACAACAGCTGCCATCCACGCTCCAAAACCTCCACCCGAGAGAGCAGCCACACGGAACGGAGGCTTTCTTTCCCAAGTCTAAATTCCTCAGGAGAGGGGCTTCTTGACCCGGCTTCCATGAGCAGCCACTCCTGGCCCAGTCAACTGTGGTGAGAAGCAAAGGGAAGAGGGCTGGGGGCTGCTGGGTTGTGTGGAGGAGGAGGAGGAGGAGGGGAGGGGAAGGGGGGGAACTCCCACAGCAGAAAACACAGCAAGATGACCCCCTGCTGCTCTCACGGGGCCCTGCGATGTCCGCACACTGTCTGATCTCAGCATGGCCATTCAGGGTGTTCCTGTCAACACATATTGGTTAAAGGAGCAAATGATAGAAACTTCTAGAAGCTTCAAATAAGAAAGAGCATCTCAGCCGGGCGTGGTGGCGCACGCCTTTAATCCCAGCACTCGGGAGGCAGAGCCAGGTGGATCTCTGTGAGTTCGAGGCCAGCCTGGGCTACAAGTGAGCTCCAGGAAAGGCGCAAAGCTACACAGAGAAACCCTGTCTCGAGAAAAAAAAAAAAAAAAAAAAAAAAAAAAAGAGTATCTCACAGAAAGGACTCTTGTTCGAGTCTGCCTGAGAGGACCTGGGCTTTTGCCTCCCCTTCAGAGTCCTTTAGTTAGTCCTCATCTCTGTATTTCACATTCCCGACTCCTGGTACACAGACCATGAACAGCTGAGCTGCCAGGGAAGGCAGACTTTGTCTTACAGACATAATTGTGGAGCCTTCTGTGTGCACTGCATGGTTCTCAGGGAAGAAATCAGTGGGAGCTGGAAAGTGACCACAGGGGCAGCTGTCTGGAAACTCCGGGGCAACCTGGGTTTTGAAGCTTTCTTTCCCCCATTCCTCTCAAAACCTCTATGTAAGAATATCCTGACTGAATAGCTTAAAAATAAACATTTAGGGGCTGGAGAGATGGCTCAGCAGTTAAGAGCACTGACTGCTCTTCCAGAGGTCCTGAGTTTAATTCCCAGCAACCACATGATGGTGGCTCACAACCATCTGTAATGAGATCTGGCGCCCTCTTCTGGCCTGCAGGGACACATGCAGACAGAACACTGTATACATAATAAATAAATCTTAAAAAAAATAATAAACATTTATAACTGGGCAGCGGTGGCACATGCACTCTGAGTCAGGCAGAGGCAGGCAGATCTCTGAGTTTGAGGCCAGCCTGATCTAAAAAGCAAGTTCCAGGACAGCCAGGACTACACAGAGAAACCCTGTCTCAAAACAACAACAAAAGAATGTAGATTCCTTAAAAAGTGGTTGTTAATTTCAAATAGGTCTTTCTGGCTGTGAGGGCAACCTGACTGCTACACTATCACTCTGTTGATTGTCAGGGTTGATTCGGCTGATCTGGTTGGCTAGGCAGGTGTTCCCTTCCTCCCTCACTGCTCCAGGTTCATCCCTCCTGAAGCTGTGCACTCTTCAGAGGACAACTTTCCTGGAACAGAGGAGGACCGGTCTTCAGTTAAGGGTACAGGAGTAGCCATGCTCCCCTGCTGGAGCCTCCACACAAGCTCTCGAATAGGTCTTTCAGATTTGAGTTCTCAGCTTAAGGTTCTTTCTCCGGGGAGCTGAGCTGACAGGTGGGAAGCCGGCACACCCAGCTCCTCGCTGCTTTTATATTGTTTTCAATTGACATTAAATTTTATGCCTTTTTTCCCCTCTTATTCACCTTTGTGGTTGCTTTCTGCCACACAGTTCTGACTTCCCGTTTCCAGTATCAGTGCAAAGTCTTTTAAAATAAATATGTTGTCTGTAAAATGAATGTGTTTCAAGGCAGTGCATGGCTGTGTTAAAACTCGAGACCTTGGCACTGAATGGCTGACAATTTGAAAGTGTCAGCCATTCCGTGAGTTCCAGGACAGCCGGGGCTATGCAGAGAAACCCTGTCTTAAGAAACCAAAAACAACAAAAATAAAAATTAAGAATAAGCATTTATGTCTCCCACTTTGGGCAAATGTGAAGTGCAAGACTGAGGAGCCAGTGATGTGGCCTATGATGAAAGCCCATTTCCGGTTCCTAGGGGATGTCCACACAGGGCAGCACGCTCTCAGGACACTTAAGTTTCATGCAGCAAATCTCTGCCTTCGTGATGTCAGCTCAACCCTGTTACCTCCCAAAGCGCCCATTCCTACCCTGCCCCTGCTAACTGAACCACTGAAAAGTGAAACTTGAACACTGTATTTCATGTTGATTACGGACAAGTCCAACTTCAGTTCTCTTAACAAAGGTTCAAGTTTAAATGACCCCTGATTTGAAGGGTGGCATTTAAGAATAATTTTTATTGCCTATGAATAAAATTCTTGCTCATTTGTTTATACGGTGTCTCACTATGTAGCCCAGGCTGGCCTTAGACTCACTCCCTATCCTAGACTAGCTGTGGACTCCTGAACCTCCTGCCTCTACCTCACAAGATGTATCCCACTGCACCTGGCAAGAACAGGCTTATTTTATAGATGGGGAAACTGAGGCCCAGGAAGCTGTGACACTTGCTCTGGGTCCTCCGCAGGCTGGCCGATGGATCCTCTCTGAGTTGTCCCTGATGTGGCGTCTGGCACTAACAAATTCTGAGCTTGGGAGCCGTGTGCTCAGGAATGTTTTTTCTACCACGTTGCTGGCTGTGTCAGGCCCCATCCCGATGTTGAACCGGCAGAAATTCTGAAGTCTGCCCTCCGAGCTGGGAAAGGAGATATTTTTGTCAGACCAGCAGGGCACCCACAAACTTCCCACTGGCCCCTAGGGCAGGGAGTTCACACCTTCCTCAGGGGTGTGAAAAGGTGCTTTGAAGGGTGGTGCTCAGACCCTGAGTGGTTGAGTCACAGAACACAAGACAGGCACTAGGCTTCAGAAAGGGTTTTTCCATCTCAGCTCAGGCACTTGCTGCTAGCAGAGAACAAATACTCCTTAACTCCTGGGAGTTAGGCCCATAGCCTGAGATGGCCTCGTGCCCCGGGACACCAGATTTGGGAGATATCAGAAATGGGAAGGGCTGTAGACTGTCTACCCCAATCATCTCATTCTACAGGTGGCCCTAAGAGGGAGAGAGACATTCGTGGCAAAATCAGGACTGGAATCCAGGTCTCCTGGTTTTCTGGCTGGTGCTGCGTGCTCACCGCCTGCTGTCCAGTAGGTGTCAGGATACCGAAAGTCACCACGGAGGGCCGAGGCAGCCCACTGTGGGGAAGGGCACTGAGAAGGTGAGTCCTTCCTAGTTGACAGGTGCATGAATGAGTGAGCAGCTTCCCTTGGCAGCCGCACAGACCTGCTCCTGAGCTGCTGAGTCTCAGGAGAGGCCACTGTCTACAGGCACAGGGCTCATTGGAAAAGAATTGGTGACCATGTGGAAAGCACCTTAATCAGAACTTTTAAGAGGTGTATAATCATTGCAGTAAGAATGCAGCAATGTGGGACATGGATGCAACACACCATCGGGAAGAAAATGATCCTTTTAAAAGTTGAGACTATTTCTGTGCAGTTGGAATTGTGACAGCCTAAGAGTGGTGGTCCAAATGGTTGTAGTTACTGAGAGTCCGATTCCTTCTGAGACAGGCTGGACATGGGGCCCTGTACACACGCTGTCTCATTCCATCCACCATAGGAGACCTTCAGTCAGGGATGCCTGACTCCGGAACTCACATGTGTATATGCATGCATGCAAGTTTGAGTGAATGACACGGATTCATGTGTGTTAAACAAGAGCTCCACTACTGAGATATCCCTCCAGAGTCAGACGTTTGAGGGGTGTGGGTGGGTGGATGGGTGGGGGGAGAGAGAGAGAACCTGGAGTTCATGGATATAGCTAGACTGGCTCCCCAGTCAGGCCCAGAATTCCCTGTCTCCGTCTTCCAGCACTGGGATTATAGACACACACACTGCCGTGTCTGGCTTTTGTTTGTTTGTTTAACATGGGTGTTGGGGATCCAAATTCAGGTCCTTGTACTCACACTTTACCCACTGAGCAATCTCCCTAGCCCTCCCCCTCCCAACACCTATTCTCTAAAATAATTTGTTTTGTTTTGTTGGTTTCTTTGTTTATTTGTGGTTTTTTGTTTTTGGATTTGTTTTTTTTGTTTTGTTTTGGTTTTTGGTTGTTTTGGTTTTTCGAGACAGGTTTTCTCTGTGTAGCTTTGCACCTTTCCTGGATCTCGCTCTGTAGACCAGACTGGCCTCGAACTCACAGAGATCCTCTTGGTTCTGCCTCCCGAGTGCTGGGATTAAAGGCGTGCGCCGCCGCCGCCTGGCCGAATTGTTTTTTTATTACAACTATACCCACTGCTTGGGTGGAGTGGTACAAGGATGCCATGGAGCAAGAATGGAAGCTAGAAGACTTGTGCTAGTCAGTTCTCTTCTCCCACCATGAGGGTCCCGGGTATCAAACTCAGGTCTTCAGGCTTGGCCACAAGTGCCTTTACCCTGCCAGAGCCATCTTGCCTGCCCCCAGACAACTATACTCTTAACCACTGCTAAGAGATTCGAATCTGTAGCATAAATTAGGGTTTTCGTTTTCTTTACTGCTACTCATTTTTAAAATGAAAAACGTAACAAAACAAAAAACATACAGTGAGTACTAAATAATCTAGAATCGAACACAAAACTATGAGTTTCCTTTCAGGGAGGAAAAAATAAAAGAGTAAAACTTCTTGCCACCACATGGGGGCGCTGAAGGATGCAGGCTGGACAGGGACCTGCCTTCCCAACCCAGCCCCGGCTGCTCTTTCCCAGCTGTCCATCAGAAACTGCAGCTCTAGTGTAGGAATCCCACGGCCCTACAGCAAACACACATCACCACTGCTACCCTGGGGAACTTCCCCTAGCCCTTGAGCCAAGGACATTTCCTCTCTGCCCTCACAACCACAGGCATCGGCGATTGTGCTCACCACTACCCCTCCCTGCCCCCAGACTGAACTTTAGACAATTGAGAATCCCCTTGGCCTTAGCCTGTCTTCTACTTACTGGGAGAAGGGAGCCCTAACCACCTTCTCCTTCACCTGTTTCTGTGACATTTGTATAGACTTTTGATGAACTGCCAGGAGGTGGGAGGGAGCATCTAAGCCAGTAGTCTTCACATTGCTTCCTAGGATAAATGGATGTGGAACCCCTGAGAAATGTTTGCATCCCATTCTAAGAGAAAGAAGGGCATGCCTTGGATAGAAACCCCAGCCTGCGCGTGTGAGTCAAACGGATCTAATGGCTCTCTCCCCTGGCCCCAAGTCCTGTGAGATCCCCATGGCTGGTGCTGATACACAGCATTGAATTATGAAATGTTCACCTCATGGACAGCCGCGGTAGAGCAGAACCTTGTCCCCAAGTTGCAGACCCTGGAGAGCCTGAGATGTCCTGCCCAAGAGGCTGTGGCAGGCTGCCCAAAGTTCTGCCCACCTGAAGTGAGAGTTCTTCGCGACTGTTGTTGTAAGATGTGGTTTAATGAGGATCTGAACGGCACCTAACAGCAGATGGCCTCTGCTCGGATGCCCCCCTCCCAGGACCCGTGGTCATCGCCATCTCGAGGCGGGATGGACTTCCTCATCGACATACACAGCACCTCGTCGATGTAGATGGTGTTCTCCTTAACCTGGATCTCCTCCTGCAGAGCCAGCTGCCTGCGGTACAGTGCCTTCAGCTCCATCTGAGCCTGAGCCAAGGTCTCCTTTAACCTGGGAGAAGAGAGGAACGTGGGAATCATCACTAGTTCTGCACCGCTTTTTCCCGGGGGGCACAGGGGGATGTGCTTGGATGCTCAGTTGACAGTGCTCATCCCCTTGCTTGTTTCTCAAGGGAGTGCTTTCTGGCTGGTGGCCACAGGCAGGCTTATGACACATAGTTGCTGGATGTAGTGGTATACACCTGTAAACCCAGCACTCAAGGGATGGATGATGACTTAAAAACCAGCCTAGGCTTCGTAGAAAGTTCGAGACTAGCCCGAACTACTTAGCAAAAACTGGTCTCTAAACAAGAGTTGGGGGACGCTGTTCGGTGGTAAGAGTTCTGGCATAGCGAGCGCAAGGCCCTGGGCTTTATTTTCACCACTGGAAAAGAAAAGCCAATGTGCCGGGTGGCGGCGGCGCACGCCTTTAATCCCAGCACTCAGGAGGCAGAGCCAGGCAGATCTCTGTGAGTTTGAGGCCAGCCTGAGCTACAGAGTGAGATCCAGGAAAGGCGCAAAGCTACGCAGAGAAACCCTGTCTCAACCCCCCCCCCCCAAAAAAAAGGAGAAAAAAAAAAAGAAAAGCTAATGTTTAAAACGGCAGCTATTTATCTAAACATCCGGATTTGGACTTTTTTACAAAATGGCTTGGTGTTGAGATCTGCTTCACGGATAAGAGCAGCTTTGGCTGGAGTTATCCGACCTGGTGTCTAGGAAGGGCATCCTTCCAACCATAGAGAGCCAGCAGCACCCTCAGCCGGGCCCCTCCCTGCAGTTTACAACGCAGTCTGACGTCAGATCCCAGCAGGGGCTGGCCCACCTGGCAACATTATGGTTGATCTCCTGAATCTCCTTGATCAGCCGATACTGAGCGACATCGCGACACAGCTCCACGTTAGGCCGGTGCGTCCTGGTTTCCAGGCGCGTGTGCGCTACCTTAGCCGGCCCTTCTTGGTCCAAGATGGCATTCTCAAGAACGGCAATGTTTTTCTCCTGGGAAGCAATCTCTTCCATAACCTGACGGAAAGGATTGGAGTGGATGAGGCTGTGCCCCTTGGAAATCAAGACACGACAGAGCTGTCGTGACCACGCACATTAAGAAGACCCGACCTCACGTTCCCACCTAAGCAGAACCCTAGAGAGTCTGATCACGTGTCTCCAAAGCAGAGATACTCGTCCAACTGTGGAACCCCAGGCACCAAGTGCATCTGACTGGCCCCCGTTACCGGTTCACCCACACAGACGGTGTGAGTTCCCCAGAGAACGCCCTCAGCAAAGGCTTGGCCATTGAATGAGAAATGTCCCTCATAGACTCGTGTATGTGAACATTTGGTCCCTGGCTGGTGGTAGTGTTTGGGTAGTTATGAAACTTTTGATAGGTAGAGCCTTGCTAGAGGCAGCTTTTGAGGGTTTATGGTCTCACCTCACTTCCTGCTTTCTTTCTCCTTCCTGTGTGTGGATGAAGTTGTAAGCCATGAGTCTCCTGATCTTGTCATCAAGCCAAGACTTCCCTGACAAGAGGGCTCTACCCTCCACCCCTCTAAAACTGCAAGCAACAATAAACACTTTTCTTCCCTGAGTTGCTTTTGTAGGGGTGTTTTTATGACAGCAACAGAAAGGTAGCTTATTCATTCAGTTATGAACACACGCTCAGGGCCTCTTGCCTACACGGTTACAAAGTTCATCTCCCCCGTGCCTATACGAATATTTTTGAGATTGGCTTTGTGCACCGAAAGAAACTTGTACATTATTCTGTTTTCTTAAATTAGAATTTCATTAGGGTTATGAGTATAGACCGGTACAGAAGACTTGCCTGCCATGCACAGGCCCTGGGTTCAATCCCTAACACTGCCAAAAAAAATTTTCTCCTTGAGTTTTTTTTTTTTTTTTCAACTTTGCATCATGAAAAATTCCACACATACTGAAGGGTAGGCAGGCTAATGAACCTCTTTTACATCTATAGATAGATAGATAGATAGATAGATGATAGATAGATGATAGATAGATGATAGATAGATAGATAGATAGATAGATAGATAGATAGATAGATAGATAGATAGATAGATATAGATAGACAGGCAGGCTATAGATAGCCTAGCTCAGCATGATAGTACATGCCTTTAATCCCAGCATTCAGGAGGCAGAGGCAGGCAGATCTCTGTGAGTTCGAGGCCAGACTGGTCTATGTAGTAAGTTTCAGGACAGCCAGGACTACACAGCAAGACCCTGTCTCAAAAAACAAAAACCGACCAAAAAAGATACCCAATCTTATTTCATCCACATGTCTCTCTATCCACCCCTACCCATCAGCCTACTTGTTTTATTTTATTCTATTTGTTTTTACTTTGCTTTTTCTGAGACAGGGTTTCTCTGTGTATCCCTGGCTGTCCTGGAACTCACTCTGTAGCCCAGGCTGGTCTCAAACTCAGAGACCCACCTGCCTCTGCCTCCCGAGTGTTGGGATTAAAGGCGTGCGACGACGACGACGACGACGACGACGACGACGACGACGACGACACCACCACCACCCGGCTGCAACCTAATTATTTTAAAGTAGACCTTGGATATTATGTCATTTCCGTGTCAAATATTTGAGTCTACGTGTCTAACATAAAAGGATTCTGCTTTTCATGTAGCACATCCACAGTATGTTTATCACACCAAGAGCACAGTCCCTTACTTCGTCTCCTACCCTATCCATGGCTGCCTACCCTTCTGATTCCCATGGTCCCTTACTATCGTGGCTGCCTACCCTTCTGATTCCCACTCATCTGTGTTTTAAAGGCCAACTTACAAAGATTAGAACTCAGACGAATTCCGTACACAGTACTTAGGTTTTCTTAAACTGCTTAACTCTCCCTAAGTTCAGGGCCAGAGAGGTGGCTGAGTGGTTAAGAGCACTTGCTGGTTCCACAGAGGACTGGAGTCGATTCCCAGCTCCCACATCGGATGGCTCACAACCCTGAGAATCCAGCTCCAGTTGGTCCAATGCCCTCTTCCGGCCTCCTCAAGGAACTCACGTGCATGGGGCACACATGCTCATAAGTAAAAATAAAAGCCATCTTTAAAAAGGATTTCTAACGGGAGTGTGCGACGCTTTATCCAGCATCGGAGCAAGCCAGGCGATTCTGTGAGTTGAGCAGCTGGCTACAATAGTCAGAAGCGCAAAGCTAAAGAAAAGTTCAAAAAAACCAAAAAAAAAAAAAAAAAAAAAAAAAAAAATAAGATACTATACTATTTGAAATTTAGCAAATGTGAGGGTAGCTCAGCGATTAAGAGGACTTGCTACTCTCTCAAAGGACCTAGATTCAGTTCCTGGCACCCACATGACCATTTACAACCTCTGTAACTCCAGTTCCTAGAGATTCGATGCCCTCTTCTGGCGTCTGTGGGCACTAAGTATAAACATATATGCAGGCAAGATACTCATACACATAAAATAGATAAATGATTATTTTGAACTTAGCAAATGTTAATCCCTTTTACTTGGTTGTGATTAATAGTTTCTTTGACTTCAAACTTAGCTAAAACCCTTTTTCTATTTACAGCTGCATTTATAAACTGATGCATATTTTGATACTTCAAATATCGTAATAAGAGAAACCTTCTCCATCTAATTAGTAAAAAAAGGTGAGTCATATGTTCTCTTAAATGTCCTAATATTGTCTCCAAAATAGAATTTCAGTGCCAGTGAGGCAGCTCAGGGGGTGAAATGTTTGCAGTCAAGCCTGACAACATGAGTTCAATTTCCAGAGAAAATCAGGAGAGAACTGGCTTCCCACATCTCATCCTCTGGCCTCCATGCGCGCACGCGCACACACACACACACACACACACACACACACACACACACACACACACACAAAGTGAGTAAATGATAAGTAAATAAAATGTTAAAATTTCATTTTAAGATTGCGGCTAAATCAATTATATAATTGCATATTTTTAAATATATATATATGTATATATATGTGTATATTTTTTTTTTATTTTGAGACAAAAACTGAAAATGAGGCTGCAAGCAAATTAAGTCTCCAGGAATGAGAGCTGAGCAAGGAAAGTCATTCACCAACTAATTAAATCACTTGACTATAGCAAGTATGTCCAGAGAATATAAACTCGTTCGTGACAATTATTCCTTCTGCCAAGTAGTTACCACATAGATACCAGCTACGTGGACAGAAGCGCTCATCTCACTGGGGCAAATATCAAGGAATGAGACTGAACGTGTAAAGGGGTGAAGAGTTTTGTGAGGAACCAGGCCATTTTGCATTCCCACAGGCCATGAGTAAGAGAGAGGCTTGGGCCGACAACCTCACCAGTATCTGATACTGTCGTCTTGGATTTCCTGCAGGCACATGGGGTTTTCTCATTGTTTTAATCTGATATTCTTGATGCCGTAAGAGGATGAGCGTCTTTGTGTGTGCTTAGTCACACCAGGAGAGAGTTATTAGTGGGGTGTCTGCCCAGACCCCTCTTTGATTTATCAGATAGATGTTCTGAAATCTTTCCTCCTATAGCTCATGATGAACTTGCATTCTATGAAATGCTTTATATTTTAATGGACTGAAAAAAAATCCAAAGCAGAATACCTTGTGCCAGGTAAATTATAGAAAGCGCCGTCCTTAGCGTCCCTATATAAAGTCCGATTGAGACACAGTCGTTGCTTGTTGGTTTATTTATGGCCACTTTTGAACAAGGACAGAGTCAAGGGGTGTTGACAGACTGTGTGTGATGCTCTCATTGCATTGCACTGTTGCCCAGGGCACTGTCAATCACAGCCAGGCAGTTACAGCTCCATGGTTTCCCAGCCACCCCCTCACCAGTGACATCTTATTTCATTGTTTCATTACCAGTGTCTCAGCCCCTTCCTGTTGGTATTTCAAAATACCTAGAGCTGGGGAGCAGATAAGAAACAAGAGTTGATTTCTCACGGTTGGCAGGTACCGTGTCTGCAGAGGCAGCACTCTCTGCTCTGAGACAGCGCCCTGCTGCTGTGTCCACCCATGAAGGCAGAGGGCAGGGGGCTGCCCACTTCCACCCATGCCTTCTGTGAGGGTCCCGAGGGAACGCCTGCTAGAGGACTTACCTCTTGGAGAATGGGTTTCACACTAAGGCCCGCTGTGTACACATCGTGTTAAAACAAGAAACCCGAGTGTTGCCTGCTGCAGGCCCAGTGGAGCTTGTTTATGGGTTAGGAGTCGGACCAATGCATCTGTTACGCAGTGACGCAGGATGGCGACCCTGTACACCGGCATCGTTAGCCATTGCATCAGTCACAGTGTTCTCAACTCCCAGGAAAGCAACGATCGGGAAAAACAAACAAACAAACCAACCGAAAATCTCGTCCTTTGCAGTGTCTCAAAGTGAAAAGGAGGCTGCAGTCAAGGGCTCGGATTTTGTTTCGTTCCCAGCTAACTGCATCATGGTTGACGGCAGCAGCTCAAGGAAACGCGTCCAGAGAACAGAAATTTGTTCAAGATTGTTCATTATGCAAAGCAGTTTTTTGAAAAAGAGACCAGGGACCAGAGTAAAATCAATACTCCTTTTTTTTTTTTTTTTTTGTATAACAAATAGTCAATTTCACATGGTTTTCTTTTTCTTGTAATGAGTTGTCAGGTGGTCTAATACTGTTCAATATTGCTTATTGGAGAAGTGTCAATGCTGTGTTGGATGTGACTGAAGAGTTAGCCTCTATGAGTACTCTACACGATATGACTATTTCCAAAAAGATGGGAAAATGTGCCAAGGCTCCATGATAAGGCGCTTGCTGGCAAGCAGGAGACCCGAAGTCAGATCCACAGCACCCACATAAAAGCTGGGCGCAGTGGCGCTCTTCTATAACCCCAATACTGGGGAATGGTCACAGAGACTGGAAGTTCCCTGGATCTCACTGGCCATCCAGCCAGTCTGGCCAAATTGGCAAGTTCAAGGTGCAGTCAGTAAGAGACCAGATGTAAAATAATAGATGAATTTTTTTAAAAATTAATTTAATTTAAAAAACACATAAGGGGAAGAGTAATAGAGGGAGGCATCTGTCATTAACCTCTGGACACATAAACACACACACATACACTCACACACACACTGGTGCACACTCATGTACACACACACACACTTGTGCACACATTCACACACACACACACTTCAGAAATTCCTATCAACACAACCTAAAGTAGAATATGCCGAGATGTCGTGATCCTAATACGTGTTGAGCAGAAATGGGCTGGGCCGAACAAGTTTACAGAGCCTGTGAGGACGCGAGTTATCGAAAGCCTCTGGTTAGTCCCTGGACTAGTCATCAAGAAGTGCTTTGTCGAGGCTGGGGAGACGGCTGGCTCAGATGAAGTGCCTACACACCCGCACGAGGAACTGAGTTCAGAGCCCCGTCGTCCACCTTTGTAAAAGCCGGGTGTGGCCAGCGCACATGCAGCCCCAGCACTGAGACAAGAGGATCCCCAGAGCCTGCTAGTCAGTGGGATCTGTGAGAGACTCGGGCTCAAAAAGTTAAGTAGAAAGGGATGGAAGAAGACACTCAAAGTCAACCTCTGGCCTCCACATACGCGCGCGCGCGCGCACACACACACACAAGCACACATATGCTACACACAGCTATACACACAGTAATTTTTAAATGTACTTTGCATAAATATTTGGCTCTGTCATGTGCTGCTGCGCTAGCTTGGTCAACAGTGAACGTCATTAGCTCTCGGATTTGACTGACACGCCACTTCTTTAGAAACAGCGGCTCAGTGGTTCTGTATGCTCCACGGCTCCACGTTCAGTGACTTCACCATGCTTACATTTTCTAAGGTTTATTTTAGCCTGGGGCTAAGATCGGAATTTTCCTGAATAAGAAGAAGAACCCTCAACCATTGCTAACAAATGCTGGATGCTTTTGGAAATTAGCTTTCCATACAGCCTCAAAAACAGTCCTCCTTGAACCTGACCTAAAATTTTGAAGCCAGACAGCCCCGAGGGACACAGCTTAGGACGCAGTCACCTCTCGGGCACCTGGTGTCAAGCTGCTCTCCACACCTCCTTGCTATCAAAGTTAAAGCAGGAAGGAAAATTTCCTTTCCTGCATAGATTTGCAATGACATTTTCCAACTCCCAGCAGTGGGTTCTGACCTCAAAGCCAAAGGAATTGCTCACATTTCAGAGTTCACTTAACAGCGTGGTGAAGGAGCAGTGACCTCACCCTCAGCCTTGAGGGATTTACATGCTAAAAGGCAAGTATCAGGGGAAGCAGCTGACAGAAATCCACCAGCGTCCCCCAAGAAATGAACAGAGCCAATTAAAATCATTTGCTCAGACGTTTTGACATCATCTGGCAGTACGGATCTGAATGAAACGATATTTTTAGATGAATTATGTAACAGCTCGTTACAGATCAGCATTGGCAAGGGAATGCTTTGCAAGGGATTTCCTAGGAAACGCTAACTTTGCATCAGAACAAAGCAAGATGCTATCTCCTCCCAACAGAATCCCTCTCTTCTTATAAGTAGACCATTGTTTAAAAACTACACCCCATCACTGTGATTACTGTTACTACTGAATTTCTGTCAATGATGCCTCTTGGCCCATAATGCTTACAATATTTACTATTTGATCTTTTATAGAAAAATATTTGCCAACCTATACATTTGATTATTTTAAATACTATTACTTAATTGTAAATCTTTCAAAGGATTAAACATGCTTTGCTGTTGTCTCATTGTAAACAAAATAAGAGCTGAATGTTGTCCTTTCAGCCTGTGAAGTCCCTTCCTGACCAGGGAGGCCTCTGGCAAATGAAGGTCACATGGGCCCCTTCCTCATGGGACCTAAGTCCAAGACTTCCAAATGCGAATGTGGGACCCCAGAGTCACTCAAAGTCCATGCTCGTTTATTCTTCTGTGTGTGTTAGGCATGTGTATGCAGGTGCGCATGCCCATGTGTGCATGTGTGCATGTGTGGAGGCCAGAAGTCGATGCTGGACGTCTTCCCCTATTGCTCTCCACCTTCTTTCTTGAAACAGGGTCTCTCAGTGAATCTGGACCTCACCGCTCCAGCTAGACTAGCTGGCCAGCAAGCCCTCGAGCTCTGGGTCTCCCCGCCCCAGCACTAGCATCCACCACGGTGTGTGCCTCCGTGCCGCCTTTAACGTGGGGGCTGGGGATCCAAACTCAGGCACTCCCATATGCTTGCACATCAAGCACTCTACCTAATTAGCCACCTCCCCAGCCCCAAAGAGTTAATCATAAAAATACAAAGCACCTGATGATGTGCTAAAATAATTTTTATATTGGAAGTTAAGTGAAATGTTATAAAAATCAGTTTCACCTACTTCTTTTTACTGTCTTAGAAGGAGCTCCTAGAAGACACAGGTGAGGAACGTGGCTTGCATTGCATCCCACCTCACCTCACCCTTCCATGGTTGCTCTGAAGCCTCGGCTTCTCTCAGCTGCAGAAGCCCTGGCGTGACCCCCATGTTACAGCTTGGCTAAGGGGTGCAGAGAGCTAGAAGGATCTGCTTAAGTCCTTCAGCTCACTGTTGCCAGATTCTAGGGTCTCCATCTTTTAAGTTCAAGGTAAAGCCCATTCCCACTAGACTCTACTCCATGTCTCTGAGCTCAGACTGACCATGTGTGGTCAGGACACAGGTCCTGAAGCAAGGAAGGTGTGTGGGAGCTGGATCCTGTGGGCTCTGACAGTTAAATTCTCAGTGACTCTGCCAGCTCTTTGTTAAATGGGGAGTCTGAAACGGACCATGGTGGGAATATTTACACCGTGGGAATCTGCAAGTTCTACGCCTCAGAGACATTTTACTGTTGACTCCTAGAAGCCATTTGCCAATATAACTCTGAGCAACTAGCAGGAACAGTTGACCAGGGAATTGGAGCTAGATTTGGAGAAACTGGGTACTTGAGTACACATGAGTTCAGGACCCTTCTCTGCACATTATATAAGGAGGATCTAAGGCTGTGCCCAGATCCCAGCCTCCATTCTCCTGCTTCTGGGCTCTGTCTCCTTGCCAATCGGCAGAGCGAGTGTCAACAGAGGTTCAGCACACACAGACATTTATGCTTCCATGAGAAGGCCTCATGAATCCAGCATGTCCCCAGGGACCCCACCTTGGCCAGATGATCAGCCAGTTTGTTCCTGGCATCCTTGGTCTCCTTCAGCCCGTTTACGAAGGCCGTGTCTACCACATCGCACTGTCTGCGCAGGTCATTGGCCGTCTGGGACAGGATGCGGTCCACCAGAGTCTTCAGCGTTATGGAGTTGTTCCACTGCTTGTCCGCCCTCTCCACGTTGGCATTAGAGAAGTCCAGCCAGTCCTCCAGACTCACGGAGCTGCAACACAAGTTCCTCGCTCGGGCTGGGGCAGCAGGGGCAACTCCTGAGAATTACTGGAAACTAGGCTACCTCCACCCCACAAGTACCCAGGATGTTTTTCCACCACTGGGCAGAGCCAATGACAGTCCGCCAACGGCGGTATCTTTGGAAGCCTCCCATGTCGGTGCCAGACACTGAGCTGGCACCTAAAGACGTCACCTCATTTCATCCCCAGGAAGCCTACTAAGCTGCTTTTATGACCCCAGCTTCAGAGAGGAGAAAACAAGCTCAGAGAAATGAATGAACTGAGTCGAGATCACAGAGCTGGAGACATTGAGCTTCAACACAAAATATAAGAGCAACAATAGTTAGAACCTAGCACACTGAGTGAGGGGAAGCCAGGAGGTGAACAGGTCGCTAGTTTGATGAGGAACTGTTAGTAACCTTGATAAGTATTTTAGTAAATGTTATCTGAAGGTTTACTTTTATTTTATGTGTATGAGTATTTTGCCTGCGTATATGTCTGCACCACATGCATGCCTGGTCCCCACAGAGGCAAGGAGAGGGCACCAGATCCCCTGGAACTGGAGTTGCAGATGGTGATGAGCCACCATGTGGGTGCTGGGAATAGAACCTGAGTTCTCTGTGAGAGTGGTAAGCACTCTTAACTACTAAGCCATCTCTCTGGTTTCCTAAAAACTGTTATTCATAAGCACACACCACAGAATGTGTGATGTTATTTAGCAAAAAAAGCAGGCAAACAACAACTCTATTAGAAGAAGTCAAGAGAGTGTCTACTTTGTGGAAGTAGAAAAAAAGTATTAGGCAGAAGGAAACTGAGGGAGGCTGAGGCAGGGGGATCTCAAGTTTGAGGCCAGCGTTAATCGGTTCAGAAGGAGAGAGGAAGAAGAGGAGGGTGGGCCAAAAAGGTTTCTATGGTAACAGGGTGGCAGGTGTTATTTCCCTGCATCCCAGTGGACTGCCTGAGGATTCTCCACTTGGTGACTGGAGACATTCCCCAGAGGTCCCTGTCTCCCTTGCCTTAAGGATGAGAACAAATTTGCCAACTTGTTTCTCTCAAGTCCAAAGATGAGATGCCAGTTCTGAGGCTGGGATATTAAAAAGCGCCACGGATTTCTTAGACCCTCCCCCTCCCACCCCTTGCCTCTCTTTCTCTTCCATCACTTGAGATGGGAGACGCCAGCTTCCATGTCATGAACTGTCCTTGGAGAAGTTCACAAAGCCAGGAGCTGAGGCCCACATCATCACATGAGTCACCTTGGAAGCCAATCCCTCCCCTGTCCAGCCTTCAGATGGGTGCAGCCCCAGTCTCTAGCTGGACTTTCGCCTAAGGACACCTTGAGCCCAGCCACCAGTTAAGTGGTGTCTGACCTCTCAACCTACCCAAGATCATGAGATACTAAACATTTATTATTCTGAGAAGCTACATCTGGAGGCACTTTATCTTTCTATTTTTTTATACATTAAAAAGATACTGATACAATGATAATCATTCAATTTTGTATTAAGTGTTTGCTGTATGTACTCTGTGTGTATATTTAATAAAAAAATCAAATATGAATGAGTTAGCTCTACAATATAATACTTATTACAAGTTAAGGTAAGGGTCCAGTAAGCTAGCTCAACAGGCAAAACAGCCTGCCACCAAGTCTACCGACCTGAGTGGGGTCCCTGAGACCCACAGATAGAAGGAAAGAACCAATTCCCATAAGTTGTCCTCTGACCTCCACTTGGGCACAGGTGTACCCAGCCATCCACACACATAGTTTTTTAAAATGCAAATTAGATATTACATAAAAGACACACACAGTTTTTGCAAACTAAACAAAATGGGCCTGAGTGTTGGATGTGCATGTGTTTCTGCGGTAATCTTGGAAAAGGACTGATGTGGGAAGTTATTATTCACCCATTACTATAGGTTTTTTTTTTATAATTTTCCACTTGTTAAACTATAAATAGATGAAGGAGTATGTTGGGGAATATTATTGTAAGGTGTGCTACTTTTGTTTATGTTGCATTTGTTTAACTCTGTGAAGCTGTGTTACTGTGCCTGTCTAAAACACCTGATGGTCTAATGAAGAGCTGAACAGCCAACAGCGAGGCAGGAGAAAGGATAGGTGGGGCTGGCAGGCAGAGAGAACTAATAGAAGGAGAAATCTGAGAGTAACAAGAGAGGAAGGAGGAAGACATCAAGGGCCAGCCACACAGCAAGCCACGGAGAAATATACAATGAAAGGTATACAGAAACAGAGAAAGGTAGAAGCCCAAAGGCAAAAGGTAGACAGGCTAATTTAAAGTTAAGAAAAGCTGGCAAGAAACAAGCCAAGCTAAGGCTGGACATTTATAAGAATAAGCCTCATGTGTGATTTACTCGGGAGCTGGGTGCTGGGCCCCCGAAAAGAACAAAAACAACCAACAACAGGAATACATTATAAGTCTTTGGACATGCTGTACCAGTCTTTCTTAAAGTGAGAGAAGGTTCTGGGCAGGGGCAGGATAAAACTGCTCAGCAGATACCTTGGCCCAAGCCTCCCAGCTCCAGGGGGCTACAGGAGGCATCCCCTGGCCCTGTCAGACTGAGAGGACCTGGGTATTCCCAGCATCACTTATACCAGCCGCAGGGCCCCACTCACTTGGGCTCGATTCTCACAACATTCTCAGAATATTTGATATTTGGTGAGTTATTGTTGAGTGAGAAGCAGATGTCGTCGATAGTTAGAGCCACAAACTTATCCTTCAAATCCTTTTCCAAATTGTACTTGGCAGAGCGGTTCAGCCTGAAGGAAGAAGGTAAACTGGGTTTCTCCCTTGGGAAGGGCCGTGACAGCTGCAGGATCACGGGAAGCCCTGGAAAACGAAGCTAAAACTGGCTTCTTTCAGCATGGCCTCTCCTTGCGCCCCACTTCCACGTCCCCAATGCGCACACGTGCCATTTGATGCTTGGTCAGCCAGACCACAAAGGACCCCAGTGAGTCACCCTGGTGAGATGCCGCCACAATCCTCCCGCCACCAGGGGGCGCCAGTCGGGGGAGGCAGGAACCCAGACTCCACGCTAGCGTTCTACTTTGGGGTGCAAACCGTCTGTGGGGTGCGACACACCGGTTCCCCCGAACTCGGGTAGGGTCCGCGGTACCTGATCTGCTCCGTCGTCTCCTCCAGCGTGCGCTTCAGCAGGGCCATGACGCCGCGGATGATCTCGGCCTCCTTCAGCAGCTCCTGCTCCACGACATCTTGCACCAGATCGATGCCCACTCGCTTCTCCCTGGTGGGGAGGGGCAGGAGCGTGGGACACTACTTTGTGCCTGTGCCTCTTCAAAATATCCAAAACGCGTGCAGAAACCTGGCCTGAAAACCCCACATGAACGACCGTGCCCCACTACCCCCACCCGGACCCTTGGATTTGCTGATTTTTGTTTGCTGGCTTGCTGGCTGCCTGGTTGGTTGGCTTTTAAGACAGGGTCTCCCTACGTATCCCAGGCTGGTCTCCTGATCCTCCTGCCTCAGCCCTTGAGCACCGAGACCCCTGCTTGCTGCCACTTCCTGCTCAATCTGGCCATCTGCTCTGAAGTCTTCTCCTTCCTACGTACTCATTGCAAACAACTCTCTTTTGACCTAGAATTTCAAAGACAGGTGTGTCTTTCCTTGGTCCTAGTCTTGTTTTTAGACAAGAAATTGAATCCAGAAAGAAAAAAAAGGTTCTGCTATAGTGTTAGTAACCAGTAATATCAATACTGGTGTTCCACCACTGAGCCCTGGCTATGTGACACACACTGGGCTGTTTTCTTCTGTTTTGATGTAAATATTCCCTCTCGATCGGTTTAATTCCCTCTTAATGGAACCCAGGCCCTGGAGCATACTAGCCATACTGTGCTACCACTGAACTACACCCCCAGCCCTTCCACTCAACCTTTTAAAATACGAATGGGACAACTGAGTCTCAGAGGAGTGAAGGAACTCACCCAATGCCACATGCTGAGCATCACATGTGCTTCTAATCAGAAGCACCACGATACACCACTCCCCAAAACCACCCCACGCTGGGCACTTTATTTCAACTCTGCTTGGTAATACTTGGGTTAGGGGAATCCCCTAGCCACGTGCTGTGGAGCCTGAGGTGTATTATGTAACATTTGTGTCTTGACGTCCCCTTCTGTAAGTGGGGATAACTATTAGTAAGTACTTCATAGGGTGTGCCAAGGAATGGACCTGATAGAAAGCAGTGTTCCTGCCCCTGGTACCTAAAAGTGCTCACTAATTCAGCACCCTCTGCATTTATAGTTAGCCTTGGGCTTAGGAGCCTGCTGAGGGTGGGGCATCACTGCCCACCCTTGCCTTTGCATGCCCTCTAAATCCATCTGGGAGCCACTGACTGCTTGCTCCACAAGGTCAGGGCTAAGGTCATGGGGGAACCGAGCTTCTACTGAGAAAGAGCACCGTGTATTTGGGAACCTGCAGAGGCCTCAGCGCTCCCAAGTTCCTCTCTTTCCGGGCCTGGAGAATTCACTGGGGCCCAGTTATGACAAAGTCCGCTAAGCTAAGGACGTTGAACTCTACCTTGAAGCTGTTGGGACTCAGGGCTGTAACTACAAGGTTTGAAGCTTGGAGTGACCTGTAAGGCTCAAGATTTGGTCACGTTCACTCCAGTGTCAGTATGGGGCTGGGGATACCGTAGAACACTTGCCCTGGTGCTCATGAAGTACTGCGCTGGATGGCTAGTTCATGTAAACTAGATAAATGCTACTTGCTGGTAACCCCAGCGCTGAGAAGGTGTGGGCAAGAGAATACAACATCATCCTCAGCTACATAGTGAACGTGAGGCCCGCCTGAGCTACACATGCTACACATGTCAAAAATGAAAATGAAAAAAGTCGGTATGGACAATATGCTGGGTGGGAAGGGCCTCTGCTAGAGCAAACCACCAATGAGAGCCAGGCATAGTGAGACAACACTGGAGATGTGGAGTTCTAGACTTTTCTAAGTTGCATGTGAGTTGTCCTAGGCCGGCCTGGGCTACAAAATGAGAGCCTGCCAAAACAAACAAACAAACAAAAACACAGACTCATCAGTTCATCATAACTCTCCAACTAGACTAGGAAACAGGTTTAGAAATTGGCATTGCCTAAGAAAATAAGAGAATAATCCTATTCCTGGATTTACAGATCACCAGAAGTGTGCCCATGTACTTTCTAGACAGCAGGGTGCCCTGTGCATCCCAGCAGGCTTGTGCCTCCCAGCAGCTATGAGGGTGTCTTTCTCACCCTCTTCCCTGGAGATGGAACCCCTGATACTTTAGCGGAGCACCTGGCTGCCCCAACTGAAGACAACCATTTCCCATGGTCCAGTTGTGTGGTTATGTTCTGGCCAATGGGACACAAGTACAGAGAAATGGCGAATGCCAAACTCTACTTACTCCTACTTGCTGGAAAAACAGACTGTCTGGAGCTTAGGTTGCCATCTCAAATCATGAGGTAGCCTAGGGATTAAAACTCAAGTTCTTAAGGCAACAAAACACAAAAAACCTGGGACTATAATACTATAGCACACCATAGCAATATACACTGGCCATTTTTTTCAAATGTTTATTTATTTATTTTATGTATATGTGTGCTCTGTTGTCTTTATACCAGAAGAAGGCATCAGATCCCACTAGAGATGGTTGTGAGCCATCATGTGAGTGCTGGGAATTGAACTCAGGACCTCTGGAAGAGCAGCCAGTGCTCTTAACTGCTGCGCCATAGCTCCAGCCCTACACTGGTCATTTTTAAACACTTAAAAGTCATGGGAAAGGGACCTAGTGAGATGGCTCAGCAGTTAAGAGCACTGACTGCTTTTCCATAGAACCTGGGTTCAATTCCCAGCACCTACATGATGGCTAAAAATGTGTGTAACTCTGGTTCCAAGGGGATCTAGCACCCTCTTCTGGACTCTTCTGACACTGCACACACCTGGTACACAGACATACATGCAGGTAAAACACACACACACACACACATACACAATAAAAATAAATCTCAAAACATTCTTAGGTGACAGAAAGAGAAACTATTTTAAGATTAAGTATGTGGTTTTTGTAATTCTTTTCTTTTTTTTGGTTTTTCGAGACAAGGTTTTTCTCTGTGTAGCTTTGTGCCTTTCCTGGAATTCTGTGAGACAGGTTGGCCTCAAACTCACAGAGATCCTCCTGCCTCTGCCTCCTGAGTGCTGGGATTAAAGGCGTGCGCCGCCACCGCCCGGCGTTTCTGTAATTCTTTGACACTCACCTATATTTTTAGTTAGAGGACAGCAGAGTTTGGCATGAACCACATGTGGTGTTCCCTCCACAGACACCATGGGCAAGACAGGCTCCATCTCAGCTCCCACAGAACGCCTGCCTGCCGGTTTGCCTGCTCCACCCACTGTCTAGCACAGTCGGCCTTGGCTACCTGGCGCCGAGTGCCCTGCATCAGGTGACTAACCTGTAGGCCAGGCACCGCTCTGTGATGTGCAGGGGCTCCTTAAAGCTCTCCAGGGATTTCTCCAGGCGAATCTTGTAGATGAGCAGATCATCTGTCTGGTGCACGAGCTGTTCAAGCTTGTCATCTAACTCCTTCTTCCAGAACTTGACCTCCTCCTGTCTCTGCTCTGAGGCACACAGAAGTCACGCCTGAGTGTGCCGGCTCTTGGTGGAGCCAACCGTGTGTGTGCACGTTTGCTGTGGTGCTGGCGATGGAACCCAGACCTCTCGCTTGTTCACCCAGCCCCACCCCTACCCTAGACGCCTTGTGGAGACTTTCATAACACTACCTGAGATTTTCTCTTTTCTTTTTTCTTTTTTTTTTTTTTTTTTTTTTTTTTTTGTTTTTTGTTTGTTTGTTTTTCCAGACAGGGTTTCTCTGTGTAGCTTTGTGCCTTTCCTGGAACTCACTTTGGAGACCAGGCTGGCCTCGAACTCACAGAGATCCAGGCAGATCCAGATCTGCCTCCCAAGTGCTGGAATTAAAGGCATGCGCCACCACCACCCAGCTCAAGATTTTCTCTTTTCTTAGAGCTGGACTTCTAGGGACACCCCCATCATCTTTTGTTTTTTTTTGTTTTTGTTTCCTGGAACAGGGTTTAACTATGTAGCCCTGGCTGGCCTGGGATTCACTCTGTAGACCAGGGTGGCCTGGAACTCAAAGAAATCCACCTGCCTCTGCCTCCTATGTATCGGGATTAAAGATGTACTTCACCACCCCCAGTCCTTTTGACATCTTTATACGTGCTGATCAGTAATGGTGAGCAATGTAGCTCAGTTGGTAAAGAGCTGGTCTAACGCGCAGGAGGTCCTGGGTTCAATTTCCAGCACCTACACAGACTGGGCATGGTAGCACAAGGCTGCGACCCCAGTACGTGGGAGCTGGAGGCAGGAGAATCAGAAATTCAAGGTCACTCTCTCTCTGCTACACAGTAAATGCAAAACCATGTCTGGACAACATAATGAACAAACATGTTTATTAGCAAAGACATGTCTAAAAAGACATACATCAAAAATAAACAAACACATGTTTATTAGCAAAGGGGAGGCAAGATATTTCTTCTTACACTCAACATAATACTTAACACTCTAAAAACCCTAATTCTTCGACTAATCTCTATTTTTAATAACCCATTTGTTTATATATATTTATTTATTCATGATACACTCTTGCTATGTAGCCCAAGTTGCCTTTGACCTTTCCTTCCTCTTGCCTAGGCCTATAAGTGCTGGAAAAACAGGTATGCAGCACGCCCCCTAGCTGATAACTTGTGTGTGTGTGTGTGTGTGTGTGTGTGTGTGTGTGTGTGTGTGTGTGCCCAGGCTGGCCTTGAACTCACAGAGATCCGCCTGACTCTGCCTCCCGAGTGCTGGAATTAAAAGCATGCTTTTTATGTGGGTGCTGGGGATCTGAACTCATGTCTTCATGCTCGCACAGGAAGCAGTCTTACACAATAATCCATCTCCCCAGCCCAGATGACTTCTTTCTCAGAGAGGATGAGTTATAGGAAACATGCAGAGTGTAAGATGGTTACTATAGCAACCACTTCAGGGGCTGGAGAGATGGCTCAGCACTACTCTTGCAAAGAACCAGAATTCAGCTCCCAGAACTGGCATTAGGTGGCTCAAAACGGCCTGTAACTCCAGTTCAGAGGATCTACTGCCCTCTTCTGGTCTCCACAGGCATCTGCACTCACGTGTGCATACCCAGACATATAGACACACATAAAAATAAAATCTTTTTTTAAGTAATCCCTTCACTTTTTTTTAAATTAATTACTAATGCTTCCTCAAACTTTCAGACAGAACTGTTAGTTTCCTGTCAATCAACCCCAGCTAGTCTAGTACTTAGGGAACTGATGATGGTTCCTTTCTGGGAACATCACTCACAGGGCCCTTTCTCCTGCTGTGACCAAGTGACCTGCTCTGCACCACTGCATCAGCCCATCACCCTTTGGTCTTGCTTCCAGGAACCCCCTGTGTATTTCTTAGGTACTGGAGTCCCATTTCCTGAGTTGTGTTTCTTCCTCCTTGAATTCACCCCTTCAACACACAGAAGCACACCCTCCAGGAACTTCCTAAGACATGCATGTGTAGGAGCTGAAACCTTTGAAAAGCTGAAAGACCAGGCACCCCTTTCTTCTACCGCGGCTATTGCATTGTATGGTGCTCCGCTGTGTACTGGCTTGTAGTATGTAAACCCTTTTCACTCAGATTTCTGGTGTCTCTCTGCCTCCTTCTAGTTTTCAGGCTTTTGTAGACAAGAATGAAATGATTCTGACCCCAGAGGATTCTTTGTACGTGAACTTTATGTCTCTTTCTCCTGGTGCCTTGAAACCTCACACCGGTACCAATCTTCCTGTGCCAAATAACAGACATCAATTTCCTCAAACATATATATAATTGTTCATGGATAATTCCTTCTCATCTCTATCGTCTCCATTGGCACTCCAGAGTCCCCGTTGATCACTGAGCCTCCCAGACTGGGCCTCCACTTTGCTATCTTTTCCCCCCTTTCTCCTTTTTAGTTATTCTTGGAGAATTATTCAATTTTATCTTTTAAAGCTTCTCTGGATGTTTAAAATTCTTCTGCTTTCCTGTTTTTCATTTCCAAGGCTCTCTGTTCCCTCGATGTCTCTTTTCCAAGGCTGCTGCAGAATATCAGGGGTCTGGAGGATCTGTTCACTGCTTGAACGAAGTACCGCCTCCAGAGTGTCCATGTTTGTGTGTGCGTGTGCGTGTGCGTGTGCGTGTGCGTGTGCGTGTGTGTGTGTGTGTGCGTGCGCGCGCGCGCGCGCGCACGAACGCGCCCCAGGCTGGAAATCTTCTTTAGGTATGTGACAGATGTCGTGCTGAAATGCTGCTTGGAAGCCCTGTCTGTGAGGACAATGCTTGCCCACAAGAATGCTTTTTGAACAGAGCCATGAAGCAGGGCCCCAGGCATTTCCCTGGAGACTCTCTGAAAACGCTTATCTGCAGAGCCTTCTTTTTCAAGGTAGTTAATTTCTCCACAGAAATCCCTTGTCAGGTGGGGGGACATGTTGAAGCCAGGCTACCAGTGTCCTGTAAACCAGCCCTTCACTGAGTCCTTTGATTTCAGGCGCTCTGCTGGCGTGAGGGCAAGCTGGAACGGAGAAGGGGCTCTTTCTAAAGATTTTCAACATTGTGTTCCCAGCTCTGTCTTGAATCTCCAGCCTCAGCAGGAGCTGGATGCATCCAGCTTTGCATATGTCAAGGTTTCTACACCATGAATCAATTAATCCAGTGTCCTCAACCCTCCCCAACCATCCATAGTCCCTGTGTGTGTGGCTGCTTTTTGCTTTCCCGTTTCCAGCACTGACTGTCCATCACTTTCTGCTGCGGCTTCATCCCACTTTGTCCTGGGGGCAAAGCTTTCAAGAACCTTTGGCTGGAGTTTTATAGAGGGCCTGCATCCGTTACATAAACTGAAGCCTCCTGGCTCTGAAGCTGGCCTCCATCCTGTGCATCTTTCACTGCCCTCCTAGACCTCAGAAGCCACTAGCGATCTTGAAGTCACCAGTTCAAATCCATTTTCCACCTGCCTTTCAACCTCCTCTAGGCTTAGACAAGCACCATTCAATGGAAGGCATCCTCACCCACAACACCCTCACTTCCTGAATTCCACGACCTCCACGCCTCATCCTCGTGTTCCCGCCCTTGACCCTCTCTGTCCCCTTCCCCTTTTTTCTCCCTCAGCACGTTCTCTGACCAACCCCATCCACACAGCTGCTCCCACCGCAACATGCAATGACTCCCCGATTCCTCTCACTTCCTCCTGATTTCTCATGGGCTACTCGCTGGACAGAGCCGTCCAAATTCAAGGTCCCTCAGGCTTGCCGCAGCTTCGGCTCACTCGCCTGGCATTCGCTGCTCCCACTTCAGTACTCTGTGCATCAACTCCCACATCCTGCCTTGTCGGCTTATCCTTGGCTTCTGTTGTTAAAATTCATCCATAAATTATTGTCACTAATTAGTGTGTGCTGCCATTGCCTTAGTCCGGAATAACTTTAGTGGTCTTTTTATTGCTCTTTTGTACTAGAATGAGTGTGTCTTCATCAGCTTTATCCTTGGAACCATTTAGTACAATACTGGCCATATTTAATGGGGGGGGGGAGGATTAAGTCAATGAAAGGATAGCCTGGATACACTCGGCAAACTAAGGAGCCATACAATCAAGTTTTAAGGGACACTGTTGCATTCATCTTGGGGTCTATTTATTTTGGGGTGCTTAAAGCAATGTAGGTGAAAATATTTGGCAAGCAGTATGGCTTCCACAAAAGAATTCTGGTAGGGACAATTTCTATTTGTAAAACAAAGAGGATTGTGATGCAGTTTCTAATGAGTGATAGGGGAGAGCGGTACAGAAAGGGCTGGGTCTGGAGAGACAGCTCAGCAATTAAGAGCTCTGGCTGCTCTTGCAAAGGACCTGGGTTCAGTTCCCAGCAACCACATGGTAACACACAACTGTTTGTCACTCCAGATCCTGGGTGTCTGACGCCCTCTTCTGGCCTCTGTGGGTTCTTGCACACACACAGTATACATAAACTCAGACACACAGGCATACACACAACAGATGAAAGATGAATAAAAGATGAATCTTTTTTAAAAAGAAGGAGAGGGCAGAGGAGAAAAGACTAAGGGGGGCCAAGAGCAGAACAGTGACACATTGCCACACCAAACAATGGCACTGGAGCTAGCCCCCCAGAGATCTCATCAGGATGAAGTCACAAACATACTAAGCACATTGTCTTACCAAGTTTCTTGTTCACATCACTCTGAGACTTCTTGGTGGTCTTCTCGATTTCATCCACAAGTCTCTGGCTCTCTGCCACCAGGCGTTCAGATCGGGACCTTTGGGCCTCTGCTCGGTGGTATTGGCTTTTGTTAGCAATATACCACTCTGCAGGAAGGAACTTGGGTGGAGATTGCAGTAGCTTGGCCATTTGAGATATCCAAAGTCCTGATCAAACACAGACAATTTTGCATTTTCTGTTTTTTTTTTCTACTATCGTCACCATCATCAAAACATGACACTCATACCAGAAATTGCACAAATCATAATCTGAACCAAGCATATCTGTGTAGCCAGCTCCCAGATCAAGAAATCAATGTTACCAACATGCCAAACCTTTCTAGTCCCTAGTTGCCACTCCAGACACACAGGGTGACCACTAACTTGACCTTTATGCTACATCTGAGTTCCTTTGGTTTTGAACCATACACAGTGTATCCTTTTGCGCCTGGTGCCTTTTATTTGACATTGTGGCCATAACAGTGGTCCGGCTGCTTATAATGTAGCTCGTCCATTCTCGCTGCTGTGTAGTGTGCCAAATGACTATATAAAAATCATCCTGTTTCTTTCTTTCTTTTTTTTTTTTTTTTTTTTTTTTTTTTGGTTTTTCGAGACAGGGTTTCTCTGTGTAGCTTTGTGCCTTTCCTGGAATTCACTTGGTAGTCCAGGTTGGCCTCGAACTCAGAGAGATCTGCCTGGCTCTGCCTCCCGAGTGCTGGGATTAAAGGCATGAGCCACCACTGCCCGGCCTAAATCAGCCTGTTTCTACTGCTTATGAATATGTGGACTCTTCTCACTTAGGGCTATCAACAAGAATGCTATTAATATTCTCCTGTATGTCTTTTGGAGAACAACGAGTTTTCATAGGACTTGCTGGACCACAGAGCAGTGTACTGGCTAGTCTTATTTCAACTTGACACAAGCTAGAGTTATCTGAAAGGAGGGAACCTCCATTGAGAAAATGTCCCCAGCGCTCGCTTCGGCAGCACATATACTAAAATTGGAACGATACAGAGAGAAAATGTCCCCATAAGATCCAGCTGTAGGACATTTTCTTAAATTAGTGATTGATGGGGCAGGGCCCAGCCCATGGTAGGTGGTGCCATCCCTGGGCTGGTGGTCCTGGGTTCTATAAGAAAGCAGGCTGAGCAAGCCATGGGAAGCAAGCCAGTAAGCAACACCCTTCTACGGGCTCTGCATCAGCTCCTGCCTCCAGGTTTCTGCCATGTTTGAGTTCCTGTCCTGACTTCCTTTGATGATGAACAGTGATGTGGAAGGATAAGCTAAATAAATAAACACTTTCCTCCCCAACTTGCTTTTTGGTCATGGTGTTTCATCACAGAGATAGAAACTCTAAGACAAGCAGTGTTCTTCCAAATACATGAACTCAGACATGTTCTCTAAGGAACAAACAGCTGTGACATCTGTAAGCCAACATCTGGGCATTGTAACTATGTTAAAATGAAGGGGAACATAGGAGAAATCAGCTGGTGGGGCGGGCAGTCATGGAAAGAAGAAAATGTGGCCCCCTGGCTCTGAACAACCATCGTATCTGCCTTCCACAGACAAAGCTGAATCCTGAGGGGCTCCTCCTCTTGGCCCCACAACCCTAGTGTCTATCCTAGGGGCCGCTGAAGCCTTCACAACCAAGGATGGAGTCAGAGCAGATCTTGACTAGGCTGAGCACCGGGGCCCACGCAGCCCTCTCAGACACTCCTGAGCTCCCCAATCCAGTTCCTCCTATAGTCTCTCCCGAGTCTGCCTCAGCGTGGCTTCCTAAGATTTAACTTTGGACAAGCACGAGTAGTCTCAGAGAGGGGACCTAAATCAGGGCTGATAGCGGATCCCAAAAGACACATGGCTATGGGTAGGGAGAAGGGGTCAGTGAAGTGGATCGGGGTTCACTTACCTCAATGCCTTAAAGAGCACAATCTAAGCCGGGGATCTCCTTACCCCAACTGGAGATCCTGGCTCTGAAAGAACCAGGAGGGAAAAACTGCTGTCTCTATGGCAACCGGACGCGGAAGGCTCCCTGGTTGGAAGACTGCGCAAGCGCGACCGTGCGCTTTGCGAAAGGGAGACCCGCTCAAACTTGAAGCTGTGGTGGTGGATGCTCGGAAATTTGATCCTACCGGGAAAACGTCAAACACCGAGCAGGTGGCCGGGTCACTCGGTGTTCCTGGTCCCAGAGTCTCTGATTCTGCAGGTGTACTGCGGGGTTGGGCTTGGCGATGCTCCAGCTGCAGATGGCCCGGGACCGAGCTACACACTGGGCTCTGCGGGTGGTCAATGCTCCAAGACGACCGGAAGGAGCTTTGAGGAGGCGGGACCTGCAAGCCTGGCGACACACACGGTGCCCGTGTGGCTCCAGATAGGGATAGGCAAGAGTGGGGTTTCAGTCAGGTATCTTCCCCCAAGGCGTAAAATTCACCAAGAAATGAGCTTTTCCTCAGTCAAGACAGCACTACTAAGTGATCTTGAAACTGTGTGGTTTGGAATGTCAGCCTTTCAGTGGCACGGTCTTGAGTTTTAACACAGCCATGCACCACCTTCAAACACGTTCATTTTACAGGCAGCACATTTATTTTAAAAGACTTTGCACTACTACTGGAAATGGGAAATTAGAGCTGTCTGTGTGGTAGAAAGCAACCACAAAGGTGAGTAAGATGGAAGAAAGGCATAAAATTTAAAAAACAACGTAAAAGTAGCGACGAGCTGGGTGTGGCGGCTCACACCTGTCATCAGCTCACCAGAGAAAGACCCTTAAACTGAGGGCTCAAATCTGAAAGACCTATTTGAAATTAGCACTCACCTTTCATAAAAGTATACTCTTAATGTCTTAATTCAAAGATACAGAAAGGGATTTTTGAAATGGTAACAAGCTTTTCATGTCCAGTACAAGTTGTTAATTTAGAACAGTGTTTAGAATAATGACCTCAAAATTTTTTAGAGAAAATATTATTTGAAATCTGAAATTATATACCTAGCCAAAACATATGAGAGCAGAATACTTTGGGGAATGTGCTGGTACTAACATTGCACGTTTTGGGGGGAAGAAATACTAAAGCAAAGGTAAAAAATCTCAGAAAGTTAGGAGATAAAGGAAGCAGGGGGACCAACTCAGATTTGTGATAAGAAACCTCAGGGCCATGGCTGTGGAACGGTGCCGCATAAACGGCTGTTTCGGGTGTGTTTACGGTGCTGTTCTGCGGTCGTTGTTTTACGGTGCACCCCTACTTAATGAAAACAGAAGCTCAGCGTAAAACTGCAAGCCTGGTGCTGCTCACCTTCTTGCCTCATGCTTCTCGCTCTCCTGGTTGCACCTTTTCTCTGGCATTTGGTTCAGTCTCCTGTTTTTCTGTCCATCATGGCCCTAGGAGCCATAGTGTGCCGTGTGTGTGTGTGTGTGTGTGTGTGTGTGTGTGTGTGTGTGTGCTGGGTTATCCTATCCAGCCTGTAAGTACACTCTTGGATGTCCACACAAAGGCAAAACAGTCTAAAAACACGTCTCTAGAACATATGCCCCCTGTGTGGCTGGTGGAAGATATACAATAGGGATAACAGTATTTGTTGTGAAACAGTGGATATTTATAAATTAGTACGTGTAAAGTGTGAGTATATGACATGGATATAAACCAAAATTTACTATTGTCTGCAATTGTTGTTTAAATATTTGCTATAAAGCTTTATTGTCTGTACATATTATATATGTGAATTCATGTAATAAATAGCTCGGATCACTTTCATCCTTTTGTATGTTGAGATACTTCACAGGATTTCACTTTTTAAAGCTTTTATTGCATGAGTGCAGTGTCTGTAGAGGCCAGAAGAGGGCGTCAGATAACCCGGAACTGTAACTCAAAGTTTGGAGGGAACCAAACTCAAGTCGTCCGCAAGGCAGTACTTGCTCTTAACTACTGAGTCTTCTCTCCAGCCACGGGCTTTGATTTTTTTAAAAAGCAAAACTGAGGTGGGCAAGATGGCTCAGTGAGTAAAAAGTGCTTCTCCAGGACCCACACTGGAGGGTCCTGTAGGAGGAAAGAACTGACGGCCAAAAGTTGTACAGAAAGAAAGGGGAGGAGGGGAGAGGCAGGGAGGAGAGACATAAATAATAATAATAATGTAAAACCGAAAAGGTTCCTTTGCTAAAATAATAATAACCAATAACCAGGGTTGCAGGGAGCAGAAAAACAATTGATTTGGCTTCCAAATTTCCTGCCTGCTCTCATTCCAGGGCACCACCATTCCTTTCTGTCCAGGTGAGTGTAGCCTGAGTAAGCTGAGAGGCACCTGCATCTATGTGTGTCCAAGCCTTGGCATCCCTCCAGCTTGTTGGGCATGCACATTCCTGGGCCCTGCCCAGGCCTACTGCATCAGAAAGCTTGGATGGGCCCTACATCCTGTAGTTAGCAACTCCCCCACACCCACCCCACATGGAGGAGTATCTGAGGCTCAGTTCTGAGAGGAAATCGCCAGGGCTCAGAATGCTGGGTTTCCAAAGCCCCATGGTCTTGTTCAGAACTGATGAAGCTAGTAAGGGGATGTTTTTGTTTTTTTGGTTGGTTGGTTGGTTGGTTGGTTGGTTTGGGGTTTTTTTTCCCCCATAATTCTTTTTTTTTTTTTTTTTTTTTTTTGGTTTTTCGAGACAGGGTTTCTCTGTGTAGCTTTGCGCCTTTCCTGGGACTCACTTGGTAGCCCAGGCTGGCCTCGAACTCACAGAGATCCGCCTGGCTCTGCCTCCCGAGTGCTGGGATTAAAGGCGTGCGCCACCACCGCCCGGCTTCCCCCATAATTCTTAATTGGCTCTTTGGAAATGTCACATCATGCACCCCAATTCCGCTCACCTCCCAGTCACTCCATATCTGCCTCCTACCCCTGCAGCATGCCCCCAAAGTTAATAAAAACAAAACAAACAAAAATTCACCTCTTCATTCATCCTAGTGGCACTCAGTACATCCTTTTGTCCGATCAGCCACACTCACAAAATGTTCACTGCAATGAACCATCGGTCTGGTTCAATGCCTCTGACACACCATCATCACTGGGCCCTCACTGAAACACCTCTCGGATATCACACACAGTATCATGGAGATTCCACAGCCATCGTTCAGCAGGACCAGTCTTATTAGTGCACTCCAGCGGGTCACAGATGGGGCAGATGTTAGGGTGGGCCAACCCAAGACCCAGGATGTGGGTCTGGGTGGTAGCTGAGCCGGTTGGTCGAGGTCACTAGGACTGTCCCCTCAGGCAAGGGGCAGAGCAGCTCTCCTAGGCCAATGCCATGGGGGAGGGCAGTTCTCCCACACCTGTGGTGAGGGGTGGGGCCATCACTCCTGGGTGTGTTGGGGGGTGAGGGAGCGTCTGAAGTGTACAGTAAGGGTCGGGGCCAGCTATCCCGGGGCCAGGGAGGGGCGGGGCTGGCTCAGCACGATTTCAACACCCATGGTTCCTATGACCCCCTGAGGTAACACGAGCCATGGACATCAGCCCAGACCCTGGCTGCTGCTGGACCACGGACCTCGACATGGCCCACGGCAGCAGCTAAGGCCTGGACGACACCATGGCCCCGTATGGCTGCACAGACCACCCAGATAGGCATGGCTCTGGGGGCGGCTCAGCCCTCAGACACCAGCATGGCCACAGCTTGTGGCCTAGATCCCAAGTAGCCCTGTGGCCTTTGGTGGCACCACAGGCCATGAACATCAACATAGACCCTGGCTGTGGTAGGAACACTGACCCGGGCATGGTCCTCATCAGCAGCCCGCACTTGGATGTCACCTTGGCCCTGGGTGGCAGCACAGGCTACTCTGATTGTTATGGCTCCAGTGGCAGGGTGGCCCTCGGACACCAACATGGCCCCAGGTGGCAGCCTGGACCCCTGGCGTTGGCATTGCCCTCAATGGTGTCAGGAGCCATGGACATCCACAGAGAGCCTGGCTGCAGTAGGGCCATGGATCCAGATGTGGCCCTATACCACAGCCTGGGCTCCGACGTCACCTTGACCCCAGGTGGCAGCACAGGCCATCCAGATTAGCACGGCCCCAGCAGCACCATGGCCCTCAGACACCAGCATGTACTCAGGTGATTAACCAGACCTTGGTGATCCACACAGCCTTCAGTGGTTACTGAAGCCATGGACATCAACACAGACCTTGGCCTCCGTTGGCAGCCCAGACCCAGATGTCAGACCAACATGGTCCTGGTGGTGGCACAGCTCTTAGACACCAAAACAGCCACAGGTGGTGGCCCACACCCGGGGCATCCCCGTGACCTTGGTGGCAACATGGGTCATGGACGTTAACACAGACTCCGGTTGTTTCGGACCCTGACATGGCCACAGGTGGCAGCCCAGGCCTGGACGTCACCATGATCCTGGGTGGCAAGCAGGCCACCAACATCTGCCCATTCCTCACAGCCCCTGCCTCTTCAGAACTGCCTATTACCACAGCATATGACCCATTCTGCCTCTCTTTCTCCCATTTCACCACCATATTCTTGGTCATCATATTGGCACCCAGCCAACTGGTGCCACAGAGCACCAGGCAGGCCTGTGGATGCTTCAGGCAGGCCAGACCGGACCATAAGGACCCAGGCTACCCAGTGGGAGTCTTTTGGCTGCCTGAGCTGGGATGTTGCTTTTCTTTTTCTTTCATTCTTTTTTTTTTTTTTAATCTTTGGAAGTATTAAATTTAGTTGATGAAAATATTTCTAAAAATTCCAAGTTTTTCAAGCAAGCATTACTTTCAACAGTTGCAAATTCAATGTTAGATCTTAGGTGATCAGGAGGTTGAACATGCCTGCGTGCCTGTATATATATTTCAGCTGGATCCCAGGAATCATGTGATTTTTTTCCAGTGCTGCTGATTCTATATTTTTAGAATTAAATTATTATTTTAGTTTCTTGAGTCTTCATCCCCAATTTACATTATTGATTTAAAAAACCAGAGTCAGAGAGGGAAGAGAGAAAAGAAAAAGGGTAGAGCAAAAGGCCAAACCTAATAAAGGCAGGGAGAACAATGTTCGGAGGATATTACAATGCATACATCTTCTAGCGAAACCCTAGGCAGCTCCCCGACGTATGATGGGCTGGTGAAACGCCATCTCAAGGCCATCCATTTAGCTAATGATCCGCCTTCGTAAAGCGGCACTTAAAAACGCATTTGTCATCTGAACCTGGAGGATAGCTTGTCTTTTAAGGGCTTCATGTGCGCCTGGCACAACTGCATCTTCAAGGTGAAGTGTGCCACTGAGGTCTACCAAAACAGCTTTCAACACACGGCGCACTGCCATCCTTCATTCCCTCGCTGCCCCGCCGTCCTCTGGAAAGGCCAGCGCGTCACCGTGCACAACACCTGACCCCAGTGGAGTCCCGGGATGTTGTTTTTCTATTAGAAGAAATTCCTTTCAGGCCTAGGAGTGGCCACATTGAATTCTGTTCAGAAATGAAAAGGGGGAAAGAAAAATAAGTCTTGAAGACCACATCGTTCAACTCTGCTGATTTATGGAGGAAAAGTGAAGGCTGACATAGTACTGTGTTTGTGCACAGTCTCACAAGCAGCTTGGTACTGAGCCAACAGACTTCACATCTTCTGACGTTCCAGGAAGACTTCAAAACAGTTGATTACATGAGTTTAGTGAGAAATACTGGGTTGGCTATTGAGCAACATTTAAGTGATCTAAACCCACCAAATGACTGGATTAGTCCCACTGAAGTCTGTTGCTCTTACACTGCATAGCCCTTCATCTTCAGGAGATTAAGAAACATTCCTGGGCTGAGGAGATGGCTCCATGGATAAAGTACTTCCCATGCAAGCATGAGGACCTGAGTTCAGATCCCTAGAAGCCACATCGAGACATGGTGGGCAGTAGAAGCAATAATTCCAGCTCTCCAAAGGTGAAGACGGGAGATCACCAGAGCAAGCTGGCTGGCTAGACTAGTCCAGTCAGCAAGTTCTGGGTTCAGCTGAGACCCCACCTCCACGAAGGAAGAGACTAGGCCTCCACATGCACAGGTGTGCGCGAGACACACACACACACACACTCGCACGCACGCGCGCGCGCATGCATAAACACTCACACATGGTGGGATGTGGGGGGATATTCCTATTTTTCTTTCCTCCCACTCTAACTCACTTGAATTCCTAAGTGATCCTCTCAGTCAAAAGGGAAAATAAGAAATTGGAATGGCTTTCTTTGTAACTGAATGCTAAGACCGCTGAAGTCATCGCAAGTGTCCCCTGGAATCCATGACAACGTGAAACACTTGCTTCCCAAATGCTCAGCTAAGTATTCCTCAGCTGTTGGTTCTTTACACATTTCATAACTTGAGTCAGAAGTGTGGAAAGTGAAGGGAGCCCTTTCTTTTTAAGTTTTCCCAATAGACCAGTATTGCACCTGACCATTAACCCTTTGGGGAGAGGCATCTACCTTTGAGTTGAAGAGTAATCATGGTTATTTCTCATTCTTTCTTGAGCTTTGTTTCTGGAAAACCTTGTGTAAAACCTTTAGCATGCCATTTGACTGAAGAAGCAGCAGACAGATTCGGAACCATGCACCGTAAAGCTTATAGGGGACTTGCTGACCGAGGGGGAAGGGTGGTGGATTCGGAACCATGCACAGTAAAGCTTACGGGTTAGGGGGGGGGGTGGACTTGCTAACAGAGGGACGGGGAAGGATGGCGGCAAGATTGGTGGAAGTTAGAGAGAGGGTCAGGGTCAGGACAAAGTGACTTTCATCCAAGCTGCAATGTACATGGTTTATCTTAAACAAACATCAAAACTGCTGAGCAGGTTCTTGGTGTCAGGGACAGCCATAAATACTACACACCATGCTGGTAGTTTTTGCTTGTCTTAGTCTCCTGGAAAACTATGCAGGAAAATGGGCCAGGAACCTTCAGGGACAATGACCCAAGATGACTGCTCACTCTCAGGCTGTATCCCTAAACTCAAAAGCAATAAGAAAGAAAATTCTGCCAGTGGTGGTGGCACACACCCTTAATCTCAGCACTTGGGAGGCAGAGGCATATAGATGTAACCAACCGTCTTATTAAATAAGAAACACAGAAACAATGTAAAAGAGAAAGCCGAGAGGTCAGAGCTCAGAGCTAAAATCTCACCCTTCCTCCTGCTGTCCCAGCTTCGCGAAAAGAGACCTACTTCCTGTCGGTTCGTTTTTTTATAGTATGTCGTTCTGCCTTCTCATTGGGTGTAAACCCAAACACATGACTGCCTCGTCACTGTCTGAATGTACAGCCCCCTAGGTCTTAAAGGCATATGTCTCCAATGCTGACTGTATCCCTGAACACACAGAGATCTTATGGGATTAAAGGCGTGTGCCACCACCGCCACACTCTCGCTATGGCTCTAATAGCTCTGACCCTGAACACACAGATATCTATGGGATTAAAGGCGTGTGCCACCACCGCCACACTCTTGCTATGGCTCTAATAGCTCTGACCCCCGGACAACTTTATTTATTAACATACAATCAAAATAATATTTCAGTACAATTAGATTACCACCACAGAGGCAGATGGATCTCGGTGAGTTTGAGGCCAGCCTGCTCCACAAAGTGAGTTCCAGAACAGCCGGGACTCTTACACAAAGAAACCCTGTCTCGAAAAAAAAGAAGGAAAATGCTAGTGTTATTTCTTTGCTAGGTTTACTTTTTAATCAGCTGTTGTCTCTCCGTTCAAGGATTTGCAAACAGAACTTGAATGTGGTAGAGTTGGATGCATAGCTCAGAAAACAGTTCCTCGAATAGACCTGGAAGCTTGGGGCGCCTGTTGTAAACTCTACATTTGTTCCCTAGGTAGGATATTTGTTGTTATTATAGCATTAGAGCAACTGCTAATGTAGCACTGGCCAGTTCACAACTCCAACCCTTTCAATAACTGTTGGAGGATAAACAAACAAGGACAATACGGTTTACGCTCGGACTTTAATTAATATGGTTAGGGGTGGGAGGAAGAGCTGTGAAGGACCAGATCAACTCTGAAAGGCTAACAGCTGAGGTGATAACATAGCTGGGGGTGGGAGTTGGGACGCTGGGTCGGGTCACAGATTTTAGAGGTTATTAAAGCTATGGAAATTTATAACGAAGAACTAAAGATAGGAGGGGATATGAATGAGAGAAAGAGAAGACACAGTAATGAGAAGTGGAGCTAGAAAAGAGGCTCGGCGCTTAAGAGCACTGGCTGTTCTTCCAGAGGACCCGGGTTCAATCCCCAGCACCCACGTGGTGGCTCACCACTGTAACTCCAGTCGTAGGGGATCTGATGCTCTCCCTGGCCTCCACACACATACATACAGGTTGTGCACAAACATACATACAGGCCAAACATCTATACACATAACAAAAGTTTTAAAAAGTTAAATAAGATGGGAGGGGGTGTATGAGATGGGGTCAAGTATACTGAGGAATGCTGTACAGTGAACTGTGGAAAGAAACGTAACAATCCTAACACCTAACTGAGAAATAAACAAAAGCAAAACCATCATGACACATATCTGCAAGAGTGGGAAATAAATAATAGGAAACAAATAAAGAGAATCCTTACTACATTGCTACCACCTCTGTGCTGAGTGGAAAGGTTAAGTTCCCTCTACCTCTAGCTGGCTCCATGTAGAACCTCACCTTACTGAGACAGAGTCTCCCTCTGAACCTGGAGCTCACTGACCCAGCCAGACTAGGGGCCAGTTACTGTCTTCCCAGCACTATGATGCCCAGGTTTTTGGTAGATGCTGGGAATGCAAACTCAGATAGATCCTAATGCTAACACTGACTGAACCATGGCCCCAGTCCCCCGCGCACATACACACACACACACACACACACAGACACACACTTTTCTTTTTCCTTTTTTTTTTTTTTTTTTTTTTTTTTTTTTTTTAGTTTTTCAAGACAGAGTTTCTCTGTAACCCTGGCTGTTCTGGAACTTGCTCTGTAGACCAGGCTGGCCTTGAACTCAGAGATCCACTTGCCTCTGCCTCCTGAGTGCTGGGATTAAAGGTGTGTGCCACCACCAACAGGCTCCTCCTGCCCTTTTTTTAACAAATGTTTTTCTCTGTATCCTTCAAAATGAGTAATTTCTATTGATCTATCTTGAGCTACACTGTTTTGTTATTGCTGTTGCCATTGTATTATAAGTCTATGAATGGTTTGATCTCTATTTTTAAATATATTTTAAGTTTTTATTTCTGTGATGAAATCCCCTATTTGTTCATTCATTATAAATATATTTTCCTTCATATGTAATTCCTATCTCCTTGACTAAGAAATGTTTAAAAATATTTTATGCTTATTATTTTTGCCTGCATATATATGTGTGTGTGCACCATGTGCATGTCTGGTGTCCATGGAAGTCAGAACCCCTGGGACTGGAGTTACAGATGACTGTGAATCACTATGTAGGTGCTGGGAATTGAACCCAAGTCTTCCGCAAAAGCAACAAGTGTGCTTAACCACTGAGCCAGCTCTCCAGCCCGAGGCAAAGAAATTTCAGTTCTATGGAGGAGGAAGAAAGGAAAGAAAGTTCCTTCTGAAATTAATTCTTCTATTCGTCATAAAGAATGATAACACATACACTCAGTATATTACACTCGCTGAACATTGACTTAGGCCAACACTGAGAAGAACACCTGGCATAAAATAGACATGTTTAAATTAAATTTTATACACACAAAAAAACTATTAATTAGAAATTTTTAAAAGATGTTTTATGTGGATATGTGTGTGTGACTCCATGAGTTTATGTGCACCATGTGTATGAAGGTACCCTTGGAGGCCAGAAGAGGGCATCAGAGATCCCCTAGAACTAGAGTTACAGGCAGTTGTAAGCTGCTTGATGTGGGTCCTGGGAATGAAACGCAAGATCTCTGCAAAAACAGTAAATGCTCTTAAGCACTGATCCATCTCTCCAGCCCTTTTGTTTGTTTTTGAGATAAGATCTCATTATGCTTCCCTGACTGGCCTAGAACTTGCAGTTTATGTCAGGATGGTCTTGAACTCACAGAGATCCACCTGACTTTCTGCCTCTCAAGTACAAGAATTCCAGGTATGTGCTACCACACCCAGCTCTGGGCTGTATTTTATGAGGATACCTGCATCTTTCAGGAAAAGACATTTTGAGGGCTTCCCCCCCCACCCCATCCCCCCACCCCCCGTTAAAGAACTTTTTTTCATATCGTTTGTGCCTAACAAGTCTTAGAAGACACACTCTAAGGAGTGTGTCTAGAGGTAGAGTTGTCGGCATTCTAAGTGGAAAAAAATTCTGTGGCACACCAACTATACCCAAAGGCCAGGTTTCCAACAGATCAAGATAGCAATGAATCCTGGCGTGGGTCAGGCTTTCCTCCCAAGCCTGAACCACAGTGTGCTCTCTAGAATTGTGAAAGGTGTTTTGAAATCAGAACTGCATAATAAAAGTTACATATTTCCAGGCGGTGATCGTGCATGCCTTTAATCCCAGCACTTGGGAGGCAAAGCCTGGCGGATCTCTGTGAGTTCAAGGCCAGCCTGGTCTATAGAGTGAGATCCAGGAAAGGCACAAAGCTACACAGTGAAACCCTGTCTCGAAAAAACCAAAAATAAATAAATAAATAAAAGTTACATACTGATTCCTGCTAATCATCTTAAACTCTAACTATAGCCTTACTGGCTGCACAAATCAGGGCTGTTTGTCCATGTTCTATTTTAAAGTACAGCTCAGAATGTCGAACACATGCTCTTCGTAAATACTTGTCTCCTGGCACTCATATGGGTCAGGCAAAATCCGTGGTCCAGACCATGGAAAATACAAATATGTTCCCTGTTTGGCACGGCCTCACGTTTCCTGACGGCATTGACGGGCCTGCTGTTGAACCCTGGCAGCATCTCTCTGAAAGGAGGTGAGCAACCTACATCACAACCGCAGGCCGCTTGTGAAAGGTGCATCCCACGGCACACCTGCCCAGTCAGGCTCCAGAATGGGTGCTTGCTCTCTCCTTCCCATGGCCTTCCCTCCCTTGGGTTTCACTTTTCAGCAGGAAACAACCTGAGTCTAAGATTGTCTTTGCACTTGGACCCATTTCCTTTGCTAGTGGGATTCAAGAATGGTGTTTTGTGCTGTGACTGTGTGCCTGGTGAATAGACCCCTTGTGTTCTAGAAGAAAGGTGGTGCCTGGTCGCTCATCACCACCGTTGTCCTTAGCAGCTCTGAGGGGAAACCAGCTTGGATTTCTGCCTCAGGGATTAACATCTCAGAGGCACATAAAGCTGCCTGAAAGTCAAGAGGAGGCAGGGTAAGGATGCACTGGGCTGCTGGTATGGTTAGTTGGTTTGCCTTTTGCCAATTTGGGGCACAGCGGCCGAGGCTGATGAAGGACCAACAGCCAAGAGCAGAACCCACTGAGAGATGCTTTCCCGGAGAATGGAGGCCACTGACCCACCACCTGCCCTTCTCACGGTCAGCTCAGCTTGTGGAATCGTGGAGAAGGAAGTCCATCTCCTCCCCTCTTCTCTGCAGTGCCTAGGAACCTGAAAACTAAATCAGTAAAAGGAGAAAGCATACAACTTATTGATATTGTTAATATAATATTAACATTCCTGGAAGCTTCACACACACCAAGTCAAAAGCCAGACATGAGTCTCAGCACTCAGGAGGCTGAGACAGGAGAATCCCGAGTTCAGGGCCTCAGTGGGCTACATAGCAAGTTATCATCCAGTCTAAGCTACCTAGTGACACTTCTCTCAAAATAAAGTAGATAAAATCAGTGAATCAAGACCCTGACCCTCTCTGTCATACACACACAAAGAGATGGCAAATAGCAATTCGACTCAGGCCGAGTGTGGAGGGACTTACACATCTATTTGACACCCGGCATTGTTATGAGGTGACTACACATAGGGAAGGGGGTTGGGACCCCTGGGAAGTGCCTGGGACACATGCTGGGGAAAGCATGGAAGACGAGAACTGTCATTGGTTTATGCAGCCACATCTCAGGATGACTCCCATACACCAGTGGGAAGAGCCCCACCTGGCTGTTCAGGTGACATCTTCCTGTTATCCAGCAGAGAAGAAGAGAGACAGAGGAGTTCCCTGAGCTACAGCTGCTCCGCCGTTTATGGCTTAAAATGGTCCACCTTGGTAACTTATCAGGGTGAGGGTGTATCCTGATTGTCTTCTGGGCCGTTAGCAAATCCAGCCAGAAAGAGACCAGACTAACCCAAAAGGATGTTTGAGGAACATTTTTGGTGGTGCTAACTAACTCTTGGAAAGGCTGCTCTCTTCGGTCCGCCAGTATTGGGGACTAATAGAGAAGCTTGAGAACATACAGGGAACTAGAGTAACGGAGTCTCTGGACCCACTGGATGGAAGAGCTAGTGCTGCAAGAACAGAATATTAGTGAAACTCAGACCTCACAGTTCAAATGGCTGAAAATGAGATCATTTTTAAAGAGTCTTGATATGTCACAAAGCGGTATCTTCCAATGAGTCCAATACTATGAATAACAAATAATAAATGACTCCTGGTCATTCACAAGCTTCCTCATTCGTCTCCAGTGGTTCAGAGTGAAGACAGCAGCCCCTCCAAGGGTTACTGTTAGTACCAACAAAAATGTCCCACACCATCCTTTCGGGCCAAGCAGCTTGCTTCTCTGCAGCCGGCTGTGTCATTGATCCAGGAAAGAATGAGGGGACACCTCTCCCAAAAGCAAGGAAATCACTACGATTCGCTAGAGGGCAGTATGGTGACTAGCTTCTAACCCCGTTTCAGGAGCCCAGAGGAAGGGAGTTTGTGATCAGCATTTTTGTGATGAGAGCCACTGTGAGAAAAACAAACATCAAATACCATCTCTACTATGACAGCTGTGTCAACGTGATATGAAACTAGAAGTTTCCAGCTTGGTTCTTAAGTCTTGACCATATGTTTTTAAAAAGTAAGCTGCCAGCCTCGGGAGGTGGGCCAGCTATATTGGGTTGTTGCTCTGTTGCTATGCAGTGTCGTAGAAGCTACAAACAAAATCAAGATCACATTTCCTCTGCCTCAGCCCTTGGAAAAGCTTCCCACACGTAGGGAGCCTCCTCTCCTGTGGTGCCTAGATCTCCAAGCTTTGCAGGGCAGTTAAATTGGGAAAGAGGACGACAGTGGTGGTCAGCTTCCTTGAACTCTGCACAGGGCTGGTTACCTCTTCAATCCTCAGGGCAGCTCAGGGGGTTAGATGTTATTAGTGTCACCTTCATTTGACAGATGAGGAAACTGAGCCCCTACAGTTTCTGCCCACTGCACAGAGAGATCTTCAGTGGCAGGGTTAAGATTGAAACTGGTCTGTTGGGAGCTGAAGAAATGGCTCAGCCGTTAAGAGCACATACTATTCTTGGAAAACACCAGAATTCAGTTCCAAGTACCCTCATCAGGCAGTTCACAGCCTTTTGTAACTTCAGTTCTAGGAGATCCAGTGCCCTGTCTGGTCTCTGTGAGCACCCACACAGGTATGCATATACTCACACACAGAAACAATTCTTTTAGTAAAATATATTTTTAAAAACCAGATGAAGCCAGGTGTGGTGGCACACACCTTTAATTCTAGCATTCAGGAGACTGAGGCAGGGGATCTCTGGGTTTGAGGCCAACTATTCTACCTAGTGAGTTCCAGGACAACCAGGGGTACACAGAGAAACATTGTCTGGGGTGTGGGAAGAACCTGGATGGACAGACTGTAGAAATTTCTAGGCAATTGTAATAAGGACTGAATTACCTTTGTTACAAGTTAGCGTGATTTTAATGTTGTAAGAAAGAGCTGGGATGAGAGGGAGAAATGTGTAGGGTGAGAAAGAATGGGAAGACACTAAGTGATGATTTGCAAAGACACAGGTTTATGTCAAAAACAAGAGCATTTCAGGTGGCACTTAAGCCAATTAGCAAGTGAAACAATACGTTAGCAGCCAACACCCAGGGAGAATGGATCTTCTCCCTCACGGAGGAATCCTCAGAGCCTGGAGGCCAGTGGCTGGTGGGCTTTAAAAAAAAAAAAAAAAAAAAAAAAAAAAAAAAATGCCTGCAAAGGGCTGCCCCTGGCTTGGGGCCTGAGTCTAGGATATACAGAATTTCCCCCAAGTCTCCGGAGTTCTTAAAGTCATCCCAGGATTTTAAGACTCATTATCATTTCTGTCACCAGAACAGTCAGATGCCAGGTGCTATGCAAAGCGTTTCACTTGGATTAGCTTATGATAACTTATGTAGTGGGTGCAGTGCCCACCGCTGGGAATGCCATGGGTTGGCCCATCTCCTGGGAGCTTCACCGTGGGAGGCGTGTGCAAACTAGTGGGAAGGCATATTTTGCCCATCCTTCTTTGAGCAAGACAGTCAATTCTGCTTTTAAAATGCAACCCCGTCTGACTTAGCCTGGCGGGCTGCTCACCTAGAATCCTTCTAGAACCTTGACAAATGTCAAATAAAGACATGAAGGATATATGAACCCATGAGAGAATAAAATGAGGGAAATGATGAGCCTGGCCGAGAGCCTGAAACTCCAGCTCCAGAGCCTCTACAGGCACCGCTCTCCTCTCTCTCTCTCTCTCTCTTTCTGTGTGTGTGTGTGTGTGTGTGTGTGTTTACAAATGTGTGTGTATGTTGTATGCACACACACATTATAATGTCCTCCCCCAGGAAGATCCTACCAAATGGTCATCCCTGAAATTATACATACAAGAAGCATTATACAAACTCAAATGATACATACACATTTGTGAAAACAAAGAAAAAGACATCATGAACGGGAGGGTTGAAGGGAGGAAAGGGAAGGAGGAAATGATGTAATTATATTTCATCTAAAAAAAATTTTTTTAAAAGCCCATTTTCTACCCAGAGTTTGGTAGAAACATGGTCTCTAGTCTGTGGCACGATGAGAGGCAGTGGAACCTTCAGGAGACAGCACTTAGTGGAAGAAAACAGGTCACTGAGGACATGCCCTTGAAGGTGATATTAGAGCCCTGGATCCTTCCTCTCTCTCTTCACTTCACACCTCCATGCACCTCCACATGCACCTCTGCCATGATGCCTTGTATCACACCTCCATGCACCTCCACATGCACCTCTGCCATGATGCCTTGTATCACACCTGCATGCACCTCCACATGCACCTCTGCCATGATGACTTATATCACACCTCCATGCACCTCCACATGCACCTCTGCCATGATGACTTATATCACCCCTCCATGCACCCCACCACAAACCACTGCCACAATGCTTTGTATTGCTCTAGGCCCAAAGTAACAGGGCCCAATGACCAAGAACTGAAACCCTTGATACTATGAGCCAAAAGAGACCTTTCCTTATTATAAGGTGATTATTTCGGGTGTCTTGTCACACTGACAGAAAGCTGACCAACACAATCTACATCTTGTGGTGGAGATATTAATATTCAGATTGAGTTTGCCTTATCCAAAATGCTTAGACTGAAAATGTTTGGGGGAGCTTTCCCATTTTGGAATATTTGCATTGATTTGTTGACTAAACATCTAAATTCCTAAAACAGAAAACTCTCCAATGTCAGAATCATTTTAAGTGTCATGGGAGCTCTAACGCCAGATTTCAGACTTTCAGGTTAGGAATGTTCAACTTGTTACAACTGAGGAAAGAGAAGAATAAAGAACTAGCCGGGTGGTAGCACACACCTTTAATCCCAGCACTCGAGGCAGAGGCAGGTGGATCTCTGTGAGTTCAAGGCCAGCCTGGTTTACAGAGCAAGTTCAAGGACAGCTACACAGAGAAAGCCTGTCTTAAACAAACAAACAAACAAACAAGGGGGCTGGAGAGATGGCTCAGTGGTTAAGAGCTCTGGCTGCTCTTTCAGAGGTCCTGAGTTCAATTCCCAGCAACCACATAGTGGCTCACATTTATCTATAATGAGATCTGGTGTCCTCTTCTAGTGTACAGACATACATGCAGAAAGAACACTGTATACATAATAAATAAATAAATAAATCTTTAAAAACAAAACAAAACAAACAATAATAAAGAACCCACCAAAATGTAGGTGATGGCACACACATTTAATCCCAGCACTATGGAGGTTAATCTCTGAGTTCGAGGCCACCCTGGTCTACAGACTAAGTTCCAGGACAGCCAGGGCTACACAGAGAAATCCTGTCTGGGAAAAAATTTACAAAATAAAAAAATAAATAAAAAACTGCTCAGAAAGTCCAATTTCAACTAAAAATATTTTAATAGAGAACAGAGAAAAAAACCTAAGGAAGGAAATTATAATAAAAACAGTATTGTAAACAGTATTTATGTGATGCAATTCTACCAGAGAACACACAGAGACACTCCTAAAGCTGAATAGAAAATCTGTATTGCTGGCCGGTGGCTACATGGGGAACTTGCCCAAACCATGCCCTCCTGAGCCTCACCAGGCACTGGGGTCTAAGATCTGAATAGTGCCTCCAACACGGGATCAGTTGTGCTAAGTTCTGGAGGCCTGTTAAAGTATCATTTCCCTAAAATTAAAAATATCCAGTCAGGAGGTGGTGGCGCACGCCTTTAATCCCAGCACTCGGGAGGCAGAGCCAGGTGGATCTCTGTGAGTTCGAGGCCAGCCTGGGCTACCAAGTGAGTTCCAGGAAAGGCGCAAAGCTACACAGAGAAACCCTGTCTCGAAAAACCAAAAAAAAAAAAAAAATCCAGACACCTCCAGATTGAAAGGCCCTACTATGTGCCTGGCACACTTAAATGAAGACCCAAATAAAGACCGAGAGGCATCAGCACAAACTTCAAAGTACCCAGAATGAAGAAAAGTTTTTAAAGCATCTAGAGAGAGAGAGTATGCAAACAACCGGGAATCGGGTGGTGCTGGACTTCTCAGTAGCCACACAGGAGTTAGAAAATTATCCTTTCAAGATACTCAAGTGTGAAATTTGTTTCCAGCCTAGGATACGTGTAACTAAATGATCAGTGTACCGTGAAGCATGCACCTGTGGCAGAGTGATAAGCATAGGGGTTTTCTAACATGATATGAAGGTGGAATAAGGCATTTCAGGAAGCTGAGAGATGGCGTGGTGGCCAATGAAAATTGCTGCTCTAGCAGAAGACCCAGGTTCAATTTCCCAGCACCATTAGGCAGCTCACGACTCCTGGTAACTCTATTTCCAGGGGATCTGATGCCCTCTTCTGGCCTTCACAGGCACTACATGCACATATGGTACATACAAATAAGCATATACACACCTATTTATAAAAATAAATAAAAGTAATTTCATCAAAAAAGCTGCTGCAGGGATGTGCACCAACAAAATGAGAAAGTGATCTAAGAGAGACTGCATGATTAAGGGTTGCTGGACCATCACACCAGAGAGCAGCGAACTCCTAGGATGACAGCAGATAGAAAGCAGCCAGTCCAGAGGGACAAGAAAATGGCAAATACCAGAAGGGAAGTGCCTGAGGGGTTTAAGAGAAGGACCTGTTTGAAATGTAGAAAGTAGTATCCAGAAATGTTTAAATAACCTGGGGGTAAGAATGAGCAACTGACAAGAGATTTCTAGGTAATTTTTTAAAGCAATCAATAATTTGGGAAATACATGCTGAGATTAACTTATACATAGGACCTAATGAAACAAGCTGAATGCAGTCAAGGGGAAGGGGCTGGGCTAACTGGAGAGGGGAGGGGAGGTAGCAAAGTCGGAGGTTTGAGGGGTCAGATGTGTGCAGACCACAGTGAGGTATTGAGATGGGAGCCGCTGCAGTTGTGTGCAGAAGAGACCACCATGAGGCATTCCCTCTGAGATGGGAGCGGCTGCAGTTGGGTGCAGAGGAGATCACCATGAGGCATTCCCTCTGAGATGGGAGTGGCTGCAGTTGGGTGCAGAGGAGTGACATGACCAGAGTAGCTATTCCTAATGTGTTTAGAATAAACTCTAAGAGAGACTGGGGTGCAGCAGGATGCTGCAGTTAGATGAAAAGTGATAATGCTATATCCGTCGGATGATGGCAGCTTGAACCACCTCATTAGAGAGAGTGAGAACAGTAAATTGTCAACTGACTTTAAAGGCAGAGCCAAAGTGTGTTTTTAACATATCAAATGAGGGAAGAGTATGAACAATGGAGAGAAATGAGGGAGAGTGTGAAAGAGAAATATCAAAAATGGCATGAGCCACAGTCTAGCGAGATGGGGAGGCCATGGTTCCAGCTGTTGCTCCTGTTACCTGCGGATGAACCAATCTAGTCTGAGTGGCCTAAGATGAAAATCATGGTGTCTGTTAGTTCGTATGGTCATGGCAAGTGCTAGGCAGTTGTCAGGGGAAGTAGGGCTGAGTCTTTTCCATCCCCTTATCTGATGCCACCACCAGCGAGTCTGGGAGCCACAGGCAGGCCAGTGGGGCTCCTGGAGCATCTTTGTGTGATCTCCACCCATGACATCTCCAGTCTGATGGCTTCCAGGGAGCCAGACCTCTTCCCAGGAGCTCAGAATTCCAAACCAGCCCTTCATGACCTGGTGTCCATCAGAGCAGTTACTTCGGCAAGATTCTGTCCCTCAGAATCCAGTGGGCATGTTGAAAGGAGGGGACCAAATTCCCTCTCCAGATGGAGAGCAGGCACAGACCGTGTGGACGTGTTTTTAAACCAGCAGTAGCAGGGTTTGGGGGAGAAGATAAGAGTTCAGTTGTAGGACATTTTGCAAACTCATAATAAAGCAAACACTGTCAAATGAACCAGTGTCCTGATAGGGCCACGGTGCGGGAGCTGAGCGGAAGGAAGTCATGGGGTCACAGTGTAGGAGAGCCAAGCTCTCTTCCCCCACAGCAGGAAACCAATGGGCGTCCACAAAGGAAAAACTGAGAAACAGGAATAAAATAACATCAGTTGGACACAAGATTAACTACAAAGAGAAAACACAGAAAAGGTGAGGTCGGCTCTTTCTAGGACCCGGGTAAGTGAAGGAGAATAAATTGGTATTGTTTAATATCTTCCGTCACTATTTGATTTCATCTATGTGCATTATGACTTTGATTTTAAAAAAAAAAAAAAACTTTATTTTATGTGTATGTTTTTTTTTCTTCCTGTATGTACATCTGTGTGCTATGTGCATGCCTGGTGCCCAAGGGGGTCAGAGACAGTGTCAGATCCCCGGGAACTGGAGTTACAGATGGTTGTGAGACGTTGTGTGGGTGCTGGGAATTGAACCCCAGACCTCTAAAAAAGCAGCCAGTGCTCTTAACCACCGAATCATCTCTCCAGCCCCCAAATAATTAGTTTTTGAAAGGATGTAAATTTGATGTCCATGCCTTGATGCTATAGGTGGGTGAGAGTTTTAGGAATGCTTCCTAGTGGTGGAGCACTTGCCCAGTGTGTGTGAGGCCTTGGACTTGATTCCCAGCTCTGAAAACAAAAACAAAAGTAAAAAGAGTGCTCCGCCCACACGACAGGTGTGATTTTGGGAAACGGCTCAACCTGACCTTCTTTCCAGCTCTGTACTTTCTCTTTTGTAGCTCTGGCCTAAAAGAGGGCTCTGACCCAGGGAGGCCACCCTGCACACATCAGGGACCCGAGTACTTTGTGGTCCTCTGCCCTCCCAAGTCCCTGAAGCATCTCACTAAGACCCTCCAGCCATTCCCTGGAGGCTGGAGAGGCTGAGGCTCACCACAGACAGGAGGGAACCAAGGCTCAGTGAGTTTATGTGTCCATGCTGAGGTAGAGATCGGAAGCCCAGCCTCCTGGTTTAGGGTTTTATGGTTCTTCTACAACCAAAACAGTGGCTGCCATCACCAGTAGCACAGGCTGGGAGGGTGGGGGAGGGAGATGTTTTGGAAGGGAAATCTAGCCTCTTCTAATTTCAGGGCTCTGTTTTTCCTGAATAAAAACACACCTGTCCTGAAATCCAGGGCACCAAAAAGACACTTGATCCAGTAACGATGATGGCCCCTGGCTGAAAATACCCGGTTTCCCTTAGTCACCCTCTCCAAGCAGTGTGAGCCGGATAAAGTAACAGACAGAACCCAACAGATGGCCCGTGGAATGAAACGCCTTGGCTGAGGGGGACTTTGGGGAGGGGCAGGGTGCAAGGGGGTGGGCTCTGAGCAGAGCCTCATGGGCTTCTTCTCTTGCTCTCCGGGTGACACAGCTCTGGGACCTAAAGAACCAGATGCTACTGGGGGGGTAGCCTGGGAGGGCAAAAGGGAAACCTGTTTGCTGAGGCAAAAATACCGAGCGCCGTTAACCCTTTGCAGACCAGGAACCACACCACTGAGCCAACTAACTCTCAATTTGTGATTAGTTGCATCCCCAAATCCTGTTCTGGTTCTGACAAAGTCCCACTTAAAGTGACTTCCGTGGCCTGGCAGACGGTGTCTCTCTGTTGCCTTAGGGTGGGGCAGTCTTACAGTGGATGGGACAACGCCACTATAGTACAGGCCCAGGGATCCGCTGCAAACCAGCGGCTCTGAACAAACTTGTGTCCCAGGCCCCAGTGGGCAGGCATGAGCGAAGTCCATGCCCTCGCCACACACGGTGGACACCGTAGAACGAGGCGCCATCCACGTGGCGGTAGCAGCCCCAGGTTGGATGTCTGTCCTGTGACTCAGCATGGGACCCTCTTGTTTACTGGGCTGGGCGATGTTCTTCTGTTCCTGAGAAAATGCCGGGGGGGGGGGGGGGGGGGGGGGTGTTGGAGAGATGGCTCGGCGGTCAAGAGGGCTGGCTGCTCTTCCAAGAGGACCTTGGTTTAATTCCCAGCCCCCAGTCATCAGTAAGCCCAGTCTCTGTGGAGCTGATGCCATTTTCTGGTCTTCTCAGTCACTATAGACGGGTGGTGCACAATGTGCTCAGATGCACACATTCAGGAACATGCATACCTATAAAATTAAAATCAAGCCTCAAAAAAGTCAGAAAAGCAAGTGCTGCCCTTGTGAGCATTCTGCGGTTCCCTGAGAGGTGGGAACCTGTCCTGCCCCGCCTCTCCCGGGGGCACGGGGGAGGGTCTGCTTCCTGGCAGACCGTGGCAGCTTTCTGTAAGGTCTCTCACCACCCTTCTGTTCTGAACTGAACTTGGTTCTCACTCCCCACTCCAACCTCATAATAATGATTGATGCGAGGAGGACTGGTGGTTTCTGTGGCGACACTAATTGTACCTCCTGTCCACAGCAGTGATGCTGCACTTTGGAGCTGAAATCTGAGCCCGTTAGCCAGTGGGGGGTTCTGCTCAAGGCTTCAGCAGCTAAGTTACAGCCACTCAACTCCACTCATGGATACGTGCTGGCTGCCGGGACCATCGCTCGGGTCCCAGCCGCCTCCGCTGGTCTCTCGAAACTCTCTGGTGATTGGGAAGGAAGCAGTACTGAACAAGACAGTCCCGTTGGAAAGAAACTAGGTGGCACCTGACCGATTCTGAACATGAGCATTTATCTTTCAGAAACTCCAGCTGGGTCCTAGGATGGTCAGAACACCCCATTCACTCACCCCCTCCTGCTGTGGCCTGGCACCCAGCAATCTGCCGAGGGGAACACGCTGGTCATCCATGACACAGGTTTAGAGAACTAAGCAAGAGAAGGTGCTTGCCAACAAGCCTGCTGACCTAAACTAGATCCCAGGACCCACATGGTAGAAGGAAAGGATCGACCCCCACCAGTTGTCCTCTGGCCTCCACATGAGCAGTGGAGTACTCACACATGTGAGTACACACACACACACACACACACACACACACACACACACACACAGTGAATGAGTGAATGAAAAGTGCTTAACAGGCTAGCCAGATGGCTCAGTGGGTACAGGCTGCTGCTGAGTCTGATGACCTCAGATTCCTAGAACCCACATGATAGAAGGAGAAAACTGACTCCCTTGGGTTGTCCTCTGGCCTCCACATGTGCATTTTTGTGCACACACAAGCACAGGCACACACATGTGCAAACACAAATAACTAAATGTCATTTTTTTAAATGGTCTCTCTTCTTAAGATTTATTTATTTTATGTATACGTGTGTTTTGTCTGCATATATGTCTGGACATGCCTGGCCAGAAGAAGGTGTCAGATCTTCTGGAACTGGAGTTACAGATGGTTGTGAGCTGCCATGTGGGAATTAGGAATTGAACCTCTGGAAGAATGGTCAGTGCTCTTAGCGGCTGAGCCCCCTCTCCAGCCCCCGGTTTGTTTTGTTAAGACAGAGTCTCTCAGCCAGGCAGTGGTGGCGCTCCCCTTCAGTCCCAGCACTTGGGAAGCAGAGGCAGGTGGATCTCTGTGAGTTCGAGGCCAGCCTGGGCAACAGAGTGAGTTCCAGGAAAGGCACAAAGCTACACAGAGAAAACCTGTCTCGAAAAACCAGAAAAAAAAAGAAGTCTATGTAGTCCTGCCTGTCCTGGAGCTCACTCTGTAGACCAAGCTGACCTCAAACTCACAGAGCTCCTCCTATCTCTGCCTCCCAGGTGCTGGGATTAAAGGGCTACACCACCATGTCTGGCCTAGCTGTGATACATCCTACCCTCATCAAGCTTCGAGTCTTGGGATGAAACAAAGTCATGGACTGACAGAGCCCATGGCACCTGGAGACAGTGATGGAGGAGAGTGTCAACACAACCTCCTCCAGGACATGATGTTTCAGCTGAGCTCTGAGAACCAGAGGATTCAAGAAAGGGGGCGGGTCAGAGTTGGGTTTGGAGACACCTGGTTTAGTGAGGGAACTTTCAACACCCTGCTAAGGAATTCCTTATCCCAGGAACAATGGATACACAGATTAGCATTTGAAGAATATTCTTGACGCTACTGAGATGGATGAGCAGGTAACAGCACTTGTCATCAAGCCTGACAGCCTAACTTCAATCCCAGGGACCCACGTAGTAGGAGGATACGACCGACTCCCAACTCCCACAGGCTGCCTTCCAACCGCACACACGGGCCGTGGCATGAGTACCCCCTCCCAAATGAATGAAATGTTAAAAATAATTAATAATAAAACCACTCGCTTTAACCCCAACACAGACCAAGGGTCAAGGTCAAGCAAGGGACAGGAGAGCAGGAGGAGATAATTGTTCTGACCCATCTGAGGGGTGGCAGGAGCCAGGTCAGTGACAGCCAGTGTCCTAGTTGTTTTCTGTCGCTGTGATAAAACACTGACCAAAAATAAGTTGAGGGAGGAAAGGACTTATATGGCTTGTGGGTCACAGACCATCATCTAGGCAAGGCAGGACCTTAAGGTGGGAATGTGGAGGCAGTGACTGAAGTAGAGAGGTCTCTACTGGGCGGAACACTGCTTACTAGCTTGCTTCCACGCTCACACGTCTTATATAGCCCAGGCCTACCTGCCTGGAGATGGTACCACCCACAGTGGGCTGGGCCCTCCCACACCAACCAGCAATCAGAAAACTATCCCCCTAGACATGCCCAACGGCCAGTCTGATAGAGGTAACTCTTCACTTGAGATTCCCTCTTCCCTGATGACTCCAGGTCAAGGTCCAAGCTAACAAGGACAGGCAGCATGGAGGAAGGGAGCTGAGCTGGGAAGTATAGAACTCGCCAAACATAAAAGAGCCTTGAAAATCAAAATAATGGACAAGAGCAAATGATTCGTTTTCAAAACAAAATAAAACAAAAACCAAACAAACAAAAAAAGGAAAACAAAAGAAAAAAAAACAAATACCCCATAGACATGAAAACATGATCCAAATGACTATGCTGACCCACCCATTAGCAACAGGCCTGGAGATACCCATCACAGACAGAAGCAGACTCTCCTATATTACTGGTGAGGTCCAAAATAGTTCAACTCCTGTGGGGAGGAATTTGACAATATCTAACAAAACACTCAATTTTGGAAGTTAAACCTGAAGGCTCCTCCCACAAATGCAGGCAGCTGCTCACCTCAGCACTGTTCGTCTGGTAAAACGATGGAAACGGGCTGGAGATGGCTCAGTGGTTAAGAGCACTGGCTGATCTTCCAGAGGACCTGGGTTCAATACCCAGCACCTACATGGTGGCTCAAAACTGTCCGAACTACAGGGTGGATAAACTGTATGGTAGTCACACACCACAGTACTAGAGATGAGATGCTGTTGACATGATCTCACTGGTGAATAAGTACAAAAGGGCAGTTGCTATGGTTTGGATTCACATGTCCCTGTTAAAGGCTTGGTCCCCACCCCGTGACAGAGCCTTTACAAGATGGGGTCTAGCAGATCCTTCAGTCACTGGGTTGTATCTGGAAGAGGACCGTGCAGCTCTGGCTCTTGCAGTCTCTGAGATGAAGGGCTCTCTTTTCCTCCCATTCATCCCTGTCATGATCTGCTGCCTCCCCAGACTCAAAAGCAGTGGGGCCCATTGGCCAGGGGCATTAATCATGGCCTAAATAAAACCTCCAAAACTGTGAGCCAAAATAATCCCTTTCACTTTATAAGTGGATTTATTCAGGTAATAGAAAACTGATGAATACAGCTATAAGAATTCTGTTGTCAGGGCTACAGAAATGGCTCATATTTAAGAGCATGGACTGCTCTGCCAGAGGACCGAGGTTTAGTTCCCAGCACCTACATCAGGGAGCTTACAACTACCTGTAATTCAGGCTCTGTGGGATCCAAAGACTTATATGGTGGTATTTTATTTGTAATGAAATGTGATTTTAATTGTATGTTAATAAAGTTGCCCGGGGGTCAGAGGTATTAGCAAGCCATAGGAAAGCAGGGCGGTGATGGCGTACACTTATAATCTCAGCACTTGGTAGGCAGAGCTAGGTAAGACTCTGTGTGTTCATGGATACAGCCAGCATTGGAGACACACGCCTTTAAGACCTGGAGGGCTGTACATACAGGCAGTGATGAAGCAGTCATGTGTTTGAGTTTACAACCAATGAGAAGGCAGAACAGAAAGACAAACACACAGGAAGTAGGTCTCTTTCGGAGAGGTAGGACCACTGCAGGAGGAAGGGTAAGGTTTTAGCTCTGAGCTCTGACCTCTGGGCTTTCTTCTTTACATTGGTTCTGTGTTTCTTATTTAATAAGACAGTTGGTTGCATCTACAGACTTATTCTGGTTGTCTAGGACAATTGCTCTAATGAGCATCTACTCACATGCAGATACATGCATACACATACAATTCAAAATAAAACAAAGAATTCAGTCATATCTTAGTTCCCTGTGTCATTGGATCTGTTCTCTTCAGATCCTCAAAATCCACAGATCCACAAATTCCTTATATAAAATGGGGTACTATTTGCCTACATACAGTCCCACATACTTTAAATTATCTCTAGATTCTTTATACTACCTAACATCATGTAAATGTTATGCAAATAGTTGTACAATAAAAGCTTAAATATGCTCCATACAGATGGAACTTTTGAAAGTATGTTCCACCTATGTTTAAACACATGGATGTAGGATTCACAGGCATGGCCACCTGTATGTGCTATGCTGTTCTTTTATAAAGTTTTTTTTTTTTTTTAGAGTACAAAAAAGGAAGAGAAAGGCTCAGGATACATCAGAGGAAAGGCAGAGGGTGGAAACAGATGGAGGAATGTGAAGGCAGTGCACCTTCTGATAACACTGACTTTGGAGGTGGTAAAGAATTTGCACATACACAAAATACATGATAGAGGCAATACATCTGTAGAATAAATAGACACAAATGCACTTAACTACATACCAAACTCATGGCTTCCAAGAGAAAGAAAAAGAAGTTTTGAATCCACTATCCTGTGCATCCTTAGGCAAACAGTCTAAGGGAGCGGGGAGGCAGAACCAACCAACCAACAACCTCACGTAGTGGGTATGTTGTTAGCAGGCTCTGTTTCAAAGTTCTGACACTAACCCCGGCCTGTTGGTGCAGGCCTATAATCCCAGAGGCTTGGGAGACTCAGGCAGGAAGGCCATGAGTTCAAGTCTTGTCTGGGCTAACAAATAAGTTCAAAGCCAGTCTGGGTATTGGTGAAATTATTAAGACCCGTAGTTTAAAAGGAAGTTTATTTTGTGAAGTAACTTACAAGTGAAGGGATAGGTTACAGGGTCTGGAAAAGGCGTAGCGCAGTCCGGTGGTGTTCTCTGGAGAACTCTGCTCTCTCTACCTCCAGCGTCCAGGGTCCAGGAAACAAGAGAGCCGGAGCATCCAGATCTTGGGTCTTCAGGGTCCTCTCTCGGCCCCGCCTTGTAGGCGTGAAAGTAACCGAAGCCTCAGTGGGGGTTGGAACTTCCAGATCAAAGCTGGAATGGCTACCCACTACATCTGGGTCATTTTATCAACACCCTATCTCAATTTTTAAGACAATTTTAGACCAGTGAGAAGTTTCAGAAGGTAACCGTGCTTGCCACCAAGCTAAACCACCTGAGTTCAATCCCTAGAACCTCATAGTGGAGGAGAGAAGTTCTCATAAGTTGTCCTCTGACCTTCCACATGTGTGCTGTGGCTGGTGCATGTGCACATACACACATAAATGCAAAAAAGAAACATTTTTAAAGGGCTGACTATGTGGCTCAGTGGGAGAGTACTTACCTAGTAAGTGCAAAGCCCTAGGTTCCATACCCTAATACGACTAAATAAAAATTCCGATACCATTGTTACATTTTATAGCAGAATTTCATAAATAGATTGAAATTGGGGGAATCCAAATTATTGTAGAAGAAGAACAGTAAACTGAATAAGATACAGATGAAGTATTGGGGTTGCTGCCAGTGGTACCTACACTTGAAGCCTCTCTATATAAAATATCTTAGCTCTATTCTCCCGAGAGCATGAAATGCAGTGGGAATGAGCCCACCTAGATCTGGGTCTTAATTCCCCAGCATAAGACACTCGGACTACTTGAGAAAATGGCTGGTTCTGGGGAGGGTTGAGGAAAGGGCCAGCCTGGAACATCTTAGAAGAGCTCAGAGTCTAGAGGACATGGGAAAAGGCACAAGAGCTGTCTTCTCTCCCTGGACAAGCTTTGGACATGTTTGAGCACCAAAAAGAATTGACACTAGGTGAACACAGTACAAATGAAAGGGAAGTCCTCGGGGCCAGCAAAATGGCTCTCGTGTAAAGAAAGGACCTTTCGCCAGGCAGTGGTGGCACACCCCTTTAATCCCAGCACTCTGGAGGCGGAGCCAGGCGGATCTCTGTGAGTTTGAGGCCAGCCTGGTCTACAGAGTGAGATCCAGGACAGGCACCAAAACTGCACAGAGAAACAAAACAAAACAAAAGCCCAGAACCCATGTAAAGCAGAAGAGAACCAACTCTACAAAGTTGACCTCTGACCTCCACATGCATGTCATGACACACACGAACACCCTTACAATAATAAATAATAAAAAATCCACTAGAAAAAGTACAGAATTTTAAAATCACAATTCTATCTATCTATCTATCTATCTATCTATCTATCTATCTATCATCTCTTTGTTTGCTTTGTTTTTCAAGTCAGGATTTCTCTGTGTAACAGCTCTGGCTGTCCTGGAATTAGCTTTGTAGACCAGGATGGCCTCGAACTTGCAGAGATCCACCTGCCTCTGCCTCCCAAGTGCTGGGATAAAAGGTGTGCGCCACCATGCCCGCTTTTTAAATCATAATTTTTAACCCCCAGTATAACTATAGGCTCAGGCAAATAATCAAAACTAAAGGTACTGGGTAAAATGTTATTGGGTCTCAGGACTCACAGGGTCAGAGTTCTAATCACAGTGAAAAGGGTGCAGGGAAGCAGGGCTGAACACAGACCAGTGAACAGGCAGCAGCAGGCTTATCTACCCTGTCTGTGCCTCATGTACTACCACAGAAATACCCAGGGCCTGGGTGGTCCCACATGGTCACCCAAATCCATCTAATCTAGAGGAAACAGACAAATCAGTGTGGGACAGTCTACAGGACACTGGCTAGGGTTCTACAAAAGAGTTCAATGAGGCCAGGTGTGGCGGCACATGCCTTTACTCCCAGCACTCTGAGTTCAAAGCCAGCCAGGGTTATATAGTGAGACTGGAGAGAGAGAGAGAGAGAGAGAGAGAGAGAGAGAGAGAGAGAGAGAGAGAGAGAGAGAGAGAGAATCTAATCCAGATTCAAAGAAACTAAGAGTTATCACAGCCAATTCATTGGATCTGCTTGGATCCTGGACATTCTAATAGCCAGAGGTGCGTCTAGGAATAACTTGAGAAGTTTGCACATTAAAAGACAGAGTGTTGGGGCTGAACAGAGAGTCAGTGGTTAAGAGCACTGGTTTCTTTTCCAGGGAATCCAGGTTCCATCCCTAGCATCCATGTGGTGGCTCATAAACATCTGTAACACCCTCTTCTGCTCTCCATGGACACTACATACATGTGGTGAAAACACACACACACACACACACACACATACACACACACACATCACCCATACACATAACATACATTTTTTTTTTTTAAATTTCAAGATTGAGCAGGATGGCAGTGGCACACGCCTTTAATCCCAGCACTCGGGAGGCAGAGGCAGGTGGATCTCTGTGAGTCTGAGGCCAGCCTGGTCTACAGAGTGGGTTCCAGGACAGCCTGGGCTGTTATATAGAGAAACCTTGTCTCAAGAGAGAGAGAGAGAGAGAGAGAGAGAGAGAGAAGAAAAAAGAAAATTTAAAGTTTTTTTTTTTTAATTTAAAAATTTAAAGAATGTTAGCTGAGCAGTGGTGGCGTACGACTTTAATCCCAGCACTTGGAAGGCAGAGGCGGGCAGATCTCTGTGAGTTCGAGGCCAACCTGGTCTACAAAGTGAGTTCTAGGGAAAAAAAAAAAAAAAAAAAAAAAAAATGTTTGGGGCTAGAGAGATGGCTCAGCAGTTAAGAATGCTTACTGTCCTATCAGAGGACCTGAGTTTAGATCCCAGCACCCATGTCAGGTGGCTCACAACCAAGGGATCCTACACCCTCTTCTGGTCTCCAGAACTATACACACAAGCATATTCACACACACATATATGTACCTAACTAAAAATTAAACCGTTTAAATTGAAAAGAAACCTTGGTTAAAAAAAAAAAAAAAAGAACAAATGTTCAGTTTCTTAAATACAAGGATACACTGCTTGCATGAGATGTGTGCGTGTATGTGCATGTGTGTGCATGTGTGTGTGCGCATGTGTATGTTGCTAGGGATTAAAGCCAGGACCTTGTACATGCAAGGTAAGCACTATATCATTGAGCTGTAGTTCCATCCCTGAGAATACTGATTATCTTTGCAGACACAACCAGAGGTAAATTTCATATATATATATATATATATATATATATATATATATATATATATATTAGCTTTATTTTATGTACATTGGTGTGAAGGTGTCAGGTCCCCTGGAACTGGAGTTACAGACAGTTGTGAGTTGCCATATGGGTGCTGGGAATTGAACCCAGGTCCTCTGAAAGAGCAGTCAGTGCTCCTAACCACTGCGCCATCTCTCCAGTTCCAGAGGTGAATTTCATGATGTCTGTATTTTACTTTCAAACAGCTCAGTAAAAATGTATGTTGAGAAACAGAATACAGTCAGCAGAATGTGAGCTGTGGGGTAGAGATGTTTGTGACATGATTCAACAGTTCTGCAAATTAGAAATGTCACAATGAAGTCTTGAAAACTGCAGTTGGCTCGGATGCTTCAGGACTGCAGACACCCACTTCACAGCGCACAGAGGCAAACGTCTGAACTGCCGTGGGAGCAGGGCTGAAATACCCAGGTGACAAGCAACCCCCAAGGCTCCATCATGGACACTCAGGCAGTGCTGGTGGCACCACTGGCTGAAATGGTGACCGCTTGAAGAAGCCGGGTTTTAGGTAAGGTGGCGGGGAGGAGGAGGCAAAATATTCAAGTCAGACATTAGCAATCTCCCCAAAGTCCGCACAAAGAGTGAGTTATAAACTCCTGATGTAAGAGAAACACAAGCTTAGGGTGGGCAGGAAGACAACTCACTGGGACCCACAAGGTAGAAGAAGAGAACTCCCATGGCTTTCCTCTGACACTCCCCCACAGACGGAATTAAGAGAGAGAGAGAGAGAGAGAGAGAGAGAGAGAGAGAGAGAGAGAGAGAGAGAGAAATGTGCAAAACTATGGGGTTTGTGAGAACTTTAGTAGCTCCACCTATGTGGTGGTGCAAAGCTAGCTCGACTTATGGGAGAGAAGAGAGAATATGAACTGCCTTGGGAGCAGGACCAAGATGCCCAGGAGATGAGGAATCTCCAAGACTCCAGCATGGCCACAAAGGCCGGGATGTGTCTGAAATGTCTCTGATGCTGTGGGCCACAGCAGTGGCCCCACCAGTCCCCACTCTTAACTGTTTGGACCTCCCCTCAGATGCCCTGGGGAACACAGATGGGAGCACTCCTAAGATTCCTTCCTCCCAGATGCTCTTCCCCAACTGGGGCTTTCCAGGGAGAAGGCGGGCCTTAGGATTTTTAGCATGCTCTTTCAAAGAAGGTCAAGAGCCACTTGGTGTCTAAACAGTAAGAGATAAGCGATCAAAGGCTCCAAAGGCAAGTCCAAACCTAACATTAAAAGCAAGGAAGATCAGAAATGACCACATCAGAGACATCCATCACTGAGCAGATGCCGATCTCCAAGATAGGAGAGTACAGCTGGGAAGGGGAAAGTGGGCATCGAGGTGCAGCCCAAACGGGTGTGATGTCACCAGGACGACGCCAGATCGTCACCAAGTGGAGAAACCCAAACTACAGTGGGTTCTACCCCACGGGTAGCTGCACCACCCTGAACAGACCTACCAAGTCAACATTTTCGCCCATCTATCAAGTTGCTCTGCAGACACATCATGAGGGCAGAAATGAAGTGTTCTCTCACTCTGGTCTCCTCCAGTTACAGAGTCTGACCACCGCCAATGAGAAAGCCGAGAACTTTTCATCACCGAACACATTTGCGAAACTCATTGGCTCTAACAAACTGTTCCCCACACACCTGGCCTGCGTGGTCTCCTCTGACCAGAGCACGCTATATCATATCCAGAAAGTGCTTATAGGCTCCCGCTTGCAGTGGAAAAACACCAGCAGCTGACAGAAAAGTGAAACCCCATCTTGGCTCTGGAGAAACGGTCCCGCCAGGGAAACGCGTAAGACTATTTGATCAGATTTAATAAGCTTTAACAAAATCCAGGTGAGGGGCGCTCTCTGGGAAAAAAACAGACGACTCTTATGAACAGCTCCAGGAAATCACTCGGGAAGGGGAAAAGGATGCAAAGCCCTGCGTCACCACAGGAAAAGGTAACCAAGAGTCAGGCTCCACAAATAGAGGACATTTGTGTCCTCCCAACTGAAGATGCCCATCTCAAGTGTCGTGTTTTTTCTCATGTGTGGTTACCGGATTTTACAAAGTCACATAAAACCATGTACATACACATTAAATGAGGATAGAAATGAAACGACCTAGGGAATCGGTGGGGGAGGGAGAGGATAAAGGGAGGATGAGGAGGAAGGGAGGATCATACACAACACACAACACAGAAAAATATTTTCAAAAAATAGACATCTCAGAATGTCTTGAGGTTGAGAGGACTTTTCTATCTCCCTCCAAGCCTTGAAGCTTCAATGCTTTGTCTTAGATGTAATCAACTTTCAAGTCCCCCTCCCCTTCTCTGAGACGCAGTCTTACTCTGTAGCCCAAGCTGGACTGAAACTCAGAATCCCCTTTCCTCCATCTCCTGAGTGCTGGGATTACAAGTGTGCACCACCGCCCCTGGTCCAAAACATTAGACTATAACCCTACACACACAAACACACACACACACACACACACACACACACACACACACACACACACACAGGCTGCAAACAAGATCACCATGAAACAACCCTAAATAGATCTAGCCTGTAATATTCTGACGGTGGGACACAAGGGACACCTATCCTGAGAAGCATTTCTTGCCCAGTAAGACCTGCTGTATTTTATGTGCAGAGGCACAAGGCCATGTCTGCCACTCAGGAGAGCTTGGTTGGCCATGTGTGAGTAGTCGGTGACATATAGGCACGCTGTTTATAGAGCCCTAGTGTGCCCTCGTTGGCTTTAAGTTTGAAACCCTAAGCCTCAGTATGTGCCTCTGCTAAGAATAGGGCTCGCCAAGCCTACAAATGCTGAGAGAGCCAGGAAGGGAACACTTCCCACTGTGGGAAAACCCAAAAGATGGAGCAAGGCTGCAGCCTGAGCAAACAGATCCACTGAAGATACCATTCAAGTCATGAGCAAGATCTGCCATAGAGCCCCAGGGGTCCCTGAGGACATTCTGTCCTAACTACCCAACACCTGGGACACAGGGGTGACCCCACAAAAGCACACTGACACTTAGAGGGAGTTCCATGAAATGAAGGCTCCTATTAGATCTTTCAAGGGAGGTTTTAAAAGTCTGTGGCTAAAATCCAACTCAATTATAAAACGAACCTCCAGTCTTAGGGAAGAATAAGCTAAGGGCTGCAGCTTTATGGAATCTAATGGTTTTCCTATTCAAATTCCACTGCCAAACATCTGTGAAATGAAACCAGCACTCCTTGATGGCCCCATGAAAGGGACCACCCCAGGGGTAAGAGGTGGGGCTCTGTGGCGAGAACCTGCCTGCATAGTCAAGGACCTAGGTTCTACCCCACCCCACTCTCAACCCCTTGCATGGTAAAAAATGAAAGAAACACACACAAAAACAATGATCACTCAAAACCGTCAACCCTGGACCACTTTTTATCATAATATATTTGCTAATATCTAAGGGACAGATCTGCAGGAGGTAAATTTTCTGTTCACAATCCTTCAACAACATAGATGGCTGAGGGACAAGCACATTGGTAGACACCACAGGTCATTTTTCAGCCTCTCAAGCATGTGGCTTTAAGTACATACACAAGGTATGATTTCAGTAGATCCTTTGTTAAATCCATCCAGTCTCTTATTGCCCAACCCTCCTCCCATTTCCCAAACAGAAATAACAAACCCAAGCAAAGGTTGACACATCCTTTATGTACAAACAGCTTAGTGGTACAGATGAAATCCTTTTCATAAATACCTAGAGCAGATGGGAACTCTCTCAGCTCGAAGGGTCCTAGCCTTCCTCCCTTCTCTTGCCCAGGTAACCTTCTCTTAACTGAACACTTGTGGGGTCTCCTGGGAATGCCAGAAAACCCTCTAGACCTAGGTAGGAACCTTGCCACCTCCCCATAGAGGAGAGGTGATGTGAAGGTCATCTGCTACCCAGGATCTGGGTGTGACAAACTGTTTCTTTCCAAGAACTGGAGTCTGCTTCCCAGCAGTGGCCCAGAGGAAGGGGGAAAGGGGACCCAAAATAGTGTAAGGAAGTAAAAAACTCTGGGTGTTTTGATTAAAAAAAGAAGAAGAAAACTTGATAATAAGTGGAACCCTGTCAAGCCAATGTATCAAATTCACCAGAGGGAAGAACCTGAGCAATTCCCTGCAGGAAGATCATCACTTAGCACCAATTTCTCTGACTCTAGAGGTTTTTCCTTTGCCTTCCAGCCCTGGGCTGGGAGAGGCTGTGGGGCTCAGCTTAGCCTCATCAATACTTTTAATCAGGAACTGAGTGTGAGGGGCACGTGGTCACGCGCCATAGGACAAAACAGCAGCTCACACCACAGAGGCCCCCGGGGGGTCACGCTGCCTGGGGGGACCTGAGTGACCCCCACAGTCATTTCTTCCTGGCCTCTCCAGGCTGCCAGCCTCACTCAAAGCGACGCAGGTGGTTGTAGAGCGACTGCACGTAGGTGAAGACACACATAGGGTCCGGCTTGCGGCCCATCACCATCATGTCCTCCACTTCGATGAGGCGCTCACAGTTGGCCAGATTCCTGAAACACAAAAGCCCCATCAGAGCATGGTCCCAGCGAACAACCAAACCCACAACTGGGCTATTGCCACTGTCCCCAAATTCTCCAGGGGCCTGAGGTGTTCAAGTGCACACCAAAAGCGAATATGAGTACTCCAAGAGAACCCTGGGAGCTGTGGAGTTCATTTCCCAGACTCCCACAGACACAAACCACCTATGGAATGCATATAGAAGTAAAGATATCACACATGTTATCACGGGCAAGTCAGCAAGAACTGTGAAAGCAAAGGTAAAATTAAAGCAAAACGATAAATTCACCCATCTGCTTCCTTCAACAGTATGCATTTATTTATTTAGTTGGTTAGCTAATTAGTTAGTTGAGAGTTTTTGAGATGAGAGCTTGCTGAGTAGCCCAGCCTAGCCCTAAATTCATGATCCTCCTGTCTCAACCTCCTAAATGATAGGTTATGATCATGTACCTTTATGCCCAGCTCTGACATAAACTTAAAAAAATAAAAAAATTAAATTAAAAAACACATGACCCAGGGGATGGAGAGATGGCTCAGGGCTTAAGAACACTTAGTGCTCTTCCAGAGGACCTGAGTTCAGTTCCCAGTGCCCACATCAAATGACTCACAACTGCCTGTAACTCCAGGGTATCTGACTACTTCTGGTCTCCTGGGGCACCTGCACTCATGGGCACATAACCACATGCAGACATGTAGACAAATACTTCTACACATAATTTTAAAATTTAATAAAAGGGGGGAGGGAGATGGGTTGGAAAGATGGCTCAGAGGTTAAGAGCACTGGCTGTTCTTCCAGAGGTTCTGAGTTCAATTCCCAGCAACCACATGGTGGTTCACAACCATCTGTAATGGCCTGCAGGCATATGTGCAGGCAGAATACTGCGCAATCAATCAATCAATAAATAAATAAGAAATTTGAAAAAAAAAAAAAAAAAAAAAAAAAAAAAAAAAAAACCTTAATCCAGTCAGGCATTGTGGCCCACAACTTTAATCCTAGCACTTAGAAGGCTGATGCAGATGGATCTCTAAGTTTGAGGCCAGCTTGGTCTACACAGTGAGTTCTAGGCCATTCAGAGTAACACAATGAGACCCTGTCTCTTAAAAACAAAACAAACACAAACATGACTCACAGGGCTTGCCTTGCAAACACAAGGACCTGGTAAAAAAAATCCCCCAAACCCATGTTTAAAAAAAAAAAAGCCAGGTGTGGTGGTGCATACGTGTATTCCCAGCACAAGGGGGTGGGGGGGTGGGGGGGGGGGGGGGGATGGGAGCAGGTCAGAGACAAGCAAGTCCCTGGGGCTCACTGGCCAGCCAGCCTAGCCTGCTTGATGAGCTCCAGGCACCTGAGGAATGACATCTAAGTTGTCCTTTGGCCTACACACATGCGTGCACGCGCACAGACACACACACACACAGACACACACGCACGCACGCACACGCACACGACCCACAGTAAGGAAGGTGATTTTTAACTATGACTCAGCAAACACATAATGCTGTTGACCCTCTGTATCCACAGACTCTGCATTCAAGGATACAACAAACCTTATATCAAAAATACTAAAGACCTGATGCCCTCTTCCATCGTCTTTGGGCACCTGCATATATGTGAGTGTGCACACACCAAGACACATACACACACATAAATAAAAATAAAATAAATCTTAAATACATATTTTTTTTTAAAAAAAAGTGTATCAGTACTAAAAATGTAAACTCATTAGAATAGCTCCCGGGGAGATTGCTCAGTGGGTAAAAGTGTTTTCTATGAGAGCACAAAGACCTGAGTTCAAACCCCCAGCGTCCACATAAAAAGCTGAGCATGGATGCACATGCCTTTAACCCCAGCACTGCAGGAGCAAAGACAGGCAGATCCCAGGAGTTCATTGGCTAACCTGCCTAGCTGAAATGGTGAGCTGCCAGTCCAATGAGAGACCCTGTCTCAAGTCCCAAAGGCAGAAAGCAATAGAGGAAGACACCATCATCTACCTTTGGCATCTGCATACATACACCTGGGTACACACAACCATACATTCACGTGCATACCCCCTCCTCTCTCCCTCCTCTCTGCAGAGCAGATAATGGGGGGGGGGAAAGAGACCTGGATATGAACTATAAACTGCCAACTCAGATGCCAACGCTGACAATCCATTCCCTGAGCAGGCAGTCAGGATCCACCTCTGCTCATCCGACTCCCAGCAGGCTTGTTGGAAGACTACAATTTCATATTGTCTTTATGTACCTTGCCTTCCAAAGCCCAGCCAGATGGGAGACCCCAGCAAGCCAGGGATCCTCAGACCCATCCCAGAACTTGCAGCCAGCTCAACACAATTCATGCCACACTATTCCAGGACAGATCCCTGAGCTGTGTGCCCCCAGAGAAAGACTGTAACATTAGCACTGCTGGGCTCTGCTCTGGAGAGCTGGCCAGAGACCTAATGTCAAGGCGAAATGGAGACATCTGTCCCGGATCCCATCCCCACCTCTCGCCTCGCCTCCCCCCTGGAGCCGCAGAGGGTGACTTGCATGGGAACCCAGAGGTTACATGGAGGTGACAAGTGAGTTTGGCACCCTTTCTCCCCAAAACAGACAAAGGCAGGCCTTGGTGTCAGAGATGTCGGCATGCAAGGGTGTTCTGTGGCCAATAATTAAAAATGCTTGGATTCTTCAGAGGCTGGGGACCTGAGTTCACCTTCCAACCCTATCACTTGTCATCTGGTACCCTAGCCCCTATTAGAGGGAGAACCTCAGCTTCCCACATACTCTCTCTCTCAAGCCTGCTATTCAGAAACACCCAGGTGCATTCAAACCACCCCCAGATGCATCCAGAGGGTCATCCCTGTCGGTGGCTAGCTTCGACGGCCACTCTGATGGTCTCTCATGTTAAGTGAGGACACCCTGGAAGCCCAGGACCTTAGCTTTGGAAGAAAACTCACACATTACCTTTCCCCCACAAAGGCTCTCCCTCCACATGTTCCCCCTCCCCCAGGACCAGGACTGTTCTGACCCCTCTGCAGGAGGCCACCAGGAACTTGTCCCTAAGGCACAGATGCTCCTTTGCTTCCTTGTACATTTCACCTCTCATTCCCACAAGATTGTTCTCGACTGACTTTCCCCCACCACAACAAAAGCCTTTCACATGCTAGACTAGAACCTTTGCACCTGTGTCTTTCCCTGAACTGAAATGAGTGTCCCTAACTGTCCCTCACAGGGCACAGAAGACACTCTGATTGCCTTCTTACTCCTCTCTAGCCCACCTCCTGGTTATTCAGAGTTGCTGGCTGATTCCAGATGTTACTGACCTGTGCAAAAAAAGACATCAAGCAAACAAACCCCTCCTTCCTTCTAGAGGCTTCGAACACGCTCCAGCCAACACCCCCATGTCCCTGCCCAGGAAGCAAGTCTTCCAAATAAGGGTAGCCACAAAGATGGAAGGGAAGGGGCCTCATCCTGGTACCACCTTCTACTGCCCTGACGGCAGGACGTGAACAAGATGCTGGTCTTCCCTGCAGGCAAACTGAGAACCGGTCCCCAGGCCATCCCCCTGTTGCTTCTGAGTTGAGCAGATGGCAGTGGGTGCAGTTTCTAAGCAGAGACTCTCAGCACGCAACATGCAGCCACCATCTCTCAGCACTTTCTTTCCTAGACCACCTCTGCCCTTCACTCCCTTCCTTCTCTGAGGAGCTCCAAATTCGCCAGCTTCCAGGTCCAACACCATCCCTGTCTTTGATGACACTGTCCGACCTACAGCTGACACTTCCCTTTCACCCCAACTTGTCCCTGGCAGATAAAATATGTTCCTTTGGCTGGGCTGGTGGTGCACGCCTTTGATCCCAGCACTAGGGACGCAGAGGCAGGTGGATCTTTCTGAGTTCGAGGCCAGCCTGGTCTACAAAGCGAGATCCAGGACAGCCAGGACTACACAGAGAAACCCTGTCTTGAAAAACGGAAAAAAAAAAAAAAAAAAAGAGCAAGCTCCTTCAGAGACACTGTGGTACCAGCCTCAGTGGCAACAATACTCCTCAAACTGCCAAATAGGAAAGCATGGGGACACTTGCTTGAGTGTGTTGCAAATCTCTCTCTTGGGAGACGGAATACAAGATAGTGGTGGCTACCGCTGACTTTACCAGAAGATGTAAGTCTCAAAATATTAGAGGCCCCAATTGGCCTTTACATTTTATCTTTCTAAAGGTGTCTTTGTTAAAATGATCCAGGCTTGTTTTAAATAATCCAAACTACATGGAGAAGTCCACAGAGCTAGGGATGACTTCAAATGTCACCCCACAGCCTGAAGCAAGGATGACATTGGCTTATTAAGACATACCTTGAAGGATTTCTCTTACTCTTTATTGTATCTTCAGCTACCCTGGGGCCACGGAGGAGGGGCTGGGGGTAACGTTTAAGACTGTCCTAAATGCAGGGCAGGGGTGGGACCGCTGCCTCCTGTCTTGTTTTAGACAGAGACACATGGGCACTACAAATAGCGCTCAAGCCCCTTCTGCTGGGTGTAACTGGAGAGCAGGCGCATTCCGCGCAGGGCAAGTGGGACGCCTTGGGCTGCCTGTCCTGCGGCTTCCTGCAGCTTCCTATGCTACGGGCAGGGGTGAGAAGGAAAGGTGCAGAAGGGTCAGGCACCCGCCCTACTTTGCCCCTTCCATAAAAGGAACTGCTCTGCCCCTGTTCCAGGCCCTAAACACCTGTCAGACCAGGCTGATGCTCCTGCTGCCAGCCTAATCACACAGATTAGGACACAAGGAACCTCTGGGCCCAGAAATTATGGGGGGTGGGGGTGAGGGGTGAGGGTGGGGGAGAGCCAGCATACACATTCACCCAAGGTTCCTGGTGCATTCCGTGCCCTGAAGAGACTTGCTCATGGAAGGTTCTGGAAACATTCCTTTCCTGGATGGATAGCTTTGAGAGCATGATCAGGTCCTCTCTCTTCTGAAGGTCATGCCTTGGTTGGACGTCCCGCTCCTCTCAGCTCAGGCGGTTGGCTCCCAATACTGTCTTTCTGTGCCTCCCTCGGTACAAGCTGCTCCTGATGGCTTTCACGGGTACCATGTATCCACCCAGATGTTGCTGGCTAACCTAAGACGCTGACCTTGGCTCCAATATCCTCAGGCAGGTGTCCCATGCAGATTTTTCTAGCGGGCTATTGTCCAAGAAACCAGGGATCCAAGCAGCTGCCTTCCCAGGAGGCCCTGGGAGCAAGCCCACCTCCACAGCCCTCTCTCCCTTGTACCTGAGAGATAATCTCACAGATGACTCATAAGGGGAGGTACCTTCCCAGGCTCTGAGTAAGCTCCCCACATAGACCTGGCTCTGATGGCCCTCCCCACTCTTTGCAGTCAGGAAAAAAAAAAAAAAAAAAAAGCCAGCACTCATCTCTGAGGCCTCTTCACACCCTGATCCCCTCCCCAACTGAGAGCAGACTCAGGCCACAGGGAGGGAGGGCCAAGGTCCTATCCTGCTGTTTGCTTGGGGAGAGAAGGGAGCCAAAGCCTGGCCCGGTTACCACCCTCCCCCCAGGTTGAGAATAGAAGAAACATCTGTGTGGTGTCTGGAGACTGTGCTCGCAAACCTCCTGCTGGGAAAGCACGTCCTGGAGGCACTCTGTCCTAACTGCCTAGGGAAGCTGTGTTCCTTGGAACCCAGGGCACAGGGCCACCATCACATTGCCCAAGACTGTCCCTCTTCCCGCCACAAGCCAGTTGGACCCAGGTGGCCAAAGGTGGCCAGGGCATAAGCTGGCATTGCTCAGCCCTCTAGGCTTCAAGAATTCTGTAAGCCAAGGCTGGCCTCTCAGACCAGGGTGACTTTGGGGGTACCTGAGTGGAAGCCCTGATCCCACACATTCTAGTCTGGTTTTTGACAGCCGCCATTCCTGAGTTTCAAGCAGCTGGGCCTCTTCCTATGAACCACCCCTCCCGACATCATGCCGCGACACTTGGCTGGAGTCCACCATCGTCTGGATCCAGTTGCATAACACACTCGTCCAAGCTGTTTCTGCTATTAGGATGACAGCTGATCCCGAGCAGCCAAGAAAGGGAAGGCTTTGAAAGTACACAAGGCATTCCTCTGACCCCAGAGGGACCTAGGTTCCAAATCAACACCATAGGCATGGGCCCCATCCCCAAGCCTCCAGGTTCAGGAGCTCCTAACCAGAGCTCCCATTCTGCCCCTAGAGTGAGCACGTCCATCCTAGAGAGGGACAGTGGCTGTGGCTCCCGGCGAGCGAGCATGGGTTATGAGACACTTTGCCATCCCCTCCTTCCCTGTCCAGGCTCAGGTCCTAGTGTGGAGGGCCAGGACTGGGTGCTGGGGCTGGACATAGACTAAAGATAGCAAGGAAAACCTGGGGTGGGGCCTCCTGCAACCCAATCCCTCGAGGACAAGTGAAGATGGGGGACTCCAGGGCTCAGCCAGGACGAACATGGTCCCTCAGAGGCTGCAACAGGAGGCACAAAGGCATAATGAACAGTATCTCTGGAGCTGCCCTTCCTTCACTCTGTGCTTCAGAAAGCATCAGGGAGCCCCAAGTAGTGCCGTCTGTGTCCTTCTCTCGGCCTCGGGAGCCCGTGATGATGCCCTGACCCTCGTGCCTTCTGACTGGGGTTAACCAACAAGAGGCCTTGGAGCAAGGAGGAGCAAGGAGGTCAGAGGTTCATCTGGGCAGGCCCCTTCCAGCCAGTCAGAGTGAGCGGGATGCATCCTCATGTCCACAGCTTGGATCGTCTCAGGTAGCCTCAGCACCAGCACCAGCACCAGCAGGCCTGGGGCTCATAGCACTCTCCCCCACCTCCCCCCAGGAGTAAGTAATCAACAGTAATAGGCAATGCCAGGGTTTGAATCTGGCTTGTGCTCACCCAACCGTGCTGAGGCACAGTCCTTCACGTAATGGTAAGAGGTAGTGCAGCTCTGGAGAGGGTGCTGCCCCACCTCACCTGCCCGGTCTTCTATCCCTGCCCACACCGTCGGAGCCTTCATAAGACACACACACACCCCAGACTGCTCTTTTCTGTTGTTAACTTGACTGGATTTAGAAGCCCCACGGGGGCACCCCTCTGGGTGTGTCTGTGAGAGCTGTTTCCACACAGGTATAACTGAGAAGGGAGGACCCATCCTGAAGGTGAGTGGCTCGGCCTTATGGGTCGGGGGTCCCTAGACAAAGTAAGAAAAAGAAAATGCATGGAGCACCAGCATCCACCTCCTCTCTCTGCTTCCTACCTGGGGATACAATGTAACCAGCTGCCTCATACTCCTGTTGCCTTGCCTCGCTCAAACTGTGAGCCACAAAATAAAGATAGATAGACGAGTAAATAAATAAATTTTTAAAAAGTTCCTTTAAAACCTTCTTTCCAGCCAGGAGGTGGTGGCGCACGCCTTTAATCCCAGCACTTGGGAGGCAGAGCCAGGCGGATCTCTGTGAGTTCGAGGCCAGCCTGGGCTACCAAGTGAGCTCCAGAAAAGGCGCAAAGCTACGCAGAGAAACCCTGTCTCGAAAAACCAAAAAAAAAAAAAAACCTTCTTTCCTCCGATGATTTTATCAGATACTTTGTCACAGCAATAAAAAAGTAACTAATACACACCCTGCCCACCTGGAATACACACCCTACCCAGCTGGAATACACGCCTGTGACCCACAGGGTCCTGACAACTCTCATGCTCCGAGGGTGGCTCTTAGCCAAGAACCAGATCCCAAACGGGTTTTCCAAGCACATCCTGATCCCAGAACTGCACTCCCTTTCCCCGGATCCTCTCCCTATGAGTGGGACATACAAGTGCCATGGTTTGAATACGGCTTGCCCCCACCCAAGCGCATGTTGAGACCTGATCCCTGCTATGATGGTGTTGAAAGGTAGTGGGGCTCTTAGGAGTCAGTTAGACATCAGGAATCCACCCTTATGCAGGGATTAATGTGGTTCTCACAAGAGTGGGTTAGTTATCTCAAGAAGAGGTTGTTATAAAGTGCCATGCTCCCTTTGTCCCGCCTCTCTGACATGAGTGACACCTGGCCTTCGGCTTTCCATCACGAACTGAAGCATCATGCAACCCTCACCAGGAGCCAGGCAGACCCCAGCACCATGATCTTGAATGTCCAGCCTACGAAACCAGGTACCGGGGAGGTGGTGGCGTTCGCCTTTAATCCCAGCACTCGGGAGGCAGAGCCAGGCGGATCTCTGTGAGTTCGAGGCCAGCCTGGTCTACAGAGTGAGTTCCAGGACAGGCTCCAAAGCTACACAGAGAAACCCTGTCTGGAAAAACAAAAAACAAAACAAAACAAAAGAACCAGGTACCGAAATAAACCTCTTTATGAATCACTTAGCCTCTAATGTTCTGTTATAACAACAAAAAATACGCCTAAGTCCAGAGGTAATTTCACAGTCCGTGCTATGACAGTATTGAGGGAAACACCAGCTACTTTTCATAATATATCAGTCGATCGCCGTTTCCTGCTGAGGACCTCGAAGACTCCAGCCTGAGGGAGGTACACAGTGCCCCTGTCCCGCTGCCCCTCGGGCTCTGTCTGTGGCTGGTTTCCCAAACTGTACAGCAGAGGCTAAACACCCAGCAAGGAACAGCAGAAACGGCTCCAGCACTGAGTAACGTGTGACCCTGAGCACATCCTCACCAGCTTCAGTCTCCCCGTTCCTATAAGGAAAGCCAGACGGACTGGATGGCCTCAAGGTCCCTCAGCTCACTGTCAAGTGCTGTCCTGTGTGTCCTGACCTTACTACCCAGGGCAGGAGTTGTGCTCAGGGTCTGGGCTGGGACCCACAGCCAATGGGACCTGCCATACTTACTCAGCCATGGTGAAGGCCAGTTCAAAGTTCTGCTGCCGTTGTGTGGGGCTCAGGGCATTATAGTCGAAGGCATCAGGGAAGAATGAGTGCACCAGGGCACAGAAGGCCATCCCGTCACTCCAGCTGGAGGAGAAGTTCTGCAGGTCCACGTGCTGCAGCAGAGAAAGCGGGGGTCAGCAGGGACCCCCCCCTCTCCTGGCACCCAATTCAACCCTGAGCAGATTCTCCAGCCCCAACGCACTGAGCAAAGAACAGCGTTGTTGCTGGACCTCACCCTTTGAGGGGCACCACACCAGCCTGCTCAGGTGGAATTTCTAAGCACGTGTTGTGGGTAGCTTGGGTACCGCTCGGGAAGCATGAACCTCCTGGTTCCCGTCCCTCCCCAGCCTGGCAGGGTTTTGCCCTGCCAGCAAGTTGAGGGCGGGCGAGACACCTGGCTTGCCGCGGCCCACTCACCTGGTACCCCACAGTCTTGCTGCGGCACCACTCTAGCAGGATCTGCTTGATGCTGCTGGCACTGGCCACGCCGAAACTCTGCGACCTCTTTAGTTTGGCCCTGGTCTCACCTTTGCCCCTGTGGAGAGAGGGCAAGCCTGCTGTGGGAGCCAATGGAGAGAACATTCCTATGTCTTCTGGTCAGTGCTCAACCCACATGCTACAGCCACAGCACAGTGCCACGCAGCCTCCTATCCACACCCAGCTTTCTAGGACCCCTGTGAATCATCCCACATGAAGCAGGGATCACTGGATAATCCTGAGACAGAGGGTGTGAATGGCATGGACCTCTCGCCTTCTTCCTGAACATCCTTTTCCATCCCTTTCATCCTGCTTCCTTCTGGGCTCCCGTAGCACCCAAGGGCAGGTTGCTGGGGCAATGGGAGCCTCCTGGATCATCACAGAAGCATGAGCAGCAACCTGCACTCAGCAGGCATCAATGCCATGCACTGGTAAGAGCACTGGATACAGCTGCAAAGGAGGCTGTGGTCCAGGGACCTCCTCTCTAATAAGGAGTGGCTGGGGAGCTCCTGGGTCGCACTGTGGCATTTCTTCAGTCCTCAAGCAAAGCCAGCCCCCACAGCTAGGTCTCCCTGGCCAGACTCCCCAGCCATGCCCAGAAAATGAAGAAGCAATGATTCAAGTGCAAGGATGGCCTAGGAACACTGGCGGAGCAGAAGACTGAACTACCTGCAAATCGAGAGGAGCATCTTTCACTAGCCTGGCCTAGTCCCAAGCCCCACCGCCCTCTTCTCCCCTACAAAAGGAACTCCTCAACCTCAGTCACCCCTATAAAGCAGCCCTGACCTTGAGCTCTGCCTGAGAGAGCTGATCTTGGGAACACCCCACTGGGGAACAGCCAGGGCCCCAGCCAGCCTTGCTAATGCCATGCCTGCGTGATCATGGCTGTGGTCGGGCTTGCTCTGGGAGCCCATCAAGCTAGTTTGGGGGTGAATATCCATACTTGCTTGCCGTATCCTGCTCCCACTTCTCGAACAACGCCTTCCGAGCCTGGGCCCCTGAGGTACGAGGCAGCGTCTGCGACCTCACCAATTCCCTGCGACGCTCTCCCTGGCGAGGGCCCTGCTGCGTCATAGCTGGAGGCTGCGAGGATGGGGGTGACTGCGGTGGGGTCACCAATGGAGGGCTGAGGAGAGAACCATGAAGTCAGGAATACAGAACCGGCCCTCACTAGGCACTCCCCTGGGCCCCAGGAGAGTATGCATACACACTGAGTGTGCATAAGACAGCCTATACCTATGACAGACCCCTAGACCTTGGAGGGGCTGTGGGGGAGCAGGCCCCACCTGCTCAGGTCCCAACTGGTTTGCAGGTTTTCTGAACTGAGCTGCAGTTTAGTTGGTGGCATGCCTGGCCAGCGGGCCCAACTAGGGAGGTAGAGGGGGCCCCTCTCCAGGCACAACAGCCACCCCTTAGTAGGTGTCAATGCCTAGGGAGGGCAAGGGGTATACCCAGAGCCAGACCCAGGCCCCCTCCTCCACCACAGCTAGATAGGACCCTCTTTGTTCTCCCCCTGGAATAATCTGCCAGGAAGTCACAATTCTCCTTTTATCATTAAAAAAAAAAAAAAAAAGAAAAATCCATCTTGCTACCCCACCCCCATTCTCACACCCAGTCAGTCCACTGAAGTTAGGCTTACCCCAAGGGAAGGCCCCCCGCTGTCTGCCTAACCCTGGGCCTCCCGCTAGGCACCTGCTCTTCCTACCGCAGAAAGCACCTCACTCAGAGGTCCCCCAGCCAGAACGGAGAACAGAAAGTCAAATGTCATCCTGCCCCCCCCCCCCCCCCCGCTTCCTCCCACAGAGGCTGGGACACCCACCCCATCTCCACCCCACCCCACCCTCCATCCCCTCCCCACCCCCACCCCCACCCCACCCACACCTGCAACTTTTTAATGGACTTGCTTTGAAGGTCAGAGAAGTTGACCCAGCTGCAACCAAGCCTCTACACACTAACCCTGGTCACCTCCCTCCCCAGCTCCAACCCCGCCTGCCGGCCCACAGCCCCAGTTCTGCAGAGTGTCCCTAGACAATCAGCCCAGAGAGACCCAGGTCCCAGGCAGAGCAGGCTCACCTGTCCTTGTTCCTGCCTGCTGACACCGCTCCATACCCAGAGCCAGACAAAGACCGCACGAAAGAGGAATTCTTCTCTACAGGACCAAGGGAAGACAGAAACGGGAAATGTGGTGACAGAGGTGGGCTGGGGTCTGACCTGGCTGTCCTAAGTCTCCTGCCAACCCCCACCCCGGCCCTGTCCTCTCTCACCCCCCTGAGGTGGGGTTGGCTCCCAAACCACTCTCCCGTCATATACCAGTGGGACTAGGAGTCCAGGGGCTGAGGGCTTCGCCAGGGCTTGGGCTGAAGCCCCCCAGCATGGCAGCAGATGTAGGTGAGAGAGCTGAAGCTGAGGTCTCCCCAGAGAATTTCTCAGAGACTCGGGTGACCGCGGTGACAGGCTGGTGGGGCAGCCGCAGGGAGAGGCTCACAGGGCGTGGCCTGGGGAGCTCCGGGGCTGAGGAGGTTTGGACCTCAGAGGACCCGTTGGCTGAACCTGTAACATGTAACCCACCAGGATAAGTCAGCTGTGGCAGCCGCAGAAGCCTGGCTCCCCCATCCTAGCAAAGAGGGCTGTTAGGCTCCCTGGGCCTTCCTCCCAGCTCCTTCAGGAAGCCTCCCTGGCCACTCCAGCCTCCCTTACCTCCATTACCACGTAAGTCTTACTGCACCACTCAGACCTGACTCTCCTCCACTTCCCCAGATTGCCAACTCAGGAAATAACGAAATTGCCTGTCAGTCCACCCACTTCAATGAATGGACGATTTCTCAGCCTCGGCTTACTTTCTTCCAGGAATAGGGAAGCTCGTTCCCTTGAACTCCTACTTCTCAGAGTATTTTATTTATTTTGTTTTGTTTTGTTTTTTTGAGACAGGGCCTGTGCTAGATGTCCTGGAACTCACTATGTAGACCAGGCTGGTTCAAACTCACAGAGATCCGCCTGCCTCTGCCTCCCGAGTGCTGGGATTAGAGGCGTGCGCCACTATGCCTAGCTCTCTTTATTTTAAAAGTTCTCCCCTTCAGTCTCTCTGCCTGGTGGGGTTCAGTCTCAAACACCCATCCCCACAGCCAAGAGATGGCTGGCACAGATGCCTGGCTCAGGCCCTGAGCCTACCCAGCCATCTCCCTTCTTCCATAGGCTCCTACCTGTACCCAGCTGGTGTCCATTCTCCATGATGCATGAGTTTGAAGCTCGTCTCCCCTCCAGATCACCAGCTTCATCATGTTCCACGCTCTGTGGAGGCACCAACACCTATCAGTGGGAGCCAGCTGCCCACCACAAAGCCCCATCAACTGCCCACCCTAAAGGTACTGCCCAAAATCCCTTCTGGCTCTGGTGGTGAAAACCTCCTTCACTTGGGGAAGAAAGGATCCCCCAGGAGGTACAATGGTGAGCAATGGTTCAGAGAAAAAAAGATGAACCTGCCTAGCTCCAGAAACTTCCACCACCTGAGAGGCTCATCTCAGAGCCCAAGAAGGCTGAGGATAAAGGCTGCAAGTTCAGAAGCAGTATGTTAGGTGCATGTGCGAGCTAACTCTCTCTCTCTCTCTCTCTCTCTCTCTCTCTCTCTCTCTCTCTCTCACACACACACACACACACACACACACACACACACACACACACTCGCACCAGATGATGTGTGGGAGGACCAGGCCTCTGTCCCCCACAGCTAGGACTGTCCACATGAAAGAAGCAGATATGGTGAGGTGTGAGGTCCTTCGGGGCCAAAGATGGACAAGGTGCCAAGTCACCCTGAGGCTTTTCTGCCAGACACAGCAACACAAGAGTTTCCCCAGACATACAGTATGTACAGATCTCGTGGCACCACACACCCTCCAGCCTCCCAGGGCTACAGCAGGGCAGGGACACAGGAACAAACACCGAGGGGGGAGGGGTGTCAGGGGGAAATCCTGGGATCTCGACTGAGCTGCCTGGGCCAGAGTCCATCTCCTCTGGGTCTCAGATCAAGAACAGGGGGCAGGCTTTGCTAGTGGCATTTGGGCATCTAACAAACATCAGGTCCATGTTACAGGTGCTACTCAGGGCTCAGAGAGGGTACCCACTGCCTATGGACGTTAAAGGGGGTTGGGGGGCAGACAGAACATGTAGCCAGAGGAGAATGCCCCCCAAACCCTTCCCAGCAAAGGTGTGACAGGCTTAGAGTGTCTATGGAGCTGAGATTAGGGCAATCAGCCTAGCAAAGGGGGGACAGAAGCTGTCCCTAACCTGGAGTTCTGCTAAAACCCCATACTGGGTGGCCTGAGTGGTTGGTTGGCTGTGCCTCTCCGATCCTTCCAGGCTATTCCTCGGACAACAGTTTGTCCCTGACTCCAGGTGAATCGGGTCTTCCTATAGCCAGTGTTGGAGGTGCCCACCCATTCAAGCGGGGACCTGGGCAAGCAGGTCCACAGATGGTACTGAGTCAGCTTGGGACACCTAAGGCAGTCAGCCTCCCAGGGGCAAAGAGGGTTCTCTGAGGCAATGGACCCAAAGCTAGCCCTCCGTGAGCCAGGTACCCAATGACAGAAGCTATTCCCAGGAGGATGGCTGGCGGCAACAAAACCAGAGAGGCATGAAGGCCCCAGTATTGTGATCCCACATGACTCTGCAGCTCAAGCTACTTGTCTGGGGTTGACAAGGAGTCTTCGGTGTGATTTAGGAACATACTTCAGAAGCCAGCAAAGGTGGCATTAAAGAAGACAGATAACCCCAAGTTATCCCCACGGTCCCTGAAGGAGAACTGGGGCCAAAGGTGTGAGAAGGCCAAGGACAAGCGTTCTATGCTTTGGAGAAAAAGGAAAGTGGCCGGCAGAGTAAGCAGATGTGGAAGCAGGAAGGACACCACACCTCTTCCAAGCTCAGGCTTGGGGCCGGAGTGACAAGAAGGTCCGAGAGGAATGTTGGGGAAGGGTGGGCAAGGATTTCGATTCTGGTGTAAGGGGCACCTGGGACATCAGGTAGCATATCTGAGACCAAATGTAAAACAAAGCAAGAACAGGGCTGGAGAGATGGCTCAGTGGTTAAGAGCACTGGCTGCTCTTCCAGAGGACCCTGGTTCAATTCCCAGCACCCACAAGGCAGTTCACAACTGTCTGTAATTCCAGTTCCAGGGGACCCCGGCACCCGTGGCAGAACACCAATGCACACAAAATAAAAACAAATAAATTAAAAAACAAAAACAGAAACAAAGGAAGGATGGGTGATAAGGAAACAGGCATGGCCTCCGTCAGCTCCTGGGAGCCCTGCAGATAAGCACCTGCATGTCAGGGAGCAGAGACAGCAAGGCTGTCTGCCAGGAGAAGAGAGCACACAGCCAGGAGTGGGGAAGAAGCCCAGCAGGAGGCTGAGCAAGCCAGGGAAGGGACCGTGTCCAAAGGGAGCCTGAGGTCAAGGAAAAGAAAGTCGGGCTGAGAAAATGTGTCCATTGTGTTTAGCCACGGAGAGGTCACTGGTGATGGTAGAGACTGAATCAGAGGTATGGAGGGCAGAGAAAGAGACAGGCTGGGGAGAAGCCGAGGGAAGGCTCCATGAGCCTCTGCTGCTCCCCCATCTGGCAAATCCTGGTCACGTGACAAGCCAGGCAAGGGGGCCCCAGCTTTCCCAGGATGGAGAGACAGAACCACACTGACAGGTCAACAGACTCTGGTAAAGTGAGGCAACCATCTGTAGGGTGGGGTCCCGGGGAGGCAACAGAGGACAGAACCCAGAGCACCGCGTTTTAGACAGGAGGAGACCCCTCAATTTCTGATCTAAGAGGGGAGAGAGCCAAGCCCGCCCTCAGGATCACAGGGTATTTGCCATCTCTTGCACTCCAGAACTTGTGGGGAGGGGCACCTCTAGAAGCCTGGTACTAAGTCAGCAGTGGGAAAAGAACCAGCCATTCCAGCTGGAAGCCCAGCCTCCACAGTCACCCAGGCCGAGCAAGCAGCAGCCCTGGGGTCCCCAGTATCCCCCACCCTGACCCACCCCACTCTTGTCCAACAGGTTCCACAGGTCTAGAGAGGGGCCTCAAAGGGCAGCCTGGTGATGAAATCATTTTCCCAGGAATGTAAGTATCTACAACCCCCCCCACACACACACACCATAGACACCTGTCTCTCCACATTAGAGGTCCCCACCCCCCCACGGTACCCCAAAGGACTGGACAGAAGTAGCTCCTACATCTCAGTATTGGCCAGATTCCTGCTAAGTAAATGGTCTCTACAAAGGGGAGGGTGGGGTATAGGGCTGAGCCAGGACTCCCAAGTTCCCCTGCTTCCGACTCCTCTCGTCCCAAACTGCAACCACTTCTGGCCTGGGGAAAGGGCTCTGCCATGCTTCAGGCCAACGGGCTATTCCAATACAACCTCCCAACCCATTACCACCCAGAGGGAGCCCAGCCTGGTGTAGGAGAAAGAGGCTCCCAAACTCACACAATAGTGTAAGGCAGTGATCGAAATAACAGCCGAGGCCAGGGGTCCCCTCCTGCCACCCATGGCTCCGTTCACAAAGCACCTGACCTTGCAGAGGATAACTCATGACAAGTGTTCTGTCCCAGGGGATGAGCCCCACCGGGTGCATCTCAGCCAGACGGAGGGAAGAAAAAGGCGTAAGTCCTGAGGTGAACACCCAGTGGGACTTTCGCAGATGGCAGAGCCCCACAAGGAAAGAACGGAGCCCAGCTTGGGCTGGAGCAAGCTCTTCTCATAAACCCTTGCCCACTCTGAGGCTGCTAATCAGTTCCTCGGGTAGCCAGCCACTGCCTTCCTCTGTCTGAGGCAGCCTGGCCCAGGCATAGCTGGGGGGGACCCTCTATGTGCTTACACCAGAGCAGAGATCACAGTGGAGCCCCAGGGCTGGGGGTGGGTCCTGTTGAGCTGGCCTCCTACACCCACAGCCTCAGCTCTGTTTTAGGGAAGGGGAGGTGCCCCGGGAGGGAGCCCAGGCCTGGGAATTCAGCGGGGGAGTCAGGGGACGAGATGAATGTGGCTTCAGAGACTGAGAGATGGGACCCTCTTGTTGGAAAGTTTTTGACATTTTGTTCGAGGGAAGGGACAGCATTGCGAGGCTGAGACACGGGAGCTCACGTGTGGGCCCAGCACAACCCACACAGGGCAGGACCCCTATCTAGAATGGTTAAAACTGCCGCCCCAGCCCATCTCCACTCACACCACAGCTTTTGAGGACTCGATCCAAACTTCTCCCCAAAGCATTAAGCCCCCTTATCACACTGGCTCTGGGAAAGGCAGGCAGATAAGGTGAGTCTGCTTTCTCTCACCATGAGGCCTCTGACACCCGGCTCTTGGCAGTTAGTACGGAGGGACTGTATTGCTTTGACCATGGGGACCCAGAGGCTCCAGCTTAGCTGAGGATGACATCTCCAGGGAACAATTCACTGCCAGCCTCCTGGGCCTCGGCCTGACCTCAGGCTGCAGCCATCCACCCCAGCCTCCTGGCTCCTTGCTCTCAGATGGCTCTTCAGACAGTTTTGTTAACCAGATCAGCTAGCTTGTTCACTGCACTGGCCAAGAGGCTGGGCCAATTCCCCTTGTTTTATTATTTTACTTTTAACTATATGTACGGTGCGGGGGTGGTGGTACCAGTCCCGGCAGAGGACAGAGGCACTGGATGCCCCTGGAGCTACAGTCACAGGCAGCTGTGAGCTGCCCGGTGTGGGTGCTGGAAATCGGGTCCTCTTCATGAGCAGCATGTACCCTTTTATTGTTGTTTTGTTTCTGTTTTTCAAGACAGGGTTTCCCTGTGTAGTCCTGGAAATCCTGAATTTCACTCTGTAGACCAGGCTGGCCTCGAACTCACAGAGATTCGCCTGCCTCTGCCTCCCGAGTGCTGGGATTAAAGCCAGGCTCACATCTTGGTTTAAACACAGGGAAACTGAGCCCCAACTGAGAGGAAATGTTTCAAAGTATCTCCTGTCTGCTCTAAGCAAAGTGCTTGTCTCTCCAATCTCCTGCAGACAGTCCTCCCTAGTTATCTCACTACACTGCCCTGTCCTCTCCCTCCTCCGAGACTTCCTTGACCATCTCTTAGTCACATGCTGTTAAGGTCTGTGTGTTCAAAAGTGAATGAACTGGCCGGGATTAAAGGTGGCGGACACCTTTAATCCCAGCACTCGGGAGGCAGAAGCAGGCAGATCTCTGTGAGTTCGAGGCCAGCCTAGTCCAAAGAATGAGTTCCAGGACAGCCAGGACTCTTTCACAGAGAAACCCTATCTCAGGAGGTGGGGGGATGAACTGACCAACTCCTTCAGCATATTTCCAAGCTGAGTACCTCTAGTCCCCATTGCTTCCTATATAGGGATGGTAGAGTACCTGCCTCCACAAGGTCTGGCCACAAACTAAGAGGAGCAGCCACCACTGGCTTGTAGGACACGATGAGATCCTCACATCAAGGCCCCTGTCACAGACGTGGAATATGAGAAACCACACAGCCCTCCTTCAAGCACCCATCTGGGACTCTGTCCATCATCCTTGTTCAAGACCAAGCTGTACTCTCTACCACCAACTAGCTCAGAGCCTGTGTGGGTGTTCCTGTAAGGGTGGACAGACATCTGTACATTTGGGGGTCAAACAAAGGGAAGCAGCCTCAGGCCCCAAGAGCTGGTGACCAAGGTCTGTGCAACCTCTAGCGCCATCCTCCTCCACCCACAATGCTCAGCTATACTTGCTGCTCACGGCCCCAGGGCCTTTCTTGGGTCCTCAGACTACTCTGCAGCTCCTGGGCCTTTGTCCTTAGTCCCAACAGGCTGGAGCATCCTTGCAGATCCAGCCTCTTCCATAAGTCTCCCCAGCATAAGTCTCTGCCTCTGTTTCATGTCCAAAGAGCACCCTGCCTGCTGACTCCTGCTCTGGAACTCCCATCCCAGACAGCTCACCCACACACCACAGCCTCAACTCAAGACTCATCATTTCTGCTTGAACCATCACAGTTAAGTTGCCTATGGCGGCTAATTCCCTAGAATTGAGACATTCCCTCTTAGAGGGAAGGGGCTCATAAAACTTGAGAAACTCTCTGAACACAGGAGGCTTGGAAGCTAAGAAAGTTACAAGACTCACCAGGTCCTTCCCTGAGGTTACATGAACAGTAAACAACCGATGGAGAGAGAAGACTCTGGCGGAGCTCCCTGCAAGCTGTGTAGGGAGCTCCATGGATGCAGCTTCCATGAGTCATCACCCATGCTAGTGTGGGCTTTTGATGTTACACCCATGCTCCTGTTAATAACCCCAATAAACTAATTGGTTCACCAAGCCAGTCCTGGGTGCTCTCTTTGGAGTGACTAGACGTCTGTTCACGTCTCCTGGGGAAAAGTCACAAGCTCATCTCCAGTCACCCTCTAACCCACCATCCGTCCCTGAGGGAGGGTACTAGGTCCAAGCAGGATCCTGTTCCTCCCCCACTCAGCTCCCCCATTCCCCTACCTGATGAACATGGCAAATTCCCCTTTTAAAAAGGAGAATTTAAAAAGCTGGAGAAACACACACAAGCGTTCTCGCACACGCACTCATGTGGGACTCAGATTATTTTTCTTAAAACTTGAACAGCTGCCTCTGCAAGTTACAAAGGGATGTTAAAACTTGAGAAGCAAATGATGACACACTGTAGCAGGCACATGTGAACTCACAGTAGCAGTTTTACACCAGGGATACGTGACTCATCATACTCATAGGGCAGATTTAAATGTTTCCATATTTCTAGACCCTTCATATGGAACTCTGGGACACCAGTTCTGCCCCCAGGAAGCCTATCTCCTCTGCCTAACGTCAAGGGCTTTCACAACTCATGCCTCCCTTATACACCTGAAGGCTCCACTCTAGCTTGTGAGCACTTTTGGCCATTCTGAGGCAGCATGCATGGTAAGATCAGATCCTCCATCATCAAGCTCTCCTCAAATACACGCTACAAAAGGACCAGAGTCTGGACTAGGGCGTCTCTGCTCACACTATTGCCACTGCTCAGACTGGGGCCATCTCCACCCAGGATGAGGCCTCCAATGGCAAGCAAGGACTTATCTGATTCCCTCCTCCGAGACCCACAGTAGATCGGAGGGCCTGAGAGAATGCACTGAGGCAGGGGGCAGGTGCAGTGTACTCAGTCAGACCCAGGCCCTAGAAATCCACCCCCAGAGCACATTCCGGGTCAAGATGGAAAAATCCCACCTAAGGGCCACTGCACACACCATGGAAACATTCTAACCAGGCCCTGCCACTCCAGGAGGCCGTGCCCAAAGTAGTAAGACTGGTCCACACCAGCCTCTGCCCAGTCACTGACCCCAGAAATCTAGAGGCAGCTAAAGGCCAGTTCCCCCCCCCCCACCCCCTCTGTTCCCAGTATGGGATCTGCCCCCTGCAATGTGAGTTCCCAAACACAGTTGCTGAGCAGCCTGGACCAGACTGCAACCACATGCATACCCACACACACCGGCAACTCAATCGGGGTTAATCTACAACCCGAGCGGTCAGGCCTCAGTGAAGCAGCAACCCCGGACGCGTGAACAGAGCCGGTGTTGGGGCAGGTAAGGGGTGCTGACCATTCCAACTCGCAGGTGAGGGCCCAGGCGACAGTGAACCATCAAAGACCGAACCTTGGCGTCCAAACTCTTAAAACTCATGGGGCAGAAAGTAGAGGACAGATCTCAAGTCAAACACCACCTGGCTCCAAAGTAGGGAAGAGGTGCAAGACAGGTGCAGAGGGCCAACTAAAACAATGTTTCTCCTGTTCTTTCCAGCTCTGGTGTAACCCCGGTTACCAAGTCCCAGCGGCAGGTGGAGGTATAGCTCTCAGACCAGAGGACGCTCGCAAGCGCACGCACTCTTAGCCGAGGGGCGGCACTAATCTACCCCATCCCGCTCCCCCAGGCACGCTCCCGCTCACCACACCCCGCGCGCTGCGCCCAGGGAGCTCACCTGGCTGCGACCGGACAGTGAGAAGGTGGCGTGGCTGGAGAAGCGTGCGGTGCCCAAGCGGGGCGCGCGATCTGTACCTGCGCCCGCAGGAGGGGGACTGGGCGTGCCCGGGGCAGGGGACACACCAGTCGCTAAGCCCAGCGCCTCCACCTGGCGCGTCAAGCGCTCGAGCTGCGCCTGCAGCCGCTGGTTGTCCCGCTGCAGTTCGGCCACGGTGCGAGCCAAGGGGCCGGCCAGGCGCAGCGCTTCGGCCACGCGCCGCTCCACGCCGCGCTGCAGCCCCTGCATGTCTTCGTGCAGCGCACGCACCGCACCCTCCAGCGCCGCCTCATAGCGGCCCAGCGCCTCGCGCACCGTGTGCGCCTCCTCGGCGTCGGGGGTCGGCTCCATGGCCGAGAGGCGCGCACCGATCGGACAGCAGGCAGGACGTGGGGGACGACAAGAGATCTGCAGCTTCTTGCGGCAACTGGCGGGCCGCGGCTGGCTGCGCCTAAGGGGCGGCCAAAGGGGCGGGAGCAGGGCGGGGCAGACCCCAAGAGCCCCAGGACTGGGCGCCGCATGGGGAGGCGGGGCCGAGTGGGAGGGACAGCCCGCTCCCGGACACCCCTCCCCTAGGGACTCGCCCCGCTGGTGAGGGCTAGCTGGCCCCAGAGGTACCGGTGGAGAGCTCACTCTCTCTCTCTTTTGCTGGGGCACGGATCCCTGGAGGAGTAAGGAGTCTCATACTCCCTTGACCCGAGAGGAGTGGTGTGCAGCCCAGGGAAAGAGCTGGGACCCACCGGAAGAAGGCCCTCAAATGGACGTTACTCTAAAAACCCAAGAAAGTTAAGCATTCCCTCTAGGTTCTCACCTGCAGGACATGGATTCTGTTTTGGTTGGTACCTTTCCCCATGTTCAGGGAACCTCAGCAGCTGAACACACACACACACACACACACACACACACACACACACACACACACACACACGCATTCCCCGTATAACCTCTCGGACTCACCTTTATATGTATCTCCAATCGCCTCCCGGTACCATCCAGTACGCAAATACCTGTGAGACCTTTTTTTTATTTATTTATTTTATTTTATGTGTATGATTCTTTTTACCTGTTTATCTGTATTTACACAGCGTGAGTGCCTGGTGCCCACAGAAATCGCAAGAAGGTGTCGGGATTTTCTGAAACTGGAGTTCCCAAGAGTTGTGTTGGCAGCCCTATGTGTCTTGGAATCCGAGCTCAGGGACTTCTCTGCAAGAGCAACAAGTGTTCTTAACTGCTGAGCCATCACTTCAGCCCCTCACCTGTGAGACTTTTGCCTGGAATTTCTTGCACCAATTCTGAGATCTCACGGAGAGGGAGGCAGACAGTGAAGTGCCCTCCCATCCTTCCAGGCCTTCCGGGGGGAGGGGGCATACACACACACACACACACACACACACACACACACACACACACGTGTATGTGTGCACGGGTTCCCCATCAGCAGCCAGTAAGAACTTTAGGGTGACAGAGGCCCCTGTTAAGGGATCCGGGAGAGGCTGAGGATAAACAGGGAGAAGATTAAAGCCAAATTTCCAAACTCTTGCTATGAGAAGCTTTGGGACCAAAAACCAATCTGTGCCACAAACCCCTACCCCGATCCACCCCGACCCCTGCTGCCTCAAAAGTTCAGTACCCATGTACCAACTTTTTTTTTCTCCAATACTATTTTTATCCCTGATTCCAGAGAGTCCCGTTCCTACAAACCCCAAACATGACCAAAAGAGAGGATGGAGGTAATTGTTGCTTAGGATAACAGTATGATAGACGCTCTAAACATTTAAAAAATAAAGATGAGAACATCTCATTCTTTGTGAGAAAAGGCTTCCCTAATTAGCTTTCTCTGGGCCTGGGCTGTGGAAGGAGGCCCAAAGACTGGACAGACTTAGTGAGATGATCCACAGGAAGAGGCTTGGAAGGCTTGTTCCCATAATCATGTGCTGCTTCCAAGGATGTCTGGGAGCCTCCAGCCCCTCCTGGACTGGCCTTTTTCTCCCCCTTAGGAGCAGGGTCAGCCTACCAGATGCTAAGGGCTGATCCCCTCCCCCGAGCAGCAGGGACAGGAAGGAACACTGGGTTACCTAATCCAAAGAGCTTTCCAGCAATTATTTCATGGGAAAGCCGAGTGCCAAAAGGCGAGCATGTTGCATGTCTGTGTGTGTTCCAAGCAGCCGTCTGGACAGGGTGAGCCAAACCACTCCATGAATTCTTTTTCAGGGTGGAATCTTTGATAGAGACCTGGAGAGGGGCCACTACAACAACTGCTACCCCAGATAGAGCTGCCCACCCTGCAGGTCTGAGCCTTGGAGTCAGAGTTCAACCTTTCCTTTTTAGAGCCCAGGCAAGGAGAGGATGTCTGAGTCCCTGACCTCTTGGGCATGCCTCGGGGCAGTGGCATAGATGGGGTTTTCAGAGTAGAAGATGACTAGGGGTCCAGCCTTCTCTCCAACCTTCCAGGAGAAAGTGAATGGGTCTCTGCAGTGGAAACCCCAGGGAGGAGTAGGTCAAAGATGTGGAGATCTGCCAAGGACACAGACATACTCTGCAACCTCAGCTAAGGAATCTGGTCCCTCTGAGACATTGTGAGAGGACCTAAGAGTTGCTTAGATAGAAGGGCAGCACAGGGCGTCTTCTGGGGACACAAGTAGGAACTCGGTCAAAGGCAGAAATTAGGGCTCACTGTGGGTTAGACGGCACAGGACTCAAACCGTCGTCCCCACGCCCCAGAGTCTTGTCCCTCAGCAGTCAAACTACCATCAGGAGTCAGTAATTAGAGATAAGCCTGAGATGTTAGTGGGGTGAAGAAGATGGGGGGGGTGGGAGTGAAGGAGAAGTGAAGCTTGAGCCTGGACGGTGGACCAACATCACCCTAGAGCCTGCCTCCAGCGCAGATCGGGAGGCAAAGTTCTGCTCCCAGCCCTAGGCTCTCTCAACCCCTCCTTGGAAGCCCCTCTCTCGCCCTCCCCTGGACAGCTCCTGGCCTGTACCAGGCTGTGAGGGAGGTGAGGGCAAACCTATCTGGCTAACCGCCTCCACATTCACCAGCCCTGATGTCAGAGCACACAGCGGAGGCTGACCTCCCACGGAGTGCTCTGGCACCTGCCCTCCCGCTCTCCTCATTGACCCCACAGCCTGCTGTTCCCTCCCTCAGCTCAGGGTCTAGGCTGCACCAGAGCTCCTCCTGTCAATCATCTCACAAAAATCAAACCCTTGCCAGGCCCAAACCGTGAAGTTAGAGAAGTTAGAGTCATGGGCCTGATATGGGGAAACTGAGGACAGGAGATGGGCAGGGACTGGCTCAAGGCGGTTTGGCAAGACATACAAAGACACAGTAGAACTAAGAAGGGCCCTGGCCTAATTGGAGAACTTTTCCCCTCATCTGTCAGGGCACAGTCAGATTCAGTGGGTTCTAAGCATCCCTTCTCTCCTCTCTAGGTTGGCTAGAAACGCAAATGCCCTGCAGTTGCTTTTCTTATGTTTTCTAGGCTCTGCCCACCCACCTGGTGGCATTCCTCCACCCCAGCTTCTGTATGCATGGGTGCATGCATGTGTACATGGGGCATCAGGTCATACTGCAAAGAAATAGATCTTCCAACATTTCCTCTGCCTCCACACCTGGTGTGGCAACTGCCAAAAATAAGTGCTTTAAAAGCATTGGATGATGGGCTGTCTGGGAAGAGGGGACCCAGAGGGACTGTTGGATGGGTGACAGTGGGGGATGAGAGGGGACAGAAAGCAAGGACGGCTTCCAAATTCTGGATTTGGGGATAGAGGGGGATCCACCACTAAAGTGAGTCCCAGAGAAAGTGCGTTCCAGGAAGTTGTGGAGGCCCATGAGCCAGTCTCCAAGGCCACACTCAGCTATAGCACAGAGTTGGGGCAGTTGTACATCTCACTGGAGTTCTCCGGAGCCCCACTGCTAGGGAAGACTCTCACTGGAGGATCGTGGGCCAGGCTAGACCCCCTTATGTTCCACATCACAGCTAATAGCCTAGGGAGCAGGCTTCACACCTGGGAGGTACATGCAGTCAGCCAGGCCCAGTCCTCACAGCCTGCAGCAAATAGTCTCAAAACGTGAAAGCAACCAGCTCCAGGGCTGAGCCCATCACTCCTGGCAAATATACAACCCCCACTCCTCCTGAATCCCCAAATCCATCCTCTGTCCCGGGAACCCATTCCTTGTGTGTTATGTGATCCATACCAACGGGGAGGTGGGGCTTACATTTATCTTTTCCTGCCAGGCTGCTGGGTTCAGGAGCCAAGTGGAGGGCGATAAGGAGGGAGGTAGAAATGTGGTGGGACTCAAGTAGCAGAGGCCTCCGCATGGGAAAATCTTGGAGTCTCCAGGTCTTATCACCCTCAGGGGAACCCAGGCAGTACCCAGGAGAGAGACTCATGGGTCTCTGTGCCGCCGCCCCCCTCCCCCCATCAGCTCTACCTGCCTAACACAGAGCCTTGGGGACTGAGTCTGGAACCCATCGACCTCTAGCCAATTGAGACGAGACCCTCCCACCCCAGCAAACCCACCCCTCCCACCACCAACCCCTGCTTAAACTTCACTCCTCTCCCCCAAGGAACACTCTGCTACACACTAATGGACACTTTGTAAGATTTTTTTTTTTTTTTTTTTTTTTTTTTTTGGTTTTTCGAGACAGGGTTTCTCTGTGTAGGTTTGCGCCTTTCCTGGAGCTCACTTGGTAGCCCAGGCTGGCCTCGAACTCACAGAGATCCGCCCGCCTCTGCCTCCCGAGTGCTGGGATTAAAGGCGTGCACCACCGCCACCACCACCACCGCCTGGCAAGATTTATTTTTAATTGTGTTCTCTCTCTCTCTTCTCTCTCTCTCTCTCTCTCTCTCTCTCTCTCTCTCTCTCTCTCTCTCTCGTTGGTTTGTACACATGAGTATAGTGCCCCCAGAGGTCAGAAGACGTCAGTCATCAGACCTCCTGAAGCTGAAGTTACAGGCAGCTGCTGATGTGAGTGCCAGGGGGACTGAACTCAGGCCCTCTGGAAAAGCAGGATGCACTCAAATGCTGAGCCATCTCTCTGACTTCTTTTGGACTCTGTTTGTTTGTTTGTTTGTTTGTTTGTTTGTTTGAGACAGGGTTTCTCTGTGTAGCCCTGGCTGTCTTGGAACTTGATCTGTAGACCAGGCTGGCTTCTAACTCACAGAGATCTGCCTGCCTCTGCCTCCCAAGCGCTGGGATTTAAAGGTGTGCGTCACCACCCAGCTAACAAATACAGGCCATGTGTCCTATTTTAAGTAGTTTGTTTGTTTGTTTGCTTGCTTTGTTTTGGGGGGGGGTTGTTTTATTTTGTTTTTTCGAGGCTTTTGGACATTTTTTTTAGATTTATTTATTATGCATATAGTGTTCTGTCTGCATGTTTGCCTGCAGGCCAGAAGAGGGCACCAGATCTCATTACAGATGGTTGTGAGCCACCATGTGGGTGCTGGGAATTGAACTCAGATCCTTTGGAAGAGCAGCCAGTGCTCTTAACCGCTGAGCCATCTCTCCAGCCCACTTTTGGACATTTTTAATGTTCATCTTTTTTCTGTATATCTAATGATGTATCTATGTCTGTGCATGTATCATGGATGGAGGAAATGTCTGCTCATATATGTGATATTTGGGTGTTGTACACATTTGTAAGAATACATATTTGTAGGAGGATTTTTTTTCTTTTTTTCCTTTTTTTTTTTTTTTTTTTTTTTTTGAGACAGAGTCTCATGCAGTCTAAGCTGGCCTCAAATGCTCTACGCAACTAAAGATAACCTTGAACTCCTGGACTTTGCCTAAGTGCTGGGATTAGAAGCAAGTTCCACCACGCCCACCATTGTAGGAGAGACTTGTTCATAGGTGGTCCGTGTAGGTTGATATTCACACATATGTAGGTAGATCAGTAGTACATAAACCAGTATAAGCATCAGATGTGAGGACACATATGGCCTATATTGCCATGTGCTTGGACATATGTGAGATATACATATATCTGTATATAAGTTTACATTAATTGCCGGGCGGTAGTGGTGCACGCCTTTAATCCCAGCACTCGGGAAGCAGAGCCAGGCGGATCTCTGTGATTCGAGCCAGCTGGACTACCAAGTAGTCCAGGAAAGGTGCAAAGCTACACAGAGAAACCCTGTCTCGAAAAACCAAAAAAAAAAAAAAAGTTTACATTAATTATGCGCTTGCATGTCTATTGGGTAAGCCTGGATCTGGACACGCATATCACATATCCTCTTTCTGGCTGACTCTAACTAGATCTAGAAGACTCTCTGGAGGGCACAGGCCCTGTCCTAAAGAGATTCTGGCATGTCAAATTCTGAGGGAAAACCTGGTTTGGAGAGGAGGTGAGAGAGAACTGAGCTTCCCTTCCCTCCTAAACCACGCTGGGCTTCTTGACCTAAAGGAAGAGGAATTTCCTACAGGCCTCTCCTGACGCCCAGGTTATACTGAGGACAAACATGGCCCACTCCAGCCTGAAGTGTGAGGATTGCAGTACTGTGCCACCCCCACCCACTCCAGCCACGCTCGCGGCACACACACACACACACACACACACACACACACACACACACACAGAGGAAGGGGCTGCGCAGGGTGTGGAGACAGCTGCTTCCAGCCCAGATAAGGCTGTTTGGTTCACATTTTCCACTTCCAAGATCCTCCACTTGGTCCCAAGCCCTGGCCCTGGCCCCCTGGCCTGGGGAGGTCCCTGCACTGATTTACCTCACTTCCTCGCCCTCACCACCCTGAGAACTCCAGAGCCAGGAACAGAAACTGAGGTACAAGGACAGCAAGCCCTAGGCTAAGACCTCAGCAAACAGGTGGGGTGGGCACCTGGTGACATCACCCTGAGCCTCTGAGGACTGGGAAAGGGGTCTCTAGAGCAGGCCAAGCCTAGCTTAAAGGACCCACAGCTCATATTCAGGACTCTTGGGCTTCTGGAAGGAAACCTGCCCAGAGATGGAATGAGACTCGGCCCTCTTCTCACACCAGTAATTCCGGAGTATACATGCCTGCCCACCCAGCCTGGCTGCCTTAGCAAGAGGCCCCTGAGACCCAAACACCAAGTGGTCTTTGGTTGAGATCAGAACTAAACCTCAAACTCCAGGCTCCAATTCCCTCTCAGCCTTGTCCTACCCCCTCCACAATGTCCTACAAAGAGGCCTGGTCCCTCTAGCCCGGCATTAGCCTGCCTCCCCTCCCCCTTCCCAAGGAAGGGGCCGGGGGAGGGGTTATTTATAGGGCCTGGCTCAGTAGCCTCCAAGACAAGAGGAGCCAGGCTGCAAGGCCACAGCTCACCAGGCCTTCCCTAGGGGCCCAGCGGGACAGCCAGTGTCTGCTTTCAGCCCAGCAAAAGGCCATGTCAGTCAGAATGGGCAGTGGGGGTGGGGAGGCCAAAGGAGGGGGCTGGGCCTCAGCATGGCAGGGTCACTAGGAGCCCTCTAAAGAGGGTAGACAAGCTGGTCGTGCTTGGATGCCTTTGGGAAACTCACTGGAGCTGGGACGTGGGAGTTAGGAAGAGAAGTCTGGAGGACACAGACCCCCCCCCTCAGAAAAAAAAAAAAAAAAGCCTGGAATGCCACCATACAGTCAGCCACCTTCCCAACAAGCCATCGAAGGACCCCTCCCCCTGACCCATGCTTCTCTCCGGCTACATGGGCCTCAGGAATCCACTGGAGGCTCTTTCTAACCAGCCAGCCCCAAGCGGCCCTCTCGGCTGCCCACGTGGAACTCGGCCACAGTTCTGCGCCTGTTTCTGAGCAGTCCCCGGTGCAGAAGCTTGTCCAGCTGGGTGACAAATGGCTGCCCTTCTCTCGGGGTCCCACAGCCTCTCTCACTTAACCCCCTCTCAGCTGCACCCTCGCTCCCTCCTGTCCCCCTACTCCTAGCTCTGTGTCTGTTTCAGATGTGGTTGGAGGCTAACCCCCTAGGGTGTCCCTAAAGATCGCGACCCTGCCTATCTCTTCACAGAACCCGCGCTTAATCCCCGACAGCGCTTGTCGGATGAGCGAAATGAAGGAGAAGTAACCGCAGGAGTGAATGAGGCCATGAATGAGTGACTTCCAGAACAAGGGAGTTTGGGAAAGCAAGAAAGCCCCCCGCTGGCCCCCTAACCCATGGCGACTGCTTGGTGTCCCATGAGTAGAAAGGTAACAGGGGCAGCCCAGGCCAGGTCTCAGTGACACAGCCGGGCTTTGGGCAGCGGCCAGATCGGTCAGTCTCATTCTTTCCAGATCAAAGTTCCCCCCAGGGAACTGCCCGGAACCTGACACTGGCATGAGCGGGGGTGGGGGTGGGGGGGCAGCTGGCCTTGCACAGGGGAGGGCAGAGAGAGACTAGGCACCTGTCCTCTGCTGCAGGGATACCGGCAGACTTGTTCACATTCTCATCCAGCCCCGACTCCCAAAAGGAGCCACACAATGGATATGGGATCCTCGATTCACGGCCTGAGCCAGACTCCTGGAGGTCTCCAAGCCCCCCCGGTATCCCCAGGGGCTAGTGCCTTGCCCTGGAGCCCTCCTGTATGAACCTTGATGCCTCCTAACCCTGTATCCCGGCCATTTTACAATGAAGACATCCTCTAGACTCTTTTCTGTGTGTCCCGAACCCTGAGTCTCCGCCCTATTTTATTTCTGTGCATTTACCGTTCCTCTCTGGATCTTTGCGTCCCGCATTTGTTTCTCCAAGCACGTTTTGGTTTTGGTTTAGAGCTTTCTTGTAGAAGGTGGGGTTCCGTGCTGGGGAGGGCCTTGAACCTACAGAGTAGGCAAACACTCTACCTCAAAGCTACACCCAGCCCATGAGTGTGTTTCTCTGAGGAAGGAACTGTGTGCACGCTCCCCTCCTTTCCAGCCCTGGCGCCCTCTTGTGTGCAAGGATTTTTCAGATGGTAGGATGTGTACAAGAGAGAATGGAGAGGGCAGAGCCCAAGGCCTTGGCTGCAGCCAGGCCTCCTTTATACCCTCCGGTAGATGGGTAGGATGCAGGCACAGCTGGGTATAAGAGGCTGGTGCCACTTGGTGAGTCCCCTGATTCTGCCACCTTCTACCCTTCACCGTTCCAGTCCTGGCTGTAGAACAACACCTCACAGTCAGAGCTTGGTTCCTTAGTGTTCTTTAGTTTGGGGGTTTCGTTTGTTTTGTTTTTGAGACAAGGTCTCCCTATGTAGCCCTGCTGGCCTGGAACTCACTATGTAAACCAGGCTGGCCTCAACTCACAGAGATCCACCTGTCACTGCTTCCCAAGTGCTGGGATTAAAGGCACAAACCACCACTGCCTGGCCCAGAGCTTAATTCCACATCTGTTCCCACACACAAGCTAGCATGTGTGCATGCACACAGAGACACACACCACTCAGAGAAATAGAGAAGGTCTCTGGACTCAGATCCCAAGTCCTGACTCACTACTTCCTGTAAAATGGAGAGCATGGCAGCAGCATCCGACCCTAGGACTGGAAGATTAAATGACTCCGAGCTTTGAGTCCCTTACAAAGGCCCTGATTGGAAACATGCTGATCACATGTAGCAGTGTCCTGTCCCCCACCTCCACATCCGCATCTATGGTTATGATTTCCAAGGCTTCAGCTACCCTCTGTCAACAAGGAGGAGGTTGAGACTGGGTGTGGTGGCACTGAACTGTAATTCTAACACCAGGATACCAAAGCAGGAGGGTCATGAGTTCAAGGCCAGCCTGGGCTCCATCATGAGGCAGTGTGTCTAAGAAGGGTCACTGTCTAGGGGTCTTGATCCAGTTCATTTTCTCTGCCAGCTAAAGAATTAAAAGGTAAGAAACATCTCAAGTTCAACAGGTAGCAGCAGGGGATCTCAGGCACAGCAGACAGCATCAGCCGGTAAAGAAAGGCTTTTATGGGAGGTAAAGAAACACACACTACAGCAAGGCTCACAGAGAAGGAAGAAAGATCCTCTGGGGGGCTCAGGCGGAGGAGGAGGAGGAGGAGGAGGAGAAAGACGAGGAGAAGGAAACAAACAGAAAGAGCAGAGACACTATCATATTTTGAGAGACCACATTCCAGCCAGGCAATGGTGGCACACGCCTTTAATCCCAGCATGCGGGAGGCAGAGGCAGGTGGGTCTCTGTGAGTTCGAGGCCAGCCTAGTCTACAAAGGAGTTCCAGGACTGTTCCTGATGACTGTTACACAAAGAAACCTTGTCTCAAAAAAAAAAGAAAAGAAAAGAAAGAAAAAAGAAAAGAGAGACCATATTCCTATAAAATGTATTAGTTTATTATTGTTCTATTTTATGACTAGCTGTTGTTACTAATCTGTTACCGTGTCTAACATAAATTATATTTCATTATAGAAAAATAGGATCTAGAGGCTGGGGAAACATCTTATCGGGTAAAGTGCTTGCCATAGGAACATGAGGACCTAAGTTTGGATCCCTAGCACCCATGAAAAAGCTAGTGCTTGGGGTAAGGGGGCAGAGACCTGGGGTTTTGCTAACCAGTTAAGTTGGCCAAAATGGTTCAGTGAAAGACTCTGTCTAGAAAACAATAGAGAGCGATAGGAAACACCCAACGTGACCTCCAGCTTACACTCACACACGCACACATACATGACACACCAATAAAAAGAAAACACAACATTAGGCCAGGTGCGGTAGCTCATACCTGTAATACTAGCACTTAGGAGCCCAAGGCAGGATGTCTGCCAGGAGTTCAAGGTCAGCTTATGATACACAGTGAGACCCTATCTGAAAAAGAAAAGCAAACCATCTAGAATTCAATACGATCCACCACATGTTTTTAAGCACTCACTGACGACTACCATTACAAATAAAAGGGGACTTCCATATACATATGAAATGGGGACAGAGTACAGTACAGTAGAACAGCCTTCCTAGTGTGCTTGAGGCCCAGGATCTAGCCCCTTGCACCACTAAAAGCAGAGGTCCTGGGACTAAGCCAGACCCTAGTCAACAACAAGTCCAAACAGGCTTGAAGTCAGTAATCATAAAGATAAAATGTTGTCACCAGGGTGACATCAGCTCAAAGATTAGCAGAAGCTGAATTACATGTAGAAAAGATAGCATTGATTCTGGTCAGAGATGATTGAAGCCACCTCCTACTTCAAACACATAGACATGAGATTGTAAGAATTAATAATGGGGCTGGAGAGATGGCTCAGCGGTTAAGAGCACTGGCTCCTCTTCCAGAGGTCTGGAGTTCAATTCCCAGCAACCACATGGTGGCTCACAACCATCTGTAATGGGATCTGATTCCTCAGCCTTTCTGGTGTGCATGAAGACAGGTCACTCATATACATAAAATAAAATTTCAAAACAAAAGAATTAATAATGACACGAATGTGATCCAGAGAGGGACACATTCGCACTCATATACACACAAATAAATAAGTAAATAAATAAATAAATAAACAATTAAATGCAATAAAGTTTGTAAAAGTGCTTGCCACCAAGTCTGATAGATTTCCATCCCCAGGGCCCATGGTGAAAAGAGGAACCCAAACTCCACAAGTTGTTCTCTGACTTTCACATACATCACCGCCATGTGGACATACACGTGCAAAAAGACACAATTGAATGTGATAGTTTTAAAAATTAGTAACAAAGAAATTTGTGTATATACAAGAAGTGGAGATTTCTGTTTTGTTTTGTTTTTTGAGATGGTTTTTTTTTTTTTTAAAGATTTTTATTTATTTATTATGTACACAGAAGAGGGAGCCAGATCTCATTACAGATGGTTGTGAGCCACCATGTGGGTGCTAGGGACTGAACTCAGGACCTCTGGAAGAACCGTCGGTGCTCTTAACCTCTGAGCCATCTCTCCAGCCCTTGAGACGGTTTTATTATAGAGCCCAGGTTAACCTCAAACTTGAAGCAATCCTCCTGTCTCAGCTTCCCAATTGCTGGGATTAAATGGGGCTTGCTACCACACCTGGCAAGAGTTGTCTTAAAAGGAGGCAGAAGCCCTCAAGGGAGGTCAGAGATAGGCCACCCCCTGGCCTGGGACTAAAAGAAGGTTGAAAACACGGAGTATGTATGGCCTATCATACAAATGGGAAGCAGGCCTGAGGCCTGAGCCTGGCTCGCATGGGGACCTGTGCTGTCACTTGGGGAACATAAACCAGAGTAGCCCACTAGTTCACCACAAGAACTAAGCCCTGTGCCTGTGGTTGGGCCCTCCGCTAAGCCACCAACCTCACAGGAACTGTCCCAGGAGATGGAGGCCACAGTAGACACTTCTGAGAAAACCCTGGTCTGGAATCCAGTCCAACAGAGACCAAGTCAAGGTCACTAGCAGACAGCCCTGAGTTTTACGGACTCTGCAGATAACTTTCAAGTGAGGAACCCAGGGCCAGCAAGATGGCTCAGCAGGCAATGGTGCTTGCTACCAAGCTCTATGACCCGAGTTCAATCCCCAGGACTCACATGGAAGAAGGAGAGAAGTGACTGTCACACTTTGTCCTCTGACCTCCACATGTGCATTGTAATATGCACACACCTACACAATGCCTTCAGGCACGCACGCACGCATGCACAAATCAACTCAAAGGTTTTATGTAGCAGAAATTTCTCAGGTCCCACCAGGCCCTGCATTTCCGTAGCTGCTTATAAAATAATCACTCAGAGGCTTATATTAATTACCAACTTATGGCCTATGGCAGGTTTCTTGCTAGCTCTTTCATCTTAAATCAACCCATTTCTATTTATCTATGTATTTCCACGTGCTCCGTGACTTTACCTGCATCCCATTACATATTGCTCCTTGGACAGGAGTTTGGTGTCTCTCCACTTTTCCTTTCTCCTCTCAATAATTTCTCTTGGATTTCCCGCCTGGCTCCATCCTGCCCTGTCATAGGCCGATGCAGCTTTATTTACTAACCAATGGGAACAGCATATATTCACAGTGTATAGAAAGACATCCCCAGCAGTTTTGTTTGTTTTTTAACTGAAAAATAAGACCAAGGGCTAGAGAGATGGCTCAGCAGTTAAGTCCAGGAGCTGGAGAGATAGTTCAGCAGGAAAGAGCACTGGCTTCTCCTCCAGAGGACCCTGGTTCAATTCCCAGCACCCACATGGTGGTCTACAACTGTCTGTAACTCCAGTTCCAAGGGATTAGGTGCCCTCTTCCAGCTTCCTCTGGCACCAGGAACGCATGTGATACACAGACATACATGCAGGTAAAACACCCAAACATATATAAAAACAAAACAAACAAACAAAAAAAACCTCAAAAAAAAAAAAAAAAAAAAAACAGTGTTGCACACTTTTAATCCCAGCATTCAGGAGGCAGAGGCAGGTGGATCTCTGTAAGTTCAAAGCCAGCCTGGTCTACAGAGTGAGTTCTAAAACAGTCAGGGCTATGTAGAGAGATTCTGTTTCAAAAACAAGTGAAAAAAAAAAGTAAGGGAAAAATTATGTACACCATTGTAAGCCTTTCTTTCCTTTTAAATTTTTTTAAAGATTTATTTATTTTTATGTGTATTAGTGCTTTGCCTGCATGTATGTGTACCACATGCATACAGTACCCAAAGAGGCCAGAAGAGGGCATCAGATTTCCTGGAGTTGGAGTTAGAGATGGTTATGAGCCGCTTTTTGGATGCTGGGAACTGAATTCATGCCTGCAAAAGCAACACATGCTCTTAGTGACTGAGTCACCTCTCCAGCTTTCTCTGAGCCAGTGCATCTACTGCTGCAGTCCACCACCAACATCAGACTCCTGCTCCTTCAGCCCTTCCACAGAGGCTCAATATAGGAGCTCTCTGAGGAGGTCCCAGGCTTTCAGCACCTGACTGTCATTTCTGAGCTTCCTGGATCCAGCAGCTACATGGTTCTTGCCACTCTAGATCATGGGTCGACTATTGAATTATTTAGCCCATATCATGTAAGCCAACATAAAAAAAAAAAGTTATAATATATACACATATAATCTGTTGCTTATATTCCTCTAAAAAAAAAAAAAAAAAAAAAAAACCTTTCTAATATAGTCCTCAAAGAAATATAGGGGGACCAGCAACCATAAAACAAAAAATGGAGGTCATGAAATAAAAACAGGACAAATGACAAACGTAATTAAAAATCTACAGAATTGGGGTTGAGGATTTAACTCAGTGGTAGAGGGCTTGCCTAGTAAGCACAAGGCCCTGGGTTCGGTCCTCAGCTCTAGAAAAATTTTTTAAAAATCTACAGAATTAAAATTATAGTGAGAAACAAAAACCTCAGGGCTGGAGAGATGGCTTAGTGGTTAGGAGCACTGGTTGCTCTTCCAAAGGCTTGAATTCAATTCCCAGCATCCACATGGCAGCTAAAAATTATCTATAATTGCAGCCCATGGGATCTGATGCCTTCTGGCATGCAGGCATACATGCAGGCAGGGCACTCATACATTAAAAAAATACATAAATAAATAAAAAAAAATAAAGGACAAATGCCAGCACCCGGCAGGCAAAGGCAAGAGGATCACTTCGAGGCCAGTCTTGGTCTACCTGGTAATTTCAGGGCAGACAATGGCATGCACAAGGCTCTGGGTTTGATTCCCTTTGCTGCAAAAAGGGAAAAAAGCCTCTCCTGTTTTACAATTCAGTGAAACTTTAGAACAGAAAGGAGTGTGTGTTGGGGGTGGGGGGCAGGGGGATTAACATTATAGCGCCAGAGGCTGGGGTGGGGTAGGTAGATTATCTAAAGGCAAAAGACAAGACTCTAACATCTGAATCTTTATCAGCAATATTGGAAGAAATGAAAATAATATTTATAGAGCTAAAGGAAAATAAACTCACACTTAGAGTTGTATACACAGCTGTATGCTCCAAGAGCAAATGACAAATTAAACACATTCTCAGTCGTCACTGAGACTCTAGAAGACTCCAGAAGGAAGCAAGGAACTGCAGAAATGCAGTGAGTGAGGACCTCCAGTGAGAAATATCGGCGAGGCTCAGTACCTGCCAGCTGCCTGATTTGGGGGTTAGTCTGCTGACACTAACAATGGCAGCTTGTGGGAGTTGGGAGGACAGTCAAGGTCCTTGCCCAGCAGAAGCTGCTGGAGTCCTAACTCACATTGTCTCAGCATCACCTCTGATTTCAGCCAACGTTCCTGGAGAGCATGCTTTCACTTTCTGCTCCAGGATTTCGGGTAAGGCCTCAGCTGACAGAGGGGTTTGACTACTCTAGCTGCCCCATGGAAAGGAATCCTGTAATATTTGTGGTTTCGTGGCTGGCTTACTTTACTTAAAATAATATTCCCAGTGTTCGCCCATGCTGCCTCAATGGACAGGATGTCTTTCCTATTTAAACCTGAGCGACCTGCCACACAGTTTATCTATTATCAATCAGTGGGTGCTTAGGTCACATCCAAGCCTTAGCTGTTGTCAAAGCACTGCTATGACTGTGGGTGTGCTTGAACATATTCACCAACCATTTACAGAACCCTTACTGTCTTCTAGGGACTGTGGCAAGGCCTGGAAAAACAGCAATCAGCAAGACAAACACCTTGGCTTTGAGGAGCTTGTATTCCAGTGCAGATAGGCCGTGTTCATGCAAGTCACTATCCTCTGACTGCAGGTACCAGCTAGTGACATGCCAAGATGGGGTCAGGGTATGTAGTTCATAGTGATAGGAGAGATGAGACCTGCTTTATCCAGGGTGGTCTGAGCAGGGATGTCCATAGATGAGTTTAACTGGAAGAAACAACATAAGGGATGAGAGGTTTATGATTCATGCTTCCATGGGGTTTCAGTCCTCCATGGCTGTGTTCATGGCAACAGGTACATGAGGTAGAAGCATTACATCATAGTGGATCATGGTGAGCTATGACCTTCAAAGACCTGCCCTTATTAAGCTAATTCTACCACGTAGAACCCACCTTCTAATGGCTCCACAATCTCCCAAAACAGTACCATCAGCTGGGGAACAAGTGCTCAAAACAGGAGTCGGCTGGGGACATGTCACATTCAAATCATACGGCACAGGCCATTTTCCCACTTCCCAAGTGGTCTGTTTATGTTGCCTGGCCAGATATGTGCACAACAAAGACAAGGTTTCAGGCCGTCTCTACCACCTCTAGACCAAGTGAGAAGGAACGGTGTAGTCATCCAGTCCTCCCACTTCCCACCCCAGGTGGGGACAACGCATCTGGCAACCAATGAGGGTCTCAGCAGTTGTAACTCACACAGCCAGAATGAACGTGGCATCTGCTGCCTAGAAGGACTGTGGCTTTGTAAATGGGCTAGCCTTGTGTTTCCCCTTCCCATCCACCCCATCGTTAGCCAGCACCCTAGACACCTCTCTCGTGACAGCCAGTCCCGCAGGTCCTTCTGGTCCTGCCCATGCTCTCGGCAGGACTTCCCAGCTTCCCCTCCACCCCTGGAGCGCTCCTCCTTCTCTCTCTCCTACACCTTCACAAAGGACAAGGACATCATGCCTTAAACTTCCTTCTATACAAGAGGAAATTATGGACTAGAGGTGACTGGGGGCTTAACGGGCAAGAGAAAAATCTTATTTGATGCTTACAAATTCATTATGCTGGTCTCTTGGTTCATATCTCAAAAACATATTGAATGACTTCCATGTCTGGTTTCTTCCAACTGAAAGAAATTAGACATCTAGAAAAATGCCTAACACTGAAGGAAAAAGTAAAGGAAGGAAATCTGAAGAAAATATACACGCCATGTTTTTAGACACTGAATAACAGGTAGCCCAGATCCCTGAGAAGAGAGGAATTAATTGTGGAGATCTTAGCTCATGGCCTCACAGCCTCAGGGAATGTTTGATCGCAATACAATGAGGAGGACCCCAAACTGAGCATGGAAGTCCTTCTGAGCTGTGGAGGAAAGACTGGAGATCTAAATGTAAAGCAATCTGTAAGAAAAAGTACTAAGAAAATACAAGTGACATTGAAAAAAGCTCCAGATGTCTACAGAAGAGTATCCCAGAGGGTTGAACCAAGAATTGATACACTCATGTGTGAGAAGAAAATACCCAAGGCTAGGAAAAGGGCTGCCATAAAGTACTAGGCCAAACAATGTCTGGAATTCACACAAGACTAGAAATAGTCTAACGAAAAGCTCTTGTCACCCATCAATCACTAGATAGAGTCCTCAGAAAGATCACACATTAGTAGCAGAGTTAATTAACCTCAAAGTAAAGTCTCCCTACTATAATAAGCCTTCAAACAAAGTCTACATGAACCAAGATTATTCACAAGTGTTTTACTACATGCCAGAACAGAATCCAACACTCTACAAAGGACTATATCAAAATACAGCACTCAACAGCATGCATTTTACAGCATCTAGTACCCACTTAAAAATCACCAGGTAAACCGGGCGGTGGTGGCGCACGCCTTTAATCCCAGCACTCGGGAGGCAGAGGCAGGCGGATCTCTGTGAGTTCGAGGCCAGCCTGGGCTACCAAGTGAGTCCCAGGAAAGGCACAAAGCTACACAGAGAAACCCTGTCTTGAAAAAATCAAAAAAATAAAAAAATAAATAAATAAATAAAAAAATCACCAGGTAGGCTGAGGATACAGCCCAGTTGGTACAGCACTTGCTTAGTACTCACAAAACTTTGCATTATGGTCTGGAGAGATGGAGAACAACTAAGAGCACTGCTTGCTCTCACAGAGGACCCAGGTTCAATTCCCAGCACCCACATGGCAGCTCCCAACCATCTGTACCTCCAGTTCCAGGGGATCCAGTGCCTACATCTGGCCTCTGTAGGCATCAGGCACACACAAGGTGCACAGATATACATGCAGGCGAAGAGCACATGCCCATTAAATAAATTTTAAAGTGCTGCATTCATTCAATCCCCAATTCATTAACTGAGTGAAGGGACACATGTCTGTAATCCCAGGAAGTAGAGGCAGGAAGATTATAAAGGCAAGGTCATTCTTGAATACATTGCAAGTTTGATACCAGCCTGGGATAAAGGAGATTCTGTCTCAAAAAGGAAAGAAAGGAAAGGAAAAGAAAAGAACCACACATACAAGGAAGAAAAGGTTTACCCATTACCTGGAGAAAAATATAATCCCTGGGCTGAAGAGATGGCTGAGTTGTTAAGAGTTCTTCCTGCCCTTGCAGAGGGCCTGAGTTCAGATCCCTGGACCTACACTGGATAACTCACAAACACCTGTAACTCCACTCCGGGAGATCTAACAGGCACCTACACACATGTGCATATACATATA